>NC_087344.1:81267785-82517785 GCF_030014295.1 Loxodonta africana | reverse complement strand
AGGCAGATAGCTCATGCTCACCCCATGAAAGAAAAACTCAAGGTCTGACCACCCACCAGGCGGACGTGTTCTCTTATGGCATCATCCTGTGTGAGATCATCGCCCGAATCCAGGCTGATCCAGACTATCTCCCCCGCACAGAGGTGAGCTGCAGGGATGGGGACCCACTGGCATAGGATTGCTTTTGAGGCTACGGAACTGTTTCGTCCTTGGGATGGTGCTGCTGGAATTAAGACTGTGGCTACTTCTCAGGAACACTTCCCATTTTCTCCTTGAGCTGGCCAGGTCGGGTGGGGAAATTAATGACCTATGCCCACGCATGTCCCCATAACCCCCTCATGCCCAGTGTCCCCCCCATACCCATCCACAGAACTTTGGGCTGGACTATGACGCTTTCCAGCACATGGTGGGAGACTGTCCCCCGGATTTCCTGCAGCTCACCTTCAACTGCTGTAACGTGAGTGTCTTTCTCCCCAGGGGCTGGCTGAGCCCTTTTCACTTGGTTGGGACTGCAGGGAGAGGCTGCTAATTAACCTCATATGGGGCTTTCTCACTGGATGAGTGCCAGGTGGCATGCTTTCTCTGTGGCAGTGCCCTCCCCACTTATCTAGGCCTAGCCAGGCTCTCCAGAGCCCTGGACCAGGGAAAGAAAAATTTGCTATTATCCAGTCCTCAGCCTGCACGGTAGACTCACCAGTCCTTGCTTTGGGTGTTGATGGAGCTCTGGCCAGGTTTTATTGTCTGACTGTAGATCTAACTGGTACTGTGTCTCCATGGGAAAGGCTCTCCTAGCCTTAATTTTATACAACTCTGGGGCTGGACCTACTTTTTATGGCTGAGGGGTAGGTAGGCTTTCAACAGGTAGCTCCCAGAGACATGTTAGCAGCAGAACTCAAGAAAGAATGAACCAGTGTGAGCATGAACATATACTTTTGAAGGGTCCTGTGTCAAACAGGAGGATAAAGCATACAGAAAAGGAGATAAGACGGAGGAAGGATAATAAGACAATAGTATCTTCCCTGCCCTTAGTCCTGGGTGTCACCCTCATGGCCTGGGGCCTTCAGAAAAGATCTCTTAGCTGAACATCTGAATCTTTTAATATGCCAGAAACAGACTTGAATGCCATCCTTGGGGTGGGAGTTGGAGGGCAGAGCTAATGGCTGGTGTGGATGCCTACAGATGGACCCCAAACTGCGTCCATCCTTTGTGGAGATTGGGAGAACCCTGGAGGAAATTCTGAGCCGCCTACAGGAGGAAGAGCTGGAGCAGGACAGGAAGGTGCAGCCCACAGGCAAGGGTAAGAGAGAGTGGGACCAGAGAGCCCAACCTGATCCTAAGGGAGGAAATTAGGGTGTGGGGCCTTCCCCCCTAGGGTTGTGATTGCAAGATCCCAAGTCCAGAAGCAAAGGGGAGGGGCTGAGGATGATGGGGAAAAAAAAAAAATACTGAACCCTGTAAGAGTTGTGACTTGGCATATTGCTTCCCTCCTCTGTTTCCTATCTACCTTGCTTTCACAACTGTGAATACTTTGTAGTACAAAGTGCTGCTTCTACTTGTTATGACTGGTGAGAGTAACCCCGACTTGTCTCACTATTCTTTAGGACTTACAGAGAAAGGACCTGGAGTGAAGCGACTGAGCTCACTGGATGACAAGATCCCCCCCAAGTCTCCACGTCCAAGACGTACTATCTGGCTATCTCGAAGCCAGTCAGACATCTTTTCCCGTAAGCCACCACGTACAGTGAGCGTCTTGGACCCCTACTATCGGCCACAACGAGGTGCTACTGCCCGCACCACCAAGGTCAACCCTTTCAGTGCTCGTCAGGACCTCAAAGGTGGCAAGATCAAGTTTTTTGACCTGCCTAGCAAGTCTGTCATCTCCCTTGTATTTGACCTAGACGCACCAGGGCCTGGAACTATGCCCCTAGCTGATTGGCAGGAACCTCTGGCCCCGCCTGCTCGACGGTGGCGTTCTTTGCCTGGTTCACCTGAGTTCTTGCGTCAAGAGGCCTGTCCATTCATGGGCCGGGAGGACTCACTATCTGATGGGCCCCCACCACGACTCAGTAGTCTCAAGTACAGAGTAAGAGAGATTCCACCATTCCGGGCATCTGCCCTACCAGGTGCTCCAGCCCATGAGGCCATGGACTGCTCCAGTTCCCAGGAAGAGAATGGTTTTGGGCCCAGGACCCAAGTGGCCAGTCCAGGCCCTGCAGGTGTCTCTGAGGAGATGGAGGTTGAAGAAGAAAGGCCAAGAAACTTGGCCCCAGTCCCCTTCTCCATCTCAGGCATAGGCTGGCAAACCCAGGGAGAGCAGGATGGGTGAGGGGGTTAGTCCCCTGCTCACCTTGGGGATGGACCTTCAGCTGAAGCCACAGGCCCCGCTGGTGCACAGCCTTGATTCTTCCGTGGAGCCCATAGAGCAGGCAGGCTATGTCAGGCCAAGCTCAACTTGGGCTCCCAATGCCTAAATGGCTGTGTATGAGAGGAGAGGCAGCAGTGAAAGGCTTTCCTAGTTAGGGCCAACAGCTGATACCAGGCTTCTGAAATCCAGGAAGGAGGTCGAGCTCCCACATGACCCCCCAGTGCATTTCCCAAGACAGGACCAGAGGACTCTTAGTTCTAGGTTAAGCTGGCAGGCAGCTATTACCCCAGGTTCTTCCCCCATCCCAGGTCTGTCTCTTGCCCTTTCCTGGGGCATGTAAGCTACTGGACAGAACCTGGAGCTGACCAGGAGGCCATAAAAGGCATGGCTGTTTCTCAGACCTGAAGACTGGGGCGCTTCTTGCCAGCATGTCTAAGACACTTGAATAATTGCTGTTTGCACTTACTGCACGGTCAGACCACATCACTACATTTCTATGCAAGTGGAGGACAAGGCAGCGTGTAGTGGTCATGGCTCTTAGCTAACCTACTCAAAGACCTTTTCCAATTGATTAATCTATTTTCCTATTTATGAAGGAGTCTTAATGTTCTGCCCTTAAGACTTTCAACCTTGTGGTTGGGAGTGGGCTGGTTTTGTAGGCCCTAGGGCCTGCTATATGTATTTGTCAACATGTGATACACCAACTGGTTAAATGGTTTATACATGGACTGATTTTCTTCCTTTCCTGCTATGGCTGGAGCTGTGGGAATAGTCTGTTCTTACAGAGCCGCAATAAGAAATAACCAAAGATGAAGCTGGTCAAATATTTTCATAGCTTGTTTCTGTTGATTTTTTAAAACTTTCTCAAGATAGTTTCAGATTTAAAAGTAAATAAAGATGGTGTTATACAGGGGCTAGTCGGCCTTTTTATTTGTACCTTTGTACCTCAGCCTCTGAGGTAAAGGAGAGGGTCCAGTGGCAATGCAGTATCTCTGCCAGGACCCCAAGTTCCTCTGTTCTACCCTCAGCTACTCTTCATAGGCCCCGAGTGCTGTGCAGAAGTTGGGTCAGCTGCTGTCCCAGGCCAGCTTCATCTTCTGGCTGTGGGCTTTGGAGGAACGGGAGAACTGGCTCTTGGCCACTGTGAGGGGTACAGCTTTGCCACTCAGGTATACTTTGTTGTGGCATTCAGGTAGCCAAGGTCCAGAGCTGTGGGATTGGGTTCCTTGGCTCACTCTCACATAAGCCATCACATAGCCTGTCATAAAGGCATCGAAACCAGCCCGGTGCAGCCCATCCCCAGGCACTGGGTTAGGACTAGCTTGACTGCTTGGCACTTCTGGGGTAGCCATGTCAGTGCCTCCAGGCCTTGAGGCCTTAGGCCCCATCTGTAAATCATTTTTGTGATCATGCTCACAACCAGGCTGGTTTGTAGTCTCATTCTCAGCCACCTCTTGCTCAGTTTTCTCAGCCTTGAAGCCATCCTCACAGACCTGCTTCATGGGAGGACCATCCTCAGCTTCCCCAGAGATCTGTGTCCCCGACAGGCCCAACAAAGCTCTCCGCCGTTTATCCCGCCGTCTCCACCGTCGCCGCTTATCTTCCACCACAGCCTCGTCAGCGTCAATGATGAGGTCAATGTTATGGGATCGAGGACACTGTGGTCCCAGGGGGCACCAGCCATAGGCCTAGAGATAGGAAAGCGTCTTAGGAGAGGGGTACCAGGCATCAGACCCTCCCTTCCCCCAGGAAACGGGTGGGTGCTCTCACCGAGAAGTTGTCACAGACACTGGTGGGATGGGGACGGTGGGTTGCAGGAGATGTGCAGCAGCGGTAGTCAATGTGGGCCCTCATGCTGGAAGGGTAGCTACAGAACTCCAGGGTAAGGTGTGGGCTGCCAGCTGCCCGCTGCTTCCCATTTTCCCGCTCACTGCAATAGCGCAAGAGGGTATTGGTCTACTAATACGTAAACTCCATGAGATTAGGGATTTTTGTTGGTTTTGTTCACTGCTGAATCCTCAGCACCTAAAACAGTGCCTGGCACATGGTAGGCACTCAATACATGTCTTAAATGAATGAAATAGACTCATACCAAGCCCCGCCCCTTTCCCTCAGCTATCCCCTCACCATTTCCTGAAGGCATACTCTAAGTAGGAGGCTACAAAGCGGGCATGAAACTCAACAGCGTATTTGGTGTCATAAATGCCAGCTGGAAACATCTCACACAGGTCAGCAGTGAAGGTTCCCAGGCTCTCAGGCAAGTGTGCATAAAAGTTCTGGTACAGAAACACCAAGTCTATAAGGCCGTTGTGTAGCACCAGTGGCCGACAGGCCCGGATTAGCTCCAGGAACAGTGTCCGCACAGACTGGCTCTGGCTCTCGTCACCCTGGGTGGAAGGAAAGGTTCATGGGAAAGAAGAGACTCCCCTAAGGAGCCTCTTCTTCAGTGTACTTAACCCAGGCCCCTCCACAGAAAGCCTTCCCTCCCTGCCTAACCCAATACTTCCCACCCTTGTGATTAGGCTAGAGATCTACCTTGTCATTGCCCTTGTGGTAGGGGATGCCCTGGGCATACTGCCGGTTGAAGTTGAAGCCATGCTGTACCAGGAACTGCACAGACTTTGGTTCTATAACATATTCCTCCATGCACAGTAGGGTCAGATTAAACACCTGGGCCAGGTACAAGTGTTCACCCTGAGAGAGGAAGCAGGGCTGCCATATCAAGTCTTAGGAGAAAACATCACACCTGATGTTCCCTAGGATCTCAGCCCTCCTCCTCCTAGCCACAGGCCTGGGACAGGGGTGAGATTAGTTCATACCTTGTCTGGCTGCTGCTTGAAGCAGGCAAGGCCCAGGGAGAGGATGGAACGGGTCCTGGCAGCTTGACACACAGCCTTGTAACGTTCCTCGATGCACCTTCGGGTTGGGTTTGGGGGTGGCTGTGGCTCAGAGTTAGCCTCATGGAGGACCCAAACCACCCAGAACTGTGATCCCCCATTCCAGGGTTAAGGTCTACCCCTCCTGCCAGGGCTGGGACTAAGAAGAACACAGATTATACTTACTGGTTCAGTAGACTCTTCCTGTCACCCAGCCCACTCAATTCCTATGGGTGGGTAAAAGGACAGTTGTGTCAGGCCCAGCCTTTTCACAATGACCTGTCTCCCTGTTCCCTGACCCTCACCGTGTCTACAGCCACAAAGCTAGCTGTCTTTATGGCCAGCAGGAGGGATGGCCATATCTCCTTGAAGTTGTCACTTTGCACATCCACCACAGGAACTTGTACTACCAGCTCCTTCTCAGATTTTGTGCATTTGCTGACACCGCCTGGGGGTAAGGAACGGGGTGGATGTTAATGTTCAGGCTAGGGCCCAGGGGAACAGATACTCCAAGCTAGGCCATGGCTGGGGCCTGGGGAGTAGTTTCCATTGGGGCAAGATATGGTAGCTTTTTCCTCAAGCCCTTGTATCTGTCATGCTCTACACACAGGCCTTGGAATGGACCAAAAAAACCAAACCTGTTGCCATCAAGTCGATTCCAACTCATAGCTACCCTATGGGACAGAGTATAACTGCCCCATACAGTTTCCAAGGAGCACCTGGTGGATTCAAACTGCTGACCTTCTGGGTAGCAGCCATAGCTCTTAACCAGTATGCCACCAGGTTTTCCTTGGAATGGACAGTACCATGAATTGGAGGAGAGGAGGCCTGAGGCCTCCAGTGGCTTATGTGAGCCTTTGGGATAATTTCTGCCTACAGCGCTAAGTATCACAATCTGTAGAAGAGGGAGGTTGAACTAGATGACTTTTGAGGTTCCTTCCACGTCCTGCAGGAAATATTTTGCAAGCTTGAGTATTTCAGCTCCCTTAATACCTTGAAAGGCTCCATACTATTCTCATGATGCTCCAGCACAAGCCACAGCCCCAGAACGCTCCAGAGTTTGATAAGTAATGCCCTCCACACAGTTTGTAATATGTCCCGCTTCCTTTGGACCACAACTCCCAATCTGCCCAACTAAACAGCCATCAGCTCAGACTACATCTCCCGACATACCCTCACTTCCCCTGACTAAACTCCCAACACCCCAGGCATTGCAGACCGAACCGTGATGCACACCGGGAGGTGTAGTCTTCTCCTGACTGGTTTGGGTTGAAAAAGCTAGTCCTCTGAAGCCCGAGGCCAGTTTCTAGAGCTATACGTCGCAGGCCTTCCCCGGAGCGTGTAGGCATTTAAGACGGCCCCTGAGAAGTCACTCACCGTCAGAAGCCGCTAGAGCTGAGGCTGCGCCATCATCACTGGTGGCGGCCATGACACCACGCGTCTCCCGCCTGAATTGTAGGAGAATGCACCCGACTTCCGCTTGGTTTCCTGGCGCGATTCCGACAGCCGGGGATCGGGGCGGGGCCTCGCTCTCAGCGTCGCGGACGGGTTGGACTTCGGTTCCGACTTGCGGAGTCTGGCGCTGGGGAATCGGTCGCACGCGCGCTGAGAGCCTATTGGCTGGTGCCTCCTGGCAGGCCGCCCAGATTGGCCGGAGCCTCACCCCTGGAGTCTGTCTCTGAGCCCGGCGCGGGAGACGGCGCGGGAGGTAATTTCTTCTCTCCACACGCCCCCGCGGGAGCTTGGAGCTTAAATTCTCGGTTGTCTTCTTCCACACGGCCCAGGGAGGTGGCGGTGGGGTGTGTGGGATGGCAATGGGGAAGCAAGGCTTCCCAGAGGAGGTGGCGATGCCTGATCTAAGCTTAAAGCGCGTGGGACTTAGGCAGAGAGAGGGTTTGCGGGAAAAGAAGGGTGTTCTGGGCTTGGGCAAGCTCCTAGAGAGAATGGAGAGCTCAGTGCGTTCCAGGAAGTGAAAGGCGGGGAGGGGGACATAAGGCAAGGCTGGAGAGGAGGTAGGGAGACTGGTTAGCTGGGAGACTTGTGCAGTGAGCCAGGCAAATGACGATCACGAACTGAATTAAGGCTCTGTCCGTAGGGATGGTGAGAAAAGGACAGGTTGTAGAGCAACGAGGAGGTATAATTGATCTAGAGGGTGACTGGATGTGACTCCTCTAACCTGAGAGAGCCGACACTAAAAAAAAAAAACTACCAGAGATAAATCCTTCCCCAAGGGCTCTGGTTCCCATCACCTTGGCCCACAAAGGGCTCTCAGCTGTTTCTCCTTGATTATTAACTTTCTAGTCCATCTTCAACCTCTCTCGCTCTACTGAGTCCTTTTCGTCATTATTCAGGATTGCACAGATTTTGCCCATCCTAAAAAACCTCAACCCATTAATTCATTTCACAGTATTTTTGTGTACAGTTTACCTGGCACTGTGCTCAGCCCTGTGGCTATAACTGGACAAAAGAGACTCAGTTGTTGCCTCCATGGAGTTTTACAGACAAGTAGGTGAAGCAGACACCAATTAAAGAATCACAAGTAAATGTAAAATTACTATTGCTGTAAGAGCTAGGAAGTCCCTGAGTGGTGCAATGGTTAATGTACTCAGTTGTTAACTGGAAGGTTAGAGGTTCAAGTCTACCCAGAGGCACCTCAGAAGAAAGGCCTGGCAATCTACTTCCAAAAAATCAGCCATTGAAAATCCTATGGAGCCCAGTTCTACACTGACACACATGGGGTCACCATGAGCAGAATCAATTCAATGACAACTGGTATAAGAGCTACAACAGAAATACAGAAGAGGGTAAGATAGGGGGACCTGATTTGGACATTAAAGTTAAGACCTGAAGAATGAATAGATGGTAGATAAAGCATAGGAGAAGAGCTGTCTAAGCAGAAGAAATGGGCTGGGTGAAGGCCTCATGGCAGACAGGCACTTGAGGTTTGAAAGAACTAAATTCAAACCAATGTGGCTGGAGCATAGTGAGTGAGGGTGTGAGGCAGGCAGAGCCCAGATCATTGGAGCCTACAAGGCCATATTAAGAAGATCCTCTCTTATCATAAGAGCGATTGGTGTGACAGCCAAAGTCCTCATTGTGGAATGGCCCACAAAGTTCTTTGAGATCTGGCTTCCCCCCACACCCTTTACTTCTCTGACCTCATCTCTCACCTTCTGCTTATCACTTACCCCCTCCTCATTCCATTCTAATCATACTGATCTTACTGATCCGCAATCACCCCAGCACCCTCCTTAGGGCCTTTGGACTTCTTATAATACCCTTCCCACAGATACCCGCATGGTCAATTCCTTTAACTGTTTTAAGTCTTTGGTCAAATATCACTTCAATAAGGTCCTATAAGGAGGAGCCTTGGTGGCACAGTGGTTAAGTGCTTGGCTGCTAACTGAAAGGTCACCATCCGCTCTACAGGAGAAAGGTATGGCAGTCTGCTTCCCTAAAGATTTCAGCCTTGGAAATCCTATGGGGTAGTTCTACTGTGTCCTGTAGGGTTGCTCTGAGTCAGAATCGATGGCAACAGGTTTGGTTTTTTTGGTTTTAACATCCTATAAAGGAGCCCTTGTGGTGCAGTGGTTAAGGTTGGAGGTTCAAATATACCAGCAGCCGCCCTGGGGGAACAAGATGTGGCAGTCTGCTTCTGTAAAGATTACAGCCTTGGAAACCCTATAGGGCAGTTCTGCTCTGTCATATAGGGTGGATATGAGTTGGAATCGACAGCAATGGGTTTTTGGTCAACATCCTATAAAGTCTATTCATTATGTATATTATTTATTATGTGCCCTCATTATGCTATAAGCTCCGTGAGGACAGGAATCTTTGAAATTTTATTTACTGAAGTATTCTAAGTACCTAAAACCACTTCGCACATTGTAAGCATTCTATAAATATTTGTTAAATGAATTAATAGGAAGCCATTGAAGGTTTTAAGTGAGGAAGTAACATGATCTTGAAGAGATCATCTTGCTCTTTGGAGAGTGAATGTTAGAATGAACTGTGGAAACAAGCAGGTTTGGTGAAGGAAATTTGGCTATGAAGGGAAGGAGAGTGGGTCTTGGCTGGAAGGGACTGGAGGAGCAGGACCCTAAGAGCGGAAAAGGAGGACAGTGCAAATGGAGCTAAGTTTGTGTGTTTATTTTTTTCTGAGGGAGGAAGCAAGGTCTTTTTATGAAAATAAGTGATGAAGTGGTGAAGTTGAGGGTTTGAAGAAAGGGCTTGAAACAGGTGTATCAGGAACTGCAGTATATAAGAGTGTAAGAGCGCAGCCTCTGAGGGCAGACTAGGTTTGAACGGACAAATTACTTAATCTCTACAAGCCTCAGTTTCCTCATCTCTAAAATGAAGGTAATACTAGTACCTACTTCATGCAGTTGTCAGGAGTTGATTGAGAGATTTCAGTAAAGCACTTAGCATGAGAACTGGCATATAGTAAGCACTCACTAAGTGTTAGCTACTTTTAGCTATTAGAGAAAAGACAGCCAGAAGAACTGTGAGGGAGCAGTCAAGATCAACCGGATGCTTTTTCTCATTACTAGTGGTCAGCCGGCTGTGGCTTACTAGATCAGAAGATTAGGAGTAAAAATAGCTGATCTCTACCCCCCACTGATTTACCATCTGCTTTTGGACAAATCTCCGTCTCTGATCCTTGGTTTCTCTTTTCTATAAAATGAAGGTTTTGGACTATTGTTATATTATGTTGTTATGTTAGGTGCTGTTGAGTTGATTTTGACTCATAACGACCTCATGCGACAGAGGAGAGCTGCCCCCGAGGATTTTTTAGGCTGTAATCTCTACAGGGGCAGATTGCCAGGTCTTTCTCCTATGGAGCTGATGGGTGGGTTTGAACTGCCAGCCTTTCAGTTAGCAGCTGAGCACTTAGCCACTGCACCATCGACTAGATGACTACTAGAGGCCCTTTCAGCATAAACATGCTACATCTTGATTTAGGAGATAATATTGGAGCTGTTATTCCCTGTTCTAGAACATGACCCAGCTGGAGCTGCGCTCACAAAAACTCACAGCACATCAACTAGGCCCTGAGGTATAAAGACAATAGCTAGGACAATCTTCGAAAACATCTCTTAGGGAGACTTTCACCTAAACAAATCATAAACAGCACAAAAGACCCACAGACTTTCTACCGTTACCTTTTTCTATTAGCACTTAGTGAATAGTAAGATTTGTTGGACCAGTGAAGACCTTCCTGACTGTCATTACTGAATCTGTACCAGTGATTATTAAGAAAGACAGTTCAAGATATAGAATCACAGTGATTTAGCTGTTTTTAGCCAATCCGTGAAAAGGTGAAGCTTTCAATGGTTTTGCCCATTTGTAATGTTAATATGTATTGATATATGTATATACTGATGACTCTGTAGAGTTCCTTGGACAGACCTGGCTCTGGCAGCATGGTTATCTGTTGCCCACTTTGGCATCTTTGAACATATTCCAAATAAAACCTTTCTTTTTGCTGTACTGTAACTTTGTGATATTTTATCCTAGAACAGTTTCTAAACAGATAAATATTCCATGCTCCCAGATACCTCTAAACAACCCCAAATCCACACACACAGTCACAGTAAGCATCAGGGATACACAGGTGCTCCCCAACAGGAGGCCTCGGTCCTTGAACTGGCCCCTATTCGTTACCTGTCTCCAGGGCTTATACTAATGCCAGGCCCTCTGAGGCCAGTTGCAGAAGCTCAGCCATTCTGGTCATACTTCAGTGCCACAGCCAGCCAAGAGCAAACCCATGAGCATCTCGAGAGTGCTTGAGAAAAGTGAGGTATTATCTGTGGGTGGTATAGGGAGGGAGGCGGCTATACTCCCTGCAGTGCCCCAAGATTCAGCCTCGTGACTGACTACTTTGGCTGGTCCCTTGTGTTCTAGGCCATCATGAGGAAGCCACGACCAACTGGGAGAAGTCACAGGAAGCAAATGTCTAGGCAAGAGGGAAGGGAGAAATGTGTCCTCAACAGCAGCCAAGCCAAGCCTTGCAGCCCCAATGGTGAGGAGCCCGGTCCTGGTGGAGAGCTCAGGGGGCTGGTCTTATTGGCCATGAATGGGGCAGACTCAAGCTGGGAAGGGAGCATGGCATCAAGGCATTAAGAAACTTGGGAGCTAATTCTGACTGTTGCTGTATGACTTTGGGCTAATTGTGCTGAGTGGCACTTTTTTACCAGTAAAATGGGGCAGTATTGTGTGCAGGGCCTTCGTGGGGTTTAAATGAGTTTATGAGCCTGGAAGTGTTGTATAAACAGGAAAGCTCTGCCCAGGTGCCATGTGCTTGGCTGAAACTGTTGGGTCTTTATTATGGCTCATAGACAAAGAAACCAGCTATACGACCCTGGGAAAATTAAGGCCAGAAACTTGGCCAAGACTTCCGGTAAACACCAAAACCCAGTGCCCTTGAGTCAATTCTACACACAGCTAAAGAACGCTAGTCTGACCCCAGCTCCAAAGCTTAAGTGAGGGGATTGTGGGTAGCGGGAGACCTAGTGGGAATAGACAGCTAACCAGGCAGCCGTGTCCTGGGTCCTGGTGCACAGCCTGTGCAGGGACAATCTCAGTGTCTTGGGCACCCCCAGGTCTGGTCAGGCAGCAGGAGAAGGTGGTATTGCTGGCCTCTGTCTCCCCGTACCATCTATTCAAAGACACAGCTGAGGTCACAGCCTTCCGGGGGAGCCTGCTGAGCTGGTACGACAGAGAGAAGCGTGACCTACCCTGGAGAAGGCGGGTAGGCAGGCAAGGGACAGGGAGGGCAGGGTAAGAGGCTGGTACCCAGTCTCTTCACGCTGACTCCCCATCTGGGCTTCCGCTGGCAGGCAGAGAGTGAGGTGGACCTGGACAGGCGGGCATATGCTGGTGAGTATATCTCCTGAGAGTGTGGCCATCCTGCCTGGGGTCCCTTGGGGATGAGGGCTAGGACCAGGGAGGTCAGCAGTGCCCTCATGCCAGCCCCTCTCTGCCAGTGTGGGTCTCAGAGATCATGCTGCAGCAGACCCAGGTTGCCACGGTGATTGACTACTATACCCGATGGATGCAGGTGACTCCAGGGGAGGAAGGGGAGGGTTGTGGGCCAGATCCCAGATGAGAACCTGTCCTTTGGGTGTGCAGTTTAGAAGGGCTTCTTCACCTCCCTCACACTTGACCTCATCTCTTCTTATCTGCTTTGGGGTTTAGAAGTGGCCGACACTGCAGGACCTGGCCAGTGCTTCCCTGGAGGTGAGAGCCACCCTATGACGGGGGAATGGGGATAGCTGAGGACTGACCCACTAATCTCTCTGATGTCTGACCTCACCCACAGGAGGTGAACCAGCTGTGGGCTGGCCTGGGCTACTACTCTCGAGGCCGGCGCCTGCAGGAAGGAGCCCGGAAGGTGAGGGGGTGGCAGGAAGGGCAGGAGCCTAGGGGCCTCAGGTGTCTTGCTCATAACTTCAGCCTTCCCACCCCAATCAGGTGGTAGAAGAACTAGGGGGCCACATGCCACGTACAGCAGAGACTCTGCAGCAGCTTCTGCCTGGCGTGGGGCGGTACACAGCTGGAGCCATTGCCTCCATCGCCTTTGGCCAGGTGAGCCCATAGCCCCACCCCCACTGTGTGCCCTGCCCACCCTCCCCCGTCCCAGCCCAGGCTGACTCCTGGGCTCCTTTGTGCCAGGCAACCGGTATAGTGGATGGGAACGTAGTACGGGTGCTGTGCCGTGTCCGGGCGATTGGTGCTGATCCCAGTAGCACCCTTGTCTCCCAGCAACTCTGGTAGGATATTGGAGTAAGGGGTAGAGTGGGAGGGATGTCTCCAAAGGGTCTTTGACTCAGTGATGTTCCCTTTTTGCAGGAGCTTAGCCCAGCTGCTGGTGGACCCAGCCCGGCCAGGGGACTTCAACCAAGCCGCCATGGAACTGGGGGCCACAGTGTGCACCCCCCAGCGTCCACTTTGCAGCCAGTGCCCTGTGCAGAGCCTGTGCCGGGCATGCCAGAGGGTGAGTCATCTGGGGAAGGGGTAGTCAGGAGCCCTAGGGAGTGGCTCTTGCTCCATGACACCCCTCCCTATGCCTCTCAGGTGGAACAGGAGCAGCTCTCAGCCTCCCAAAATCTGCCACACAGCCTCGATGTGGAGGAGTGTGGTGAGTACCAGCCCTAGGCCCAGCCCCAGCCCTTCCCTGCCCTGTCAAGGAGCTGCCTGTGGAAGCCTCATTCCAGTTCTTCCTACAACCTGAGTACGTTTCTGTGGATCTGAGTCAAGACCTGGACTTGACACCTAAGCCCCCCTGGCCTGAGTGGGGTTTGGGGATCTCTTGCTTCCAGCTTCCAACACTGGACAATGCCAGCTGTGCCCATCACCCACAAAGCCCTGGGACCGTACCCTGGGAGTGGCCAACTTTCCCCGCAAGGCCAGCCGCAGGCCCCCCAGAGAGGAATACTCTGCCACCTGTGTCCTGGAGCAGCCTGGGGCCCTTGGAGGCTCTCGATTTCTGCTGGTGCAGAGGCCCAGCTCAGGTACCTGGATACCGGGAGTGAAGGAGTAATGGCATGAACGCCAAGGAAGGGATGGAGGAGTGAGCAGCTAAGGCCTACCGCACGTCTTCCTGCCTTTCCTTTCAGGTTTGCTGGCAGGACTGTGGGAGTTCCCATCTGTGACCACGCAGCCCTCAGGGCAGTGCCAACGCAAGGTCCTACTGCAGGAACTGCAGAGTTGGGCTGGGCCCCTCCCAGCCACCCGCCTCCAGCACCTCGGGGAGGTGAGTAAGCAGTGGAGGGGCGAGAAGTGATGGCTTTTGTGGCAACGTCCACGGGCCCGTTTCAGCCCCTTAAATCCCACCCCTCCCTTACCAGGTCATCCACGCCTTCTCTCACATCAAATTGACATATCAAGTGTATGGTCTGGCCCTGGAAGGGCAGACCCCGGTGATCACCACACCACCTGGCGCTCGCTGGCTGACCCGAGAGGAGTTCCACACTGCAGCTGTCTCCACTGCCATGAAAAAGGCATTTCTTTGTTGTCTTTGTTACACTTTTTTGTATTTCCCAAATGCTCGCTGTGAATCTATTACTGTGTAAACAGGGTGGAAAAAAAAAAAAAACATATATTTTAAACAGAAGTGCTGGGGTATGAAGTCGAGGGCAGAACACAGGGACTTGGCTCTTTGTGAGGAAGGTGCCAGCCCTGTACTCTCCCTGTCTTCCTGGCTAGGTGTTCCGGGTGTACGAGGGCCAACAGCCAGGGACCCACAAGGTGAGTGTCTTAGCCCTCAACTAGCCATTTCCGCCTTCAGGGGCTCTCAGTCAGTTAAGAGATACCTGCTCAGGAGAGCATTTTCTGCTTCAGGCTTCACCCGAGATAGAAATAGTTCCGGACTTTGGGAGTTTATAGTCTGAGGTCCAGGGTAGGGGGCCACACAGTGGACAGTACAATGTCACAGGTGTATGAAATGTTTGTACTGTGTTGTGGGATGTGGTGGGAAGTATCAGCTCTGCCTGATCATGAAAGGCTGCTTGGAGAGACCGTTTATCGTCTGGATCCCAGAAATGTGTCATTTTCTTCAGCTGTAGGACGGGAATTAGCAGTAAGGCCGTTCTTTCAAGGCCCAAGAGTAGCATGAGCAGAGGTGAAGCACACTGCAGTCTGTGGTGCACTGGGAGCTGGGAGCATTTGGTTTAGCTGGAGGGGCCAGCAGGGCCTCCCCAGGTCGATTAGGGCCTGAGGCAGCTGAAGCTGTTTTAGGTAGAAGAGAGAGGAGTTAGATGTGCATTTTAGGAAGATCCCTCTGGCTACCTTTTGGTGAGTTGATCTGAGGAGCACATACTGGAGGTCAGGGTGAAAGCTTTTGCAACATTCCAGGCTAGAACGTGAACTGAATCAGTGGAGTGAGAAGGGAACGGGAGGAGGATTCTGTGCAGCTCCCTCCTCGGTGCCTTCTTAGTTTGGCTTCTCTGCACAGGGTTCCAAAAGGTCCCGGGTGTCTATCCCATCGTGCCGGAAAAAGCCCAGCCCAGGCCAGCAAGTCCTGGATCGTTTCTTTCGGCCCCATGCCCCCACTGATGCACCCAGCCTCAAGAGTGCAGCCCAGTGATGCCTCTGGAAGTGCCCACCCTGAGAATCCTGTTGTTTAATAAAGTGTTTATTTTCTGTAGTCATTTTGGAAAGCTTTCCACCCCCTCACTCCCCACCTCTGAGGAACCCAGGAACTGGTCAAGTCCTCCTTGGTCCTGGCTTCCACTGGCTGAGCTCCCAGGAGAGGGAAAAGGCAGCTCCAGGGAGCACCTGCCAGTACGTGCCTGCAGTGGACACCCAATACCCTCAGTCCAGGTCTCAGGTCACCTCTGATTGGAGCAATGGCATTGCCCCAGGGCAGTTGGTTGGGCTCAGCCCTGACCTACCACCTCCCCACCTGCAGCTTCCTAGGGAGAGGGGAGGCACTGGGGAGGATTTGTTGTCTTAAATTCCTACCTCAAGTACTAAATCATAGTTATTTAGGGTTACATTACATAGTGTATACAGAAAAGCAAGGGGTTGATCACAAAATTTGGGGAGTGAGTGGGAGAGAAATGGGATCAGAGAGGGCACTTCGGGGGTTTCAAAAGTATTGGTTATATTCTCTTCCTGATCTTGTAACTCCTTTATTATTATTTATATTTTGCATATATATTAGGTAGTGCATGTAAAAAATGTTTCATAGTACCAACAAAGTCCACCTCCTTGGACCCCAGTTGAGAACCAATTTCTGGTGGGTGCTGAGGACACTGAGTAGAGGTCACACCTGGCCCATGGTGCAAGGTCTTTCAGTAGTCAGGTCTCTGTGGATGTTTCTCTGGGTGTGTCTGGACTCCAGTAACACCCTCCTCAGGCTCTCCGGCACCTGGCAGCCTGCTCCTGCACCGACTGCCACAGGGCCCTGATGTTGCCCTGGCCAAAGCCTGTGGCACCCTGCCTCTGAATCAGCTCCAGAAAGAAGGTGTCCTCGGGAAAGAGGGACTTGGTGAAGACCTGCAGCAGGAACTTGCCTTGATCACCATCTAGCAGGATCCCCTGTCTGGCTAGCAGGCTAGGTTTGTGACCTGCAGCTAGGATCTGGCCCTCCTTGCCTGGCTGCTGGTAGTAAGCCTCAGGAGGAGTCAGGAGCTGGCCCCCTGCCGCTGCCACACCTTCAGTGGCCACCACAATGTCAAGCGTGTACAGCCCTACGTGCTGCAGGCCCGGTCCTTGGTGTCGGGCCAGGAACTGCTCCACCTGGTCCTTTCCGTCAGTGCCCCCCGGCAGGGACTCAGCCAGCACGAGAGTGGGGACAGCACTGCCCGTCGGGGTCTGCAGGGCCGTGAGCCGCAGCCCGCCGCGCCCACCCACTGCAGTCACTTCTAGGCCCACCTCCGGATCCTCACCTGGGCTCAGAGGCAGGTGGCGAAAGCCCAAGCAGTCTTGGAACCAGTGCATCAGTGTGGGGGAGCTGCCGGGGGTGCAGGCCAGGGTCAGGTGGTCCACGTGGCTGACCCAGCCGGGGCCGGGCACCGGGGGCACAGGCCCAAAGCCTGGCAAGAAGGGCCCGCGGTGGCCGGCGCGCTCCAGCAAGGTCAGGCTGAGGTTGCCGACCGGCGAGTTCACCACCGCGTAGGTGGCCGCGCCCTGGGCATCCCGTAGGCTAACAGGAGGCACCGGGAGGCAGCAGCCCCGCGCAGTTAGCGCCCGGGCTGCGGCCGCCGCGTCGCCCACTTCGAAGCACAGGTTCGTGGCGCTGGGCACTGCGTGACGCGAGTCCAGGCCATACAGCGGGTCCCCGGGTCCCGCGCCCTCATTCACCAGAAAGATTGCGTCTCCGCTTCGCAGGGCTAGCTGCCGCCAGCCGTCCGCCTCCCGCGCCGCCAGGGGCTGGAAGCCGAAGAGGCGCTGCAGGTCCCGGGCGAGGGGTTGCTCCACGGGCACGTGGAAGGCAATGTGGCAGAGGCGGCGGGCGGACGCGGCCATGGCTCTCCGGATGGCGACCCCGGCCTGTCCGTCCCTTGGGGCCGCCCAGTTGTCGTTCGGTACCTCGGCTCCCGGTCCAAAACTGCTCGTCGGAATCCAATGGAATCCAATTCTGCCCGCAGTTTGCGTTTTTTCGTTCTTTTCGGGAGAGAAGTCACGGACCGATCCTTGTGGGGAGGGAGGGCTCGCGGTTTACGCTGCCGCGCCACCCGAACCTGGAGTTGCCACCGGACCACCGGGTTTGAGGTGCTAGCGGTAAGAGCCACGCGGAGTCAATGCCGGGGGCGGAGCCGGAGGTAGGGGGCGGAGCCGGCGATTCCGCGGGCTGCGCTCAGACCCTGTCGCTGAGGTACAGCGGGGAGGCAGGGCTGCCCCTTTGTAGGGCCTCGGCCCGGGTCACACCCTTGGTCACTGAGCCTTCCTCCCCCAGCTCCGAAATCACAATAGTCGCCTTCACTCGGAGCCAGGCTCTGGGCTGTCGCTCGTCTCTCAATCTTCAGGAACGGGAAACAGCCCTTGGCTGGGGGAGGAGCCTGAATTCTCCCTCTACAAGCTCAGAATTCCTTAGTAGTTTCATGTTTTATCTTTAAAAATTCTGGAGAATTTTCCTTTTAAATTTCATGTTTCTTTTGCTAAATTTTAATATGATGTGTTAAGTTACAGATTTTCACCCCCTCCCAAAAATAGTCCAGACAAATTGATGTTATAGGGAGATCTATATGACTCCTATACACACGTCTCTCCTTTCTCCCAGGTCATTTCTCGGCTGCACCTGTCTCTTTTTTCATCCCCGCTTCTTTTTCCAATTGTTTATCCGTTTGTCCCAAGCACGATTTAGAGAAAAAATGGTGGCTCAGGATCTGAGAGGAACAACTGCACGAGTATCCTTCCTCTCCTCCCCACTCCCACCCACTCCTGATTGGGACTAGAATTCAGGCCCTCGTTGCTCTTAGCGACTTCCTGACTGGGCACTGGGCCCCAGGAACTTTCTGGGGGCATTTCTAGCCCTGGGACTCAGGATTCTATGAGATCACCGGATTGAGGAAATCAGGAGTCTTTTAGACTCGCCTGGGCTGCCCTTGAACAGCTTGGGAAGGGTATTTCCAGAAGAGCAAACAGTCTAAGCAAAGGTCCAGTGACGGACGGAATGTGAACCAACCCTCAGAGGAGCATGAGATTGGGAAGGTGTTTTGGGGTGATTGACATCTTCCGCGACATTGCAAAAGAGATTTCCTTTGTCAGGTAACCTGGATCTGGTGACCTATGGTTGGGTTTGCTTTGCAAGAAGGAAAAGCAGGATGTGACAGAAGACAGGATTTAGGGGAAAAAGGTCTGGCTGGGTGTTCAGGCCTGCAGCCAGTAGGGTAGTACCCAGAAGCTGACCAGAGGCAGTAAAAGCCACTCGGGGTTCCAAAAGGCACAGACCTGAGTTTGAAATCCACTTTCAACATTTATTAACTATTATTTTGGGGCAAGTTGCTTAACTCCTCCTGAACCTCAGTTTCCATATCTGTTAAAAATGGGAATAGTACCAACTTCATAGGGTTGTTGTGATTAAGAGATAATATGTAAAAAGGCTTGACAGAGAATATTGCACAGAGTAAGTGTTCAGTAAATAGCTGTTTCCATTATGGTTGCTATTGTGTTATTCTATCTCATTGTATAATGACAGTGGCACTTCTGAGGGTGTTGTATGGCCTGCTGGAGGGATGGGGCAGGGACTGCCCTGGTATGGGGTCAAAGGCCAGGCAACACAGTTAATGTAGTTTGAGCAGAGTAATGGCCCAGAAAAAAGCTTAGCTCACTCCAGGGAGTCCTGGGTAGTATTAAATCCCCATTCTTTTCTCTTCACCTCCAACCCCTATTAAGACTTCTCCCCATCTCGAGTGGAACGTGTAGGGACTACCGTAGGGCAAGGATGCCCTAGCTCCTGCCCAACTCCATTTGACTGCTCATTGACTATGTGGCCTTGGGCAATGCCTGAACCTTCCCCCATCTGACAAACCAGGAATGTAACCCCAGGCCAGTTTCCTGCCTGGGATCCCTTATGGTGACCAGGATGATGCTGAACCCTTAAGTGACTGCACGGGCAATGAGAGCCTCCACTGTGGGGAGCTAGAGGACCTCATCTTCCCCACCCCCCATTCCAAAAGGGGATAGTGACCACAATCCTAGCTCCTAGACTGTGCCGAGATTTCTCGGGCTGTGAATGAGTGCAGCTGGTAAGCTGGCAGGGTCCCAGGTTTTAGTCTGAGAATCTGGGCCTGGCTGTGTGGGGTCAGGACTGGGATTGCTGGTGACTTTTGACTAGGTTGGTGGTGGGGCCAGGGCAGCCAAAACAGCAGAGGCCACAGGGGGTCACAGAGAAAGGGACTGCAGTAGGATTAGGACAACAGATAACGTAGGGCTACTCCTCCCTAGGCCTGAGCTGTGGCCACTAGATTCTGGGGGAAGGGGACCAGGGCTGGGGCAGAATGGGCTATCTTGACCCTACATGGTCAGGCCCCCAAGTGAGTAGCTCTGGTGGCTCCAGGCCTCCAGTCCACATGTAGGGTTTTCTACTCAAGGGTCTCAAATATGAGGTATGGACATAGGGAGCAGAAACAGAACCCCTGGGCCATCATTTCCCACCTGCTCCTGAGGGGAGGAGGGTATAAGTGGAGGCCATCTGAAAGGAAAAGGTGATCTTGGCTGCGGCAGGGTGACCTTGACCCAGAACACAGACTGGGCTCTGAAGAGACCAAATGGGGGTAGGGTGGTCGTGGGTCGTGGGTATTTGTCTCCCTCCGGGTCAGACTTCGCTTTCCGCAGCCCCACTGATGTCCAGTGCTGAGGTAGGGGCTAGGTCAAGGCCGAGGCAAAAGGGACAACGCCACTGGAGGGCGCGCGGGACCAGGTGGCCGTGGTGGTGCTGCTGGAGACCTTGTGCAGCTTGTACAACTTCAGCGGGGTCAGCAGAGGTGGAGGCGGGGGGCTGCAGATAGCCGAGGCGCCGAGGTCGCGGAGTCATGTCCTACCTGCAGCTTCCTGCCTAGGCCCAGGGTCTACCCGAGACGCACTCCGCCTCCTCGGAAATCCTAACTCCGGCTCTTTCCCATTACCAGCCCCACTCGTGCTCGTTTACTCTCTCTGTGCCCCCGAAACTGGCTACTTTCTGGGTCCGCCCACCCGCCCCGGCCTTCGCGTGACACCGCTACTCTCCCAGACGACAAAGGGCTTGATGTTTTACCAGCGATGGTTCGGAAAGCCACACTGAGAAGGGGATGTTTGAGTTAAGTGTTGAAGTGAAGAAGCGAGCCAGGTGGCTCTCTGGGAAAGAACATTCTTGTCGGGCAGAGAACTACATTCAGTGTCTCCACTGCTTACCTTCTACTTACTCCACAACTCGCTCTGACTTCTTCGGTCAGTCCACCTTAAAAGGCTCTAATATCACCAATGGTCTTCATGTTGTCCAGTGGTCAATTTTCGTGGTCTAATCTCACTGTATCTCAGAAATAATAGAGTTGACCACTCCTTTCTGAAACACTCTTCCTCCGGCTTCCATAACGCCATACTCATCTGGTTTTCCTTTTACACCTTTGGCCACATTTTCTCTTCTCTGCCCACTTCTAAATGTTAGCACTGCTCAGGGCTTTGGTTACCATCTACGCGCAGATGATTCCCATATTTAAGCCCCCTTCCTAACCTTTATTCAACTGTTTATTTGCCATTTTCACTTGGAGTCCCACAGGCACCTCACGTTCAAAATGTCCAGCACTGTCCTCCTCCTTTGTGCTCACATCCCAGCAGCTGCCTCATTGCTTTCCAGAGGTCCTAGCCAGAAACCTGAGAGTCATCTTTGAACCTCCCTGTCTGTGATCCCTCACCTCTAGCCAGTCACTGTGTCCTGCCCATTCTATTGCCATAATATGTCTCAAACCCTCTCGTTTCTCTTCATCTCTCTGCTATCACCAGAGTACAGGTCACCACATCTCTCATCTGAACACTGCAGTGGCCTTCTAACCAGCTCCCTGCCTCTACCTCCCTGACACCACCTGAGTCTAGATTACCACCATCTCTGTATCACCTGGATGCTGCAAAGATCTTCTAATTGCCTTCCTGGCTCTAGGCTTGCTCATCTCTGAATCAGTCTTCACTCTGCAGCCAGAGTTAGGGTTGAGAAATGCAGATCTGATTATCTTACTATTCTAAAACTCTTCAATAAGTTCCCATTAAATTTTCCTTAGGGTAAAAACAAAAAATTGCCCTACAACTGACCAGGCCCTTCATGTTTGGTCCTGCCATCCTCCTCAGCCTTTTTGTTACCACTCTCCCCCTCCTCCATACTGATAATCAGTTGCTTGAAAATTTTCTTGCTCCTTCCCACCCAGAGCTTTTGTCTTTGCTGATACCTCCTGCGTGAATGCTTTTTCCCTCCTGCCTTGAACTGGCTAACACCTTCTTGTTCAGCATGTCTCAACATAACTTGCTTGAACATGCCTGCCAAGACCCCCAAAACTAAGATCGTCCTATCATAAACTTAACAATCTGTATTTTTTAGTATTATCATGATTGTAATTTAATGTTTTATCAGATTATTTCCTTAACGTCTGTTTTCCCACTAGAATGTAAGCTCCATAAGGGAGAACTTATGCCCAGTGCCTAACACAAGGGCTGGCACATGATGGTAGCTCAGTAAATACAGGCAGTCCTGACTTTCGACATGTTTGAGTTATGACGAACTGCATTTATGACGTCCGTTTTTTTGCACATCTTGTGTTAGTAATATGTTGCATTGTATAATTTGCTGATGTTATCATTCTCAGATGTTCACTAGCAGACGTTCACTGTTATGATTTACTGTTCAGAACACTCCCGGGTTTATAAAGATACTGATAATAAAAGGCAATAATAATGAAAACAACAACAACAAAAAAAAGTGAGGTATTTACCTTATGTCAGAATCAACTTACGACAGTTGTTCAATGGTTGTAAATCTGGGACTGACTACCTGTATTTATTAAATGAACCAACTAGTCTCAAGGGCCAGGTCACAGAGCCAGGTGTGGGCAGACTGCAGTTTTTCCACAAGACCTCTAGGTGTCACCCTTGCCCTGCTGCTTAACCAGGCCTTGTGCCTAGAGACTATGAAGGGGCTGAGAGGTGCCCAGTCTGGTTCATTCATCCAGCAAGCTGGAAAGGGTTATGGAAAGGCCACCTTCTCCCAGGTCTGACACCTTCTCCATTTGCCCTGAGCCAGCTGCCTTGATAGGGTGACCAACCACCCCAGTTTGCCTCAGAATAAGGGGGTCTCCAGAACTCAGACCTTTCAGTAGTAAAGCTGGGACAGTCCTGGAAAAATAGGCATCGTTGGGTTACCCAACCACAGACAGAGGAGTGGACACTGAGGATTGTCACCTCCAGAAACCCTCCCATGTCTGCCTCAGACTGGAGTCCAGGCCCAGCAAGACAGCTCAGCTTCAACCCTGCCAAGCTCCTCACAGCAACACTGCTGGGTGGGCTGACCCTGCAGCCTAGTAAGAATTTAGGGAGAAAAAGTATATGTACTTTAAATGAATGTAAAGAGACTGACTTATGTCTGACAATAGCTATCATTCATTGAGTACCACTGGGTACAACACAGCTTATACATGTTGTTTTTAATCTTCACAGAAACCCTAAGAGTAGAGAAGATTATTCCTCTTTCAGAAATGAGGAAACTGAGACTCAAGAGGTTAAGTGACCGCTCCAAGTCACATAGCTGTTAAGTGGCATGTTGGAATTCAAACCCATGTCTGTTCAGCTACACACCTGCTGTTTTCAAGGAATCTGCAGCCTGGCTGTTTTTCTTCTGCTCTGGTCTTCATTTGGGATCCCCAGGGATGTGAGTGGAAGGCATAGGGCAGGTGTGGGTAAGGACATTGAGGAAGAGGGCCTGTGATGAGGGCCTGGCAGTGGTGGTGTGCCAGTCCACACAGCACAGATGGCTTGCCCATCCACACATGGGTGGGCTTTGCTGCCTTGGGTGAGGTGTGGATATGGTCTAGGGACTTCCAAGGAGGCCTCTTGACAGATCATCACTCAGACACCAGGCTGTGCCCTCACTGAGGAGCCAGGGCTGTGTTTCCCAGAATCCAAGATGGACCCAGCCAACTCTTACCAATTGTAAATGGACATCCGGACCTGGGAGAAGCAGAGGGGAGGAGCCATCAGGAGCTAGCCATAAATCGGAAGGACAAGTGAGGGACAGGGAAATATGTGGGGGCCAAGACAAGGGACATGCTTAGCAAGGAGCTTTGTGGCTAATGATATAGTCAGGATTCTTTCCTGCCCAGAGATATTATAAGGCTGAATTTTATTTTTGCCCAGGTGGTCATTTAGGAATTGAACTACTTTTAAATGCTGAACAAGAGTTGGTTATGTAGAGGTGCTGTGGGACCTCTTGCCAAAAGCTCATGGAGGACAGCAACCTAGAGCAGTGGAAAGAATATGACCTTAGAGTCAGACAGAATTGAGTTCTGCTACTTTCTTGATGAGTAACCTTGACAAAGTTATTCAACCTCTCTGAGTCTTGATTTCCTCAGCTGCAAAATATAGACAAGAGTAATGTCTATGTCACAAGTTTTTTTTGAGGTCTAAATTTGCTGACCGATGTATGTAAAGCTCTAAATCAGTATGTAAAAATGTATATTTATGTAGTGCTTTTTTGGGCGCAAGCCCTGTTTAAGTGTATTGTAAGCCCAGCATGAACTTATAAAACCCTATGAGTTGGGTAGTTTCAACATCTGTGCTGTATGGATGTGAACATGGAGACTCAGGGAGCTTGAGTAATTTGCCTGCGGTCACAGAGCAGGCAAATAGCAGAACCAGGATTTGTACCTGGGCAGTCTGGCTCCAGGCCTCATGTACTTACCTACCAAGGCATGGTGCCATATACAGTAGGGCTGGATAAAGAATAACCTTGTTATCATAGTAATTTAGTATTAAGTGCTTTTTATATCCATGGTGCTAAGTGTTAATTATTAGCATATTTGGATGCAACACTTATGCTTTCGTTCCTATTTTTTCCACAGCCGTGGCAACAAAGAGCCTTGTGCCCGCTACGGCAGAATGCCCTGCCTTTGTCCGACCCAGCCTGGTGCGTTAGTCTCTGCAAACAACAGAAGATGTGGTCACCCAACTGTCTGCCGCTACCCCCGCCAGAGCACCAATGGAGGCTGAGGCTGAGGCTTCTCTGACTGGAACTGAGCTAGGAGAGCTGCAGACAGGTACAGATCCGCAGGCTGGAGCAGGGCTCACAAAAGAGAGGTCATGCTTAATAAACCTGATTAATTCCTTTGAGCAGCAGCAATGCTAGCAGACAGGGGTGAAACAAGGGACAGTGATTTATCCTGATTCCAAGGCACAGGAGCTCAGCTAAAACCAATACAGAGATTTCATGAAGATGCTGCTAGGGCTCGGAGGGTCAGGTAGGGCTCAATCCTGGAGGCAGCTGGAAGGAAACAGAAGCACCAAGAGGGTATCATAGATTGAATTGTGTCCCTCAAAATATGTGTCAATTTGGTTAGGCCATGATTCCCAGTATTGTGTGGTTGTCCTCCATTTTGTGATTGTAATTTTATGTTAAAGAGGATTAAGGTGGGATTGTAACACCTTTACTAAGGTCACACTCCTGATCCAATGTAAAAGGAGTTTCCCTGGAGTATGGCCTGCACCACCTTTTATCTTAGAAGAGATAAAAAGAAAGAGAAGCAAGCAGAGGCTGGGGATCTCATACCACCGAGAAAGCATCATAGGGAGCAGAGCACATCCCGGGGTTCCTGCACAGAGCATCTCCTAGTCCAGGGGAAGATAAATGCCAAGAACCATCCTCCAGAGCCGGCAGAGAAAGACCTTCCCCTGGATCTGATGCCTTGAATTTGGACTTCTAGCCTACTAGACTGTGAGAGAATAACCTCTTTGTTAAAGCCATTCACTTGTGGTATTTCTGTTATAGCAGTGATAGATGACTAAGACAGGGGTAAATACTCGTTTATGGTGACCTAGTGAGGAAGAAACCCAGAGCAGAGATGGAGTATACCCTGTCCAAGCCATCTAACCAAAACACAGATCTGATCTCAATTCTTTACTGTTTAAAGCCCTTCCAGTGGCTTCCTACCACCTAAATGTTATAATAATGTGGACAATAATAAAACAGTAATAGATGCATTTATTTGGTATTTACTATGTATCAAGTGCTTTATAAAGGAGGAAACAGAGGCAGAGAGTTTAAGTAAGTTGCCCAAGGTCACACAGTTATTAATACAGGCTGGGACTTTCAGATGGCACAGACAGGCCTGGAAGGAGATAATTATTATTCCTTTATCCTCTTTGTTGTAGCAGAGAAATGGCCTTCCATAGATGCCGATGTCCTAATATCTGGAATCTTTTATGTTATGTTAAATGGCAGAGGGGAGTTAAGGTTACAATCAGCTGAGTATAAAATGGGGAAATTACACTGGATTATCTAGATGGGACCAATGTAATCACAAGGTCTTCAAACGTGAAGGAGGGAGGCAAAAGAGGATTCAGAGTCAGAGAAAGAGTTACAACAACAGAAGCAGAGGTTGAAGTGATTTGATATGAGAATGACTCAACCCTTCATTGCTGGCTTTGAAGATGAAAAGGGGCCATGAGCCAAGGCACACAGGCAGACTTTAGAAGCTGGAAAAGGCAAGGAAACAGATTCTCCCTTAGACTCTCCAGAAGGAATGTAGCTCTGCACCTTGTTTTTAGCTCTGTGAGCCCCGTTTTGGACTTCTGACTTCCATAACTGTAAGATGGTAAATCTGTGTGGTTTTAAGCTGTTAAATTTGTGATAATTTGTTATATCAGCCATAGGAAGCTAATACACCCTTGTTGCCTTCTGATTCCTAAAAGGGGCACAACAAAACTTACTTTTACATCTCTATTTCCTTTGTATATCTTTAGAATTCTCTACTTTCTCCAACATCTGCTAGTTTGTCCTCCTGAGCCACATTATCCCCTCCAAATAGAAGGCCCTTTGGAAATCTTGCTGAGTCCTGGAGCCCAAGAACATGTCTAAGTCTCAGTCCTTCAAGGCCTGTCTCCACTGCTACCTTCAGCTTGAAGTCCTTATTATTTTCTCCAATGAATGCTCTTTCTTTCTCTCAACCCCTGCAGTACACCTCTCACTGCATTCAGGACCTGTGACTTATCTCATCTCCTCTAGGAGTCAGTTAGTCCTTTGCTATTTTAAACTGCTGGCCTTTGTAATCAGGGGAAGACATGTACCCAGTTCAGTTTGGGGAGAGAGCTCAGCAAGAGATAAAGAACAGAGAGGTATTGTTCCCCTGGTACTCTAATCTCATCTCCCTCTTCTTGTGCCTGCCAGCAGATGATGTCAACTACTATGAAGAGATAACAGTTAATCCCGTGCGGAAGGCCAACCAGTGGCTGATTTACCCACTGTATTGGGTAATTCTCTTGTGCTCGTCTCACATCTTCTTGGCCCTCTTTGACACCATCCAGTGCTGGAGAACCAGTGTCACACAAGTGTCATGAGATAGCACCTCACCTAAGCTGCTCCACACATCTCTTGCTTTATGCTCCGGGGCTTCTGTGGGAACCATCTAGCACTCACACAGGTGATTCTGGAAGTATGAAGATGTTTACACCTCTTGAGACAACCCTTGGCAAAAAGGAGATGGGAGCTGGCGGGTAAATCCTATGGCCTGTAGGTGGATAATTTTGAGGTGCTTTTTACACAGTTCCTCAAAAAATTGTAAGAGGACAAACCCTAGTTGCCACAGCTGTGATCGACTCAAGAATGCACCTTGAGCTAGCTTTCCCTTCTTTCTGCTTTTCCCTTCCCTGTGTTTCTAGAAATTTATCCATTTCCTCTAGGCTTTCAAATTTGTTGGAGTGTAGTTTTTCATAGTACTCCGTTATGATTTTTTTTATTTCAGTTGGGTCTGTTGTAATGTTCTCCATTTCATTTCTTATTTGGGTTATTTGTATCTTCTCCTGTTTTTCTTTTGCCAATTTGGCCAGTGGTTTGTCAATCTATTGATCCTTTCAAAGAACCAACTTTTGGTTTTGATTCTATTGTTTTTCTATTCTCTATTTCATTTATTTCTGCTCTGATCTTTATTATTTCCTTTCTTCTGGTGTCTGTGGGTTTCTTTTGCTTTTCTCTTTCTATTTTTTTGAGTTGTGTAGCTAATGTTTTGCTTTTGTCCTTTTCTTCTTTTTTGATGTGTGCATCTATTGCTATAAATTGACCTCTGAGCACTGCCTTTGCTGTGTCTCAGAGGTTTTGGTATGACGTGTTTTCATTCTTGCAATTTTTTTATTCCATCTCTGATTTTTTTCTGTTAGCCAGTGGTTTTTAAGCAAAGTATTATTCAGTTTCCATGTATTTGATTTTTTTCCCTTGCCCTTTGTATTATTAATATCTACTTTGATGGTATTATGATCAGAGAAGATACTTTGTATTATCTCAGTGTTTTGGATTTTGTTGAGGGTTGCTTTGTGGCCTAAAATGTGGTCTATTCTGGAGAACATTCCATGTGCATTGGAAAGAATGTGTACTTTGTTGCTGTTGGGTGAAGTGTTCTGTATAAGTCTATGAGGTCAAGTTGGTCGATTGTGGCCTTTAGATCTTCTGTATCTTTGTTGAGATCCTTTCTAGATGTTCTGTCATTTACCGAGAGTGGTATGTTGAAGTTTCCTACTATTATTGTTGAAGTGTCAATTTCTCTTTTCAGTGCTGTTAGAGTTTATGTATTTAGAGCCCAGTCATTTGGTGTGTAGATATTTATTAGGGTTATGTCCTCATGGTGGATCATCCCTTTAATCATTATATAATGTCCTTTTTTTGTCTTTTATAGTGGATTTTGTTTTAAAGTCTATTTTGTCTGATATTAGTATTGCCACGCCTGGTCTTTTTTGGTTGCTGTTTGTTTGATATGTTTTTTTCCATTCTTTGGTTTTTAATAAATTTATATCTCTGTTTTCTAAGGTCTGTCTCTTGTAGACAGCATATTGATTGGTCCTGTCTTTTTTTATTCATCCTGTCAATGTCTGTCTCTTTATGGGTGCATTTAAACCATTTATGTTCAGTGTGATTATCGATAGGTGTGAGTTTATTGCTGTCATTTTGTAGCGCTTTTTTTGTGGTGCTGACTTTTCTTTGTTCCCCTCATTCTCTTGTATGGAATTCCTTTTATTTGTGAGTTCTTTTTATTTGTTTGTTTTGTTTTTGTAGATTTTGTGTTAACTGAAGCTTTGTTTTTCTTCTTTATTTTGATGAGTAGGTTCGTTAACTTTCTTTGTGGTTACCTTGAAATTTACCCCTGTCTTCCTAAGTTTGAACTAGTCTTCTATTACTTGATATTGTCTTGACTTCCTCGCCATTTGAAAGTTCTATACCTACATTGTTTATTCCCTCTTCTATTGTTCTGATGTTGTTGTCATTTACATTGACAGAGATTGACCTCTCTGGTTCCCTGTTGTAACTCTTTTAGTTTTGTTTTATCCTTGAGAGTTCATTGCTTGGGTTGGCATCTGGCTGATGTGGTCTTGCATCCTAGATTCAGGCTGTGGTCTGATGTTGTTTGTTCTCAAAGTGAAGGACTCCCCTTAATAATTCTTAAAAGTTTGGTTTGGTTTTTACATATTGCCTTAATTTCTGTTTATCTGGAAATGTTCTAATTTTACCATCATATTTGAGTGAGAGTTTTGCAGGATATATTATTCTTGCTTGACAATTTTTTTTCTTCATGGTTTTATATATGTCATCCCATCGCCTTCTTGACTGCATGGTTTCTGCTGAGTATTCAGAGCTTAGTCTTATTGTTTCTCCTTTGTATGTGACTTTTTGTTTTTCTTGAGCTGCTCTCAGCGTTCTTGCTTTGTCTTTGGTTTTAGTGAGTGTGATTATGATATGTCTTGGTGATTTTCTTTTGGGGTCTATCACATATGGGGTTCATTGAGCTTCTTGGATGGTCAGCTTTTCATCTTTCATGATATTAGGAAAGTTTTCTGTCAGCAAATCTTCAGTGATCCTCTCTGTGTTTTCCGTTTTCTCCCCCTGTTCTGGAACTGAATCACACGCAAATTTTTGCTTTCAATTGTATCCCACGTAGTTCTCAGGGTTTCTTCATTTTTCTTCATTCTTTTCTCTGATTTTGTCACAATCAAAGTGGTATCCAAGGATTTTTCTTCACTTTTGCTGATCCTGTCTTCCATTGTTTCAAATTTGCTCCCAAAACTTTCTATTGCACTGTCCATTTCTGAAACCTTCTTGTTTATCTTTTGGATTTCTAGTTGCTGTTTATGTATGCTTTCTAGTTGTTTACTTTGACATCTTGTTCCTGTATTATTTTCCTGAATTCTTCCATTGTTTTGTCTATTTTTTCCTAATTTTTGTCTATGTTTTCCTTCCTCTTTTGGAGAGCCCTGAATATTAGAGATTTGAATTCCCCTTCGGATAGTTCCAGTGCCTTTTCTTCTACGAGAAGGCTATCTGTTGTTTTGTTTTGGATGCTTTCTGGAGCCATCTTGTCTTTTTTTTTTTAATGTTTTGATATTGTCTGCTGTCTTTGGGACTTTTAGGAATTATTTTCTTCATTTATTGATTGTAGCTTTGTTTGGTTTGTCCTGCTTTTTAGTTTTAATTGGTTATGTCTGGGCAGTCGGGCTGGGTGTTTTTTGTTGTTTGCTCATCTGTGGGCATGATACTTCTCAACACCTTGTCCAGGTGGGCAGTGCCACTCACTCAGCTATGGTGCAGCAGGGTAGGTCCAGTGGGGGGGGGGGACAGGGATGGGTTGTTTGAAACATGTGCTGGTGCCGACAAGTTGGGGCTGGAGGATAGTGCAGGGTGGGTCCAGTGGTCTGTGCCTGTGCCATTCAGGAGTACGGAGCAGATAGGCAGGAGGGAAGGGGGAGGATGTGATGTGTGGACCTAAGTGGGTGTGGGAAAGAAGAAAGAGAAACAGAAAGAAACAAAAATGCTGAGGGAGCGCACTGGCATGTTGGGATGGACCAGAGAAGCCAGGTGCTGGCGGTTCCCCAGCCAAGTGGTGTGGCATAGCCTGTCAAAAAGTAGCAGAGACAGCACACACGGCCAGATAGTCAGGAGAAAGAAAAGGAAGGAAAGTAGAAAGAGACAAGAAACTAAGGAAAAAAATGACCCAAGGGAACCCACTGGCATAGTGGCACAGACCAGGGAAGTGGCTCCCCAGCCAAGCAGTGTGGCTCGCCCATCAAGAAGGGTGGAGATGGCACATGGCACCAGCTGTGCAGGAAAGTAAAGGAAGGGGGTGAGAGACAGAAGAAAGAAAAAGAAGCCAAAACAACAACAAAAATGGCACTGAAGGAGCCAGCTGGTGGGGACAGGGCAAATCCAAGCAGCAAGGAGCCAGTGTCTCCCCATCTGAGTGACTACAGCCTCCTGGGAAGGGATGGAGGCTGCACAGAGAGAAGAAGTGTGGAAAGTGGTAGAGCATGTATCTCTGGTTACTGGGTGCTTTATCTCCTGCTGGGAGCCCTGTGAAGTTGCCTTCCCATACTCCTTGTTCACCGTTCTTGGTGGCTGAGGGGTCCAAGATGGTGAGTCCATGCTATGTTAGCTAGTAAGGGACCTCCACTCTGTAACTCTCCTCATTCTGTGTTCTCTGTTGGTTTCTTATTCCATTTGGTGCTTGGTTGAGTTCTTTATCCCTTCATTTGATGCTTAGGGTCCCAGGATTGATGTTTGTATCTGTTTCACTTAGCTTTTTGGGTCTTTGCTGCAGAGGGACAGCATGGTGTGGTGCTTCTGTCTATAGTGGCACATTGGCTTCGCCTGGGCCATCCACAATTTCAGTAAAGGTATGAAGAGGCCCGAGGCTATACCTTACTCAGCCTGGCCTCTTCTGTAGCTTATTGCATGTGGCAACTGCTCAATTTGAGCAATGTACCCATACCTATTACGTCACTCCACTTACAAGTTGCCAGGTAAATGTTGGCTCCTGTTAAATGCCCCTTCCTGACACATACAGTATCAAAAAAAAAAAAAAAATAATAATTCAAACCCATTGCTGTTGAGTCGATTCAGACTCATAGTGACCATATATAGGACGAGTAGAACTGCCCCATGGGGTTTCCAAGGAGTGGCTGGTGGACTTGAACTGTTGACCTTTTGGTTAGCAGCCAGACTCTTAACTGCTGCGCCACCAGGGCTCCCACATACAATATAGAGCAATAATAATAATAGCTACTACTATTATTTACTTTGCACATGTCATAATACTGTCATCTCGAGCCACCTTTTGAAATCTTCTGTTCAGCTCTTTTACTTCATCATTTCTTCCATTCCCTTTAGCTACTCTGTTCAATAGCAAGTTTCAGAGTCTCTTCTGACATCCATTTTGGTCTTTTTTTGTTCTCCGACTTTTTAATGACGCTTGCTTTCTTCGTGTATGATGTCCTTGATGTCATTCCACAGCTCATCTGGTCTTCGGTCATTAGTGTTCAATGTGTCAAATCTGTTCTTGAGCTGGTCTCTAAATTCAGTTGGGATATACTCGAGGTCATACTTTGGCTTTCCTAGTCTTATTCTAATTTTCTACAGCTTCAACTGGAATTCACATATGAGCAAGAGATGGTCTGTTCCACAGTTGGCCCCTGGCCTTGTTCTGACTGTTGATATTGAGCTTTTCCATCATCTCCTTCCACAGGTGTAGTTGATTTGATTCTTGTGTATGCCCTCCGGTGGGGTCCATGTGTCAGCATTTATGTTGTCGGAAAAGGGTATTTGTAATGAAGAAGTTATTGGTCTTACAAAATTTTGTCATGCAATCGAACAAATTTGTTTCGCAAGAAGCACAGCCAGAATGCTCCTTAGAAGCAAGAATGACAAGAGTTCATCTCCCATACTTTGGACATGTTATCAGGAGGTACCAGTTTCTGGAGAAGGACATCATACTTGGTAAAATGGAGGGTCAGCAAAGAAGAGGAAGACCCTTAAGGAGATGGATTGACACAGTGACTGCAACAATGGGTTCAAACACAATGACGATTATGAGGATGGTGCAGAACCAGGCAGTATTTTGTTCCGTTGTCCATAGGGTTGCTATGAGTCAGAACCAACTCAATGGCACCTAAAAACAACAACAGCAAGATAATTTATTTTGTATGCACGCAGAAGCTGGACAATGAATAAGGAAAACTGAAGAAGAATTGATGCCTTTGAATTATGGTGTTGGTGAAGACTACTGAGTATACCATGGACTGCCAGAAGAACAAACAAGTCTGTCTTGAAAGAAGTACAGCCAGGGTGCTCCTTGGAAGTGAGGATGGTGAGATTTCGCATCATGTACTTTGGACATGTTATTAGGAGGGACCAGTTCCTTGAGAAGGACAGCATGCGTGGTAAAGTAGAGTGTCAGCGAAAAAGAGGAAGACTCTCAACGAGATAGATTGACCCAGTGGCTGCAACATAGTAATAATTGGCAGGATGGTGCAGGACCAGGCAGTGTTTCATTCTGTTGTACATAGAGTTGCTATGAGTCAGGACCAACTCGATAGCACCTGACAGCAACAATTTGTTAAGTACTTATTATATTCCAGTCACTGTGCTAAGTACTTTATTCACATTATCCCAGTTATTTGTAACTCCCTCATGTAATAGAGTTATTATATCTACTTTCAGATGTGAAAATTGAGGCTCTAAGAAGTTAAGTAATTGTCCAAAGTTGTACAGAAAGTTAGTAGTGGAGCAGGGTTCAAGCTTCGCATTCTGAATTGTACACCTTAAAATGGTGAATTTTATGACATGTGAATTATATCTCAATAAAAAAAGAAAAGAAAAACTAGAAAAAAAGTTGAACCGGATGGACATTTGTCTTTAGATGGGCTCGTACTTGATGTTCACATTACCAATGTTCCAGTGCTCCATTAAACTCATTGAATGGGCTGTAGTCAGTACACTAAATATTTGTTCACTTTTCATCTACTCTAGAAACCACTCTCCAAATCAATATCCATGAGGTCAGGAACACTGCAATTTTGGAACGTTCACATGAATTCAAATGTGTCTTATTCCCCAAAGCATTATGTGTCAGCATTGATAGATAAACATCACATGACATGATTGCTGATTTGAGGAGTCTAAAAAAAAGCAGAGAAAAAAGTGCAGGGCCCCCTAGTTCTTTGAGTGACCCCTTGTAGCCCAAACAAGATTGGGACACAAAGAGAGGAAGAAGCATTGAAACTCTACATCATTTAATAATAATAAGGGACTAAGAAATTATGTTGTAATAGTAATAATTGCTAACATTTTTAATCACTCTCTGTGCAGGTACTGGGTTGATTGCTTATATGCTTTATCTCTTTAAATCCTCAGAACAACCTAATTAGGCAGAAACTATTTAACTCCATATGTATCTGTCTAGGTTCAGTATAGGAAACAGAAATTGCTCAAAGTATTTTAAATAGAAAGGAATTTAACACAAGGAGTTAGATGCTTACAAAAGGGCACCTCTAGGATGAGAAAGTTCTGGCATGAGTCTCTAGGATTCTCAGAATACTGAAGGACTAACTTGCCAGGAAGTTACTCTGCCACAGTTAGGTAGATGGGGGAATCTGAAGGCTGTCATTGGCGCCATTGAGTTCAAGAACATATTGTTGTAGATGCATTCTGCGGACCAGGAAACTGCTGTACCTGTTGCCATGAGTGCCTAAACTGCTAACAGATGATGTCAACAATGAGCCCCCAATATGGCAACACCCTTTAGGAAGACAACGCAGCCACCTGATGGCAGGCTGATACATTATACCTCTTCCATCATGGAGGAGTCAGAAATTCATCCTCAGGGGAATAGACAAATATTCTGGGTATGGATTTGCCATTCTTGCCTGTAATTCTTCTGCCAACTCTACCTACCATCTGTGGATTATCAGAATGCGTTATCCACTTCTCATACCAACTGGTCTTACTATGTACACCATCAATGAGTTACCAAAGACTCAGTTTGGCACCAGTTGGGAGATAATGCTCTGAAATGATGGGGTTCTGTCTTATACCAGTTAAATGAGTTGCTATCAAGTTAATTCCAACTCATGGTTACCCCATGTATGTCAGAGCAGAACTGTGCTCCATAGGGTCTTCAAGAAGGACTGCTTTTTTCAGAAGTAGATCACCAAGCCTTTCTTCCAAGGTGCCTCTGGGTAGACTGGAATGCCCAACCTTTCTGTTAGCAGCCAAGTTATTAGCCATTTGCATTACTCAGAGACTCTCAGTATATACTCTGATTCAGAGAGAAGTATATGGCGCTCTCTCTCCCACAATTGGAATATATGGGTCCAGAAATCAAGGTATGCAAGTGGGAGTGACTCCTTTCACTCTTATGCCCAATAACTCAGAAATTTTGCTTCCCATTTTGGCAACTTTGACCTCTGATAATTTGGCAGTCTTAATTCTCAAGCAGAGAATGTATCTACAAGGGATACCACACCGTTTCCATGTAATAAGAAGCTATCATCTGGCTGTTTTGGGTTCCTTATGCCACTGAATCCAAAGGAAGATAAATGGGTTACTCTGCTAGCTAAGGGAATTGATTTCAGCTACTATTGGGAAATTTGGTTGCTGGTATGCCATGGGGCCAAGTAGGACTATGTCTGGGACCCGGGGATTCTCTGCAGCTCCTTTTAGTTTTTCTGTGAGCCACAGTAAGGTTAATAGTATACTACAGCAACTGAAGAAAAGGCAGAACTACTGAAAACTCATACCATTTAGGAATGAAGGTTTGAGTTGGCACACCAGATAAAGAACTCTGAGCAGCTGAGCTTCTGGCTGAGGACAACAGAAACATGGAATATATAATGGATAAAAGAAGTCCTAGGTCTCAACTAGGGACTCATGAATAATTGTAGAGTGAAATAGCTTTGCTTATTTTCTCCTGCTTATTATGTGTATGTATTTATTTGCATATATTAATTATTTTCTTATTTTGCTCTCCTCATTATAATTTTGTATGTGAGTTATTGGATATTAACCTTACAGTTTTGTCCTTAGGTAGTAGAATATTCAGGGAGACTGTGATTGAATTTGAGGAGCAATTAGTGTAGCCAGTGATGAATACAATGACAGTTGGGACCGTATGTCTCATTTTGGGGAAACGATAAGAACTTCTTCACTTGAACGAAGGATAGCTACATTTTCTTAGATAAAACATAGAGCTGTTTTGTTGTGTGAAAGTTCAAATGTGGATACAAGGGTGTATATAGATGTTTTATAGTGTAAAAATTTTTATAGAGGCAGGAGTTAAAATAGGTTCCCTGGGCCAGGAGCCAAACAAAAATTAATCACAGGGCCATTTACAAAAACGGCCAATTTACACAGCATCAAAACTTAAACAAGTTTTACTTATCAGCGTGTCAGCATGGGTTATCATGAGTTAACGATACTTACCAACGTGATTTAGCAACACTCATCCAATCAAAATAAGCCAGCTTAGCATTCAGTGACCTACTTTCCCAAAAAAGGGCAAGATATTTCCTCATTTAAGCTATAAAAGGCTGCCTTGTAACTGTAAATTCAAGCCCCCCTTTATTTTAAACTCGGGTGCTCCCTGTTTGTGAACAGCTTCTCACTCAATAAACCCTGTTTTCTCTAACTGACTTGTTGATCAGATTTTTCTTTTGACAGTAGCCAAGGCGTGGGTTGCTATGAGTCCGATGGCAATGGGTTTGGTTTTTTGGGGGGAATGGGGTGGGCTGTGCCAGTTATAAATTTGCTCTCTCTCAGCTCTAAGTCCACCCTTCTTTACCCTGCTTTATGATATTGGAGCTGGACTCTGTAGACATTTCTCTTTTGCCAACTGGAGCGCTGTCTTTGCCAAAAGAGCATGCCGGAGGGACACAGCAAGGGCAGAGTAGGAGTGAGGTGACTTTTCTTTCTTCTTCCCATTTGCTATATTCTGCATGGTTACAAGTGGATCAGGGCTCAGGAATCCAGTAGTGCTCACCTCAGTGGTCTTCATGACCCAACTGCAATCTTACCACCCGCTAATTTTTCTGCCACTCAGCAGCTGGCTGCTTCCTTCTATTAGCGGCAGTGCATGCTTTCTGGCAAGCTTTTCTGCCGTTCAGCATCAGGCTACTCCTGCAGTTGATAAGGTGAGGCTCACAACCCCTGGTAAGTTTCTCCATCACCTTGCCTGCCACTCCTGTGGACCAGCTGTGGTTTGTGCTGTGGACCAGCTGCTGCAAGTTTCTCCACTGGGTCACTCTTGCAGAACAGATGCGGCCCACATCCTCTGGCAAGTTCCTTTGCCACCTGTGAGCTGTGTGTTCTGTGGCAGTCTTGCCCTCCCTAAGGATGTCTGAATCTCAGCATTGATAGTGGGAGTTCTTCTAAGTTTCTAAATTCCTTCCTCAGCCCTAGAGAAAGTAGCTATTTTCTGCAGTTGTCACTTTTGTGCCTCTTAGAGTTTTCTTTTGCCCTCTTTTTTTTTTTTAGTAATTAACCACGTTTTTATTATTTAAATATTCTTCTTATTAAAATTTTTTCTATTCAAATTACCAGCATGATTTCTGTCCCCTGACTGAAGCCTCGCTGACATCAAGCATAAGAAAAATATCTTAACATTTGAGAGTAAAGTTGATTCCTGGAATTACATGGGCTGATGAACCAGACACAGTTCCTGTCTTCACAAAGCTTACAGTCTAGCATATATCTATTGCTCATATTTGTCTCCTCACGCAGCCTCTATAATACTCATGACTGACTCCTACAGATGGAAAGGGGACTGTGGGAAAGAAAAATCACACAGAACAATAGATTTGAAAGGTTTTTAGGCTACTTAGTTTTGTGCATCTGTCCAACTTTTATTTCAACTTTGCTGCTAGGGTGTTGGTCAATTCAAAGATTCACTTTTGATAGGGATTTTTTTAGGAAAAAAGGAATTAATTATTGTTAGGATAAATATAACAGGAAAAGAATATTTGATTAGAGGTCATTAGACTCTTCTCTATCAGTTGGGTGGGTGTTTGTGGTGGACACTGTGACATGACGCCCAGATTGAAGAACTTGTTGTCACAGTTGTCAGGAGTGCTATCCTTAGACTGTCTTCAGCTATCATCCTTGTCAGGGACTGGCTCCACTGCAGAGAGTTCCCTTGCCTGAAGTCATACCCTTTCCTAGAGTCGCCCACATTTGATGAATGCTCAATGCAAGAGTATGAAGGCCTGTTTGGCCCAATTTGGGACATCTCTGAAGGGCCATTCTAGCTCCAGAACTTTCCGGGCTGAGTCTGCATCGCAGCTTGATTGCTTGCTCATTTCACTGCTGCTTCCTTCTTCTCCCTCCCAAGGTCACATCTCAATAAACATCCTTTGTGTTAAACTCTGTCTTAGAGTCTGTTTCCCAGGGAACCCAATTTGTAACTGTGGGTGACTGATTTCTCAGAACAAAGCCCATTAAAATTTACCAGCGGTTTTGCTCAAGCATTTTTATCAGGAATGCAAATATTTTCCTAAAAGGTTATGAATTAGATCACACAAAAGGCTCTGTGTGACAAAAAAAAAAAAAAAGAAAGAAAGAAAAACAAAGCCCAAATAATATTCATTACAAAATTTGTAGGATACTGGAGTTTCGGAATCTGCATCCCCTGACCCCACTAGAAAACAAAGGGCAGGGGAGTGACTTCCCTACTTCACCACAGACAATGGCAGAGCTTCTGAATGGAATGCCAGGGCTTCATTTCCTCCGAGTGCTAGCAGGGAACATGTTCCCTTGTGGAGCGTGGCGGTGACTTGGACATAATGAGACTTCCGCAGGCCATCATTCTCTGTGCCGGAAGTTTGTGTTTGGTCAGTCTCCTATCCAGCAACTGGCACTAAGCTGTTGTAAATTGTTTCTGGGTTGGGATAGAGTTCTTACTGTTTATGGTTTGAGCTTATGACTTGGTGTGTTTTCTCCTTCTTATATTCCTTAACATGTAACTTGGTGACTCAGGGATGGATTACCTAATAAGCAAGGTACACGAGGGAATTGATTCAACAGCGATGGATTTGGTGTTTTTGGTTTTTGATGTTGCTGGGGACCCCTGGTGGCACAGTGATTAAGAGCTAGGCTGTTAGCCAAAAGATCAGCAGTTTGAATCCACCTTGGAAACCCTGTGGGGGCAGTTCTACTTTGTCCTATAGAATCACTATGAGTCGAAGTCAACTTGATGGCAATGGGTTTGGTTTAGTTTTTGGTGTTGTTGGGGAGAATTGGATGAGAGGAGGGAAGAGGAGATGGTGTATGGTGGGAGCCCGAGCCACTGAAATTTGAGTTACGACTCTTAATGTGACCTCATTTTTACCCACAAGGTGGTGAAGCCTGGAGAAATTATGGTACAGATATATTCCCACGTTGTAAGTTTTCCTAAGAAAGTAACAAAAATGCCTCAAGCCAGACAACCAAAACCCACTGCTGTCAAGTTGATTCTGACTCACAGCGACCCTATAGGGTTTCCAAGGCTGTGAATCTCTCCAGAAGCAGACTGCCACATATTTCTCCCACGGAACTACTGATGGTTTCGAACCGCCAACCTTTTGGTTAGCAGTCAATCGCTTTAGCCACTGTGCCACCAGGGCTTCTTCAACCCAGACAAGGCATGTGCAAATATTGGCATGAAATATACTTTCCCAATTTTCATTAGAATGTCCACACACGTCTTGTAGTAGTGCCACTTGTACACACTAAAAATGCTTCATGGCTCTGGACAAGATGCTCTTGCTCTTCCTAGCATTCTCTCCCCAGAAGTCTCCCCTGATCCCTTACATCAGCATCATTAAAGAGAATTACCCACATAACATCCTTAGGTAACTGATTGTAAAAAAATTATTATGACATTAACTTTAGAAAAGATTATCAAAAAGCAGTAGTAGTTCCTGACTTACCTACAAGCTGTACTTTTGTACATTATCACACTTTGGTATCCCTGAATTAAAAAGTGTTTTTGAATGTTTGCACATCTGCTGATTAATGAAGATTTTGGTCTATCACACCGTCTGCCACGCGGCAGTTGGGTTTTGACATCTTTGTTCGTGCAGTACTATTTATACAGCTATATGAATTTTTGTGCATTTTTTTTTTTAGAAAAACAAGTGGAAAATGGAAAAATTAAATTGCTGATACTGATGATAAAATGTATACATCTTATAAACTTACTGCAGCTGAAATAAAATGGCCATTAGGTTATGCTGAAAGTGGGACTGTCTTCTCATTTGAATGCCCATTGGTGTTAACTCAGTTCATTTTGTGTTGCTTTGGAATGGAAAAAAAAAAAAGAAAGAATAGGAAAGGAGTGCTGGAAATACATAATCAGAGATATAATTAGAGATTTTATATATATATTTTTTAGCTTATTGAGAATAGATTTCTTTCCCTTCCTTGGAAAACACAGTTGGATTTTTCACACATTTGACTTTCATACAAACTTTTTGGAACAAATCCCGTATTAAAATAGGAGAGCTACTGCTTATACATTTTCTTTTTTTCCCCATTTTTTAAAAACTTTATTGAATGTAATTTACATACCATAAAATTCACCTGTTTTAAATGTACAGTTCAGTGATTACATATTTACAGAGTTGCATAAACATTACCACAATCTTATTTTGAATAATTTCCATCACTCCAAACAGAAACCTGGTACCTGTTTGCAGTCACTTCTCATTCCCACCCCCAACCTTAGCAGCCACTGTTTCTGTCTCTGTAGATTTACATTTTTCTGGATGTTTCATAAAAATGGGGCCATATAACATGTGGTCTTTTGAGTTTGGTTTTGTTTCACTTAGCATGTTTTTGAGGTTCATCTGTGGTGCAGCATGTATCAGAAATGTGTTGCTTTTTATTGCTGAGTAGGAGTATTCCATGGTAGGAGTGTACAGCATTTTGTATATCCCTTTACCAGTTGATGAACATTTGGGTGGTTTCTACCATGAATAGTGCTGCAAGTTGTTGTGTGAACATATGTTTTCATTTCTTTGTATACCTAGGTATGGAATTGCTGGGTCATATGATAACTCTACATTTCACTTGTTAATGCTTACACATTTTCCTGGGATATCACTGGTCAAAACTGCAAAGGAACCCTGAGGGAGATGTGGAGATTTTCAGATACTAAAAGCAAAAACCAAGCGACTGAATCAATTCTGTCCTATGGTGACCCCATGTGTGTCAGAGTAGAACTGTGGTCAGTAGGGTTTTCAAGGCTGTGATCTTTCAGAAAGAGATCTCCAGGCCTTTCTTCTGAGGCACCTCTAGGTGGGTTCGAACTACCAACCTTTGGTTAGTAGAGTGCTTAACCATATGTGCCACCCAGGGACCCCATACCAAAAGCACTACTATAATAATTACAGTAACTCCTGTTATTGAAGCACTTGCTGTGTTTCAGGCTCTATGCTCACTATGTCATATACATAATCTCATTTAATTCCTACAGTCATTGGTTGAAATAGTTATCATGTACCCCCTCCAATTTTACAAAATGACAACCTAGACTTCATAGACTTGAGATGACTTGTCCAAAGTCACACAGACAGCGAGTGGAGGCGCTTTTTTGATTCCAAAACCCATGTCCTAATCAGTACCTTGTATTGCTCACCTATGTTCTCAACAGTCAACTTTTTATCAAACTTTTTCAAACTATGACCAGGTAATACAATCTGTGTGAAGGAACAAGCATAAAGCCTTGCATCTTGCTGTACTGATAGATGAAATATTTTCAGGGACAGGAAATGACAAGTTTGTGATAACACATCAAAATGTTTTTATTAGATACTGAAAAGGGGAGCAGCAGAATGCCCAACATATCAGGAGTCAATAATATGACATTCTGCGTATGTTGATGAAACATTTGTTTTGCTAGTCTTCAAGGTACGTAGGAATGCTATAGGAAAATAGAATTAGAACCAACAACAGAGTACGTAATTACCAAATTATTACCATCAAAGAGAGTGCATAGTTAGCTGTCTCCCCCTTAAGATTGAATCTGAATGAATGAATGCATTCCTTTCTCTAAATTGTTTCTTATTTAAAATGTGAAAGCAATCCTTTTCCAATATAGAGAAGATGTTAAAGCCAAGATTGTGTTGTTAATTAATAGTTCCTGTTGCAGCTATCCTAGTTGCAGGGGCAGAAATGCAAACCCACAAATGCTCACAAAATCCTAGAAAGGTTTTACAGAATGGTGCAGAGACCTCAGGGAAGCAGCTGGGTTTCTGATAAGAGCCATATGTATCTTGGAAATACATTAATTAAAGGAGCAAATGAACAAGGGGAAGGGAAGGAAACTTCAGCTTAGAGGAGCCAATAAAAATTCCAGAAATGAAGCAGCAGAAACTGATGATAATGGTAGCTCAGAAAATTAGGCCCATTATATCAAGCCCCAGTCAATTTTACTTTATTTTTCCTGAGGATCTTTTTTAGAAATGATGTTTGTGTTTGAGAGTTGAGAAGACATAATTAATTTATTTATTCAGTCAGCAAACATGCACCAGGTGCTGGAGATGGTAATGTTTGAGCGAGACTTGAAGTTGTGTAGGATGTGTGGGCTGGGAGAGTGGTTGGGGTAGTGTGTGGGGTGTTCCAGGCAGAGGGAACAGCATATGCAAAGGCACAGAGGAAAGGCAGATGCTGATACTGAAGGAATGATTTTCTCTGTGTAGTGGGAAGAAAAAAAATAGTTCTACAGCATAAATTCATGGCTCATTTTTACCTTCTGGGGAGGGACAGCATTCATGACACGGATGGTTTATTCTGTTGAGAATAACACCTGTGATTCATGGGAGGGGTGAGGAGTGAACAGGAATAAGGTGGAATGGGATGGGCAGGGCCGGGGTATGAGAAGAAGAAACAGAATTACTTTGCCAACGAAAGTGAGAAGTTAAGAGGAATTTGGAGCTTGGAGGGCACTCTGGAAGAAGGGAGCTGAGAAACTTGGAGAGAGGGAAACGGTGAGGAGAATAAAAAGATGAGAAGGACAGGACCAAGAAAGAACTTTGAGGAAAACAGAGAAATCCTTGTAGGCTAGAGAACAGGAGGATCAGTGATAAGGGTGATTTAGAAAATAATATTGGAATTATTATTGCCTGTCCTGGAGCAAAGAAAACGCGACCCAGCTGAAGCTGGGGCCAAAAAGACTCATAAGGACGCATCAACTGGGCCCTGAGATAAAATAGATGGGACAATCTTAAAAATTATCTTTTAGGGAAGAAAAAATATTTTTAGAGAACTTTTCACATAAAGCCAATCAAACAGGACACAAAAGACTTTTCACCCCTGTCTTTTTCTATTAACATTTAGTGAACAGAAAATTTGTTGGACCAGTGAAGACCCTCCTGACTGTCGGGTTACTGATACCTATAGCAATGAAGACCCTCCTGACTGTCAGGTTACTGAAACCCATACTAATGATTGTTAAGAAAGGAAATTGAAAGTATAAGACCACAGTTTCTAGCCAATCTGTGAAAAGCGAAGCTTTTACCCATTTTTGTGATGTTGATATATACTGATGATTCTGTAACCTCCCTTGGATTCAGGCAGGCATTAGCTCTGGCAGCATGCTCGTCTGCTTCCCACTTCTGTCCTTTTGAATATATGCCAAATAAAACTTTCTTTTTGCTTTACTAAACTTTGTGATTTTTTTCCCCTACAACAAGGGGAACATAATTCCTTTCCAAAGAATGTGCAAAACATTGGGGAGGGCATTCTACATCATGTGGGACAGTGGCTTTAATCATTTTTATTTGGGTATTAATGAGTAACCCCAGCAGACTGGAGGACTCTGAGTAACAGTTGAATTACATCTATTTTGCCAAGTTGACGTCTTATGTTTGCAAGTTTCATCAGTTTTTACTAATTAGCAAACATAGAGAATTACTTTGTACTTTATGATGAGCAGCCTGTGTACTCCATTTGTTATAGTTAAAAATAATCTAAATTAATGATTTTGTAATTTATGTTCTGAATAAGAATACTTAAAAAGGTAATCCACAAAATGTAATAATTTCAAGTAAATAAAATTATCCCCCCACTAATGCAATTTTATGTTCCTAACCCAACAAAAAAATTTTGTATATTTAAAATTTTCCCGAATGTCTAATTAAAAAATACATTCTCCATTATTTGAATATTTCTTGGAAATTTGTAATTCTAATCTGTAGGCTGAATCAGTTCTCTGATCTGGAGGACGGACATGAAATAAACACCTGTTACTGTCCACTGTCCTTTAAAGTAGACTGATGGTCACTGACGTTGAGGAAGTCAAGGAACTGAGAGACCAGGATGTTGGGTGCCTTATTTATGTGGGTAACGGCACCACCCAGAATGGTGATAGGAGTTGGAAAGGACTATTTGTGGTGGTGAGAAGGACACTGATCTTACCTCCCAACCTTTAGTAGGTGATATGTTGGAGAGAGAACTTCAAGGGACTTGGTGTTCCTAGGGGACCACCAGGCTTCAGTTTAGGCAGATGCGGGAGGTTCCAGTCTGAGAAAAGACTGGGGATGTAGGTATATAAGGGAGTTTGTAGGTCTCAGCATGGGAGTTCCAGAGGACACAAAGGAATTATTGGGGAGCAAGGCAAGGAGCCATCATGTATCTGTCGGTTTGTCATACTCTAGTGGTTTGTGTGATGCTGTGATACCAGAAGCTTTGCCACCAGTATTTCAAATACCAGCAGGGTTACCCTTGATGGACAGATTTCAGCAGAACTTCCAGACTAAGACAGACTAGGAAGAAGGACCTGGCAGTCTAGTTCTGAAAAAATTGGCCAGTGAAAACCTTATGAATAGCAGCAGAACATTGTCTGATACAGTGCTGGAAGATGAGCCCCTCAGGTTGGAATGCACTCAAAATATGACTGGGGAAGACTTACCCCCTTAAAGGAGAGTCAACCTTAATAATATGGATGGAGTCAAGCTTTCGGGACCATCATTTGCTGATGTGGCATGACTCAAAATGAAAAGAAACAGCTGCAAACATCCATTAATAATCAAAATGTATGAAGTATCATTTAGAAAAATTGGAAGTCATCAAAAATGAAATGGAACACATAAACATTGATATCCTAGGCATTAGTGAGCTGAAATGGACTGGTATTGGCCATTTTGAATCAGACAATCAAATGGTCTACTATGCTGGGAATGACACGTTGAAGGGGAATTGCTTCATGTTCATCGTCAAAAAGAACATTTCAAGATCTATCCTGAAGCACAATCCTGTCAGTGATAGGATAATATCCATACGTCTACAAGGAAGACCAGTTAATACGACTATTATTCAAGTTTACACACCAATCACTAAGGCCAAAGATGAAGAAATTGAAGATTTTTACCAACTTCTGCAGCCTGAAATTGATCAAACATGCAATCAAGATGCATTGATAATTACTGGCGGTTGGAATGGAAATAAAGAAGGTTTGGTGGTTGAAAACATGGCCTTGGTTATAGAAAGGACACTGGAGATTGCATGATAGAATTTTGCAAGACCGATGACTTCCTCATTGCAAATACTTTTTTTCAACAATATAAATGGCGACTATACACGTTACCTTGCCAGATGAAATACACAGGAATCAAACTGACTACATCTGTGGAAAGAGACATTGAAAAAGCTCAATATCATCAGTCAGAACAAGGCCAGGGGCCGAGTGTGGAGCAGACCATCAATTGCTCATATGCAAGTTCAAGTTGAGGCTGAAGGAAATTAGAATAAGTCCACGAGAGCCAAAGTACGACCTTGAGTATATCCCATCTGAATTTAGAGACCATCTCAAGAATAGATTGAATACCAATGACCAAAGGTCAGGTGAGTTGTGGGATAACGTCAAGGACATCATACATGAAGAAAGCAAGGGGTTATTAAAAAGAGAGGAAAGGAAGAGAAGACCAAAATGGATGCGAGAAGAGACTCTGAAAGTTGTTCTTGAACTTAGAATAGCTAAAGCAAAAGGAAGAAATGATAAAGTAAAAGAGCTGAACAGGAAATTTCAAAGGGTGGCTGGAGAAGACAAAGTATTATAATGACATGTGCAAAGACCTGGAGTTAGAAAACCAAAAGGGAAGAACATGCTCGGCGGTTCTCAAGCTGAAAGAACTGAAGAAAAAATTCAGACCTAAAGTTGCAATATTGCAGGTTTCTATGGGGAAAATATTAAAAGACACAGGAAGCATTAAAAGAAGTTGGAAGGAATACACAGAGTTATTGTGCCAAAAAAAATCGGCTCATGCTCAGCCATTTCAGGAGGTAGCATATGATCAAGAACTGATGGTATTGAAAGAAGAGGTCCAAGCTGCACTGAAGGCATTGGCAAAAAACAAGGTTCCAGGAATTGACAGAATACCAACTGAGATGTTTCAGCAAATGGATGTAGTGCTGGATGTGCTCACTTGTCTATGCCGATAAATTTGGAAGACAGCTACCAGGCAAACCGACTGGAAGAGATCCATATTTGTACCCATCTTAAAGAAAGGTAATCTAACAGAAAGTGTAAATTATCAAAAAATATCACTAATATCACACACAAGTAAAATTTTGCTGAAGATCATTCAAAAGCGTTTGCGTTAGTACATTGACAGGGAACTGCCAGAAATTCAAGCCAGATTCAGAAGAGTATATGGAACAAGGGGTACCATTGCTGATGTCCGATGGATCCTGGCTGAGAGCAGAAAGGTATTTACCTGTGTTTTATTGACTATGCAAAGGTATTCGACTGTGTGAATCATAAATATGGATAACACTGCGAAGAGTAGAAATTCCAGAACACTTAATTGTGCTCATGACAAACATGTACATAGACCAAGAGGCAGTCATTCTAACAGAAAAAGGGGGTTACTGCATGATTTAAAGTCAAGGACGGTGTGCATCATGGTTGTATCCTTTCACCATACTTGTTCAATCTGTATGCTGAGCAAATAATCTGAGAAGCTGGACTGTATGAAGAAGAACAGGCATCAGGATTGGAGGAAGACTCATTAACAACCTGCAATATGCAGATGACACAACCTTGCTTGCTGAAAGTGAAGAGGACTTGAAGCACTTGCTGATGAAGATCAAAGACCACAGCCTTCAGTATGGATTGCACCTCAACATAAAGAAAATAAAAATCCTCACAACTGGACCAATAAGCAACATCATGATAAATGGAGAAAATATCAAAGTTGCAAAGGATTTCATTTTATTTGGATCCACAATCGGTGCCCATGGACGCAGCAGTCAAGAAATCAAATTGCGCATTGTATTGGGCAAATCTACTGCAAAAGACCTCTTTAAAGTGTTAAAAAGCAAAAATGTCACTTTAAGGACTAAGGTGTGCCTGACAGAATCCATGGTATTTTCAATCACCTTATATGCATTTGAAACCTGGACAATGAATAAGGAAGACTGAAGAAGAATCGACGCCTTTGAATTATGGTGTTGACGAAGAATATTGAATATACCATGGACTGCCAGCAGAAGGAAAGATCTGCCTTGGATGACATACAGCCAGAATGCTCATTAGAAGCAAGGATGGTGAGACTTGTCTCACATACTTTGGACTTGTTATCAGGAGAGCCCAGTCCCTGGAGGGCATCGTGCTTGGTAAAGTATAGAGTCAGTAAAAAAGAGAAAAACCCTGAATGAGATGGGTGGACACAGTGGCTTCAACTATGGGCTTAACCATAACAACGATTGTGAGGATGATGCAGGACTGGGCAGTTTTTTGTTCTGTTGTACATAGGGTCGTTATTAGTGAGAACCACCTAATAACAACAACAGCAGAGCAAGGAAGGAGGGCTGGATCAGTTGAGGGGAGTAGAGAACAGGTGGGAAGGAGTGTTAGATAGGCAAGGTGACCCCTCAGATGGGATTCATTGTGAGATTCCTTGGAGAACAAGGTGCAATGCTGGTTTGGTAACAGTGTGGTCCCACAGCTCCTGTAGCTTCCCATGGGGGTGCATCATGAAGAGAGAGGGTAGGTGATCCAGAGCATCACCCCCAGGTTCAGATGGAATAGCCACTTCGACCGACATCCTAACTTGTGGTAGGCCCTGCTTACCTGTCCAGCATCTTCTCATTTCATTTCACTCTCTGCACTGCTCCCTGTGGTCTGCTTTTAGATCCTCCATCCTACCGTGTTCTTCCGTGCCACAGAAACTTGACATATGCCTTTTCTCTGCCTGGAATGCTCTTACCCATCCTTCTGATCTTGACTAAAATGTCACTTCCCTGGATATACCCCATGCCCCCCTCTTATTCCATCTCTTCTCACTATGTACCCTTCCTTCACAGAACTTTTCACAGCTGTAATTTTACATTTGTGTGCCCATTTAATTAAAGTTCCATGAGGGCCATGTCTTTTAGATACGTGGTCTCTCAACATCTATCCCAGTACTTGCACATAATATAGGTAGGGTGGTATAAAAATATGTCCATAAATGCTTTGACACTCCCCCTTTCAAGGGATGGAGTCTAATTGTTATCTTGAATGTGGTCCAGACTTAGTGACTCACTTCTAACAAATACGATGTGGTAGAAGTGACAGCATGTGACTTTTGAGGCTAGGTTACAGAAGGGATACAGCTTCTTTCTATCACTTTCTTGCTCTTGGGTTGCTCACACAGGGGAAGCCATGCCATGCTGGATGGTTACTCAGGAAACCACATGGAGAGGAACTGAGGCCTCCTGCCAACAGCCAATATCAACTTGCCAGCCAGTAGAGGGAGTTACCTTGAAAATGGATCCTCCAGCCCTAGTCAAGGGCTACACCTGCAGATAGCTGCACCTACGGCAGACATCTGACTGCAACCTCATGAGAGACTCTGAGCCAAAATTACCCAGCAAAGTTGCTCCCTGTGAGAGAGAATAAGTGATTATTGTGGTTTTAAGCATCTGAGTTCTGGGGTAATTTGTTATGCGGCAATAGATAACTAATATAATGAAAAATCTCGATAAATACTTGCTGAATGAGTCAGCAAACTCATGAAGTTTTTTTTTTTTTTTTAGTTTGGCATGAATCCATAATTACATCAATAATGATTCTAACAGGTGCCTGAAATTTTCTTTTGCATCTTCTCTGCGTTTAACATTATGGGCTTTTCTTCCATATGAATTAGTGTGAAAATTGATTGGAGTAGAAAAATAAAAAACAGGTCAGCAAAAAAACCTAACCCTTGGTCAGAAGCTGGCTGAATGGACACGAAAGTACAGAGTGGATAGAAGGAGTGTGCTATCTCATTAGGGGGAGAGCAACTAGAAATATATATTATATAGCAAGGTGTATATGCATTTTTGTATGAGAGGCTGACTTATAGCACAATAAAAAAAAAAAATCGAACCCTTGAAAGACTGTGTCTAACTGAGTGATATCAATAACAATTACATTATGAGAAAAGATTAATTTGCTCTTCTACTAAACTGTCAAAGATTAGTTGGATTATGAGTAAAGCAGATAATACGAAACTCTTAAGGATCATTAAATCATGGGGAAATTTTGGTTAAGAGAGGTGTTTGTTTGTTTTTTAAATCAGTCTTAAAAGTAGATTTTTATCCAGTCTTTAGGGCAGTAAAGTTGCCTTACATATCATTACATGCTTCGAGCAGTTGTTTGTACCTTTCAGGTTGGAAAGGCCAAATATCTAGGGGTCATCAACCACAGCAGTTGCTTTGTTTTTGGCTCTGTCCACAGAACCCCTGAATCCTTTCAGCCTCACAGAGGACAAAGAGGGAATTTTCATAGAGAATCGTGACCTGATGAAGTAGAACATTCATTGTTCCCTGTTGTAGCCACAGAGCAGAGGCAATGCCTGTACCCAGCAGGGGTTCAAAAAGTATTTGTTGAATAAGTGAATGAGTGAATAAATCTCTTTACACATCATAATAATTCAGATGGAAAATGCTCTTCTAGTTGCCTAAGTAGGAATGAATGTATGATGAATGTAGCATCAATCAGACAAGTACAGTGAACTACTGTGTTATTGTTTGTTTGCTCATGTTTACATTTTCTTCACAAAAATATAATTTTTGCTTTATAACTGCATTGTCAATTAGGGGTGTGGCTGGTTCTGTGCACTAGCTCACTCAACATCTGTTCCAGTCCTGTTCTAGTGTGCCCGCCTGGGATGCAGAGACTGAAAAGCTAAAAACTACATTTCCCAGACACCTCTGCTGCAAAGGTTTCAAATGAGATTTAGGCTTCTTTGATCAGATGCACTCAAATAGGACCTGAAGTTGAACTGAGTTAAGTGAAGAGAGAGGAGAGTTTGAGGCATCCATCTTGTTGTTGGTCCTGATGGCCGGTCTCAGAGAGAGGAAGTTTGATGTGCATTTGGAAGGGGTGGTGATATATGGCAAGTATGGCAAGTGGCTTTCTGATACGGAAGAGTTGGCATGATTCTAGCTACTGGCTGTAGTGTTTATTCCCTGATTGAGCAGGTAGTTTCCTGTTCTTGGCAGGAGCTGCAGCTTCCTTGGCAGCCCAGCTCGGTGGTGTGGCTTTGAGAGTTGTTCCTGGAAGATCAGGATAGAGTCTATTTCTTCAGCCCATGCAATGACATTGTAAACCATTTAATACCTTGCAATAAATTATGTTCAAAGGAGTAGGTTTTTTTTTTTTTTTTAAGCCCTGCCACTGAATCCTAACCAAAGCAAGAGGCTAGGAGTTACTATACAACTGACAATGATTTATTACTATGTAGATTATTGGAGTACAGACTTGCTTGAATATTTATGAAATTTCACACACTCTTGTCAGGGAGATCTACTTTCAACAAAAATATGTGCTTGTGCACAGTAATCCATAAATTGATTTTTTAAAAAATCCTACCGAATTTGAATTCTATTGAAGTATCCTTTTGTTGCTTGCTAATACTATTTGGACTCTGGTTTGCAAGGAACAGAATTCTATGAGATTTAAGCAAAAGAAAAGTGGATTTATGTAAGGATACAGGTCCTTTCATAGAATCCAAGGGCAAGGATGCAGCCAGACCTTGGGAATGGCCTAGAGCTAAGGATTGCACTGTTATAGAGAGTTCAGAAAGCCCTCTGTCCAGCTCTCACCCTTGGCCCTCTCTGCGTATCTGCTTCATTCTTTCTCACTAGTAACTTTCTCTGCTGCTCAGAACACAGGGTTAAAAAAAAAAAGAGCTTTATTAACAACACCAATGTTTATATCTCCTCCATTTAAGAGGACAGACAGACTGAGGTGAGACTCTCCTAGACTCCATTCCAGAGTCTTGAAGAAAGACCATGAGTACTCCAGCTTCCGGCAGGTGCCCAGTTCCATTATGTTGCACAACTCCTGAGGATACCATTCGCTTTGGTTTCTATGCATAGGGCACCCCTGATCACAACATTTTATAGAAAACAGTATGAATGGTGCCCCTTGGAATTGTGTCTCTAGGGACAAATCAGCTGGAGTCTGGAGTCAGAGTCACATTGTGGAAACCTGGCAGTGGGTGCTCTGCTCCTAGACCCACTCCTGCAGGGGAAGCCAGGTATGCAGGAAGGCGAAGCTTCTATATGTGCGGGAATTATTGGTTGCTGAGGAGTCACGGATGTCCATTATGTGAACAACATACTGATTTTAAATATCAGGCGTAGACAAACTACAGCTTATGGGCCCAATGAAGCCTGACTTCTGATTTCGTAAATAGAGTATTATTGGAACACAGATAGCCATGCCTATCTGTCTACAAATTGTCTATGGCTGTTTTTGTTCTACAATGGCAGAGTTGAGCAGTTGTAAAAGAGACAGTATAGTGCACAAAGCCTACAATATTTATTACCTGGCCCTTTACAGAAAAAGTGTGCCAACCCCTATATTGTGGTTGTTAGGTGCCATCAAGCTTGTTCCGACTCATAGCAACCCTGTGGGACAGAGTAGAACTGCCCCATGGGGTTTCCAAGAAGCGACTGGTGGATTTGAACTGCTCACCTTTTGGGTAGCAGCTTTGGTTCTTAACCACTGTGCCACCAGGGCTCCAACCCCTATATTAGACCCTTGCTATTCAAAGTGTGGACCACGGGCCAGAAGCCTCAGCAATACCTGGGAGCTTATCAGGCCTCCATTCTGGACCTGCTGAATCAGAACTTGTTTTTTAACAAGATCCCCAGGTAATTCAGAGGCACATTAAAGTCTGAGAAGCACTGTATTAGACTCCTCAGTGGGCACAATCAGTACTATTAAACCTTTCATTTCACCTAAGCCCCTTTCAGCCTGTGGGATATGATGTAATGCCCCAGGCAAATTAGATTAGTGTACCACTGTCCCTGGGTGTGATGTAGCAATTTTTTCTGACTGTGTCAGGGCAGAATGTAATTATCATCAGCAGAATCCTTGCTAAGCATCTGCCTAGACAAGAGGATTCCCAGCTGCTGTCTGTTGGGTACCTACTCATTCATTCAATTATAACAAATATTTATTGAAGACCATACTCTGTGCCAGGCATTGGAATACAATGGTGAACAAATTGGCACAGTCTCAGCCCTTACAGTGTTATGTTACATAGTTTCATTTAATTCTTCCTAAACCAAGAGGTGGGTACTTTAATCTCCATGAGGACACTGAGCTCAGAGGTTAAATGACTTGCTCAAGGTCATATGGTTAGTGAATGACAGAGCTGAAAATTGAGCTTATGTCTTTCTGATGCCACAGTTTATGCTTTCTTCTATTTAACATTTAGACATAATTCTGGGAGATTATAATCTAAATTAAGTCTACAGCCAGAAAGCCAGTGTTTTAGAGATAAAAAACAGAGTGTTCTTATCTCCCACTTCCCAGATACAACCAAGATGATGGTGCAAGTTGGGGGCAGGCTGAAAACTAGAGGAGCCGAGCTCCTCTCCTAAGACTTCTCTTCAGAAGTGACAGACCTGCCACCTTTCTCTGTGAGAGAGACAGATGACTCCAGTTCAATTGCTCCTTCCAGACACCTGGAATGAGACTCTAGGGTAAGATGAGACAAGCACTGCCCTGGGGAGAAAGGGGGTCAGAGTTAGTGCTTCTTCCTCCAAGGGTCTCTCAGGACAAATCCTATTCACTGGGTCACCTTACCCTTCTAACTCTTCTAAACACTAGTTCTATATATCCCCTCAACTGACCCAGCTTCCTTTCCTTGCCTTGCTCCTAAATCTTTCCATTGCATCCTCTTGAACTTACATTCTGAGACCTACAACTCCCTTATATACCTATATCCTCAAACCAGAGGAGAGAGATGATGTGGGCAGAGGGAAGTAGGAGGTGGGATGGAGGGACCAGGGTACAAGGGCACTATGGAGAGAGATGTTGGTTTGGACTCAAGTAGTGAGGGAAGAGGGATGAACTTGAGGAAGTGGGGCTGGTCCTGCGAAGGAGGACAGAAGTGTAGAAATGACAGGCAAGAAGTAGAATACTCCTTGATAGAGCAGGAGGAGGAAGGTGGGACTAAGAAACCAGCAGTGATGAGCTAAAAAACAACATCATCATCCCCATCTCAATAACAACAGCTTTATGAGGTAAATAATATTATCATCTCCATTTTATAGTTAAAGCAACTAAGAAATAGAAAATTTGGGTAAATTGTCCCAGGTCAAATGGCTAGTAAGTGGTGGAGCCAAAACTGAGACAGAGACAGGCTGGCTTCAAAATCTATGCTTTTATCTACTAGTCTATGCTGTCTCTTAAAGGATACCTCACTGAAAACAATGTTTCTCTTTAGATATCTCTGGTTTATGTTTATTTCAAGAAATGTACTTGCATTTTATTAAAAAGAAATTAATCAATAATTACCTCAGTTCATCTATATATCCTAAATCAAAAGTTCCAACATATTACAATAGTGTGTATGTTTTTTTAAGGAAAATGGTCAGAATTAATATCTAAATCTAACAAATTGTTGCATTTTTTTTTCCAGTTGATTCCTGATTTGAATAGGGGAAGAATTTATTCTGACTTAAAGCTACAACCTATTATGAATGAATTGTGTCTCCCAATAGATACATTGAAGTCCTGATCTCTGTTTCTGTGAATGTGACATTATTTGGAAATAGGATTTCTCTTTTGTTACAAGTTAAATCAATATCATTAATATCACACGTAAGTAAAATTTTGCTGAAGATCATTCAAAAGCAGTTGTAGCAGTACATCGACAGGAAACGGCCAGAAATTCAAGCCAGATTCAGAAGAGAACAGAATGAGGGATATCATTGCTGATGTGAGATGGATGATGGCTAAAACAGAGAATACCGGAAAGATGTTTACCTGTGTTTTATTGACTGTGCAAAGGCATTTGACTGTGTGGATCATAACAAATTATGGATAACATTGCAAAGAATAGAAATTCCGAAACACTGAATTGTGCTCATACAGTACCTGTACATAGACCAAGAGACAGTTGTTAGAACAGAACAAGGAGATATTGCATGGTTTAAATCCAGGAAAGGTGTGTGTTAGGGTTGTATCCTTTCACCATACTTATTCAGTCTGTATGCTGAGCAGATAATCCGAGAACCTGGACTAAATGCAGAAGAATACAGCATCAGGATTGATGGAACACTCAGTAACAACCTGTGATATGCAGGTGACACAACCTTTCTTACTAAAAGTGAAGAGGACTTGAAGCACTTGCTGATGAAGATCAAAGACTACAGCCTTAAGTATTGATTGCACCTCAACGTAAAAGAAAACAAAAATCCTCACAACTGGACCAATAAGCAATATCATGATAAACAGAGAAAATATTGACATTGTCAATGGTTTCATTTTATTTGGATCCACAATCAGCACCCAAGGAAGCAGCAGTCAGGAAATCAAAAGGCACATTGCATTGGGCAAATCTGCTGCAAAAGACCACTTTAAGGTGTTGAAAAACAAAGACTTTGCTTTAAGAACTAAGGTGCGTCTGACCCCAGCCATGGTGTTTTCAATTGCCTCATAGGCATGTGAAAGCTGGACAATGAATAAGGAAGACTGAAGAAGAATTGATGCCTTTGAATTATGGTGTTGGTGAAGAATATTGAATATACCGTGGACTGCCAGAAGAATGAACAAACCCGTCTTGGAAGAAGTACGGCCAGAATGCTCCTTAGAAGCAAGGATGGCAAGACTTTGTCACACACTTTAGACATGCTACCAGGAGGGATCAGTCCCTGGAGAAGGACATCATGCTTGGTAAAGCAGACAGTCAGTGAAAAAGAGGAAGACCCTCAGTGAGACGGATTGACACAGTGGCTGCAACAATGGGCTCAAGCATAACAACAACTGTGAGGATGGCTCAGGAACGGGCAGTGTGACTCATTGGCACCCAAACACAACAATCTCAGTAATGGGTCTTGTCTTTCTTTCTTTCTCTGACAGCCATGTAAATGTTAGTTTTCCTCAGGAGCCATTCTCTGTGCGCTGCCTTTCTAGTTACTGTACACCTATGGAAAGAAATCTTTTTTGCCTAACAGCCTATTCAAGGAAAACAAAAATGTTTACTGACTGCATTTGTTTAAACATACTTTTTATTTTAGGGTAGTTTTAGATTAACAGAAAAGTTTCAAAGATAGTGTAGAGAATATCTTGTATGTTCCTCGTCTAATTTTCCCTATTGCTAATATATCACCATAGTACATTTTTCATAACTAAGAAACCATCGTTGATACAGGGCTTTTAACTATACTTAACTGTTTATTTAGAATCCCAGTTTTTTTTCCCCAAAGTCCTTTTTCTGTTCCAGGATACCACATTACATTTAGTCATCCTGTCTGCCTCCCTAGTCTCCTCTGTTTTGTGACAGTTTCTCACACTCTTTTTTTTTTTTTTTGAAATATTACCATTCTTTTTAATTTTTTAAAGTTGTGATTTAGGTGAAAGTTTGCATAGCAAATTAGTTTCTCGTTTAACAGTTAACACACAAATTGTTTTGTGACATTGGTTACCAACCCCACCATCTGTCAACACTCTCCCCATTTCCACCCCAGTTTCCCTGTTTCCATTTGTCCAGTTTTCCTGTCCCTTCCTGCCTTCTCGTCTTTGGTTTTGGGCTGGTGTGCCCATTAGTCTCGTATACATGATTGAACTATGACGTATGTCCCTCATGTGTGTTATTGTTGGCCCTATTGAAAAAAAAAAACATTGGCCCTATAAAAAAAAAAAATTTTTTTTTTTTTTTTTATAGACCTGTCTAATAAGGGCAAATCTCAGGAGTGACTTCAGTACTGAGTTAAAAGGGTGCCCAGGGGCCATATTCTTGGGGTTTCTTCAGTCTCTGTCATACCAGCAAGCCTGTTTTTTTTAATTTGAATTTTGTTCTACGTTTTTCTCCTGCACTGTACAGGAGCCTCTATTGTGATCCCTGCCAGAGCAGTTAGTGGTGGTAACTGGGCACCATCTAATTGTCCTGGGCTGAGTCTGGTGGAATTTGTGGTGGCTGTGGTCCATTCGTCCTTTGGACTAATCTTGCCTCTGTGTCTTTGGTCTTCTTCATTCTTCTTTGCTCTAGCTGGGATGGGACTGTAAATGTATCTTAGATGGCTGCTCACAGGCTTTTAAGACCCCCATCGCTACTCACCACAGTTGAATGTAGAACATTTTCTTTATAGGCTATGTTATGCCAATTGAGCAAGATGTTCCCTGAGACTGCGGTTCCTAGCCCTCAGCCCAGTAGTTTGGTCTCTTAGGGCATTTGGATGTGTCTGTAAAGCTTCTATGACTTTGTCCTGGTCATGTTGTGCTGCCTTCCCCAGTATTGTGTACTGAATGACCTTGACAGTTTTGAGGAGCACTGGCCAAGCTTTTTGCAGAAGATCTATTTGGTTTGTCCAGTGTTTTTCTCATAGTTAGTCTGAGGTTATAGGTTTTTGGGAGGAAAACTACAGAGGTTAAATGCCTTTCTCATCATATCATATTAAGAGTGCATACTATCGACATGACTTATCACTGATGGTTTAACCTTGATCACTTGGTTGAGGTAATGTTTGCCACATTTCTCCACTGTAAGTTATTCCTCCCTTCCTCCCTGCTTTCTGGCTGTGGTTTAAAATTCAAGTTGAATGAAAAATGCAATGAAGAACTAAATGATGCATCTTTAAATACCATGGGGGAAAATTATATTCTTATAACTTAGATTACTTAATTTTATTGACTAGAAGATTATCATAAAGAAATTAGCATTACTTTTAAATTTTTACTGTGGCCATTTCATTTGCCATTTCAACAGGCATTATTTTTTTATATATATAATTTTTATTGTGCTCTAAGTGAAAGGTTACAATTCAAGTCAGTCTCTCACACAAAAACTTTATACACCTTGCTACATACTCCCAATTACTCTCCCTCCAATGAGACAGCCCGCTGTCTCCCTCCACTCTCTCTTTTCGTATCCATTCTGCCAGCTTCTAACCCCCTCTACCCTCTCATCTCCCCTCCAGGCAGGAGATGCCAACATAGTCTCAAGTGTCCACCTGATCCAAGAAGCTCACTCCTCACCAGCCTCCCTCTCCAACCCATTGTCCAGTCCAACCCATGTCTGAAGTGTTGGCTTTGGGAATGGTTCCTGTCCCGGGCCAACAGAAGGTCTGGGAGCCATGACCACCGGGGTCCTTCTAGTCTCAGTTAGACCATTAAGTCTGGTCTTTTTAGGAGAATTTGGGGTCTGCATCCCACTACAACTGGCATTATTTTTTATCTATTAAGATTTTAATGTCTGGGAATATTCGATCTTTTCTTCTGATTTTAACTACCACCTACAAGCTGATATCTCACAAAGCTTCCCCAGCCCTGACCTCTCCCTGCATCTGCCACTTCATGTATTCAAGCTTCTGCCTAACATTTCCCCTCTGATGTCACAGAGACACTTCAATTTCAATGTACCCCAAACTAAACTCTTCATATCCCCCATCCCTGCACGACCCCTCTTCTCCTCCTCCAATTTCTCTCTAGTTCAGTAAGTAGAACCGAATCTACCCATTTGCCCAAGCCAGAAAGCCACCTTCCACCTAATAGCCTGAATAATCTTTCAAAAACACTGATAAGTCTATATCACCTTCTCCTTGGTTTCAATATTAAATCCCATTCAAGGCTTCTGTTCCCACTTCCAGGCTTGTCTTTTACCCTCGATGAATACCAAATGACCCATGGTTCTTGGAGCATACCCTGTGGTTTTATGCCTCTGTGTCTTTGTTCAGGCTGTTACACGGCCTGGAACAGTCCCCTCCTCCACCTGTCTGCCACTATCTTCTCATCCTTCAAGACTCAGCCCAGGTATTTTCTCTTTGTAAGCCCTTAAATAAATAAATAAATAAAAATAAATTTTTTTTTTTAAGCCTTGAGGCATCATACCCTATTCAGTCTTCCCCACGAGACTGAGCTTCTAGGGGCAGGAACCATATATGATTCATTTTTGTAGCCCCCTGCTCAGCACAGTGCCTGCTAGTCAGAAGTCCCTCAGGAAATGTCTGTGACTGAGCTGTACTTCCATCGTGCTCCATGACACTTAGAGCAGTCGTTACATTTTATCAGAATTATTAGTCAAAATGCCTGACGCCCCACTGAGGAGGAGGTGAGCTCTAGGAAGACAGAGGCTGAGTCTTATTCATTCTAAAGCCCCAGTGCGTGGAACACAATAGGTGCTTAATGAGTATTTGTTCGATGAATGATCAGAGCAGGAACATTTAAAATTGAATTACTCTTTTCATAACTCTCCAATCAAACATTGGCCAAATGATTCTAAGGAAAGTTTCACCCTCTTTGTCAAGGAGGTGTTACCTAATCTACTTCAGTACAGAAGAAATACATATCTGAAGATGGTGTAAAAATGGCTAAATAGGTAACGTGAACATCACAGAAAAGTTTGCAAGCTAGATTATTTCTCATAAATGTAACATTACATAATGGGCATCAATTTCCCTTATCCAGGTTATAGTAATACACAAAATAGATGGTACTAACCCCATGCCTAAAGCATTATGGGAGTCCTGGTGGCGCTGTGGTTAAGAGCTCGGCTGCTAACCAAAATGTAGGCAGTCCTAATCCATCAGCTGCTCCTTGGAAACCCTATGGGGCAGTTCTACTCTGTACTATAGGGTTGTTATGAGTCCGAATCAATGGGATGGCAATGGGTTTGTTTTTTTTTTTAAAGCATTACGTTCATAAAAAGTAAGATAGGCAACCAAAAAGGCAAAATGCAGCAACTGGAATCAGGAGTCCTCCAAGAATCGAGTCCAGAGACTGAGAGTCAAGCACCCAGAAGAGGAGGAGTGGGTGGAGGCGATGTAACACAAAGTAGAACAAAGCCTGGTAATTAGGAGAGAAAGGAAGTAGTTCGACATTGGAAAATGCCTGGCATGTAAGATGAGAATGGGGCAAAGCAGAGACAGGTGACTAATCAATTACAATAGATTACGCCTGTCATTGTCTGGGCTTTGGAAATGAGTTGAAGAGGTTTGGATTTAATAAACATTAAAATTTTAGGAACACTTAAGAACTGCCGAGGGAGGCTGTGGAGCGATCATCTTATGAGTAGATTTTAAGGCTAGACTAGACACCCATCTATTATGGATGGCTTGAGACTAACACATCCATCCCAGTACCACGGAGAGAACTTAATGATCCCGCAGGCCTCTATTCCAAACTTCAAAAGGCAAGGGAGGTTAAAAGGTGCTAACTTTCGTTCTGCTGTTTCATCACAGATTCTCTGCTATTAATTTAGACACAATTGACAAGTGTTATCTCTAAACACAAGAAGAGATTTAATTGCTGATCTTGGGTTTTTTGGGGGGGTTCAGGAATATTACTGTCCAATCTTTGCACACTTTTATATTCAACTATTGCCCAAAGTTTATATACCCCTATACCCAGTAAGGGAAACCCTGGTGGTGTAGTGGTTAAGGGCTACAGCTGCTAATCAAAGGGTTGGCAGTTCAAATCTGCCAGGCGCTCCTTGGAAACTCTGTAGGGGCAATTCTACTCTGTCCTATAGGGTTGCTATGAGTCGGAATCGACTCGATGATAATGGATTTTTATACCCAGTAAAATTCCATTAGCTGAAGAAAAATTTATTTAGAATTTGCAATAACATGAACAGAGGCTGAGTTCAGCTTGAACTTTGCTTAGCAAACCCCTTCCATCGCAGATTAAAATTAATATTTTATGTTAAATATTTCTGTTTTCTTCCTCTTTTCTTCTGGTATTCCCATTACACATGTGTTAACACCTTTTGTAATTGTTCCATCATTCTTGGGTATTCTGTTTTCTTTTTTTTTTTCCTTCTCTTTGCTTTTCAGTTTGGGACTTTTCTATTCACATATCATTAAGCTCATTGATTCTTTCCTCAGCCACATCTAGCCTACTGATGAGTCCATCAAAGGCATTCTTCATTTTTGTTACAGTGGTTTTGATTTTTAGCATTTCATTTTGATTCTTTAGTTTTCATCTCTCTGCGTACATTACCCATTAGTTCTTGCATGTTGTCCACTTTTTCCATTAGATCCCTTAGCATATTAATCATAGTTACTTTAAATTCTTAGTCCAATAATTCTAAAATCTCTGCCATATCTGAGACTGATTCTGATACTTGTTTTGTCTCTTCAGATCATGTTTTTTGCCTTTTAGCATGAGATGAAATTTTTTTGTTCAAGGTTGATATGATGTATTGTGTAAAAGGAACTAAGGTAGATTGGTCTTGAGTTTGAAGTTTTATGTTTATCTGGCTAGGAATTGGGCTGTGTTTAGAGTTTGCTGTAGCTGCAGTGGCAGAGGCTAAAACCTCCTGTAGTGTCCTTGTTTTAGTCTCCCCTATTGTCTTTGAGTTTTCCTAGAGACTCCTGGACGTAACATCCCTCCAGAGTTTTTTAACTCTAAAGCTAGTCTACACTGAGCCTCCGACAATTCATCTATTACAGTTCTTTTTTTTATAATTTTTATTGTGCTTTAACTGAAAGTTTACAAATCAAGTCAGTCTCTCACACAAAAACTTTATACACCTTGCTACATACTCCCAATTACTCTCCCTCCAATGAGACAGCCCGCTGTTTCCCTCCACTCTCTCTTTTCTTGTCCATTCTGCCAGCTTCTAACCCCCTCTACCCTCTCATCTCCCCTCCAGGCAGGAGATGCCAGCATAGTCTCAAGTGTCCACCTGATCCAAGAAGCTCACTCCTCACCAGCCTCCCTCTCCAACCCATTGTCCAGTCCAATCCATGTCTGAAGAGTTGGCTTCGGGAATGGTTCCTGACCTGGGCCAACAGAAGGTCTGGGAGCCATGACCCCTGGGGTCCTTCTAGTCTCAGTTAGACCATTAAGTCTGGTCTTTTTATGAGAATTTGGGGTCTGCATCCCACTGCTCTCCTGCTCCCCAGGGGTTCTCTGTTTTGTTTCCTATCAAGGCAGTCATCGGTTGTAGCTGGGCACCACCTGGTTCTTCTGGTCTCAGAATGATGTAGTCGCTGGTTCATGTGGCCCTTTCTGTCTCTTGGGCTTGTATTTACCTTGTGTCCTTGGTGTTCTTCATTCTCCTTTGATCCAAGTAGGTTGTATTGATGCATCTTAGATGGCTGCGTTTAAGACCCCAGATGCCACTCTTCAAAGTGGGATGGAGAATGTTTTGTTAATAGATTTTATTATGCCAATTGACTTAGATGTCCCCTGAAACCATGGTCCCCAGATCCCTGCCCCTGCTACACTGGCCTTCAAAGCATTCAGTTTATTCAGGAAACTTCTTTGCTTTTGGTTTAGTCCAGTTGTACTGACCTCCCCTGTATTGTGTGCTGTCTTTCCCTTCACCTAAAGTATTTCCTACCTACTATCTAATTACTGAATACCCCTCTACCACCCTCCCTCCCTCCGCCCTCTTGTAACCACAAAAGAATTTTTTCTTCTCAGTTTAAACTATTTCTCAAGTTCTTATAATAGTGGTCTTATACAGTATTTGTCCTTTTCCATCTGACTAATTTCACTCAGCATAATGCCTTCCAGGTTCCTCCATGTTATGAAATGTTTCACAGATTCTTCACTGTTCTTTATCGATGGGTAGTATTCCATCATGCGAATATACCATAATTTATTTATCCATTCATCCATTGATGGGCACCTTGGTTGCTTCCATGTTTTTGCTGTTGTAAACAGTGCTGCAATAAACATGGGTATGCATATATCTGTTTGTGTAAAGGCTCTTATTTCTCTAGGATGAGTTCCAAGGAGTGGGATTGCTGGGTGGTATGGTAGTTCTATTTCTAGCTTTTTAAGGAAGCGCCAAATCGATTTCCAAAGTGGTTGTACCATTTGACATTCCCACCAGCAGAGTAGAAGTGTTCCAGTCTCTCCACAGCCTCTCCAACATTTATTCTTTCGTGTTTTTTAGATTAATGCCAGCCTTGTTGGAGTGAGATGAAATCTCATTGCAGTTTTGATCTGCATTTCTCTAATGGCTAATGACCGTGAACATTTCCTCATATCTCTGTTAGCTACCTGAATGTCTTTAGTGAAGCGTCTATTCATATCTTTTGCCCATTTTTTAATTGGGTTATTTGTCTTTTTGCAGTAGAGTTTTTGCAGTATTATGTAGATTTTAGAGATCAGGCGCTGATCAGAAACGTCATAGCTAAGAACTTTTTCCCAGTCTGTAGGTAGTATTTTTACTCTTTTGGTGAAGTCTTTGGATGAGCATAAGTGTTTGATTTTTAGGAGCTCCCAGTTATCTAGTTTTTCTTCTACGTTCTTTATAATGTTTTCTGTACTGTTTATGCCATGTATTAGGGCTCCTAACGTTGTCCCTATTTTTCCTTCCATGATCTTTATCGTTTTAGATTTTATATTTAGGTCTTTGATCCATTTTAAGTTAGCTTTTGTGCATGGAGTGAGTTACGGGTCTTGTTTCATTTTTTTGCAGATGGATATCCAGGTATGCCAGCACCATTTGTTAAAAAGACTGTCTTTTCCCCATTTAACTCTTTTGGGATCTTTGTCAAATATCAGCTGCTCATATGTGGATGGATTTATGTCTGGATTCTCAATTCTGTTCCATTGGTCCATGTATCTGTTGTTGTACCAGTACCAGGTTGTTTTGACTACCGTGGCGGTATAATAGGTTCTAAAATCAGGTAAACGAAGGCCTGCTACTTTGTTCTTTTTCAGTAATGCCTTATTTATCCAGGGCCTCTTTCCCTTCCATACGAAATTGGTGATTTGTTTCTCCATCTCATTAAAGAATGTCGTTGGGATTTGGATCGGAATTGCATTAAATGTATAGATCGCTTTTGGTAGAATAGGCATTTTTATAATGTTAAGTCTTCCTATCCATGAGCAAGGTATGTTCTTCCACTTATGTAAGTCTCTTTTGGTTTCTTGCAGAAGTGTACTGTAGTTTTCTTTGTGTAAGTCTTTTACATCTCTGGTAAGATTTATTCCTAAGTATTTTATCTTCTTGGGGGCTACTGTAAATGGCATTGATTCGGTGATTTCCTCTTCGATGTTCTTTTTGTTGGTGTTGTTGGTGTAAAAATCCAACTGATTTTTGTATGTTTATCTTGTATCCCAATACTCTGCTGAACTCTTCTATTAGTTTCAGGAGTTTTCTTGAGGATTCCTTAGGGTTTTCTGTGTATAAGATCATGTCATCTGCAAATAGAGGTACATTGACTTCTTCCTTGCCAATCTGGATGCCCATTATTTCTTTATCTAGCCTAATTGCTCTGGCTAGGACTTCCAGCACAGTGTTAAATAAGAGTGGTGATAAGGGCATCCTTGTCTTGTTCCCGATCTCAATGGGAATGTTTTCAGGCTTTCTCCATTTAGGGTGATGTTGGCTGTTGGCTTTGTATGAATGCCCTTTATTATGTTGAGAAGTTTTCCTTCTATTCCTATTTTGCTGAGAGTTTTTATCATGAATGAGTGTTGAGCTTTATCAAATGCCTTTTCTGCATCGATAGATAAAATCGTGTGGTTCTTGTCTTTTGTTTTATTTATGTGGTGGATTACATTGTTTTTCTAATGTTGAACCATCCCTGCATATCTGGTATGAATCCCACTTGGTCATGGTGAATTATTTTTTTGATATGTTGTTGAATTCTATTGGCTAGAATTTTGTTGAGGATTTTTGCATCTACATTCATGAGGGATATAGGCCTATAATTTTTTTTTCTTATGGTGTCTTTACCTGGTTTTGGTATCAGGGATATGGTGGCTTCATAGAATGAGTTTGGTAGTATTCCGTCCTTTTCTATGCTCTGAAATACCTTTAGTAGTGGTGGTGTTAACTCTTCTCTGAAAGTTTGGTAGAACTCTGCAGTGAAGCCATCCGGACCAGGGCTTTTTTTTTGTTGGGAGTTTTTTGGTTACCTTTTCAATCTCTTCTTTTGCTATGGGTCTATTTAGTTGTTCTACTTTTTTACCTCTGTTTGTGTTAGTTTAGGTAGGTAATGTGTTTCTAGGAATTCATCCACTTATTCTAGGTTTTCAAATTTGTTTGAATATAGTTTTTCATAGTAATCTGATATGATTCTTTTAATTTCAGTTGGGTCTGTTGTAATATCGCCCATCTCATTTCTTATTTGGGTTATTTGCCTCCTCTCCTGTTTTTCTTTTGTCAGTTTGGCCAATGGTTTATCAATTTTGTTGATTTTTTTAAAAAACCAGCTTTTGGTCTTGTTAATTCTTTCAATTGTTTTCTATTTCATTTAGTTCTGCTCTAATTTTTATTATTTGTTTTCTTCTGGTGCCTGTGGGTTTCGTTTGTTGCCCTCTTTGTATTTGTTCAAGTTGTAGGGATAGTTCTTTGATTTGGGCCATTTCTTCTTTTTGGATGTGTGCATTTATTGATATAAATTGGCCTCTGAGCAACGCTTTTGCTGTGTCGCAAGGTTTTGATAGGAAGTGTTTTAATTCTCATTGGATTCTATGAATTTCTTTACTCCGTCCTTAATGTCTTCTATAATCCAGTCTTTTTTGAGCAGGGTATTGTTCAGTTTCCAAGTGTTTGATTTCTTTTCCCTACTTTTCCTATTATTGGTTTCCACTTTTATGGCCTTATGGTCAGAGAAGATGGTTTGTAATATTTCAATGTTTTGGATTGTGCTAAGGCTTGCTTTATGACCTAATATGTGGTCTATTCTTGAGAATGTTCCATGTGCACTAGAAAAGAAAGTATAGTTGGTTGCTGTTGGGTGGAGTGTTCTGTATATGTTTATCAAGTCAAGTTGGTTGATTGTGGCATTTAGATCTTCCGTGTCTTTATTGAGCTTCTTTCTGGATGTCCTGTCCTTCACCGAAAGTGGTGTGTTGAAGTCTCCTACTATTATTGTGGAGCTGCCTATCTCACTTTTCAACGCTGATAGTTTGTTTTATGTATCTTGCAGCCCTGTCATTGGGTGCATAAATATTTAATATGGTTATATCTTCTTGGTGTATTGTCCCTTTAGTCATTATATAGTGTCCTTCCTTATCCTTTCTGATGGATTTAACTTTAAAGTCTATTTTGTCAGAAATTCATATTGCCACTCCTGCTCTTTTTTGATTGTTGTTTGCTTGATATATATTTTTCCCTTCTTTGAGTTTTAGTTTGTTTGTGTCTCTAAGTCTAAGGTGTGTCTCTTGTAGGCAGCATATAGACAGATCTTGTTTTTTAATCCATTCTGCCACTCTCTATCTCTATATTGGTGCATTTAGTCCATTTACATTCAGGGTAACTATGGATAGGTATGAATTTAGTGCTGTCATTTTGATGTCTTTTTTTGCGTGTTGACAGCTTCTTTTTCCCACTTGATTTTATGTGCTGAGTAGATTTTCTTTATATATTGTCCTTTCCTCATATTTGTTGTTGTTGATTTTGTTTCTGCTGAGTCTGTATTTTTCCCTTGTATTTTATTTTGATGAGTAGGATAGTTTGCTTCCTTTGTGGTTACGTTATTATTTACCACTATTTTTCTAAATTTAAAACTAACTTTTATTTCTTTGTATCGCCGTATCTTCCCCTCCATATGGAAGGTGTATGATTACCTTTCTTAGTCCCTCTTTATTATTTTAATGTTGTCTTCTTTTATATAATAACATCACTGTTACTCTGTTTTGGGCTTTCTTTTTTTATTTATAATCTTGCTTTCTTTTTTTTGGATTTTCCTGTCTGGGTTGACTTTTGGTTGCTCTGCCCAGTGCTCTAATCTTGGGTTGATACCTGATATTATTGATTTTCTAACCAAAGAACTCCCTTTAGTATTTCTTGTAGTTTTGGTTTGGTTTTTACGAATTCCCTCAACTTGCGTTTATCTGGAAACGTCTTAATATCACCTTTATATTTAAGAGACAGTTTTGCTGGATATATGATTCTTGGCAGGCCACTTTTTTTCCTTCAATTTTTTAAATATGTCATCCCATTGCCTTCTTGCCTGCGTGGTTTCTGCCGAGTAGTCCAAGCTTATTCTTATTGGCTCTGCTTTGTAGGTGACTTTTCGTTTATCCCTCACTGCTCTTACAATTCTCTCTTTATCTTTGGTTTTGGCAAGTTTGATTATAATATGTCTTGGTGACTTTCTTTAACATCTACCTTATGTGGAGTTTGATGAGCATCTTGGATAGATATCTTCTCATCTTTCATGATATCAGGGAAGTTTTCTGCCATCAAATCTTCAACAATTCTCTCTGTATTTTCTGTTATCCCTCCCTATTCTGGCACTCCAATCACTCGTAAGTTGTTTTTCTTGATAGAGTCCCACATGATTCTTAAGGTTTCTTCATTTTTAAATCTTTTATCTGATTTTTCTTCAAATATATTAGTGCCAAGTGGTTTATCCTCAAGTTCAGAAATTCTAGCTTCTACTTGCTCAGTTCTGCTCCTTTGACTTTCTATTGAGCTGTCTAATTCTGTAATTTTATTGTTAATCTTCTGAATTTCTGATTGCTGTCTGTCTATGGATTTTTCCAGCTTATTAAACTTTTCATTATGTTCCTGAATAATCTTTCTGATTTCTTCAGTTGGTTTATCTGTGTGTTCCTTGGCTTGTTCTGTGTATTGCCTCATTTCCTTCCTGATGTCTTGAAGAGTTCTGTATATTAAACTTTTGTGTTCTGACTCTGGTAATTCCAGGAATGCACTTTCATCTAGAAGATCCCTGGATTCTTTGTTTTGAGAGCTTGTTGAGGTGATCATGGTCTGTTTCTTTATGTGACTTGATATTGACTGTTGTCTCCAAGCCATCTATGTTATTGTATTAGTTTATGCTTGCTTACTGTGTCATAGCTGCTTGCTTTGTTTTGTTTTGGTATACCCCTATGGGTTGCTTGAGTGAGCTAGCTTGATTATTTTTGCCTTTGGAGCTCTGACGTCCTGTCCCTAGATGGTTAGAGCTGTTATCAGGTATATCAGTCTAGGAGTCCATCCAGTTTTCTTGTATGAGTTCAGCTCCGGTTTCCAGGTAGCTGATCATTAAACGTGTGGTAGGGTCTCTGTCCTACAGTCTTAGAGGGGCAGAGGTGATTGGCGTATATACTGGTATCTGATTGCAGCAGGGGGTCATGCTCTGAAGAAGGCAGGGGGCTGACAACCGACCCCCGAGTGTCTCTGAGGAAAGTGCGTCCCTGTCCCCTAGAGCGTGCAGGTGGGTAGGTTCTGCAGACAGACCATGGGAACCCAAAGTTTTTGGTTGTAAGGACTGGGAGGTACCAGTTATCTCTGAACCCCTGTTGCGGTGGCTGGGCGACCTGAGTGGAGCTACCAGTCCTTAGGTCCCTGATGTGGGTAGGTGAGGACCTTGTTTAATAGGCAAAGCAATATCAAACATCAAACACCCACCTCTCCACAGCACAGCTGAAATGGTTGGAGTCTGCCAACAAGGGCCTATTCTCCCAAAATAGGCCCAAACAGGTCCATGCTGAAGGCAAATGTGCTCAAAGTCCACAGATGGCTTATGCCTGGACAGAAGCTGCTTCTGTCCTGAGTTCCCCTGGTTAGTGGAGCTAGCAAATTATCTTTTCCAATTGCAAGTTTTTTCCTTCCCCAAGGCTGGGAGGATGGCTCTAGGTGGTCAACAGTGCCTATCTCAGGCCCAGGCAATTCAGCCACTGAAGCTGGCTTGGGGGAGCGGGGGGCACAGTAAAATATATGCAAGTACTTAGCTTTCGTCAAAAGCGCCCTTCTCCTCAGGTTCCGGAGGTGTGAGTAGCCTGTGTGGCTGGCTGCTTCTCCCAGAGGAAACTGTGGCCGAATGCTAGTACCAGCCCACTGCTGCACGACACCGGGAATGGTGCCTGAGGGCTCCCCACGATTCAGATCCGGTAACTCCTCTCTGCTTCTGAACGGTTTCTTCCTCCCACTGCCCCTCAGTTCGTTTTCTAAGCTTGCCTTTGAAGCTCCGGGCTCCCAGCTTGTCAAAAATATACTCGTTTCACTTGTTTTTTCGGGTCTTTGTTGTTAAGACGGCTCTCCAGAAGCGTCTGTCTATTCTGCCATCTTGGCTCCTCCTCCGTCTTTTACAGTTTAAAGTGTTCCTTCCTGCACTGGCTCCATCTATGGGTGTCTGCTCCTGCTAAACTGTAGTTCTGTGTATTTGCCTGTCTGTCTCTCCAATTTTCACAGCAGCGTTTTGTCCTATGACCTCAATTTTCTGTTGGATCTAAGAAGAGTTGTTGATTTTTAATTTGTTCAGCTTTTTTTTTTTTTTTTGCTGTCGTTAGGGTGGAGTGACAGCTTCCTACATATTGGGTCAGAAACCAGAATTCTTAAATTCATATTTTAAATAAAAATTGAGAGTACTTGGAATGACCGATTTCCTTGATGACTTTAAAATACTGTCTTGAGGTAGGAAGTTGAAGTGATGGTCACCTTCTGGGATAGCAAGTTTAGAGGATAGTATCTGTTTCCATGTTTATCTCCCCACTAGATTATGAGCACATGAGAGTATGAGATATGGAGGATATAGAGTATCTCAAATATTATTGGAGAGAGTGTAAATTGGTACAACCACTAGGAAATATAGTGAAGATGAAGATTCCTGTATAAGTAGGGACTGATCAGGAACCAGAAACCATTTTGTGTTTTCCAAATATAAAATGTTTAATTAGGAATTAGAAGAACTGGAGAATAAAGGTTGGAGAAGCCAACACCATAAATAAGGAAAGTGCTGCAAAAGATCTCGCTCTGAGACACCAATAAATAAGTGGTTCTTAAGGGCTTGCTGGGAAGGTGCCATAATTCTCAAGAACCTGAGAAGCTTCCACCAACTGTCTTAGTCTGCAGCAGTGAAGCAGAAGCAGGGTGTTTTCAAGGACTCACTATTTCATGATGGGCGTCTCAGGTTACATGATTAAATTTATTGAGACTTTTTTTGTAGCCTGAAATACGGTCTATCCTGGAAAATGTTCCACGTACACTTGAGAAGAATGTGTATTCTGCTGATGTTGGGTGGAGTGATCTGTATGTGCCTGTTAGGTCTAGCTGGTTTATAGTGTTGTTCAAGCCCTCTATTTCCTTACTGATCTTCTGCCTAGGTGTTCTACCCATTATTCAAAGTGGATTCTTGAAGTCTCCAACTATTATTACAGAATTGTCTATCTCTCACTTCAATTTAATCAATGTTTTTTATAAAAAGAATGCTTGTCTACAGGAAAAAGCATAGCTTTTTTCCAAAATATTGAGGGTTTAAGCTATGATTATCCTTTCGTGACATGTCAGAGACTTTATGTGTGCCATGGACACTCTGAGCACCACTGGGTCTATTGGGTCACATGGCCCAAGCAGCAGACCATCTTGCATATATACTTTGGACCTGCTTCCTTTTCTTGATCTGGGCTCCACTCAAAACTGGCAGCCTTAGGGGTTATTTGGTCAGAGCAGCAGGTCCAAATGTGATATATGTGCTTGCAGGATCAAAAAAGATCCACTGGGCATTGTGCTCTTTCTTAGTGATAGGAAATGCAAGATGCAACTCATCCTTCACCTTGGAGAATATATCTTGACATGCTTCAGACCACCGGACTCCTGGAAACTTCACAATGTAACAGTCCCTTCATTTTTATGGAAGTTATTTCCAATCCCCTGGGATGTGTGAATTTTACAAAGGCATCTAGGGTATTTGCTACACTACTTGCTGTTTACTAGGTCTAATCAGCAAGATGTCATCCAGGTCGTGAGCCAGCATGATATCCTATGGGAAGGTGATATGATCAAAATCTCTGTCTAGATTATGGCACAAAGCTGGAGAGGCAACATAGCCCTGCAGCAAGATAATGAATGTGTACTTCTGTCTCTGCTAGGTGAAAGCACACTGCTTCTAGTTATCTTTGCTAACACACACACACGCACATAAGCACATACACAGGCATCTACACCCACATGAGAGAGATGAGGGGAAAGAGAGAGAGAGATTCACTAAATCAATAGCTGCATATAAGATACTGGAGCAAATGTGGGATCAAATACTGCTCAAGAAAGAGTAAAAAAATGTTGATTTGCTTTAATAAAGTAAGCACATTTGGAACAGCAGCTGTATTTGGAATGCCCACCTTATTAAGCTTATGATTTTCTACTTTATTCTCCAAGACCCATCTGTCTTCTGTGTAGGCCAAAATGATAGGATTTGATATGATAGGAAATCACCACTCCTGAATCCTTCAAATCTTTAGGGTAGAACATGCTATTGTTTTGGCTTACTCTTTTGATCGGGACAGGCAGCTCTAGAGGCTTCCACATGGTTCTTCCTACTGTAATAACCATCATTCCTGGAATTAGAGATTCAATATGGGATTCTGCAATTGCTGAGAAAATTTATTCTAAGTATACATTTAGGAACTTGGAAAATAGCCACAGGGTGTGTTCAGGAACCCACCGGTCCTACTGATTAAGCTTACTGTGAGGTGTAACCTGACTACCTTGGCCAACACCACTGATCACCTGACCTCCACAAGGCACTACTCTGACTTTTAAACATCACAGTAGCATTTTTGACTCCAGACATTAACATCAGTTCAGAAACAATGTCCAATAATCCCTGAAAAACCTGGATATTTCCCTTTCGCCAGTGCACGGTCATCTTGGTAAGTGACTGCAGTCCCTATAGGGAAGACTAGGGAGAAAATTTCATAGCATACATTCTGGAATTGTAGTAGGATCCTCCCTCAAGGGGACTGAGCCTCCTCTTCATTCAATGGCCTCTGGGAACTGAGTGAGAGGTTGTGACTCTCTAGTGTGGTGACTTGAGTCAGGTCTCTGTTTATCAGACCTATATATTTTTTTGCTCATACAAATTAAGAAAGACTATAATAGGCTGCCCATCTATTTTAGTCTTAGGGATACCATGATCAATTAGCCAGTATCAAAGATCTCTGTGGATCAAACCATTGTGATTCTGCTTTGTCCCTGCTGCCCATTATGGTAACCATGCTATCTTATCTCTGACAGTTTAGTGCTCCACTTGGCCTCTGCTACCCTGGGATCATATCATACACATTGAATTTAGGGAGCCCATTTCAATGGAGGCATCACCCGCTGTCATTCTTGTCTGGCAGAGATTGGTCATTACAGAGCCTTTCAAGGATGCTGGTGCTCCCCTCACCAGTGTATTTCTCACAGCCTTGGTGAAAGAAACATCCTATATTTTTCAGAGAATATTACAAGTGATCATTCTGCCATCTTCAAACCAGAAGTCACATTCCTTGCTCTTTTTAAACCACTTCAATCTGGCTTTCACTTCAACCACTCCAATGCTCTTATTAAGATTATCAATAATAGCCATGTTGCTAAATCCAAGGGATGTTTCAACCTTTAGCAGTATTTAATAATACTGCTCCATGTTTCCACTCTCTTCTGAAGTTCCTGTACATCTCTGGCTGCATCTTTTCTGTCTAGAGCTGGCTCCTTCCTCTGATATTCAGCCTTTCATTTAGGATTACTTCCTCAGCTCTTGACTTAACACTAGCCTCTCTCCTTAGGTCATCTCATTCACTTCCATGACTTCAGTTACCATATATATGCCAATTACACTCTAATTTATCTCAGCTAGATTTTTTTTTCAATTCTAGACATTTAAAACTGATCTCATCTAACCCTATCCCCAACCTGCCTCTTCTCCGTTGTTCTTGATCTTATAAAATAGTACCACAATCCAGTAGTCGCTCAAGCCAAACAGTTAGGGATTATTCATGACTTCTCAAATTTCTTTACTACTGTATCAAATCCAACACTAAATCCTATTGATTCTGTCTCTAAAAGCATCTTCAATCCTTCAATTTTTCTCTGTCCATATGGCTACATGCTAGTACTTATGACTATTAGCTCTCTCCTGGCCTGTGACTACAGCCTCCTAACTCGAATCCTGTTTATTCTTGCAGCCCTCTAACCATTTTCCACATAGAAGACAGCCATCTTTTGGAAGTGTAAATAGAATCATGATCCCTCCTTTTGAAAACCTTTTCTAAGAACAATGGTTTCCATTGTTCTTAGAAAAATGATCAACACTCTTACCATGGCCTGAAGGCCCTACATAATGGGGCTCTGCCTATTTCCTGGCATCATCTCATGCCACTTCTGTCTCCTGCTTCACCCTCTAATCACATTAGCCTTCTCCTATTTCCTTGTTTGTGCCATGTCCGCTTTAACCTCTAGTCTCTACTTAGGTTATCCTTTCTTCCTAGAACATTCTTCACCCCCTTGTTACCTGGCTAATTCCTATTTGTCTGTCAGAGTAGAATTTCTTGATGTCTTAGGCTAGGTTAAGAACCCTTTTCAAGCACTCAGTATTCTCCCTTTATAACGATTACATTTCTAATTTCTTGTTCCATGTCTCATTTTCCACTAGATTGTAAGCATCTTGAAAGTGGGGACAGTGTAAATATATAATGTAATGTCTAGCATATAGTAGGGGCTCAATAGATATTTATTTATAGGTTATTAATAAATGAACTGACGAAATATGAATCGAGATGTTTTAGCAAACAGATGCAGTGCTGGAAGCCCTCACTTGTCTATGCCAAGAAATTTGGGAGATAGCTACCTGGCCAACTGACTGGAAGAGAGCCACATTTGTGCCCATTCCAAAGAAAGGTGATCCAACAGAACACAGACATTATTGAGCAATATCGTTAATATTACCTACAAGTAAAATTTTGCTGAGGATAATTAAAAAGTGATTGCAGCAGTACATCAGTAGGCAACTGCCAGAAATTCAAGCCAGATTCAAAAGAGGATATGAAACAAGGGATATCACTGCTGATGTCAGATGGATCATGGCAAAACAGAGAATACCAGAAAGGTGTTTAATTGTTTTATTGACTATGCAAAGGCATTTGACTGTGTGGATCATAACAAATTTAGATGCATTGATAACATTGCAAAGAATGAGAATTCCAGAACATTTAATTGTGCTCACGAGAAACCTGTGAGTAGACTGTCTTAGGCTGGGTTTTCTAGAGAAGCAAAACCAGTAAAGCATATAAATATATATAGAGAGAGATTTATATTAAGGAAACTGCCCACGCGATTATAGAGGTTGGAACGTCCCAAGTCTGCAGATCAGGACAGAGGCCCTTCCCAATTCACGGAGCTGCAGAAGCTGGTGAACCCAAGATCGTCAGGTTGGGGAACAGGGCTCCTGCTCACGGGCTGTGAAGATCCGTGAATCCCAAGATCGACAGATAAGCTGCTAGCTCAAGTTTCAAGAACCAGAGGTCAGACAAGAGGCAGCTACTGGATCCAGAAAAAGTCGAATACCTTGGCAAGGCGAGCAGGAAGGAAATAGGCAGCAGGAGGTGGAGAAATGAAGGCTGAAGGAGCAGTGGGCTGCCCCCGCCATTAAAACTCAGCAGATTCCATCACGGAGGTGATCACATATGAAATTTCAACAGGGAAGTGATCACAACATTATACAACTGCCAAAACACCAAGAGTCATGGCCCAGCCAAGTTGACACACAATCTTAACCATCACATAGACCAAGAGGCAGTCATTCGAACAGAACAAGAGGATACTGCATGGTTTAAAATCAGAAAAAGTGTGCATCAGGGTTGTGTCCTTTCACTGTACTTATTCAGCTTGTATGCTGAGCAAATAATCTGAGAAGCTGGACTATATGAAGAAAAGCATGGCATCAGGATTGGTGGAAGACTCATTAACAACCTGCTATGTACAGATGACAATCTTGGTTGCTGAAAGTGAAAAGGACTTGAGGCACCTACTGATGAATATCAAAGACTACAGCCTTCAGTATGGATTACACTTCAACACAAAGAAAACAAAAGTCCTCACAACTGGACCAGTAAGCAACATCATGACAAATGGTGAAAATATTAAAGTTGTCTATGATTTCATTTTACTTGGATCCACAATCAACACTCATGGATGCAGAAGTCAGGAAATCTAAGGATGTATTGCATTGGGTAAATCTGCAGCAAAAGACCTCTTTAAAGGGTTAAAAAGCAAAGATGTCACTTTGAGGACTAAGGTACACCTGACCCAACCCATGATATTTTGAATTGCCTCATATGCATACGAAAGCTGGACAGTGAATAAGGGAGACCAAAGATGATTGATGCCTTTGAATTATGGTGTTGGCGAAGAATATTGAATATGCCATGGACTTCCAGGAGAACAAACAAGTCTGTCTTGGAAGAAGTACAGCCAGAGTGCTCCTTGAAAGTGAGGATGGAGAGACTTCATTTCTTGTACTTTGAACATTATCAGAGGGACCAGTTCCTGAAGAAGAACATCATGCTTGGTAAGGTACAGGGTCAGTGAAAAAAAAAAAGACCCTCAATGAGATGGATTGACACGGTGGCTACAAAAATGGGCTCAAACATAGCAACCATTGTGAGCATGATGCAGGACTGGACAGTGTTTTATTGTGTTACACATAGGGTCGCTATGAGTCAGAATGGACTCCATGGCACCTAACAACAACAACAATAAATGAAAATAAGGGCCAAATTGGATTTAATTTGAAACTGTTGAGCAACCATTACCCAACCTTTTTTTGTTGAATAATCTATATATTCCCCAGTGATTTGTGGTATTTTCTTTTTCTTATGGTACATTCTTTTATAGTGATAAAGCCTGGGTATTATCTTCACTCTTATTGACCTGTCTACATGTACTTTTGCCAGCATCACTCTGTTTTTTGTGTTTGTGTGTGTTTTAATAAACTTTATTTTGGAATACTTTTAGATTTGCAGAAAACTTACAAAAAATATACTGAGAGTTCCCATTTAACACTCACACAGTTTCCCTCTTTGCTAACATCTTGTACTATCATGGTACGTTTTCAATACTATGCAATTGATATTGGTATATTATTATTAACTAAATGCCAGGCTCAATTTGGATTTTACTGACTGGAAGAGATCCATACTTGTGTCCAAAGAAATGTGATCCAACAGAATGTGAAAACTATTGAATAATGTCTTTGATATCACATGCAAGTAAAATTATGCTAAAGATAATTAAAAGACAGTTGCAGCAGCACATCAACAGGGAACGTCCAGAAATTCAAGCTGGCTTCAGAAGAGCATGTGGAATGAGGGATATCATTGCTGATGTCAGATGGATCTTAGCTGAAAGAAGAGAATACCAGAAAGATGTTTACCTGTGTTTTATTGACTGTGCAAAGGCATCTGACTGTGTGGATCATAACAAATTATGGATAACATTGCAAAGAATCGAAATTCCAGAACACTTAATTGTGCTCAAGCAGAACCTGTACATAGACCAAGAGACAGTTGTTAGAACAGAACAAGGGGTTACTGCATGGTTTAAATTCAGGAAAGGTGTGTGTCAGGATTGTATCCTTTCACCATACCTATTCAATCTGTATGCTGAGCAAATAATCCGAGAACCTGGACTAAATGCAGAAGAATACAGCATCAGGATTGATGGAAGACTCAGTAACAACCTGTGATACACAGATGAAACAACCTTTCTTACTGAAAGTGAAGAGGACTTGAAGCACTTACTGTTGAAGATCAAAGACTACAGCCTTCAGTATGGATTACAAAAATCCATAAACAAAATCCTCACAACTGGACGAATAAGCAACATCATGATAAATGGAGAAAATTTTGAACTTGTCAACATTTCATTTTACTTGGATCCATAATCAATGCCCAGGAAAGCAGCAGTCAACAAGTCAAATGACATATTGCATTGTGCTAATCTACTGTAAAAGACCTCACTCAAGTGTTAAAAAAGTAAAGATGTCACCTTGAAGACTAAGATGAGCCTGACCCAAGCCATAAAATTTTCAATTGCCTCATATGCTTGAGAAAGTTGGACAGTGAATAAAGAAGACCGAAGAATTGATGTGTTTGAATTATGGCGTTGGGGAAGAATATTAAATATACCATGAACTGCCAGAAGAATGAACAAATCTGTCTTGTAAGATAATTCTTACAGCCAGAATGCTCTTTAGAAACGAGGATGGCAAGACTTTGTCTCACATACTTTGGGCATGTTATCAGGAGGGACCAGTCCCTGGAGAAGAACATCATGCTTGGTAAGGTAGAGGGTCATTGAAAAAAGGAAGACCCTCAATGAGATGGATTGACACAGTGGCTCCAGCAATGGGCTCAAACATAGCAATGCTTGTGAGGATGGTTCAGGACTGGTCAGTATTTTGTTCTGTTGTAAATGGGGTCACTATGAGTTGGAACTGATTCAACAGCACCTAACAACAGCAACAATTTGGGTTTTATCAGTTTTTCCTTTAATGTCTTCTTTTTGTTCCAGGATTCAGTCCAGAGCACCACATTGCATTTTGTTGTCATGTTTTCTTAGTCTTGTCTGGTCTGTGACAGTTTTTTCTTTTTTCTTTTTATGACTTGTTACCCTTAAGGAGTACTGGTCAGGTCTCCTATAGAATGTCCCCCAATCTGGATTTGTTTGATATTTTTCTCATTATTAAACTATGCTTATGGGTTTTGGAAAGAATATAACAGAGATGAAGTGCCCTTCACGTCATATTGCATCACATCATATCAGGGATAAATGATATTCATATGACATCACTGATGATGTTAACTTTTATCACTTTGTTACGGTAGTTGTTTGCCAAGTTTCTCCACTGTAAAGTTACTATTTTTCTCTTTATTCTATTCTTTAGTAAGGAGTGACTGTCTAGTCCACCTTCAAAGTATGAAGGGTTGGAATTGAGTTCTACCTCCTAAATTGGGGGAGGGGGATAATCTACATATATTATTTGGAATTCTTCTGAAGATTCACCACTCTGGTTGTTTGTTTGTTGTTTAAATAGACTTTATTTTTTAGAGCAGTTTTGGGTTTACAGAAGCACACTCTGTTTCACTTACAGTTTTGTAACACATTCTGTGAAGGGTTAATTTTCGCTCATTCTCTTTTTAAACTTGATTTTACATTTTTCCAGAGAATATTTTAAAATAATTTTACAGTTCCAAATTTCATTTGATGGCTGATTAGAATTGTAGTTAAGAATACATTAATTTGGGAAGCACTTGATGCAGTGGTTATGTGTTCAGCTAGTATCCAAGAGGTCGGTAGTTTGATCTACCAGCTGCTCCTTGGAAATCCTATGGGGAAGTTCTACTCTGTCCTATAGGGTTGCTATGAGTTGGAATTGAGTCAATTGCAATGGATTTTTTGGGAGGTTTTGGGAACAAGAAGTCCTTAATTTGGGCAAATGATTTGCCTTCAACTGCTAACCTAAAGGTTGGTGGTTTGAACCCACCCAGTGGTATTGCAGAAGAAAAGGCCCGGTGATCTGCTTCTGTTAAGATTACAGCCAAGAAGACCCTATGGAACAGTTCTGCTCTATAACACATGGGCTCTCCATGAGTCAGAATCAACTCGATGGCAACCAGTAACAACTGGGAAAGAGAAGTTTTTTCTCTCTTTGGTGGGAGCCACCAAAGAGACCCTCTTTCTTTTGATTTGGTGTGAGGATGTGGGGTCTGAAATTTCTGCATCTGTTTTGCTACTACCCTGGGAGGGTCTGGAATTCCCCAGGGTCACCATGTGGAACCTGAAGATAAAGCCAACATGGTGCCAGGCAGATTAGAGTACAAAGAGAAAAACTTGGTATTTGATTTAGTTAGAACTACTAGGTCAAACTCACCTGAATCCAGGCCTACAACCTGACTTTTCAGCCTTTCCTTTATTGTTTAGTCATTTGCAGCTTAACTAGTACTACTAGCTGACAGGTATATAGAACAAAGACTAGAAAGGAATGGGAAAAAATGAAAAGAATTTGATTTATTGCAGTGGTGTTATTGAAAGTATTTTTTTTTTCTTTCTTTGATTTCCACTAATATTGCTTATGTGAATCATAAGTTACAGGTTTTCTGGATGCTAAAAAGAATCTCAAAAGACAGAGCCTCAAAAGACATAGCATTGTAAACACTGTATATTTGCAATATAGTTGTTTACTCTAAATTTTGTGACTGTTTTCTTAATTCTGTTCTTAATCACGAAGAAGTAGGAGGCTTGGTGTTAGACCACATGTTCTCAGAATGAAAGCAAGACCATTTCACAAGTACTATATGATGAATATACATCTTACCAGTAGTCTAGTATGTGGTGCTTTTCAAATCTTAATAGAAAAAATGAAAAGTAAAAGAATTAAATCTGGGTTGATTGACCTTACCTAGTATCAGTACACTAGAAAACAGAATGAGCCTGCACAGCAAATGTTTCATACATATGTGCTCCTCCACCTTCCTCTGTTTTCTGCATTGCTGTCACCTCCGCTGAGCACCAGCCCCAGCTTTCAGGAGTCAAGGGCTGAACCTCACTCTCCGGCATCCTCCTTTATAAAGTCATCCCTTGCCTCTTTCAGCTGTCGGTGTTGCATTTTAAGACCCTTTTGGTTTCTGATTAGTCAAGAGAAGAGGGAGAATGCAAGACAGAAAGACTCCAAGGACAGAGAATGGAGGGAAAGGTGTCCAAAGCACCTTTAAGTAGAAATGCTTAAAGTGAAAGGACTAAGAAATCTAAGAAATGACAAAAATAGTTTATTTGAGTCTTTACAAAGACCGAAGAGTTTATAAAGGCAGAACAAACATCTTTGAAAATGTTACTGGATTTTGTTAACACCATCTCCAATAATACAAAATAAGTTCAATTAACAAAAATAACCCTGAGAGTGAATAAAAGACAAGACATTGTAATTTCAATTCCTCACTTCTTATGTGGACATTAGCCAAGGTGCCTTTTGGGTGTGCTGAGGAGCCCGGCCACTCTACTTGCTCCAAGGGCTATGTATCCGACTGGTTTCATGGCCACCATACTGGGCACTTTGCAGTTGCAGCATTGAGTTTGACCCAGCCTGGTTTGCTTCTAGCACCAAAACCTCTTCACTTCTTAGTGAATCAATATTTATATCAATGTTCATGTTTTAAATTCTTAAATATTTAGACTCTGCAAAAAAAAAAAAACAACCACACAGCAAAAGTCATCACTCTATTCAAAGTAAACCAAAAACCCATTGCCTTCGAGTTGATTCCAACTCATGGCAACCCTTGTGTTTCAGAGTGGAACTTTTCCATAGGGTTTTCAATGGCTATTATCCTTCAGAAGTGCATTGTCAAGCCTCCTTTTGAGGCAGGTTAGTAGCCAAGTGCAAACCGTTTGCACCACTCCAAAAATATCAAACCAAACCTGTTGCTGTCGAGTCAATTCTGATTCATAGCGACACTATAGGGCTGAGTAGAACTGCCCTGTAGGGTTTGCATCACCCAGCAACCCTCTATTCAAACTAAAACCTGACTGAAATAGTGAACAGTTTCAGTGAGACATAGAACTTAGAGGGAACTGAAAAAGTGAGGTTTCTTCTGGTCTGTGTATAGAAGTTTTATGTTTTTAATAACACAATTACATCATTTAGTTCATGCCGCCACTCCCATAGCACCCAGATTTCCTCCCCTCAAAATAGCACAAAATGACACTTTGTATTTTGTTCAGGTATTCAGCAAGCATATTTTGAGTGCTTATTTGTCATCCCTGACTTCCAAGCACTCACAGTTTACTGGCAGATGTAAATGAGCAGCTGCCATATAAAGTGATAAGGTATTGACAGTGAGAAGAACACTATGCTGTTTTCCCTCAAGAGAGGGGAGGCTCCCTAGGCTGCAGGACGGGAAGAGTAAATGGAAATTCTTCAAGTAAGGAAGGCGAGAAGGATCTTTGAGTCAGAGAAAGCAATGTGTGCAAAGCTTGAGAATTACTGCATAGGACCCATTAATGGGTCATTAAGATGACTTATTTTTTTTTTGAAAAAGCATAGAATAGAATAGTGTAGTGAGGCATAGAATGGACAATATCAGAATGCACAGTAAGGTAAGTGTTGGTATGCTTAATAATGTTCCAGTTACACATTGAAACATGGTCAGAAAAGTTGGAAAGCTGCTGCCTTATAGATACAGCATTTCATTTATAGTTTACAAAGTGTTTTTAGATATACCATTTTATTGCATGCCTCTTTTTTGTTGCTCATTTATCAGATATTTATCAAGTGCGTATTTTATGCCCTGTGGTAGGAAACTCTGAGAGAAACTCACAATCTGTGGGAGTCAGACAAGCAAAGAGATAATTATAACAGCTACCATTTATTGCGATCTTCAAAATGTGTTTCATGAACCACCTACTTGGGAATGTTGAGGGAGGGGAAGTGTTTATTAAAATACAGGTATCATTGAATCAGAATTTCTGGGTAGGGACCAGGGATCTGCATTTTTAACAAGAGGTCCCCAAGAAAGTCTCGTACATGCTCAGTGTGTGAACAATTCATTCTTGAGTGCATACTGTATGCCAACGTTGTGCTAAACACACTGTGCTCTACACCCATGTGGGTCTTTTTTTCATTTCCTTTGAGAATCCAATACCCGTGCCTCTTAGAGTCATCCCGTATACTGTTCTCTGGTTGGGAATACTGTTATTATTCTCTATCCAACAGGCCTTGGTTTAAATATCACTTCCTTAGGAAGTGTTTCCTAACCCCCTAAGCTTATGATCCCCTTGTAGCAGGTGCTGAAATGAGCCACTTTCCCTTTTAGAAAGGACTCTGAGGAGTAAAGTCAACGGATAGCTCCTAGCTATTAAAGCTTTCGGAAACCCTGATGGCGTAGTGGTTAAGTGCTACACCTGCTAACCAAGAGGTCAGCAGTTCAAATCCACCAGGCACTCCTTGGAAACTCTATGGGGCAGTTCTACTCTGCCCTATAGGGTCACTATGAGCTGTAATCGACTTGATGGCAGTGGGTTTGGTTTTTTGGTTTTATTAACGCTTTCAGTTACACCTCAGCTTTTGAAAGAAGGTTGTGATCTTCTTGGGATGGCTCCAGCCAATGACTAAGACTGGGGCAAGAGCACGGTCATTTTAGGACTTTTCTAATGTGCAATTTTTTCTTTACGACTCCCCATTGGACTGGCAAAGACTTTGCCACATCTGCATTGGGTCCTCATGGCTTCCTCTGCCTCATCCTGCTTCCTCCATTTTCCTTTAACTATAAATCCTTTGCGTTCCCAACTCCATCTCAGTGTCTGCTTCTTGGAGGACTCAACAGCCATACTTGTCTTGGTATGGCTGGATTATAGAGGCTAAGGAAGAGAGGCATGAAATGAGGCTGCAGAGGTAAGCAAAGCCAGAACACGCAGAGCTTTATAGGCCATGCTAATTATTTAAGACATTATGATTAGGGCTGTTGGAAGTCAGAGCATGTTTTTAAGCAGCTTAGGGAAGGGTGGGGGAAAATATCAAAATACAAATTTAGAAAGACTACTCTGGCTAGAGTGTGTAGGAAGGACTGGGGAGTGTGAGATTAAAGGCAAAGAAGTCAGTAGGCAAGCTACTGAAGAGGGATGGTAGCTTGGACTAGGATGAAGCAGACAAGCAGATTTGAGAGGTATTTAAAAGGTATAATTTCCAAAATTTTGTGATTTATTGAATGTGGGTGGTCAAACCCAAAACCAAACCCATTGCTGTTGAGTCGATTCTGATTCAAAGCCTATTCCAAGGCTGTAATCTTCTTGGAAGTAGACTGTGACATCTTTCTCCCATGAAGTGGTTGGTGGGTTTGAACTACTGACCTTTCAGTCAGCAGCCAAGCACTTTAACCTCTGTGCCACCGTGGTTCCTTGTGGGCAGTCAGGGAAAGGTAAAAATCAAGGATGCCCAAATCTCTGGCCCGAGCCGTTGGGTAGAAAGTGGTACCAGATATTGATATAGGGAGTTCTGGAGGGAAGCAGGTATGGGGAGAAATCCAGACAGACAAAGTTTGAGGTGTCTATGGGACATCCAAGAGGCAGTATAAAGTAGGGAGTTGATTATACGATTTGGAGTCTGAAGGTAGGCTTAGACTGGAAATATCCATTTGAGAATCCCTAGCATAGATAGGAGCAAGATCACCCAGGAGAGGTACAGTATGTTAAGAGAGAGGCCTAAGACATTGACCTAGGAAACTCCCAACACATAATGAATGCCCTGGTGGAGAATGAGGGGTTAGCAAGCCAGACTTAGGCCAACGAATATGGTGTCACAGCAACCTTGAGAGGGTTTTTGACAAGGAGGGGTTGTCAAATGCTGCCAAATGGCCAGGCAAGGACTGAAAAACACTCTTTTGTTTTATTTACATGGAGGTTCTTGGTGATCTTAGTAAGAGATATTTCAATGAAATGGTGAAGGTGGAAGCCAGGTTGAAGTGGACTGCAGAGTGGGTGAAATGGGAAGAAGTAGAGGTAATAAGTGTCACAAATTTTTTAAGAAATTTGGTTGTGAAGGAAGAGGGCGACAAGGCAGTAGTTCGTTGAGAAATGTGGAGTCTCGGTTTTGTGTTTAGGACAGGAAAGACTTGAGTGTGGTTGAATGTTGATGGGAAAGAGCCAACAGAGGAGAAAAAATTGAAGATAGAGGAGAAAGCAATAATCAAAGGCACAAGATCCCTAAGAAAATGGGATAGGGTGGGTTCTAGGGCCCAGGGAGAGGGCCTAGCATTGGTGAGAAGAAATGCTGCTCCTTTCACTGTAGCAGAGGGAAGAAGATGCTAGTAGAGCTGTAGGTTTAGTGGTGGAAGGTGAAAAGAATTCCTACATGATGGCTCTGTTTTCTCTGTGACATAGGAGTCAAGGTCATCTACTGGGAATGTGAAGGGAGGTGGAAGGTTTGAGAAGAGCAGAGGAGGTTTGAAATAACCTTTTGGTAGTGGGAAAATAAGCTGATTGATGGAACACAGTGGTTTTACCAAGAAATGTGGTGAGCCCAGCTGATTTTTCTAATTTCTGTTACACAAAAAGTTTCAAACATATACAAAGTAAACAAAATAGTAAAATGAACTCAGTGTACTCTTTTTGTGTATAGATTCTTTTGTTCAGCATTATGTTTGCGAGATTTATTCATGTCACTGGATTTATTCATGTCAGAACTTTTTCCTTTTTTTTAATATTTTTGAGTAATCAATTGTAACAATATGCCACAATTTGTTTATCCATTCAAGTGCTGAAGAACATTTGGGTTGTTTGTCTTTTCTTGCTATGTGTGAATAAAGTTGCTATGAACATTCTTTCACAAGTCTTTTTGTGGATCTATCTTTTTATTTCTCTTGGCTAAACACCTAGCAGTGTATGAGAGTTCTGTTTGCTCCACATTGTTTCCAACATTAGGTGATGACAGTTTTTTAAAATTTTAGCCTTTCTGGAGGCTAAAGCACTGCGCCATCCCTCCACAGCAAAGACCCAGAAAACTGAGTAAAACAGAGACAAACATCAATCCTGGAACCCTAAGTGTCAAATGAAGAGATAAAGAACTCAGTCAAGCACTGAATGGAATAAGAAACTGACGGAGAACAGAGAGCAAGGAGAGATATGAGTGGAGGTCCTCTATCACCTAACGCAGCACAGATTCATCATCTTGGACTCCTGTTGGAGATCAGCGGACAGGGAATATGGGAAAGCAGCTTAACGGAGCTCCCACCAGAAGACAGAGCACCCAGTAATCAGTGATACATGCTTTCCTACCCCCTACCCTTCTTCCGCCCGCTCGGCCTCTGCTGCTTCTCAGCAGGCCGAGGTTGCTCAGCTGGGAGGCACCGGCTCCATGCTGCTTGCAGTCACCCCACTCACACCAGCCGGCTCTTTCAGTGCCATTTATTTGTTGATGGTGTTGCTTTTTTTGGCTTCTTTTGGTTTCTTTCCTGCCTCTCATCTTCTCCCCCTCCTTTCTCTTGAACACCTGGGTCTATTTGCCATTTTTACTTCTTCTTGACAGGCTGTGAAGCGCTGCTTAGCTAGGGAACTGCTTCCCCAGTCTATGCTGCCATGCTGGTGGGATCCCTGGGGACTTTTTTGTTTGTTTGTTTTCTTTTTTCTCTTCATTTCTCATTTTTTCATCTCTCTCTACTTCCCTTCTTTTCCTGTCTCCAGAATACCTGGCACTGGGTGCCATTTATGCCCCTTCTAGGCAGACTGTACTGCATGGCTTGGGAGCCATCTCCCCAGTATTCACAGTCGTGTTGGTGGGATCCTTGGGACATTTCTTTTATTTATTTATTATTATTATTTCATTTTTCCTTTTTGTCTTTCTTCATTTCTCAGTTTCTCATCTCTCTCTACTTACCTTCTTTTCCTGTCTCCTGAATACCTGGCTGTAGGTGCCACTTCCACCCCTTCTGGCGGGGCTGTACTGCACAGCTTGGGAGCTACTTCCCCAGTCTGCACAGCCATGCCTGTGGGATTCCTGGGGCATTTCTTTCCTTTTATTGTTATTTTTTTTTCTTTTTTCCTTTCTTCATTTCTCAGTTTCTCATCTCTCTCTCCTTGCCTTCTTTTCCTGTCTCTTGAATACCTGGCACTGGTGTCATCTCTGCCCCCTCTAGCCAGGCTGTACTACACAGCTTGGGAGCCATTTCCCTGGTCTGCACAGCAATGGTGGTGGGATCCCTGAAGGCCTTTCTTTTTAATTATTTTTTCTTTTTTCATTTTTCTTCATTTCTCAGTTTCTCATATCTCTCTACGTTCCTTCTTTTTCTCTCTCCTGAATACCTGGTGCTGTGTGCCACTCTGCCACTTCTAGATGGACTGTGTCCCAAGGCCTGGGAGCCACTTCCCTGGTTGCCAGTGGGATCCCTGGGGGGCATTTCTTTTTTTTAATTTATTTATTTTCTCTTCTTCTTTTTTCCTTTTTGTTTTTTTTATTTCTCAGTTACTCCAATGGCAGGATCCCCCAGTATTTTTTTTGGCTCCTGTTTCTCTCTCCTCTCTCTCCTTTCACATACCCATCTTAGCTCCACATATCACAATCTTCCTTTTCCCTCCTGCCTACCTGCACCATGCACTGAACATTGCACCCCTGACTGGCACAGGCACAGCCTACTGGAAGCTCCCTGCACTGACCCCTGGCCCACCCTGTCGCCCCTAGTTTGTGCCACAAACAACCTATCCCAGCTCCTTCCCTTCAACTGGACCCTGCCCTGCTGCACTATAGCTGAGTAACTGGCCCTGCCCATTGGACAAGGAGGTGAAAAGTATCATGCCTACAGATGAGCAAACAAAGAATGCACAGGCCACCTGCTCAGACACAATCAAATAAAACAAAAAAGCAGGATGAAACAAACAAGTCTACAATCAATAAAGAAAATAACTACTAAATGTCCCCAAAACAGCAAACAATATCAAAACATATTAAAAAGACAGGACAGGATGGTTCCAGTAAAAAAAAAAAAAAAAAAAAAAAAAAGCTGTCTAAAATAAAACACCAGATTACTTTCCAGTAGAAGAAAAGGCACTAGAACTACCTGGCAGGGAATTCAAATCTCTAATATTCAGAGCTACCTAAGAGTTGAAGCAAGAAGCAGACAAAAAGAGGAAAAAATAGATAAATTTATGGAAAACACAGACAAATTCATGGAAAATACAGACAAAACAAAGGAAGAATTCAGGAAAATAATACAGGATCAAAATGTCAAAATAAACTCACAACTAGAAATCATACAAAAACAACAATTAGAAAGCCAAAAGATAAATAATGAGATTTCAGAAATGGGTAGTGTCCTAGAAGGTCTGAGTAGCAGGTTTGAAACAACAGAAGATAGGATCAGTGAAATTGAAGATAAATACTTGGATACCACTTTGAGGAAAAATCAGAAAAAAAGAATGAAGAAACCCTGAGAGTGATATGGAACACAATCAAAAGCAAAAATTTGTGAATGATTAGAGTTTCAGAACAGGGAGAAAACAAAAAACACAGAATCACTGAAGGATTGCTGACAGAAAACTTCCATAACATCATGAAAGATGAAAAGCTGACCATCCAAGAAGTTCAACGAACACCATATAGGATGGACCCAAAAGAAAATCACCAAGGCATATCATAATCACACTTGCTAAAACCAAAGACAAAGAAAGAATCCTGAGAGCAACTCAAGAAAAACAAAAAGTCACATACAGTGGGGGAGACAATAAGAATAAACTCTGATTACTGAGCAGAAGCCATGCAGACAAGAAGGCAATGGGGTGATGTATATAAAACCTTGAAAGAAAGGAATTACCAACCAAGAATGATATATCCTGCAAAACTCTCATCAAATATGATGATGAATTTAGGGCTTTTCTAGATAAACAGAAATAAAGGGAATATGTAAAAACCAAACCAAATTTAAAAGAATTATTAAAAGGAGTCCTTCGGCTTGAGAAAAAAAACAACATCAGACAGCAGCCTGAATCTAGGACACAAGATCGCACCAGCCAGATACCAACCTAGGAAATGAACTTTCAAGGACTTATTCAAAACCAAAAGATTTACAACAGGGAACCACAGAGGTTAATCTGTGAATGACAACAACATCAAAACAATAAAAGAGGGAATAAATGGTGTAGGTATAGAACTTTCTAATGGAGAGGAAGGCAAGGTGATATCAAGTAATAGTAGACTGGTTCAAACTTAGGAAGATGGGTTAAATTTCAAGGTAACCACAAAGAAAGTTAACAAACCGACTTATCAAAATAAAGAAGAAAAACATAAAGTCTCAGTAAAAACAAAACCTACAAAAACAAAAGAAATGAAAAAAAAAATCCACAAACAAAAAGAATTCAGCACAGGAGAGTAACAGGAACAAAGAAAACATGAGCACCACGAAAAAAAGCACTACAAAATGACAGCAATAAACTCACACCTATCAATAATTACACTGAATGTAAATGGCCTAAAAGCACCCATAAAGAGACGAGCAACCGAATGGATAAAAACAGGATTCATCAATATGCTGTCTACAAGAGATACAACTTAGAAACAAAGATATAAATTAATTAAAAATCAAAGGATGGAAAAAAATATATATCAAGGTAGCAGGTACCAAAAAAGAGTGGGAGTGGCTATACTAATTTCAGATAAAATAGACTTTAAAAACAAAATCCATCATAGAAAGACAAAGAAGGGCACTATATAATGATTAAAAGGATGATCCATCATGAAGACATAATCATAATAAATACCTGTGTACCCAATAACAGGGCTCCAAAATATATAAAACAAACTGTAACAGCACTGAAAAAAGAAATTGACATTTCCACAATAATAGTAGACTTCAACACGCCACACTTGATAAAAGACAGAACATCTAGAAAGAAACTAAACAAAGATACAGAAGATCTGAAGGACACAATCAGCCAACTTGAACTCATAGACATATATAGAACACTGTACCCAACAGCAGCAAAGTACACATTCTTTTCCAATGCACATGGAAGCTTCTCCAGAATAGATCACATCTTAGGCCACAAAGCAACCCTCAACAAAATTCAAAACATTGAGATATACAAAGTATCTTCTCTGACCACATGCCATCAAAGTAGAAATTGACAAGAGGAAGAGCAAGGGAAAAAAATCATTTGCATGGAAACTGAATAACACCCTGCTTCAAAACCACTGGGTAATAGAAGAAATCCAAGATGAAATAAAAAAATTACTAGAATCAAATGAAAATGAAAACACATCATACCGAAATGTTTGGGACATAGCAAAGGCAATGCTCAGAGGTTCATTTGTAGCAATAGATGCACACATCAAAAAAGATGAAAGGGACAGAAGCAAAACATTGGCCACTCAACTCTAACAAATAGAAAGAGAACAGCAAAAGTAGCCCACAGCCGCTAGAAGAAAGGAAATAATAATCAGAGGAGAAACACATGAAATAGAGAAGAGAAAAGCAGTAGAAAGAATCAACAAAACCAAAAGTTGGTTCTTTTAAAGGATCAACAAAATTTACAAACCATTGGCCAAATTGACAAAAGAAAAATAGACAGGATGCAAATAGCCCAAATAAAAAATGAAATGGGGGACATTACAACAGACCCAACTGAAATAAAGAGGATCATAACAGAGTACTATGAAAAACTATACACCAATAAATCTGAAAACCTAGAAGAAGTGGGCAAATTTCTAGAAACACACTACCTACTCAAACTAACACAAGATGATGTTGAAAATCTGAACAAACCCATAACAAGAGAAGAGATTAAAAACGTTAAAAAAAAAAAAAAAACTCCCAAGGAAAAAAAGCCCTGGCCCAAATGGCTCCACTGGAGAATTCTACCAAACATTCAGAGAAGAGCTTACACCAACACTACTCAAGCTATTTCAGAACATAGAAAAGGAAGGGATACTTCCAAATTCATTCTATGAAGTCAGCGTAATCCTGATACCAAAACCAGGCAAAGACACCACAAAAAAAGAAAATTTCAGACGATTATCTCTCACGAATAGAGATGCAAAAATTCTCAACAAAATTCTAGCCAATAAAATTCAACATCATATAAAAAAAAAATCATACACAATGACCAAGTGGGATTCATACCAGGTATGTAAGGATACTTCAACATTGGGAAATCAATCAACCTAATCCACCACATAAATAAAAGAAAAAAATCACATGATCATCTCAACAGCCGCAGAAAAGGCATCTGACAAAGTCCAACACCCATTCCTGATAAAAACTCTCAATGAAATAGGTATAAAGGGGAAATTTCTCAACATAATAAAGGGCATCTATATTATATAAAACCAACAGCCAACATCATTCTTAATGAAGAGAGGCTGAAAATGTTCCCCTTGAGCACAGGAACAAGACAAGGATGCCCTTTATCACCATTATTATTTAACATTGTGTTGTAAGTCATAGCTAGAGCAATAACGCAAGAAAAAGGAATACAGGGCATCCAAATTGGTAATGAAGAAGTAAAATTGCCCCTATTTACAGTTGATTTGATACTATACATAGAAAACCCAAAAGACTCCATAAGAAAATACTGGAACTAATAGAAAAATTCAGCAGAGTAGGAGGGTACAAGGTAAACATACAAAAATTAGTTTGGATTCCTATACACCAAAGGAAATCAGGAAAACAATAGACCCTAAAAATGTAAAACAAAAATTTTAGACATTCTAACAGGCGTTTAGTGGTATCTAATAGCGGTTTAATTTGCATTTTCCTGGTGAGTAACGATGTTGAGTACTTTTTCATACGCATGTTGGCCTTTTGGGCCACTTCCTTTGTGAAGTGTCTGTTCAAATATTTTGCCTATTTATTAATATCGAATTTTAGGAATGTTTATAAATTTTGAAAATAAATCTTTTGTCAGATTTGCTTTATGAATATATTCTTCTAGCCTATGGCTTGTCTATTAATTTTTGTAATGATATTGTTTGACGAATACAAGTTTTATATCTTGTATCTTGATGAAGTCTAATTTATCACTTTTTCTTTTATGATATTGTCTTCTGTGTTCTGTTTAAGAGAATTGCCTACTGCCAGGTCTGTTTTATTTCCCCCCCCTAAAAGCTTTATAGTTTTAGTTTTTATTTTTAGGTCTAAACCAAAAAAACCTACTGCCGTCTAGTCAATTCTGACTCATAGCGGCCCTGTAGGACAGAGTAGAACTGCCCAATAGAGTTTCCAAGGAGCGCCTGGTGAATTCGAACTGCCAACCTCTTGGTTAGCAGCCGTAGCACTTAACCACTACGCCACCAGGGTTTCCATTATTTAGGTCTGTCATGAATTAATTTTTGTGTGTGGTGTGAGGTAGAAGTTCATTTTCTTCATGTGGATATTCGGCTTTTCTGCCACTATTTGTTAAAAGGACTTTCCTTTTTCTATTGTATTGATTTGGTGCCTTTGACTTACCGTTTACATATGAGCCTATTATGGGCTCCCTATTCAGTTCCACTGATCTATATGTCTATCCTTATGCCACCATGTCTTAATTATGGTAGTTTTACAAAAGGTCTTGAAGTCAGCTTGTTTACTTTTTCAGAATTGGTGGGTCCATTCTAGGTCTTTTACATTTCCATGTACATTAAAAAAACTACTTGTTGATTTCTATTAAAAAAAAAAAAAAAAAAAACTACCTACATTAATTGAATCTGTAGGTCAGTTTGGGGAGAATAGATGTCTTAATACTGAGTCTACTGATTGATGAATATGGTGTATCTCTCCATTTAGGTCTTCTTCAATTTCTCTCAGAAATGTTTTATAAATTTTAATGTACAGGTTTTGCACATGTTCTGTTAAATTTATACCTATTTTAATTTATAATTAAGTATTTACATATATAGGTTCCTAGGTGGTCCAAATAATTTGCACCTGACTACTAACATAAAGGATGGCAGTTCAAACCCAGCCAGTGGTGCCATGGAAGAAAAGCCTGGCTATCTGCTTCCGTAAAGATTACAGCCAAGAAAACCCTATGGAGCCATCCTACTCCATAACACATGGAGTTGCCATGAATCAGAGTCTCCTCAGTGGAAATGGGTTTGATTTTTTTTTAATTTATTTACATATATTTTATTTGATATGACTTTATATAATTTATACCTAAATATTTAATGTTTTTGATGCTATTGAAAATTGAATTATTTTAAATTCAATTTTCTAAATATTTATTTTTATCCCATTTATGAGGTTGATGAGGTATTCTGGGAAGCTCTGGAATCATGCTATGGCTCATGACTGGGAGCATGGCTGGGCCTCTGAAATGTGTCATAGTAGGAAAATAATTTATTCCAAGGCCATATGGCACCCATGGTTGAAAATTCACTCCTTATTTTTATTTAAGCGCACATGATAGCATGGCCAAAATACGTTTCAGGAAAACTGATTTTCTCACCCCTGCACCGTGCTGTCTGGTGCACAAGAGCTAGTTATGTATCCGAAGTATGGCTGCGCCCAGTTTTGTCTTATTCTAACTTTCTAGCACATTGAAGTTTGGAGCTTGTTCAAGTCTGTGAAATTGAAGTGGGAGCCATTATGAAAAGCTAATGTGAATGTTCTGTTTACTCATAGCTTTTATATAATTTATTCATGCTCTTTCAGGCTAGCAAAATAATTCCCATGTTATTTTAGTATTTCTAATTAACCAAAGTGAACATCACTGATGAGTGGCAGGGCCTCTCAACCAAAGGATACCTTATGCTGAAATCAGCACTACTCTAACAGCAAAGAAAAGACTCTAAGCCTATTCTTTTGCACTAATGAGTAACCTGGATTCTTACCTGCTCTTAGCTTTTGCTCCTGGGAGGAAGAGATAGGGATTTCCTCCTCCAGCCCTGTAGGTCTGAATATGTCTTCAACCAACAGATTCCTTGTATTTTAAAATGCTGATTCTCATAGAACTTGTGGCCTAAAAAGCAACTACATTTGATACAACTACAGCCATTAGCTGGTTAGATTTTTTTTTTAAGTAAGGAGTTTTGATGCCCTCACAGCCAGCACTCCACTCACCATGTGAGTAACCTGTTGAAAGGACATTTGCATGGGTTAAAATGGAAGAGTTATGGTTTGAACTTAGGAGGCATAGCTAATTTATAATTTAGTTATAGATAGATATGATAGTCTGAACAGCATGGTTTAGGGGCCCAGAAAAAGTGTATCCTCTAATATGTAAATCATAGAGTGTAACATTAGCTGAAAAGAAAGCATATTTAATTCAGATTCCAGATATGCTTTGTATTAAAAACATTATTGACATATTCTCTGATGAATGTATGTTACTTGCCTATTTTTTCCTTACTCAGACCCCTCCCATTAACCCAAGAATAAGAAGCTCACTGCACATAAGTGGCCATTCCTAGAAATTGCATGTGATTTATGTACCTCAATTGTTTCCAATGCTGCTGTTCCCATAGCACTAGTTCTCCTTTTCTATTTGGACCTAAAGTACCTACTACTCATAACTAAGAATAACTGCTAATAAATCTTATATAATTGTCTTTTCTTTAAATCCCTCTCCCCAAAATGTTAGTCTTCGTTAGTCCAAAATCAGAGTGTTTTTTCTAAATGCGACAACTGAGCCAAGTTAAAGCCTATTAGGTTCCCTCCTCTCAAATGAACTTTTTGTCCCGTTATGTTTCCAGCATTTAAGTGTGACCTAACACTCAGTGACTGGCAAGGGTGGGTACTGTGTGTTAGTGACAGTGAGGGGCCGTTTCCTACCGCCTACCTGCTCCAGGTGGGAGCAGCAGCCCCGAAGGAAGGACCAGAGGGCAGAACTTAGTGAGCAATGGTGAACCTCATATCCTTCTCCTCTTTTGGGACCAAAACCAAACCTAACCCATTGCCTGACTCATAGTGACCCTATAGGACAGAGAAGAACCGCCCCATAGCCGGTGGATTTGAACTGCCGCCCTTTTGGTTAGTAGTCAATTCTTAACCACTGTACCCTCAGTGCTAAAGCTTGAGGCAATGAAATGGTCCCAAATACAACCGTGTTGTTGTTAGCGGTGGAGCCAATTCCTAGGCTGTAGTCTTTATGGGAGCAGATCCACAGGTAGCACCCCAGCCCCCTTCCTTGCACGGAGCCACCGGTTTGAACCTTTTGATTAGCAGCCGAGTGCTTAACCTTTGTGCCACCAAAATCCACTGCTGTCAAGTCGATTCTGACTCATAGTGACCCTATATACAACTGTACTTCAGCCAATTCTCTATAATTTTGCACATCTGGATTTTTCCCAGATTTTCTCTCTTTAAGAACTACTTACTAGTACTACAATAAATCTTGCTGTACCAGAATTTTTGTGAATTTATCTAATTATTTCTTCTTGGTAAATTTCTAGAGCTGAAATTTCTCAGTTGAAAGGGTGTAAACAATTCTAAACTTAAAATTTTACTGTGGTGAAATATATATAACAAAACATTGACAAATTCAACAATTTTTCCATGTACAGTTCAGTGACACTGATTACATTCATCATGTTGTCCAACCATCACCACAATGATTTTTCAAATTATTCTATGACCATTAACAGAAACTCAGTACCCCCTAAGCAATGACTTCCCCTCTTTTCCCTTCGCTCCCACCCCTGGTAACCACTTAAATATTTACTAGTTGTAAGTGGGATGGTACAATATTTGTCCTTTTTTAACTGATTTATTTCACTCAGCAAGGTTCATCCATGTTGTAGCATTATTCAGGACTTCATTTCTCTTTATAGCATGAATTATGCATGAGTTATATATATATATATATATAAAAAACATGAGTTTTGTATGTGTATATCATGAATTGGAATTCACTTGACAGCAATTGTTGCCGTCAAGTTGACTCCCATTCACGGAGACCCCATGTGTGACAGAGTAGAGTTCTCCATATGGTTTTCTTGACTGTAATCTTTTAGGGAAGCAGATGGCCAAGGCTTTCTTTTGCACTGCCGCTGAGTGGGTTCAAAACACCAACCTTTATGTTAGCAGTCTAGCGCAAACTGCTTGTGCCGCCCAGGGACCTATCGTATGTGTATACCACATTTAATTTATCCATTCATCTGTTGACGGACATTTAGGTTGTTTTTACCTTTTCGCTATTATCAATAGTGCTGCAATGAACACTGGTGTACAGGTTTCTGTTTGCATCCCTACTTTCAATTATTTTGGGTATATACAACAATTCTAAACTTTTTGATACATGTTGCCAAATTAACCTCCCAAAGGGTTTCAATTTGAACTTTCACTAGTGTTTAAAAGTGTCTGTTTCTCCACAATCTCACCCAACATCCAACACTAACAATCTGTTTCTTTTACCAATATGATAGGCAAACAGTTGTCAAAATATAGGGTTATTGACACATATCTTTGTTTTGTTCCTGAATTTAGTGGAAATATTTCTGGAGTTTCAGCATTAATATATATTTGTTGATGATATGAGTTTTTTTTTTTTTTTTATGTTAAGGAAAAATCCTTCCTTCATTCCTGCTTTACTAAGACATTTTTTTAACATCAGGAATGTATGTTATACATTATTAAATGCCTACTGGCATCTTTTAAGGACAACACATTTCTTCTTCTTTGACAATTTATGTGATGTTATGTTAATACATTTCTTAATATTGAATCATCTTTACATTCCTGGAACAAGTCTTACAGAGTCATGGTGAGTAATTCCATTTATATTCTTCTGATGTCAATATGCTAGAGTTTTACTTAGGAATTTTGGAAAAGTGAGATTTATCTTTTTTTTCACGTTTTATTGTGTTTTAGGTGAAAGTTTATAGAGAAAATTAGTTTTCCATTCAACAGTTCATACATGGATTTTTCTGTGATATTGGTTGCTATTCCTGCAAAGTGTCAGCACTTTCCCCATTTCCACCCTGCTTCCACATTTCCATTCCTCCAGTTTCCCTGCCACTCCCCCCCTCCCACCCCCCTTGCCTGCTCATCTTTGTCTTTGGGCGAATGTTGCTCATTTGGTCTTACACAGTTGATTGTTCTAAGAAGCACATTCTTCACAGGTTTATTTTATAGGCCAACCTATTATTTGGCTGAAAGGTGACCTCCTCGAGTGGCTTCAGTTCCAGGTTAATGTTTTAGGGCGATAGTCTTGGGGGTTTCTCCAGTCTGTATCAATCCGGTAAGTCTGGTCTTTTTTATGAATTTGAGTTTTGTTCTACATTTTTCTCCCATTCTAACTAGGACCTTCTACTGTGTTCCTGGTCGGAACGGTTGGTAGTGGTGGCTGGGCACCATCTCGTTTTTCTGGTCTTAGGCTAGAGGAGGATGTGGTTTATGTGGGCCGTTAGTCCCGTGGACTAATTGCTTTCTTGAGTCTTCGGTTTCCTTCAGTCTCCTTTGCTCCAGATGGGAAGAGACCAATAGTTGTATCTTAGATGGCTGCTCACAAGCATTTAAAACCCCAGATGCTACTCAGCAAACTAGGATGTAGAACGTTATCGTTACGAACCATGTTACGCCAATTGACCTAGATGTCCCCCTGAGACTATGGTCTTTAGCCTTCAAACCTGGTAACTCAGTCCCACAAGGTGTTTGCATGTGTCTAAGAAGTTTCCATAACTGTGCCCCCTACGTGCACATATTCATATCTATGAATATATATGCAGCACATACAAGTATATAAAAATGCCCACAACTGTATCTGTATATACACATGCATGTACTCCCATACACCCTCCCTGACCTGTATACCATACATATCTACCTATGAAACCACTCTCAAAGTTTTGGGTGTTTTATTACTGTTGTTGCAGAATTGTATATGTTACAGCATTTGCCATAGTTGGCCTTTATTTTTGCGTACCTCTCTGTGTCTTCATTTACCCTGGTCACATTGTGCTGACTTCCCCAGTATTGTATAGTGCTTTTCCCGCGACCGGAATTAACACGCGTCTACTATCTTTTTTTTTTTTTTAATGATTCTTTGTCCCTCCCTCTCCCATCCCTGGTAACCATCAAAGAATGTTGCTTTCTGTGTGTAAACCTATTCTTGACTTTTTATAAAAGTGGGATCATACAATATTTGTTCTTTTGTGATTCACTTATTTCACTCAGCAGAATGTCCTCCAGATTCATCCATGTTATAATGTTTCCCAGACTCATCATTTTTTTTTTTATTGTTGCATAGTGTTCCATTGTATGTATGTACCACATTTTGTTTATTCTTTCATCCATTGATGGACACTTAGCTTGTTTCCATTATTCATTCAGCACAATGAATACTGCTGCAGTGAACATATGTCTATTTATGTCACTGCTGTCATTTCTCTAAAATGTACACCTAGGAGTAGGATTGCTGGATCATATGGTATGTCTATTTCTAGCTTTTTGAGGCAGCACCATACTGTTTTCCATAGTGGTTGTACTATTTTACAATTCTATCAACAATGTATAAGAGTTCCAATCTCCCCACAACCTTGTCAGCATTTGTCGTTCTCTGTTTTGATCAGTACCATTTTTGCAGGGGTAAGATGGTGTCATAGATTGAATTGTGTCCCCCCAAAATATGTGTCAACTTGGCTAGGCCATGAAACCCAGTATTGTGTGGTTGTCCTCCATTTTGTGATTGTAATTTTGTGTAAAAGGGGATTAGAGTGGGATTGTAATACCCTTACTGGGGTCATATCCCTGATCCAATGTAAAGGTAGTTTCTCTGGGGTATGGCCTGCACCACCTGTTATCTTACAAAAGATAAAAGGAAAGGGAAAGGAGCAGAGAGTCGGGGACCTCATTCCACCAAGAAAGCAGTGCCAGGAGCAGAGTGTGTCCTTTGGACCTGGGATCCCTGTGCGAAGAAACTCCTAGTCCAGGGTAAGATTGATAAGAAGGCCAACAGAGAGAGAAAGGCTTCCCCTGGAGCTGACGGCCTGAATTTGGAATTTTAGCCTACTTTACTGTGAGGAAATAAACTTCTCTTTGTTAAAGCCACCGACTTAGGGTGTTTCTGTTATAGTGGCACTAGAAGACTAAGACAGATAGTATCTCATATGGTTTTGATTTTTATATCTCTAATAGCTAATGAGACAGAATTGACTTGACAGCAGTGGGTTTTTTTTTTTTTTTTTTTTGGTTTAATGGCTAATGAGCCCAAGCATCTCTTCACGTGTTTGTTAGCCGCCTGAATGTCTTCTTTGGCGAAATGTCTGTTCATGTCCTTTGCCTATTTTTTGATTGAATTGTTTGTTTTTTAATTTTAGAAGTGCTGAAGTTTTATATGTATTTTAGAGATTAGACCCTTGTCAGATATGTTATTGCCAATTTTTTTTTCCCAGTCTGCAGGTTCTTTTTTTACTCTTTTGGTAAAGTCTTTTGATGAGCATAAATATTTAATTTTTAGAAGGTCCCAGTTATGTACTTTATCTTTTGTTGTTTGTGCATTTTTAGTTGTGCTTGATAATGTATTTATGCCATAAATTAAGACCCCTGGCTTTGTCCCTATGTTATCTCCTAGGAACTCTATAATTTTAGATTTAACCTTTAGGCCTTTGATCCATTTTGAGTTAGTTTTTGTGTATGGTGTGAGGTATGGATCCTGTTTCATTTTTCTGCAAATGGATATCCAGTTTTTGCCAGCTCCATTTGTTAAAGAGACTATCTCTTTCCCATTGAATGAACTTTGACCTTTTGTAAAGATCAGCTGTCCATAGCTAGATGGATTTACTTCTGGGTTCTCAGTTCCATTTCATTGGCTTATGTGTCTGTCATTGTACCATTACCAGGCTGTTTAGACTACTGTGGCTATATAGTAGGTTCTGAGATCAGGTGATGTGAGGCCTCCTACTACGTTCTTCTTCAATAATGCTTTAGCTATCAGGGGACTCTTTCCTTTCCACATAAAATTGGACATTAGTTTTTCCATTTTGTTAAAGAATATTGTTGGGATTTGCATCAGGATTGCATTATACCTATAGATCACTTTGGATGGTATTGACATTTTCACAATGTTAAGTCTTCCAATCCATGAGCGTGGTATGTTTTTACATTTATGTAGGTCTCTTTTGGTTTCTTGCGATAGTGTTTTATTGTTTTCCTTATACAAGTATTTTATGGCCCTGGTTATATTTACTCCTACATGTTTTATCCTTTTGGGAGCTATTGTAAGTTGTATTGTTTTCTGGATTTCCTTTTCAGAGTTCTCCTTGTTAGTGTGGAGGAATCCAAGTGATTTTTGTATGTTGGTCTTGTACCCTGCCATTTTGCTGAACCCTTCTATTAGTTTAAGTAACTTTCTTGTGGAATCTCTGGATTTTCTATGTACAGGATCATGTTATCTGCAAATACGGTTAGTTTTAGTTCTTCCTTACCAATATGGAGTCCCTTTATCTCCTTTTCTTGCCTGATTGCTCTGGCTAGGCCTTCTAGTACAATATTGAATAAGAGTGGTGATAATGGGCATCCTTGTCTCATTCCTGTTCTCAAGGGGAATGTTTTCATTCTCTCTCCATTGAGAAAAATGTTTGCTGTTGGTTTTGTATATATGCCCTTAATTACGTTGGGGAATTTCCTTTCTATTCCTATTTTGCTGAGAGTTTTTATCAAATGCCTTTTCAGTGTCAATTGAAATGATCATGTGATTCTTTATCTTTGTTTTATATATGTGGTGAATTACATTGATTGGTTTTCTAATTTTGAAGCACCCTTGCATCCTGGTATGAATTCCCCCAGATTATGATGTATTATTTTTTTGATATGCTGTTGGCTAGAATTTTTGCATCCATATTCATGAGAGATACTGGTCCGTAATTTTCTTTTTCTGTGGTACCTTTGCCTGGCTTTGGCATCAGAGTTATCCTGGCTTCATAGAATGAATTAGGGAGTATTCCTTCCTTTTCTGTGTTCTGGTAGTTTGAGTAGAATTGGTCTCAGCTGTTCTCTAAATGTTTGGTAGAACTCTCCAGTGAAGCTATCTGGGCTGGTTTTTATTGTTGTTGTTGGTTTTTTTTTTTTTTTTTTGAAATGATGTCTTCAATGTTTTCTTTTGTTATGGATCTATTTAGGTTTTCTACCTCTGTGTTAGTTTAGGTAGATGAGATTTATCTTTAACTCTCTTTTTTGTGCTGTATTTGTCAGGCTTTTGTATTGGGGCTATGTTATCATTGTAAAATAAATAACATTTTCTTCTTTTTCTGTGGTCTTGAAAAGTTTAAAGAATATTGGAATTATCTGTTTATTATGGTTTGAAATAATTCACCTGTAAAACTAGGTGAATTCTGTACCTTTGGTTGGGATTTTTTTGGGTACATCTTAAAAAAAAAACATTGTCCATATTTATTGTTTTCTTCTTCAAAAAAATATATTTTGTGGGATATTAGTCCTAAGAGATACTCTTAAAAAAGGGTTTTCATGGTCAAGTATGTTTGAAAAAAGTGCGTGGTGATTCACAATGAACATAAGCATACATTCTGCTGTGAAGAAAAGAACAAAATTCCATTTTCAAAAATTTCAAATTTTATCTGACATGAATTTCTTTTATTACATAACACGTGTGACAAAGGCTGCTGATTATTCACTCCCAGTATCCATTTTCCCTTTCTTCTTTTGGTATTAGAAACCTCAATTGTAGCTGGGCACAGAGATGTTCAGAATAAAGACTGCATTTTTGTGTCTTTATTTATTTATATGTTTTTAAGAAAGCTGTGACTATATAATTAAGTTCTGACCAGTGGGATGTGGGTGGAAGTGACATGTACGTCTTCTGAGTGGTGGTTTTAAGGGAAAGACACATGATCTACACTGCTAATTGTTCCCTTCCCCAGATGTGTTGGTGATTACATCTTGGACAACAAGATGGAAACTGCATGGTAGAGGATCTCTGAACAATGAGACTTAAGAAGACTGGGTTCTGACTTCATTGTTTATCTTCTGGATTTCTGTTTGCTGTCTCTCTATGCATTCTTGCAGCCTATTAAATTTGTCATTATGCTCTTTCTTATCTTCTTAAGTTCCTCTAATGCTTTGTGTGTTTCTTGGCTTGTTCTGTGTTTTGCCTGATCTCCTTCCTGATATCTTGAAGAGTTCTGTATATTAATCTTTTGTATTCTACCTCTGGTAATTCCAGGAAGTTCTCTTCATCTGGAAGATTTCTTGATTCTTTGCTTTAGGAGCTTGCTGAAGCCATCATGGTCTGCCTCTTTATGTGATTTTATATTGACTGTTGTCTCTGAGCCATCAATAAATCATTGTATTTATTTATTTTGTGTTTGCTTATTGTGCCCTAGCTTCTTGTTTTGTTTTGTTTTGATATGCCCAAATAGGCTGCTCAAGTGAGCCAGTCGATTATTGGCCTTTGAAGCTCTCACGTCCTGTTACCAGGTGGTTAGAGCTGTTACTAGGTATATGAGCCCAGGGGTTCATTTACTTTTCTTGTATAGATTCAGCTCAGGTGTCCAGGTAGTCGGTCACCAAGTGTGTGGTGCAGGCTCTTACCTACAGTCTTAGATGAACAGAGGTGCCTATACCTGTGGTGTAGGCACAGGTATCTGGCTGCAGTAGGGGATCATGTGCTGAGCAAGGCAGGGGGCTGACAAACACCCCTGAGTGTCTGTGAAGATAATATGTCCCTGTTCCCTAGAGCACATAGGTGGGTGGGTTTTGCAACCAGACTATGGGCACCCAATGCTGTTGACTGTAAGGACTGGGAGGCATCACTTATCCTTGAACCCCTGTCACAGGTGGCTAGGTGACATGGGTGGAGCCATCAGTCCTCAGGCCCCTGATGTGGGTAGGTGTGCTTAATAGGCAGAATGGTGTCAAATGTTATGAACCTGCCTCTCTACCATATAGCTGAAACAGTTGAAGTTAGACTTCAGGTATATAGTACTGTGCTAATGAGGGCCTGTGCTGTTGAAACGAGCCCACACAGGTCTATGCAGGGGTGAAAGGCATTCAAAGGCCGTGGACTTCTTATGCCTATGCCTAGACAAAGGAGATGTTTCTGTCCTGAGTTCCTGGCTTAGGGGAGCCAACAGATTATTTTTTCCAATTTGTTAATTTGTTCCTTCTCCAAGGCTGGGAGAAAGGCTCAGGGCGAACGACAGGTCCTACTTCTAGTTCAGGGAAAGTGGCTATCACTGAAGCTGGCTTGAGACCAGTATGGAACGAGGAGGGGTCAGGTGAATGGGAGAGAGTTTTTTCCCAAAGGGGTGTTTTTTGATCCACTTGGTAGATTAGAAGCGTGTACTTATCTTTTGCCAGTTGAGCGCCACTTTTCACTCATTCTGGAGGCGTGAGTGGGCTATCTGCCACTTGTTCTCTCCAGATGTGGAAGATGCGTCCCGTAACGCCACTGCTTGCCTCACTGCACTCACACTAGTGGATCCGGCCTGCAGGGTGCTGGTTCCCTCCAGGTCAGGTATGGCAACTCCTTGCTGCTTCTGAACCATCTCTTCCTCCCCCTGGCACTCAGTTCGATTCCTCAACTTTGCCTTTGATGTTCAGGGCTCCTAGATTGTCATATATCATAGATTCACTTATTTTTGGGTCTTTGTTGTAAGAGGGACCACAGGAAGCATCTGACTACTCTGCCATCTTGGCCCCGCCTCCTGGGTCCCTGCCTTCATTAAGCTTCCATTTCATCTCTGGATTTTCATAAAAATACAAAACAAAATCTTAAAACTCCTGAGTCACTTGAACCTCCCTAGCAAGGGAAGTAGGTTTCCCTTCTGTGTCTGAAGAAACTAGCCTTGTTTTGCTCAAAAACCTGGTAATAACCTGACCAGGGACAGATGCCTTGCAAGAGAATGTGCATCCTCTTCATGTTTCACCACAATCATACTTGGTTGCTACTAGAATCATAAATCTCAGTCTACTCTAGGGTCCAGGTGTACAGTATGACCCAGGAAGAAATAGTTTATACATGAAAAGAATTATTACCAGGTTTAGTTAATATATGTCAGCAGAAACCTGGAAACATTGTGTAGGAGTGGATTCTATAGGTGTCAGACCAAGAAGAGCAGAGTATAACACTTAAATTGGGTAGAATTCGTTGATATGGGGACTATTACTAGAGATTCCAGATTTAATATGTTACTTGTACAGATGGAGTTGGCTCTAACATTCTTAATGGGTTAGTTGACAAAAATTTGACTCAGTGGTGGCCTATATTTATTTATTTTATTATACTTTAGATGAAGGTTTACAGAGAAAAATAGCTTCTCATTAAACAATTAATATATATGTTGTTTTATGACATTGGTTGCCAACCGCATGCAATGTCAACAATCTCCCCTTCTCGACTTAGGTTCCCCATTACCAGCTTTCCTGTCCCTTCCTGCCTTCTCATCCTTGCCCCTGGGCTGGTGTGCCCTTTAGTCTCGTTTTGTTTTATAGGCCTGTCTAATCGTTGACTGAAGGTGAACCTCAGGAGTGACTTCATTACTGAACTGTAAGGGTGTCTGGCAGCCATACTCTTGGGGTTTCTGCAGTCTCTGTCAGACCAGTAAGTCTGGTCTTTTTTGGTTAGAATTTTGTTCTACATTTTTCTCCAGTTCTGTCCGGGACCTTCTATTGTGATCGCTGTTATAGCAATTGGTGTTGGTGTCCGGGAACCATCTAGGTGTGTTGGACTCAGTCTCGTGGAGGTTGTGGTACTTGTGATCCATTAGTCCTTCGGACTCATTTTTACCTTGTGTCTTTACTTTTCTTCATTCTTCCTTGCTCCAGATGAGGTGAGACCACTGGAGTATCTTAGATGGTTGCTCATAAGCTTTTAAGACCACAGATGCTACTCATCAAAGTAGAATGTAGAACATTTATTTTATAAACATTTATTTTATGCCAATTGAGCTAGATGTTCCCTGAGACCATGGTCCCCACAGGTGGTGGTGTATATTTAATGAGGATGGGACACCAGAGCTTCACTGGTATGAAGTTGAGGAGGGAATTGAAACACTTAAGGAGAAAGGAAACTTGGAGTGGGTTTATCATGTGCAAATTGCACACCCATACCCCCACTATAATTCCTGAGGAGGCCTAGAAGGCAATCCTGCTACTAACACGTTGAGAAATGCATTAGGAAGTTCCATGGTTGTTTTCCTTTGTGGCAAAGTATGACCGTGTGAGACTGAGATGCACTTTGCCATTGAAATGCACTCCCTGTTTTCACTAGAGATGATGGGATCCCAAGTAGGAGAGATCAAGCGATAGCACTTAAACATGAAAGACAAGGTGTGTATATTTACTGTAAAAGGCAGCAGGGATATTATCAGTAATCAGAATGCTTTGGCCCATAGAGAACTTTGGTTGTGACTAATTGATCATGATGTCCCTTGGAATGAAATAGATGAACAATCTATTCTGTGTTTGGTGGCCAGAAACCTCACTGGAGTTACCACAGTGGAGAGTCATGGCCTCTCATTCAGTTTCCAGACTTAAGCCAGTTAGTTAACAGGCCTAGAGTCTCTTGATTAAATGAGAGGCTGCTTTCCCTTGAGGAATGATCTTGCAGCATTACTGCAAGAATATATCATAAATTATCCTCCAGGCCTTTTCCAAAGGGACCTTCGGCCATTTTGTTACAGTAACCGTGCATTGGAAAAAAGAGTCTGGGGGCTAATGGTGGTAGGTTATAGATGGAGTCTTAGTCCGAATTACACTCATGGTGGGACCAGTTAGTCCAGGGACACAGTTTATGTTTACTTCCCCAGTTCCTGAATGTACAATTGGGATAAACGTGTTTATGAGCGTGATCCTGGTAGAAAGGGCTAAGTAGAAGCCCCTGGAACTTCCCTCTCTAACCAAAATAGCAAACCAGAAGCAATACTAAATCTATGGGGGATTTGCAGATATTAGTGTCACCATGAAAGACTTGAAACATGCAGGAAGGCTGATACCTATCACATCCCCATTTAGCATACCTGTTTTGCCCTGCAAAAGTTGGATGGATCTTAGAGAATGACTATGGGTTATCAGATTAGGAGACAATACTATGAAAGGATGAGATTCTGTCTTATAAAAAATGCAGTATATACTTTGAGTCAGAGACCATTATATGGTGCTATTTTCTCCGTATCCAGAATACATGGGGCCAGAAATCAAGGACTAGACGAGAGGGTGACTCCTTTCACTATTATACCTAATAAACTGCTCACAAGATTTTTGCTTTCTGTCTCAGCTACTTTGAACTCTGATAGTTTGGAAGTCTTAGTTTCCAAAGGTAGAATGAGTCCAATGGGGGATCCAACAATGGTTTCATTGACTTGAAAGATGAAATTTCCATTTGGCCTTTTAGGGCTCCTCATGACCCTGAAACAACAAGCAGATGAAAGAATCACTCTGCTGACTGCAGTGATTGATCTTCCAAGGGAAAATTGAGTTGCTGCTACACAATGGAGCTAGGAGTACTATTGTAGAATCAGAGGACTCTCTGGGGGCTAATCCTTTTTATTATTATTATTGTAGCGAGAATGTATATAACAAAACACATGCTGCCTCAACAGTTTCTACATGTACAATTCAATGGCATCGATTACAGTTTTCAAGTTGTGCAACCATTCTCACCTTACCAAATCATTCCACCACCATTAATGTAAACTCAATGCCACCTAAGCAAGAACTCCTTCCTTTCCTCCTCCCTACCACCCTGGTAACCACTTATAATCTTTGGTTCCTGTATATTTGCTTATTTCATATACGAGAAATCATACAATATTTGTTCTTTTGTGACTTACTTATTTCATTCAGCATATATTTTCAAGGTTCATCCATGTTGTGGCATGCATCAGGATTTCATTTCTCTGCATGGCTGAGTAAGATTCCATTGTATGTATATACCACATTTTGTCCATGGACATTTCAGTTGTTTCCATGGAACTATTCTTAATATTCCCACACCAAAGTAAAGGTTATGGAAAACTATAGCAATCAAAAATAGGCAGGACTAAAAACCATGGCCTGGGAGAAGGAAAGAGAGGGCTGGAGGCGAGAACAGTCCCAGGAGAGGAGGGAAGGATGGTGTCCCGAAACGATATTTTGGCTCGTGCATATGTATGCATAGCTGAGGAGTGAGTCAACCTTGGGTCAAGACAGAAAAGGCCTGTAGCTGGTAGTACTTATATGTTGATGTCCAAGAGGCTTCCTGGGAGGAATTTTGGGACGCCTATGACAGCAGAAATTGACAAGATGATTCTATAATTTGCATGGAAATGCAAAGGACACAGAATAGCAAAGCAATCTTGAAAAATAAGAACTAAGTTGAAGGACTCAACACTTTCTGATTTCAAAACATGCTATAAAGCTACAGTAATCAAAACAATGTTGTACTAGTATTAGAGTTGACATATAAGCCAATAGAATATAATTGAAAGTCCAGAAGTAAACCCATACATCTATGGTCAATTTAAAAAAAAAAAAAGGCCGGATTAGTGAGAATCCTTCAGGAATCAAGATTTGGATTGCCCCACTCTATAAAGGACTGGAATGGTTAGTGAAAGAAGGAAGTCAACTAAGGCCTCATGACCAGTTACAGAAATGAGAAATCTAGCAGCTTTTCCTACTTTCTCTTTGATTTTTATGTGTATATATATTTGTATATGGTAACTTCTTCTCTTTCCTTCCTTCCCTTGTTTTACATATAAGTTGTTGGAGGTTAACTTTACAATTTTGTCTTTAAACCAAAAAAAAACCTTTTGGCCTTCAAGTCAATTCTGACTCATAGTGACCCTATAGGACAGAGTAGAACTGCCCCATATGGTTTCCAAGAAGCAGCTGGTGGATTTGAAATGCCAGCCTTTTGGTTAGCAACCGCAGCTCTTAACCACTACACCACCAGGGTTCAGTGGGACTGTGACTGAATTTGAGGAGTAACTATAGTGAATAATGGATATAATGACTGGTTGGACAGCGTGTCTCCTCATTTTGGGAGACACAACTTTATATCACTTCACTTGTAAAAAGGCTATCTGTGTCTTGTTAGTTAGAAACATACAGTTGTTTTATTGTATGGAAGCTTCATATGTGTGAAGTGTACATATGGAAACCAAAAAGATGAACTCTGTTAGTTACTAATTTATTGCTTCTCAGATCCAACTGAATTCTTCTTTATCCTGTTTTTGAACACTGTAATTAATTCATTCATTAATTAAATACTTCATTTCCTGTTCCAGTGTGCCAGTTTTTGACATCACGAGGTGGCCTGGTAGCCCTCACCTTAGCAGCCCTCATGGACCAGCTGTGACCTACATCCCTCAGCATATTTCTCTGTCACCTGGCAGGTTGCTTCTACTCGCTAACTGTGACCAATCTATACCCTCCAGAATGCTTTTCAACCACCCAGTGTCCACTCCTACAGACTAGATCCAGCCTGCCTGCACAGTTTGACAAGTTTCTCTGCTCTCTGGTGGGTTAGTTCTATGAATCAGCACTGGCCTACAGCCTTTGGCAAGTTTCTTCACCACCTGCAGGTCTCATGTTCCAGCGGCAGCCACGCCTTCTCCAAAGAGGTCTAAGTCTTAGTTTTGGAGTGGGGCTTTTCTAAGGTCTTGTTTCTTCCTTGTTCAGTCTTAGTTTTGGAGTGGGGCTTTTCTAAGGTCTTGTTTCTTCCTTGTTCGTTCTCCATCTGCCTTAGAGGTAGTAGCTACTATTCACATTTGCTACTCCCTTAAGTCCACTTGTCCAGGCATGGTCCAATAACCTGAAATTTGCCTCCAAAAATGGAGGGTGCCTAGTGACTGAAGAAAGAGGTGGGTAACTGTAGTGTGACAGCAAAGAAATAGATTAGGGAGACTTACATACGATGCCAATTCCTGGGAGGTAGCAGGACCAGAGCAGATCTCCACACCCCACAGTGGGATGGCAGAGGTTTTATAGTGGTGGTAGACAATAGTGGCTCCATGCCAGGGTCTTACATAAGAATGCAAACTGTAGTGAACTAGCGGAACACATGAGGGTGCTCACGTTTGGCCTCACAAGCCCTGTTTCCCCTTCAGTCCACCCCTTGAGGCTGGCTCTTACAATCTGGCACGTTCCTTCTCCATGCCGTAGCACGAGAGACCCCGTTCCCTCCCCACCAGGAACAGATACTAGAAGTGGGGTTGGCCAGGTGCTGTGTGGTGCCTGTGCATGTGCAAGAGACAGAGAAAGTTACTGTGTGCCCAGAACATGGGGAAGGCTCCTCTGATAAGGAGAAGGAATCAGGAGAGCGAAGGCAACCCAATTCCCAGCCTCCTTATCAGAGAATGCACTGGGCTCAAGGCCTTTACTCAGGCAGCCTGGATGGGAGGCATAGAGGCAGACCATTCTCCCAACACCCCTTTTACGTTTTTAGTAGTTAACTACCACTTACTAGTAAACAATCCTTTATATTATAGTTTCTGTTTCATTCTTGGACCCTGACTGATGCAAAAACCAAAAAACTGAACCCACAGGCGGAGCCAGCATGGTGCTATGGATAGAGGCGCCACACCGTCCCTCCATAGCAAAGACCTGAAAAACTAAGTAGAACAGAGACAGGCGTCAATCCTGGAACCCTAAGCATCCAATGGAGAGATAAAGAACTCAACCAAGCACTGAATGGAGTAAGAGCCACCTGATAGGAAAATCAGATCTCTAATATTTAGAGCTATCCAAGAGTCGAAGGAAAGAGCAGACAAAAAATGAGGAAAAAAAGACAAAATCATGTAAAAGGCAGACAAAACAATGGAAGAATTCAGGAAAATAATACAGGAACAAAAACACAACTAGAAATCATATAAAAATTACAATTAGAAATCCAAAAAACAAACAAGATTTCAGAAATGGACAGTTTCATAGAAGGTCTGAGGAGCAGGTCTGAAACAACGGAAGACAGGATCTGTGCAATTGAAGACAAATACTTGGATACCACTTTGTTTAAGGAAAAATTAGAAAAAGAACAAAGAGAAATGAAGAAACACTGAGAATGATGTGGAATACAATCAAAAGCAAATATTTGTGAGTGATTGGAGTTTCAGAACAGGGAGAAAACAGAAAACACAGAGAGGATCATTGAAGAATTGCTGACAGAAAACTTCCCTAATATTATGAAAAATGAAAAGGCTGACCATCCAAGAAGCTCAATGAACCCCATACAGGGTAGACCCCCAAAAGAAAATCACCAAGACATATCATAATCATACTTGATAAAACCAAAGGCAAAGAAAGAATCCTGAGAACAGCTCTAGAAAGATGAAAAGTCACCTACAGAGGGGAATCAATAAGACTAAGCTCTGATTACTCAGCAGAAACCATGCAGGCAAGAAGGCAATGGGATGACATATATAAAACTTTGAAAGAAAAAAATACTGACCAAGAATAATATATCCTGAAAAACTCTCATTCAAATATGATGGAGAAATTAGGACATTTTCAGATAAACAGAAATTAAGGGAATATTTGGAAACCAAACCAACTTACAGGAATTATTAAAGGAAATCCTTCAGTTTGAGAACAAACAACATCAGATGACAGCCTTAATCTAGGTAGCAAGATCACACCAGTATGATACCAACCTAGGAAATGAACTCTAAAGGATTAATCAAAACTAAAAGATTTACAACAGAGAACCAGAGAGGTTAATCTGTAATTGACAACAATGTTAGAACAATAAAAGGAAATAAATGGTGTAGGTATAGAAATTTCTAATGGAGAGGAAGGCAAGGCAATATCAAGTAATAAAAGACTGGTTCAAACTTAGGAAGATAAGGGTAAACTTCAAGGTAACCACAAAGAAAGTTAACAAACCTACACATCTAAATAAAGAAGAAAAACATAAAGCCTCAGTAAACATAAAATCTACAGAAAAAAAAGAAATGAAAAGAAAATCCACAAACTAAAGGAATATAGCACAGGGGAGCAAGAGGAACAAAGAAAATGTGAGCACTACAAAAAAAAAAAAAAAGCACTACAAAATAACAGCAATAAACTCACACCTATCAATAATTTGGACATGTTGTCAGGAGGGATCACTCCCTGGAGAAGTACATCATGGTTGGCAAAGTACAGGGTCAGCAGAAAAGAGAAAGACACTCAATGAGGTGGATTGACACAGTGGCTGCAACAATGAGCTCAAGCATAACAACAATTTTAACGATGGTGCGGGGCTGGTCAGTGTTTCATTCTGTTGTGCATAGGGTCGCTGTAAGTCGGAACTGACTCGATGGCACCTAACAACAACATCAATAATTACACTGAACATAAATGGCCCAAATGCTCCCATAAAGAGACAGAGAGTGACAGAATGGATTAAAAAAACAGTATCCATCAATATACTGTCTACAAGGATACACCTTAGAAACAAAAATGTAAATTTATTAAAAATCAAAGATGGAAAAAATATATCAAGATAACATCTACCAAAAAGGAGCAGAAGTAGCAATACTAATCTCAGATAAAATAAACTTTAAAAAAAAAAAAGTCCACCATGAAAGAAGGGCACTATATAATGACTAAAGGGACAGTCCCTCATGAACACATAATCAAAATAAATATCTAAACACCCAATGACAGGGCTCCAAATACATAAAATAAACTCTGAAAACAGAAATTGACAATTCCACAATAATAGTAGGAGACTTCAACACACCACTTCTTAGTAAAGGACAGAACATCTAGAAAGAAACTCAACAAAGATATCGAAGACCTAATGGCCACAATCAACCAACTCAGCCTCATAGGCATAAACAGAACATTTTACCCAACAACTGCAAAGTACACATTCTTTTCCAATGCACATGGAATGTTCTCCAGAATAGACCACATCCTAGGCCACAGAGCAACCCTCAGCAAAATCCAAAACACTGAGATAATACAAAGTATCTTCTCTGATCACAATGCCATCAAAGTAGAAATTAACAACAGGAAGAGCAAGGAAAAAAATCAAATACATGGAAACTGAATAACACCCTGCTTAAACAACACTGGGTAATAGAAGAAATTAAAAAAATGGAATAAAAAAATTACTAGAACTGAATGAGAATGAACACACATCATACCAAAACCTTTGGGACACAGCAAAGGCAGTGCTCAGAGGTCAATTTATAGCAATAGACGCACACATCAAAAAAGAAGAAAGGGACAAAAGCAAAATATTAGTCACACAACTCTAACAAATAGAAAAAGAACAGCAAAAGAAACTCACAGCCACCAGAAGAAAGGAAATAAAGATCAGAGCAGAAGTAAATGAAATAGAGAACAGAAAAATAATTAGAAAGAATCAACAAAACCAAAAGTTGTTTCTTTGAAAGGATCGACAAAATCTGCAAACCACTGGCCAAACTGACAATGGAAAAACAGGAGAGGATGCAATAACCCAAATAAAAAATAAAATGGGGGGACATTACAACAGACCCAACTGAAATAAAAAGGATCATAACAAAATATTATGAAAAACTATACTCCAACAAATTTGAAAACCTAGAGGAAATGGACAAATTTCTAGAAACACACTACGTACCCACACTAATACAAACTGAACAAAAGGACAAACATTGTATGAGACCACTACTATAAAAACTCATGAAAAAGTTTACACACACAAAGAAACAATCTTTCATGGTTACGAGAGAGGGGAGGGGTGGGGATGGAAAAACACTACAAAAAAAAAAAAAAAAGACCCAAACCCATTGCCATTGAGTTGATTCCAACTCATAGCGATCCTATAGGACAGAGCAGAACTGCCCTGTGGGGTTTCCAAGGTGTGGCTGACACATTCAAACTGCTGACCTTTTGGTTAGCAACTGTAGATCTTAACCATTGCACCACCGGGGTTCCAACTGATGCAGGGGAAATTGAATTCTTGTGCCCAAATTAGCAGCTTAAAATGGAAATCCTCAGACTTAGTCCTTTAGTGAGAGATTTCAAATTGTTTTCATCTGTTGTTATAACTGATGTTTGTTTCTATTTTCATTACATTCTTTTATATGTATTTTGCTCTTATACTTTCTTTTCATTTCCTTCATAATCCTTTTATTAAACTGGACTTTAAAAAAAAATAATTGGGGCAGAGATATATGTCTTTTTTTTTTTTTTTTCCTTCTTCAATGTTTAGTTCTTTGGCCTTAATCTACCAAGAACTCTAGACTAACATTGCATAGGTTCAAATAATATCACTACCATTTGCCAACCATGTTATTCTGGGCAGGTTACTTAACTTCTGAATCAGCTTCCTCACGTATAAAATGCATATAAAGAACTTAGGGCAGTGCCTGGCACATGGTAACCGCTCAATTGATGTTATTACTATTTTTCTCCATGTTCTCTGCTTATCTGCAGCCTTTTATCTGCCATAGGATATTTGCGGACACTGAAAAATGTGTCCAATCAAATCTTGCGGTTTGCTTCAAGTCCAGAAACCTTCTTAGAGAGAACTTAAATTTGGTTCATATTTGAATTCTGGCATGCATGTATCTGTTTGCAGGAGTAGTGTACCTCAAAGGAGACAGGGTTGGAGGGAGAGTTCTTAAGGCTTCCATCCTTACTTTAACTGACCTTGTAAATGCTTTTTTTGTTTGTTTGTTTTTGCTTTTCCTTTCATTCTTCATTTGGGTTGTATGGCCCTACTCTCTGCTGCTTGTATGACTTTGCTCTCCTTTACTTGCTTCTCCCTGTGTTTCTATCTGTTCGTTGGTGGTGTTCATTTAGTTTCATCCTAGTTCCTCTTCCCACCAAAGTTTATATACTTGCTCTTGGTGATCCCGTCTTCTTCCATAAAACCACAACTCTTCTCCTAATCCTTAAATTCTCCGTTGTCCTAATTTATTCTCCTAAGCTTCAGACCATTTGCACCTGGATACCTCACTAACATGTCAAGCCTGACATGTCCCAAAGTGCACTTACTATTTTTTCCTGTAAATCTCCTGCTCTTGAATTTTCCATTTTGGTTAATAACATCAATTTTTACTATATAGTCCAAGTTAGAAATCTGGAAACCACTTTCTAACTTCTTTCCTATCAAATCTTTTTTGCTTCAAGTCCTATATCATTTCCATCCTAAGTAGCTCTTAAATCTGTTCCACCATTCCTCTCCTAACCAACTTCAGTAGCTTTGAAATAATTTTTATTGCCATTATTCTCTCTTTTCTCCACACCGTCGTTCATTCTGCCACCTTTTTTCCCCTTAACCAACAATTTAATCTGGCCACTTCCTACTTAAAAACCTATGCTGGAACCCATCTGTTTACAGGAAACATTTAACCTCCTTGGAATGGCTTAAAAGGTTCTTCATGAGGCAGTTCTAAACTCCTCACGCTTCAGTCACCTCAAACTTTTTGCCATGTTTTCGCCAAACTTATGTACCAGTACTTCAACTCCAGAAAATTTTCTTGAATTACTTCATTAATGATTCCTTTCCCTCTGCTTTCCCTGGGATTCCTATTATTCTGATGTATTTATTGGATTGATCCTCCAATTTTCTCACCGTACTACTTTTGAAAGGTTTCTTCCACTTTATCTATTGATATTTAAATTCATGCTATCATGTTTCTGGAAACCCTGGTGGTGTAGTGGTTAAGTGCTACAGCTGCTAACCAAGAGGTCGGCAGTTCAAATCCACCAGGCACTTCTTGGAAACTCTATGGTTCAGTTCTACTCTGTCCTATAGGGTCGCTATGAGTCGGAATCGACTCAACAGCAGTGGGGTTGGTTTTTGGTTTTATCATGTTTTTAATTTCCAAGATTTTTCTTAGAATTTTTTTTTTTTTGTCCTCTGAGTGGTCTTCTTATTAATTCTTTTATTAATGACATCCTATTCATGTTTTATGGATGTATTATTTTCTCTTCTCTCTGGGGAATTTTCTTCTCTTTACAGAGGCTTTATTTTCTACAAGTATTTTTTCTGTTTACTGTTTGGTGGTTCTGATCTATGTCTTCTATGTTAGAGGCTTTCCTCAGAGATATGATAATTTTTACTCATGATTAAGAGTTGAGGACTAAAAAGCTGATTGGAAGCTTGAGTATGAGGTAGGGCTTACTGACTTTGAGTCTCCCTATGAACAGATCTGGACAGGTCATTTGTTGGCGGAATCCCTGATGTCAGTATCTTTAGGTCCTTCTCTTGGGCTAATCAGATTCCCTGGGTAAAAGCTTTCCATTTCCTGCCTGAGGGGTAGAGGGCCAGCTGCCAGTGTGGGGCAGTGTGGGGGTGGGCTAGGAGATCTCAGTATTCAGTATGCATATCAATCCCCAAAAATACATCAGAATAATAGGAATCCCAGAGAAAGCAGAGGGAAAGGAATCATGAATGAAATAATTCAAGAAAATTTTCTAGAGTTGAGGTACCAGTACATGAGTTTGGCAAAAAGTTTGAGGTGACTGAAGCATGAGGAGTTTGACCTCCCTGTTTTTGTAAGGTACCCAGTCTCTAATTGTGCCTGGCACCCTCAGTCTAGAGGTCCTCATTATATCCTCTCCAGAAAATCAACCTCCAGTCTTCTGCTGTGCTCGGGGAAGGATAATTGTATAGACACATGGAATGGGCAAAGATCTAGAAGGTAACTACTTCTCAAGCAGCTTTTACCCAATCTTCATTTTAGCCTCTTCCCGTCATCCTCAGTGTCAGGGATTCTTGGTGCTGCCAGTTTTCCTTAATGCCTGAACTCCAGGGCATTGGGAGATAGTGGTGAGGAGGTAGAGACCATTAAGTGTTGCGCACTTATTTGAGAAGTGCAGTAATGAAAAGACAGTGTGAAAAGAAAAAAAGAAGACAATATGAAATATAAACAGAAGGTACAGAGAATTTATGAGTCAAATGGAAGCTCCTTTCCCCCACAGAATAGATATTTTGTATATATTGGAAAGCAGAATGAAAAACTTAGCAGAGGGAAAGAAATTGAGAACACGTGAAAACTAAGGAAGTAGTTATGGCAAGAAGATCCTGAAGGACCCAGAGAAGGTAAGATTGAGGGCAGAGGCAGAGAGCTTAACCTTGGGAGAATGAAAGAAAGGCAGGACAGATGCTGTATTCTTTAGAAATGGAAAGAGGACAGATGGAGAAAGTCAGCCCAACTGCCTATTGTTTTTGGTAGAACAGGAGAACAGTTCATCTTATGAAAATGATGGGCTGAAAGCAGGGGCAGATTACCCAGTAAGCAGGCTTACTTGTGCTTACTTACTAATCTGTAGTGACCAATTTTACATGTTGTTGTTAAGTGCTGTCGAGTCAGTTCCAATTCATAGCAACCTTATAGGACAGAGTAGAACTGCCCCATAGGGTTTCCAAGGAGCGGCTGGTGGATTTGAATTGTCAGTCGTTCAGTTAGCAGTCAAACTCTTAACGACTATGCCACCAGGGCTCCAGTTTCACATGCGTTTCTGAAATTGTTCACTATAAAATAGTAAGTAAGCATAAGTAAGCCCAAGCTTACTTACCTTGCTTACTTGGTAATCCATCCCTGTCAGGGATTCTAAATTTGAGAAGTGGCTTTGATTCTGTCAGATGATGCTGTGGGGTTGGGAGAGAGACAGATGCCAGCCATACCCAGAATCAGAATCTTTGATGTGGTAAAGAAAAATATGAAATTGTCTACTTCAAATGATCTGGTAAGCACCCTGCTTACCTTGCCTGTTGGATAATTCGCCCCTGGCTGAGAGTTTTAATTAGTCTTAATGAAGATTTGGAGTAACCACTGTGAGAAGTAGATCTGAGAATTAACCAAATTAAGAAAACTTTTTAAAGCAGGAATGAGAATTAACAGGTTCTGCTTACATATCTGCACAGAACTCCTTGACATATGCAGTATAAAAGATGCCGCAGGAGGGAGGGAGGGAGGGAGAGGGTTTTTTATTGATCAATCAGTGGATAAGAACTGCTTTGGGTGAAGGGAAAGACAACACACAATACAAGGAAGGTCAGCCTAATTGCACTGGACTAAAAGCAAAGAGGTTTCCGGGATAAAATGAAAGCTTCAAAGGTCAGCGGAGCAGGGGCTGGGGTCTGGGGAACATGGTTTGAGGAGACTTCTAAGTCAACGGGCAAAATAATTCTATTATGAAAACATTCTGCATCCCACTTTGAATTGTGGCGCCTGGGGTCCTAAATGCCAACAAGCGGCCATCTAAGATACATCAATTGGTCTCAACCCACCTGGAGCAAAGGCAAAGGAAGAACACCCAGGCCACACAACAACTAAGAACCCAAGAGACAGAAAGGGCCACATGAACCAGAGACCTACATTATCCTGAGACCAGAAGAACTAGTTGGTGCCCGGCCACAATCGATGTCTGCCCTGCTAGGGAGCACAACAGACAACTCCTAAGGGAGCAGGAGGCCAATGGGATACAGACCCCAAATTCTCATAAAAAGACCATACCTAATGATATGAATGCGACTAGAGGAATCCCAGAGATAATGCTGCCCAGAACTTGTGATGGCACAGGACAGGAACCATCCCCGAAGACAACTCATCAGGCATGAAAAGGACTGGTCAGCGGGAGGGGAGAGAGATGCTGATGAAGAGTGAGCCAATTAAATTAGGTGGACACTGGAGAGTGTGTTGGCAACTCTTGACTGGAGCGGGGGATGGGAAGATAGAGAGAGAGGGAAAATGGCAAAATTGGCACCAAACGAGAGACTGAAAGGGCTGACTCAATAGGGGGAGAGCAAGTGGGAGAAGGGAGTATGATGTATGTAAACCTACATGTGACAGACTGATTGGAATGGTAAATGTTCACTTGAAGCTTAATAAAAATTAATTAAAAAAAAAAAAAAAGATGCCGCAAATTAGAAAGATTCCACCACCATTGCCATCTTTCCAGAAGAAAGGCTGACTGTGATACCTATAGTGACAGTTGTTTCTGTTCTCTCACTGCAAGCAAGGTCCCATTAGAGGCAAGATGATTGGGGATAGCAGTTAATGCTGGTGGTCCAATGAGTAAGACAGTGATGTACACCATAGTAGGTAAGAACTACAGCTACGTTCTCTAACGGAGTGGCCTGTGGTCAGAAAGAAGAGTAAAAAAGTTGAGATCCAGATTCTTTAATGATTATACTATACAGAAGCAAAGAAGCATAAGACGCGAAGAAGAAACCAGCATCCCAAAGAATACTAACTCTCAATCCTTTGCTTTTGTGATTATCTCTTCTCCCTTTCTCTGTCTCTCATTCCTGGGCTCTCCCTCTGACAAGCATTCTGTTCTCACCTGCTGGGCAGCATTCTCAGGCTGCCCTCTCAGCAAACAGAGTCCTCATTTTAACACAAGCTGTGGAGATTTCTGAGGAAGCAACGCCATTACTAACCTGTGAAACTTGAAATTAAAGTGAATAAGTGAAACTTGGCATAGTACTTCAGTGATCCTCATCCTAGAGGCCTCTTGGGTTGACTTTTAAACAACGGTTTCACAGATGAACCACTATTCAAATTGCAGTGGGGTTTTAAATTGCAGTGTGGTTGAAGTGATAAAAGTGTTGCTCAAAGCAGGGGAAACTAAGTAAAATAAAGTCTTCAATGCTCTTAAGATCTCACAACAATTTGTTTTTTACAGCACATTTTGGAGCCAGTATAGGGTAATAAAAAGCAAAGGCTTGGAGTCAGACATGTGGTTTTGAATTTCAATGCATCTCTTATCTGCATGTGATCTTGGGCAGGCTATCCTCTTCAAACCTCAGTTTCCTCATCTGTAAAAGCTGGAATGTTGTTGAACTCAAAGGATTGACAAGACTGATGTTATTGTTCTTGCTGTTGTTGAGCTTGTTAAAGTTCAATTCTGATTCAGCAGTTCTGGGGTGGGGGACTGCTGTCGAGTAGGCCCTAAACTCGTGGTGACCCTATGCCCAACAGAACAAAAAGCTGCCTGGCTCTGTGCCATTCTCATGATGGGTTGCAGATCAGATTGTTGTGATCCATAGTTTTATGAGATAAAGTAATGAGTGCTTAGTATACTATCGGGCAAATGGGAAGTGCTCAATAAAGATTAGTCAGTATGATTATTATTGTAATTCTGTAGCAGAGTCTTAACTAGCAGATTTAATTTTGCCAAGGTGGTTTTCAGGTCATTCACTTCCTACACATCCATGAGGCTGGGGCTTCTTAAATCCACCTGTTTAAGATCTTAGGACTCATTGAGTTCCTCATATCAGGAGCCTTAGGCTAGAAGCTTAGTAACTCAGCTCCAGACAGTCTTGTTTTTATTCTAGGTCTGCTTTTGTATATAGTTATGGTAACTTCCTTATTACTTCTCAGAAATAGGGGCGGATCCAAATTTTGTGGTGCCATGAGTTGATAAAATTTGGAGGGCTCTCTTTGAGAAAAACAACTAAAGTTTGTTATTGTTAGGTGCCAACTCATAGCGACCCTGTGTACAACAGAATAAAACACTGCCTGGTCCTGCACCATTCTCACAATCACTGCTATGTTTGAGCCCATTGTTGCAGCCACTGTGTCAGTCCATCTCACTGAGGGTCTTCCTCTTTTTCACTGACCTTCACTTTGCCAAGCATAATGGTCTTCTCCAGGGACTGGCCAATCCTGATAACATGCCCAAAGTAAGTAAGATGAAATATCACCATCCTTGCTTTTAAAGAGCATTCTGGCTGTACTTCTTCCAAGAAAGATTTGTTCGTTCTTCTGGCAGTCCATGGTATAGTCAATATTCTCCACCAGCAGCGTAATTCAAATGCATCAATTCTCCTTTGGTCTTCCTTATTCATTGTCCAGATTTTGCATGCATATGAGGTGATTGAAAACCTCATGGCTTGGGTCAGGCGCACCTTAGTCCTCAAGGCAACACCTTTGCTTTTTAACACTTGAAAGAGGTCTTTTGCACCAGATTTGCCCAATGCAATACATCGTTTGATTTCTTGACTGCTGCTTCCATGGGCGTTGATTGTGGATCCAAGTAAAATGAAATCCTTGACAATGTCAATCTTTTCTCCGTTTATCATGATGTTCTTTATTGGTCCAGTTGTGAGGATTTTTTTTTTTTTTTATGTAGAGGTGTAATCCATACTGAAGGCTATAATCTTTGATCTTCATCAACAAGTGCTTCAAGTCCCCTTTGCTTTCAGCAAACAAGGTTGTGTCATCTGCATAGCATATCTTGTTAATGAGTCTTCCTCCAATCCTGATGCCATGTTCTTCTTCATATAGTCCAGCTTCTCCAATTATTTGCTCAGCATACAGATTGAATAAGAATGGTTATTCAAAGGATACACCTCCAATGCACACCTGTCCTGATTTTAAACCATGCAGTATCCCTTTCTTCTGTTTGAACAACTGCCTCGTGGTCTATGTACAGGTTCCTCAATGAGCACAATTAAGTGTTCCGGAATTCTCATTCTTTGTAATGTTATCCATAATTTGTTATGATCCACACAGTTGAATGCCTTGGCATAGTCAACAAAACACAGGTAAACATCTTTCTGGTAGTCTCTGCTTTCAGCCAAGATCCATCCGACATCAGCAACAATATTCCTTAATCCACGTCTTCTTTCAAATCTGGTTTGAATTTCTGGCCATTCCCTGTCGATACACTGCTGTAACCATTTTTGAATGATATTCAGCAAAACTTTACTGGGCAATTAACAGAAGATGTGATGGCCAAATATATGTAAAGATGCTCATCATTACCAATAAGCCCATTGCTGTTGAGTCGATTCTGACTCATTGTGACCCCATGGGACAGAGTAGAACTGCCCCATAGGGTTTCCAAGGCTGTAATCTTTATGGAAGCAAATTGCCACTTCTTTCTCCCAAGGAGCAGCTCATGGGTTCGAACTGCTGACCTTTTGGTTAGCAGCTGAGTGCTTTAACCACTGTGTCACTAGGGCTCCTTTCTCAATAATAACTAAATAAAAACAAAGAGAAAACATTTCTTATTAATCAGGTTGTCAGAAATTAAGTCTGATAATATTGAATATTGGTGAAGATATGAGGAAAATAGTACTCCCACTTGTGCTGGTGGGAGTTGGTTGTGGTAGTTAACATCCAACATGGCTTCCAGTGATCCTCGCCTCCTGATGTTCATGTTTTTGTACAGTCTCCTTCCCCATTGAATCGGGCTGGCCTGATAAAATAAAACAGAAGTGATGGTGTGCGGCTTTTGAGGCTAGATCATAAAAGGCATTGCAGCTTTCACCTTGCTCTCTTGATTCCCTCTGAGGGAAACCAGCTGTGCCATGAAGATACTGAGCAGCCCAGGGGAGACTCCAACACGGAGAGGAACTGAGGCCTCCTGCCAACAGCTAGCACCAATTCGACTGTCATGTGAGTGAGTCACTTGGGAAGAGAATCCTCCAGTCCCATGTGCCACCAGGGCTCCTTAGAGAAACTGTTAGAAGTAATAAATTACTACTGTTTGAAACCACTAAGTTTTTGAGTGTTTTTTTATTTAGCATTAGATAACTAACACATTGGTACAGCTACTTTGGAACACAAATTAGCAGCATTTAGTAAAAATAAAAATGTTTTTATCCTATGATCAACAATTCCTAGGAGAAATTCTAGAACATATGCACAAAAAGTTCCATACAAAGGTGTTCACTGAGGCACTGAATGTTCATTGAAGTACTGTTTGTAATAAAAAATTAGAAATAACCGAAATATACATCATTAGTGAAATATATAAACACATGAATGTGTTAGTTCCTTTCGGCTGCCATAACAAAGTACCACAAACCAGGTAAATTGAAATAAGAGAATTTTATTCTCTCACAATTCTGGAGGCTAGAAGTCTGAAATCAAGGTGTCGGCAGGGCCATGCTCCCTCTGAAGGCTTTAGGGAAGAATCCTCTTCTGTGCTTCTGGTGGTTACCAGGAATCCTTGGAGTTCCTTGGCTTGCAGCTGCATTGCTCTCTGCTTCTGTCATCACATGGGCTTCTTTCTTTTGTGTGTCTTCACATGGCTTTTCTATAAGGACACTAGTCATTGAATTTGGGGCCTACCCTAATCCAGTATGACCTCATTTTAACTAACAGATTACATCTGCAAAAACTATTTCCAAATAAGGTCACATTCTGAGGTTCCAGGTTGACTCAAATTTTTAGGGGACACTGTTCAACCTATTGAGCCCTGGTGGTGCAGTGGTTAAGAATGGTTGTTAACCAAAAGCTCAGCAGTTCAAATCCATCAGCCACTTCTTGGAAATCCTATGGGGCGGTTTTACTCTGTCCTATAGGGCTACTATGAGTTGGAATCAACTCGATGGCAACAGGTTTTATTTAACCCACTAGGGATCCCTGGGTGGTGCAAACTGTTAAGCACTCGACTACTAGCTAAAAGGTTGGTGGTTCAGACCCACCCAGAGGCACCTCAGAAGACAGGCTTCGCAATCTGCTTCCAAAAGGTCATAGCCTCTAAAACTGTATGGAGCAGTTCTACTCTGCACATATGGGGTCGCCATGAGTTAGCGATTATTTCAACCGTCCATTTACACGCTTTCAACAGATATTTACTGAGGACCTACTACATTGCACAAGCACCCAATTTGTATTATTTCTAATTTTTACAACGGCTATAGGAAGAGGCATTATTACGAGCTCCCTTTTACCAGTGAGTGGGAGAAGGATGTGGCAGTCTGCTTCAGTAAAGATTTACAGCCTTAGAAACCCTATGGGGACAGTTCTATAGGATTGCTATGAGTTGGAATCGACTTGACGGTAGTGGGTTTGGTTTTTGGTTTTACAAGTGATGAAACTGAGTTATAATTAGCGTCACACAAGCAGCAAGTGTGAGTCACACCTAATTCTGACTGTATAGCCTGTGCTCTTTAATTCTGAGATTATAGCAAAACCAAACTTCTTTGGCTCCTGTCTGTCTCCAATCACTTACTCTCTTCTTATTCTTACTTTATACTCCACTTGAGAACTTGTTCATTTCAAAGGCAAAACTCAACTGAAAAAACTGTGTTAATATAGCTCTTTGAATATTTTAAGATTGTAGGGATTAGGTTGTCAGCAAATCTGAAATAATTTGAGGTTTCTTGACTGAGCAAGAGACCATAATTTACAACTATATATTGTTTATGGAGGAATCAGTGATGGAGTTGCCATTATTGAGCATCAGCTGTGTGCCACCAAAAACGAAACCCACTGTTGTCCAGTGGATTCCAACTTGTAGGGACCCTATAGGACGGAGTAGAATTGCCCCATAGAATTTCCAAGGAGCGCCTGGTGGATTTGAACTGCCAATGTTTTGGTTAGCAGCCATAGCACTTAACCACTATGCCACCAGGGTTTCCACTATGTGCCAGGCAGAGGATAAAAAAAAACAAAAAAACCCAGCCCCTTGCCCAGTGGCATCACTAAGGGGGGCCAGAGGGCGTGGACTGCACCCGGTGACACTATCAGAGAAATTGGTACCAAAATGACTGTCTATAAAGTTTTTGTGCAGTGTTTCAGCAGAAATTTATTATTTTCTATACAAATATCCCTGTAGTTAGTATGGAAACCCTGGCGGCATAGTGGTTAAGAGTTTGAGTTGCTAACCAAAAGGTAGGCAGTTCTAATCCACCAGGCACTTCTTGTAAACCCTGTGAGGCAGTTTTACTCTGTCTTTTAGGGTCTCTATGAGTCGGAATCGCATGATGGCAATGGGTTGCGTGGTTAGTATAACAACAAAAACATTTTTCGTAAGTCCAGTTTTGTATCAATATATCTATAAGGCTAAAAGTCTATGTTAGTTTACTTTTTGAACTCTCTAATATGCTCGTCAGAGCTGTCATTATTACCCAATCACAATAACGCTTCGAATCTTGTGGTTTCATCTGCACTGGCTGGAAGCATGCACTGTTATCATTGCTACTGGTGTTTTTATAGTTGCTGATTTTGTAAAATTTTCTAGTGTTTTAGCTGTAATATTGTGGTGATTAGTATTTGTGAACCTATGTCAACAACTTTTTTGAGAATGAAGTGTAATTAAAGGAAAAGGAAAAAAATAAAAAAAGGCTTCACTCAGCTACTAATAATGTAATTCACTGTAGAAAGATTTTAGAAAAGAATTTTGTTGTTAGTATTCATACAATCTAAGAAATATTACGTGTAAGCAATTTACAACTACATCACATATTATTCTATGATTACAACTGATAAACATTACTAAGGATTCAGTATGGACTGGTATGGGAGGAGTCCATGGGAGGCAGAGTAACACCATGAATATCTGCACTGGGTAACAACAACCCTAGTGATGACATTGCCCTTGCCTTTGAGTTGATTCCAACTCATGGCAACTTCATGTGTTATGGAGTAGAAGTGGAAAGCCTGGTGGCATAGTGGTTAAGAGCTATGGCTGCTAACCAAAAGGTTGGCGGTTTGAATCTACCAGGTGCTCCTTGGAAACCCTATAGGGCAGTTCTACTCTGTCCTATAGGGTGGCTATGAGTTGGAATCGCCTCGAGGGCAAAGGGTTTGGTTTGATTTTGGGGTAAAATTACTCCATAGGGTTTTCTGGCTGTAATCTTTACTAAGACAGATCTCCCTGGCTGGGTGAGTTTAAACTTCCAGCCTTTAGCTTAGTAGTCAAACAAGCCATTTGGATAAATTATAGTAAAGAAAATAGATATGATCGTTGCTGTCATGGAATTATAGTCAGTTGTGCAGTCACACATTAAACAAATGTGTACAATTTGTGATAAGTAACATAAATGTGAAACATCTCAATTGATACTCCGTCAATTCCTGGAGCCTTGTTTTTCGCCAATGCCTTCAGAACAGCTTGGACTTCTTCCTTTAGTACCATTGGTTCCTGATCATATGCTACCTCTAGAAATGGCTGAACCCTGACTAATTCTCTTTGGTATAATGACTCTGTGTATTCCTTCCATCTTCTTTTGATGCTTCCTGTGTCATTTAATACCTTCCCCATAGGATCCTTCACTATTGCAACTCGAGGCTTGAATTTTTTCTTCACTTCTTTCAGCTTGAGAAATGCCGCGTGTGTTCTTCCCTTTTGGTTTTCTATCTCCAGCTCTTTGTACGTGTCGTTATAATACTTTGTCTTCTCCAGCCGCCCTTTGAAATCTTCTGTCCAGTTCCTCTACTTCATCATTTCTTCCTTTTGCTTTAGCTGCTCCACATTCCTGGGCAAGTTTCAGATTCTCCTCTGACATCCATCTTGGTCTTTTCTTTCTTTCCTGTCTTTTCAATGACCTCTTGCTTTCTTCATGTATGTGTCCTTGATGTCATTCCACAACTCATCTGGTCTTCAGTCACTAGTGTTCAATGCATCAAATCTATTCTTGAGATGGTCTCTAAATTCAGGTGGGGTATACTAAAGGTCATATTTTGGCTCTCGTGGACTTGCTCTGTTTTTCTTCAGTTTCAGCTTGAACTTGCATATGAGCAATTGATGGTCTGTTCCACAGCCGACCCCTGGCCTTGTTCTGGCTGATGATATTGAGCTTTTCCATCATCTCTTTCCACAGATATAGTCAATTTGATTCCTGTGTGTTCCATTTCGTGAGGTCCATGTGTATAGTTGCCATTATGTTGGTGAAAGAAGGTATTTGCAATGAAGAAGTCGTTGGTCTTGTAAAATTGTATAATTTGATTTCTGGCATTGTTTCTATCACCAAGGCCATATTTTCCAACTACTGATGCTTCTTCTTTGTTTCCAACTTTCATATTCCAATCACCAATGCATCCTGATTGCATGTTCAATCAATTTCAAACTTCAGAAGCTGATAAAATTTTTCTATTTCTTCATCTTTGGCCTTAGTGGTTGGTGTGTAAATTTGAATAATAGTCGTATTAACTGGTCTTCCTTATATAGGCGTATGGATATTATCCTCTCACTGACACTGTTGTACTTCAGGATAGATCTTGAAATGTTCTTTTTGATGGTGAATGCAACACCATTCCTCTTCAAGTTGTTATTCCCAGCATAGTAGACTATATGAGGTGCTTACTCGTCTATGCCAAGAAATATGGGAAACAGCTTCCTGGCCAACTGACTGGAAGAGATCCATATTTATGCTTATTCCCAAGAAAGGTGATCCAACCGAATGTGGAAATTACAGAACAATATCATTAATATCACACACAAGCAAAATTTTGCTGAAGATCATTCAAAAACGGCTGCAGCAGTATATCAACAGGGAACAGCCAGAAATTCAGGCCGGTTTCAGAAGAGGATGTCGAACCAGGGATATCATTGCTGATGTCAGATGGATCCTGGCTGAAAGCAGAGAATACCAGAAGGATGTTTACCTGTGTTTTATTGACTATGCAAAGGCATTCAACTGTGTGGATCATAACAAGTTATGGATAACGTTGTGAAAAATGGGAACTCCAGAACCCTTAATTGTGCTCATGAGGAACCTTTACATAGATTGAGAGGCAGTTGTTGGGGCAGAACAGGGTGATACTGACTGGTTCAAAGTCAGGAAAGGCGTACGTCAGGGTTGTATCCCTTCACCATACCTATTCAATCTGTATGCTGAGCAAATAATCTGAGAAGCTGGACTATGTGAAGAAGAACTGGACATCAGGATTGGAGGAAGACTCATTAACAAACTGCATTATGCATTATGCAGATGACACAACCTTGCTTGCTGAAAGTGAAGAGGACTTGAAGGACTTGCTGATGAAGATCAAAGACCACAGCCTTCAGTATGGATTGCACCTCAACATAAAGAAAACAAAAATCCTCACAACTGGACCAATGAGCAACATTATGATAAATGGAGAAGAGATTGAAGTTGTCAAGGATTTCATTTTACTTGGATCCACGATCAACAGCCATGGAAGCAGCAGTAAAGAAATCGAATGACGTATTGCTTCGGGTAAATCTGCTGCTGAGGACCTCTTTAAAGTGTTGAGAAGCAGGGATGTCACCTTGAAGACTAAGGTGCGCCTGACCCAAGCCATGGTATTTTCGATTCCATCATATGCATGTGAAAGGTGGACAATGAATAAGAAAGACTGAAAAAGAATTGATGCCTTTGAATTGTGATGTTGGCAAAGATTATTGAATATACCATGGACTGCCAAAAGAACGAACAACTCTATCTTGGAAGAAGTACAACCAGAATGCTCCTTAGAAGCAGGGATGGTGAGACTGTGTCTTACACACTTTGGACATGTTGTCAGAAGTGATCAGTCCATGGAGAAGGATATCACGCTTGGCAAAGTACAGGGTCAGCGGAAAAGAGGAAGACACTCAAGGAGGTGGATTTTCACTGCGGCTGCAACAATGAGCTCAAGCATAGCAACGATTATAAGGATGGCTCAGGACCGGGCAGTGTTTCGTTCTGTTGTGCATAGGGTCGCTATGAGTCGGAACCGACTCGACGGCACCTAACAACAACAAAACAACAACAACACAAACGTGTAGGAAGAGACTCAGCCAAATGAGGAAAACATGAAAGACCTAATTTTGATTGGTGGCAGAGGATCAGAGAATTCTACCAAAAATACATATAAAAAGCGTTTTGTTGCCTAGAATGCAAGGTGCTAAACCCTAGGAAACCCTCTGAGGGCGCAGCCATCGTGGCGATGAGATCTTGGCGTCCCATTGTCCGGCCAGGGGCCGGTGCCATTTCGCCCCGCTCTGAGGGGGCCGCCGACTTTATCTTACATTGTTACGGCGTGAGGAGAGTTTTCGTCACTCGGAGCCAGGGGAGTCTTCATCACTGAACTTTTCGATTTTTTTCCCTAGTGTATTCCTAGCATCTTTCTGCCAGATCCTCCGCTCAGCTGTGACAGCCTCCTGTCACGTCAGTCTGCCGCAGGGGCCTGATTTTGAGTTTTCTCTTTCCTTGTACCCCTCAAGCCCTTGACTTCACGGAGGGGGCTCCCAGGATGGCTCGCGGCCTCGCCATTTCACTCAGCCACACAGTCTATGCCTCTCCCGCCCGGCGGCAGGTGGGCTTGGAGGCGCGCGGGCCAGAAAGGTTTCCCAGCGTTTCTCGCCCCTTGGCCGCCGCCCGCCCGGCGCGAGCGCTCGGCGCGCGTTCTGGGCTGTCTGTGCCCGGCGCGCGCCGCGAGCCCGCGCTCGCTCCCCCCACCCCTCCTCGCGCTCTCAGCGGCCCGGGCAGCGCGCCGCCTCACGCTCGTCCTCAGGCTGTCCCCGTCGGCCTTCGCGGCGCGCACACCCGCCCGGCCCAAGCTCCCCACTCGGGCCGGCCGGCTCGCGGGTTCGGTCGCCCCGCCCCCTCGGCGCCACTGCTGGGCGCTTGCGCGGGGCGCGTGGCCGTGGCCGGGGTCTCCGCTACAGCCGGTGCTGCCGCCGCCGCAGCCTCAGTCAGTCAGTCAGTCCCCAGCAATGGCGGAAGGAGGTGAGCGAGAGGAGCTGCTCTCGCCGTCGCCGGTCTCCCCAGCCAAGCGGCTGTGCTCGTGGCCCAGCCCGCCGCCTCACTACCCTCGCGGTTCGTCCGGGACGGTCAGCGGCGGGGCAGGGGGCGTCGGCGGTAGCTGCCTGACCCCTGGGGCCCGCCCCCACCTGCAGCCCGAGTCCTTGCTGGACTGCGCCGCCAAGACAGTGGCGGAAAAGTGGGCGTACGAGCGGGTGGAGGAGCGCTTCGAGCGGATCCCGGAGCCCGTGCAGCGCCGCATCGTCTACTGGTCCTTCCCGCGGAATGAGCGGGAGATCTGCATGTACTCCAGCTTTCAGTACCGGGGTAGCTCCGGCGCTGGCGCTGCTGGTGGCGCCGCGGGGACTTCGCCGGCCGAGGAGGGGCCGCCGCCGCCCCCCGGGGCCGCAGCTCCGGCCGGCCCCGCCCCCGGGGCTGCCGCGGTTGGGGCGTCCCCGGGACTGGGCGCAGGAGCCAGCGCGGCCGGCGGCGGCAGCGGCGAGGGGCTGCCCTTCCGCCGGGGCATCCATCTGCTGGACAGCGGCTCCGTGGAGAACGTGCTGCAAGTCGGTAGGTGTTTGCCCGGCTCCTCTCTGGTCCCTGGCATCCTCTTCTGCAGGTGCTTCCTCCCTGCCAGAGCCCTGGGCCGAGACCCCGGCTTTCTGCCCAACTCCTGTTCCTCTGCGGAAGGACAAACAAGTCACATAAAAAACTTTTCTCAACATCTCATTCAGGTCCACTGCCACTGTTTCCCCACTGCCCTCTACCCTCTTTTCTTTTTGTTTGGAGAGCGAATAGGTCTCTTTTTTTCTACTCTTCACTCCACTCCCCATTTTAAAGGCAAAAAAGGATGGCAGGTATGTTTTTGGGGATGTCATAATGTCGGAAATGCGTTTTTCTAATTTAAGTTTGTAGAGGAGATGATTGTTCATGAATCTGGAGCAAGCAGTATTACAGGGAGTGTTTGAGGGACAGGCTGTCAAAGGCAATCCGTAGTCCTAGCTGATTGAAGCTGGGTGTAATTAACTTTAAAATTGGAAAAAAATAAAACAGCAACAACAAAATATTGTGCATTTTAGACAGTTTTAATTGCCTGCTTTAATATTTTCTCTCCCTGGACCAGTGATGCTTGGGAATTCAGGCTGTGGACTAACAATAACCGAAGACGGAAATGTGACAGCTTCTCTTCTCCACACCCCTACCCAAGCAAAAAAAAAAAAAAAAGCCGCACAATCTGGAGTGGGGGTGGGGTCTGTCTTCCTTGTCAGACTCGGGTAAATCAAAAGCTGGTCACGTTGGGTTTTTCAAATGCTTCTGTTTTAACAAGTCTTCGTATTTGCTTTTTTTTTTTTTTGTAGGAAAATGAAAAATTATTTTTCTTTTACTTCTCCGGAGCTTCCAGCCAATTTGTTCATCTTATTAAGTATGTAAATGCAGTGCTCCTGATTGGTGGAGCGGTTAGGGAAAAAGATATTGCTTAACATTGACATGCTGTATGGAAAATTAAAACACTGATTTTTTTTTCTATTTGAATTGTTATAGCAGTCTGTAAGTGCACCTGTATTTTTATGCATTTTATTGTACAGTATATGCTGATATTTATTGAAGAACATTAATTTTTGAAAGGAGTTGGAGGGAAATTGTTTTTAGAATTATGGTAAACATTGTACGCACACACATGCACACAAACCCCATTTAGTTCTCTTCTTCCCAGGTAAAATCAACATACTAAAATTTTTTTTTCCTTAAATAGTAGTGCATTTATGTAATCTGCTCTGCTTATCGAGAATCACTGTGTCTGTTTCTATTAAAATGACAGTATGCCACAATTTGTTTTGCAAATGTGAAATGTAAGTTTGTCTTGTGCTAAAATACAGTGACAGTGCATTGAGAAAGTTTTATTTGAAAAAGATTAGTCCTTTGTGTATATTTTTGAAAGAATTGAATAAACAACTAATTAAGGTGTACAGTTTTAATACTGAAATATTGAAAATGTGAAAATGAATATAGGCATTTCTCCATTAGTCTACAAAGTATTTTTTCTGTGAGTTTAAATGAGTGAACTTTTACTTTAAGATTCTTGCTTAAAATATTTTAAGCTGGAAAGGTAGTGGTTGTTTTATAGTAAGAGATGGGTTTGAAAGAGTTTTCTGAGGGGGCAAATGAGGGAGAGAAGTTTCAAAGACGTATGTATTTTTTAAATGACTGTAATGTCAAAATCCAAATGAATTCATGTTTTATGGGTGATCCAGACCACGTTTAAATAGGATTTAAAAAAATATGATAGTTGGTGAGTTTATGGAGTGGTATGTGCTTGTATGATAGTTTCTGTGACCTAGAGAAAAGACACGTAAAAGCCTGTTCTCTGCTTCTCACTTTGGTTTTCAAAGACGAAGATAGGAAAATGAATTAATACTTTTAGATAATGCTATTTGAGAACCATGATCTGTGTAATCTTAAATATTTTTCTGACCTTAATTTATGCTAATGAGTATGCAAGAGAAGGGTATTCCGTTCTCTATCATTTTAAATTCTGTAGGTTGGCGTGAAACACCCTTTAATATGTAAAACTAGGTTCACCCCTTATCTCCTAAAATTAAAATTGTATGTGACTTAATCAAGGAGATAGGTTTTATAACAGTATTACTAAAAAATGAGTGAAAAATTGATTTTTTATAGCAAGGTAGTAATCATGTTCTTCAGTTTATAACTTCAAACTTTTTTTATTGCTAAGTGGTACCAATATAAAAGTCTTCGTATTTCCTTACTGTTCCCAAGCTATAGTTGGTTATAACCTCAGAGTTGGGAAGTTATTGAAGGATGATGCTTTAGGAAGGAAGGGAAGTTGGGGTATTTGTACAACATCCTCTTAAAGAAAAGATTCATAAGGGGATTTAAATAAACATCACAATACACAACAAGTTTTGAAGGAAAATAATTTACTGGTTCAAATAGTAAGTATATTAAATACTGTAACTTTTGATTGCTTTTCACGTAGAATTTGGTAATGAGAAGTCATAGATTGTGGTTGAAAGGCTCTGTAGAAAGGTTCTGTAGAAAATACCAGATTTTGATTCAGAACTCAAACTTTCCCAGCTTGATATAAACAAATGCGAGAACTATAGGTTTGTTATGCTCAAAGGATACATTTCTTTTACACGGCAGTACTGAATCAGAAGTATTGTTCCTTTTAAAAGGGGAAAATTGCAAATTAGTCTTTTCATGGACATCTGTAAATTTGAAGCTCTGTGAATGGATTTACAGCCTGATCTCTCAGTATTATGAAGGTAATAGGGTTCAAATATTTTAAGCATCTGCATTTTTAACCTGTTTAAGAAGCCCATGGAATAGCAGTAGTATAAATCTTGTGAAAAATACTTATTCAATAGTCTGCAGATAGTATAAGAATGGGACAACTATAATTTACTAATAGTTTTAAGGTTTTGACCCTTTTTTGCTATTCACCATATTTTAAATTAATTTCTCTGTATTAAAATTTAAAAGAGGCTTGTGTCTTCCCAGGGAAATCTGAATCGATTTAAGGAAAAGAAGCATTAGCAGTTTTTCAGTCTTAAAAATGGAAATATTATATTTAATTGGAAAAATAGATTTTTCAAAATTTGGTAAAGGCATGCAGGGGTCTTCTGTGCTGGTATATTTTAATTATATAAATATTTATCCAGAAATCTTAAATAGTTCTGATAGGCAACTTCAACAAAATCCATTACTTTTAGTCTAAACATTTTCTAAATAAGTACGTAATTTGTCCTTGGACAGTCTTCAAGACTAGAGTCACAATACTAAGTATTACCTTATGTGGAAGAGGTGTAATTACAAAGTTAATTTAAAAAAAAGGTGCATTTCGAGAAGATATTAATAACTTAAGCATCAAATAATAGGTTTATAATTATAAGCACTTATATACTATCAGTAAACATGCCTGTGAATTTTTTTTTATAGTATAACTTTTGTGAAATGCAGCAGTAACAAGTATTACAGTTGTTGATTTTTAGATATAATTTGTTTTCATCTATATTTGTGTGGTGGAACAAAACATATCTACAGCTGAAAAGATTTATAGCATCATGTATAAGTTAGAGTAGGTAAAATCATAATAAAATTTAATATGGGGGAAAATGACTTAATTTATATTTACGATATCCCAGCACTGAAGTCAATTGCATACCTTTTAAGGATAAGTTGTTAACTTGTTTCCTAGTGTAGAAATTTATCAAGTTTTACATCAAGTTGCCTTTTTATTTTTTTGAACAATGAGCTCTTCCCACTCTTTATCACCCTAATATACCACACATCTTAATAGTCAACAAATGTTTGTTGAATGAATGAATGTTAAGCATGGACTTCTCAGTGTTATAAAACTGAAAGAGAGGAAGAGAGGGAGGGGGAGAGAGAGACACAAGTCTGAATTTTTAGCACGTGGGAGATATGTGGACTTGTGCACATACTAAACTGATAACATTAAGTAGTATGAGTGCTGTAATATATGTATATTTTCTGTGTTGGGCATCTGTTTTGTGTGAAGAATGGTTATTTATCGTTTTCTTTAAATGAAAGCCTTAAATAAATCTTAAGAGTTCTGCTGCTAACCAAAAAGTAGGCAGTTCAAATCCACCAGCTGTTCCTTGGAAACCCTATGGAGCAGTTCTATAGGGTCGTTATGAATTGGAATCAGCTCGATAGCAAAGGGTGTTTTTGGTTCTCAAGGATAGAACTTCGGCTTTTAAAAATAATGAATTAACTAAGATAGTAGATTTTATTTTAGAAGTTATCTCTGTTTTAGGAATACTTTTTATATAATATCGAAGTATGAGTGACAAGTCTAAATTTTGAAGTGAAAGGTATGGAAATTTATTCCTGTAAGAAGCAATTTTTATTTTTATTTTTGCTTTCAATAGTGGCTATTAAAAATCAAGGCATTAACTATATCCTGTGGTGCTGGCTATATGAATCTATGCATGTGTTAAATTGTATGGAACTGTACACCAACTTCCGTTGCCATTGAGTCGATTCCAACTCATAGGGCCCTATAGGACAGAGTAGAACTGCCCCATAGGGTTTACAAGGAGCGACTGGTGGATTTGAACTGCCGACCTTTTGGTTAACAGCTGAGCTCTTAAGCACTGTACCACCAAGGCTCTGTGTACCAAAAGCTAGTCAATTTTTACTTTATGATACTTTAGAAAATAAAACTTAAAAAAAAATCAAGGTGTTAAATATAAGTCAATAAATTAATGCACAGCAGAAATACTGAAAATGCTTCTCATACTTATTTCTTGTTGCCTAATAGTTTCATATTAATTTTAAACTTAAAAAAAATGACTTTTTAAAGCTGTTGGATATGGCTTAAATTAGAATTTACCATTTCATTTTATTAGGCATGCATTATTTCAATTTAATTGCATGATTGATTAATTTTTTAATATATGTTAGACTTTTTGGACAAATAAGTGGCTGTTTAAAGGTTAAACCTATTATTACTCTTGGTAAAAAATGATGATTATGCAGTATAGCGCTCAGAGTATACATGTATGGATGAACAGTTACTATGTTTTTTTTTTTAAACTTTTATAACTCTTCTTTAGAAATGGGTAACCCCAAAAGTATATGACCCATGTCTTAACCTCTGTTTCCGATCCTAAATTAACATGGATGAGAATTAGCGTTAGGTTTTTTTATTAGATTACCATCCATTTCAGATTATCTTTTGTGGATTTCCTACTTTGTGATTTATTTATAAGCTCATTTTATTCCTGATACAGGCAGCGTTCTTCTTGACCACTTCTAGCCTGTCATCAAGTTGGTATGTCAAGGACATAAAACTCATTTTAATATTAGCCTTAACATTATATAATTGTATGCTAAATTATTCTATGATACGTTTCATAATTATATATAACCCACTGATGAATTTTTAGTTTTCAGTATAACTACTCTCCCACTTAGAATGTGTAATTTGATACACCCTAACTTGTGCTCAGTAAATGTTTGTTGAATGAGTAAGTAAATTCTCATATAACTTTTTTATACTTGTGTAGTATTGACATTTCTGTTCATTAATTTTTATGTGACTGGAACCTAGGAGATATAATGACCCTTTGTGGCTTAATTTCAGGCTGTTTCTGGTTTTTAAAAAGTTACATTGATTAAAAAAATACCTTTGATGCTTATTACACCCATAACGCAAAAATCAGTGTTATGCAAAAATGAAGGATGACCACATCAGATCATAAAATATTATGTGGGACACATATGTCCCTTTGGACCCAAGAGGCGAAAAATGTAGGTGGGCACACTACACCCCACTGGTCATGAAAGATTACTGCCAGATGTACATCGTTAATGTGCAAAATTGATGGATAGTAGATTTTTTACTGTTGTCATAAATGCAAAATGTAGGATAAGGGTTAATGAGATAGTCAACAAGTGAGGAGTAGGTATATTAAATAGTTCTTGATTCATTCATTTTATCACTTGTTATGTGTATGGCTCAGTAAATAATTGTTATCCTGTTTTTGGTGGGAATCTTTCCAGAATACTTTGTTTTCCTACCTTGGGGTATAAAACCAGTGCTTCTGTGTAATTATGTTGCCATCTTTCTGTAGGCAGGAGATTTTAAACTTGAATGGGTACTTGACTCTAGGGGGTTCTCTGAAACCTGCTTTTGAAAAGTTATATTTATACATGTTTTTGTGTCATATGATTGTTTTTCATTATAATAGAGTGATGAATGTGGTACCCAAAGCAGTGTAACATTGTTACCATCTTAAAAAAGCAGGCTTGAGTCAAAAGAAGCACCTTTCTCCCTAGTGGTTTGCTTGCCTTAAAAAACAGTTGTTTATGTGTTTATTATCATCAGTCATTAAGGAAATTCAAATTAAGTCTCAATGAGATACTACTACATACACACTAAAATAAAACAAAACGAAAAAAGCAAACCCATTGCTGCCAAGTTGATTCCAACTCATGGTGACCCCACGTGTTACTGAGTAGAACTGCTCCATAGGGTTATCTTGGCTATAATCTTTATGGAAGCAGATCTCCAGGCCTTTATTCTGTGGCACTGCAAGATGGTTTTGAACCACCAACCTTCAGGTCAGTAGTCAGGAGCATACTGTTTGCACCACCCAGAGGCCTGCATATACTCATAGCTACAACAGAACAAAACACTGCCTGGTCCTGTGCCATCCTTACACTCGTTGTTATGCTTGAGCCCATTGTTGCAGTCACTGTGTCAGTCGATCTTTTTGAGGGTCTTCCTCTCTTTCACTGACCCTCTACTTTACCAAGCATGATGTCCTTCTCCAGGGACTGGTCCTTCCTGATAACGTGTCCAAAGTATGTGAGATAAAGTCTCACTATCCTTGCTTCTAAGAAGCATTCTAGCTCTACTTCTTCCAAGACAGATTTGTTCGTTCTTCTGGCAGTCCATATTCAATATTCTTTGCCAACACCATAATTCAAATGCATCAATTCTTCTTCAGTAGTCTTTATTCGTTGTCCAGTTCTCGCATGCATATAAGGTGATTGAAAACACCATGACTCGTGTTAGGTGCACCTTAGTCCTTAAAGTGACATCGTTGCTTTTTAATGCTTTCAAGAGATCTTTTGCAGCAGATTTGCCCAGTGCAATGTGTTGTTTGATTTCTTTACCGCTGCTACCATGGAGGTTGATTGTGGATCCAAGTAAAATGAAGTCCTTGACAACTTCAGTCTTTTCTTCATTTTCCATGATGTTGCTTATTGGTCCAGTTGTGAGGATTTTTGTTTTCTTTACATACAATCCATACTGAAGGCTTTGATTTTTATCAGTAAGTGCTTCAAGTCCTCTTCACCTTCAGCAAGCAAGATTGTGTCACCTGCATATCACAGGTTGTTAATGAGTTTTCCTCCAATTCTGATGCCCATTCTGCTTCATACACACACTAGACTGGCTAAAAATAGAAAGACTGACAATACTAAGTTCTGACAAGGGTGTGGAGCAAGTGGTACTCTCATACATTGGTGACGGGAGTACAAAATGGTACAGCCACTTTGGAAAATAGTTTCCCAAAAAGTTAATCATACACTTAATCATAAGACTCAGCAATCCCACTCCTACGCATTACCTGAGAGAAATGAAAACATTTGTTCATACAAAGACTGGTACTTGAATATTCATAGCAGCTTTGTACATTATAGCCCCAAACAACTAGAAACAACCCAATGCCTATCAGTGGGTGAATGAATAAAGAAATTGTTATATATCCATACAATAGAATACTATTCAGCAGCAAAAAAGAACTAATTACAACTCAGCCATATGGATGAATATCAGTAGCATTATGTTAAATAAAAGAAGGCAGACACAAAAGGCTATATACAATACAATTCCATTTATCTTGAAATTCTAGGAAACCCAAAGCTATAATGATGAAGTATATTAGTGGTTGCTAGGAAAGAGGGGAGAGTGGTATGGGAGAACTTTTTTGGGCAATGGAAATGTTCTATGATTGTGGTGGTGGTTACTTGGCTGTTCATTTGTCGGAACTTATTGCATCGTTTGCTTAGAATCGATAAATTTTATTCAGTGTAAATTTTACCTAAATTTTTTTGTATTTTAAAGAAAGGAACAATGGTTTTCAGTCTTGGTTTCACATTGAAATTACCTGGGAACTTTTCGAAAATGTCAATGCTGAGGCTTCATCCCAAATTAATTAAATCAAAATATGTGGAGAATGAGGACCAAACTTCAGAATTTTTAAAATGCTCCCCTGGTAGTTTTATGTGCAGCCGAGATTGAGAAACTGCTGTAGAAGAGTGCTCATCTCAGTTAGTGTTACCAGTATTTTAAAACCTATTGTTGGCAATGAAAACATTATGTCATTTTTACAACACAAATGCTGTGAAGTATTTTAACCCTCTTTCCTACTTCAGTCCATTCTGTTTTACCTATCGTAGATTTATTGATGAATCTCAAAGAGAATTATCTCACCATTTAAAAAATATGTGCATCTGTATTTTGGAATGGTCTCATTACAAACTGTATAAATTCTTTTTCACTGTCACCACAATCAAAAATAACTTGTGGAAATGTAATGCCAAGGTATAATTTTCTTCATATTTTTTCACTAACTCACTCTTTCATAAAATTTACATTTAACTTTTTTAATGTTCTATACAAAATAGAACATAATTCCTCTATTTAAAGAATACACAGTTTAGTGCAGGATACACATATACAATAGCATTTAGCAGACTGTTTTGTAATAATAGAGGTGGTTACTATGGGGGCTGGATATTTTGCTCCATTTTTATATAGTTCTAATTATAATATTAAAATTATGTCTCATTACAATGAAGATTGAAAGCACTATATACTGCTCTCCTTTCATGAAATTGTTACTGTATTAACATTTCATATGTCTTGTGATACTCTAGTCTGTAACTGATTCCAAGAGGTAACATTGGCAGGTGGGAATATGATGAAAATATTACCAGATATTAATCCTTTTTTCTTAGAATAAACTATAGATTCCTGGCTTTAGCATAGCTTTATTATCTTCAGATAACCGTATTTTAAAAAACAAAAAATTGTTGCTTCTTTTTAGGTACAAAAATATGATGGAGCTAATCAGCAAAATAGATTTTTGTCCATTCATTGTCTTGTAGTCTGTAAGAAAAAAAAGAAATTCTTTTTTTTTTTTAAAAGTCTGTAAGCAACAGGAAAATGTGTCTTTGGAAGACATAGGAATAATTTCATTTTTTTTCCTATTCATTCATGGTTTTATTGAATGGAAGCCTGCAGCCTTAATACATTCAGGAAAAGCCAGCCTGCTTATTGTGCTTAAATCTGTCAACACCTGATTTACTGACATGGCTGGCAAGCATCACCCATATACATTGATGTTATTAGCAGTATAAAATCATTCCTCATGTTTTGACTTCCTATCCTGAAAAAAACTCTTAATCTTAACTAATCTTTTTTCTCACTCAGTATTATATTATTATACTCTTTACTATCATATATATTTCTATGTAACTATCATATGTATATATGCTGTCACATCTGTACAGGAACTGTGGAGCAGGTAGCCTCAGAATTCTGGCTCCTCACTATGTTTCAGTTTCCGTAGCTGCAAATCTAGATTATAGGGTTGTTTTGAGGATTAAATGAGTTAATATGTAAATAATTTAGAATAGGGCCTAGCACATAATAAGTGCTATGTAAATATTCATTATTTTTATTTTTATTATAGTGTTTACCAAAATTGTTGAAAGAGTATTCTGTATTTATTACCATTGCTTCTTCAATCTTAACCCCACCTCTGAAGTCTTTGAAATCAGTCTTATTTGTGCTTTCACTCACTGTATTAAACTGATCTCTTAAAGGTCACCAGTGACCTCGTGATTGCCATATACAGTATCCTTTTTCCAGTCCTCATCTTTGTGTCTTCTACATAGAGTCTACTGACCTTCCTCAAAACACTCCTTCCTAGATTGTTATTTTATTTCACCATTTTGGTTTTCTTTATGCATTCCTCCTTTATTTTTTTCTTACCCTCCAAAAAGTAAGGATGCACCTTCTTGTCTCAAGCCTTCCAATTTAGCAATTTTATTTATTTCCACAGCTTCAATTGCTATTATATGAGAATAAGATAACATGGTATAATAGTAATGATCTAAAGTTTGTTTGAAGCAACTGTATTCTCATTTTCAAATGAAATCTTCTAGTTTATGAAGTAGATAAAATCTGAGCTGCCTTGGAGACTGGGGTGGGGTCCAGAACTCCATGTGCTTGGCCAGCTGCTTCCCCCCTTTGAAACTTAGAAGCTTGTCCAAATAATTTTGATGTTCAGAATTTGGAGTTGGGAGATCTGTCTTAGCTTTCTCATCTGCAAAAGGTTTGGGATTTTTGTGAATTCTAAATAACCTAATGTATGCAAAAGTACTTTGTAAATATTCCTATATAAATAATATGACTTTTAAGTCTGAATCTTTGGTTTTCCTTCTGGAATTCAAGGTCAACATGTATATTTGCCTGCTAGATGTTTCTAAGTGGATACTCTACTAGCCACTCAAAATCAACATGTTTGAAGTGAAACTTAACATTGTCCCTAAAAATAGACTCTTCTTTCTGATTTCCTTATCAACTGATTAAAAAAACACATGAGTTGAATCCAACTCGTAGGACCCTGTAGGGCAGAGTAGAACTGCCCCATAGAGTTTCCAAGGAGTGGCTGGTGGATTTGAACTGCTGACCTTTTGGTTAGCAGCCCTAGTTCTTGATCAGCCCCACCAGGGCTCATACCAATTAGTTAGGCAGCATCATTTTCCAGTTCTCCCAAGCTTGAAGTCCAGGTGTCGTCTTCTGAATTTTTGCATTATGTATCACATCAATTCTGATTATCATAACTTTTTTATTAATGTACAAATATGATGTGGAAATGGCACTGATTAGGATATAGATAAATGGGTCCTGGCCTTAGCCTTACATTGTTGGCTCTGTGACTTAATCTCTCAATACCTTATTATTTTTTTTAGATGTGTAAATTGAAGAAGGTATTGAATCAGGTGATCCCTCAGGTCTTTTCCAGATCTCTTGAAAATATTTGTCTTATTCAGTTCTGTGTCTTAAAGGTCTGTCATAGGGCCTGCTACATAATAAGGGAGCCCTGGTGATGGAATGGTTAAGTGCTTAGCTGCTAACTCAAAGGTGGATGGTTTGTACCCACTACTTATTCCGTGGGGTAGAAATACGTGACCATCTGCTTCTATAAAGATCACAGCCTTGGAAATCCTATAGGTAGTTCTACTCTGTCCTGTAGGCTTGCTGTCAGTTGGAATTGACTCTGCGGCATACAACAGCAACAGATAAATATTTGTGGAATGAAAAAAACGCTCCCCTGCCTTTTTAATTGAGATAAAGTTTACACTGTATAAAATTTATCATTTTAACCATTTTAAGATGTACAGTTGCGTGGTTTTTAGTATACTTACAGTGTTGTACAACCGTCACAACTATCTAATTCCATAACATTTCCATCACTGCCAAAAAAAACCTTGTACCTCCAAATTACAGTAATCATAAACGTGGCAGAGGACCTAGAAATGTTTTGCTCTGTTACTCATAAGGTCACCATGAGTCGGAGCGGACTCAAAGGCAGAAAACAACAACAACTTCCCAGTTGCCACCTACCCTACCCACTGGCAACTACGAATCTAATTTCTGTTTGTATGGGTTTACCTACTCTAGACATTTCATATATATTGAATCATATGTCTCCTTTTGTGTCTGGCTTCTTTCACTTACTATAATGTTTTCAAGGTTCATCCATGTTTTAGCATGTATCAGTACTCATTCCTTTTTATGCCTGGGTAATATTCTATTATAAGGGTATACCACATTTTGTTTATCCATCAGTTGATGGATATTTGAGTTGTTTCCAATTTTTGGCTATTATGCATAATGCTGCTATGAATTTGGTGTACAAGTTTTTATAGGGGCATAAGGAATTGCTGGGTCGTATAGTAACTCTATACCACTCATCTGTCAGTTTGTTATATTGTGGTGGCTTACATGTTGCTGTCATGCTGGAAGCTACAGGACCAGTATTTCAAATATAGCCTGGTCACCCACGGTGGACAGGTTTCACTGGAACTTCCAGACTAAGATGGACTAGGAGGAACACCTGGCAATCTACTTTAAAAAAAACTGACCACTGAAAACTGTACGAATAGCAGAAAAACATTGTCTGATACAGTGCTGGAAAATGAGCCCCTCAGGTTGGAAGGCAGTCAAAATATGACTGAGGAAGAGCTACCTCCTCAGAGTAGAGTTGACCTTAATGATGTGGATGGATAATGTTTTGGGGACCTTCATTTGCTGATGTGGCATGACTCAAAATGAGAAGAAATACCTGCAAACATCTGTTAATAATTGGAACGTGGAATGTGTGAAGTATGAATAAGGAAGATTGGAAGTCATCAGAAAGGAAATAGAATAGATCAAGATCGATATCTAGGCATTAGTGAGCTGAAATAAACTGGTTTTGGCCATTTTGAATTGGATAATCATATGGTCTACTACGCTGGGAATAACAAATTGAAGAAGAATGGCATTACATTCATCATCAAAAAGAACATTTCAAGGTCTGTCCTGAAGTACAAAGCTGTCACTGATAGGATAATATCCATTTGCCTGTAAGGAAGACCAATTAATACAACTGTTATTCAAATTTATGCATCAACCACTAATGCCAACGATAAAGAAATTGAAGATTTTTACCAACTTCTACAGTCTGAAAATGATCAGACATGCAGTCAAGATGCATCAATAATTGGTGGTGATTTGAATGTGAAAGTTGGAAACAGAGAAGAAGGATCGGTAGTTAGAAAATACGGCCTTGGTGATAGAAATGATACTGGAGATCGCATGATAGAATTTTGCAATACCAACAACTTAGTCACTGCTAATACCTTTGTTCAACAACATAAACAGCAACTATACATGTAGACCTCGCCAGATGCATACACAGGAATCAAATTGACTGTATCTGTGAAGATAATGGAAAAGCTGAGTATCATCTGTCAGAACAAGGCCAGGGCCCACTGAGGAGCAGAGCATCAATTGCTCTTATGCAAGTTCAAGATGAAGATGAAGAAGATGAAAAATGTCCACGAGAGCTGAAGTACAACCTTGAGTATATCTCACTTGAATTTAGAGAACATATCAAGAATAGATTTGATACGTTGAACACTAGTGACCAAAGACCAGACTAGCTATGGAATGACATCAAGGACATCATGCATGTAGAAAGCAAAAGGTCATTAAAAAGACAGGAAACACAAGACCAAAATGGATGTCAAAAGAGACTCTGAAAGTTGCTCTTGAACGTGGAGTAGCTAAAGCAAAAGAAAGAAATGATGAAGTAAAAGAGCCGAACAGAAGATTTCAAAGGGCAGCTTGAGAAGAAAAAGGTGAAATATTATAATGAAATGTGCAAAGACCTGGAATTAGAAAACCAAAAGGGAAGAACACATTCAGCATTTCTCAGGCTAAAAGAACTGAAGAAGAAATTCAAGTCTCAAGCTGCAATATTGAAGGATTCTATGGCAAAACATTGAGTGACACAGGAAGCATCAAAAGAGGGTGGAAGGAATACACAGAGTCACTGTACCAAAAATAAATGGTCTATGTTCGGCCATTTCAGGAGGTTCCATATGATTAAGAACTGATGGTACTGAAAGAAGAAGTGCAAGCTGCACTGAAGGCATTGGCGAAAAACAAGGCTCCAGGAATTGACAGAATACCAACTGAGATGTTTCAACAAATGAATGCAGCACTGGAGGTGCTCACTGGTCTATGCCAAGAAATTTGGAAGACAGCTATCTGGCCAACTCACTGGAAGAGATCATATTTGTGCCCATTCCAAAAAAAGGTGATCAAACAGAATGTGGAAATTATTGAACAATATCATTAATACCACACACAAGTAAAGTTTTGCTAAAGATCATTCAAAAATGGTTGCAGCAGTATATTGACAGGGAACAACTAGAAATTCAAGCTGGATTCAGAAGAGGACGTGGAACAAGGATGTCACATGGATCTTGGCTGAAAGCAGAGAATACCAGAAAGGTGTTCACCTGTTTTTTTTTTTTTATTGACTATACAAAGGCATTTGACTGTGGGGACCATAACAAATTATGAATAACATTATGAGGAGTGGGAATTTCACAACACTTAATTGTGCTTATGCAGAACCTGTACATAGACAAAGAGGCAGTCTTTCTAACAGAACAAGGGAATACTGCGTGGTTTAAAATCAGGAAAGGTGTGTTTCACGGTTGTATTCCTTCACCTTACTTATTCAGTCTGTATGCTGAGCAAATAATTTAAGAATGAGGCCATTAGTATTGGAGGAAGCCTCATTAATAACCTGTGATATGCAGATGACACAACCTTGCTACTGAAAGTGAAGAGGACTTGAGGCACTTTCTGATGAAGATCAAAACCTACAGCCTTCAGTATGGATTACATTTCAACATAAAGAAAACAAAGATCCTCACAGTTGGACCAATATGCAACATCGTGATAAGAAGAGAAAATACTGACATTGTCAAGGATTTCGTTTTACTTGAATCCACAATCAATGTCCATGGAAGCAGCAGTCAGGAAATTAAATAGCGTATTGCATTGGGCAAATCTGCAGCAAAAGACCTCTTTAAAGTGCTAAAAAGCAAAGATGTCACCTTTAGGACTAAGGTGATCCAAGCTGTCGTGTTTCTAGTCACCTCATATGCTTGAGAAAGCTGGACAATGAATAAGGAAGACCGAAGAAAAATTGATGCATTTGAATTATGGTGTTGGTGAAGGGTATTGAATATACTGTGGACTGCCAGAAGAATGAACAAATGTGTTTAGGAAGAAGTACAGAGTGCTCCTTGAAAGGCGAGAATTCATCTCATGTACTTTGAACATGTTATCAGGAGGGGCCGGTCCCTAGAGAAGGACATCGTGCTTGATAATGTAAAGAGTGTTGGAAAAAGAGGAAGACCCTTAATGAGATGGGTTGACACGGTGGCTGCAACAATGGGCTCAAACATAGCAGCAATTATGAGGATAGCACAGGACCAGGCACTGTTTCCTTCTGTTGTACATGGTGTTGCTGTGAATCGGAACTGACTCAATGGCACCTAAAAACAATAGTCCTCATGGGGTTATGGAATATAATAATATGACCTTTTATCTTAAAAAATAAACTGAACTACCGTTGAAAGAAGTGCTGTAGTCAGTACAGCTGCAGCAAGAGAGGCTTTTACATGATTCATAGGCTATGAAACTGTTCAATGGATGTTGGTTTCAGGGAAAATATCTGTTTTAAATTAATCTTTGTCAGATATAGCCATTGCAGAAAATTGAAATTCAGTTGACTTTCTGACCTCATAACAACAAAAAAAAAAACACTATACACTAATTCTTTCAATGTAAAATTAATTTTTGAACTTTTTTTTTTTTTGCTCTGCTATACTGCTAGAGCTTGTTGAAAGAACAGCAGGAGTATATTTAGCATTGTATTAAATTTTTAAGAAAGCTTTGATTTTATGGAATTGAAAACGTTTATGGCGAAACATGGGCCATTTTTTAAAAAAGATTTTATTGTGTTTTGTGTGAAAGTTTACACAGCAAATTAGGTTCCCATTTGAGAATTTCTACACAAATCGTTCAGTGACATTAGTTACATTTTTCACAATGTGTCAGCATTCTCTTTAACTGCATTCTGGTTGTTCCGTTGTAACATGGGCCGTGCTGGAAGCTAACACTGAATACTTGTTTTCAGTTGGCAGATTTTTCAGTAACTGATGAATTCTTGTATTGAAATTTCTTGGTTCTATACTGTTAAATGTATCATTTTCCCAAAAACTGCATCTTCTAGAGTTGTTTGGTGCCATCGAGTTGGTTCCGACTCATAGCTACCTTATGTACAGTAGAAGGAAACACTGCCCTGTCCTGCAGGGTCCTCACAGTCGTTGCAGCCACTGTTGTCAATCCATCTCATCGAGCAGCTTCCTTTTTTTCATGGACTCTCTACTTTACCAAGCATGATGTCCTTTTACATTGACTAGCCCATCCTGATAACATGTCCAAAGTACATGAAGATGAAGCTTCACCATTCTTGATTCTAAGGGCCATTCTGGCTGTACTTGCTTTAAAGACAGATTGGTTCATCCTTCTGGCAGTTCATGGTATATTCAATATTTCTCACAAATACCGTAATTTGAAGACATCAATTCTTCTTTCTTACTCATTGTCCAGCTTTTGCATGCACATGAGGTGATTGAAAATATCATGGCTTGCGTTAGTCATCAAAGCAGTATCATTTCCTTCCAACACTTTAAAGAGGTCTTTTGCAGTAAATTTGCCCAATGCAATATGTCTTTTTTTTTTTTTTTCCTAACTGCTGCTTCCATGGGCATTGATTGTGGATCCATGTAAAATGAAATCCTTGACAATGTCAATATTTTCTCCATTTATCATGATGTTGCTTATTGGTCCAGTTGTGAGGATTTTTGTTTTCTTTATGTTGAGGTGCAATCTGTATTAAAGGCTGTAGTCGAGCAGCTGAAGCAAAAGGAAGAATTGATGAAGTAAAAGAACTGAACAGAAGATTTCAAAGGGAGGCCCAAGAAGACAAAGTAAAGTATTATAATGACAGGTGCAAAGAGCTGGAAATGGAAAACCAAAAGGGAAGAACACACTTGGCATTTCTCAAGCTGAAAGAATTGAAGAAAAAATTCAAGCTTTGAGTTGCAATAGTGAAGGATTCCATGGGGAAAATATTAAACGACACAGGAAGCATCAAAAGAAGATAGAAGGAATCCACAGAGTCATTATACCAAAAAAAATTAGTCGATGTTCAACCATTTCAAGAGGTGGCATGTGATCAGGAACCGATGGTACTGAAGGAAGAAGTCCAAGCTGCTCTGAAGGCATTGGCAAAAAACAAGGCTCCAGGAATTGATGGACTATCAATTGAGATGTTTCAACAAACGGATGCAGCGCTGGAGGTCCTCACTCATCTATGCCAAGAAACACGGAAGACAGCTTCCTGGCCAACTGACTGGAAGAGATCCATATTTATGCCTATTCCCAAGAAAGGTGATCTAACCAAATGTGGAAATTATAGAACAATATCATTAATATCCTACACAAGGAAAATTTTGCTGAAGGTCATTCAAAAACGGCTGCAGCAGTATATCGACAGGGAACTGCCAGAAATTCAGGCCAGTTTCAGAAGAGGATGTGGAACCAGGGATATCATTGCTGATGTCAGATGCATCCTGGCTGAAAGCAGAGACTACCAGAAGGATGTTTACCTGTGTTTTTTTGACTATGCAAAGGCATTCGACTGTGTGGATCATAACAAATTATGGATAACATTGTGAAGAATGGAAATTCCAGAACACTTAATTGTGCTCATGAGAAACCTTTACATAGATCAAGAGGTGGCTGTTCAGATAGAACAAGGTGATACTGATTGGTTTAAAGTCAGGAAAGGTGTGCACCAAGGTTGTATTCTTTCACCATTCAATCTGTATGCTGAGCAAATAATCCAAGAAGCTGGACTATATGAAGAAGAACGGGGCATCAGGATTGGAGGAAGACTCACTAACAACCTGCATTATGCAGATGACACAACCTTGCTTGCTGAAAGTGAAGAGGATTTGAAGTACTTACTAATGAAGATCAAAGACCACAGCCTTCAGTATGGATTGTACCTCAACATAAAGAAAACAAAAATCCTCGCAACTGGACCAATGAGCCACATCATGATAAATGAAGAAAAGATTAACGTTGTTAAGGGTTTCATTGTATTTGGATCCACAATCAACAGCCATGAAAACAGCAGTCAAGAAATCAAAAGATGAATTGCATTGGGTAAACCTGCTGCAAAGGACCTCTTTAAAGTGTTGAAGAGCAAAGATGTCACCTTGAAGACTAAGGTGCGCCTGACCCAAGCCATGGTATTTTCAATCACATCATATGCATGTGAAAGCTGGACAACGAATAAGGAAGACTGAAGAAGAATTGATGCCTTTGAATTGTGGTGTTGGCAAAGAATATTGAATATGCCGTGGACTGCCAAAAGAACGAACAAATGTGTCTTAGAAGAAATATAACCAGAATGCTCCTTAGAAGCAAGGATGCTGAGACTGCGTCTTACATACTTTGGACATGTTGTCAGGAGGGATCACTCCCTGGAGAAGGACATCATGCTTGGCAGAGTACAGGGTCAGCGGGAAAGAGGAAGACCCTCAACAAGATGGATTGACACAGTGGTTGCAACAATGAGCTTAAGCATAACAACGATTGTAAGGATGGCTCAGAACCGGGCAGTGTTTCATTCTGTTGTGCATAGGGTTGCTATGAGTTGGAACTGAGTCGATGGCACCTAACAACAACAATGGTCTTTGATCTTCATCAGTAAGTGCATCAAGTCCTCTTCACTTTCAGCAGGCATCTGTGTATCTCAGGTTGTTTCTGAGTCTTTCATCAATATTGATACCACATTGTTCTTCATATAGTCCATCTTCTTGGATTATAATATATTACTTTGTCTTCTTGAGCTGCCCTTTGGAATCTTCTGTTCAGCTCTTTTACTTCATCATTTCTTCCATTCGCTTTAGCTGCTGTGCATTCCAGAGCAAGTTTCAGAGTTTCAGAAAAATTCATATGATTCCTGTATTGTGAGATAAATGTAATTAATCGTCAATAATCATATGAAAGAATGTAAGTTCTTAAAACTGTCTTCTAATTTAAGTAGTTATCTTTTCTTAGGACTTTACTATTTATTCCCCAGATGTGATTCTTTCAACATGTTTTTGAGTGAGGCAGGAGGGAATATGATTAATCTTACTTCCTTTTAAGGATTCAAAAAGAATTCTTTCTTAAAATACCTTAACTAACTTTATTGTTTTTTGAAGATTATAAACTCATTTAAAAATTACAGCAATATATGAAAGTTCAGAGAAAAAGGTAAAAATCATCAGAATATCCTATCAGAATATCCTGTTAGACAGATTTCTCAGTTTATAGGGACAGAGATATATGTATATAACTTTACATAAATAGCCTCATATATGTTATTTAACCTTTGAAATGATTTAGAACTTTAGTCTTTAAAATGAAATAAAATAGTTCACACATACAAACATATGTATACACACATGCATATACACACATACTCACACAGAGATGTTTCTGAATTTTAGTGTTTTGCTGGTTTAGACACATAATATTGCCTGTGGGGAGATTAAAAAAGAAAAACGGATGATGTTCTGTGACAGATATTGCTTATATGTATAAGTTCAGTGAGTTTTTTTTTTTTTTTTAATGCAGTGTGCATGAAGATAGGTGATGTGGGAAATACTAATGAAAGTATTCAAATCCTACCATCTGATGCCAATTATCACTGCAATAGAAGTTTTCTCATTCATTTATTTGTTCATTCAATAGTACAACTTGTGGGCTGAACTGTGATAGGCAATTAGGAATACAGAAGTAGAATGGTTTGGATTTTTGACTGTAGGGAACTGTTGGAGGTACCTGAATAGAGAAGTGACATGCTAAAATATATTAGGAAGTTTAATCTGGCAGCTCTATGCCATTTGCATGGAATAAGAAGAGTTAGTATAGCTTGGTGATAAATAACACAAACCTTACAATTGGAGACATTATTCCAACTGTGTTACTTACTAGCTCCTTGGTCTTGAGTAAATTACTTATCTTTAAGTAACAGTATCCTTATCTCTAAGATGGGAAATAATACCTACCTCTTGGGGTTGTTGTAAGAACATGTAGTGAGAGTTTACTATATACCAGGTGCTGTGTTGAATATTTACATACATTATCTCATTTATATGAGATTATATGTTTCTCTACCTTCTTGTATGGTTGGGTTTTAAAGGAGGGGTGAGGAATTCTTCAGATGCTGAAAACCAAGCCAAATGTGTTGCCGTTGAGTCGATTCTGACTCATAGTTGCCCTATAGGACAGAGTAGAACTGCCCCGTAGGGTTTCCAAGGAGCGACAGGTGGATTTGAACTGGTGACCTTTTGGTTAGCAACCGAGCTATGAACATGGGGAGGACATTCTAAGCAGAAGGAACTATATATACAGCTTGAAAGTATAAAAGAATGTATAAAAGAAATGTGTGTTTTATTTTTAATTTTTTAAAATATGGTATGTTTTCTGAGGAATGATGAGTATATGTGTGAAGGGAGGGCACATCAGAGATGGAAGTTGAGAGTGGAACATTAGCTTGAACCCAGATATCAAGGGCCTTCTAGTTTTTAAGAATTTTGAGCTTAATCCTATAAAGCAGGTGTCACAAACGTAATTGTTTATGGGGAACCAGGCAGATAAGATGAATGGGTGAACTGGACTGCACAAGGACTGCTGTAAACTGGATATCACAATCATATATGCTGTGTCTTACCTACGTGTCCTCTCTTCTTACTCCAGCTGAATTTTGCCATGTGGAAATTTGGGCCCAGTGTTGCCAGATTTTCAGATTTTTAAAAGTGAAGCCAGATATCCATATTTTTAATGTGGAATTTTCCTATCTTAAAATGTTTTAAATACCTGTGGGGACAAACCCCCCCGCCGTCTTTATTCTTTATTTGGCCCACAGGCTGTTTATGGACTCTGCTTGTAGATAGCTGGGGAACCATACATGCTTTTTAGTAATAAGGGGAGTGACATGGCCAGATTTGATTCTGAGATCAATCATTCTGGCTTCAGTGTGGAGACTGGATTGGTAAGAATAAAGAATGAATGTAGGATGGCTGTTGTAATAGGTAGACAAAATGAGAGAAGAGGAGTGACTAACCAAGACACTGGCATTAGGGTTGGAAGTGGGAGTTGGAAATGGATTGAAGAGATAATCTCCATGCAGTGCTTCCCAGTATTTTCACTTTCATAGACTATTGTGGATTTACTGGTCGGAAAGATTTATGCCTCTCACATAAGCTGTATGTATTAGTAATCGTATTCCCATTAAATTAATTGCCAGTTATAAGTTCCTGTAGGCATAAAGTAACTAGTGCAACCCTCCTCCCTCAATGAGCTGATGCAATTTTAGTTCATAGTTTAAAAAAAAAAAACCTAAAGTTACAGTCTTTGCAGCCTTACTGTAAGTATAACTACAGTAGGGGAAAGTGAATGTGCACAATTCTTAATTACCACTGAAATTAATCCAGCCAAAAAAGTGAAAATAAATCAGCCAGAAGTTTGACAGAATGTAATATAATTTGAATGATGAGAATACACATTTTGTAATCAATGTAATATATCAGATCTCAAATGTTTTGGTCTCAGAACCCCTTTATATTGCTAAAAATTGCTGAGGACCCTCAAAGAGCATTTGTTTATTTGCGTTATATCTATCAATATTCACCATATTCGAAATTAACACAAACGAGGGACCTGGATTAGAGAGTAGATCTGAGAAACTGACATTTAAACTGAGATGCAAGAGATCAAAGTGTGTAATCTCTGTCAGTGACTGCCAACTTAACAGAATATTTGTAATCATATCTCAGTAACCTCTCCTAACTGGAAAAGATGAAGCCCCAGCTAGTCACAGAAACTTCAAAAGCTTGATCAACATACTTTAACAATTATAAAAATAACTAATATTTACTGAACACATATGCTAAATGAGCCCTAATGGCATAGTAGTTAAGCGTTACAGCTGCTAACCCAAAGGTTGGCAGTTCGAATCCACCAGCTGCTCATCAGAAACCTTATGGGGCAGCTCTACTCTGTACTATAGGGCTGTTATGAATCAGAATTGACTTGGCAGTAACGGGTTTGGATTTTTTCTTTGTTTGTTTTGGTTTTATACTCTAAAAGTATGTTGTTGGGTGCTGTTAGAACTGCCCCATAGGGTTTCCAAAGAGTGGCTGGTGAATTTGAACTGCCGACCTTCTGGTCAGCCGCTGAGCTATTAACCACTACACCGTCAGGGCTCCTGTAAAAGTATACAAATTCATAGCTGTTGCGTTAATTCCGACTCATAGAGACCCTGTAGGACAGAGTAGAACTGCCCCATAGGGTTTTCAAGGCTGTAAGCTCTATGGGGCAGTTCTACTCTGTCCTATAGGGTCACTATGAGTCGGAATCGACTCGACTGCACTGGGTTGGGTTTAATCTTTGTGGAAGCAGTCCTGCCACATCTTTCTCCTCCAGAGCAGCTGGTGGGTTTAAACTGCTGATCTCTTCATTAGCAGCCGCACTTAGCCACTACACCACCGGTGCTCAAACTTATTTAACTCTAATAGCAGTGACATAAGATAGATAATATTATTATCCCCATTTTACAAATGAAAAAAATGAGATTTAAAGAAGTTAAGTAACCTGGCTGGAAAATGAAGGGAACAGAATTTGGATCTAGAACTTGAGGAAAATTTTTTTTAGCAACAAATAAATATAGGAATAGAAAACAATAAGGCAAGTTCTGTGCTGTATAGCATAACTCTCATTGCTATAACTTATTGTAGCTAATTTATAATAAGCTTTTAAAGTATTATTAACATGTTGAAGTTATTTCCCTAAAAATGCTTTTGGGTATAAACTTATTTTTATGTGATTCTCTATAAGAGACTCGATACAACTAACTCTAGATAGAATTCAGTATAACTGTGTTTGCAGTAGCATGTCATTTAAATTCACGTGTCACAGCAGATGATTGTTAACACAATACAGTTTGAATTCTTCACCTTTTGCTTTTCAATTTCACTTACAGTTGCATTTCATTTGATTTTTTCTACTTTTAGACTCAGCTTCGTTTTGCATATGTTACTGAACTAGAATAAAAGAAACATTAATCTCTTCCCAGGAGCCCCAATTCTTTACGATCTCTACTACTGCAATAATTTGTATCATTGTGAAAATTCAAATTTTTATAGAGTTTTGCAGTTTAAGAATTGCAGTTTAGCTATTAACAGCAGCAACTACCCTATTATCATAGAACCAAAATCAGAGGAGAACAGAACTGGCATTTATTAAGAATCTCTTATGTGTCAGATATGTCAGAATCCATTGTCTACATCATCACAACAACCTTATAAAGGTAAGTATTATCTGTGTTTTACAGGTGTAAAGAAATGTCCGAAGAGTTAAGTACCTTGCTCTAATTCCCACAGCTGGTATACGTAGAGCTAGGGTTTAAATCCAAGTCTATATTTTTTCAAAGAGAGGAGTTTTTTAATATTACTTAAAAATTGTAAATAGTTCAGTTAATAAATACTTGGCCAGTGAGAGATAATATTCTCCAAACATATATCTGACAAAGACTGGTATCCAGGATATATAAAGAACTCCTACAAGTCAATAATAAAAAGATATAAATACCCCAATAAAAATGAACAAAAGATCTGAGCAGACACTTTACAAAATATTATATACAGGTTATCAGGGGTGAGAGGCAGGGGGAAAGGTGGGGTAAATGATGATGGAAAAACCACATAGATTAAGGGTGAAAAAAAAAGCACAAATGATTATTGTAATAAAAAAAAAATTAGCTGTCAATAAATTGTATGCCTGTAAAAAGTTGAACTGGCAAAAGTTGTGAGATGGATATATTTACAATGACCAAAAAAAAAAAGTAGCTGCTGAAGCTCCTTATGTACAACCAAATACCTCATGGGATTTGGTTCCTTGGTTTGGAGGTTTAGGGTCATGGTTTCATGGGATATCCTAGTTAATTGGCCTAATAATGTATTTAGTGCTTCTATTCTGTCTCCTAGTTCATTGTGTAGTGCCTGGGGCCTTAAAGCTTGAAAGTGGCCATTCAAGGCATGACAGCTGGTCTTTATTTTCCTGGAGCAACAGAGGAAGAAAGAGAGTCAGGAATAGGAGAAGAATATGGAATATGTGGCTAATTGCCTCCATGAACAGCTGCCTCCTTTTGCCATGAGACCAGAAGAACTGGATGGTGCCCAGCTACCGTTACTGAACATTTTGATCAAAGATTCTGTAGAAGAACCCTGATCAAAAGGGGGAAAATGTAGAGTAGAATTTCAGTTTCTCATGGACTCCAGGCTTTCTGGAGCCAAGAGGGCTGAATGAACCCTTCAAACTATTGCACTGAGATAATCTTTAAACCTTACACTGAAAATATCCCTTGAAGTCATCTTAATACCAAACAATAGTTTAACTTAGCTGATTAAGAATGCCTGCACAGAAACCCTGCTGTCATAGTGGTTAAGTGCTACAGCTGCTAACCAAGAGGTCGGTGGTTCAAGTCCGCCAGGTGCTCCTTGGAAACTCTATGAGGCAGTTCTACTCTGTCCTATAGGGTCGCTATGAGTTGGAATTGACTCGATGGCAGTGGGTTTGGTTTTTTGGTTGGCCTTGAGCATGGTGCTCTTTTAAGGACCATCTATATTGAATCAAATTGACAACAGCAACTTGAAAGATTGGATAGGAACCTTGGGGGCCAGTGAGTTTATGGGGGAGGAACAACTCAGAAAAGGAGGGTAAGAATGGTTGCACAACTCAAAGAATGTAATCAGTGTCACTGAATTGTACTTGTAAAAACTGTTGAATTGGTGTATGTTTTGCTATGTTTATCCTCAACAACAACAAAATTAAATTAAAAAATGTATACAAATGGCAGGTAAACACATGAAAAATGTCCAACATTATTAGTCACTAGGAAAATGTAAATTTAAACCACAATGAGATAATTCTACATCCCCACTAGGACAGCTAAAATTAAAAAGACTGACCACATCAAATGTTGGCAAGGATGTGGAGCAGTCACAACTCTCCTACATTATTGTTGGAACCATAAAATGGTACAACCACTTTGGTAAAATATCTATACATATACCTATTCTATGACACAGAAATTCCACTCCTGAGTTTTACCCAAGATAAATGAAAATATATGTTAACAGTCAACAAAAACTTGTACAAGAGTGTTTATATCAGCTTTAGTCATAATAGCCTAAACTAGAAACAGCATAGTTGTACAAGAACAGGAGAATGGCTAAACAAATTTGTGTATTCATACAAAATAGGAACAGTGGTTGCCTCTGGAGGGACTGGAAAGAGACATGAGGGAACTTTCTGGGGGTAATGGTAATGTTATAGGGGGTTGGATTACATAGGTGTATAATTTATCAAAACATCAAATAATATACATAAGGTTTGTATGTTTCATTGTATATGAATTTTTTTCTCAGCATGATTTTTGTAACAGCTGTATTGAGATATAATTCACTTACTATGCAATTCACCCATTTAAAGTCTACAGTTCAGTGGATTTTAGTATAATCACAGTGGTGCAACCATCGCCACAGTCCATTTAGAATAGTTTCATTACTTCAACAAGAAACCGCATGCCGTTTAGCTATCCCCCTTACCCCAATATTCCCGTGGACCGCTGCCCTATAAATTTTCCTGTTCTGGACATTTCGTATAAGTGGAATCATATAATATGTGGCCTTTTGTGATTGGTTTCTTTCCCTTAGCATAATATTTTCAGGATTCATATATGTTGCAGCATGTATGAGTACTTCATTCCGTCATCAGTTGATGGACATTTGGGGTGTTTTTACCTTTTGTCTGTTATGCATAATGCTGCTATGAACATCTGTATGCAAGTCCTTTCATCAACATGTTTTCCTGCTCCACCCAACCTTAGCATAATTAACTGCCTTCTGAATATGCCCATTTATGTATCTCTGGATCACCAAACTCATTATTTCCAAGATTGAACTTTTTTTTTTTCTTAATAAAAAAAAAAATTTTTTTTGTTGTGCTTTAGTTGAAGGTTTACAGAACAAATTAGTTTCTCATTAAATAATACACAAATTGTTTTGTGATATTGGTTGCCAACCCCATGACATGTCAACACTCCCATTCTCATCCTTGGGTTTCCCGTTATCAGCTGTCTTGTCCCCTCCTGCCCTCTCATCCTTACCCCCTGGGTTGGGGTGCCCACTTAGTATCATTTTGTTTTATGGGCCTGTCTAATCTTTGGCTGAAGGAAGAACCTCAAGAGTGACTTCAGTACTGAGTTAAAAGGGTGTCTGGGGCCATACTCTCAAGGTTTTCCAGTCTCTGTCAGATCAGTAAGTCTGGTCTTTTTATTATTACTATTTTTTTAATTGTATTTTAGATGAAGGTTTGCAGAATAGGCTATCTCCTCATTAGACGCTTAGTACACATATTGTTTTGTGACATTGGTTATCAACCCCATGACATGTCAACACTTTCTCCTTCTCGACCTTGGGTTCACTATTACCAGTTTTCCTGGGGTGATGTGCCCTTTTGGTGTGGTTTTGTTTTCTGGGCCTGTCTCATCTTTGGCTGAAGGGTGAACCTGTCTCATCTTTGGCTGAAGGGTGAACCTCAGGAGTGACTTCATTACTGAGCTAAAAGTGTGTCTGGGGGCCATACTGTTGGAGTTTCTCAAGTCTCTGTCAGGCTAGCAAGTCTGGTCTTTTTTTGTGAGTGAGTTTTGTTCTGCATTTTTCACCAGCTCTGTCTGGGACCCTCTATTGTGATCCCTGTCAGAGCAGTTGGTGGTGGTAGCCGGGCACCATCTAGTTGTGCTGGACTCAGCCTGGTGGAGGCTGGGGTAGTTGTAGTCCATTAGTCTTTTGGACCAATCTCCCTTGTGTTTTTGATTTTCTTCATTCTCCCTTGCTCCAGATGGGATAGGACTAGTGGAGTATCTTAGATGGCCGCTCATAAGCTTTTAAGACCCCAGATGCTATTCACCAAAGTAGGATGTAGAACATTTTCTTTATAAACTATATTATGCCAATTGAGCTGGAAGTCCCCCAGGACCGTGGTCCCCAGCTCTTAGCCCAGTAACTCGGTCTCTCAAGGAGTTTGGATGTGTCTGTGAGACTTCCATGACCTTGCCTTGGTCAAGTTGTGCTAGCTTCCCAAGTATTGTGTACTGCCTTACCCTTCACCAAAGTTACCACTTACCTGTTGTCTAGTTAGTGTTTTTTCCTTCCCACCCCTCCCGTTCCTTGTAACCATCAAAGATTGTTTCTTTCTGTGTGTAAACCTTTTCATGAGTTTTTATAATCATGGTAGTGCGAGTCTTCCTACTTTATTCATCTTCTTCAATAGTGCTTCACTTATCTGGGGCCTCTTCCCTTTCCATATAGTGTTAATGATTAGTTTTTCCATCTCATTAAAGAAAGCTGTTGGTATTTGGCTTGAGATTGCATCGTAGATTGTTTTGGGTGGAATTGACACTTTCACAATGTTGAATCTACCTATCCATGAACATGGTATGTTTTTCCATTTGCTTAGATCTCTTTTGGTTCCTTGCAGTAGTGTTTTATAGTTTTCTTTGCATAGGTGTTTTACATCCCTCGTTAGATTTATTCCTAAGTATTTTATTTTTTTAGAGGCTGTTATAAATGGTATTGCTTTCCTGATTTACTTTTCTTAGTTCTCTTTATTGGTGTATAGGAATCCAACTGATTTTTGTATGTTTTTCTTGTATCCTGCTGTTCTGCTGAATCTTTCTGTTAGTTCCAGTAGTTTTCTTGTAGAGTCTTTTGGGTTCTTTATGTATAGTATCATGTCATCCGCAAATAGGGACAGTTTTATTTTTTTTTAGAGTTTTTTTTTTTAATTTTTATTGTGCTGTAAGTGAAAGTTTACAAATCAAGCCAGTCTCTCACACAAAAACTTATATACACCTTGCTACATACTCCCAATTGCTCTCCCCCTAATGAGACAGCCCACTCCCTCCCTCCACTACTTTTACTTCTTCATTTCCAAGTTGGATGCCATTTATTTCTTTTGCTCGTCTTATTGCTCTACCTAGGACTTCCAGTACAGTGTTAAAAAGGAGTGGTAATAAAGGGCATCCTTGTCTTGTTCATGTTCGCAGGGGGAATGTTTTCAGCCTCCCTCCATTAAGAATGACGTTGACTGTTGGTTTTGTATGGATGCCCTTTATTATGTTAAGAAATTTCACTTCTATACTTTTTTTTTTTTTGGAAGTTTTTTATCAGGAATGGGTGTTAGACTTAGTTGAATGCCTTTTCTGCATCAGTTGAGATGGTCATGTGATTGTTTTATTTATGTGGTGGATTACGTTGATTAATTTTCTAACATTGACCCATCCTTGCATACCTGGTGTGAATCCCCTTGGTCCTAGTGTATTATTATTATTTTGATATGATATTGAATTCTATTGGCTAGAATTTTGTTGAGAATTTTTTGCATCTGTATTCATGAGAGATGCTGGTCTGTAATTTTCTTTTTTTGTGGTGTGTTTGCCTGGTTTTGGTATCAGGGTTATGCTGGCTTCATAGAATGAATTTGGAAGTATCCCTTCTTTTTCTGTGTTCTGAAATAGTTTGAGTAGCACTGGTGCAAGCTCTTCTCTGAATGTTTGGTAGAATTCTCCAGTGAGGAAATTTGGGTCAGAGCTTTTTTGGTTGGGAGTTTTTTGTTTGTTTGTTTGTTTTTATTACCTTTTCAATCTCTTGTGTTTTAGTTATCTGGTGCTGCTATAACAGAAATGCTGCAAGTGGATGGCTTTAACAAAGAGAAATTTATTCTGTCACAGTCTAGTGGGGTAGAAGACCGAATTCAGGGCACCAGCTCCAGGAGAAGTCTTTCTCTCTCTGTCAGCTCTGGAGAAAGGTCCTTGTCATCAGTCTTCCCTTGGTCTACGAGCTACTCTGTACAGGAACCCCAGGTCCAAAAGATGAGCCCTGCTCCCAGCACTGCTTTCTTGGTGGTATGAAGTCCCCAACTCTCTGCTTGTTTCCCTTTCCTTTTATCTTTTTTAAGATAAAAGGTGATACAGGCCACACCCCAAGGAACCCCCTTTATATTGAATCAGGGATGTGACCTGAGTAAGGGTGTTACATCCCACCCTAATCCCATACTGTATCATGATTCTCTTTATTTCGGTTGGGTCTGTTTTAATATCCCCCATTTCATTTCTTATTTGGGTTGTTTGCGTTGTCTCCTGTTTTTCTTTTGTCAGTTTGGCCAGTGGTTTGTTGATTTTGTTGATCCTTTCAAAGAACCAACTTTTGGTTGTGTTGATTCTATTGTTTTTATGTTCTCTATTTCATTTATTTCTGCTCTGATCTTTATTATTTCCTTTCTTCTGGTGGCTGTGGGCTTCTTTTGCTGTTCTCTTTCTGTTTGTTTGAGTTATATAGCTAAAGTTTTGCTTTTGTCCCTTTCTTTTTTGATGTGTACATCTATTGCTATAAATTGACTCTCTGAGCAGCTTTTGCTTTTGCTATGTTGTAAAAGTTTTAGCATGATGTGTTTTCATTCTTGTTTGATTCTAGGAATTTTTTTATTTCATCTCTCATTTCCTTTATTACCCAGTGGTTTTTAAGCAGGATGTTATTCAGTTTCCATGTAGTTGATGTTTTTCCTTCCGTTCCTGTTATTAATTTCTACTTTGATGGTATTGTGATCAGAGAAGATACTTTGTATTAACTCAATGTTTAGATTTTGTTGAGGGTTGCTTCGTGACCTAAGATGTGGTCTGTTCTGGAGGTTGTTCCATGTGCGTTGGAAAAGAACGTGTACTTTGCTGCCATTGGTGGAGTATTCTATATTTGTATATGAGGTCAAGTTGGTTGATTGTGACCTTTAGACCTTCTATATCTTTGCTGAGTTTCTTTCTAAATGTTTTGTCCTTTGCTGAGAGTGGTGTGTTAAAGTCTTCTGTAGTTATTGTAGAACTGACAATTTCTCTTTTCAGTGCTGTCAGAGTTTGTTTTATATATCTTGGAGCCCTGTCATTGGGTGTGTAGATGTTTATTATGGTTATATCCTCATGTTGGATTGTCCCTTTAAGCATTATATAATGTCCTTCCTTGTCTTTTATGGTGGATTTTGTTTTAAAGTCTGTTTTATCTGAGATTAGTATTGCCACTCTGGCTCTTTTTTTGGTTGCTGTTTGCTTGATATATTTTTTTTCATCCTTTGATTTTTGACATATTTATGTATTTGTTTCTAAAGTGTGTCACTTGCAGACAGCATATTGATGGTTCCTGTTTTTTTATCCATGCTGTCACTCTCTGTTTCTTTATGGGTGCATTTAAGCCACTTACGTTCAATGTGATTATTGGTAGGTGTGAGTTTATTGCTGTCATTTTGTAGCTTTTTTTTGTGTGTGTGGTTCTGATGTTTTCTTTGTTCCTCTTACTGTCCTGTGCTGAATTCCTTTGGTTTGTGGATTTTGTTTGTTTCTTTTGTTTTTGTAGATTTTGTGTTTACTGAGACTTTGTTTTTTTTCTTTATTTTGATGAGTAGGTTTGTTAACTATCTGTTTGGTTACCTTGACATTTACCCCTATCCTCATAAGTTTAAACAAGTCTTTTATTACTTGTTATCGCCTTGACTTCCTCTCCATTTGAAAGTTCTAGAGCGACACCGTTTATTCCCTCTTTTATTGTTCTGATGTTGTTGTCATTTACAGATTGACCTCTCTGTTTCCCTGTCATAGATCTTTGCGTTTTGTTTTATCCCTGAGAATTCATTGCTTAGGTTAATATCTGGCCGAATCCGTCTTGTGTCCTAGATTCAGGTTGTTGTCTGATGTTATTGGTTCTCTAACTGAAGGACTCCCTTTAATAATTCTTGTAAGTTTGGTTTGGTTTCCCTTAATTTCTGTTTATGTGGTTGTGTCCTAATTTTGTCATCATATTTGAGTGAGAGTTTTGCGGATATATTATTCTTGGTTGGAAATTTTTTTCTTTCAAGGTTTTATATATGTCATCCCATTGCCTTCTTGCCTGCATGGTTTCTGCCAAGTAATCAGAGTATAGTCTTATTGTTTCCCCTTTGTTGTAACTTTTCGTTTTTCTCAAGCTGTTCTTAGGATTCTTTCTTTGTCTTTGTCTATGGCATGTTTTGGTGATTTTCTTTTGGGGTCTATCTTATATGGGGTTCATTGAGCTTCTTGGATGGTCAGCTTTTCATCTTTCATGATATCAGGGAAGTTTTCTGTCAGCAGTGCTTCTGTCTGTGTTTCCTGTTTTCTACCCCCGTTCTGCAACTCTGATCACATGGAAATTTTTGTTTTTGGTTGTATCTCACATCATTCTCAGGGTTTCTCCATTTGTCTTCATTCTTTTCTCTCAAATAAAGTGATAGCCAAGGGTTTATCTTCAATTTCACTGATCCTGTCTTCCACTGTTTCAAATTTGCTCTTAAAGCCTTCTGTTGCACTGTCCATTTCTGAAAGCTTGTTATCTTCTTGATTTCTAATTGCTTTTTGGGTATGATTTCTAGTCATTTATTTTGACATTTTGTCCTGTGTTATTTTCCTGAATTCTTCCATTGTTTTTTCGGTCTTTTCCATGATTTTATCTGTATTCTTCTATGATTTTGTCTATTTTTTCTTTATTTTTGTCTGAGTTTTCCGTCATCTCTTGGAGAGCCCTGAATATTAGAGTTTTGAATTCCCTATCAGGTACTGAGGAAATCCTCGTGGCATAGTGGTTAAAAGCTATGGCTGCTAACCAAAAGGTCGGCAGTTCGAATTCACCAGGTGCTCCTTCGAAACCCTATGGGGTAGTCTGCGTTGTCCTGTGGGGTTGCTATGAGTTGGAATTGACTGGACGGCAATGGTTTATCAGATACCGAACTCATCTTTTCTGCCAAAGCCCTCCTCCTCCAGAATCCCCTATCTTGTTAATGATACTCATATCCAGCTAGTTGTTCAACCAGGAAACTGGGAGTCATCCTTGACTCCTCCATTTTCCTTACCCATCATATCTAATCTATCACTAAATCCTGACAATTCTGCTTTCTAATTATCTCTTTAAATCAGTCTAATTCTTATCCTCTCTGCTGCCACTACCCTTGGCCAAACTACCGTCACCTCTTGCTAGGACTATTGTACCTGCCTGATTTATTCCCCCAGAAGCCACTCTTGACTTTCTCTTCTCTCTTCTTCACCTTTATGTCAGCATGATCTTTCTAAAAAGACAAATATGATGATGTGAGTGCTGTACTTAAAACCTTGCAATGCCTTCCTTTTGCTCCTCGAATCAATTCCAGCATGACTTGGAGCCCTGCCTGGTTGTTACCAATTGGTCTTTGTGTATAGATCAAAATTCTTTATATAGTTTATAAATTCTTTTAGGTTATGGCCCCTACCTACCTCCCCAGACATTGTTATACTGGTCTTTTGCTTCCTTGAACTAGACACCTATTGAACTGTAAGTGCCAAAAGGGCGGGGATCACACACCAATGTATGCTGTGGACCTGATGCATGGTAGGTATGAAATAAATATTGTTTAAGTAAATAAAAACAGAGATGGATATATTCATTGTCTTATTTGTGTTAATGGTTTCATGAATGCGTGTGAAAAGTTATGTCAAACTTAAAAATCGTATACTTTATTTTTTTTCAATAATTTTTATTGAGCTTTAAGTGAACATTTACAAATCAAGTCAGTCTGTCACATATAAGCTTATATACACCTTACTCCATACTCCCACTTATTCTCCCCCTAATGAGTCAGCCCTTCCAGTTTCTCCTTTCGTGACAATTTTGTGAGTTTCTAACCCTCTCTACCCTCCTATCTCCCCTCCAGACAGGAAATGCCAACACAGTCTCAAGTGTCCACCTGATACAAGTAGCTCACTCTTCGTCAGCATCTCTCCTACCCATTGTCCAGTCCCTTCCATGTCTGATGAGTAGTCTTCGGGAATGGTTCCTGTTGTGGGCCAACAGAAGGTTTGGGGACCATGACTGCCGGGATTCCTCTAGTCTCAGTCAGATCATTAAGTCTGGTCTTTTTATGAGAATTTGGGGTCTGCATCCCACTGATCCTCCTGCTCGCTCAGGGGTTCTCTGTTGTGCTCCCTGTCAGGGCAGTCATCGGTTGTGGCCGGGCACCATCTAGTTCTTCTGATCTCAGGATGATGTAAGTCTCTGGTTCATGTGGCCCTTTCTGTCTCTTGGGCTCTTAGTTATCGTGTGACCTTGGTGTTCTTCATTCTCCTTTGCTCCAGGTGGGTTGAGACCAATTGATGCATCTTAGATGGCCGCTTGTTAGCATTTAAGACCCCAGACGCCACATTTGAAAGTGGGATGCAGAATGTTTTCATAATAGAATTATTTTGCCAATTGACTTAGAAGTCCCCTTAAGCCATAGTCCCCAAACCCCCGCCCTTGCTCCACTGACCTTTGAAGCATTCAGTTTATCCCGGAAATGTCTTTGGTTTTGGTCCAGTCCAATTGAGCTGACCTTCCGTGTATTGAGTATTGTCCTTCCCTTCACCTAAAGTAGTTCTTATCTACTAACTAATCAGTTCTTATCTACTAACTAACCCTCTCCCACCCTCCCTCCCTCCCCTCCTCGTAACCACGAAAGTATGTGCTCTTCTCAGTTTATACTATTTCTCAAGATCTTATAATAGTGGTCTTATTTGTCCTTTTGCCTCTGACTAATTTCACTCAGCATAATGCCTTCCAGGTTCCTCCATGTTATGAAATGTTTCACAGATTCGTCACTGTTCTTTATCGATGCGTAGTATTCCATTGTGTGAATATACCACAATTTATTTAACCGTTCATCCGTTGATGAACACCTTGGTTGCTTCCAGGTTTTTGCTATTGTAAACAGAGCTGCAATAAACATGGGTGTGCATATATCTGTTCATGTGAAGGCTCTTATTTCTCTAGGGTATATTCCCAGGAGTGGGATTTCTGGGTTGTATGGTAGTTCTATCGCTAACTTTTTAAGAAAACACCAGATAGATTGCCAAAGTAGTTGTACCACTTTACATTCCCACCAGCAGTGCATAAGAGTTCCAATCTCTCCGCAGCCTCTCCAACATTTATTATTTGGTGTTTTTTGGATTAATGCCAGCCTTGTTGGAGTGAGATGGAATCTCATTGTAGTTTTAATTTGCATTTCTCTAATGGCTAATGATCGAGAGCATTTTCTCATGTATCTGTTAACTGCCTGAATATCTTCTTTAGTGAAGTGCATGTTCATATCGTTTGCCCACTTCTTGATTGGCTTGTTTGTCTTTTTGTGGTTGAGTTTTGACAGAATCATGTAGATTTTAGAGATCAGGTGCTGGCTGGAGATGTCATAGCTGAAAATTCTTTCCCAATCTGTAGGTGGTCTTTTTACTCTTTTGGTGAAGTCTTTAGATGAGCATAGGTGTTTGATTTTTAGGAGCTCCCAGTTATCTGCTTTCTCTTCGTCATTTTTGGTTATGTTTTGTATTCCATTTATGCCTTGTATTAGGGCTCCTAAGGTTGTCCCTATTTTTTCTTCCATGATCTTTATCGTTTTAGTCTTTATGTTTAGGTCTTTGATCCACTTGGAGTTAGTTTTTGTGCATGGTGTGAGGTATGGGTCCTGTTTCATTTTTTTGCAAATGGATATCCAGTTATGCCAGCACCATTTGTTAAAAAGACTGTCTTCTCCCCAATTAACTGACACTGGGCCTTTGTCAAATATCAGCTGCTCGTATGTGGATGGGTTTATATCTGGGTTCTCAATTCTGTTCCATTGGTCTGTGTGCCTGTTGTTGTACCAGTACCAGGCTGTTTTGACTACTGTGGCTGTATAATAGGTTCTAAAATCAGGTAGAGTGAGGCCTCCCACTTTCTTCTTTGTTTTCAGTAATGCTTTACTTATCTGGGGCTTCTTTCCCTTCCATATGAAGTTGGTGATTTGTTTCTCCATCGCATTAAAAAATGTCATTTGAATTTGGATCGGAAGTGCCTTGTATGTATAGATGGCTTTTGGTAGAATAGACATTTTTACTATGTTAAGTCTTCCTATCCATGAGCAAGGTATGTTTTTCCACTTAAGTAGGTCCTTTTTAGCTTCTTGTAGTGGTACTTTGTAGTTTTCTTTGTATAGGTCTTTTACGTCTCTGGTAAGATTTATTCCTAAGTATTTTATCTTCTTGGGGGCTACTGTGAATGGTATTGATTTGGTGATTTCCTCTTCGATGTTCTTTTTGTTGATGTAGAGGAATCCAAGTGATTTTTGTATGTTTATCTTATAACCTGAGACTCTGCCAAACTCTTCTATTAGTTTCAGGAGTTTTCTGGAGGATTCCTTAGGGTTTTCTGTGTATAAGATCATGTCATCTGCAATAGAGATAATTTTACTTCCTCCTTGCCAATCCGGATGCCCTTTATTTCTTTGTCTAGCCTAATTGCTCTAGCTAGGACTTGTAGCACAATGTTGAATAAGAGCGGTGATAAAGGGCATCCTTGTCTGGTTCCCGTTCTCAAGGGAAATGCTTTCAGGTTCTCTCCATTTAGAGTGATGTTGGCTGTTGGCTTTGTGTAGATGCTCTTTATTATGTTGAGGAATTTTCCTTCAATTCCTATTTTGCCGAGAGTTTTTATCATAAATGGGTGTTGGACTTTGTCAAATGCCTTTTCTGCATCAATTGATAAGATCATGTGGTTTTTGTCTTTTGTTTTATTTATATGGTGGATTACATTAATGGTTTTTCTAATATTAAACCAGCCTTGCATACCTGGTATAAATCCCACTTGGTCGTGTTGGATTATTTTTTTGATATGTTGTTGAATTCTATTGGCTAGAATTTTGTTGAGGATTTTTGCATCTATGTTCATGAGGGATATAGGTCTGTAATTTTCTTTTTTTTTGGTGTCTTTGCCTGGTTTTGGTATCAGGGATATGGTGGCTTCATAGAATGAGTTAAGCAGTATTCCATCATTTTCTATGCTTTGAAATACCTTTAGTAGTAGTTGTGTTAACTCTTCTCTGAAAGTTTGGTAGAATTCTGCAGTGAAGCCGTCTGGGCCAGGGCTTTTTTTTGTTGGGAGTTTTTTGAGTACCTTTTCAATCTCTTTTTTTGTTATGGGTCTATTTAGTTGTTCTACTTCTGATTGTGTTAGTTTAGGTAGGTAGTGTTTTTCTAGGAATTCATCCATTTCTTCTAGGTTTGCAAATTTGTTAGAGTACAATTTTTTGTAATAATCTGATATGATTCTTTTAATTTCAGTTGGGTCTGTTGTGGTGTGGCCTATCTCATTTCTTATTCGGGTTATTTGTTTCCTTTCCTGTATTTCTTTAGTCAGTCTGGCCAACGGTTTATCGATTTTGTTAATTTTTTCAAAGAACCAGCTTTTGGCTTTGTTAATTCTTTCAAGTGTTTTTCTGTTCTCTAATTCATTTAGTTCAGCTCTAATTTGTATTATTTGTTTTCTTAAAAATTGTGTACTTTAAATAGATACAACTTATTGTATATGAATTATTTCTTAATAAAGCCATTAAATAAACAAACAAACAAGTATGTAGCTCACTCTTTTCCTTCTTAGAGTCCTGGCACATTATGTTGCTTTTGTCTGGAATTCATCTTCACCCTTCTTTGCTCACCTATTTCCTATTTATCCTTCAATCTTTGCTTAAATGTAATTTTCTCAGGGAAGTCTAATGGAATCTGCCCTCCTGTCCCTACTAGGTTAGGTCTCCCTGCTCTACATTCTATACTTTTCCTTTATAGCATTTATCATAATTATGTTTACTTATGAAATACTTGTTTATTGCCATCTATTCCCCTAGACTGTAGGGTTCATGAGGATAGGGACCCTGCCTTTCTTGCTCACGAATGTATCCTAGGAATACATTGTTGTTAGCTGATGTTGAGTCTCCCCTGACTCATGGTGATCCCACGCACAATGGAACAAAACGCTGCCCACCATCCTGTGCTATCCCCATGATCAGTTGGGGATCGGACTATTGTGATCCACAGGGTTTTCACTGGCTGATTTTTTAAAGTAGATCACTAGGCGTTTCTTCCGAGCCCATCTTAGTCTGGAAGTGCCACTGAAATCTGTTCAGCATCATAGCAACACACAAGCCTCCACTGACAGACAAGCAGTGGCTGCACATGAGGTACACTGGTTCTGGGGCTCCCTCGTGGAAGGCGAGAATTATACCACTGAACCACCACTGCCCTCAGGAATACATTACAGGCATTCAAATATCTGTTTACTGAATTAACAAATGAAATATTTATTCATTTATTTATTCTATAAATATCTATTGATCCTTATCATAAGCTAGGTATAATTCTAGGTTCTAGAGTTGCAAGAGTGAAGAAAACAGATAAAATATCTCTGCCCTCATGGAATTTATATATTTAAGAGTCAGGCATAGAAACTAAATTAAAGAATAATATGTTAGGTGGTGGCAAGTTCAGAAAAATAAAGCAAAGAAGAGGAATAAGTAGTGCTGAGACGTGGAAAATTTGTCTCATTGCCAGTAGAGACTTATGGGGATTAAAGTCTGGGTGTTGAGGGATGACCTAGGAGCTCTGGACTCCTTGGGGTGATGGGATATAAAGGACATTATGATCTCAAGGCAAATTAGTAAAGCTGTGAGTGTTGATCAAGGAATAAATGGAGCCTTTTAGGACCATACAGAATTCTGGGTTTCTCTATTCACTCTGCAAATGGTGATGTGGAAGTTTAGAGATGATCTTATCCAGAGCACACAGAGCTCTAGGTCTTCTTGATTGCTGCTGATAAATTATTAAGGACCAACCAGAGGCAGGATCCTGTGGGACAGACAAAAACTATCTGCCTGGCTTCAGTCTCTCCCTGCTCTTAAGGAACTCCACAATCTAGTTGATAAAATATGCATGTAGAAAAATAATTGAGATTTAAAACAGAATGTAATAATCGACTCGACGGCACTGGGTCACTGGGTTAATAAGAGTAACAGTAGAAATGTAAATGTGCTAAAGGATTGAAGAAGCTGAGGATAATTGCAGAGCTGGGAGTGCAAGGGCAGAAGGGCCAGCTGCAAGGTGAGACTGATTAGAGAAAGGATAAGATTTCAACAAGTGGAAATGGTAGGAAGTACATTCTAAGCAAATAAACATCTCTACTTGGATGCCTTTCTTCTCTCTCAAACTTAGCATGTCTAAAGCCAGAATTTTCCCACAAAACCAGATATTTCTCCTAGTTTCCTTGTTTGTAACCGTTCTCTCCAATATTCAGACTATAAACCTCATAATAACTTTTGCTTCTCTCACCCTCTAAAATAATAACAGCCAAAGGACTACTGTTTGTGGATTAATTGCAGTGAGCCACACACAATGCTAGACATTTTACATACATTATCATGAAACTGGCATGATCTGCTTTATAACATTCAGAGTGAAAACACAGTCCTACTCTTATTTCTCTAATTTAAACTAAAAGCAACCCAAGTCCCTGTGTACTATATTTAGCCCAAAGATCGATATCACCGTTCGGCATTCCCTTTCCTTTTTATTGTCTGAAAACTTCAGGAGGTTTGTTCATTCCAAATAGAAGGTGTATCTGATTTCTCCTGTTGACTTCACTCTATTGGTATTGTTGTTCCATGTTGCCAGTTGGTATAGATGTTAAACTCACCTTTACTGTCTGGTGCTGCTGGTCTCTGCTATAGCGAGATTTCACAGGCCCAGCTTTTGGCAAAGGTTGGTCCTTCAAATGAGAGTGGCTTCACACACAAGCTTACTCTCTTAGTGCTCCAGTTGACCCAGGGTGTTGCACTTTGTATGCTTTTAGTTCCCAATCCTTTGAGGCACCCAGCACAATCCATTGTTTTACAAGACCCTGCTGTCACAGAGGAGTTGTGCCTAGCTGAGTGCATATCCTTTCATTGCAGAGCCCACAATCATTATCTGCCTATAAGAATTTCCAAGGATTAAGGTATTTTCTTTTCTACTATCCAAATGCAAAAGGCCCTGTATTGCTTCTTTCCCAGAAAATCTTGGTTTGCTTGAGCCAGTTAATCCTCCCTGGTAGCCAGGGATTGAGGGATCTAGAGTGTGGTATCTATTCTTGAGTCTCAATGTATTTTGCTAAACCCTAATCGCTAAATGGAAACCCTGGTGGTGTAATGGTTAAAAGCTATGGCTGCTGACCAAAAGGTTGGTAGTTTGAATCCACCAGGCTTTCCTTGGAAACTTTGTAGGGCAGTACTACTCTGTCCTCTAGGGTTGTTATGAGTTTGAATTTACTCTATCAGCAATGAATTTGGTTTTTTTTTTTTTAATCACTCAATAAAGACTTCCTGCTTGCTTTATATTTACATAAATAATAAAAGCATTTAAATGAGCCCTTTTAGGTCAAAGACCATCTTCTCTATTTAAAAAAAAATTATCATTATGGTTCTCAAACTTTAATGTGCATAAGAATCTGTTGCTTGGGCTGTTGCTAAGATTACAGGTTACTGGGCTCCAGCTTCACAGATTCTGTTTGATTAGATGTGGGATGTTGTTGTTAGGTGCCATCGAGTTGATCCTGACTCACAGTGACCCTACATACAAAAGAACAAAACACTGCCCAGTGCTGCGCCATCCTCACAATCCTTATGCTTGAGCCCATTGTGGCAGCCACGGTGTTTATTCATCTTGTTGAGGGTCTTCTTCTTTTTCCCAGGCCCTCTAACTTTACCAAGCGTGATGTCCTTCTCCAAGGACTTATCCTTCCTGATAACATGTCCAAAGTATATGAGATGTAGTCTCTCCATCCTTGCTTCTAAGGAGCATTCTGGCTGTACTTCTTCCAAGACAGATTTGTTCATTCTTTTAGCAGTCCACAGTATATTCGGTATTCTTCGCCAGCACCAAAATTTAAAGGCGTCAGTTCTTTGGTCTTCCTTATTCATTGTCCAGCTTTCACATGCATATGAGGCGATTGAAAACACCATGGCTTGGTTCAGGCGCACCTTAGTCTTCTAGGTGACATCTTTGCTTTTCAACACTTTAAAGAGGTCTTTTGCAGCAGATTTGCCCAATGCAATGTGTCTTTTGATTTCTTGACTGCTACAGTGGGGTTTTTTGGCTTCCATGGGTATTGATTTTGGATCCCAGTAAAATGAAATCCTTGACAACTTCAGTCTTTTCTCCATTTATCATGATGTGCCTTATTGGTCCAGTTGTGAGGATTTTTGTTTTCTTTATATTAAGATGTAATCCATGCTGAAGGCTATGGTCTTTGATCTTCAGCAGTAAGTGCTTCAAGTCTTCTTCACTTTTAGCAAGCAAGGTTGTATCATTAGCATAACACAGGTTTTTAATGATTCTACTTCCAAGCTTGATACCCCATTCTTCTTCACAGAGTCCAGCTTCTCAGATTATTTGCTCAGCATACAGATTGAATAGCTATGGTGAAAAGATATAGCCCTGATGCACACTGTCTTAGTCATATAATGCTGCTATAACAGAAATACCACAAGTGGATGCCTTTAACAAAGAGAAATTTATTCTTTCACAGTCTACTAGGTTACAAGTCCAAATTCAGGGTGTCAGCTCCGGGGGAAGACTTTCTCTCGTTGTCGCTTCTGGAGGAAGGTCTTTCTCGTCAATCTTCCCCTGGACTAGGAGCTTCTCTGCGCAGGAACCCCAGGTCTAAAGGATGTGCTCTACTCCCGGTGCATCTTCCTTGGTGGTATGAGGTCCCCAACTCTCTGCTTGCTTCCCTTCTCTTTTATCTCTTGTGAGATAAAATGGGTCAGGGAGGTGACCTGAGTAAGGGTAGTGTTACAATCGCACCCTAATCCTTTTAACCACAGGCAGAGATTATGATTTATAACACATAGGAAAATCGCAAAATGGAGAACAACCACACATGGCGTAACCAATTTGACACATTTTGGGGGACACAATTCAATCCATTGTACAAACCTTTCTAGAAAAAAAAATAACAGCTTTTCTATGGTGGCTAAAAGCTATCAGTGCTTTTTTTTTTTTTTTTAAACATCATGAGGGTAAATGAATTAAATATTATTTGGTAAAAAAATGTAAATGTGAACTTTATTACAAAGATACTTTTTTTTTTTTCCAATATAAACAAATCTTTAGCTCCGTTTATGTTCTCTGTTCCCATGTGGGGGCCCTGGGTAATGACACTCTCATAAATAAATGAAAGCAGAATTTAGCAAATTTTATACTGTATATGTATATCCAGCCATCCTTGATTTAAATTGGTTACCTTAATGCATTGTTTTTCTTTTTTAATTTTATTTATTTTGTTGTTGACCTTAATGCTTTTTGTTAGAAAGACTTTAAAGACAATATGTTCAGTCTCTTACTTTTACAGATAGTGCTATGTAACATATAAACCAAACCAAAAAACCAAACCAAACCCAGTGCCTTGTGAGTCGATACATATAAAACAGTATATAAAATTACTTTCACCTGTAAATCATAAATTTAGTAATGGTATAGTATTTATGTATGCCTTATATGAGCATAGTCCTTCCATGAAGATTTATTCTAAATTGTATATTCAGTTGACAGCATCATTAAGCCTGATAAAATTATATTTGTTTTCAGTTATATACATATAGATTATTTTGTTTTGTTTGTAACAGAATTATGTAGTTTGGAGAGAGTTTGTTTTCTTTTGTCACTGCTCATATCAACTGTGATTTGTGGTTTGTTTTATACAAATCGAATGAAGAAAAAATCAGTGTAAATATTATAGGACAAATACTATAAGAAGAAGTATCTATATTTGGTGTATTACAAAGGGATTCAATGTCTACCTTTGAGAAAAGAGGGTCCATTGAACATTAGCTAACCAAGGAAGGCTATCACTGTGTATAGCTTTGTCTGCCCCTTTTAGAGAAACTTCATGATGCTCTAGGATATTCAGCTAGCAAAGCTTCGGATCTCACAAAAGCCTGAATACATCTTTGATTGGTTATATATTAAAGGAAATACCCCACAGCATGGTGCCAGACAAGTGTAGAGCCCAACCAATTTGATCCTTAAGCAGGCAGAAGAATTCTATTCATCATTAAGAGGTTAGATTGTAAAATGTAATTATTTCAGCCCAAATTAGTTTAAAGCTATTTTTGTTTCAATAAGACTTCTCTTCAAATTGTGAGGCAAGAAGACAGTTTTCATTTTACCGACCTTTCCTATATTGTGTTTTTCTTCAAGTCCTCCCGCCCTACCCTGTGGCCTACTCTGTTTACTGTTCAAATCTGAATCATAATGTGCATCTGGAGGGATCCTGAATCATGTGACTGACTGAAGTGTCTCTTGTCATTTATTAACACTCTTTGAATATCTAATTTTAACATAGCATTTGATTATATTATAAAGAAACTTACAGTTCCTGCTGTTGACTGCTTTAGGTGTGAGTGCATATGTAACATTTTTTTCTCTTTCTCATCTGTACACAATTTTTTTGTTGTTTTGTTTTTGTGTTTTAATTACAAAATGGAACAAAGAATGATAGCCACATTGGGCCTTGACAGGGATCCTTTCACTTGAAGGACCACTCCTATAATGAATGATTTTTATTCGAGTGAATATTCATATATTTCTCTGACTCTAATTTGTACAGAATCACAGCCTGCAGACCATTTTGTTTGATTACAATCCCTTCACCTTCATTATCTTTTATGTCTATTTAAACTCTGGACTTGCCGTATCCATCTTGACCCTCCCCCACATCTCTCTGTTTGTATTTTCTTTCATTGCAATTTTCCTCTTTTCTCTTCTGTGGGCATTCACAGATTGTTTTTGGAGTTCATTAAAAAGGGAGTGTGTTGTCTGGGTGGAAAATTACATTTGCATGCTTGAGAGGGGCCTAAGGGTTTTTGTGGGGTTTGGCAAGGATCCTGTTTTTTTGTTTTTTATTGGGGGGTGGGGGGAGAAAGGACAATAAAGAGGGAGGAAATAAGAAGGAATTTTTAGGAAGGAGAAAAGTAAGAGGTGTTGAGGTGATTTCTGCTATACCCATTTTTTCTTTCCATATTATATACATCTAACTGATTTCTTTTTTTCCTGTATAAACCACTTGACTAACAATGGAACAGATTAGAGGCCTTTCTTAGACTGTTTTTGAATGCACAGTTGAGTTCTGCAAAGCAGAAACCTTTCCTATGGTAATTGTACATTTACTAGTGAAGCTGGCAAGTTGCAATTTTTTTTTTTTGTAAATCCTTGTGGTAATTGGAGAGGGTTTTATAGGAAAATCGTTTCTTGAATTAATATGATATTTCATCTCAAGTGGTATCTACATGGAATCTAGCCATGTTTTGAATTAAGATTTTCCACTTTCAAGATGGTTTTTAAGTATAATATTTAGCCCAATTTTGAAGGTGATAATGTTCATCTCTTCTTTTATTAAAGACGGTGTCATTTGTTATCCAGAATATTATCTCTGCCCATTGGGACATGAGGAAATCACACAACATTTATAATAAAAGGACTATATTTACACAGTGAAAACTCAGAAGAATTCAGCTAGAATAACCACTTTTACAATGGTTTTATGTTAATACCAGAAATGGTGGTGTAGGACAAAGGATGGCCATGTGATGGGTCAGGATTAGGCAGGGAAATCAGGGAGTTATTTGTGCAATAAAGGATGCTCATAGGGAAGCAAGTTGATTTATTATACAGCTGGCCAGTGGAGTTAAGGAGTCCTTTTTTTTTAAGTGTAACTTACTACATACTGTAGTCATTCAGCATTATTTTCAATTGCATACCAGCCTTGTGCCACACATTCTATTAGGTACTAACCAAAAACCAAACCCATTGCCGTTGAGTCGGTTCTGACTCATAACGACCCTATAGAACAGGTAGAACTGCCCTGTAGGGTTTCCAAGGAGCTCCTTGTAGATTTGAACTGCCAACCTTTTGGTTTGCAGCTGTAGCTCTTAACCACTGTGCTGTACTACTAGGGCTACAAAAATGAGTAAGACGTAATAGCTGTCCTCAAGGAGCATATACTCAGTGTAAGTATATGTCTGTGCAATTTTGTGTGTGTGTGTGTGTATATGGTATGTATGTGGTGTCCATAAAGTCTGGAAAATTAGATACTTGTATTTTTTATAGGTTAAAGTCCTTGATGGCATTATGTATATTAGCCTATGTTTCCAAACTTCATACTTATGTTGTTGTGTGCCCTCATGTCGATTTCAACTCATAGTGACCCTAAAGGAGAGAGTAGAACTGCCCCATATGGTTTCCTAGGCTGTAATCTTTGTGGAAAGGAGCTCTAGTGGTGCGGTAGCTAAGCTTTGGGCTGCTGACTTAAAGATTGGCAGTTCGAACCCAAAAGCCACTCTGCAGGAGAAAGATGTGGCAATCTGCTTCTGTAAAAATTACAGCCTTGGAAACCCTTTGGGGCAGTTCCGCTTTGTCCTATAGGGTCACTATGAGTTGGAATCACCTCAACAGCAGTGGATTTTGGTTAACCTTTACGGAGCAGATCACCAGGTCTTTTCTCCCGTAGAGCCATTGGCGGGTTCGAAACTCCAGCCTTTTCATTAGTAGCCAAGTGCTTAATCATTGCATCACTAGGGCTCCTCATAGTTACTGCATAGTGTGTATAATTTCCAGGAATTGATGAAATACCAACTGAGATGCTTGAACAAACAGATGCAATGCTGAAAGCGCTTACTTGTCTATGTCAAAAAATTTAAAAGACAGCTATCTGACCATCTAACTGGAAGAGATTCATATTTGTGCCCATTCCAAAGAAAGGTGATCAAACAGAATATGGGAATTATCAAAGAATATCATTAATATCACATACCAGTAAAATTTTGCTGAAGATAATTCCAAAATGGCTGCAGCCGTACATTGACAGGGAACTGCCAGAAGTTCAAGCCAGATTCAGAAGGTATGTGGAATGAGGGGTATCACTGCTGATCTCAGACGGATTTTGGCCGAAAGCAGAGAATCCCAGAAAAGATGTTTACCTGCACTGAACTGTGTGAATCATAACAAATTATGAATAACATTGTGAAGAATGGGAATTCTGGAACACTTAATTGTGCTCATGCAGAGCCTATACATAGATCAAGAGGGAGTTGTTGAAACAGAACAAGGGGATACTGAGTGGTTTAAGATTGGAAAAGGTGTGTGTCAGAGTTGTATCCTTTCACCTTTTACTCAGTCTGTATGCTGAACAAATAATCTGGGAAGCTGGACTATATGAAGAAGAATGTGGCATCAGGATTGGAAGGAAGACTCATTAACAGTCTGAGATATGCAGATAACAAAACCTTGCTTGTGAAAATTGGAGATGATGTGAAGCACTTACTAGTGAAGGTAAAAGACCACAACCTTCTGCAAAACCACTGAAGCCTTTATATACCAAACCCGTTGCCATTGAGTTGATTCTGACCAATAGTGACCCTATCAGACAGAGTAGAACTGCCCCATAGGGTTTCTGAGGAGTACCTGGTGGATTCGAACTGCCGACCTTTTGGTTAGCAGCTGTAGATCTTAACCACTACACCACCAGGGTTTCCATTATAAATATATATATAAAAAAAAAATAATAAATATATATATAGAGAGAGATTTATATCAAGGAAACGGCTCGCAAGAATGTGGAGGCTGGAATGTCCCAAGTTCGTGGTTCAGGATAGAGGCTTCTCCTGATTCATGTAGCCACAGGGGCTGACGAACTCATTACCAAGAATGAGTTATTTTTTTTCAATAGAAAGTAGCAGTTGAATTCTAGGCTGGAAAAGGAAGACAGTGATACTTATTATGTATCTTTCATTTTTCTCTTCAGAAAATATGTGTCATACTGTTCTGAAATATGAATAAAAAAAGAATAGCGTGGACTTATTCAATCATTAGTAATGTGACAGCTCTATTTTAATGTATTGCTAATAAATGAAATTTTGAGTTTTGTTTCACCCCTCTCTGTTTAGTAGGTTAGCTGAAGGTGTTATTTAAATGGCTTATCTTATTCACCTATCATCTGCCTAGGACTTACATATGAACATATTTGATAGAGTATTTCATTTGATAGTATCTTTTTATCAAGGGAAAAACTCAGAGTAAAGCTAATGTCATCAGGAAGATTCACTTAACCTTGGTGCCACAATTTATATTATCTAGATTATCTGTTTTGCCAATCATTGATACTTTTATCTTTTAAAACGTCTTCCCCTAGAGAATATCTTTGGAAACCATATATCCAATAAGAATCTAATAACCAAAATATATATAAATCTTTGATAACTTAACAACAAAAAGACAACGCAGTCAAAAAATGGGCAAAGGACTTGAGTAGACATTTTACCAAAGAGGATATTCAAATGGCCACCAAACACATGGAAAGTTGTCCATCCTCTTTAGCCATCAGAGAGATGCAAATCAAAACCACAATGAAATATCATTTTACTCCAACTAGGATGGCTAAAATAAAAAAAAGAAAGAAAAATAACAAATGTAGGCAAGGATGTGGGGAAATTGCAACCCTTATCCATTGCTGATGGGAATGCAAAATGGTACAGCCATTGTGTAAACTAGTGTGGCAGTTTCTCAAAAAACTAAAAATGGAACTACTATATGATTCAGCAATTCCACTGGTAGGAATATATACCCAAGTGACTTGAAAGCAGCAATGCAAATAGATATATGTACCGTATTTTACAAAAATAATGCGAGCCTCCTGTGTTAATTTGCCAACCCCACCCTCCCCCGCGAGGTATTTTCATAAATGACGCTATGCTTGGCACTGTTGAGCCAGAATCAGTTCAAAGGCATACTACAAGAAGAACAGTGGGCAGGAGGAAGGGAGAAAGAAGGAATTATTTCTTATGGACCACTGAGTTTCTGTTTATGATGATGGAAAATACACATTAATAGTAATGATTGCATAGCTGATTGATGTAATTGGTGTCACTAAGTTATAACACCTATAAAGGTTGAATTGGGAAATGTTGTGTAGTATATATTTTTACAACAAAAGTAAAAAGAAGAAGAAGAGTATCTGCTGAGGCTGCTTATGTACACCTAAATATCTCATGGGATTTGGTTCTTTGGACATTTAGGGTCATGATTTCATGGGACAGCCCAGTTAACTGGCCTCATATCATTTTTAATGCTTCTCTTTTGCTCACTCTTCTATGCCAGGAAATTTGGAAGACAGCTACCTGGCCAACCGACTGAAAGAGATCCATAGTTTTGACCATTCCAGGGAAAGGTGATCCAATCAAATGAGGAAATTATCAAACAGTATCATTAATATCACACGCAAGTAAAATTTCGCTGAAGGTGATTCAAAAGCCCCTGCAGCAGTACATCGGCAGGGAACTGCTAGAAATTCAAGCAGGATTCAGAAGAGGATGTGGAACCAGGTATATCATTGCTGATGTCAGGTGGATCCTGGCTGAAAACAGAGAATATCAGAAAGATGTTTACCTGTGTTTCATTGACTATGCAAAAGCATTCTACTGTGTGAATCCTAACAAATTATGGATAACATAGTGAAGAATGGGAATTCCAAACGCTTAATTGTGCTCACGAGGAACCTGTACATAGATCAAGAGGCAGTCGTTTGATCAGAACAAGGGGATACTATGTGGTTTAAAGTCAAGAAAGGTATGCGTCAGGGTTGTATTCTTTCACCATACTTATCCAGTTTGTATGCTGAGCAAATAATTTGAGAAGCTGAACTATATGAAGAAGAATGGGGCATCAGAATTGGAGGAAGACTCATTAACAACCTGTGTTATGCAGATGACACAACCTTTCTTGCTAAAAATGAAGAGGACTTGAAGCACTTACTGTTGAAGATCAAAGACCACAGCCTTCAGTGTGGATTCCAAACCAAAAACCAAACCCAGAGCCGTCAAGTCTATTCCGACTCATGGTGACCCTATAGGACAGAGTAGAACTGCCCCACAGAGTTTCCAAGGAGCGCCTGGCAGATTCAAATTGCCGACCTCTTGGTTAGCAGCCGTAGCATTTAACTACTATGCCACCGGGGTTCACACCTCAACATAAAGAAAATAAAAATCCTCACAACTGGACCAATAAGCCACATCATGATAAGTGGAGAAAATAATGACATTGTCAAGGATTTCATTTTACTTGGATCCATAGTCAACATGGAAGCAGCAGTCGAGAAATCAGAAGACACATTGCACTGGGCAAATCTGCTGCAAAATACCTTTAAAGTGTTAAAAAGCAAAGATGTCACCTTGAAGACTAAGGTATGCCTGACCCAAGCCATGGTATTTTTAATTGCCTCATATGCGTGTGAACGCTGGACGATGAATAAGGAAGACCGAAGAATTGATGCCTTTGAGTTGTGGTGTTGGCAAAGAATATTGAATATACAATGGACACCAAAAGAGTGAACAGATCTGTCTTGGAAGAAGTACAACTGGAATGCTCCTTAGAAGCAAAGATGGCAAGACTATGTCTCACATACCTTGGACATGTTATCAGGAGGGATCAGTCCCTGGAGAAGGCAATCATGCTTAGTAAAGTAGAGGGTCAGAGAAAAAGAGGAAGATCCTCAATGAAATGGATTGACACAGTGGCTTTGTGATAGTTAAGATTGTGTGTCAACTTGGCTGGGCCATGATTCTCAGTGTTTATATGTGATCACTCCCATGATGGGATCTGCTGTGAATAGCCAGCCCATCGAAAGGGAGTTTCCTTGGGTGTGTGGCCTGTATCCGAATATAAGCAGACGTTTGGCTTTTTGCTCGCTCTGGATTCTGCGGCTGCCACCTGTTCATCTGACCTCTGGTTCTTGGGACTTGAGCTAGCAGCTTATCTGCTGATCTTGGAATTCGTTGATCTTCACAACCTGTGAGTGCAGCCCTGCTCTCCAACCTGCCAGGTCTTGGGTTTACCAGCCTCTGCAGCCGTGTGAATCAGGAGAAGCCTTGCAGTCTTACTTACCAGTCTTGGGATTCGTTGATATTCACAGCCTTTGAACAAGAGCCCTGCCCTCTGACCTGCCGATCTTGAGTTTGCCAGCCCCTGTGGCTATGCAAATTGGGAGAAGCCTCCGTCTTAACCCATGGACTTGGGATGTTCCAGCCTCTGCAGACGCATTAGCCATTTCTTTGATATAAATCTCTCTATATATTTATATGCTTTACTGGTTTTGCTTCTCTAGAGAACCCAGCCTAAGTCATTTAGTACCGAGAGTGGTTCTAGAGAAACAAAATTGCAAGGATGAGATTTCTAAATTGGTTCTCAAGTCTGGCTAGTCTTAAAGATGTTGATGACTCTACTTCCAGCAGTAAAGAGGGTACTGCTAATCCATGGCGTGAGGTGGCAATACAAATATGCAAACTGTCGCCACCAGTAGATCCGGTATTGATGAATGGTGAGGCTCTGCATGAACATGTGTGTGATATCTTTCTACAGTTTTTCAAAATGAGAAGTATAAGGAAGCTGGTTGTTTGACCCTACTTTTAGTAGTCAGACTGGTGAAAGAAAGAGATGTGTTCAGGGCTTCAGGGTCAAAGCTCAAGTGCTGCATAAATGACCTCCAAGCTTCCACTTGTGCTTTGAAAGAAAGCCTTGTAGTAACAGAGCTGATATTGCTGAAAACCAAACCCAGAAGTTTTATCATAAGAATGGCTGAATTATGCCAGCTCAATTACCAACCGCAAGAGGTGTCTGAAGTTAAAGTAAGGACACTGATTGGGAAGAAATGGAATCCTGAAACTTGGGATGGGGACATATAGGCAGATAATTAGGAAGCTGGAGACACTGAGTCCCTAAATTCTGTTGACTCACTCCTGCCAGCAGAACTACTCCCATCTGAAGAGATTACTTCATGTTTGTCTGCTACACCACCCTGCCCAGAAAAACTATTAGCCCCTCCACTCCCATTTAATGAGATTAGCCCTAGCCCAGCTGCCTCTGAAGAGCCCTTGCCTGAGTCATTGCTTGGGGCATCGCTTGAAGCAGATGCTTTACAAGACAATGCTGAATGTTCTCAAAACAATTCCACACCACTGATTCTGGCTCCTAGACTTATAACTAGACTTCAGTCCCAGCGAACCCCAAAAGGTGAAGCCCAAAGTGTAACTCAGGAGGAGGTATGTTATACTCCAAACGAACTGCTTGACTTTTCTAGTATGTACAAACAGAAACCTCAGGAATATGTGTGGGAATGGTTATTAAGGGTGTGGGATAATGGCGCAGGGAACATAAAGATGGATCAGTCTGAGTTTATTGATATGGGCCCACTAAGCACAAACACTTTTTTCAGTGTTTCAGCTTGAGAAGTTAGGAAAGGATCTAACAGTTTATTTGGTTGGGTTGCTGAAGTGTGGATTATACTACACTAAATCAATTTGAAGTACCAGACCTGCCTAGGTATACTGTAGAAGAAGGTATCCAAAGGCTTAGAGAAATTGGCATGCTAGAGTGAATTTACCAGGTTAGACCCACAGACCCACACATGGAGTGCCCAGAGGACACACTTTTACCACAACTGTGAGGAACAAATTCATGAAGGGAGCTCCAGCATCCTTGAAGACTGCAGTGTTTGCTATTTTATGTAAATCAGATTTGATGGTAGGAACTGCCCTAACTGAATTAAGACACCTAACTACAGTGGGGCTGATTGGACCCCGTGGTAGTAGGGGCCGAGTGGCTGCATTCAGTCGACAAAGACAAGGTGGACATGGTTACAGTAATGGACAGCAAAGTCAAAGCAGTAATCAGAATAGTCTGATTCCTCTGGACTTATGGTGTTGGCTACTTACTCATGTTGTCCCTAGAAATGAAATACTTAGGGAATCTACTAAATATTTACTTGATCTGTACAAACAGATAAATTCTAGGTCAGGTGAACACCAGAATAGAGAGTCATGGTTCCTCAATTCCCAGATTTGAGCAAGTTTAAAGACCCACAACCCCTTGAATGAAGGGGAGACTGGGTCCCATTGAGGAAGGACTCCAGCGCACTACCAAAAAATTTTACTGTTAATCTCTCTTCCAGCCTTCCCCAAAGGAATCTATGGCCTATTATGTGAGTGACTGTTCACTGGAGAAAAAGAAATAATCAGACTTTTCAGAGATTACTGGATACTGGCTTTGAACTGACACTAATTCCAGGAGACCCAAAACGTGACTGTGGCCCACCAATCAGAGTGGGCGACATATGGAGGTCAGATTACTAATGGAGTCTTGGCTCATATCTGTCTCACAGTTGATCCAGTAGGTCCCCGAACCCATCTTATAGTGATTTCCCCAGCTCCACAATGCATAATTGGAATAGATACACTCAACAACTAGCAGACCCCCCACATTGGATCCCTGACAAATAGAGTAAGGGCTATTATGGTAGGAAAAGTCAAGTGGAAGCCATTAGAACTGCTCCTGTCTAGGAAAATAGTAAACCAAAAGCAATACCACATTCCTGGAAGGATTGCAGAGATTACTGCCACCATCAAGGACTGGAAGGATGCAGGGGTGGTGATTCCCACCGCATCCCCATTCAACTTGCCTGCCTGGCCTGTGCAAAAAATAGATGGATCTTGGAGAATGACAGTAGGTTATTGAAAACTTAACCAGGTGGTGAGTCCAATTGCAGCTGCTATTCCAGATGTAGTTTTATTGCTTGAGCAAATTAATACATCTCCTTGTACCTGGTATGAAGCTATTGATCTGGCTAATGCCTTTTTCTCCATACCTGTTTCGGAGGACCATCAGAAGCACTTTGCCTTGAGCTGGCAAGGCCAGCAGTACCCCTTCATTTGCTTACCTCAGGGCTACATCGACTCTCCAGCCCTATGTCATAATTTAGTCCACAGGGATATTGATCACCTTTCCCTTACATAGGACATCATACTGGTCCATTACATTGATGACATTATGCTGATTGGACCTAACAAGGAAGAAGTGTCAATGACTCTGAACTTATTGGTAAAACATTTGCTTTGCTTACTAGAAGGTGGGAAATTAATCCCACAAAAATTCAGGCACCCTCCACCTCAGTGACATTTCTAGGGGTCCAATGGTGTGGGACATATGGAGATATTCCTTCCAAAGTGAGGGATAAGTTATTGCATTTGACTGCTTCTGCAACTAAAAAGGAGGCACAATGCCTAGTAGGCCTCTTTGGATTTTGGAGGCAACATATTCTTCATTTGGGTGTGCTACTTTGGCCTACTTATGAAGCAACTCAAAAAGCTACTAGTTTTAAGTGGGGTCCTGAACAAGAGAAGACTCTGCAACAGGTTCAGGCTGCTATGCAACCTGCTTTGCCACCTGGGTCATATGATCCAGCTGACCCAATGGTGCTTGAAGTGTCAGTGGCAGGTAGAGATGCTGTTTGGAGTCTTTGGTGGGCCCCTATTGATGAATCACAGTGCAGACCCTTAGAATTTTGAAGCAAAGCCCTTCCATCTTCTGCAGATAACTACTCTCCTTTTGAGAAACTGCTTTTGACTTGTTACTGGGCCTTAGTAGAGACTGAACGCTTAACCATGGGCCATGAAGTCACCATGTGGCCTGAGCTGTCCATCATGAGGTTGGTGTCGTCTGACTCACAGAGCCATAAAGTTGGACATGCACAGCAGCACTCCATCATTAAATGAAAGTGGTATATACGAGATCAGGCCTGAGCAGAACCTAAAGGCACAAGTAAGTTGCATGAGAAAGTGGTCTAAATGCCTGTGGCCTCCACTCCTGTCGTATTACCTTCCATCTCCCAGTCTGCATCTATGGCCTCACAGGGAGTTCCTCATGATCAGTTGACCGAAGAACAGAGAACTCATGCCTGGTTTACAGACAGTTCTGTGCGATATGCAGGCACCACTCAAAAGTGGACAGCGGCAGCACTACAGCCCCTTTCTGGGACCTCCATGAAGGACAGTGGGGAAGGGAAATCCTCTCAATGGGCAGAACTTGGAGCAGTGCACCTGGTTGTTCACTTTGCTTGGAAGAAGAAATGGCCAAATGTGTGATTGTATACTGATTTATGGGCCGTGGCCAGTGGTTTGGCTGAATGGTCAGGGACTTGGAAGAAACATAATTGGAAAATTAGAGAGAAGGATTTATGGAGAAGAGGTATGTGGATAGACCTCTCTGAATGGGCCAAAGAAGTGAAGATCATTTGTGTCTCATGTGAATGCAGCAAAAGGTAACCTCAGCAGAGGATGATTTTAACAATCAAGTGGATAGGGTAATGCATTCTGTGGAAACCAGTCATTCTCTTTCCCCAGCTACTTCCATCATTGCTCAGTGGGCTCATGAACAAAGTGGCCATGGTGACAGGGGTGGAGGTTATGATGGGCCCAGCAACATGGCTGTCCACTCACCAAGGCTGACTTAGCTACAGCCATCACTGAGTGCCCAGTTTGCCAGCAGCAGAGACCAACACTGAGTCCCCGATATGGCACCATCCATCGAGGTGATCAGCCAGCAGCCTGGTGGCAAGTTGATTTCATTGGACCACTTCTGTCATGGAAAGGGCAGTGTTTTGTCCTTACTGGAATAGACACTCTGGATATGAATTTGCCTTCCCTATATGCAGTGCTTCTGCCAAAACTACCATCCATGGACTTACGGAATGCCTTATCCACTGTCATGGCATCCCACACAGCATTGTCTCAGATTAAGGGACTCACTTCACTGTAAATGAAGTGTGGCAGTGGGCCCGTGCTCATGGAGTTTACTGGTCTTACCACGTTCCGCATCATCCTGAAGCAGCTGGCTTGATAGAACAATGGAATGGCCTTCTAAAGACAGTTACGGTGCCAACTAGGTTGCAGTACCTTTGCAGGGTTAGGGCAATGTTCTCCAGGAGACCGTATATGCTCTAAACCAGCATCTAATATATGGTACTATTTCTCCCATAGCCAGGATTCATGGGTCCAGGAATCAAGGGGTGGAAGTGGGAGTGGCACCACTCACTGTTACCCTTTTTGACCTACTTGCAAGATTTTTGCTTCCTGTCCCCACGACCTTGTGCTCTGCAGGTCAAGAGGTCTTAATTCCAAAGGGAGGATTGCTCCTACCTGGAGATACGTCACTGATTTCATTGAACTGGAAGCTAAGAATGCCACCTGGCCACTTTGGGCTCCTTATGCCTCTGGGTCAACAGGCAAAGCAGGGAGTTACCATACTGGCTGGTGTGATTGATCCTAAGTACCAAGAGGAAATCAAATTAATATTACAAAATGGAGGTATAGAAGAGTATGTCTGGAATGCAGGAGGTCCCTTAGGGTGTCTCTTAGTACTACCATGTCCTGTGATTAAAGTCAGTGGAAAACTACAGCAGTCCAATTCCAACATGACTGCTAATGACCCAGACCCTTCAGGAATGAAGGTTTGGGTCATCCCACCAGGCAAAGAATCATGACCAGCTGAGGTGCTTGCTGAGGGCAAAGGGAATATGGAATGGGTGATGATGGAAGAAGGTAGTTCTAAATACCAGTTACAGCCACATGACCAGATGCAGAAACAAGGACTGTAATTGTTATGAGTATTTCTGCTTTGTATGTGTGCATCAAATATTTTTGTTTACTTCACTTATAAAATATGAGATGTAAACCGGGCTAGTGCATTTTTGGTTGTATGTGTTAGTTGTATCATGTGAGGTGTAAGTATGACTTTATAATTTTCTTTATTCAGAAGTTATGTACGCTTTAAGGAGATGTGTACATGTGCTAAGTTGACAAGGGGTGGACTCTGATGGTTAAGATTGTGTGTCAACTTGGCTAGGCCATGATTCTAAGTGTTTATATATGATCACTTCCAGGATGGGATCTGCTGTGAGTAGCCAATTAGTTGAAAGGGTGTTTCCTTGGGAGTGTGGCCTGCATCCAAATATAAGCAGACGTTCTGACTTTTTCCTCGCTCTGGATCTTGCGGCTGCCTCCCATTTGTCTGACCTCCGGTCCCTGGAACTTGAGCTATCAGCTTATCTGCTGATCTTAGGATTCGTTGATCTTCATGAGTGGAGCCCTGCTATCCAACATGCTGGCCTGGGGTTCACCAGCCTGTATGGCTATGTGAATCAGGAGAAGCCTCTACCCTAATTCATGGATTTGGGATGTTTAAGCCTCTACAATCTCTCTGTCTATATATGTATTTATACACTTTACTGGTTTTGCTTCTCTAGAGAACCCAGCCTGAGACAGACTGCAACAATGGGTTTGAGCATAACAACAATTGTGAAGATGGTGCAGGACTGGGCAGTGTTTTATTCTGTTGTATAGGGTCACTGTGAGTCAGAACTGACTCGACAGTACCTAACAACAACAACTACTCTGAGAAGGCAGCTTTTCCCTAGTCATATTTTTAGTTTCTTCCTTCTTGAGGAACTCATCTTCTGGCACTGTATCAGACAATAGTCCACAGCTATCCATAAGGCTTTCACTTGCCAATTTTTTCAAAAGTAGACTGCCAGAAGGAGAGTGCAGAACTCCTAAAAAAAAAAAAATTTATGAGCCCAAGAGACAGAAAGGGCCTCATAAACCAGAGACTACATCAGCATGAGACCAGAAGAACTAGATAGCACTCGGCTACAACTGATGACTGCCCTGACAGGAACACACCAGAGAACCCCTGAGGGAGCAGGAGAGCAGTGGGATGCAGACCCCAAATTCTTGTAAAAAGACCAGACTTAATGGTCCGACTGAGACTAGAAGGACCCCAGAGGTCATGGTCCCCAGACCTTCTGTTAGCCCAAGACAGGAACCATTCCCAAAGCCAACTCTTCAGACAGGGATTGGACTAGACTATGGGATAGAAAATGATCCTGGTGAAGAGTGAGCTCCTTGGATCAAGTAGACACATGAGACTATGTGGGCAGCTCCTGTCTGGAGAGGAGATGAGAGGGCAGAGGGAGGCAGAAGCTGGCTGAATGGACACGAAAATAGAGAGTGGAGGGAAGGAGTGTGCTATCTCATTAGAGGAAGAGCAACTAGGAGTATATATAGTAAGGTGTATATAAGTTTTCGTATGAGAGACTGACTTGGTTTGTAAACTTTCGCTTAAAGCACAATAAAAATTAAAAAAAAAAAAAAGTAGACTCCCAGGTCCTTCTTTCTAGTCTGGAAGCTCCGTTGAAGCCTGTCCATCATGGGTGACCCTGCTAGCATTTGAAATACCGACGGCATAGCTCCCAGCATCAATGCAACACACAAGCCACCACAGCACAGCAACTGACAGACAAGTGGTAGATTGGAAAATAAATTTACTAAATTATTGGATAATAGACCTAATTTAGTATGCTTCCATATTTTCCTGTTTCAAACAAATTCATTTTTTCTACTTTCTGAAACCAGAAGCTAAGTTACTTAAAAAAATTTTTTTTTTAATTATAGAATGGTTTTAGATTTGTAGAAAAATTGCAAAGATAGTGCAGATAGTTCCCATATGCAATGTGCCCAATTTTTCCTATTGTTAACATCTTACATTTGTGTGGTACATTTGGCACAGTTAATGAGCCAATGTTGACACATTATTAACTAAAGTCCATACTTTATTGCAATTTTCTTAGTTTTTAACTAACATCCTTTTTCTGTTCCAGAATCCAATCCAGGATTTCACGTTACATTTAGTTGCCATTTCTCCTTTAGCTCCTTTTTGTCTGTGACAGTTTCTCAGCCTTTCTTTGTATTTAATGACCTTGACCGTTTTAAGGCAACTCAGGATATTGGTTAGGTATTTTGTAGACTGCTTCTCAGCTGAGATTTGTCTGATGTTTTTCTTATGATTAGACTGGGTTCATAGGTTTTCTGGAGGAAGACCACAAAGATAAAGTGCCATTCTCATCATGTCATATCAAGGGTAGATACTATCTACATGAATGTAAACTTTGATCAGTTGGCAGAGGTAGTGTTTATGACGTTTCGCCACTGTAAAGACACTCTTCCCCTGCCCTCTTTCCATACTGAATTCTTTGGAAGAAAGGCACTCTGCACAGCCCATACTTAAGAAGTGGGGAGTAATGCTACACCTCCTTGTGCGCTGAGTATCTAACGAAATTATTTGAAATTCTTCTGCAAAGAAGAATGTTTATCCTCCTTCATTTATTCAGTCATTAATTTTTGCCGGCATGGATTCATGGACATTTATTTTATACTTTGGGTTAAAGTCCAATATTGCTTTATTTATTTATTTGCTCAAATTGTTCCAGCTTTGGCCTTTGGGAGTTTTCTCAGTTGGTTTCTGTGTCCCTTGACATATCCCATTATTGTAGGTTTTTTTGTTTTTGAGCACTTCCACTAAGTTAATTTTTACTGTAGTAGACCTTTCTTTTCACATGTTGGCCCTTCGTGTTTAGTTTAAAATATTTCCCATTACTTTTATCTTCCCCATGAAAATTTCAACCATAGTAATTAGATTTAATAAATATTATTTAGTAATTTATGAATTTAAGAAATAAATTATAAATTTAAGATTAATGATTGCTAGAAGAAGTGTTAGTTTTTCATGCTCCTTTGTGAACTGCAATGTTTTAACTGCAATGTATTTTATGTTTTAACTTTTCTACTTAGTAAGGAGGTCCTAAGTCTTCCCACAGTGGGAACTCTCTCCAAATTGGACAACTGAACAACTAAATACTTCTGAAAAATGTCTACCATGAGGAAGTGGGTGGGTGGGAAAAGCAGGTATGTGCAAGTGACAGTGAGAATTGTTCTGATGATAGAAAATGAAAAGCAAAGGAAAAAGTGGTTTATAGTAGTTTACTTAGCAGAATTATTAAATTTACTGATCTTAACCAACCATTACTGGGGCAGTGGTGGTTCAGTGGTAGAATTCTTGCCTTCCATGCGGTATCCCAGGGTTCGATTCCCAGCCAATGTACCTCATGCCTCCACCTGTCTATCATAAGATGCTTGCATACTGCCATGATCTAAGCAGGTTTCAGCAGGGCTTCCAGACTAAGACAGACTAGGGAGAAAGACCTGGTGATCTACTTGCAAAAATCAGCAAATGAAAACCCTATGGATCACAACAGCCTGATCTGCAACCGATCACTGGTGGCATTTTCCATTATGCGTGGGGCTGCCATGAGTTGGGAGCCGACTGAATGGCAGCTAACAGGAACAACTCTTAGTAGACACATGTCTCTTTGAAGACAAAAGATGGTTTTTTAAAAGTAACCAAGTCATATCATAGTATAAAATAAAGAGTATAAATCATATAATTCAAGCTGTTATGGCATTCCATAAGCATAGATAACCAAATCTAAGATTTGACAGATGATTTCAGTCAATTCTTTCTATAAAACTAAGCCCTTAGAAAATATAAGAGCGACGTGATTAAATTTAAGTTACATTTTTTTAAAGATCAGTCTGACTGTTAAGTGAAAAAGAGATTGGTGTAGACTAGAGCAAGAGTCGGGGTGGAAAAAAAGCTAGGAGACTCTTGCAGTAGTCTAAGCAGTAGATGATCAGGGCTTGGCAGTGGCGATGGAGAGAAGTGGAAGGAGCAAAGTAACGTTTTGGAAGTAGAGCCAATGTGATGTGGTGATAGAGTGAAGGAGTAGAGAGAGGCAAGCATCAAAGGTGACTCCTAGATTTCTGGGTTGATTACTTTGGTGAATGGAGGTGCCATTTACTGAGATGGAAAAGATTGAGGGAGGAGCTGATTTGGAGAGAAACTATGCCAGGAGTAGGAGTAAGGAAAGGCAGCATGTTGAGATCAGTGTTAAGATGTGCTCATGAGGCATCTAAGTGGCAGCATCAAGTAGGCAATTGAATACAAAGATTTCAAGTTTAGAAAAGTGTCCTGAACTATTGGATTGTCAGTATACAACCCAGGTCTCCACTATAAAACACACAATTCAGAGTACAATTGAATAAAATACTTTAGCACGTTTGTGCATATCATCATAGTAATTCTTGTACTGTTGTGATTTAACCATGGTTTTACTCTGGTTTAACAAGAATTCTAACTTTTTTTCTCAATTGTAGGGGTGCAAAGCTGAGAGAAAGTACTGCTCTTAGTGGTTCTACTACTGGCAATTTCTATTCTGCTAGTGTGGCTCAGCTTTTGCTTTGCCTCCCAGCATCTTTCAGCATCCTGGCTCTTTGCAATCTAAACTAAAAACAAAGGAAATGATTCTGCTTAAATATTTTCCTAGGGTTACCCTCCATTGCTTTTTCCAGTCTGGGTGGAAATTCTCTTGAATTCTCCTCCTCCACCGCTTCCTGTCCTTTGAAGGCTGGAACTGTTATAAAAGCTAATTGGCATCAGACACAAAAGATTATTCATTAACTTTTCTCTGAGACTCACAACTCCTTCCAAGTCTGATTCTGATTTTTTTTTCTTCTGAACAGACATTTTAGAATACATTTGAACAGAGCATGTACAATTTTTAAACATTCCATTTATATGCCGTATTTAGTTTAAAAGTTATTTTTCCATAGAAACAATATTATAAATGATAGTGAGGTTTTCCCAATTAACTTACAAAGCCATTTTAACTTGTGTCAGTCAAAGTGCTATTTAATCTATACTCAAAAATAGCTACACACTTGGACACAGGGACACATTTCTTAAGAGTTATTTTCGTATTGTATATAGAGACTAGGACCGTGGCTTATTTAACTTTCTGTGTTAGCAGTATAGAACCATGGACTGTATGAACTAGAAGGGACTTCAGAGATAACGCAGTCCAAATTGCTTGTTTTATAAGTGACAATATAGGGAGCCAACGAAATTTAATGACCTCTCATTAGTGGCTGCTTCTTACCTCACATCAGTGAGATTTGCATATGTTGCTTTTTCTGATTAGCATGCCTGATATGCTCCTTAGCATATACCAAAATTCAATTCTTCAGTGAAACGTTCTGTATCAAGTTCCCCAACCCCCCCCCCCTTGGATATCGTTGGTCACTCTGATCTGTTTTCTCCATACATTGTGTATAACTTTTCTAGCACTTAATTACTGCTAGCTACATGACCTTGTACAAATTACCAAACATCTCTGTACTTCAGTTTATTCATCTATAAAATAATGATAACACCTGCCTCAAGGGTTATTGTGAAGATAAAATGAGTTAATATATGTAAAGAACTTATGACAGTGTCTGGCACAATGTCAGTGTGATATAATTGTTAGCTCTTGTTATCATATTTTTCTTGGGAATAGGCATAAATATGGATCTCTTCCAGTCAGTTGGCCAGGAAGCTGTCTTCCGTGTTTCTTGGCATAGACGAGTGAGCACCTCCAGCGCTGCATCAGTTTGTTGAAACATCTCAGTTGATATTCCATCAATTTCTGGAGCCTTGTTTTTCTCAATGCCTTCAGAGCAGCTTGGACTTCTTCCTTCACTACCATCGGTTCCTGATCATATGCCACCTCTTGAAATGGTTGAACATCGAATAATTCTTTTTGGTGTAATGATTCTGTGTATTCTTTCCATCTTCTTTTGATGCTTCCTGTGTCGTTTAATATTTTCCCCATGGAATCCTTCACTATTGCAACTCGAGGCTTGAATTTTTTCTTCAGTTCTTTCAGCTTGAGAAATGCTGAGCGTGTTCTTCCCTTTTGGTTTTCCATTTCCAGCTCTTTGCACCTGTCATTATAATACTTTACTTTGTCTTCTTGGGCCTCCCTTTGAAATCTTCTGTTCAGTTCTTTTACTTCATCAATTCTTCCTTTTGCTTTAGCTGCTTGATGCTCAAGAGCAAGTTTCAGAGTCTCCTCTGACATCCATCTTGGTCTTTTCTTTCTTTCCTGTCTTTTCAGTGACCTCTTGCTTTCTTCATGGATGATGTCCTTGATGTCATTCCACAACTCATCTGGTCTTCGGTCGCTAGTGTTCAATGCGTCAAATCTATTCTTGAGATGGTCTCTAAATTCAGGTGGGATATACTCAAGGTCATATTTTGGCTCTCGTGGACTTGCTCTGTTTTTCTTCAGTTTCAGCTTGAACTTGCATATGAGCAATTGATGGTCTGTTCCACAGTCAGCCCCTGGCCTTGTTCTGACTGATGATATTGAGCTTTTCCATCATCTCTTTCCACAGATGTAGTCAATTTGATTTCTGTGTGTTCCATCTGGCGAGGTCCATGTGTATAGTCACCGTTTATGTTGGTGAAAGAAGGTATTTGCAATGAAGAAGTTGTTGGTCTTGAAAAAGTCTATCATTCGATCTCCGGCATTGTTTCTGTCACCAAGGCCATGTTTTCCAACTACTGATCCTTCTTCTTTGTTCCCAACTTTTGCATTCCAATCACCAGTAATTATCAATGCATCTTGATTGCGTGTTTGATCAATTTCAGACTGCAGCAGCTGATAAAAATCTTCTATTTCTTCATCTTTGGCCCTAGTGGTTGTTGCATAAATTTGAATAATAGTCGTATTAACTGGGCTTCCTTGTAGGCATATGGGTATTGTCCTATCACTGACAGCGTTGTACTTCAGGATAGACCCTGAAATGTTCTTTTTGACAACGAATGCAACACGATTCCTCTTCGAGTTGTCATTCCCAGCATAGTAGACTATATGACTGTCCAATTCAGAATGGCCAGTGCCAGTCCATTTCAGCTCACTAATGCCTAGGATATTGATGTTTATGCATTCCATTTCATTTTTGATGATTTCCAATTTTCCTAGATTCGTACATTCCAGGTTCTGATTATTAATGGATGCTTGCAGCTGTTTCTTCTCATTTTGAGTTGTGCCACATCAGCAAATGAAGGTCCCGAAAGCTTTACTCCATCCATGTCATTAAGGTCCACTCTACTTTGAGGAGGCAGGTCCTCCCCAGTCATCTTTTGAGTGCCTTCCAACCTGCCAAGAAATATGGAAGACATCTTCCTGGCCAACTGACTGGAAGAGATCCATATTTATGCCTATTCCCAAGAAGGGTGATCCAACTGAATGTGGAAATTATAGAACAGTATCATTAATATCACACACAAGCAAAATTTTGCTGAAGGTCATTCAAAAACGGCTGCAGCAGTATATCGACAGGGAACTGCCAGAAATTCAGGCCGGTTTCAGAAGAGGGCGTGGAACCAGGGATATCATTGCTGATGTCAGATGGATCCTGGCTGAAACAGAGAATACCAGAAGGATGTTTACCTGTGTTTTATTGACTGTGCAGCGGCATTCGACTGGATCATAACAAACTATGGATAACATTGCGAAGAATAGGAATTCCCGAACACTTAATTGTGCTCATGAGAAACCTTTACATAGATCAAGAGGCAGTTGTTTGGACAGAACAAGGGGATACTGATTGGTTTAAAGTCAGGAAAGGTGTGTGTCAGGGTTGTATTCTTTTACCATACCTATTTAATCTGTATGCTGAGTAAATAATCCAAGAAGCTGGACTATATGAAGAAGAACAGGGCATCAGGATTGGAGGAAGACTCATTAACAACTTGCGTTATGCAGATGACACAACCTTGCTTGCTGACAATGAAGAGGAGTTGAAGCACTTACTAATGAAGATCAAAGACCACAGCCTTCAGTATGGATTACACCTCAACATAAAGAAAACAAAAATCCTCACAACTGGACCAATGAGCAGCATCATGATAAATGGAGAAAAGATTGAAGTTGTAAAGGATTTCATTTTACTTGGATCCACAATCAACAGCCATGGAAGCAGCAGTCAAGAAATCAAAAGACACACTGCATTGGGCAAATCTGCTGCAAAGGACCTCTTCAAAGTGTTGAAGAGCAAAGATGTCACCCTGAAGACTAAGGTGTGCCTGACACAAGCCATGGTATTTTCAATTGCATCATATGCATGTGAAAGATGGAAAATGAATAAGGAAGACCGAAGAAGAATTGACGCCTCTGAATTGTGGTGCTGGGGAAGAATATTGAATATACCATGGACTGCCAAAAGAAGGAACAAATCTGTCTTGGAAGAAGTGCGGCCAGAATGCTCCTTGGAGGCAAGGATGGCGAGACTGCGTCTTACACACTTTGGACATGTTGTCAGGAGAGATCAGTCCCTGGAGGAGGACATCATGCTTGGCAAAGTACAGGGTCAGCGGAAAAGAGGAAGACCCTCAACAAGATGGATTGACACAGTGGCTGCAACAATGAACTCAAGCATAACGATTGTAAGGATGGCGCAGGACTGGGCAGTGTTTCGTTCCGTTGTGCATAGGGTTGCTATGAGTCGGAACCTACTCGACGGCACCTAACAACAACATTGTTATCAGGGGAAACTCTGGTGGCGTAGTGGTTAAGTGCTATGGCTGCTAACCAAAAAGTCAGCAGTTTGAATCCACCAGGCACTCCTTGGAAACTCTATGGGGCAGTTCTACCCTGCCTTGTGGGGTCGTTATGAGTTGGAATCGACTTGACGGCAGCAGGTTTGGTTTGGTTTATTGTTATCATAATGAATTGTGATTCTGATATAAACATTTGTTTTCTGCACTGAACTCTGAGCACATCAGCCCATCAAGGTCAGAAATACTTTTTTCTGAGAGCTTTTTATCATGAATGTGTACTGAATTTTATCAAATGCTTTTTCGTTTTCAATTGACATGATCATGTGATTTTTCTTTAACCTGTTAATATGGTGAATTACATTGATTGATTTTCAAGTGTTGAACCAGTCTTGCATCCCTGGAATGAAGCTGCTTCGTTATGGTATACAATTCTTTTAGTATATTACTGAATTCTAAATGCTGTTTATTAAGGATTTCTGCATCATATGTGTGAGGGATGTTGGTCTTTAGTTCTCTTTTTTGGTACTGTCTTTGGTTTTGGTATGAGAGTAATTATAGCTTTATAAAATGGATTGGGAGGTTTCCCTTCTTTATATTCTGTAAGAGATTGTGTAGAATTGGTGTTAATACATCTTTAAGCATTTTGGTAGAATTCTGCGGGGAAACCATCCGGACATGGAGATTTGTGTTTGGGAGTTTTTAACTTATGAATTCAATTTCCTTAGTAGTTGTAGGGCCGTTGCAGTTCCATATTGGGCAAGTTGTGGTAGTTTGTGCTTTCTGAGAAATTAGTTTATTTCATCTGTGTTGTCAAAGATGTCACTTTGAAGACTAAGGTGCTCCTGACCCAAGCCATGGTATTTTCAGTTGCCTCATATGCATACGAAAGCTAGACAATGAATAAGGAAGGTCAAAGAAGAATGGATGCCTTTTAATTATGGTGTTGGCAAAGAATATTGAATATACCATGGATTGCCAGAAGAATGAACAACTCCATCTTGAAAGAAGTATATAGCCAGAATGCTTCTTAGAAGCAAGGATAGCGAGACTTCGTCTCATGTACTTTGGACATGTCATCAGTAGGGACCAGTCCCTGGAGAAGGACATCATGCTTGGTAAAGTGGAGGGTCAGCAAAACACAGAAAGACCGTCAGTGAGTTGGGTTGACACAGTGGCTTCAACAATGGACTCAAACATAGCAACCATTGTGAGGATGGTGCAGGACTGGACAGTGTTTCGTTCTGTTGTACATGGGGTCGCTGTGAGTCAGAACCGACTTGCCAGCACCTAACAACAACATACAATTTTGTCAAATTTATGTATATGGAGTTTTTTATATTAGCCCCTTATTGTCCTTTAGTTATCTACAGGGTCTGTAGTGATATCCCATTTTGTTCCTCATATTGGTAATTTGTGTCTTCTCTCGCTTTTTCTTTGTAAGTCTTAGAAGAGAGATGTCAGTTTTCTCAAGCTTTTCAAAGAACTGGCTTTTGTTTCAATGTTTTTCTCTTTTTTTTCAGTTTCATTGATTATTACTCTTATTTTTATTATTTCCTTTCCTCTGTTTTATTTGGGCTTATTTTTATCTTTTTCTGGGTTCTTGAGGTGGGAGCTCCTACTATTAATTTGAAATTTTTTCTCTTTTTTTAAGATAAGCATTTAATGCTATAAAATTTCCTTTCAGCATTGCTTTAGCTGCAGTCCACAAATTTTTATGTTGTATTTTCATTCAATTTAATGTATGCATAGGGTTTTATTGGCTAATTTTTGTAAGTAGATCACCAGGCCTTTCTTTCTAGTCTGTCTTAGTCTGGAAGCTCCACTGAAACCTGTTCACCATGGGTGACCCTGCTGTTATGTAGAATACTGGTGGCATAGCAGCACCACCACAGTGTGACAAACTGACACACTGGTGGTGGCCAGAAGAATGAACAAATCAGTCTTAGAAGAAACAGCTAGAATACTCCTTAGAAGCAAGTGTTGTGAGACTTTGGCTTGCTTATTTCAGACACATCATCAGGAAAGACCAATCTCTAGAAAGAGACTTCATGTTTGGTAAAGAGAAGCGTTAATGAAAATAAGGGAAACCCTCGATGAGATGGATTGACACAATAGCCACAACAGGGGTCTCAAACATACCAACTATCATGAAGATGGCACCCAGTAAACCCAGTGCCGTCAAGTCGGTTCTGACTCATAGCAACCGTATAGGACAGAGTAGAACTGCCCCGTAGAGTTTCCAAAGAGTGCCTGGCAGATTCAAACTGCTCTCCCTTTGGTTAGCAGCCATAACTAAACCAGTATGCCACCAGAGTTTCCGAGGATGCACAAGACTGGGCAATGTTTCGTTCTGTTATACATAAATTCTCCGTGAGTCAGAGCCTACTTGATGGCAACTAACAATAATGGGCTTATGTGCTATTGTGATACTGAATGGGTTTCAGCAGAGCTTCCAGACTAAGATGAACTAGGAAGAAAAGCCAGGCGATCTACTTCCAAAAACCAACCAGTGAAAACCCAGTGGATCACAATGGTCTGTCCAGAACCAGTCACAAGGGTGGTGTAGCAGTGGGCAGCATTTTGTTCATTGTGCATGGAGTCATCATGAGGCCGAGGGCTGACTTGACAGCAGCTAATAACAATATAATGCTTTGATTAAATCTCTTTGTATAGTTTTTTATAGCAATTATTCTAAGTATTATATATAGTCTACTGGTGTCAGTGGACCCCTCGTGGCACAGTGGTTAAGCACTGCGGCTGCTAAACAAAAGGTTGGTAGTTCAAATTCACCAGCAGCTCTTTGGAAACCCTATGGAGGGAGTTCTACTCTGTCCTGTAGGGTCGCTATGTGTCGGAATCGACTCAACATCAATGAGTTTTTTTGGTTTTGGTGTGAACAGTTTCCCAGTTTGAGTGAAGTGTAGAAACCTTACTTCCCTTTATGTCTGTTTACCTCCCCCCCATTTGTAATTGTGTTCAATATTTCCTCTACAGACATTTAGAAGCACATCAGATAGTGTTAAAATTTTTTCTTTGAGCATAATTTAAAAAACTTCAAAAGGAGAAGAAAAGCCTACTCTATTTACCTGTATTTTTTGCTTACTGTGTACTTTCTTCCTTCCTGACATTACAAGATTTCTTCTTTTATCGTCTTCTTTCTATTTGAAGAACTTCTTTTAGCCATTCTTTTAGGGTAAGCCTACTGGTAACAGATTCTCTTAATTTTCCTTCATCTGAGAATGTCTTGACCTTTCCTTTATTCCTGAAGAATATTTTCACTGAATATAGAATTCTGGGCTTGCAGTTCTTTTCTTTCAACACTTGAAAAATGGTCCACTTCTCAGGAGCAGACAGGAAAACTGGTAACAGGGAATCCAAGGTTGAGAAGGGGAGAGTGTTGACATGTCATGGGGGTGGCAACCAGTGTCACAAAACTGTGTGTATTGTTTAATGAGAAACAAGTTTGCTCTGTAAACCTTCATCTAAAGTTCTATAAATTAAAAAATGTGCCAGTTCCTTCTGGCTTTTATGGCTTCTGATGAGAAACCCACTATTACTCAAATTCTTTATCCGCTGTAGGTAAGGTGTTGTTTTTCTCTCACTGCTTTCAAGATTTTTTCTCTGTCTTTAGTTTTTAGAAGTTTGACTAAGATGTGTCTTGGTGTGGATTTCTGTGAATTAATTCTGTTAGGGATTCACTTAGTTTCTTGAATCTGTAGGTTTATATCTTTTGCTAAATATGGAAAGTTTTCAGCCATTATCTCTTCAAGTACTTTTTCAGCGCTGCCCTCTTTTTTCTCTCCTTCTGGGGCTCCAGTGATGTTAGATATTTTGTTATAGTCTGGTAGGTCCTTGAGGCTCTGTTCATTTTTTTTTTTTTAAGTATATTTTCTCTCTTTTGTTCAGGTTGGGTAATTTCTGTTCTGTCTTTTGTGTGTGTGATTTAGATGAAAGTTTACAGAGGAATTTAGCTTCTCGTTAAATGGTTAATATACAAATTGTTCTGTGACGTTGGTTGCCAACCCCACAATGTGGCAACACTTTCCCCTTCTCTGCCCGGGTTCCTTTTTCCATTTGTCCAGTTTTCCTGTCCCTTCCTGCCTCCTCATCTTTGCATTTGGGCTGGTGTGCCCATTAGTCTTATATACATGATTGAACTATAAAACATGTCCCTCATGCATGTTATTGTTGGCTCTATATAGACCTGTCTAATCTTTGGCTGAAGGGTGAACCTGAAGAGTGACTTCAGTACTGAATTAAAAGCGTATCTGGGGGCCATACTCTTGGGGTTTCTCCAGTCTCTGTCAGGCCAGCAAGCCTGGTCTTTTGTGTATGTGTGTGTGTGTGAATTTGAATTTTATTCTACATCTTTCTCCTGCTCTATTCGAGACCCTGTACTGTGGTACCTGCCAGAACAGTTGCTGGTGCTAACCGGGTACAATCTAGTTGTTCTTGGCTCAGTCTGGTGAAAGTTGTGGTAGTTGTGGTCCTTTGGACTCATCTTTCCCTTGTGTCTTTAGTCTCCTCCATTCTTTTCTACTCCATCCAGGGTGGGACCAGTAGATGTATCTTAGATGGCCACTCACAGGCTTTTAAAACCCTGGTCGCTATTTACCACAGTCAAATGTAGAACATTTTCTTTATAGACTATGTTATGCCAGTTTAGCTAGACGTCCCCTGAGACCACAGTCCTCAGCCCAGTAGCTCGATCTCTCAGGGACTATTGTTCCGTCTTCAAGTGCATCATAGCAACATACAAGTCACCACTGGCAAACAGTCAATGACTGCACATGAAGTGCATTGGCCAGAACTTGATCACGGGCCTCCTGCATAGAATGTGAGAATTCTGCCACTAAATAACCATCCACCTCTAAAACCAGCTGCTGTCAAGTCAGTTCTGACTCATGGTGACCCCATGTGTGTCAAAGTAGAACTGTGCTTCATAGGGTTACTGTTTTGTTTTGTTTTGTTTTGTTTTTTTCCTGCATCTACTTAAGAAATTTTTTTTATTATAGTTGTGTACATATAACAAAACATACAATATCATCAATTTCTACATATACACTTCAGTAACATTCATTACATTCTTCTAGTTATACAGCCATTCTCACTATCTTTTTCCAAATTACCCACCACCATTTCCATAGGGTTTTCAATGGCTGATCTCTAATGTCATGGATTGAATTGTGCCCCCCCCCCGCCAGGATATCTGTCAATTTGGCTGGGCCATGAGTCCCCATATTGTATGGTTGTCCAGCATTTTATGTGATTTCCCTATGTGTTGTAAATCCTGTCACTATGATGAAATGAGATGAATTAATGACAGTTATATTGCTGAGATATACAAGATTAGGTAGTGTCTTAAGCCAATCTCTTTGAGATACAAAAGAGAGAAGTGAGCAGAGAGCCAGGGGGACCTCATATCACCAAGAAAGCAGTGCCAGGAGCAGAGCGCATCTTTTGGACCTGAGGTTCCTGCTCTGAGAATGCTCCCAGACCAAGGGAAGCCTGATGACAAGGACCTCTCTCTAGAGCCTTCTCCTGGAGCCAGCTCCCTGAATTTGGACTTGCAGCCTACTAGACTGTGAGAGAATAAATTTTTCTTTGTTAAAGCTATCCACTTGTGGTATTTCTGTTATGGCAGCACTAGATAACCAAGACAGCCATTAAATGGAAGATCACCAGTCATTTTTTCTGAAGCACCACTGGGGGAACTCAAACTTATAACTTTTCAATTAACAGATGAACACATTAACCATTTCTACCACCCAGCATGTGGCTATGATGCTGAGCAGATTTCAGTGAAGCTTACAGACTAAGATGGACTAAGAAGAAATGCATTACTTCCAAAATTCAGCCAATGAAAACCCCATGGAGCACAACGGTTTGAGCTGCAACCAGTCATGGGAATGGTGCAGAAGTGGGCAGTGTTTGTTCCCTGTGTATGTGGTCACCATGAGTCGAAGGCTGACTTAACAGCAGCTAACAACAACAACATCTTCAAGTGTACTGTTTCTTTTCACCGACCTCTCTGTTCTGCTGTTGAGTCCACCCATTGATTTTTTGTAATTTTGGTTATTGTATTTTTTGAAAATTAATTTTTGTTATTGTAATGGAAATTAGAAAATTTCCATTTGCTTCTATATATCCTCAGTTTCTATTTTTCATGTTTCAAGAATGTTCATAATTGCCCTATCATGTTACTCTTGGCATCTATTGATTATCTTTTTTTATTGAACTTGAGATTTCCCTGGTTCTTGGTAAGATGAGTGATTTTTGATGGAAACTTGGACGTATGGGATATTATAAGACTCTGGGTCTTATTTAAACCATCTGTTTTAGCTATGGCAGGGATAGCGGGTGCTGCCTCATTACTGCCAGGTGGGCGTAAAAGTCCAGGTTCCCCACTTGGCCTCAGCTAATACTTCCCTGGCTAGGAGGGATAGAAGTACCTCATTACTGCTTCCTACATGGCCTCACTGAAACCGAGGTTAGGGGATGGTGGCCTCATTACTATCGGGCAGTGATGAAAGTCTTGACTTTCCACTAGGCCTCATCTGTCACTACCCTGGGGAAAGGGAGACAGCACCATTTTACAGCCTGGCCGCTGTAGAAGTCTAGGCTTCCCATGTGGCCTTTGCTAGCATGGGTGAAGATGAGGTCACAGTTTTCTCTGTGGCATTTGGCTGAAAAGTAGAACAGTTATTGTCTAAAACTGTTTTTTCTTACTAGGTTGCCCCTTTCCTGGCCCTTTGGCTAGAGAGAGTAGGCTTTTGTTACAGCTTTTTTTTGTCTGCACCAGTTGGTATTTCTAGATTGCCAGCTTCTTCAGTTCCAAGTTTGGGATATATGAGGCAAAAAAAAAAAAAAATCTCAGGAAACTCACTACCATGTCATTCCTAGGGTCCCAAGGTTCCTAGCCAGTTTTTTATCTACCTTTCAGAGCCTTCTTATATTTATTTCATACATAATGTCCAGGGTTTTTAGTTGTACTTGGTGGAGAGAATAGGGAAAAATATGCATTTACTTCATCTTCCCAGAAGCAGAAGTTATAAGTAGCTATTATATAAATTTTAACTATTTTTTGTCCTTGAGTGATTACTATATGCTAAGCATTAGTCTGGAAACCCTGGTGGCGTAGTGGTTAAGTGCTACAGCGGCTACCCGAAAGGTCGGCAGTTTGAATCCACCAGGTGTTCCTTGGAAATTCTGTGGGGCAGTTCTACTCTGTCCTATAGGGTCACTATGAGTTGGAATCGACTCGATGGCAACGGGTTTGGTTTTTTGATTTTTTTAAACACTAGTCTAAGTGTTTTTCATATATTTGCTTATTTAATCCTCATAATAACCACATGAAATTTGGATTATTATTACCATTTTACAGGTGAAGAAGCAGAGGTACTGAAAAACAGCTTTCTCAAGACAAATAGCTGCTGAGTGACAGCATTTAAACCCAGGACTGATTCTAGAACCTGTTTGCTTTAACACTTTGTTACTGTTTCTCTGTATCAGCCTCTGTCATGGATTGAATTATGTCCCCCCAAAAATGTGTGTATCACTTTGGCTGGGCCATGATTCCTGGTATTGTGTGATTTTCCTGTATCTTGTAAACCCTGCCTCTATAATGTTAATGAGAGAGGATGTGCAGCAGTTGTGTTAGTGAGGCAGGACTCAACCCACGGGACTGGATTGTGTCTTGAGGCAGTCTCTTGAGATATAGAAGAGAGAAGTGAGCAGAGAGACAGAGGAACCTCATACTACCAAGAAAGCAGCGCCAGCGGCAGAGTACATCCTTTGGACCCAGGGTCCCTGCACAGAGAAGCTCCTAGTCTGGGGGAAGATTGATGAAAAGGCTGACAGAGAGAGAAAGCCTTCCCCTGGAGCTGACACCCTGAATTTGGACTTTCAGCCTACTTTACTGTGAGAAAAACTTCTCTTCGGTAAAGCCATCCGCTTGCGGTATTTCTGTTATAGCAACACTAGATGACTAGGACTGCCTCATACACTGATATTATTTGCAAAACTATTAAGTACAGTTAATAAATAAGGTACAATATAATTAATTTGTGGTAAAGATAATAAGTGCCAAAACAAGTTAGAGAAGGAAGAAACCAACAAAATTTGAGATCATTAAAGAAGATACCTTGGAATTAATGGAATTTGAACTGGTCAAGAGGGTTGAATAGAATTTGGATAGATAGGAAGAAAAGGATTACTTTGTTGTTGTTAGGTGCCGTCGAGTCGGTTCCGACTCATAGCAACCCTACGCACAACAGAACAAAACGCTGCCTGGTCCTGAGCCTTCCTTATAATCGTTGTTATGGTGGAACTCATTGTTGCAGCCACTGTGTCAATCCACCTCGTTGATTAATACACAAAAATGTAAACGAGCTAGCTGGGTGTTTGGGGAGAGCGCAAGGGTGCTAATAAGATGACTGACTACTCCTCACCAGAGAAGAGGATTCACATAAGGGGTAGAGTAGCCTTAGGTTAGAGGCCTTAAAAATTAAAAGATATATCTTTGTTCTGGTAATTACTAGGTACTGTTATCAGTGTTAAGTGCCTACTGAATTCTAGGTGCTAGAGATACAAAAATGAATAAGAGATACTCTAGTGTGGCAGACGCCCACGTGACTGACTAAAATTCAGTATGATGAGAACCATGGTGGAGTGGTTAAGAGCTACGACTGCTAGCCAGAAGGTTGGCAGTTCGAATCCACTAGGAGCGCCTTGGAAACCCTGTGGGGCAGTTCTGCTCTGTTCTGTAGGGTTGCTATGAGTTGGAATCGACTCGACGGCAACAGGTTAGGGTTTTTTTGTTTATTTTACCAAACATAATGCCCTTTTCTAGGGATTGGGCTTTCCTGATGATGTGTCCAAAGTAAACAAGAAGAAGTTGTGCCATCCTGGCTTCTAAGGAGCATTCTGGTTGTATTTCCCCCAAGACTGATTTGTTCATTCTTTTGGCAGTCCACCGTATATTCAGTATTTGCCAACACCATAATGTGAATGCATCAATTTTTCTTCTTTCTTTTTCACTGCCCTGCTTTCAAATGCATATAAGGTGTTGAAAAGACCATGGCGTTGGTCAGGAGCACCATAGTCATCAAAGTGTCACAATAGGCCCAATGCATTACATTTTTGATTTCTTGATTGCTGCTTCCATGGGTATTGATTGTTGATCCAAGTAGCATGAAATTGTTGACAACCCATGTTTTCTCCATTTATCATGATGTTGTTTATTGGATCAGTTGTGAAGATTTTTGTTTTCTTCACATCAGGCACGCTCCATACTGAAGGCTGTTGTCTTTGGCTTTCACCAGTAAGTGCTTCAGGTCATCTTTCATTTTAGACAAGTGAGGTTGTGTCATCTGCTTATCACAGGTTGTAAATAAGTCTTTAGTAGTGCTTAATAAATATTTGATGAGTGATTAATTAATTCATTTGATAAGATCTATAAAATTTTGTCTGAGTTTATTTTTCTTAGTACTGAATCAGGATCTTAGTATCAATTTAAGCAACTAGATCTAACTATATCCTAAGTTTCTGAGTTTGTCTGCATCATCTACAAATTACTGTTATAATTAGCATTGTTATAGTTACTTACACTTTATCATGTTGCACATGTTTTTGAGGAAAAATATAATAATCTTGGGCTACAGTTTATTTCTTAGCAGTTGTTCTGGCAATACTTTTGGGGTTAGTGGCACTTTAAAGCCTTTAGTGTAAGTATATCTTCAAATGTATCATGAGAGGGGTATCAATTTAAAGCTTTAAAGCTGATGGTTATAGATTTACAATAAGAATTTGAGGAGAGAAATTTAATGCCAAAAATACAGACAAGGATAGTAGCGTGAATATTTGAACAAACATCTTATTATTGGTTCTTTTGCCAAGCAACATATAACCATGCAATTAAGTTTCAGTTACAATTTGATGGCAGCTGGGAGCACACTGGGACACTTCATACTACACTTATACTCATTCAAATATTTTTTATAAGTTCTCAGTTCCATAGTTTTTGAAGGCATAGGAATTACTTTGTTATTGTACAGACAGATTATACAGGTCAATAAGCAGCTGAGCTGAATTATCCCTTAAAATACATTGCAGTGTTCATAGATGGTATTATTATCCAGACATCTTGAAATACTTGTGCTTTTCTAAGTAGTATTGCCTCAAAGTTCATTGCACATATCAGCCTGTCTCTTATAATTGATGGGGATGCTTCCTCAACCAGGGATTAAATACTGCCCCCTCTTCTCCACCTTCTACCTGTACTCCCACCAAAGCCTTGTATATCCTATCCTTAAATATGGCCCTCAAAGATTTTGGCCCTGAATGATTACCACCTGCTTTTTCATACAGGTTGGTGTAATTTGACTTGCCACCCTCTTTTATAAAAGTTACTGAATATTTTCTGCCATCTTTGTCAGCTTTAAACAAGGCCACTTAAGTTACCAGTCTCTACCCTATATATTTGTTACAAGAAAACTCTATTGGTTTAAACTGGTGTAGGAGATGATGAGAGTGAGATTCCTAAATTATTTTATAAAGTGAATTTAAGTAAGCAACCGTGTAACCAGGATTTACATCTACTGTATTCTGAATTATCTGCTTATAGTCCTCTCTCTTAACAGTTGAGTTTCTCAACCAGTGATTGGATAAAAACACCCTTACTACGTTTTCCACCCCAATTATTGCCCCATCTTAACCCACACAGGCCATGCATATTCTTTCGTACCATACTCCTTCTGATTGGGTTTTTGTTGTTAGGTGCTATCGAGTTGGTTCAGACTCGTAGTGATCCTATGTATGATACAACAGAGTGAAACACTGCCTGGCCCTATGCCATCCTCACAATCGTAATGCCTGAGCCCGTATTGGGGTTTTAGTCATGAGAATTAGTTGTCAAACTTAGAAAATCCAGTCATTTTTCCCATCTTTTGAGCTTTCTTTGGCTCTCATATAAATGAAACACAGCCTACCTTTCGCACAGGCCCCTGTTGTGAATCTCCATCTACTACATAATAACATGACTTCGATTTCTTCAGTGATTCAAATGTTTTGATTAAATGTGTTACCTTTGGCTTATTAAGTTATGAACAATCTAATTACACTAAATATGTTTCCTCAAAATAAAGTTCTTTTTCTGTTTTATTCAGGTTCTTCCTTTCCTATCCAAGGGGGATGTAGACCAGGGTAAGGGGCAAATATAACGTAGTGTCTTAAATTTCCTTGGAATTCTTTATAGTTCCAAGCAGTATACCTTTGTTGACCATGCTGAATAGTGTCATCCCTTTTTCATATAGTCCTAGACAATCAAAGCTGGAAGAAAACTGTTTATTGAAAAAAAATGCCCAAAGTCATTTGTCTTTTGCAGAGGATAGACTCTTGGTCTAGTTTTTCTACCATACCTAGTGACTTCAGTTGTATTTCCATTCTCATAGAAGATGTTTCTTCTGCAGTTTAGCATTACTGAAGAAAAGCAGTGTCAGTTGAGCCAGAAATGGTTTTATTTTGTTTGTTTTAATCAGAATCTGCTGTCTATACCTAAGCTTCAAACTCTGTACATGTGTATTGATAGCTCAAGTGCCAGGTATAGATTAAAATCTCTTATGCTCTCTTGGGAGAAAAATTGAAGGAATTGGAAACAGTTCCTTATTTTCATTTTTATAAGTCATGGAAGCAGTAAAACTCATTACTGTGGTATACAGAACTTCACTGAACAGAGTGATACAGGATTAACGTGTTTGGCTACAAAATAGAAGACCCCGTGTCTTCTATTTTGTAGCCAAACGTGCTGTGTGTAAGACTTGACCAGTTGTCAGTTTTTGCTTCATGTGTTTAGGAACTTTATTATTAGGTACGTACACATTTATAATTGTTATATCTTCCTGCTGTATTGATTCTTTTTATCATTATAAAATGTCCCTCTTTGTCTCTAGTAATAGTCCTTTTCCTAAAGTCTATTTTGTTTTATATTAATATAACCACTCTAACTTCCTTATAATTCACTGGGACAATAGGCATATATCCAAATTGTACTAGGCAAACTAAGATGCATGGTTACTCTCCTTATAATGCTTTTGGTGCATAATTCTTCTGTCTCATGATCTTCTCCCCAACTTTCCTTGCAAGAGGATAATTAAGTAGGGTGATTTCTTCTATGAAATCATATGATTCCCTTGAATTTTCATGATTCTGGACTAGCTCATCACTACTTCTAGGCTAATTTAGAGAAGCATGTCTTTGATTGCTTGAGTTTTTTCCTCTGTACCAAAGGAGTACAGGTAATGGCAGTCAGGGTAGTCCTGGAGTGCCACCACTTCACCTGTAGCTCTGTTTTCAAGGATATACTAATTTTTGAGAATTTCTCCACTGTGTATGTGTAACTTCTCCATAATTAACAACACTCTCGACTGACCTCTTGAAAACAAGGTATTATTTCTCCTGGATCCCATCTATAACTTATACGATCAAGAGACTGAAGGTCTTTATCATCTCTTTTCCTTTCTAGCCTAACCTGTTCCAGAACACCTACAGATATTGTGTAGATGGATATTTTTAGAAATTCTGGAAGATCAATTCTTTCATAGGCCTACCAGAATGATGACCTGTGGCCCTTTGTATAATTGTCATGCAAATTGACATGACTGAAGTCATTAATTCTTAACCTATCAGACCTGATACCCTCTCTTATGAAAAATATTTTATAATGCTGCTCTTACTGTCCTCAGGAACCCTGTTGGCTCAGTGGTTAAGATCTCGGCTGCTAACCAAAAAGTTGGTAGTTTGAATCCACCAGCCACTCCTTGGAAACCCTATGGGGTCACTATGAGTTAGGATTAACTCGATGGCAATGGTTTTTTTTGGTTTTGTACTATCCTGAGATGAAATTTGTAGGTAATATAACCTATCACATAATTCCTAAAAATAAAATAGAATGCCTAAACAGTAATGTAAAGCAAAGAAGGAGAAATAATTTCTGAGATATAGCTTAAGCATTTGGAAGACATAAGAAAACATGATAAAGTATTCACATATTTGTACCTATTTATAATTTACTTCATCAGATATACTAAGTACTTACTATGTGCCATGCACTAAGTGCTGAGGATACAGTAGAAACCAAAACAGATATTAAAACAGGAAAACGGACAAAACAACCCTGTTCTCATAGAGCATATATCCTACTGGGGGGAAATAGATAATGGTCAAGAACATATAGTATATTATTGTTGTTGTTAGGCGTCATCGAGTTGTTTCTGACTCACAGTGACCTTTATGTACAGCAGAACGAAACACTGCCTGTTCCTGCGCCATCCTCACAATCGTTGTTATACTCGAGCCCATTATTGCAGCCACTGTGTCAATCCATCTTATTGAGGGTCTTCCTATTTTTTGCTGGCACTCTACTTTACCAAGCATGATGTTCTTCTCCAGGGACTGATCCCTCATGATAATGTGTCCAAAGATGCGAGACATAGTCTCGCCATCCTGGCTTTTAAGGAGCATTTTGGTTGTACTTCTTCCAAGACAGATTTGTTCCTTCTTTTGGCAGTCCAAGGTGTATTCAGTATTCATCACTGACATCACAGTTCAGAGGCGTCAGTTCTTCTTCAGTCTTCTTTATTTATCATCCAGCTTTTGCATGCATATGAGGCAATTGAAAACACCATGGCTTGGGTCAGGCATACCTTAGTCCTTAAAGTGATATCTTTGCTTTTCAACACTTTAAAGAGGTCTTTTGCAGCAGATTTGCCCAATGCAATGCATCTTTTGATTTCTTGACTGCTGCTTCCATGGGTGTTGATTGTGGATCCAAGTAAAATGAAATCCTTGACAACTTCAATATTTTCTCCTTTATCACGATGTTGCTTTTTGGTCCAGTTGTGAGGATTTTTATTTTCTTTATGTTGAGGTATAATCCATACTGAAGGCTGTGGTCTTTGATTTTCATCAGTAAGTGCTCCAAGTCCTCTTCACTTTCAGCAAGCAAGGTTGTATCATCTGCGTATTGCAGGTTGTTAATGAGTCTCCCACCAATCCTGATGTCCCGTTCTTCACGTAATCCAGCTTCTTAGATAATTTGTTCAGCATACAGATTGAATAAGTATGGTGAAAGGATACAACCCTGATGCATACCTTTCCTGACTTTAAACCGTGCAGTATCCCCTTGTTCTGTTCGAATGACTGCCTCTTGAGCTATGTACCGGTTCCTCATGAGCACAATTAAGAGTTCTGGAATTCGCATTTGTCTTAGCCATCTAGTGCTGCTATAACAGAAGTACCACAAGTGGATGGTTTTAACAAAGAGAAGTTTATTTTCTCATAGTAAAGCAGGCTAAAAGTCCAAATTCAGGGTGTCAGCTCTAGGGGAAGGCTTTCTTTGTCGGCTCTGGAGGAAGGTCTTTCTTGTCAGTCTTCCCTTGCGCTAGGAGCTTCTCAGGTGCAGGGATCCCGGGTCCAAAGGACGCACTCTGTTCCTGGTGCTGCTTTCCTGGTGGTATTGAGGTCCCCAACTCTCTGCTTGCTTCTCTTACCTTTTATCTCTTGAGAGATAAAAGGTGGTGCAGGCCACGCTCCAGGGAAGCTCCCTTTACATTGGATCAGGGATGTGGCCTGAGCCAGGGTGTTATATGCCACCCTAATCCTTTTTAACCACATGCATTGATTATGTTTTATAACACATGGGAAAATCATACATGGCCTAATCAAGTTAATACACACGTTTTTTGGGTGACATAATTCAGTCCATAACACCATTCTTCACAATGTTATCCATAATTTATTATGATTCACACAGTTGAATGCCTTTGCATAGTCAATAAAACACAGGTAAACATCTTTCTGGTATTCTCTGCTTTCAGCCAGGATCCATCTGACATCAGCAGTGATATCCATGGTTCCACAATCTCTTCTGAATCTGGCTTGAATTTCTGGTAGTTCCCTGTCAATGTACTGCTGCAGGCTCTTTTGAATGATCTTCAGCAAAATTTTACTTATGTGTGATATTAATGATATTGTTCAATAATTTCTTCATTTGGTTGATCACCTTTCTTGGGAATTGGCATAAATATGGGTTTCTTCCCGTCCTTTGGCCAGGTAGCTGTCTTCAGATTTCTTGGTGTATTGTATTAGATGATGATAAGTGCTAAAGAAAAGAAATAGATAATCTGAATAGTCCTATATCTATTAAAGAAATAGAATTTTCAGCTAAAAGCCATCTCACACAAAAAATTCCAGGTCCAGGAATAAATAATACCAACTCTACACAAATACTTCCAAAAATTTGGAAAAGAGAGAATACTTCCTAACTTATTCTGTGAGATCATCATTATTCTGATACCAAAATCAGACAAATACATTACAAGAAAAGAAAATTATAGACCAAAATTCCTCATGAACATAGATGTGAAAATTTAAACAAAATTTTAGCAAATTGAGCTCAACAGTGTGTTAAAGGGAAAATACGTCATGATTACGTAGGGTTTACTCCAGGGATGCAGAGTTAACTTAACATTCAAAAATTAGTTAATGCCCCTCAGTTCAACTCCTAAGTATATACCCAAGACAACTGAAAATGTGTGGTCACACAAAAACTTGTACACAAATATTCATAGCAGCATAATTCATAATAGCCAAAAATGCAAACAACCCAAAAGACCATCAGCCGATGAATGAACATGTGCTGTATCCATAAAATGAATTATTACGTATAAAAAGGAATGAAGTACTACTACATACTACAAGGATAAACCTTGAAAATACTATGCTAAGTGAGATTAAAAAAGGGCACATACTGTATGATTTCATTTATGTGAAATGTTCAGAATAGGCAAATCCATAGAGACAGTATATTAGTGGTTTCCAGGGGATGAACAGAGAGGGAAATTGGGACTAACTGTTGGTGCCGTGGTTACGAGCTATGACTGCTAACCAGAAGGTTGGCAGTTCAAATCCACCAGCGGCTCCTTGGAAGCCCTGTGGAGCCGTTCTACTCTGTCCTATAAATTTGCTATGGTTCGGAGTTGATTCGACGGCTACGGATTATGGGCTAATACAGAGTTTCTTTTTGGGGTAATGGAAATGTTCTGAAATTAGATAGTGGTGATGGTTGCACAACATCTTGAATATACTAAAAACCACTGAATTGTATATTTTTAAATGGTGAATTTTATATTATGTGAATTATATCTCAAAAACAATTTTTAAATATTTTATTGTGTTTTAGGTAAAAGTTTATATAGCAAATTAGGTTCCCATTTAACAATTTTTATACAGCTTGTTCCATAACATTGGTTACATTTTTCATGTGTCAACATTCTCATTATTTGCATTCTTTTTATTCTGTTTCCATTAACGTAGCTTCCCTGCCTGTCCTTAGCTTCTGATCTTTGTTTTAGGGTAAATGTTGACTGTTTGGTCTCATATGGTTGATTAATTTAGGGGAGCGCAGTAGTCACAGGTAATATTGTTTATTTATAAACCCATCTATTATTTTGATGAAAGATGACCACTAAGTTCAAAGGGTATCTTAGGGCGATAGTCTCAGGGGTTTCTCTAGTCTCTCTTGGCCCTGTATGTCTGGTGTTTTTTAAGGATTTGAGTTTTGTTCTACATTTTTCTCCCATTCTTACCATGACCTTCTATTGTTTCTGTGGTCAGAATCGTGAGCCATTATTCATATGGACTAATTTCTTCTTTGAGTCTTTGGTTTCCTTCATTCTCTTTAGCTCCAGACGGGAAGAGACCCATAGTTAGTTGTATGTTAGATGGCCACGCACAAGCTTTTAAGACCCCAGACACTACTCACCAATCTAGGATGTAGAACATTATCTTTATGAACTAAGTTATGCCAGTTGACCTAGATATCCCCCAAGACTATGGTCCTGAGCTTTCAAACCCAATTACTCAGTCCCATGAGATGTTTGGATGTCTAGGAAGTTTCTATAACTGTGCTCCCTATGTGCTGTAGTATATGTATGAATATATATGCAGCACACATAACTGTGTGTATACATACGCCTGCAGGTACACCTGTACATGCATACCCCTGTACTTACATGTGCCTTCCTATACTTGCATATGCATATAAGTCTGCTTAGGTAACCACATATATATTTTATTGGTTGTTATTGTTGTTGCAAAATTGTTATAGTATTTACTGAAATTGTGCCTTATTCTTACATACTTTTTAGTGTCTTCATGTACCTTGGACAAGTTGTGCTGACTCCACCCATTTTGGATATTGCCTTTCCCAACACCAAAAATGACAAGTTTCTACTATCTAGAAAGTGATTCTCCCCACCCTTCCCACCCTCCGTCCATCCCTGGTAATGATCCAAGACCACTGCTTTCTGTGTGTATACCTATTCTTCATTTTTTATAAAGACGGTGCCATACAATGTTTGTCCTTTTGGGATTGACTTATTTCACTCAGCATAATGTCCTCCAGATTCATTCATGTTATAAGATGTTCCACAGACTCCTCATAATTCTTTATAGTTGCATAGTATCCTGTTGTATGTATGTACCACCATTTGTTTCTCCATTTGTCCATTGATGGGCACTTACATTGTTTCCATTGTTTTGCTATTGTGAATAATGCACAGAGGTGTACATATATCTATTCATGTCACTGCTCTTGTTTTTCTAGGATATATACCTAAGAGTAAGATTGCTGTATCATAAGGTATTTCTAATTCTAGCTTTCTGAGGAAATGCCAGGTTGTTTTCCATAGTGGTTGTACCATTTTACATTCCCACTAGCAATGTAAAAGAGTTCCAGTCCCCTCACAACCTTGCCGGCATTTGTTGTTTTCTGTTTTGTTTTTTTTTTATCATTACCATTTTTGCAAGGGTAAGAATGGTATCTCATTGTAGTTTTGATTTGCATCTCTTTAATGTCTAATGATCACGAGCATCTCCTCATGTATTTATTAGCCGCCTGAATGTCTTCTTTGGTGAAGTATCTGTTCATGTCCTTTGCCCATTTTTTGATTGGATTATTTGTCTTTTTGTTGTTGAGCTTTTGAAGTTTTCTATATATTTTAGAGATTCAACCTTATCAGGTATGTATTTGCCAAAGATTTTTTTCCCAGCCTGTAGATTCTCTTTTTACTCTCTTGGTAAAGTCTTTTCATGAGCATAGTGTCTAATTTTTAGGAGGTTCCAGTTATCTAATTTATCTTCTGTTGTTCATGCATTTTAGGTTTTGTTTGATATTCTGTTTATGCTGATGATTAGATCCTCTTGTTTTTTCTTCCAGGAACCTTATGGTTTTAGCTTCAACATTCAGATCTTTGAGCCATTTTGAGTTAGTTTTTGTATGTAGTGTAAATAAAGTATGGATCCTGATTCATTTTTCTATGTATGGATATCCAGTTTTGCCAGCACCATTTATTAAAGAAACTGTTTCCCTCCCATTGAATGGACTTTGAACCTTTGTTGAAGATGAACTGCCCATAGATGGATGAATTTACTTCTCGTTCTCAGTTCTATTGCATTGGCCTACGTGTCTGTCATTGTACCAATACCAGGTTGTTTTGATTACTGTGGCTGTATAGTAAGTTTTGGGATTGGGAAGTGTGAGGCCTCCTACTTTGTTGTTGTTCTTCAATATTGCTTTAGCTATTTGGGGCTTCTTTCCATATGAAGTTGAAGATTAGTTTTTCCATTTCATTAAAGAATGTCGGGATTTGGATCAAGGTTGCATTGTATCTGTAGATCCCTTTAGGTAGTGCTGACATTTTCACAATGTTAAGTGTTCAAATCTATGAGCACGGAATGTTTTTCCATGTACCTGGTTCTTTTAGTTTCTTGTGGTAGTGTTGTATAGTTTTCCTTGTATAAGTCTTTTATGTCCCTGTGTTAGGTTTATTCCTAGGTATTTTATCCTTTTGAAAGCTGTTTTAAGTGGTATTGATTTCTTGAGTTCCTTTTCACAGTCCTCCTTGTTAGCGTAGAGGAACCCAGCTGATTTTTGTGTGTTGATCTTGTACCCTGCCACTTTGCTGAATCCTTCTACTAGTTCCAGTAACTTCCTTGTAAAGTCTCTGGGATTTTCTATGTGTAGAATTATGTCATCTGTGAATAAGGATACTTTTATTTCTTCCTTTCCAACTTGGATACCCTTTGTTTCCCTTTCTTGTCTTATTGTTCTAACTGAACTTCCAGTACAATATTGAGTAAGAGTGGTGATAAAGGGCACCTTTGCCTCATTCCAGGGGAATGCTCTCAATCTTTCTCTGTTAAGAGTAATGTTGGCTGTTGGTTTTGCATATATGGCCTTAATTATGCTGAGAATTTTTCCCTCATATTCCTATTTTGCTGAGAGTTTTTATCAGGAAAGGGTGTTGGATTTTATCAAATGCCTTTTCTGTGTCGATTGAGATGATCATGTGATTCTTTGTTTTATTTATGTGGTTGTCTTCAATATCTAGTGCTGCTGTAACAGAAATACCACAAGTAGATGGCTTCAACAAAAAGAAGTTTATTCTGTCACTGTCTAATAGGCTAGAAGTCCAAATTCAGGGCATCAGCTCCAGGGGAAGGCTTTCTCTCTGTCAGCTTCGGAGGAAGGTCCTTGTCATCAATCTTCCCCTGGTCTAGGAGCTGCTCAGAGCAGAAACCTCGGGTTCAAAGGATGTACTGTTCTCCTGGCTATTGTTTCTTGGTATGAGGTTCCCATGTCTCTCTGCTTGCTTCTTTCTTTTTATATCTCAAAAGAGATTGGTTTAAGACACAACCTAATCTTGTAGATTGAGTCCTGCCTTATTAACATAACTGCCTCTAATCCTGCCTCATTAACATCATAGAGGTAAGATCCACAACACATAGGAAAATCACATCAGATGACAAAATGGTGGACAATCAAACAGTACTTGGAATCATGACCTAGCTAAGTTGACACACATTTGGGGGGGACAGAATTCAGTCCATGACAGTGGTGAATTACGTTGATTGATTTTCAAATCTTGAACCATCCTGTATCCCTGGTTTGAATCCTGCTTGATCATGATATGTTACTTTTTTGATATGCTGTTGAATTCTGTTAGCTAGAATTTTGTTGAGAATTTTTGCATCTATATTCATGAGCGAGATTGGTCTATAATTTTCTTTTTTAGTGGTGTCTTTGGTACCAGGGTTATGCTGGCTTTGTAGAATGAATTTGGGGGCATTCTTTCCTTTTCTGTGTTCTGGAATAGTTTGAGTAGAATTGGTGTCAACTCTTTTGAATGTTTGGGTTAGGCCTTTTTGTTATTGTTGGGAAAAATTTTTTTTTTTATGACATCTTCAATTTTTTTTGTTGTGGGTCTGTTCAAATTTTCTATCTCTATGTTAGTTTAGGTAGGTTTTGTGTTTCTAGAAATGTGTCCATTTCTAGGCTTTCAAATTTGTGGAATATAATTTTTCATAGTATTCTGTTGTGATCCTTTTTATTATTTTTTTTTTCTGTTGTAATGTCCCCCATCTCATTTCTTATTTTGGTTATTTGTACCTTCTCATTTTTTTCCTTTGTCAGTTTGGGAAGTGGTTTGTCAATTTTACTGATCCTCTCAAAGAGCCAACTTTAGTGTTGTTGATTCTTTCTATTGTTTTTCTATTTTCTGTTTCATTTTTTTCTGCTCTGGTCTTTATTATAATTTCCTTTTATCTGGTGACTGTGGATGTCTTTTGCTCCTCCTTTTCTATATGTTCAGGTTGTAGGGATAAACTGTTGATTTTTGGACCTTTCTTCTTTTTTGATGTATGCATAATTACTGCTGTCAATTCTCCTCTGAGCGGTATTTTTTCTGTGTCCAAAAGGTTTTGGTGTGTTGTGTTTTCATTCTCTTCTAAGAATTTTTTTAATTTCGTTTTTAATTTCTTCTCTTACCCAGTGGTTTTTAAATAGGATATTATTCAGTTTCCATGTGTTTAATATTTTTCCTGTTCTTTCTGTTATTGACTTCTAGTTGTAGAGCATTTTGATCAGAGAAGATCTTGCTTTGTATTATTTTGATGTTTTTGGATTTATTGAGACTTGTTTAGTGGCCTAATACCTGGTTTGTTCTGGAAAATGACCCAAGTATGTTGAAAGAGAATGTGTACCATGCTATTGTTGTGTGGTATGTTCTGTATGTCCGTCTACAAGGTCAAGTTGGTTGATTATGTTACTTAGATCTTCTGTATCTTTTTTGAGTTTCTTGCTAGGTATTCTGTCCAACATCAAAAGTGATTGAACAGACAGTGTTAAAAGTCTCCTACTGTTATGTAGAACTGTCTGTTTCTCTTTACAATTTTGTTAGAGTTTGTTTTATTTTGGAGCTCTGTCATTGGGTGCGTGTTATTTTGGTTACATCCTTTTGGTGGACTGATCCTGTAATCATTATATAATGCCCTTCCTTGTCTCTAATAATGGATTTTGACTTAAAGTCTATTTTATCAGAGATTGTTATTGCCATTCCTGCTCTCTTTTGATTACTGTTTGCATAATGTATTTTTTCTCATCCTTTGATTTTTAACCTATTTATGTCTTTGTGTCTAAGGTGTGTCTCTAGGCAACATATGAATGGGTCATTTATTTTAATCATTCTTCTACTGTCTGTCTCTGGACTGGTGCATTTAAACCATTTACATTCAGTGTGATTGTTGATAGGTATGAATTTACTGCTGCCATTGTGTTAGGCTTTTTATTGTGCTGTTAATGGTTTCTTTGTTCCATTTATTTTTTGTGCTGAGTACCTTTTGTTTATGGATTTTCTTTTGATTTCCATCTTTGTTGTTGAATTCATGTTTGCTGAGTCTTTTTGGGTTTTTTTTTTTGTGTAAGTAGATTTATTAATTTTCTTTGTGGTTACTCTGGAATTTGCGTTTCTCTCCCTAAGTCTAAAACAGTCTGTTATATTTTAGTATTGCCTTGACTTCCTCTCCATACGGAAAGTCTATAACTACACCCTTCACCCCCCCTCCTTTTTTTTTTTTTTTTTGAGTTTTCATTTACAGATTGACATCTCTGGTTCTCTGTTTTCAGTTTTGCAGCTTTATTTTACATTTGAGAATTCTTTGTCTGGGTTGGTACTTGGATAATGCTGTTGTGTGTCTTAATCTCAGGTTGTTGTCTTGTGTCATTGGTTCTCTGTCTAAAGGACTTCCTTTAATATTTCTTGTCAGGTTGGTTTTTACAAATTCCCTTAATTTTTGTTTTTCTGAGAGAGAGTGTTCTAGTTTCACCTTCGTATTTGAAAAACAATTTTGCTGGATATGTGATGCTGGGTTGGCAGTTCTTTTCATTCAGGGTTTTCTATATGTCATCCCATTGCCTTCCTGCCTGCATGGTTTCTTCTGAGAACTCAGTGCTTAATCTTATTGGTGCCTCTTTGTAGGTGATATTTCATTTTTCATGAGCTGCTCTCAGAGTTCTTTCTTAGTCTTTGATTTTGGCAGGTTTGATTATGATATGTCTTGGTGACTTTCTTTTGGAGTCTGTCTTGTATGGGGTTCATTGAGCTTCTTGGAGTGAAATCTTCTTGTCTTTCATGGTATTAGGGGAGCGTTCTGTCAATAAATCTTCAAAAATTCTATGTGTGCTTTTTTCCTCTTCTGGAATTCTAATTACACATAAATTCTTCTTTTTGATAGTGTCCCCCATAACTCTTAGGCTTTCTTCGTTTTTCTTCATTCTCTTTTCTATTGTTCCTCAAACAGGTGATCCGCTATTTTGGTGATTCTTCTATTACTTCAATTCTACTTCTGTGTCCATTGAGGTATCTATTTCTGATATTTTGTTGTTAATCTTCTGGATTTCTAGTTTTTTTTTAATGGTTTCTAATTGTCTATTTATTTTATCATAGTGTTCTTCTCGTTTTCCTGAATTCTTATAGGATTTTGTCTATGTTTCCTTGATCTCTTTCAGAATCCTGTATATAAGTCTTTTAAATTCCTTATCAGGAAACTTCCTCAGGAAGACTTTTTTTCCCTTTTATCTTGGTCATTTACTTGAGCCATCCTATCCTGTTTCTTAATATAATTTGTTATTGTCTGTTATCTCTAAGACATTAAGGTGTTATATTGTTTATTTATTGATTGTATGTTTCCTTCATCCTGATTTTTTGTTTTGATATATCAGGGTGGATGTGTCAGGTGTGCTTCGCTGATCACTTATCTCATGGCACAGGAGTGCTCACCACCTGTCTCTGGGTGGACAGGGCTATGGCAGGCAGGGTGAGCCTACATCACTGTTCACTGGGTGTGCAAGGAGGCTGATGGAGGGCTGGGTGGGCAGTGGCTACTGTCTGTTGTAGGTCCAGTGATGTGAAAGTGCTTACAGCCACTCACTAAGTGGGTGAGGCAGTGGCCAGGGGGTGTGGCAGGAGGTTGAGGCCACCAGAATGCTCTCTCACTGCTTGCTGGGTAGGCAGGTTAGTGGGTTGGGGGTTGGGGCAAGGACACAAGGGTGGGGGCACCAGAGCACTCCTGTGCCACTCAGAGAGGCGAGTCGGTGGACAGGCAGCAGGGTCAGACAACCAGGGGCACCAGAGCACTCCTGCAGTGCTCAATGGGGTGGGCCAGTTGGTGGGGTCGGGGTCTGGCAGGAGGGGGTGCTGGAGTACTTCTGTGCCTCTCAGCAGGGTGAGTTGGCAGGCAGGTGACCAGGGGTGCCAGAATGCTGTGGGTGGTAGAGCAGCAGACAGGGCTTGGTGGGAGAGAAAAGGAAGGAACTTATACTGTGTCCCCCAGCTGTTGGGGCTGTGAGAATGAAGGAGGTGTCTTAGTTAACCAGTGCTGCTATAACAGAAATACTGCAGGTAGATGGCTTTAACAAAGAGAGATTTACTTTCTCACAGTTTAGGTGGCTAGAAGTCCAAATTCAGGGCACCAGCTCCAAGGGAAGCCTTTCTGTCTGTGTCAGCTCTGGAGTAAGGCCCTTGTCATCAATCTTCCCCTGGTCTAGGAACTTCTCAGCACAGGGACCCTGGGTCCAAAGGACGCACTCACTCCTGGCTCCTCTTTCTTGGTAGTATGAGGTCCCTCTTGTCTCTGTTCACTTCTCTCTTTTATATCTCAAAAGAGATTGACTCAAGATACAACCTAATCTTGTAGATTGAGTACTGTCCCATTAATGCAATTGTTTCTAATCCTGCTTCATTAACACCATAGAGGTTAGGATTAAAAACACATAGGATAACCACATCCGATCACAAAACAGTGGGCAGCCACACAATACTGGCCAATCTTGGATTTACTAGCCCCTGAGGCTACATGAGTCAGGAGAAGCCCCTATCCTTACCATGGACTTGGGACATTCCAGGCTGTACAACTGCATGAGCCATTTCCTTGATATAAATTTCTCTCTCTATATATTTATACACTTATCTGGTTTTGCTTCCCTAGAGAACCCAGCCTGAGATAGAACATATTGATAATTTGGATTTTTTCAAAATTAAAAACTTGTGCTCTTTGAAAGATATGGTTAGGGAGATTGAAAAGAAGCCAGACTAAGAGAAAATATTTGCAATCACTTGCCTGATAAAGGACTTTTATCCAGAAAATATAAAGAACTCTCAAAACTCACTAATGAGAAAACAATGATTGCACTTATATGAAATTTCTAGAATAGGCAACTGTAGAGACACCTAAGTTTATTAGTGTTTAACAGAGTTGGATAGGCGGGAAGGAGAAAGGGTTTCTCTTTGTTTAGGGGACACTGCTTTTCACATGAAATGAAGATAGAACCACATACCTCACACCATGTATAAAAATTACTTACCAAAAAAAAGTAAGTCAAAATGGATCAAAGACCTAAATGTATGACCCAAAACCTTAAAATTCTTAGAAAAACACAAGACTAAATGAGCAACTCCCATCCAGAGGTGAGATGAGAAGGCAGAAAGGGATAGGAGCTGGTGAATGGACACAGGAAATCCAGGGTGGAAAGGGGGAGCGTGCTGTCACATTATAGGGATAGCAGCTAGGGTCACATAACAATGCGTGCATAAATTTTTGTATGAGAAACTAACTTGAGCTGTAAACTTTCACCTAAAGCAAAATTAAAAAAAAAAAATTCTTAGCGAATGTCTGATTACTGCTTTGAGGCCTACTCCCGAACAATGGATTCTTAGGCATGACACCGAAGGCACAGGCAACAAAAGACAAAATAGGTAAATGGGAGCTCATAACAATTAAAGACTTCTGTACATTAAAAGACTGTCAACAAAGTGAAGAAACAGCCTACCTATAGGCTGGAACAAAATTTTGGCAAACTATATAATGGACAAAGGCCTAATATCCAGAATATATAAGTACTTCTACAGCTTAACAAGAAAAAGACAATCCAATCAAAAAATGAGCAAAGGACTTGAATGGACATTTCACCTAAAAGGATATTCAAATAAATGGCCAGCAAACACATGAAAAGGTGCTCAACGTCTTTAGCCATCAGAGAGATGCAAATCAAAACCACAGTGAGATACTATTTCACTCCCACTAGGATTAATTTAAAAAAAGGGAAAATAACACATGTTGGCAAGGATGTGGCGAAATTGGAATCCTTGTCTGTTGCTGGTGGGAATGCAGAATGGTACAGCTATTGTGGAAAACAGTGTCGTGGCCCCTCAAAAAACTAAAAACAGAACTACCATATGACCTAGCAGTCCCACACCAAGGGACTTGAGGGTAGTGGCACAAACAGATGTATCTATACCAGTGCTTGTTGCAGCACTTTACACAGTAGCCAAAACGTGGAAACAGCCTAAATGCCCAACTATGGATGGATGAACTGAATGTACATACATACAATGGAATACCACTCAGTCAGAAAGAGAAGTAAAATCCTGATGTATGCCATAAGATGGAACCCTAAAGACATTATGCTAAGTGAAATAAGTAAATCACAAAAGGACAAATATTGTATGATCTCACTTATATAAAATGACAAGAATAGGCAAATATATAGAGACCAAAGTTTACTAGTGGGGGAGGGAGAAGGTAAAGGAGGGCCATTGTTTGGGAAGCAGTGAATTTCTGTTTATGGTGATGGGAAATTTGGCACAGATTCAGGGTAATGGTTGTACAACCAGTTAATGTAATTGATATCATTAAGCTGTACAACTGAAAAGTGTTGAATTGGCAAATGTTGTGTTATATATATTATAACAATAGAAAAAGAGCAGCTGCTGATGCTGCTTATGTACTACAAGCAAACACCTCAAGGGATTTGTTTTCTTGGTTTGGAGGTATATGGTCATGATTTCATGGTACATCTCAGTCCATTGGCCTAATACTGTTTTTTCGGTGATTCTGTTCTACCTCCTAGTTCATTGTGTGGTGCCTGAGGTCTTAAAGGCTTTCAAGCAATCATCCAAGCTACGACAATTGGTCTCCATTCACCTGGAGTAGAAGAGGTAGGAGATCAGAAATCAGAGGAGGAAATGGAATGTGTGTTTGTTTGCCTCCATGAACAGCCACCTCCTATGCATGAGATCAGAAGAACTGGATGCTGCCCAGCTACCATTACTGAACATTTTGATTAAAGATTCTGTTGAAGAACCCTGATCAAAAAGGGGGAAACATAGAACAGAATTTCAAATTCTCAGTGGAATCCAGACATTCAGGAGCCAATGAGGCTGAATGAACCCCGAAACTATTGCCATGAGATAATCTTTAAACCTTAAGCTTCAAATGAAAACTATCCCCTGAAGTCTCTTTGAACCAAACAGTAGTTTAGTTTAATTAGTAAAGTATGTCTATCTTGAGCATTGTGCTGTTATAGAATTTTCTGAGTGAAAGGTTAGATGAGAAGCTTAGGGGAAAATGAGTTTATGTTAATGGTGTTGATGTCACTGAATTGTACCTATAGAAATTGTTGAAATGGTATATCATTTGCTGTATATATTTTCACCTAAATAATTATAATAAAATTATTTGCAAAAAAGTAAGTGATGGAAAAATTTGGAAACAGGTAATGGTGATGGTTGAACAACATGATTAAAGTAATTAATGTTACTGAATTTTGTACATGTTAAAAATGTTAAAATGGCAAATGTTTTGTTACATATATATTTACCACAATAAAAAAAATAAAATGAAAAAGGGCCAAACTTTGAAAACTTCCCCCATGAAGATATATGGATGGCAAATATGCACATCAAAAGATGATCGACTTATAAGTTCTTCCAAACCACAACCAAACCTATTGCCATTGAGTTGATTCCGACTCATAGCAGCCCTATAGGAGAGAGTAGAACTGCCCCATAGGGTTTCCAAAGAGTGGCTGGCGGATTTGAACTGCCATCCTTTTGGTTAGCAGCCGACTGCTTAACCATTGTACCACCAGGGCTCCTTATAAGTTCTTAGGGAAATGCAAAAAAAAATCACAATGAGATACCACTATGCATCTAGTAGATTGGCTAAAATTTAAAAGACTGGCTGTCTTAGTTGTCTGATGCTGCTATAACAGAAGCACCACAGTGGGTGGCTTTAACAAACAAATTTATTTTCTCACAGTTTAGGAGGCTAGAAGTCCGAATTCAGGGTGCCAGCTTTAAGGGAAAGCTTTTTCTCTCTGTTGGTTCTGGGGGAAGGTCCTTGTCTCTTCAGCTTCTGCTTTCTTATTTGTTGGAAGTTTCCATGTGTCTTGGCATCCATCTTACCCTATTCCTGTTTCTTTGTTGCTTGTTTAATCTCTTTCATATCTCAAAAGAGACTGACTCAAGACATACCCTATACTAATCTTGCCTCATTTACATAATAAAGACAACCCTTTCCTAAGTGGGGTTATAACCATAGGTATAAAGGTTAGGATTTACAGCACATATTTTAGGGGTACACAATTCAATCCATAACATTCTGCCCTTTGGTCCTCCCAAAATTCATGTCCTTGCCACATGCAAAATACATTCACCCCATTACATTATTCCAAAATCAACTCCAAGTTCAAAATCTTATCTTCTGAATCATCTGAATCAAATATGGGTGAGACTTCAGGCATATTCCATCCTAGGGCAAAATCCCTCTTCATCTGTGATCCTGTGAAATGTAGATCTCTGAAATGTTTCCAAAGTATAGTGACGGAACAGGTACAAGGTAGACATTTCCATTACAAATGGGAGAAATTGGAAGGAAAGAAGGGATTACAGGCACCGAGCAAGTCCACCCAGCAGAACAAATTATGTTAGCTTTCAAGCCTTGAAAATAATCCTCTGTTCCCTAAGACCATCTGGGCAGTGGCCCCACCCTCCAGACTGGGTGTTGGCCACACTGTCTGGATTCTGAGTGGAGGCCCTCAGCCCTAGGCTTAAACCCACCTTCCAGGCCCTCTGGGATGGCAACTCTGCTACCTCAGTTTTGGGTGGCCCCATTCTCCTAGTCTGTCTGAGTGGTGACCCTACCCGCTCAGCCCTGACAGGCCCCAGTCTTCTGCCCCTTACATGGGAGCCCCACCCCTTCAGCTTTGGGAAGTGGCCCCATGCCCCTGGCATACGTTAACAACAGCCCCCACACTCTAGAACTGAGTTGGCGAAGATCAGATTCTTTGAAACCTAGGAGGCCGTGGCCCCACCCTTTCAGATCCAGGAGACCATAACCCCACCCTTGGAAACCAAGAAAGCCCTGCTTCCCTTGGTCCTTCCAACAGCTCTGCTGATCTCTGAGCTGCTCCAGGAATGGTCCTTTTCTTTTCTTGGAGGACAAGAGATGTAGCTCCTTTGGCCTGTTTTCCTGCCTGTAGAATTCCAAGAGGCAGATAGTGTTCTTTCCTTTCGTTTTTCCTCTGTCCCCTTCAGTCTAAGCTGCTGTTGGGTTTTCTGCTGTAGTAGTTGGTTAGATCCATCAGTCACAGGCTTAATCTCTTTAACAAAAGGTTGTGTAGCCACGTTCCTTAGCAAACATTCTAGGACACGTGTCCTTATTTGTACAACAGAATTTTCCAAATCTTTAAGTTCTGTTTTCATTTTGTACAATTCGTTTTTAAGCCCACCTCTTTCCTCTCAAATTTTGTTATAAGTAGCAAGGAGAAACTATGTGTCTGCCCCTTTAAGGTCTTACTTAGAAATCTCATCAGCCAGATGTCCAGTTCATCACTTACAAGGTCTACCTTCAGTCAAACATTTGAACATAATTCAGACAAGCTGTTCACCACTGCATAAAAAGCATCGCTCTTCCTCCATTGTCCAGTCATGTGTTCACCACTTTCTTTTAAAGCCTCACCAGAATCACATTTAATGTCCACATTTCTAGCAACATTCTGCTGCTAGTGCCATATGTATTCTCTAAGATGATAGAGACTGTCTCTATAGCTCTCCTCACTTTCTGAACCCTCATCAGAATTGCCTTTGATACCCATAATTCTACCAACAATCTCTTCAAGGCAATCTAGATGTTTACTATCAGGCACCTTCAAACTCTTCCATCCTTTACCCCGTACCCAGTTCTAAAGCTGCTTCCACATTTTGGGTATCTGTTACAGCAGCACCCCACCCCCAGTACCCAATTTTGTGTTAGTTATCTGCTGCTATAACAGAAATATCACAAGTGGATGGCTTTAACAAGCAGAAATTTATTTTCACACAGTTTAGGAGGCTAGAAGTTCAAATTCAGGGCGCCAGCTTTAGGAGCAGGCTTTCTCTCTCTGTTGGCTCTGGGGAAAGGTCCTTGTCTCTTCAGTTTGTTTCCTGGTTCCTTGGAGATCTCCATGTGTCTTGTCATCTATTTTACCCTAACTCTGCTTATTGGCTTATTTGTTTAATCTCTTTTATCTTAAAAGAGATTGACTGAAAATACACCCTATGCTAATCTTGCCTCGTTAACATAACAAAGACAACACATTCCTAAGTAGGATTATAACCACAAGCACAGAAGTTAGGATTTACAACACATATTTTGGGCGGACACACTGACCATGCAGATTTTTTACAAGGATGTACAGGAAATGGGACCCTCATTATGTTGCTGGTGGGAATGTAAAGGGTACAACCACTCTGGAAAATAGTTTGGCAGTTTCCTAAAAGTTAACAAACGCCTACCGTAAAATACAACCATTCCACATTTAGGTATTACCCAAGAGAAATGAAAGCATGTATTCATACAAAAACTTGTACGTGTCCATAACAGCTTTATTTGTAATAGCCAAAAACTGGAAATGACTCAGATGCATATCAACAGGTGAATGGATAAACAAAGTATGTATATCCATACAATGAAGGACTCCACCCCACTGAAGAACTAGTCATCAATATAAAGGGATGAACTATTGATACACTCAACAACATGGGTGGATCTCAGAATAATAAGTCACACAGAAAAAGAGTATGTACTGTATGATTCTATTTATGTAAAATTCTGGAAAATGCAAACTGATCTATAATGACAGTAAACAGATCAGTTTTTAAGGAGGCAGCAGGGAGGAACAGGATGAGGCACTACAAAGGGCATGAGGAAAGTTTTGGGGGTGATGGTATGTGTTTGGAAACCCTGGTGGTGTAGTGGTTAAGTGCTATGGCTGCTAACCAAAAGGTCAGCAGTCTCATCCACCAGGCACTCCTTGGAAACTCTATGGGCAGTTCTACTTTGCCCTGTAGGGTCACTATGAGTCGGAATCAACTCGACGGTAGCGGGTTTGGTTTTTTGGCTTTGGTATATGTTCCTTATTTTGATTGTGGTGATAGCTTCCTGGATGTATACATATTTCAAACTTACTTAATTGTGCCCTTCAAATTTGTGTGTTTTATTGTATATCAGTTATACCTAAGCAAAGCTGCTAAAAAATGAAATTAAAAAAATATATTCCTAACAAACATTTCTTGAGTGGCTACTATGTTGTAGTCTCTGTGCTACATGCATTATATATTTTATCTCATTTAATCTTCACAATGACCCTGTAAAGTTGTTCTTATCTCCATTTTACATATGAGAGCACTGAAGATAAGAATAAATTAAAATGTCTAATCCTGGATAATAAAATAGTCCTGAAATTTCAAAGGAAAATTATCCAAGTTCTCTCAACCAGTAAATGGAACAGCGAGGATTCCATCCCAAGCCACTCTAACTTCAGAGTCTATACTTTTTTTCTTACTATACCACCTTTTTTTTTTAATCCCCAGTAGTGGAACCCTTTAAAAAATGATATATTATATGGAACCAAAAACCAAAAAACCCAAACCCAGTGCCATCAAGTCGATTCCAACTCAGAGCAACCCTGTAGGACAGAGTAGAACTGCCCCATAGAGTTTCCAAGAAGTGCCTGGCAGATTCGAACTGCCAACCCTTTGGTTAGCAGCCGTAGCACTTAACCACTACGCCACCAGGGTATATGGAACCACAGTATATAAAATCAGTAAAATTAGAGCTGCTCTGGTTGAAACAAAGACCTCACCTGTGCCTCCCTTAGCAGCTTCTGCAGCACTTCCTATGGAACTGAAAAACTTTGGAGAAAATAATAAATACTTACTGACATACTGATTCTGAGTGAGTCCCTGTTCTTTAATTAATCAAAGATTAATAAAATGTGATAGTTTACTGGGACCCACCTGTTGGCATAATTCACCCTCCTTCATTGTTGTTGGTGTTAGGTGCCATTGAGTCAGTTCCAACTCCTAGCAACCCTGTGTACAACAGAACGAAACACTGCCCGGACCTGCACCATCCTCACCGTTGTTGTGTTTGAGCTCATTGTTGACGCCACTGTGTCAATTCATCTCCTTGAGGGTGTTCTTCTTTTTCACTGACCCTTTGCTTTACCAAGCATGATGGCCTTCTCAAGGGATGGTCCCTCCTGATAACATGTCCAAAGTACAAAAGACAAAGTCTAGCCATCCTTTCTTCTAAGGAGCCTTCTGGCTGTACTTCTTCTGAGACAGATTTGTTCATTCTTCTGGCAAACCATGTTATATTCAGTGTTATTTGCCAACACCATAATTCAAAGGCATCAGTTCTTCTTCAGCCTTTCTTATTCATTGTCCAACTTTTGCATGCATGTGAGGCGATTGAAAATACCCTTCAGTAAAAACTTTCCTTTTTTTGAGACTTGTACTTTGCGCAGGATCATACCTTCCCTGGACCGTTTCCTGATTGACATCTCTTAATATTTGTATTAGTTTTTTGTTGCTGCTGTAATGAATTACCACAAACTTGGTACCCTAAAAAGACACATTTATTATCTTATACAGTTCTGTAGGTCAGAAGCCTGACATGGGTTTCACTGGGCTAAAATCAAGGTGTCAGCAGGGCTGCATTTCTTTCTGGGGGCTCTAAGGGAGAACCTGTTTCCTTGCCTTTTCCAGCTTCTAGAGGCCACTCACACCCCCTTGACTACAACTTCTAGAGACCGCCTGTATCCTTGGTGCACGTCCCCCTTCCTCCATCTTCGGAACCTACCGCATTGCATCTCTTTGACCTTTCTCCCAAAGTCACACTTCCCTTTCTTCTCTTCTACCTCCCTTTTCCACTTTTAAGGACTCTTATGATTATATTGTGCCTACCCAGATAATACAGGATAATATCCCCATCTCACGGTCCTTAACTTGATCACATCTTCAGAGTTTTTTGCCATGTAAGTCATATTCATAGGTTCCAGGAGTAGGACACAGACATCTGTGGGGTGTGAGGTCATTATTTTGCCTACCGCAGTATTTATCAATATCTTATACTCAGTGTTCTTTGATAGCTTGGACACCAGCTGCTTTTATCTATTCTTCATTCCACTTCAGTTACCCACTTCAATATCCATACCTTAGATCTACAATAGTCTAAAATAACTCTTCCTCTAAAATCTTAAAGTTTTAATAATTATACTCTGTCTATAACACCCTATCCTTCTCTCTTTTTTATTGCACACTCCCACTATATCTGCTGTATAGTTGGGTAGAGGCACAGGGTTGCATGAGGAAATAATGGACTGCCTGGAGGAAGAGAGTCCTGTGCAGAATTCTGAAAAGTGGCCTTAGGTTTGATCAAGGCTTTCCTGCTTACTAATTTTGTCACCTTGGGAGAGTCACTTAACTTCCTTCTCTGATCCTCAAGATCTTCAGATGAAAAATGAGGCTAATTTTTTTATGAGGTTGTTATAAAAATAAGAGATAATATATAAACTACCTATCTCATAATGGACATTCAATGTATTATTACCTTATTGAGATCCTAATTTTATCCCCTTTGTAAGGCTGTGTTATCTCATTAAGATACATGGCCTCCTGAGACAAAAGTAGCTGAATTTTTTTCTGATCCCCAGTTTCTATTCCAAATTTTCCAAGCAGCACATCTCTCTTAGTATCCAGCCTCTACTTCCATTCTTCTTTAGCGTAGGCTTTTTCTAGGCTCAAGTCTGGCTTTGTTTTATAGTTAGACACTACAATGATTATGATTTTCTGACTAATACATACTTTTAAAATTTAGTCTAGCTGGGTGTTAAATGTTGAAAAATTACTTTTTAAAATATTTATCAAGCAAAATTGGCCCAGAGCATGGCACTTAGTAGGTATTCAATAAATGCTCATTGATCAGTTGGTCTCAACTCACCTGGATCAAAGGGGCATGAAGACCACCAAGGACACAAGGTAATTATGAGCCCGAGAGACAGAAAGGCCACATAAACCAGAGACTGCATCAGCCTGAGACCAGAAGAACCAGATGGTGCCCAGCTACAACAATGACTGCCCTGACAGGGAACACAACAGAGAACCCCTGAGGGAGCAGGAGAGCAGTGGGATGCAGACCTTAAATTCTCGTAAAAAGACCAGACTTAATGGTCTGACTGAGACTAGAAGGACCCCGGTGGTCATGACCCCCAGACCTTCTGTTAACCCAAGACAGGAACCATTCCCAAAGCCAACTCTCCAGACAGGGATTGGACTGGACAATGGGATAGAAAAAGATGCTGGTGAAGAATGAGCTTCTTGGATCAAGTAGACACTTGAGACTATGTTGCCATCTTCTAACTGAAGGGGAAATGAGAGGGCAGAGGGAGGTCAGAAGGTGGTGGAATGAACACAGAAAGAGAGAGTGGAGGGAAGGAGCAGGCTGTCTCATTAGGGTGAGAGCAATTAGGAGTATATAGCAAGGTGTATATAAATTTTTGTATGAGAGACTGACTTGTAAACTTTCACTTAAAGCACAATAAAAATTTTTTTTAATGCTCATTGAGTGTAGTCATGCAACTTTTTAAATTGATACCACCATATACAGTCTCCAAATTCAGCTGATACTAGTGTCAATCACTAATCCTACTCTGTGACTCAGCCAGCTGACCGTCCCACACCCTGCTGTGCCTGCATGAAATCTTCATGGCTTTCCTCAAGAAACCACTCCCACTCCCTTCTTCCTTAGCAAGTATTGTATCTTCTCCTTCAAAGAGAAAATAAGATTCATATGGCAGGAACTTCCACAACTTCCCCCAGGAATTTATCAATATGTACACCCATCTCAATTTTCCTCACTTCTAGGTAGAAAAAAATACTTTGCTCCAAGGCAAATCCTTCCATTTATGCTTTGGGTCCTATCCTGTTCTGTCTCTTCAGGGCCCTTAACTCATTAGTTTTCCTCTCTTTATCCTGTATTATTATTTTCACCTTCTCTATTAGCTCTTTCCCCTCATTATATAATGGCTACTATTAACTAAATCCACCACCCATCTGTCAGTTTGTCATACTGTGGTGGTTTATGTGTTGCTGTGATGCTGGAAGCTATGCCCCCAGCATTTCAAATACCAGCAGGGTCACCCATGGTGGACAGTTTCAACAGCACTTCCAGACTAAGACTAGGAAGAAAGGCCTGGCAATCTACTTCCAAAAATTAGCCAATAAAAACGTATGGATCACAACAGAACATTGTCTCCCTCACTTGTTTTGAACACATCATCAGGAGGGTTTGATGGCTGGAGGAGGATATCATGTTTGGTGGAGTAGAGGGCCACTGAGGGTGAGGGAGAACCTCGAAGAGTAAATTGGCACAATAGCTGCAATAATGGACTCGAACACGATGACGATTGTGGGGCTGATGCAGGACCAGGCAGCGTTTCCTTCTGTTGCATGTAAGGTCTCTATGGGTCAGTGTTGACTTGAAGCCAGCTATCTATATTTCTCTTGTGTATCTAGATAGATAGATATCTAAATAGATAGATAAAATAGATCTTACCTATCTATATCTATCTATAAGGAGCCCTGGTGGCGCAATGGTTAAGTGCTCAGCTGCTAACCAAAAGGTTGGCAGTTCACACCTACCAGCCAGTCCACAGGAGAAAGATGTGGCAGTCTGCTTCTGTAAAGATTTACAGTCTTAGAAACCCTCTGAGGCAGTTCTACTCTGTCCTTTAGAGTCACTGACTCAGAACTGACTCAATGGCTGTGGGTAGGTGGTAGGTATCTATCTATATATCTTACATAAGATATGTATGTCTATATAAGCCCTTGCTATTTTAGTTACAGATGCTTTATCCATCTTATTTAATTCTCACAGAAGTCTTCCAAGGTTCTAACTTATAGGTAACAAAACTACATTTCAGAGAGATGAAATAACTTTCCTAAAGTTACACTACAATTAAGTGGCAGAGGCAAGATTCAAATCCAGGCCTTATCTAATTACAGCATTCATGCTCTTTACATTAGTTCTTGCAGTGTTCTATGCAAATCTCTCCCGTATCTGAAACACAAATCTCCCTTGATTGTGCATATCCCTCTAGAACCCGTCTTTCTCTCTACAGCCATTTTTTGTTCTTACTCCTTCCACTTCCTCATCTTGCCAGTGTACTGTGGCTGCCTCCATCATACCACAGAAACCACTGAGGTTATGAGAGTTTTCCTAGTTGCCAAATAGAATGATACTTTCTTTTTTAAAAAACATTTTTAGCTTTCATGTTATTCTTTGAATACACAGTACATTCGTATGGTTCAAAATACAAAAAATTTGCAGTAATAAAAAAGTTCACTCTACCCTAGCCCTCCATGACTGTTAACTTTCTCTCACTAGAAGTAACCAGTGCTACCAATTTCTTTTGTTTATTTCCAGATATATTCAATGCATATGTAAGCAGATACCTATGCGTCTTCTCCAAACACTCAAACATACCCTTTTCTTACACTAATAGTATCCTACTGTATACACAGTGGTTAAGTGGTACAGCTGCTAACCAAAGGGTCGGCAGTTCAAATCCTCCAGGCGCTCCCTGGAAACTCAATGGGGCGGTTCTACGCCATCCTATAGGGTCGCTATGAGTCAGAATTGACTCGAGGGCACTGGGTTTTTTTTGGGGGGGGGTATACACTGTTTATCTTGTATTCTTTACATAGCAATGTTTATTCATACAATAAGTATTTATTGAGCACCTACTATGTACCAGGCACTGTTTTAGGCATGGAGGATCCAGAAATAAGCAAAATGACAATCTTTACTCTCTAGAGCTTTTCTTCTAATGAAGGGAAACAGATAATAGATATACAAGTCATCCCTTGGTATCCGCGGGGTATTGGATCCAGGACCCTGCAGATACCAAAATTTGTGGATGCTTAAGTCTCTTATACAATGGCATAGTATTTACATATAAAGCTGGAGCTAGGGGCAAGCACTGTGAGGTACCCACTGCTCATGTGTGCCTGATCTGGCGGGTTCTAGCTCCCACCTGGGTGGAGGGTGAAGGGAGAAGAAGGCTTCATTTCTCTGGCTGCAAGTTTCCTGCGGGAGGAGGTGGAGGCACCTTGTGGGTACCCTGGCAGGTGCAGCTCACACCAAGAAACGCCCAGGCCTGAAGGGCAGGAGCTAATCCGCCGAGCGGAGCTAACATTTGGAACACAGGCAAGGGACATTTTCCTAATTGCTTCTTTGTTTTTGGAACTTTATGGAATTTTTTCCAAATGTTTTCAATCAGCGAATGTTTGAATCTGTAGATGCAGAACTCATGGATACAGAGGGCAGACTGTACTATGTTAGATGCAGGTCTGATGCTCAGCTGATATGTACCACAACAAGATATATGCTAGTTTCTGTTTTGATTAGGCAGTGCTCCTGCCTATTTATTCCATATGGACAGCCCTTCTTCCCTACGTCTTGACATGGCTGACTCCTGCTTGTCTAATTTCTGTTCAGACATAATCTCTACTCAGAAAGCCTACCCAAACCACTCCCAAATGTGGTTTTGGAACCCCAATTGATGATTCCCATCAGAGTTTACCCCACGTATCAACTTTATTGAAAATGTTCGTCTTTCTTCTCAAGTTGATTCCGATCTTCTTGAGCACAATGTTGTTCAGCGTCATACTCAGGATTTATTCATTCATTCATTCAACAAATACATATGGAGTGCATATATGTGTGTTAGGCTATCCCTGGTGCTTCTGATGGTGATGAACAAACAGATGAGGTTACTATCCTCATGGACCTTATATAGTAAGATGTCAGTAAACCTTCAAATTCTCATGGAACCCAGACTTCAGGAATTATGGAGGCTGGATGAACCCCTGAAACTATTGCTCTGAGATAAAATCTTTAAACCTTAAACCAAAAATGTCCCCTGAGGTCTTCTTAAAACCAAATAATAGTTTAGCTTAACTAGTAAAGAATGTCTGCCTTGAGCATTGTGTTCTCTTAAGATCTATCTATATGGGATCAGATTGACAACAGTAACTCGAAAGATTAAATAGGAAGTTTAGGGGGCAGTGAGTTTATGTTAATGGGGGAGGAACAAGTCAGGAAAGGAGGGTGAGAATGGTTGCATAACTCTAAGAGTGTAATCAGTGTCACTGAACTGTCCATGTAGAAATTGAATTGGTGTATTTTCTGCTGTGTATTATCTCAGCAACAACAAAAATAAAATTTAAAAAAAGATGTCGGTAAACCTTAAATGAATAGACAAATGGAATTACAGAATCATGGAGTGTTAGCTCTGGAAGGGACTTTAAAGTTCAGAGTTCCCTTTTCTTCCATTGGAGCCAACTTTTCTTCAACATAGTAATATTTGTATTTGTATAATACTTAACCTTTGAAAGTGTTTTCACAGATATCAGCTTGTGTCATCATTACAAAAACCCAATGAAGTAAACATGGCAGTGAATTATTATCTTTATAGATGAGGAAAGTGAGGCTCAGAAAGATGGGCTGAATTTATTTAAGGTCACAATAACTAGTAAATTGTGGATCAGTCAATTAATGGAATCTGTGTGACTCCCAGTGCAATGCATTTCCACCTCACTTTGCAGCTTCCTAATGGCTCTGATATATGGACAGTCAGTCAGCTTGTATTTGAGCATTCCATTGACGGTGAGGCAGGCACCTTTTGTTGTTAGAAAGTTTTTTATGTTATATCTTCTCATTGGTATTGTGTCAATTCTGAAAGAAGTCAAAAGTAGCACCTGTTTGCTATGATCAAAACCAAACAAGTTGCTGTCAGTCGATTCCGACTCATGGTGATCCCATGTGTTGGAGAGTAGGACTGTACTCCTTTTGGAAGCAGATCACCAGGCCATTCTTCTGAAGTGCCTCTGCTAGCTCTTTACATATTTGTTGTTGTTGGCTACTACCAAATTGGCCGTCATCTCACGGTGACCCCATGCACAACAAGATGAAACGCTGCCTGGTCCTGAGCCATCCCCTTCATCATTTGCAGATTGGACCATTGTGACCCAAAGGATTTTCATTGGCTGATTTTCATAATTATATCTCCAGGCCTTTCTTCCTGGTCCATTTTAGTCTGGAAGTTCTGCTGAAACCTGAACTGTTCAGCATCATAGCAACATACAAGCCTCCACTGATAGATGGCTGGGGGCTGTGCATGAGGTACATTGGCTGTAAATTGAACCTGGGTCTCCTGCATAAAAAGTGAGACTTCTACTGAACCACCAGTGCCTCATCCTTACATTTTTACAAGCCCCTAAATCTCTCTTCAATCACCCCTCTTACGGTATGGTTTCCTAACATCTCCACTAGCCAGTCTAACTTGCTGCTCATAGCTAAGTAAGAGTGCTTTCAGTATGGTGTGACCAGAGCATAGTGATCACCTGAAGACTCCAGTGTTGTGAATGCTGTCTTAAAATGCATTAGTGCTGTCACAACAGACTATTTGTGGTCACCTCAAAATACTCCACTTCCCACCCCCAACCCCCGTCTTTTTTTGTTGTAAAGTGTCACTTCCTTGGGGAAGCGTTTCCTGTCTGAACCCCCCTGCATTAGATCAGATGCTAACATGGTTTTATAATCTCTCATTTAGAGTTCCAGTGGTTGTCATAGATTAGTTTGTATTAAAAACCCAGTGCCGTCGAGTCGATTCCAACTCATGAGATGAATGAGTAGTTTGTATTAGAACCACCTAATATGCTTGTTTAAAATGCAGATTATAGGCCCCATCCCAAGAGATTTCGAATCACTGGGTTTGGGATGGAACCAAGAAATCTTCATTTTAACAAGCATTTTAGGTGATGTCCTCCTTGAAACTCAATTCAAGTAGTGATTTTAAGCAAAACAGCCTATTTAGGGGGCTGGGGCATTGTCATTGTATTTTTTCAAATAAAATATTCTGATTTTTTCTCTTTTTATCTCACTCTAAAGAACTGCTAGTTGAATGCGGGGCAGGTTTAGCAAATTCCAGTCAGAGCTATGATGAAGTTGAATAGAGGCTAGTCTAAAGATAAAGTAAGGCTGGCTGAACAAGAACAGAGCTGCTTTAATTAGGATCCTGCATAGAGTGTAGTTGAGGTTCAGCATGTCAGTTTTTTAGGAAGGACTTGAGTTTTATTCAATTTCCGAGTGGCCACCCACCATTCCAGTGCTCTCTCTAGCCTACTTCTTCCAACTCCCTTTTTTTCCCCTTTGCTTTTTCATTTTTCCTTCTATGTCTATAAGATGGAGAGGAAGCAACCCTAAATTAAGTTCACATTCCGACTGTCTGCTGCTGACTAGCTGTGTGACCCCAGGAAAGTTCTTTAATCTGTGTCCATCTCCATTTTTTTCACTTGTAAAATGAGAAGAAAATAACAATGCAAGCACTTACTGTATGTTAGCTCCCTCCTGTTGCGTCTCCCTTGCCGTTTTCCCCCCTCTTTCTATGTATTCTTGCCCTTTCTATGTATCTCCTAACCTCACCCCAATCTCTTGTTGTAGGTAGTAGCCATCAGTTTAGTCTCTGCCTTGATGTCATACATCACACCTTGATTTGTCAAAATAAGAACCATATTTTGAAGGAATTATGGAGATCATATAGGCAACCCCATTGGCATTGTTCCTGTTTTCTTTAATACCATATCCCCACAGGGCTTTGTACATTATAGGGAGTTAGGTATAACTTGGGGAATAAATGATTGTATGAATGAAAAAATAAACCAATATCATCTGATGCAAAAATGTCCTTTATAATAATCTAAACTTCCTATATCCCCCTTAACTACTAGACACTGAGATTGATGACAGGGATTATGCCTTTCTCATCACTATTTTTAATGTTTACCATTGGATCTTGCATGTAAATGAATGATTGGAATGAATAAAATAGGTGGTCACATTGTACTTCAGTATGTCCAGAAACAGTGAACTTTTACCTTCTAGGGCAAACAAATAAAAGGCAACCAACTGTTCCATTCATTCAGTCTGACAACTCCAATGGTGGGATAGTGATCCATGAGTATCTAAATGAGATGTTATGAGGCTTATCCATGGTTTTCTTCCACCTTCAAGACCCCCAATTATCGCCTTGTACCTCCAGACTTGATGGCAGAAAAGACCACAAGGTTGTGAAGCAGATAGCATGAAGTTCATAAATAAGAACAGTCTATGTAGCAACTGATCACAAGCCAGAAACTGAATAGGCCAACTAGCTGTCTGCTGCCAGAGAAACTGCCGTGGCTGTGAGACTTAGAGTCTAGAGGTACCACTAGACCTGAAATTAAGATGATTAGTACAAATGTAAAGACTGAGGAGAAATGAAGTGTTGATTCATGCTTACAGTATGGATGGAGTTTGACATTATGCTGAGCGAAATAAGCCAGTCACAAAAGGACAAATATTGTATGACCTCACTTATTTAAAAAGATAAGAAAAGGCAAATTTACAGTGACCAAAATTGATTAGTGGTTACCAGGGGTGGTAGGAGGTAGGAAGGAGGAAAGGGGGCTAACGGTGATGGAAAATTCGCATTGATTGAGGGTAGGGTTGCACAGCTGACTATTGTAATTGCTGTCAATAAGTTGTACACCTGTAAAAAGAAATTGGCAAAAGTTGTGTGATAGATTAAAAAAAAAAATTTAGAGACTGCTGAATAATGATACAATGCAGAAGACAGTTCTAGCTTCTAAAGGCTCAGTATCTAAATTGGGTTCTTAGAATAGGAAGATGAAAGATGGCAGGAAGAAGGGAACTCAAATAGCACCTATAAAACTTATTGCTTTTATTTGCTAAATGTCTCTCCACAGTAGACTTGTACCCTCCTCAAAGTCTGCAGCTGGACAAGTGCCAGGCATAAAGTATGCATTTAGTGAATGAGTATGTGGATGATTAAGCAAGCCACCCTGCAGTACTTGCCCTTTGTTGCTGTGTCTAACCAAGCCTCAAGTGCTGTGATACAACTGGTGTGATAAGAGATGCTTTGCCCCAATTAATAATAATTCTTATCATTATTATAGCTATGATTATAATGGCTTCCATTTCTATAATGCTTACTATATGCCAGGCCCTCTCTGAAGTGTTTTTATATACAGAAAACTAATTTAATAGTCGTAACAACCCTGTGGGGTAGTTATTATTATTCCCATTTTAGAAATGAAGAAACTGAGGCACAGAGACAAATAATTGCCACAGCTAGCAAATAGCAGGGCTGGAATACAACTTAGGCATCCTGATTCCAGAGTCTGTTCCTTAACCATTACGCTTTTTCCTCCAGCTGTGCTTTTTGCGTGCCGAGCATGCGTCCCTTTACCTATACTTCTGGTATCATCATCCTTCTTGTGGGGGAAACCATTCCATGTGGTTGGAATAGCGTTGACCATTTTCTTCTTACCCTCACATGAGGACACATGAGAGGCCTGGCTGACTGACATACCCCTTATTCTGGGGACAATCAGATGCACATGCTTTTGGCTGGTGTTGCTAGTCATAAGGATTACATGAGCCTAAAGTAGCCAGTGGCTGTTCATTCCAATTTAACAAACATTCACTGAATGCCAAGCCCTGGTGTTGCAACGGTTAAGCGTTCAGGCTGCTAACTGAAAAGTTTGTCTGTTTGAACCCACCAGTTAGTTCCACGGGAGAAAGACCTGATGATCTGCTCCTGTAACGATTACAGCCTGGAAAACCCTATGGGACAGTTCTGCTCTGCCATATGGGGTCACAATGAGTTGAAATAGACTTGATGGCATCTAACAACAACAACAAGCCCTCTAGGCACAGGAGATACATCAATGAATGAAGCAAAGATCCCTGCCCTTGTGGTGGCTTACATTGTAGCAAAAGGATACAGCGGTAAAATAATAGGCAAATAAATTATATAATGTGTTAGAAAGTAAGCGCTATAGCAGAAAGGAATGATATAATTGGGTTTGAAGGAAGTTAGAGTGCTGGGGTGGCCACGGGGAGATGGGACAGGTTTTAGTATTTAATCAGGTAATTTGGATAGACCTCATTGAGAAGATAATATTTGAGCAGACTTAAAGGAGGGAAGGATGTTAACCAAGCAAATATTTGGAGGAAACAGAACAAAGGCCCTCTGGTAGGATTATGCCTGGTATGTCTAAGGAACAGCAATGACTGTATGGGACAGAATAGTAAGAAAAGGTAGTCAGACAAGAGGTGAGCAAGATCACAGAGGACCTATGTGAGCCATTAGAAGAGTTTCAGCTTTTACTTTGAATGAAATGGGAAACCTTTGGAAGTTTTTGAGTAAAGGTGTGTCAGGATCCAACATATTTTTAAGGATCACTGTGCTGTGTGGAGAATAGATTAAAGAGGGGACAAGAACAGGTAGAAGCAGATGGACCTGTTAGAAGGCTAATGAAGTAATTCAGGTGAAAGATAATGGTGGCTTGGATTAGGGTGGAAATAGTGGAAATGTTGAGAAATGGTCAGATTCTGGAAATATTTTGAGAATAGAACACGTGTGATTTCCTGGTAGATTAGGTGTGGGATGTAAGGAGAATGAACAGTCAAGGATGTCTCCAAGGTTTTTGACCTGAGCAATTGGAATGATGAAGATTGCCAGCAATTGAGATGGGGAAGGCTGCAGGTGGAATAGATTTTGTACATGTTACATCTGAGATATTTATTAGACCTTCAAGTGTAGATGATGAGTAGGCAGTTGGAAATATGAGTCTGACGCTTGGAGAGAGATCTTTATCTGAGCTATAAATTTGAGAGTCATTGGCATATACCTGTTGCTTTTGAGTCGATTCTGACACCTAGCAACCTTATAGGATAGAATAGAACTTCCCCATAGGGTCTCCAAGGAGCATCTGGTGGATTTGAACTGCTGACCTTTTGGTTAGCAGCCAACCTCTTAACCACTGAGCCATGAGCTCTCCCACTGGCATGTTAAAGCAAAGAAACTAATTGAAGTAGCCAAGTGTTACCACCGTCAGTCTTTCCTGAATCCCAGCACCCCGATCCTGGACGAGGTGTTCTTCCTCTATGCTACTACAACACCATTTGCTGTTCTCTATCATAGCATTTACTCCTTCACTGCTCCTTTTTATCCTCCGTACCCAGTCTAGTGCCTATCACATTAAAAAAAAAAAAAAAAAATGTTGCCATCAAGTTGATTTGACTCATCACGACCCATGATTTTTCTTGGCTGTAATTATTATGAAAGTAAATTGCCAGGCCTTTCTTCTGCAGGGCTGCTGGATGGGTTCAAACCACCAACCCATTAGGTTAGTAGTCAAGCATAAACTGTTTGTACCACCTAGGGACCTCACTTAATGCATAGTAAGGGTTTAAATTATGTTTACTGAATGAATGAATGAATCTACCTATTGATGGTTCTATCCCTTGGAATTGCTGTTCTTGTTAGGTGCCGTCGAGTCGGCTCCAACTCATAGCGACCCTATACACAACGCAACACTGTCCGGTCCTGCACCATCCTTATAGTCATTGTTATGATCGAGCCCATTGTTGCAGCCACTGTGTCAATCCACCTCACTGAGGGTCTTCCTCTTTTCTGTTGCCCTGTACTTTACCAAGCATGATGTCCTTCTCCAGGGACTGATCCCTCTTGACAACATGTCCAAAGTATGTAAGATGCTGTCTCACCATCCTTGCTTCTAAGGAGCATTCTGGTTGTACTTCTTCCGAGACAGATTTGTTCTTTTGGCAGTCCATGGTATATTCAGTATTCTTTGCCAGCACCACAATTCAAAGGTGTCATTTCTTCTTCAGTCTTCCTTATTCATTGTCCACCTTTCACATGCATATGATGGAATTGAAAATACCATGGCTTGGGTCAGGCACACCTTAGTCTTCAAGGTGACATCTTTGCTTTTCAACACTTTAAAGAGGGCCTTTGCAGCAGATTTGCCCAGTGCAGTGCATTTTTTTATTTCATGATTGCTGCTTCCATGGGTGTTGATTGTGGATCCAAGTAAAATGAAATCCTTGACAACCTCAGTCTTTTCTCCATTTATCATGATGTTGCTTACTGGTCCAGTTGTGAGGATTTTTGTATTCTTTATGTTAAGGTGTAATCCACACTGAAGGCTGTAGGTCTTTGATCTTTATCAGTAAGAGCTTCAAGTCCTCTTCACTGTCAGCAAGCAAGGTTGTGTCATCTGCATAATGCAGGATGTTAATGAGTCTTCCTCCAATCCTGATGCCCCCATTCTTCTTTGTATAGTCCAGCTTCTCGGATTATTTGCTCAGCATACAGATTGAATAGGTATGGTGAAAGAATAGAACCCTGACACACACCTTTCCTGACTAACCACTCAGTATCCCCTTGTTCTGTCTGAACAACGGCCTCTTGGTCTATGTACAGGTTCCTCATGAGCACAATTAAGTGTTCTGGAATTCTCATTCTTTGCAACATTATCCATAATTTGTTATGATCTACACAGTCGAATGCCTTTGCATGGTCAGTAAAACACAGGTAAACATCCTTCTTGTATTCTCTGCTTTCAGCCAGGATCCATCTGACATCAACAATGATATCCCTGGTTCCACGTCCTCTTCTGAAACCGGCCTGAATTTCTGGCAGTTCCCTGTCAATATACTGCTGCAGCCGCTTTTGAATGATCTTCAGCAAATGCTTGCTTGTGTGTGATATTAATGATATTGTTCTATAATTTCCACATTGGGTTGGATCACCTTTCTTGGGAATAGGCATAAATATGGATCTCTTCCAGTCAGTTGGCTAGGAGGCTGTCTTCCAAATTTCTTGGCATAGACAAGTGAGCCCTTCCTGAGGTTGAATATCAACTTTGTTCTACCATAGGGCACTTTGTTTTTTAATAAGAAAAAAAGCTCAGTGTGACCACCATCAAAAATATATGCGATCTAATCCCTGCTGATCAGCATTCCTGTTTTCTGAAACGATCATTACATTTTAGTACTATTTTCCTAGGTAATATCCAGAGTCCTTTTTTTCCCCTACAAGTGTTGCATGAGAAGAAATAAAATACTATAAAATACTTTCCCTGGCATAATATTTTGGTGCAGAGACTGGGATTCTATCATGTGGTCCTAGATCTTTGAGCCAAAGAAAACTTCCTCCTAAGATTTTTATCTTTTAGCTACTTCTCAGTTAAGAATAGTCCCTGGGTGGCGCAAATGGTTAGGCACTCGACTACTAGCTGAAAAGTTTGTGGTTTGAACCCACTCAGAGGCACTTTGGAAGACAGGCCTGGCAATCTGCTTCCGAAAGGTCACAGCCTTGAAAACCTTATGGAGCAATTCTACTCTGCATACATGTGGTCGTCATGAGTCAGAATCAACTAGATGGCAACCAACAACAGCTAAGAATATTTACATTCACCTTCCAGGACTCCGCTTCCTTGCCTGCAGAAACATTCCAGAACCCTCTTCTGGAATTGAGAGCTGCATTCTTAGTGTCAAGAGCCCTAGATGAACTCCTGGATCTACACCTGAATTAGATGGGGGAAAGCTTGAGTAGCTTTTTCTGTTTCTCCTACAGGTTCCCAATAAGCAAGTTTGCTTCATATGACTCACAGAAGATACCTTTCCTTTTCCTTGTATACTTTCCTCTGTATACCTTCTGAGCTGTACCCAATTTGAATTCTGAGACTAGGCCAGAGCACATGAACACTTAGCTCAGATCACAGCTGTTTTACAAACTAATTTAAACTCAGCTTAAAGAAGAGAAAAATAACTTTTATTACTAAGAGCATGACAATTTATAAACTCATAATTCACAATTTGGTATTCTAAAGGTGTTCAGGGAATCTTTCTAAAGAAGAAGTATACATGAGGAGGAACATTCTATTTAGCAATTTTGTTGCTTCCCTTTGGGGTTAGAGCAGCAAAGGAGTAAAAAGCCATATAAGAATAGTGGGCACAAGGAGACACTGACCAATTGATGGATTTGTACAGTAAGAGTGTAATTTTGATTTAGAAGAGTTGCTGACGCCAGAGTTTTTTCCTTTGAAGAACCGCTTCTCAGATCCAGTGGATGATGTGAATGCATTTAGAACCCTGAGTAAAGACTTAGTAAGAATGTCTTCTATTTGATTTGTGTTTGTATAGGATCAGGTTACTGTAGAATGTAGAGAAATGGTTTTGCTCCAGTTTCTAAACAAAATAAAAAGCATGTCCTAACGGAATTTGTTTTGACATTCTTGCTGCCCCACACAGGTCAAGTTACAAAATGGAACAAAAGAATAGAGCTAGAGGGTAGTAAGAGGCCTTGCCCAAAATGTTGTAACCGTTAGGAATGGCATTCTTATAGTATATGAAACCTTTAAATAAAGAATGTTATGTGGGGTGTGCATTCATCTCCATATTAAAAAGGCCATGTTGGAAATAAAATGTCATAGAGCTTAGAAAAGATGAGGATTAAGATCGCCTAAAAATTTTTGATTGCTGTGAGAGTTTGATTATAGTTCATATATTTATGCAGAGGCATGTTCCTTTAGCTCATCTGAGGTTAGGCTTTGCTTGAAATGAGGGGATCTTTAGATATTGGAATAAGGGAGCTAGCTACAGTTGCGGTCAGAACAGTAACATAATAACATTTTTTGAGCCCTTGGGTACAAGCCACTATTCTAGTTACTTTATATATACTGACTCATTTAAATATCATTTCAGTATATTCTGATGACTTAGTTCAGTGCACTCAGCCTCCAGGAAGTGTCCAGGAAATCTTTTTTCTCCTGGAAAAGGATACCTGGGTAGTTTTTTAATGTTTTAAAATAAATCTGAGAACAATTTTGACAACTCTCAAAAATATACATTTGATCACAGGACACTGTGGTTAATTGAAAATAGCTATGTATAAACTTCTCCTTTTGAAAAGCAGTTTATTACTTGGTTTTCATTCACATGCCTCCCACCCCAGGCCACTGATGTAGGCTACTGAATGGAACAGTGTAATTTCTGAAATCATTTCACAGTTATATATCATCCTTTTCTGTGTTCAAACCAGTAACCGAGGTGATAGGTGTTAGCCTACAGCATCCATTCTGGCAACATATGTACCTTGTGTATGTGCACACCGTGCCTGCAGAGAATGACTTCATCAAAGGATGCACTCTGTAAAGAGGAGCGTGATTTTTTTTTTCCCAATCAACGTTCAAATCTGTGTGCTGAGGAACTGCAGTTTTGAATAGATCGGTTATCCATTGGTATGTATACAAGACAACTTGTTCTGTGACTCTTATGCTCCACAGAATGGTTAGGGGAAAAGGAAACTACCGTTATTAAAGTATGTTTTATGCATGTTAGATTTTTTAATGAATTTTCCAGACGAATCTTTCCCATTTTATATTTTTTTCTACAAAAATAACGGAAAAAATTTTCTAATTTTTAAAATATACACCAAATCCCGTTGTAGGAATCCAAGTAAAAGAACACTGGAAAAGTAGGCTAATGCAAGGGTATCTCTGTAAGTGAATGCCTGGGCTTGGGAAGCCTCATTGTTCTTTAACTATGGTTGTTGGCACAGATGGAGAGCGGAGACCACTGCCTGCTGAAGCTGGTGCTGAGAAGGGGCCTGTGGCTGCTCTTCAGAGGTTAATACAAGGAAAACCTCTTGATTTGCTAGAGGAGTCTGCGAGGGGAGCAGATGGCCGCAAGAAGGACCCTCCAGCTTACTCAGCTGCTCAGAGAAGCTTAGGATGACCTCTGTAATACAAACAAACCAAGTAGCTCTCAGGGTAATCAGGCAGCATCATTTGTATTCTCAAATAACAATACTGCTCCTCACTTTGCAGTTTCTCGCACCCTCACCCAGTGTGTGGGCGCCATCTGCTTCTTGTGAACTTATATAGGCCCTGGCCAGTTGAGATTGCTATTGAGTGATATCTCTGGGAAATATGCTCTTTATAAATTAACTTTCACATGAGTCAGGTAGGCAGGTAAATATTATTATGTCTATTTGCTTAATTAGGAAACTGAGGCAAAGAGGAATTCAGGGACACTGGAATTAGAACTCAAGCATTCTGATTCCAGAGCTCTTTATATCATAATATGAGTGTACAGACCCCATTCTAGTGCTCTGGTTTAGGCTGTAGTTACCCAGCTTTTGAATAAGGCTTTCTGGAAAGGGAATTAGTTATTTTGACTGGGCCTACATGTCACTCTCACTGTTTCAAGGCTTCATGTGGCTTACTGTTTTGCTAAGTGACAAAAAGGAAAGAAAGATTGGCTGCTTTATTTTCTGCCAGTATACTGTTGTAGCCTTCCAGGATATAGGAATTAAGGTCTAATTTATACTATGTAGTTTCATTAAACCCCAATTTATTCAAGAGGGAAGTATTCTCGTTCAATGGAGTTACCTAGTATATATACATTGTCTTTAAACTGACTATAAGAAAAATTACTCTTTTTGAAAATCACAGCTCTCCTTTTCCCTGCCATTGGCTGAAATAACATTAATTTTCATGCATTAGCACCTGCCCAGGGGCCTGGTGAATCAAAAGAGCAATGAGCAAAGTGGTTTTAATTGCCCAAGCTTTACTAGATAGAGCCTTTCTTGCACTCAGAAACACAAAAGACTTTGAATGGTGTCAGAGGGCTGTACTGATAAGTGCTTTCCTTTAGAACTCTGAGCAGATGATTCACTCACTGTGCTAAGACATTGTCTTGTACAGATGAGTTCATGAGCCCATCTTCATTCCAGCTGAGAGAGCATCATAGAGCACTTGTCAGTTTCAGTTGCTTTGAACAATTGCCCAGGAAATCAAGCAAACTTCAGAAACTCTGAAGTCATTAGTGTAGGACTCTATTTTTGTAGAATTGTACTTGCCAATGACTTTTATGAAGTATCATATACATAATTTAAACTGTATAGTCATGACTTGATGGCACACAACAGCAACAGTCTTATTTAATATATCAAGAGTGGCTAAGAGTGCAAGCTCTAGAGTCAGACTGCCTGTGTTCAGATCCCATCCCTATTTTTTGCAGTCTTTGGATCATAGATAAGTTCCTTTACTTCTCTGAGCCCCAGTTTCCTTATCTGAAAAAGGGCTATTGTATAGTGAAAGATGGAAACAACCTAGATGCCCATCACCAGATGAATGTATAAACAAACTATGGTATACACACACAATGGAGTATTATGCAACAATAAAGGAAAATGATGAATCTGCAAAGCATCTCATAACATGGATGAATCTGGAGGGCATTATGCTGAGTGAAATAAGGCAGTCACAAAATGACAAATATTGTATGAGAGCACTACTGTAAAAACACATGAAAAGGTTTATACACAAAAAGAAGCAATCTTTGATAGTTACAAGGGAGGGGAGGGATGGGGATGGAAAAACACTAAGTAGACAATAGATAAGTGGTAACTTTGGTGAAGGGTAAGACAGTACACAGTACTGGGGAAGCCAGCACAACTTGTACAAGGCAAGGTCATGGAAGCTCCATAGACACATCCAAACTCCCTGAGGGACCGAATTGCTAGGCTGAGGTCTGTGGGGACCATGGTCTCAGGGAACATCTAGCTCAATTGGTATAACATAGTTTATAAAGAAAATGTTCTACATTCTACTTTGGTGTATAGTGTCTGGGGTCTTAAAAGCCTGTGAGCAGCCATCTAAGTTACTCCACTGGTCTCACCCCTTCGGGAGCAAGGGAGAATGAAGAAAGCTAAAGATACAAGGGAAAGATTAGTCCAAAGAACTAATGGACCACATCTATGACAGCCTCCACCAGACTGAGTCCAGTACAACCAGATGGTGCTGGGCTACCACCAACGACTGCTTTGACAGGAATCACAATAGAGGATCCTGGACAGAGCTGAAGAAAAATGTAAAACAAAATTCTAACAGAAAAAAAGACCAGACTTACTGGCCTGACAGAAACTGGAGAAACCCCAAGAGTATGGCCCATGGACACCCTTTTAGCTCAGTAATGAAGTTACTCCCGAGGTGCACCCTTCAGCCAAAGATTAGACAGGCCCATAATACAAAATGAGACTGAAGGAGTACACCAGCCTAGCACCAAGGACTAGAAGGCAGGAGGGGACAGGAAAGCTGGTAATAGGGAACCAAAGGTAGAGAGGGGAGAGTGTTGACATGTTATGGGGTTGTTAACCAATGCCATAAAACAATATGTGTACTAATTGTTTAATGAGAAACTAGTTTGTTCTGTAAATCTTCATCTAAAGTACAATTTTAAAAAAAGGGCTGTTGTGAGAGTTAAATTAGTTGATACATGGAAAGCACTCAGAATATTGTCTGGCACATAGTACATACTCAGTAAATGTTAGCAAATAAAACTTCATTGTTTTATATTGTTAAAAATGAAAAATGCATTGTAAAAATTGGCAGAAGCATAAATCTGTTCATTTGAATTGTAGACATGAATAATGGAAAATGATCTTGGTGCTTTCATATTATTAGCATGTGTAGAAATTATTGTTACTATGCTCACCATCCCAATAAAATTATTTTGATTTTTGACTGATTTCATTTTAATCATAAAATCAGGACTTTTATAAAGATCCTTAATCTATGAATCATAGATATGAATGTATAAATTAAAAATTCAGTTTAATGTTAATTTATTCAACCATCCATAAATAAATACTTACTGAGCCCTAACAGTGTGCCTGAGATGATAATATAGAGATGAAAAAAACATAACCTCAGCTTTCAAGGAGCTCATAATATAAAGGGAAAAGACAAACATGAAAAGTATTAATTACACTTATGTCAGGTTTTATAATGGAGATATGAATGATGAAAAATGGGAGTTTAGGAAGAAGCACTTAACTGTCTGAAGAGACCAAGGAGACTTTCCCAGAGTAGGTATCATTTGAGTCAAGAATTAAGGATGAGAATGTCATGCCTGATAGAGGAAACTTCACATGGAAAGTCATCAAGGCAAAGAAATGGAGAAAACATAACTAGTCAAGAATTTTTAAGTAGGTTGATATGTTTAGTTAGTTTAGAAATGGTGGGAAACAAATCTGAAGAGATAGAAATAGGCCACGTCATGAAGGAGTTGGAACTTTATCCTGTAATCAGTGAGGAACATTGAAGGATTTTAAACAGTTCAGTTCCGCAGACATTATTGTAAATGCTTATTCTTTGCCAGACCTTGTGTTAAGTACCAGGAATATCTAAAAAACCAAAACCAAACCCAGTGCTGTCGAGTCGATTCCGACTCACAGCAACCCAATAGGACAGAGTAGAACTGCCCCATAGAGTTTCCAAGGAGCACCTGGTGGATTCAAACTGCGGACCCTTTGGTTAGCAGCCGTAGCACTTAACCACTACGCCACCAGAGTTCCCACTAGGAATATAAGATAAGTAAATTACAATAGTAAGAATGACATGATTTGATTTCCCTTTTGGAAAGATCATTCTGCTCATGTTATGGAAGATGGGTCAAGGGGTCAAGACTTGGAGGCAGGAAGATTAGTTTATTCAGCCAAAAGATTATTATAATCTTGAGCTGAAGTAGTTTTGGGGGAGTTAAAAAGGGAGGAGCTAGATTGGAGAGAGATTTAGGAAGTAGAATCCACAGGATTTAGTGGTTTTTTGGATATGGAGTGGAGAGAGGCTCTAAAGAAAAATCCCAGAGCAATGTCCTGCCTGCCTCACCAGCCTCATCACATGCCACTTTACCACTTCCTGTTTGCTCCAATCACTGGTCTTTCCTCTCTGCCTCAGGGCCCCTGCGTATGTCTTTTTTTCCTACCTGGAGTCCTCTTTACCACTACTCTGCCATTCCCCATCCTTTCACCTAGCTAACTTTTACTTATTCTACTTATTCTATAAAATTTTGCTCAAAATGTCATTTCCTTAAGATACTCATTCCTTACCACTTGTTCTGAACCAAGTCAGGTCTCCCCTGTTATACACTATGCTATTATTCTGTACTCCTTCATAGCACTTATCATAATTGGAATTAAATAATTATTTGTGGACCTAATTGTTTAATATCTGTCTCCCCAGCTAGAATATAAATGCCATAAATCAGGGATTATTTGGTCTTTTCATGGATGTATCCTTGGGACCTAACACATAAAAGAAAAAAGATGTTAAATAACTACTAGTTCAATGAGTGACTTAAGTTTAAGAGATTAACATTTTTGTGTGTTTTTGACTCTGAATTTCCTGTAATCCCAAAGGGAAAGACAAGCGCTATGACTTTTTGGTTAGCAAATTGAATCTAACCAGGGAGACCACATGTTGCATATTCTCTGCCATTTGAGCCTATTAGGATTCCATTTTTTGATCAGTTTAGTAATTGAGCATCACAGTAGCTGACTGTATGTTAAAAAAAAAAAAGTAAAATTGGATAAGTATGATTTGTTGTTGTTGTTGTTGTTAGGTGCTGTCGAGTCGGTTCCGACTCATAGCGACCCTATGCACAACAGAATGAAACACTGCCCGGTCCTGCGCCATCCTTAAAATCATTGTTATGCTTGAGCTCATTGTTGCAGCCACTGTGTCAATCCACCTTGTTGAGGGTCTTCCTCTTTTCCGCTGACCCTGTACTCTGCCAAGCATGATGTCCTTCTCCAGGGACTGATCCCTCCTGACAACATGTCCAAAGTATGTGAGACGCAGTCTTGCCATCCTTGCCTCTAAGGAGCATTCTGGCCGCACTTCTTCCAAGACAGATTTGTTCCTTCTTTTGGCAGTCCATGGTATATTCAATATTCTTCGCCAACACCACAATTCAAAGGGGTCAACTCTTCTTCGGTCTTCTGTATTCACTGTCCAGCTTTCACATGCATATGATGTGATTGAAAATACCATGGCTTGTGTCAGGCGCACCTTAGTCTTCAGGGTGACATCTTTGCTCTTCAACACTTTGAAGAGGTCCTTTGCAGCAGATTTGCCCAATGCAGTGTGTCTTTTGATTTCTTGACTGCTGCTTCCATGGCTGTTGATTGCGGATCCAAGTAAAATGAAATTATTGACAACTTTAATCTTTTCTCCATTTATCATGATGCTGCTCATTGGTCCAGTTGTGAGGATTTTTGTTTTCTTTATGTTGAGGTGTAATCCATATGGAAGGCTGTGGTCTTTGATCTTCATTAGTAAGTGCTTCAAGTCCTCTTCACTTTCAGCAAGCAAGGTTGTGTCATCTGCATAATGCAGGTCGTTAATGAGTCTTTCTCCAATCCTGACACCCCGTTCTTCTTCATATAGTCCAGCTTCTCAGATTATTTGTTCAGCATACGGATTAAATAGGTTATGGTGAAAGAATACAACCCTGACACACACCTTTCCTGACTTTAAACCAATCAGTATCCCCTTGTTCTGTCCAAACAACTGCCTCTTGATCTATGTAAAGGTTTCTCATGAGCACATTAAGTGTTCTGGAATTCCCATTCTTCGCAGTGTTATCCATAGTTTCTTATGATCCACACAGTCGAAAGCCTTTGCATAGTCAATAAAACACAGGTAAACATCCTTCTGGTATTCTCTGCTTTCAGTATGATTTAGCTATGTCCTAATTTAAAAAAAAAATTAAAGAAGCTATACCAGATAAATCACTCTGATTTTCCTGACCTAGGAAAATGAGGTTGATGTGGTAGAGACATTATAGTGGAAATAAAATGTAGTTGTTAGGAGCTTTGACTCTGAAGCCAGGCTGCCTAGGCTCAAAGTCTACCTCTGTCATTTACTGGCTGTGTAAACTTAAGCAAGTTAACTTCTCTAAGCCTCAGTTTCTTTACCTGCATAAAATGGGGTTAATAACAGTACTTAACACATAATGTATATAAAAAAAAAAATGTATGGTGAGGCTAAAATGATAAAATGTATGTAAAAGGACTTAAAAAGTGCTTAGGGCATGGTAAGTGCTGAAAAAATTTACTGATTGAAATTTATTTTCTTTTTTGATCAAAAGAAGCAATTGGCTGTATTCAGGAAGTATGTCGTTGTTGTTAGGTGCCATTGAGTCGGTTTTGACTCCTAGCGACCCTGTGTACAACTGAATGAAACACTGCCCAGTAGTGCACCATCCTTATGGTTGTTGTTATGCTTAAGCCCATTGTTGCAGCCACGGTGTCAATCTATCTCACTGAGGTTCTTCCTCCTTTTCGCTGACCCAATACTTTACCAAGCATGATGTTCTTCTCCAGGAACTGATCCCTCCTCACAACATGTCCAAAGTATGTGAAATGTAGTCTCGCCATCCTTGCTTCTAAGGAACATTTTGGTTGTACTTCTTCGAAGACAGATTTGTTTGTTCTTTTGGCAGTCCATGGTGTAGTCAATAATCTTCGCCAACACCACAATTCAAAGGCATCAGTTCTTTTTCGGTCTTCCTTATTCATCGTCCAGCTTTCACATGCGTAGAAGGTGATTGAAAACACCATGGCTTGGGTCAGGCACACCTTATTCTTCAAGGTGACTGCTATGGATTGAATTATGTCCACCCAAAAATGTGTGTATCAGTTTGGCTGGGCCATGATTCCTGGTATTGTGTGGTTTTCCTATATGTTGTAAATCCTGCCTCATGTGGTGTTAATGAGGGAGGATGGGTGACAGCTGTGTTGGTGAGGCAGGACTCAATCTATAAGATTGGATTGTGTCTTGAGGCAGTCTCTTGAGATATAAAAGAAAAAAGAGCAGAGAGACAGGGGACCCCAGACCACCAAGAAAGCAGTGCCTGGAGCACAGCGCACCCTTTGGACCTGGGGTTCCTTTACAGAAAAGCTCCTGGTCTGGGGGAAGATTGATGAGAAGGCCAACAGAGGGAGAAAGGTTTCCCCAGGTGCTGACACCCTGAATTTGGACTGTTAGCTTACTTTACTGTGAGAAAATAAACTTCTGTTTGTTAAAGCCATCCACTTGTGGTATTTCTGTTTATAGCAACACTAGATACCTAAGACAGTGACATCTTTCCTTTTAAACACTTTTAAAGAGGTCTTTTGCAACGGATTTGCCCAATGCAATGCATCTTTTGATTTCTTGACTGCTGTTTCCATGGGTGTTGATTGTGGATCCAAGTAAAATGAAATCCTCAACAACTTCAATCTTTTCCCCATTTCATGATGTTGTTTATTGGTCCAGTTGTGAGAATTTTCGTTTTATGTTGAGGTGTAATCCACACTGAAGGCTGTGGCCTTTGATCTTCATCAGTAAGTGCTTCAAGTCCTCTTCACTTTCAGCAAGCAAGGTTGTGTCATCTGCATAATGCAGGTTGTTAATGAGTCTTGCTCCAATCCCAATGTCCAGTTCTTCTTCATATAGTCCAGTTTCTCAGATTATTTGTTCAGCATACAGATTGAATAGGCATGGTGAAAGGATATTAACTTGAAAAAAACTCTTTACAGACTTATTTTTCCCAATTTTTAAAGCCCAGGAAGTTTCAAAATGTGAACTTATGGTAATTTTAATTTCTGTTTTTATTGTTTTATTCATGCAGTAAAATTGGGGCAAATCACATAACTTCTCTGAGCCTGTTCCTTTTCTGTGAAATTATTATCTCTTAGGTTTTTTATTATTTGATTCTGGCAGGTTTTTTATTATTTGATTCTGGCTAGAGTTTCTTGTAAACTAGAATATAGGTGCAAATGTTGGAGCATGTTCATTTCATATAATTCAGTTCTACAGCTGGGAGTACCAGGTAGAGTTTCATTTGGAGGTAATGTATGAGCTAAGCTATGAAGAACATAAGATTTCCTTATCTGGAAAAGAGAATATATATGTCACAATTGTCCAAATGGAAAAATAGTCCTTGGTACTTCTGTTAGAACTGATAAAGTTTAGTCCAAGGTTGGATCAAGCCCCAAAACCAAACCCGTTGCTGTCAAGTTGATTCCGGCTCATAGAGACCCTATATGACAGAGTAGAACTGCCCCATAGGGTTTCCAAGGCTGTAATCTTTATGGAAGTAGACTGTCACATCTTTCTCCTGTGGAGCGACTGGTAGGTTCGAACCACTCACCTTTCAGTAAGCAGCCGAATGCTTTAACCACTGCACTACCAGGACTCCTCGAGTCCAGCCCATACCCTTGATTTTCGAGCCTTGATGTTGGGAAAGAAAATTGTTAAGTTAGCAGTTTCAGTCAATTCCCATTTCCTCTTGTGCTGTTATTCAGGTAGGAGACAGGAGAATTAGAACTCTTTTAGCCATGAGCCTCTCATGAGTTTTTTGTTTTGTTTTTTTACAATTTCTTGCTGATCATGAGGTTCTCAGAATTCTTACTGTACATTTAAGCATGACAAGCTCCAGCAGGAACCACTTACAAAGAAATTGGTTGTCAGGGGCCTATGAGGCCAATTCTGTACTTTTTTTAGATCTCGCCTCACTCATAAGTGGCATTTGGAGCATGTTAATGGCAAGGAAAACATGGCATACTTAGGGGATGACATGCTAGTAGGGGTTCATCTTTTAGCAGGTGTTCATAGAAGGACATCGATTTCCTTGGAAGCTGAGTCACTATCAGGGCATTGTGATATGTGATGGAGAAGGGGCTGCAGTATGATTTTATTTTTATATTTCTAAACAATGTAGAGGCTAGGTAGGGAAGCTGTCTTAGCCACAGAACAGAAAGTTCAATGATACATTCCTTTTTCTCAGGACAAGGCTTGCTTTGTGCTTTGAGGGGAAATGCACTGCTTGCAAAACTCCTTGAAAGTATTTTGGTGCATTATTCAGGGCCTGCTCAGTGTTAAAGCAGTTGAACGTTTTTTGCTTGTGCACGAGTTGATAGGGCCACAAGGGGAGCATCTGCTCAACTGCCTGACTTTTTTCTTCAAAAAGCCCAATCTCTACCAGGTCCATCATCTCTGCTCATTTGCACCAAAAAGAGTGCAAAGGAAGGAAAATATGGGCATTTAGCTTTTATGACCTGCTAGAACCATGAGCTATGAGTTGGAGTCGACTCAATGGTAGTAGGTTTGGTTTGGTTTTGGGTTAGAGCCATTAGCCATCACATATCTGTTAGTTTGTCTTACTGTGCTGGCTTTCACCATACTTAATCTGTATGCTGAGGAAAATATCCAAGAAGTTAAACTATGTAAAGAACATGGCATCATGATTGATGGAAGACTCATTAACAACCTGCCATAAGCAAATAACCTTACATGCTGAAGGTGAAGAGGACTTGAAGTACTTACTGATGAAGATCAAAGACCACAGCGTTCAGTGTGGATTACACCTCAACATAAAGAAAACAAAAATCCTCACAACTGGACCAATAAGCAACATAATGATAAACAGAGAAAATATTGAAGTTGTCAAGGATTTCATTTTATTTGGATCCGCAATCAACGCCCATGGAAGCAGCAGTCAGGAAATCAAACAACATATTGCATTGGGCATATCTGCTGCAAGAGACCTTTTTAAAACCCACTAGTGTCAAAAAACAATGATGTCACTTTGGGGACTAAGGTGTGCCTGATCCAGGCCATGGTATTTTCATTTGCCTCACATGCATGCAAAAGCTGGACAATGATTAAGGAAGACCAAAGAAAAATTGATGCCTTTGAATTATGGTGTTGGTGATGAATACTGAATATACCATGGACTGCCAGAAGAAAGAACAAATCTGTCTTGGAAGAAGTAGAGCCAGAATGCTCCTTAGAAGCAAGGATGGCAAGACTTTGGGCATGCTATCAGGAGGGACCAGTCTCTGGAGAAGGACATCATGCTTGGTAAAATAGTTGTTGTCGTTAGGTGTGGTTGAGTCGATTTCGACTCATAGCGACCCCACACAACACAATATTATTCAGACGCAGTATAGTTCAGCAGTTAAGAGTACAGAATCTGGAGCCAGACTACCTGTATTTGAATCCTGGTTTTGCTACTTACTGTACTCATATTGGAAACCCTGGTGGTGTAGTGGTTAAGTGTTATGGCTGCTAACTAAAAGGTCAGCAGTTCGAATCCACCAGGTGCTCCTTGGAAACTCTATGGGGCAGTTCTGCTCTGTCCTATAGGGTCACTATGAGTCAGAATAGACTCCACCACGGCAGTGGGTTTGGTTTTTTGGGTTTTGTACCCATCTTTTACACTCAGGGGCCTGGGATCCAAGCTTTTCCACATTGGCACACTCTCTTATTTAGCTTTTCTGTGGAGTCTTTTTTCATCAGGGTTTAAGCCATTTCTCAAGAATGTAGTAAATACTCCCAAGTGACCTGAGGAAGGTTACAAATTACTTTCTTAGCACCTGGTTTTCAATAGTGTTGAAACTTGGCTTTGTATGTGACTCTCTCTGATTCTCTCAGCATGGAGACCCTTTAATGAAAACTGTATAAAGACAATAATAATAAATCTGTAGGCTATTTTACAGTTTTACAAAGCACTTTTTAAAAATATTTTTTTAATTTATTGTGCTTTAAGTGAAAGCTTATAAGTCAAGTCAGTCTCTCATACAAAAGCTTATACACACCTTGCTGTGTACTCCTAGCAGCTCTCCCCTTAATGAGACAGCACACTCCTTCTCTCCTCCCTGTATTTCCCATGTCCGCTCAACCAGCTCCTGTCCTCCCCCCTACCCCCGCCTTCAAACAGGAACTGCCCACATAGTCTCATGTGTCTACTTGAGCCAAGAAGCTCACTCCTCACCAGTGTCATTTTCTGTCTTACAGTCCAGTCCAATCCCTTTCCGAAGAGTTGGCTTCAGGAATGGTTCCAGTCTTGGGCTAACAGAGGGTCCGGGAACCATGGCCTCCGAAGTCCCTTTAGTCTCAGTCAGATCATTAAGTCTGGTCTTTTTAAAAGAATTTGAGGTCTGCATCTCACTGTTTTCCTGCTCCATCAGGGATTCTCTGTTATGTTCCCTGTCGGGGCAGTCATCAATAATAGTAACTGGGCACCATCTAGTTCTTCCAGTCTCAAGCTGATAGAGTGTCTGGTTTATGTGGTCCTTTCTATCTCTTGGGCTCATATTTACCTTGTGTCTTTGGTGTTCTTCATTCTCCTTTGCTCCAGGTAGGTTGAGACCAGTTGATGCATCTTAGATGGCCACTTGCTAGCGTTTAAGACCCCAGAAGCCACTGACCAAAGTGGGATGCAGAATGTTTTCTTAATACATTTTGTTATGCCAGTTGGCCTAGATGTCCCCTGAAACTGTGGTCCCCAGACCCCTGTCCCTGTTACTCTGGCCTTCAAAGCATTCGGTTGTATTCAGGAAACTTCTTTGCTTTGGGTTTGTTTACAAAGCACTTTTGTAAGATAAGCAGAGCAAGTATTGTCTCCATTTTACCTTAGAGGAAGCAGTAGCTCACTTGCAAAGTGAGTGGCCCAGGACTGCAGGAAAAAAAAAAAAATTTTTTTTTTTTGTAAATAGCAAATCCTGGCCTCCTAATCCCTAGTGTCATGTTCTCTGTGTTGTGTTATTCTGTTGGCCATGTCTGGTGGGTGTGTAAGTCTGGAGAGGAGCTATTTCTCAACCTTGTAGTTCTCTTCCTCTTTACCCATACTTAATCATATTTAAATGAAATTCTTTGACTTGACTTTAAACAAATGACAGTAAATATTTTTAAAACTGCAGAGCTAAGTTTAAAAAATCTGTGGAGTTTAGAAAATATACCTGGGTGCTAAAGAAAAAAAAATTTTTTTTTTGACCTTTTTTTGCTCTGGCAGTTAATTTTTCAGTAATGTACACTCTTTCTTTTTTTGGATTGGACCTAAATGTGCCTTTAGTTGTGTTGATTTTGCCATGTTTTAGTGACACAAGAAGAGAAGCAGTTTTATAAATATGCTTATGAATTTAGGTCTCATTCTTATTTTAATTAGCCATAATTATCTGAAACTTAAACTTTGGAAAATTTTCTCTCTGCATTTTTTAATTCTCCTGGGTCACAATGGTAGCTCTGAAACTTACACCAGCAGCTTTTCTTCTTTGGCAAATGTTTCTACAACAAATGTAAGATTATTTTAAATTATATTCCTGTTCACAGTTGTGCAGTGCTGTTAAACAGGTAAGTCTCAGAAATTAGCCTAACATTTGTTCTGATCTCTGCTTTACCATTTGGCACATTATGCTGTAATAATCTATTTATGTGTTTGTGATTTTTGAGGATAAGGACTTTATTGTGGCATCTTTAAAGGTGGTGTAATATAATTAAAAGAAAATGGGTTTTGCAGTTAGTCAGACCTGGATCCAAATCCCAGGCATATCACTTGCTTGCTGAGGGACCATGGGCAAATTACTTAACCTTTCTGAGCCTCAGTTTATGCAACTTTAAAATAAGAAAAAAATGATGCCGACTTCACAAGGTTGTTGTGTTAAAGTATGAAAAGCACCCAACACAGTTCTGCTACACAGTAAGTGCTTAACAGATATTAGCTGTGCCTTTGTTGTATAGTAATAGTCTAAATTCATGAGGGATAAGAATGAGGATCAGCACAAAGCCGGTTCCTATGAGGTGGAGGTCAGACGTACTTGCAGTCTCCAATTTCTTCATTTCTGACCCCAGCCGTCGTTCCTCTCCCTACCCCACCCCCTCACAGCACTCGACTTCTCTGCTGGATTCCATAATTTGTTGCAATAGCCACACAAAACTACGGACCATACTCACAGTTATGTGGTTTATTAGGGAAGTAACAGGCTACAACTCAGGATCAGGATCAACTTGGAAGTGTAATAGGAACAGATCGGGATCAGGATCAGGAAGTACACTGGCAAGGTCTGGAAGGCTCGCCTGAAGTGGAGAGTACATCCCTCCCTTCTTCAGTGCAGGAAGTTTCCAACTAGGACAGGTCTTTTAGCTGCTCTCTGCTGTCAGGCCTCTCTGCTGCTAGCTGGCCCAGCTCATGGCCAATGTAGCAGCTCCCTCAGTTTTCTTAGTTGCTGTCCACCATCAGGCCTCTCTACCCTTGGACCTCTCTGCCTCTCTGTACAGTCAGTATAGCAGCTTCAGGACTGCTTAGCTCCCACGTGGCTCTGCTTCTCTGCCAGCCCAGCTCTCAGCCAGCAGCTGTCTCAGCTGCAGCTTTTTTACCAGGACTGGGAGGCTTTTAGATACAGGTCATTCGTGTCCCAAAGGGCAAGCTCCCTTCCCAGCCCCTGTCAACCAGGAGGCCTCTAAAACTTCTGCCTTTCAGCCAGTTATATATCCCAGTTCTCTTCAGTTATAAGGTGGGGCCTCCCTCACCAGGCCAGAGTTCAACTAGTCATCGTTACCATGAGACATCAACCAACTGAGGTCTTCTACAGAAGTAACATTTTCTGCCAGCAGAGACAGGCTCCTCCTCTGGGCAAAAGTAACAAATCCTCTGGGGTAGAAAGCACCCTGGGAGGTGGTCCTCCAAGTTACTTCTTCCAAGAACTAGGACAAACGTAACAGCTCCACAAGGTTTAAGGGAAAAATCTCCCAAGCTGTTTTTCGAAAGAACCAAGGCAAAAGGCCACATAAAGGAACTCATTGCACCACAGCATCTCTCCTCCACCCTCCCACAACTATTTTTTTCATATTCCTAGGCCTAGTAGTATCTGATACTTGAGGTCTTGCTAAACTTTTGTTGAATGTCTGAATAATTAGATGATAAAAAAAAAAAAATTTTTTTAATTAGATCAATATGAAGGTTCTTGTATTCTTGTCAAAGGAGAAGTAAAGAATAAACTATTTTATTCTTATTTATAAGAATATTTAAAGAATAAACAATATTGTAGAATGAATTTATTATTGATTTGATTTTTTTCAATTTAGCTATAAGTTTAAAATGTATTCTCTCTACATTTCAAAATTATTCATGCTGTGTGCCTAGTAGAGGTGTAAACACTACACAAACTCACTATACCAATCTTTACCTTCCATGTCCTATGAAGTTTCTTGCCTTTTAGGTATTCAGTCACTTCATGTGCATGCGAAAGCTGAACAGTAAACAAGGAAGACAGAAGAATTGATGCATTTCAGTTGTGGTGTTGACAAAGAATATTGAATATGCCATGGGCTGCCAAAAGAATTTTTTTTTTTTGCCAAAAGAATGAACAAATCAGTCTTAGAAGAAATATAACCGGAATACTCCTTAGAACCGAGGATGGCAAGTCTTTGATTGCTTACTTTGAACAATCGTCAAGAAAGACCAGTCACTAGAAAAGGGTATCATGTTTGGTAAAGTGGAGGGTCATCGAAAATGAGAGAAACTCTCAATGAAATGGATTGGCACAGTAGCCACAACAATGGACTCAACCATATCAAAGACCATGAAGATGCCACAGGACTGAGCAACAGTTCATTCTGTTGTACATAAGGTCACAGCGAGTCAGAGCCAACTCAACAGCAACTAACAACAGCAAGAACATGGTCACTGTTTGGGATTGTATGTTTTGAGTAAAAAATGTTATCCTTGATTTTCCTTGTTCTCTCTCCTGTCCTTCCTCATGACACTCTTTTAGTTTCTCTCACTTACCATATTCTACATCGTACTGATGTTATTCGTAGACTTGCCTTTGGCCCCTACCCAGAGCTCAAAATCTATTATAGAGGTTCTGAACTTATTTGGGGCCATGAACCTTGTTCAGACTATGATGATAGCTACGAACTCTCCCCAGAGCAATGCACATAGCTACAAACAAACACAATTTTGTATGTAAGTCCAGGGAGTTCATGAACTCTGGGTTAAGGACCTTAGTTCTAGATTGTGTGCTTGAGAGCAAGACCTGAGCTTCACTGGCCTTTGTGTCTACAGTACAGCCTAGCATATATATAGGAGATACTCAGTGAATAGTTTCTGAATTGATGAATTGAAATGCAAAGTAGAAACTTTTACTCTCTTACTACAGAATCTCTCTCTAAACACACTTTTTTCTTTCTTTCCTTAGGCTTCCATCTGAGTGGCACAGTAACTGAGCCAGCCACAGCTTCCGAACCAGCAATGACTTACAAAGTTGCAATCAGTTTTGATCGATGCAAAATTACTTCAGTGACATGTGGCTGTGGGAACAAGGACATATTCTACTGTGCGCACGTGGTAGCACTCTCACTCTACAGAATCCGTAAACCAGACCAAGTTAAATTGCGTCTTCCTATCTCAGAAACCCTTTTCCAGATGAACAGGGATCAGCTACAAAAGTTTATTCAATATTTAATCACGGCACACCACACCGAAGTTCTTCCTACTGCACAGAAACTGGCAGATGAGATTCTATCCTCCAACTCAGAAATCAACCAAGTGCATGGTAATTGTTCAACATTTTAGTTGAAAAAACCTACTTCGTTGCTATATTTATATTGCTTCCTTAAAAGTTGATGTGTTTTTACAATTATAATCACTTAGACATAATTCATTCTATCCATACAAGTATGTATCTAACTCTGGGGTTTCCTGAAGCAATCAAATTATCCACCTCATAAAGGTTATATGTTGTTAGTTTATGGACTTTATTCATCCATACAATCCCTGTCCCCAGGAGCCCAAAATATTGAAGAATAAAAGAAAGCACAAAATAGCTTGTGCCATTCAGTGAAATGAAATGAATATGAGAATTCTCTTGACATTTCAAGATCCTGCCTGGCTTCAGGGTAATTCTGAGAAGCATCTGTTAGCATTGTGCTTATTATGAGCTGTATAATGGGGGCAGATGGATGGAAAAAGAGATTATATTCACTTATTCATTCAACAAGTATTTTTTGATTGCTTACTATGTGCAAGGAACTATGCTGGTTGTTGAGGGGGTGAAACAGACATGGTTCCTGCCTTCAAGTAGCTTATAATCTAGTAGAAAAGACAGACAAGTCTGAAATGAATGCTTGCTTTTATTATGAAGCCAGGTTGTAGAGACTTAATCATAGAAAGCCATTGAAGGATTTTAAGAAGAGAAGTTAAACGAGCCAGTTTTTTTGTTTTGTTTTGTTTTTCCATTTTGCTTGTTAGGGCCTACTATGTACCAGGCATCCTGCAAAAAAACTTTATGTATGGTAATTCATTTAGTCTTCATAACTACCTTGTGAATTAGGTGTTAGAATCATTTCCACTTTATGAATAAGGAAATTATTTCTAATCCAGGCTCATCTGACATCAGAACTCATGCTTTTTACGTTTCTCTACTTTACCTCTCTATTAAGAAGGTAACTTTTGTTTTAGGAGAATAACTTTTACTACCTCTCTATTTTACGGAGAGCTTTGGTACTAGGGTGAAAGATGCAGTGAGGCCAGCTGAGTGGCCTGTATGATACAATAGTCCATGTACTGAAGGGCTTGCTTTTTCTAGTTGTCCAACAAAGCCAATTGAGTCCTACAAACAACCCCACCACTTCACAGAAACAAGGATGTTCAAACAGACAGTCTTCCAGGGGCTCTCCATAACCCATATAAATAATCTTCTGTTGCTTTATACCCAAAGTTGTAGTGTTTACATGGTAACTGGGCTCTTATTACTTGAGTAATACGGTCAAAAAATAGCTCTCTTTATCTCTTCTTACCCCAAATGGAAAGGCTGTTCTACTTCTCTGGACTCCTTAAGTCAGAGCTCTTGGGCACTTGAATTCTGCCCCATCCCCCAAGTTTATATAGCACCAGAGAGAAGTGGGCTATGATCTGCTTTCCTGCCTCATTCCCTTTCGTAGAATTGTTGCCTATTTCCAAGCTATCTTGCCTTTTCTTGAACTGACCCCCTTGATTCAGGACTTGTATTGTACCTGTCTTTTTTTACCACCACTGTCACTAAAGCAGGCTGCCTCGTTACACCATCACTGTGCTGAAGCAACCTTCATCCCTCATTACACCTCCCATTTCAGTGTCTTATTATTTGTCTGAAATTGTCACATGGAACTTGAGATGTGATTCTATTGCTTCTATACCTATTACTTTTATAACTATTGCTTCTATACTTGTGTTTATGCCACACTTATATTAGCATCCTACCCCAGGTTCCATAGTATTTCACAGACCTTTCCAAATCTGTCTCTGATAACCAGTGGTGATACAGGCAATTGTACTGAAAATGTTTTAAAAAAAAAAAAAAAATGGAGATACTTCAGAGGGAAAATGGACTGGGTGCAACATCCAGGTGTGTTGGATGAATTGGGAGTGAAGAAGAAGATGAGAGAAAACTGAATTCCAAAACATCTAGCTCAGGTGACACTGATGATTTGATGATAGTATGGCTATTCATTTAGGGAGCATAAGATGAATGATTTTGGAAGGAAGATGAATTTAAATTTGAGGTGCTTAAAGTATATTTCGGAAAAGATTTCTGATAGACGGTTGGCTTATATGGATGTGGAATTGAGGAGGAAGGTCAGAATACTGGAGTCTGTAGCACAGAGATGATATTTGAAGTCATGTTTCTGTTCCTTGCTAAATATTTCAGTACTTCATCTTTCTTCCCCTTTCTCCCTAACCCCACTCCTAACTCAAACAGACCTAAGATGCCAGGAATAAGATTTCTAAAGCCACTTGCTGACTATTTTTTTTCTTTCATTGTACTTTAGATGAAGGTTTACAGAACAAACTAGTTTCTCATTAAACAGTACAAATACTGTTTTATGACATTGGTTAACAACCCCACAACATGTCAACACTCTCCCTTCATGACCTTGGGTTCCCTATTACCAGCTTTCCTGTCCCCTCCCACCTTCTAGTCCTTGCTTCTGGGCTGTTGTGCCCCTTTAGTCTCATTTGTTTTGTTTTATGGGCCTGTCTAATGTTTGGCTGAAGGGTGATCCTCAAGAGTGACTACATTATTGAGCTAATGGTGTCTGGGGCAAGAATGTCTGGGGGCCATACTCTTGGGGTTTCTTGTCAGGCCAGTAAGTCTGGTCTTTTTTTGTGAGTTAAAATTTTGTTCTACTTTTTTCTCCAGCTCTGTCCAGGGCCCTCTATTGTGATCCCTATCAGAGCAGTCAGTGGTAGCCGGGTACCACCTCGCTGTACTGAACTGAGTCTGGTGGAGTCCATGGTAGATGTGATCTATTAGTTCTTTGGACTAATCTTTCCCTTAAATATTTAGTTTTCTTCATTCTTCCTTGCCCCCAAAGGGGTGAGACCAGTGGAGTATCTTAGATGGCCACTTACAGGCTTTTAAGACCCCAGACACTAATCACCGAAGTAGAATGTAGAACATTTTCTTTATAATCTATGTTATGCCAATTGAGCTGGATGTTCACGAAGACCGTGGTTGCTATTTTTTATCTCGGAAATGGATTAGGCCTTGCTCTGTTCTTCAATTCCCTGAAATCTTTTTCTAATAGTAGTTTTGGTATGTATTTGTAATTAGATTTTGCCTGGTCCTTTTTGGATTGGTGATTCAATTTGGACTATGTTTCCAACTCTGCCTCTAGTACTGCTCTATGCCCTTTTTTGTGATTTGCTCTGGTGACTCCACACCCCAGGATTCTCTGGGATACAGCATACTGGCCAAGGTTTCTGTTCCTGCTTATCCATAAAGAGAGAGTAAATAAAAACAGAAAAATAAAAAAACTTGAGGAGTCGGTTCAGGAACCATGTCTTACTAATTTTCAAATCCCTGTCACCTAGTGTGGTACCTGGAAAATAATAAATATTCTATAAACATTTGTTGAATGAATACTGTTAAGGATTGAATTATGTCCCCCCAAAATGCATGTTGTAAATACTAACCTCTGTGCCTGTGGTTATAACCTGATTTGGGAATAGATTGTCTTTGTTATGTTGATGAGGCAGGATTAGAGTAGGGTGTATCTTCAGTCAGTCTGTTTTGACATATAAAAAGAGATTAAACAAGTGAGCAGAGAGAGAGATGGGGTAAGATAGATGCCAATACACATGGAGATCTCCAGGGAACCAGGAAGCAGAAGCTAAAGACACAGGGACCTTCCTCCAGAGCTGACACAGAGAGAAAGCCTTCCCCTGGACCCAGCACCCTGAATTTGGGCTTCTGGCCTCCTAAGCTGTGAGAAAATAAATTTCTGTTTGTTAAGAACATCCACTTGTAGTATTTCTGTTATAGCAACACTGCATAACTAAGATTTGGTGCTGGGAGTGGGGTGCTGCTCTAAGAGATACCTAAAATGTGGAAGCAGTTTTAAAACTGGGTAATTAGTAGAGGCTGGAAGAGTTTGAAGGTGCCTGATTATAAAAGCCTAGATTTCCTTGAAGAGACTGTTGGTAGAATTATGGATATCAAAAACAATTCTGGTGAGGGTTCAGAAGGAAATGAGGAGAGCTATAGAGAAAGTCTCTATCATCTTAGAGAACATATATGGCACCAGCAGCAGAATGTTGCTAGAAATGTGGACATTAAATGTGATTCTGGTGAGGCTTTAAGAGAAAATGATGAACGTGTGATTGGACAATGGAGGAAGGGTGATGCTTTTTATGCAGTGACAAACAACTTGTCTGAATTATGTTCAAATGTTTGGTTGAAGGTAGACCTTGTAAGTGATGAACTTGGCTACCTGGATGGTGAGATTTCTAAGTAAGACCTTAAAGGTGCCGCTCAGTTTCTCCTTGCTACTTACAATAAAATGTGAGAGGAAAGAGATGAACTTAAAAAGGAACTGTGAAAAACTAAAACAGAACTTAAAGATTTGGAAAATTCTGTTGTACAAACTAAGGACACGTGTCCTAGAGTGTTCACCAAGGATGTGGCTACACAGTCTTTCATTAAAGTAATTAAGCCTGTGATTGATGGATCTAACCAGCTACCACAGCAGAAAACCTGTCAGCTTAGACTGAAGGGGACAGAAGGAAAACGAAAGGAAAGAACGCTGAATGCCTCTTGGAATTGTATAGGCAGGAAACAGGCCAAAGGAGCTACATCTGTTGTCCTCCAGGAAAAGAAAAGGACTATTCCTGGAGCAACTTAGAGATCAGCAGAACTGTTGGAAGGAGCACAGAAGCAGGACCTTCTCGGTTTCAAAGTGTGTGGCTAGGGTCTCCTGGATCTCAAAGGGATAGCCATAGCCAGCAAGGTTTCAGAGAGTTGGATCTTTACTAACTTGGTTCTGGAGTGTGGGGCTACTGTTAAGGTGTGCCAGGGGTATGGGGTTGCCATCTAAGCTGAGGGGGTGGGGCTGCCATGCCCAAGGGACAGAAGAATATGCCTTGTTGGGGCCAAGGTAGGGTCACCACTTAAATGGACTAGGAGAATGGGACCACCCAAAGCTGAGGGAGCAGAGCTGCTGTCCCAGTGGGCCTTTGAAGGTGGGGCTGAAGCCCAGGGCCAAGGATCATCTGCTCAGAATCCAGAGGGTGTGGCCAACACCCAGGGTCTGGAGGGTGGGGCCGTTGCCCATATGGTCTCAGAAAACAGAGAATTATTTTCAAGGCTTGAGAGCTAATGTAGTTTGTCCTGCTGGGTTTTGGACCTGCTTGGTGCCCGTTATTCTTTCTTTCCCTCCAATTTCTCCCATTTGTAATGGAAATATCTACCTTGTGCCTGTTCTACCACTGTACTTTGGAAGCAGATAACTTGTATTCTAGATTTCACAGGTTCACAGATGAAGAGAAATTTTGCCCCGTGATGGAATACACCTAAAGTATCACCCATGTTTGATTTAGATGATTCAGAAGGTACAATTTTGGACTTGGAGCTGACTTAAGACTTTTGGAATGATGTGACAGGGTGAATGTGTTTTGCATGTGACAAGGACATGAATTTTGGGAGGCCAAAGTGTGAATGTTATGGATTAAATTGTGTCCCCCAAAAATATGTGTTTTAAATCCTACCCTCTATGCTTGTGGTTATAATCTCATTTGGGAATGGGTTGTCTTTGTTATGTTAATGAGGCGGGATTAACATAGGGTATGTTGTTGTTTTATATCGCTTTTGATATAAATAGAGATTATACAGGCAAATTAGCAGGCAGAGATGGGATAAGATAGATGCCAAGATACATGGAGACCTCCAAGGAACCAGGAAGCAGAAGCGGAAGGCACAAGAACCTTCGTCCAGAGCCGACAGAGAAAGCCTTTCCCTAGAGCCAGCACACTGAATTCAGACTTCTACCTTCCTAAACTGTGAGAGAATAAATTTCTTTTTGTTAAAGTCATCCACTTGTGGTATTTCTGTTATAGCAGCACTAGATAACTAAGACAAATACATAAATGAATATACAGATAATGAAACAGGAGCCAACGTAGGAATTAGCAAAGTAGAGTGAGAAAAAGCTAGCAAGTTATTAAAATCATTGTAGAAAAGAATTTCAAGAAGTGAATAGTCAACAGTGTTAAATATTGTAGAAGATATAGACCAGAACAAACAAGCAAAAAAAAAAAAAGGCAATTTGGGGGAAATAGAGACTATGCAGAAAGAAGACTTTTTAAAAGTATTAGTAATTGCATCATAGAAATAAAAGAAGTTATTACAACCATGAAATAAGAAATGGATACTATAAAAACATATTCAGGGAACAGAAAAACTTCATTCATTACAAATATGATGCCGTAAAAAAAACAAACAAACCTCAGTGGAAGTGTTGGAAAGTAAAGCTAAGGTAACTTCCTATTGGGCAGAGCAAAGACAAAGAAATGAAAAAGAGGAAAACAAAAGATAAGAAAATTGAAGAGAACCAGCCTTGGAAGTTAAATGTTTAAATAATAGAGGTTCCAGAAATAGAGAACAGAGAAACGAAGGTAAGGGATTCATCAATGAAATAATTGAAGAAAATTTTCTAGAACAAAAACATGAGTTTTCAAAGTGAAAGGATTTCACTAAGTGCCCACCGATGGGGAAGGAAGAATCTCTGGCATAAACTGTGCTGAATCAGTTGAATATTCATGTGAAAAAAATTGAAACTTGATTCCTACTTTTTACCATACAGAAAAATCGGTTCCATATGTAGGTATATATGTGAAAGTAAAACAATAAAACTTAACAGATGATAACATGAGAGAGTATCTTCATGTCCTTTTATGAGGTAGGGAAAGATTTCTTTCCCTAGGAAAGTAGAAGGAGTGGTAAATTGAACTACATTAAAAATTAAGTGTCAGTTCTGCCCAAAGTGATCTACAGATATAGTGCAATCCCAATCCAAATACCAACAGCATTCTTTAATGAGATGGAAAAACTAATCATCAACTTTATATGGAAAGGAAGGAGGCCCCAGATAAGCAAAGCATTACTGAAGAAAAAGAACAAAGGAGGCCTCACACTCTCTGATCTCAGAACCTACTATACAGGAAAGTAGTCAAAACAGCCTACTATATATGGTAATCAGAACAACTTGGTATTGGTAGAACAACAGACACATAGACCAATGGAACAAAATCGAGAACGCAAACATAAATCCATACACCTTTATGGTCAGCTGATCTTTGACGAAGAACCAAAGTCTATTAGCTGGGGAAAAGACAATCTTTTTAACAAATGGTGCTGGCAAAACTGGATGTTCATCTGTAAAAAATGAAACAGGACCCATACCTCACACCATACACAAAAACTAACTCAAAATGGATCAAAGACCTGGATATAAAACCTAAAATGATAAAGAACATGGAAAAAAAATAGGGACAACACTGGGGGCCCTAATACATATGCATAAATAGAATACAAACCATTACCAATGCACAAACACCAGAAGATAAACTAGATAACTGGGAGCTCCTAAAAGTTAAACATTTATGCTCATCAAAAGACTTAATCCAAAAGAGTAAAAACAAAACGTACAGACTGGAAGAACGTTTTTGGCCACCACATATCCAACAAGGGCCTGGTACCTGAAATGTATAGAATACTTCAACACCTCAACAACAAAAAGACAAATAATCCAATTTAAAAATGGCAAAAGATATGAACAGACACTTCACCAAAGAAGACATCCAGGCTGCTAACAGACACATGAAGAAATGCTTGCAATCAAAACTACAGTGAGATACTGTCTCAACCCAACATTACTGGCACTAATCAAAACACAGAAAATAACAAAGGTTGGAGAGGTTGTGGGAGGACTGGAACTCTCTACACTGCTGGTAGGAATGTAAAATGATACAACCACTATGGAAAACAATATGGCACATCCTTAAAAAGCTAGAAATAGAAATACTATATGATCCGGCAATCCCACTCCTAGGAATATATTCTAGAGAAATAAAAGCTGTCACACGAATAGACGTATGCACACCCATGTTCATGGCAGCATTATTTACAATAGCAAAAAGATGAAAACAACCTAAATGCCCCATCGACAGATGAATGGATAAAAAAATTAAGGTACATACACACAATGGAATACTATGCAACAATAAAGAACAATGATGAATCTGTGAAACATCTCACAACATGAATTAATTTAGAGGGCATTATGCTGAGTGAAATAAGTCTATGACAAAAGGACAAATATTGTATAAGACCACTATTATAAAAACTCAAGAAAAGAGGGGCATTCACTACTTAGATAGTAGATAAGAACTACTTTAGGTGAAGGGAAAGACAGCACACAATACAGGGGAGGTCAGCACAATTGGACTAAACCAAAAGCAAAGAAGTTTCCTGAGTAAACTGAATGCTTCGAAGGCCAGCATAGCAGGGGCAGTGGTCTGGGGACCATGGTTTCAGGGGACATCTAAGTCAATTGGCATAATAAAATCTATTAAGAAAACATTCTGCATCCCACTTTGAAGAGTGGCGTCTGGGGTCTTAAATGCTAGCAAGCAGCCATTTAAGATGCATCAATTGGTCTCGACTCACCTGGATCAAAGGAGAATGAAGAACACCAAGCACACAAGGCGATTATGAGCCCAAGAGACAGGAATGGCCACATGAACCAGAGACTACATCATCCTGAGACCAGAAGAATTAGATGGTGCCCGGCTACAACTGATGACTGCCCTGACAAGGAACACAACAGAGAACCCCTGAGGGAGCAGGACAGCAGTGGGATGCAGACCTCAAATTCTCATATGACCAGACTTAATGGTCTGAGACTGGAAGGACCCTGTTGGTCATGGCCTCCAGACCTTCTGTTGGCCCAGGATAGGAACCATTCCTGAAGCCAACTCTTCAGACATGGATTGGACTGGACAATGGGTTGGAGAGGGATGCTGGTGAGGAGTGAGCTGCTTGGATCAGGTGGACACTTGTGACTATGTTGGCATCTCCTGCTTGGAGGAGAGATGAGAGGGTGGAGGGGGTTAGAAGCTGGCAAAATGGACACGAAAAGAGAGAGTGGAGGGAGAGAGCAGGCTGTCTCATTGCGGGGAGAGTAATTGGGAGTGTGTAGCAAGGTGTATATGGGTTTTTGTGTGAGAGACTGACTTGATTTGTAAACTTTCAGTTAAAGCACAATAAAAATTATAAAAAAAAAAACCCAAGAAAAGGTTTACACACAGAAAAAACAATCTTTGATGGTTATGAAGAAGGGGAGACATGGGGAGGGAAATCACTACTAGATGGTAGCCAAGTGTTAACTTTGGTGAAGGGAAAGACAACACACAATTTAGGGAAAGTCAGCACAACTTGACCAAGGCAAAGTCATAGAAGCTTCCTAGACACATCGAAACACCTTGAGCGACCAAGTTACTGGGGCTGAGGGCTGGGGACCATGATCTTGGGGGGACATGGCATAACGTAGGTCAGTGGCATAACATGGTTCATAAAGAAAATGTTCTACATCCTACTTTGGTGAGTAGCATTTGGGGTCTTAAAAGTTTCAAGTGGCCACCTAAGATACATCTATTGGTCCTATCCCATCTGGAGCAAAGGAGAATGAAGAAAATATTAGTCCAAAGGACTAATGGACCACATGAACCACAGCCTACAGTAGCATGAGCCCGGAAAAACTAGATGGTGCCTGGCTACCACCACCAACTGCTGTGGTAGGGATCACAATAGAAGGTCCTGGACAGAGCAGGAGAAAAATGTAGAACAAAATTCAAATTCACAAAAAGAGACCAGATTTACTGGTCTGAAAGAGACTAGAGGAACCCCCAAGACTATGGTCCCCGGACACCCTGCTAACTCAGAACTGAAGCCACTCCCTGAGTGTACCTTTCAACCACAGATTAGACAGGCCTATAAAAGCAAACAATAACACACTTGAGGAACGTGCTTCTTAGTTCAGTCCAGTATACAAGACCAAATGGGCAACACCTGCCAAAAAGCAAAGACGAGAAGGCAGGAAGGGAAGGAATACTGGACGAATGGACATGGGGAACCCGGGGTGTAAAGGGAAAGGGGGAGAGTGCTGACACATTGTGGAGATTACAGCCAGTGTCACAAAACAATTTGTGTATAAATTTTTGAATGAGAAGCTATAATATGCACTGTAAACGTTCACCTAAGACATAACAATAAAAAAAAAATTTTTAAACGTCTGTTTATCAAAAGGCACTTTTAAGAGATTGAAAAAGCAAGCAAGTAGTGGGAGATTGTACTTATAATATGTAACTGGAAAGGGCTGGTATCCTAATTACATCAAGAATCCCTCCAAGTAGTAAAGGACAAGAGAAAAATAGGCACTTGGCAAAAAAGAATATCCAAATGACTAAAAATGTATTAAAAGGTACTTTAACTTAATAATCATGAAAACACAAATTAGTAGAGTACAATGAGATACCACTGCACACCCACCAGAATGGTTAAAAATTTTTAAACTATCAATATCAAGTTTGGTGAGATATTTTAAAACAAACAAACAAACCCATTGCTGTAGAGTCAATTCTGACTCACAGCGACCCTATAGGACAGAGTAGAATTGCCCCATCAAGTTTCCAAGGAGCACCTGGTGGATTCAGACTGCCAGCCTTTTGGTTAGCAACCATAGCACTTAACCACTATGCCACCAGGGTTCCCAGTGAGAATATTAAGCAACTAAAAATCATATATTGCTGGTGGTAGTGTGAATCATTACAGTCTCACTTTGGGAAGCTGGCATTATCTAACTAAAGTTGAACATATGCATACCCTGTGAACCAGAAATTTTTCTTTTAGATGTCTGTCCAATAGGAATGAGCAGCATAATTTGTAATAGCCTAAAAATGGAAACAATCCAAATGTTCAACAGTAGAATGGCTGAATGAATTGTGATACATTCATATAATGGAATACTATACATCAATGAAAATAAGTATTGCTAAACACAATAACATGGATGAATCTTACAAACATAATATTGAGTGAAAGAACCTAGACACAGAAGAATACATATTGTATGATTCCATTTATAAAAAATTCAAAAACAAATCCGTGGTGTTAGAGTCAGGTTAGCAGTTATCTTTGGGAAACTGAAAAGGAAACAGTGCTTCGGAGGGAGCAAAAAGAGAGCTTCTCAGATGCTGATAGTAAATCTGTTTCTTGACCTCGGTGATAGTTACACAGTTTTAATCACTTTGTGTTAACTCATCAAGGTGTATGTTTATGATTTGTATACTTTTCAGAATTTATATTTCAGTTTTTAAAAGTTCAATTACAAGACTGTTACACCTAAAAAATTAATATAAAACAATCAACTTTGTGCCAAAATAATTTGAAAACAAAATGAACACATTTCTAGAAAAATAAAATCTGCTGAATCTTAGCCAGGTATAAATAGAAACCCTGAATAGTTCTATAATTTTAAAGAAATTGAAGCAGAAGTTAAAAATGAAAACACTAGATCTAAATGATTTTACAGGAGATTTTTACTAAACTTTCTAGAAACACATCATTCTAATCTTATAAAAATTCTTCAAGAGGATTAAAAATAGAGACTTTTCTTGGACTCTTTACAAGGCTAGTATAACATTGATACCAAAATCAGATAAGGATGGTTTGAGAAAGGAAAACCAAAGGCCCATTTGACTCATAAACAAAAGCAAACCAAATCCAGCAATGGATTTAAAAGAACAATACACCGAGACCAAGTTGGGTTTATTCCAGGTATGCAAGTTGATCCTGCTCCTGAATTATAACCTGTTACTTCCCTAATAAACCCCATAATTGTAAGTATGGTCTGTGAGTTCTGTATGAGGCCTGTGAAGCCATTGCAGCGAATTATTGAACCTAGCCAAGAAGTAGAACGCTGTGGGAAGGACAGCTGGTGTCAGAATTGGTAAAAAGGTTGGGGAGTGAGGACATGTCTAACCTCTACCTCATAGGCATCAGCTCTGGTTTAATGGCTCTCATGCCTCCTCCACCTGAATTTAGATGACTTCTGATGCTACTGCTACATGATTACAACATGTACAGAGAAAAAAGTCTGGGGTGAAATGTACCATAATATTAACAATCTTTGGTGAAATTATGGGGAATTTTTATTTTCTTTATGCATTACTGTATTTTCTTCAATAAGTATGAATTAATTTTTTTTAATTGTGGTAAAAATGTCCATAACAATATGCATACACCATCTCAACAGGTACAATTCAGTGACATTGATTACATTCCTCAAGTTGTGCAACCGATCTATCTTTTTCCAAATCATTTCACCACCATTAATGTAAACTCAGTGTTCCCTAAGCCAAAACTCCCCTTTGCAACCTCCCTCGCACGCTTGGTGACCATTGATCTTTGGTTTCTGTATATTTGCTTATTTCATGTAAGTGAGATCATACGACATCCTTTTGCAACTGACTTATTTCACTCAGCATGATGTTTTCAAGGTTCATCCATGTAGTGGCATTCATCAGGATTTCATTTCTTTTTATGGCTGAGTAGTATGGCTCAGCAGCCAGTGAAAATCTTATGAATAGCAGCGGAACATTGTCTGATATAGTGCTGGAAGATGAGCCCCTCAGGTTGGAAGGCACTCAAAATGCGACTGGGGAAGAGCTGCCTCTTCAAAGTAGAGTTGACCTTAATGATGTGGATGGAGTCAAGCTTTCGGGACCTTCATTTGCTGATGTGGCACAACTCAAAATGAGAAGAAACAGCTGCAAACATCCGTTGATAATCAGAAGTATGAATCTAGGAAAATTGGAAATCATCAAAAGTGAAATGGAATGCATAAAGATCAATATCCTAGGCATTAGTGAGCCAAAATGGACTGATATTGGTCATTCCGAATCAGACAATCATATGGTCTACTATGCCGGGAATGACAACTTGAAGAGGAATGACATTTCATTCATCGTCGAAAGAACATTTCCAGATCTACCCTGATGTACAATGCTGTCAGTGATAGGATCATATCCATATGCCTACAAGGAAGACAAGTTAATATGACTATTACTCAAATTTACACACCAACCACTAAGGCTGAAGATAAAGAAACTGAAGATTTTTACCAACTTCTGCAGTCTGAAATAGATCAAACATGCAATCAGGGTGCACTGATAATTACTGGTGATGGGAATGCAAAAGTTGGAAACAAAAAAGAAGGATTGGTTGTTGGAAAATACAGCTGTAGTGATAGAAACCATGCTGGAGATCGCATGATTGAATTTTGCAAGATCAACGACTTCTTCATTACAAATACCTTTTTTCATCAACATAAACAGCAGCTATACTAATGAACCTCGCCAGATGGAGTACACAAGAGTCAAATCGACTACATCTGTGGAAAAAGATGGTAGGAAAGCTCAATATCATCAGTCAGCACAAGGCCAGGGGCCGACTGCAGGTCAGACCATCAATTACTCATATGCAAGTTCAAGTTGAAACTGAAGAAAATTAGAACAAGTCCATGAGAGCCAAAGTATGACCTTGAATATATCCCACCTGAATTCAGAGACCATCTCATGAATAGATTTGACGTGTTGAACACTACTCACTGAAGATGAAAGGAGCTGTGGAAGGACATCATACATGAAGAAAGCAACAGGTCATTAAAAAGATAGCAGAGAAAGAAAAGACCTAAATGGCTGTCAGAAGAGACTCTGAAACTTGCTCTTGAACATAGAGAAGATAAAGTAAAGAAAAAATGCTGAAGTAAAAGAACTGAACAGAAGATTTCAAAGGGCGGCTTGAGAAGACAAAGTAAAGTATTACTACATGTGCAAAGATCTGGAGATAGAAAACCAAAAGGGATGAACACGCTCAGCGTTTCTCAAGCTGAAAGAACTGAAAAAAAAATTCAAGCCTCGAGTTGCAATACTGAAGGATTCCATGGGGAGAATATTAAACGACGCAGGAAGCATCAAAAGAAGATGGAAAGAACACACAAAGTGACTATATCAAAAAGAACTGTTCAACATTCAACCATTTCAGGAGGTAACATATGATCAGGAACCAATGGTACTGAAGGAAGAAATCCAAGCTGCACTGAAGGCACTGGCAAAAAACAAGGCTCCGAGAATTGACGGAATACCAATTGAGACGTTTCAACACAGGGATGCAGCGCTGGAAGTGCTCACTTGTCTATGCCAAGAAATTTGGAAGACAACTACCTGGCCAACAGACTGGAAGAGATCCATATTTATGCCTATTCCCAAGAAAGGTGATCCAAAGGAATGCAGAAATTATCAAACAATATCATTTATATCACATCCAAGCAAAATTTTGCTGAAGATCATTCAAAAGTGGCTGCAGCAGTGTATCAACAAGGAACCGCCAGAAACTCAAGCCAGATTCAGAAGAGGACGTGGAACCAGGGATATCATCGTTGATGTCAGATGGATCCTGGCTGAAAGCAGAGAATACCAGAAAGATGTTTACCTGTGTTTTATTGACTATGCTAAAGCATTTGACTGTGTGAATCAAGAAATTATGGATAACATCGCAGAGGATGGGAATTCCGGAACACTTAATTGTGCTCATGAGGAATCCATACATGGGTCAAGAGGCAGTCGTTTGGACAGAACAAGGGAACACTGGGTGGTTTAAAGTCAGGAAAGGTGTGCGTCAGGGTTGTATCCTTCTACCATACCTATTCAGTCTGTATACCAAGCAAATAATCTGAGAAGCTAGACTATGTGAAGAAGAACGTGACATCAGGATTGGAGGAAAACTCATTAACAACCTGTGTTATGCACATGACACAACCTTGCTTGCTGAAAGTGAAGAGGACTTGAAGCACTTAATGATGAAGATCAAAGACCACAGCCTTCAGTATAGATTACATCTCAACATAAAGAAAACAACAGTCCTCACAGCTGGATCAGTAACATCAAATCATGATGAACGGAGAAAAGACCGAGATTGTCAAGGGTTTCATTTTTCTTGGATTCGCAGTCAACACCCATAGAAGCAGCAGTCAAGGAATCAAAAGACACATTGCATTGGGCAGATCTGCTGCAAAAAGCCTCTTAAAGTGTTGAAAAGCAAAGGTGTCACCTTGAGGACTAAGGTGCACCTGACCCAAGCCATGGTGTTTTCAATGGCCTGATGTGAAAGCTGGACAGTGAATAACCCAAACCCATTAAAAATAGGGAAGACCAAAGAAGAATTGACGCCTTTGAATTGTGGCATTGGTGAAGACTATTGAATATACCATGGACTGCCAAAAGAACGAACAAACCCGTCTTGGAAGAAGCACAACCTGAATGCTCCTTAGAAGCAAGGATGGCAAGACTACATCTCACATACTTTAGACATGTTATCAGGAGGGATCAGTCTGTGGAGAAGGATATCATGCTTGGTAAAGCAGAGGGTCAGTGAAAAAAAGGAAGACCCTCAACGCGATGGATTGACACAGTGGCTGCAACAATGGCCTCAAGCACAGCAACAGTTGTGAGGATGGCACAGGACTGGGCAGTGTTTTGTTCTGTTGTACATAGGGTCACTATGAGTCAGAATCGACTCAATGGCACCTAACAACAACAACATTTTTTTTATCCGTTCATCTGTTGGTGGACATTTCACTTGTTTCCACCTTTTGGCTATTGTGAAAAGTGCTGCAGTAAACATTGGTTTGCATTCCAGCCTTTTCATCTTCTGAGTATGTACCTAGGATTGGAATTGTATGTTCAACTTTTTGAGAAACCACCTAACTGATTTCCACAGTGACAGTACCATCTTACATTTGTACCAGCAATGGATGTGGTTTCCGGTTTCTCCACAGTAAGCATGCATTACTTTTATAATGTAAGAAAGGATATTTAAGAATATTCTGCAGAAAAATTTCCTGAGAAAAATCTCAAAGACTAATATTAAAGTGTCATTTACATTGACCAGGTCCACTTTATAGCTACTGAGGGTAAGTAGCTTTATACTTTTATCCCTTTTATGAAAAGACTAAAATATTCTAGCCAGTGAGCATACAGAAGGACATTTTTACCTTTTTTTTTTAACCGCAGACTTTTTTTTTTTTTTTTTAAGATTTTTCCTGGAAGTCAGTGAGGAGCAGCTAAAAAGGCTGTTTTGTGTTCACAAGCTGATGTAGTTAAAGCTGTCTATTCTCTTGTTCATTATGCCATACCCTCCTCTAATATCTGACCTTTGAATATTGGCATTTGTCTTAGGTTAATGATAAGTTTTCTCCTCTTCTTACTCTACATGCTCTCTATAGGCAATCTCAGCTACATCCTTGACTTTGGATGTCATCTCTGTGCTATGAATCAGAGATTTCTTTCTCCATCCCATATCTTTGAAGGTTTAGACTGTATATCCAACTGACTATTTCATAACACACAGGCATTCCAGGATCAAAATATTCAAACATGATCTTCTTTTTCAAACATGTTTTTCCTCCTATTATGGATTGAATTGTGGCCCCCCAAAAACACTTGTCATGTTGTAAATCCTAATCCCTATACTTGTGAATGGAATCCCATTTCGGAGTAGAGTTTTCTTCGTTCTGTTAATGAGGCTGTATCTGTGTAGGGTGTTCTTTTGCAGCTGTCTTATTTCACTCAGCATGACATTTTCAAGGTTCATTCATGTAATGGATGGACTCAAAAGTGGCCAATCATTTTTGAGATATAGAAAGAACAGATCAGGCACAGAAGCAAGGAAGTACAAATGGAGAAAGATTGATGCCACACAGAGATCACCAAGGAGCCAAGGAAGAGAAGCTGAAACAGACAAAGATTTTCCCCCAGAGTGAACAGAGTCTTTCCCTAGAGCCAATGTCTTGAATTCAGACTTCTAGCCTCCAAAATTGTGAGAAAATAAATGTCTGTTCGTTAAAGCCACCCACTTGTGGTATTTCTGTTATAGTAGCACTAAGAAACTAAGATACTTCTTTGTGTTCACTATCTCAGTAAGTAGCACCACCATCTAGCCACTGGCTTAAGACAAGCCTGGTAGGCATCCCTAGCTTCTTTCTCTTATGTTTCATATGCATCCCATTCCAAGGCCTGTTCATTTTACCTCCTAAATATATTTCAAAAATTTCTACTTCTTTCTATTGGTACTGCCATCACCATAAATCAAACCACTGTAATCTCTCACCCAGATTGCTACTTTAGTCTTTTAGTTGATCTTTATATATCCGCTATTGTTCTCCTCTATTCCATTCTCCACACAACCATCCAAAGTGACTTTTCTATGACTGCCGATTTTGTCATATCACTTCTTGCTTATTATCCTTCATGGCTTTCTGTTGCTCTTAGGATAAAGTCAAAAGTTCTTATCATAGCCTATAAAACCTTGTATGATCTGACTCTTACCTACATTTTCACACAAAATTCCCTCTCCTTGGAATATTTTTCTCACGTTGTTGTTGTTAGGTGCCGTCAAGTTGGTTCCAACTCACAGCGACCCTCTATACCACAGAATGAAACACTGTCCGGTCTTGCACCATCCTTAAAATTGTTATGCTTGAGCCCATTGTTGCATCCACTGTGTCAGCCCATCTCATTGAGGGTCTTTCTCTTTTCTGCTGACCCTGTACTTTACCAAGCATGATGTCCTTCTCCAGGGACTGATCCTCCTGACATGTCCAAAGTATATAAGCCACAGTCTTGCCATCCTTGCTTCTAAGGAGCATTATGGTTGTACTTCTTCCGAGACAGATTTGTTCGTTCTTCGGGGAATCCAGGGTATATTTAATATTCTTTGCCAATACCACAATTCAAGGGCATCAATTCTTCAGTCTTCCTTATTCATTGTCCAGCTTTCACATGGATATGATGCAATTGAAAATACCATGGCTTGGGTCAGGCACACCTGAGTCTTCAAAGTACATCTTTGGGCTTTTTCAGCACTTTAAAGAGGTCCTTTGGGTATTTGCAGCAGATTTGCCCAATGCAATGCGTCTTTTGATTTCTTGACTGCTGCTTCCATGGGTGTTGATTGTGAATCCAAGTAAAATGAAATCCTTGACAACTCCAGTCTTTCCTCCAGTTATCATGGTGTGGCTTATTGGTCCAGCTGTGAGGATTTTTGTTTTCTTAATGTTGAGGCGTCTTTGATTTTCATCAATAAGTGCTTCAATTCCTCATCACTTTCAGCAAGCAAGGTTGTGTCATCTGCATAACGCAGGTTGTTAATGAGTCTTCCTCCAATCCTAATGTCCCGTTCTTCTTCATATAGTCCAGCTTCTCGGATTGTTTGCTCAGCATACAGATTGAATAGGTATGGTGAAAGGATACAGCCTTGACGCACACCTTTCCTGACTTTAAACCACTCAGTATCCCCTCGTTCTGTCCAAGCAACTGCCTCCTGATCTATGTACGGGTTCCTCATGAGCATGATTAAATGTTCTGGAATTCCCATTTTTCACAATGTTATCCATGATTTGTTATGATCCACTGAGTCGAATGCCTTTGCATAGTCAATAAAACACAGGTAAGCATCCTTCTGGTATTCTCTGCTTTCAGCCAGGATCCATATGATATCAGTAATGATATTCCTCATTCCGTGTCCTCTTCTGAATCCCACCTGAGTTTCTGGCAGTTCCCTGTTGATATACTGCTGCAGCCACTTTTGAATGATCTCCAGCAAAATTTTGCTTGTGTGTGATATTAATGATATTGTTCGATAATTTCCACATTCGGTTGGATCACCTTTCTTGGGAATAGGCATAAATACGGATCTCTTCCAGACGGTGGGCCCAGGTAGCTATCTTCCAAATTTCTTGGCATAGACGAGTGAGCACTTCCAGCGCTGGAAGTGAAACATCTCAGTTGATATTCCATCAATTCTTGGAGCGTTGTTCTTTGCCAATGCCTTCACTACAGCTTGGACTTTCTCCCTCAGCACCATCAGTTCCTGATCATATGCTACCTCTTAAAATGGTTGGATGTCAACTAATTCTTTTTGGTATAATGACTGTGTATTCCTTCCATCTTCTTTTGATGCTTCCTGCGGTGTTTAATATTTTCCCCATGGAATCCTTCAGTATTGCAACTTGAGGCTTGAATTTTTCTTCAGTTTTTTCAGCTTGAGAAACGCTGAGTGTGTTCTTCCGTTTTCTATCTCCAGCTCTTTGCACATGTCACTGTAATGATTTTTCCTATCCTCCCCCTTTATTATAAAAAAAATAGTTACGTTTAATTACCGAAGTAATTTGCGACTTCATTTTTTTTTTTAACAAAAAATATAAACAGTATTCCCCCCTACTTTCTGCCACTCACACTCACTCATTCCTTGGGTCTTAATTTAAATGTCACTTTCTAAGGAAAGCCTTCTTTTATGTGTCTACCTTTCCATCCCAGAACCCAGTGCCGCTGAGTCGATTCCGACTCATAGCAACCCTATAAGACAGAGTAGAACTGCCCCATAGAGTTTCCAAGGAGTGCCTGGCGGATTTGAACTGCCGACCCTTTGGTTAGCAGCCGTAGCACTTAACCACTACGCCACCAGGGTTTACTTCCTTTCCATACCAATGTGCATATGTGTGATTATTTGCTTCCCAATAATTCCCAATAATGTCCCTCTCCTCAACTAGTCTATAAGCTCCTTGAGGGCAGAGACAATATCTGCGTTGTTTACCACTATATATCCAGTCTTTGGCACAGGTCCTGGTACATAATAGGCTCTCAATAAATATTGGTTGAATAAAACTGTACTCTTAGAAAATCCTCTTTGAGGTCTTTTGCTAATTTATGCTCTTCCCAAATGACTTTGATTTTCTCGACAGTCTTCTGTACCAACTCCTAGTAGTTTGTTACCTGGATGCCCCAAATATTGACTTACTCCCTTTTTTACTGCAACTACCCATTTTGAGAGCTCAGTTTCTCATCTCCTGTGTCCATTGTAGATCAGCAAACATTACACAACTTAGCTTCCTTTCTTTCCTACCGAATAAATAAACTCATTTGAAGTTTTAGGTGAAATTTTACTGTTAGTAACTGCCAAGGTTTTGTCTTATCCTAGCCCTATCCCAGGAGTTTTCTATGGTCAGCTTAAACCCAGACCAAACTCATTGCTGTGGAGTCGGTTCTGACTCATAGCTACCCTATAGCACAGAGTAGAACTGCCCGTAGGGTTTTCAAGGCTGTAATCTTTACGGAAGCAGACTGCCACATCTTTCTCCTGTGGGGCGGCTGGTAGATTCAAACCAACCTTTTGGTTAGCAGCAGAGCACTTAACTACTGCACCACCAGGGCTCCTTATTGTCGGCTTTCCAGGTATTTGTTATCAACTGTCCCTTATTTCTTTAACAGCTGCTGCCATTACCACAGCTGCTGCTACTACCCGGGTCCCAGGATTTTCCAGTTTTCTCCATCGCCCTTCAGATCCTTAGAGGGGATATCATTCCACACTTCCAGCAAGTTGATTAAGGCTAGATCCTACTTTTTTCATATCCTAATTGAGCCACTCAGTGACCGGAATTAGTATTCAAACCATCTCTGCCCTTAAATCGCCCTTACTGTTCTTTCCTCACCCCCATCTTTAGCTCTAAGGTACTCAGAAGCTCAGTCCTTGATTTATACCTGATTTATCTCAGCTCCATCCCAATGGAGCTACTGAAAACCAGAAATCTTTAGAGGTGAGACTCTATAATCTACATTTTTAACAGAAACCTCAATTCTGTATATTAACATTTAAGAATCACTGTACTGGTCAGAACTCTATTATCCTCACTATGGAAGAAATGTGTTATTCTGACTAATTCCATAATCTAGACCAAAAAAGAATGGCATTTGGCTATCTCAGACACGCTATACAGTTTACACGCAGGAGGCCTGAAGCAAGCTGGTATATCATAGCAGTATGAGGCGGAAGCCTCTGGAGTAAGAGCTTTATAGTTAAAAAGCATGGTCTTAAAGCGTAGTTGGAAAGAGACCAGTGTATAAATCCTGACTCATATACTTTCCATCCTGTCTGTGCTTTAGTTTTTTCATTTTAAAAATAGATAATAATACCATTTCATAGCGTCGTTATGAGAGTTTTTCGGGATTTGTTCAACAGATACTTTTTGAGCACTTACTACGTGTCATACACTGTTCTACTTGTTGGGAATATGCCAGTGAACAAAACAGAAACAGTTTCTGCCCTCAAGTATACATTCTAGTGGAAATATGTACAAAAAGAGCTTAGTCTCTGTTGTGTAGGAAACACTCGAATGGTTATTATTAACAAATATTTAAAAATAAGGACTGTATTTGTTTTGCTTTACCACTTTCAGGATACAAAAGAAATATAAGATATAATATTTGTCCCCTTGGAGCTTAAGCCTAGGCGGTCGATGAGACACATATTTGTTCAGTCTATAAATATTAACTCAGTGCTGTAATGAGCCAGGCACTCTGAGGTACAAAAATGAATCTCTACCTTTAAATTTCAATTTAGTTGGGAATATATGAGAAATGCACAATTCCAATATAAAATGAAATGTTTATTTTTAAGAGAAGTAATAATGTGCTATGAATAGTGTCACTACCTTCGTATGCTGAGTATATGAACGTAAGATGGGCATACTTCTGACAGGTGGCAATGGGGTAAATGGCTAATCTGGGGAGGGGGTAAGGAAAAGCCCTACCCGCTGAGTGAGCTAAGCATTATGTGAATTTAGCAGGGTTAGCCTCTCTGTACGCTTGTTTTATGGTTCCCATTTCTCACTGTGGCCCTGATTCTAGAGCTGAGGCAGTATTGACAATGAGAACTATTGATGTATGGACAAAGAACAGTTTAGGGGAAGGGAGCGTAAAGTAAAGAAAAAGCATAAATAAAGTCATAAGAAAATGTGGCTGGTTTCTGGGAACACTAAGTTTCTTGCTGAAGTATAGCATAAGTATAAGGAAGACAAAGCTAGAAATGAAGGGGCATGGGCATAGAGGGCTAAGGTAATTGGACTGAATTTAGTAGGAATAGTGCATCATTGAAGGCTTTTGAGCAAGGAAGTCATATGATCAGCTCTGTGTTTAGAATAAAACATTTGAAGAAAAGTAGCATATACAGTAGATACCATATACTGACATATCATACGTGTTAATTAGTATTTGTGGGATGAATGAATATGTGAGCCCTCCTGATTCCCTGGAGAATAAATTGCAATTAAAAAAAAGCTTAGCAAAAGAGTGGCTTTGCTATGCAAAACTGTATTTCATTTAAGCAGGGCTTTCACATAAGTAAACAAGGAGAAAGGTAGATTGGCTGATGAAAACATGACATAAATTTGTAACCTGTTGCCTGACTACACCTAAAGAGTGTTAACTTAGGGTTCTATTATCACTTGAAAGCAGGTTCCTAAAAACTTGTCACAGGACTCTATGAGAGAGTAAGAGAGGAAAATTCAGTTTTCGTTCCACAAATATTTCCTGATTGCCTGTCACATCACCAGCACAATGTTCTAGGGATTCCAATATGAGCAAGTAGCTGACAGGCTACTAAGCGAGAGGCATGTGTACATACCTACAGTAGTGCTTTAAGTAGTATTGTAGAAGTGAGCCCAGATATGAAAGATTTTGAGTATAAATTTGTAAAATTATATCATCTTGTATGGAACTCTGCCTGTGCTTTAGGGGGGCAAATTTCTAGAAGTTTAGAAGTGTTGAACCCACTTGAGAAGGTACAGTTTTACAGTGAACTTTAAAAGCAGAATTTTTTTATGTCCTAAGAAAGTATTTTTTGTTTAAAATAATTTGTCTATGTTAAGGCATATTTGAAGTCCATAAAAAAGCAAAATGAATGAAAAATACCACCTTCCTAGAAAAAAAAAATGCATCACTATTATCATGCTTGTGTATCGTCCTCTAGACTTTTTTCCCTAAGATAGTATTTGTAGGCCTTGGAAAAGAATACAGCTGAGACCCAAGTGAACACAAAGCTAGCGTTAGATCTTTTATTTAGAAAAATTGACCAAGCCTAGATTAAAGCAGAATACCAATCTGTATTTGAATATGTTCACAAAGTGTCCCTTCTGCTTCATGTGTAGCATGTAAACTCAGGGGATTCATCTCACTGTTCCCATTCTTCACAGGTGCCCCTGACCCCACAGCTGGGGCCAGCATTGATGATGAGAACTGTTGGCATTTGGATGAAGAGCAGGTGAAAGAACAAGTGAAGCTCTTTCTTTCCCAGGGTGGTTACTATGGCTCTGGAAAGCAACTCAACTCAATGTTTGCCAAGGTAAGACATGAAGAGGTGTTTTTTTCTTTCTTAAGTAAGCTAGGCTTACCACACTTCTGGCTTCATGCACTGTAACCATCTCACTTGACCTAACTGTTCTGAATGCTGGAAGCCTAGTGGGAGGACTGATCAGATCAGACCTGAGCAGGTTGCATCTAGCAATCCCTACTACCTCACCCTGGTAGTCCTGTTCCTTCTGCTCTACTCTCTAAATAAGCTAGCATGGCTTTGGTTGGGGGTGTTAGTAAGGAAGCTACCTTCTCTTTGCTTTGACCCTAAATCTGCCAGATGAGACCTTGCAGCCTAGAGTCTCAACAGTGTCCCTGAAGGGAATGAATATTTTGGAACTGGGTGCTCTCACAGCAGGCTTTCTTGATAGCTGCAGAGAACTCGCTTACAGAGCAAGAGGACTTCTTTCTGACTTTTTGGATATATTGTGCTCAGATATTTTGTCTTCTCCTCCCCCTCCTCCCCTTCCTTCTCTGTGTACTTGTTCATGATGTGCAGTCACCAACTCTTTGCCCGTTCTTACATGTCAGGTTCGAGAGATGCTGCGGATGAGAGATTCCAATGGAGCCAGGATGTTGACACTTATAACTGAGCAGTTTATGGCTGACCCACGTCTCACACTCTGGAGGCAGCAAGGAACAAGCATGACAGACAAGTGCAGGCAACTCTGGGATGAGCTAGGTAAGTCCCCGTCACTCAGAGACATGCTGCAGCTTACCAGCTTGTCCTCTGGCAACAATATTAATGGACATTTGCCATCAGTTATTGCATGGATCTCACTAAGTGGACTTTTCAACGGCACTGGGTTTGGTTTTGGTTTTGGTAGTGGAAGATTTAGAAAGACCACCCAGAGTAGTTCTGAGCTCATTTGTATTTTTTCCACATGCTTTGCTATTGATAGCATTTGTATTGTTTCTGTATGCTTTGCTATTGATAGCATTCTGTTTCTGATATTACCACATAGAAGCCTTTGCTAAGACCCCTTCCCTTGGCTTCTGTTGCATGGCACTAGACTAACTCTCCAAATGCTTACTATCCTCACTTTTATCACATTCCCTGGGCCTGCTTTTCTGTATCACGCCTAGCCAGATCTCTTAGACATAGGGCAGTTTCTAAATATGCTTGGCCTCATGCTCTTTATCTGTACTCCCTTGAGAACTTTTTTTTTTTTAAACTATCCTAGCTTCAGAGCTTACCTCTATAGTGACAACTTTGAAATCTCAACTTCAACCTCTTTCCATTGATCTGAGCTCCAGTCTCATATTAGCAGCTGCTCACTGAACATTTCCATTTAAACATCCCCTGATTACCCCAAGCTTGAGAAATCCAAAAACAAACTCAGACCTTCCCCTACAAAAAAGTTCCTCTGATTCTGGGTGGCACTGGCATCACCATTCCTTACTCTACCAAACTTATTGTCAAGGACTGAATTTTTTTTTTTTTTTTTCATTCCCTACATCCAGTCACCAGCTTCATTTGATTCCTCGACCTTCAGAATGCAATTTAGTATATATTCCCACTTTTATTCCCTATCACCACTGGCCTGGTTGAGGGGCTTCGCACTTATAGATCAGAACTGTGCATTCCTAAATGGCCTCTCTATTCTAGATTTCCCTTCTCAGGAAAGACCTCGTTGATCATTTCTCTGTATGATTCCCCTGCTCCAAAGCCAGTTCTGCAATGCTAATATTCAACTCCTTTCCCTGTTTTTAGAACCTTTCATATCCTGAACTCACCATGGCCCTGTTTTGGGGATATACTAGAAAAGTTCTAACATGACAGCCTCCTGCTTACTTCTCCTACTCCAAAAAGCAACAATAAACTTTAGCTGGATGGAATTGATCCTCCTCTGGATCTTAGGCAGCTCCTTATGTCTTGTGCTCCTTTTGCTTTACTGTTTATACAAAATAGCACAAGAAAAAACTAGTTTGGGATTTTAGTGAGTTCTCCTGGACTGAGCCCCTGAAGCATATGTTTTATAGGTTTAGGACTGAAAGCCTTGGGAATGAGGATTAGTGATTTGGGGGACTATACTTGGTTACCCTGGGGCTGGTAAACCTGGGTTTTTGGTTTGTGTACTGAGGCTTTTTGACATCATCTGAGACATTAATGGCTTTGGAGCGCTTATTAATAATGAATAGCTACATAATTGAGTGTTATGTGCCAGTCTCTGTGTTAAAGATTGTACTCACATTGCTTCATTTAATTCTTGTAACAACCCTACGAGGTAACTGTGTGGCCATTGTAAAGTAACAAACAGCTCTGGTTACTTCTGGATAAAGAATTATAGAAAACTGTCTTTGCAGTGACACAATCATGCCTGAAGTACAGGAATGTTGTACGGTTAGTCTGTGGTGACTGGTCCAACCAGTTGTGACCAGAATTACAGGGTTACATGACAAAAGTATGGCAACGTGGTACAGGGAACTGCTTCTAGACTGTTCTCCACGGACATATTTTTAGATAAGAAAACTGAGTTCAGAAAAGTTAAATATTTTGTTCAAGGTCACTGCTAGCAAGTGGTGGCTCTAACACTGGAGCCCCAGTCTGCTTGACTCCAAATCAAACATCCCTCTGCAACATCTCCCTCAATTCTATCTTGTTATGCACTTTCTTTTTCAAAGTACATGTTTCTCAAAAGCTTGAAATTAGCCTTCTTTAGAGTCACTTTCATTTGAGGCCTGAACCTCATAGAATAATTTCTGTGCCAATCACAGGACTGTGCTGTGGACTTGGACTTGGCCTTTGGAGCAAATGTAGGTGAGATGAAGTAAGCAGAGCTGATTCCCAGTGCTTTTAAAGCTCTTGTCATATACTTGAGTTCATTATGGCAACTCTTGCTTTTGACCTTTTCATATCGAAGAAATTGCCATATCAGCCTTTCAAGAAACCTTTAGCATTCTGCTAAGACATTGGTTCTCAAACTTTAGTGTGTCTCAGAATCACCTGAAGCACTTGTTTAAACAGACCACTGGGCCTCATCCCCAGAACGTCTGATTCAGTAAGTTTGGAGTGGGGCCTGAAAATTTGCATTTCTAACAAATTCCCAGCTGATGCTGATGCTGCTGATCCAGAGACCACACTCTGAGAACCACTGCATTAAGGGAAGCCTTACTGGGTCAGACAGTAGAATACAGTGCATTCATGTTTCCATAAATACTCCATGGGCTCCTTACTAGTCACAAGGCCTGCTCACCTGAGGAGAGGTTGGGCAGGGTTTGTAGGAGCTTAGAGAAGTAGACTCACTACTTTCAGTTCCTGAGACAGACAAAATAGAAGCAATCAGACATAAAGTTCCTTATCTCACCACCACCTACGAATCTATTAACTTATCCGTGTAGATACCCGTATGCTTTGCTTTCTGTTCTGTTACAACCCAAAAAGTGTCGCAGCTCCTGTAAAAGGCTAGTGCTTACATATTAGCTGAGTCGTATCCCATCTTGTTGTCTCAGGAACTTTGCTTCTGTAATTATCTCCTTTTTTTAGCATCACTAATTTCTCACTCTCTTTTTTACTGGATCTTCCCATCAGCATAAGCTCTGATATCTTCAATCTTAAAAAGTATCTCAGGAACATCTAGCTCAATTGGCATAACGTAGTTTATAAAGAAAATGTTCCACATTCTACTTAGGTGACTAGCATCTGGGATCTTAAAAGCCAATGAGCAGCCATCTAAGATATTCCACTGGTCCCACCCTGTCTCGAGCAAGGGAGAATGAAGAAAACCAAAGACACAAGGAAAAGATTAGTCCAAAGGACTAATGGACCACAACTACCACAGCCTCCACCAGACTGAGTCCAGCACAACTACTTGGTGCCTGACTACCACCACTGACTCCTGTGACAGGGATCAACAGTAGAGGGTCCTGGAGAGAGGTGGAGAAAAATGTAGAACAAAATTCTAACTCACAAAAAAAGACTAGACTTACTGGTCTGACAGAGACTGGAGAAACCCCAAGAATATGGCCCCTGGACACCCTTTTAACTCAGTACTGAAGTCACCCCTGAGGTTCACCTTTCAGCCAAAGATTAGAAAGGCCCATAAAACGAAACGGGATCAAATGGGCACACCAACCCAGGGGCAAGGGCAAGAAGGCAGGAGGGGATAGGAAAGCTGGTAACAGGGGACCCAAGATTGAGAGGGGGAGAGTGTTGACATGTTGTGGAGTTGGCAACCAGTGTCATAAAACAATATGTGTATTAATTGTTTAATGAGAAACTAATTTGCTCTTATAAACTTTCATCTAAGGTACAATTTTTAAGAAGTTCCTTGGACCCTCCCATGCCCCTCCAACTATTACCCCATTTTTCATCTCCCTTCAAAGCAACACTTCTTGAAAAAGTTGCCTGAAGTCACTCTTTCCATTTGCTCACCTCCATTCCCTTTTGAGGATCCCTGGTGGCATAGTGGTTAAGAGTTTGACTGCTAACCAAAACGTCAGCAGTTCCAATCCACCAGCCACTCCTTGGAAACCCTATGGGGGCAGCTCTTCTCTGTCCTATAGAGTGACTATGAGTCAGAATCGACTCAATGGCAACAGGTTTGGTGTTTTTGGGGGAGGGGGGAGGGAGGATTCCCTTTTGAGCCTACTCCAGTTGAGCTTCCATTGCTCATTGCTATCACTCAACAGAAATAACTGTTACCAAAATCAGCAGTGACTTCAGTGTTGCCAGATACAATGATCACTTCTCAGTTCTCATCTAACTTAACCTCTTAGCAATTTTCAATAATGTTGACCATACCTTTCTTGAAACTTATTCTTCTCTTGATTTCCATAACCCCATACCCTTCTGACTTTCTTCCTAAATTTCTGGCTACTTTCTCCAGTTTTCTTTTCAGGCTTCTCACTGAGTACCCTGCAGCACCCTCCTCCTGTCTAGATCCTCTACCTAAAATGATTATATTTAGTCTCGTGACTTTAAATATCATCCAGATGCAAATGAGTCACAAACTTATTAACCTAACCAACCCTGACCTTTCCCCTGAGCTCCAGTCTAAGTGTCCAACTGCCTGCCACTTCTAAGAAACATCTCAAACTTAACTTGACCATCACAGAGCTCTTAATTTTCCTACCAAATCCTGATTTTCCCTTTATTGTCTCCATCTCAGGACACAGTATTAACATGTATCTAGTGCTCGAGAAGAAAACCTGAGTCATCCTTGGTTCCCCATTTTCTTCCTTCTACATCTGATCTAAGACCTGTTGACCCTCAGAGTTGGAGAACTGAATGAGACAATGTATATAAAGTGTTTAATATAATGCCTAGCCCATAAAAAGAAATAAATGATAGCTATTATTAAAAGGAGCCCTGGTGGTACAATGGTTAAAGTGATGAACTGCTAACCAAAAGGTTAGAGGTTCAGAACCACCAGCAGCTCTGGAGGAGAAGGATGTGGCATTCCGCTTCCATAAAGATTTACAGCCTTGGAAACCCTATGGGGTTGCTGTAAATTGGAATCAACTCAATGGCAGTGGGTTTAGTTTTTTTTTTTTTAATTCTTATCTTTGAGGCCCTGAGTGGTGCAAAAGGTTAATGTGCGCGACTGCTAACCAAAAGTTAGCAGGTAGAGGCTAGCGTCCACCCAGAGGTGCCTCAGAAGAAAGACCTGGCAGTCTACTTCTGAAAAATCAGCCATCGAAAACCCTATGGAGCACAGTTCTAATTTGACACATATGGGGTCACCGTAAGTCAGAATCAACTTGACAGCAACTGGTTATTATTATTTTTATATTTAGTAAATGATAATTATTTAAAATGTTAATTTCCATAGTAGCTACCTGTGGTTAGAATTTTTTTTTAAGTTGTGGGAAAATATGCTTTTGGATACTGGTCAGATAGTACCATGAGTGCTATTATACATGCAGGCAACTGCAGGGTTGTTTTGGCTCTTCCTTAAAGATGTGACAGTCTCTGAGTATTTTTTAAACAATTCCATGTAGACCTAATTAATAAGCCATAAAATTCATTTTTAACTTGCAGACAAAAATGTACTCACTTTCTAGGGTCTCCCTTCTTGATATCTAAATGCCTAGGAAATAGAAGCTCCTAGATGGCTAAACTTAGCACCCTTTACCTCTTAAGCCTCTCTCAACTTGTCCAATCTGTTTTCCATTTCTCTTATCCTATTAATTGTGCCATCCCTGAGGTCACCAGGGTCCTTCTAGTTGCCGTTTTAATGGTCTCTTTATATATATATATATATATATATATATATATATATATATATATATATATATATATACAGCACTTTAGGTGGACGTTTACAGAGCAAATTAGTTATTCATTTAACAATTTATACATAAATTGTTTTGTGACATTGGTTGCAATCCCTGCACTGTGTCAACACTCTCCCCTTCTCTATCCTGGGTTCCCTGCTTCCATCTCTGCCATTATCCTGTTCTTTCCTGCCTTCTCAGCTTTGCTTTTGGGCAGGTGTTGCCCGTGTGGTCTCATTTACATGCTAGAACTAAGAAGCACATTCTTCACATGTGTTTTTGTTTGTTTTATGCTGTTGTTAGGTGCCTAGTCAGTTCCGACTCATAGTGATCCTATGTACAACAGATCAAGACACTGCCCAGTCCTGCGCCATCCTCACAATTGTTATGCTTAAGCCCATTGTTGCAGCCACTGTGTCAGTCCATCTTGTTGAGGGTCTTCCTCTTTTTCACTGACCCTCTACTTTACCAAGCATGATGTCCTTCTCCAGGAACTGATCCTCCTGATAACGTGTCCAAAGTACGTGACATGAAGTCTCACCGTCCTTGCTTCTGAGGGGCACTCTGGCTGTACTTCTTCCAAGACAGATTTGTTCATTCTTCTGGCAGTCCATGGTGTATTCAGTATTCTTCACCAACACCGTAATTCAGAGCCATCAGTTCTTCTTTTTTGGTTTATAGACCTGTGTAATCTTTGGCTGAAGGTTGAGCTTCAGGTTAATGGCTTCTTTTTGCTCTTTATTCTACTTGTGAAGATTAAACATGAAAATCTTTTACTTCATTACAGATGAAAAGAACTTCTTAAACTGTAAAATGAATGTTTGTGACTAATGTTGACCTTCTGCTACATTAGACATTGCTAATTGGCTGTGTGACATCAAATTCTCTTGGTTCTTCCACCTCTCTGATCTTTTGTTTGTTCTTCCTCCTCCTCTGCCCACAACTTAAATGTTGGTGTTCCTCAGAAGCCTATCTTTAACTTTCCTCTCTCATCCTAAATGATGATGTCATTCTTATCTTTTTTGTTTGTTGGTGGATGGGATTCTATCCCTCCCTACACTAATTTCAGAAGAATGAGCACAGGGAAAGAATTACAATATGGAAAAAAAAAATTGTACCATGAGGTTTATGCAGGCCTTTAGGATTCTCAAATAAACTATAGCAGAGAAAATAACTCCTTTATGACCTGAATATTTGTGCATCTTCCTTACTGCCACACTGGTGCAAATTTTTTAAACCTCTTGCAACTACATATTAAAGATTTTCTGCCGCCTAGTGTTCATAAAGGACACTGCAGTGGGTCGGAAATTAGCAGTCCTGTGATATGCCCTGGTGATACACCAAGTTCAGCCATGGTATACACCATGACGCTGCCACAACTCGGATTAGAACTGAAGTTGCTGCAGCCACAACGCAGAGTACTAGTCACCGTACGATCACGGTGTGCCACAAGCTCCTAATACAAGCTCTTTCTTGTTGTTGTTGTTAGGTGCCGTCGAGTCAGCTCCAACTCATAGCGACCCTATGCACAACAGAACAAAACACTGCCCGGTCCTGTGCCATCCTTAACAATCGTTATGCTTGAGCCCATTGTTGCAGCCACTATGTCAGTCTACCTCATTGAGGGTCTTCCTCTTTTCTACTGACCCTGTACTTTGCCAAGCATGATGTCCTTCTCCAGAGACTGACCCCTCCTGACAGGATGTCCAAAGTATGTAAGACGCAGTCTCACCATCCTTGCTTCTAAGGAGCATCCTGGTTGTACTTCATCCAAGACAGATTTGTTCGTTCTTCTGGCAGTCCATGGTATATTCAATATTCTTCGCAAACAGCACAATTCAAAGGCATCAATTTACTTCGGTCTTCCTTATTCATTGTCTAGCTTTCACATGCATATGATGCAATTGAAAATAACAAGGCTTGGGTCAGGTGCGCCTTAGTCTTCAAGGTGACATCTTTGCTCTTCAACACTTTAAAGAGGTCCTTTGCAGCAGATTTACCCAATGCAATGCATCTGTTGACTTCTTGACTGCTGCTTCCGTGGCTGTTGATTGTGGATCCAAGTAAAACGAAATCCTTGGTAACTTCAATCGTTTCTGCGTTTATCATGATGTTGCTCATTGGTCCAGTTGTGAGGATTTTTGTCTTCTTTATGTTGAGGTGCAATCCATACCGAAGGCTGTGGTCTTTGATCTTCATTAGTAAGTGCTTCAAGTCCTCTTCACTTTCAGCAAGCAAGGTTATGTCATCTGCATAATGCAGGTTGTTAATGAGTCTTCCTCCAATCCTGATGCCCATTCTTCTTCATATAGTCCAGCTTCTTGGATTATTTGCTGAGCATACAGATTGAATAGGTATGGTGAAAGAATACAACCCTGGCGCACACCTTTCTTGACTTTAAACCAATCAGTATCCCCTTATTCTGTCCCAACAACTGCCTCTTGATCTATGTAATGGTTCCTCATGAGCACAATTAAGTGTTCTGGAATTCCCATTCTTCGCAATGTTATCCATAGTTTGTTATGATCCACACATTCGAATGCCTTTGCATAGTCAATAAAATACAGGTAAACGTCCTTCTGGTATTTTCTGCTTTCAGCCAGGATCCATCTGACATCAGCAATGATATCCCTGGTTCCACGTCCTCTTCTGAAACTGGCCTGAATTTCTGGCAGTTCCCTGTCGATATACTGCTGCAGCCGTTTTTGAATGATCTTCAGCAAAATTTTGCTTGTGTGTAATATTAACGATATTGTTCTATAATTTCCACATTCAGTTGGATCACCTTTCTTGGGAATAGGCATAAATATGGAACTCTTCCAGTCAGTTGGCCAGGAAACTGTCTTCCGTACTTCTTGGCATAGATGAGTGAGCACCTCCAGCGCTGCATCCGTTTGTTGAAACACCTCAATTGATATTCCATCAATTCCTGGAGCCTTGTTTTTCGCCAGTGCCTTCAGAGCAGCTTGGACTTCTTCCTTCAGTACCATCGGTTCCTGATCATATGCTACCTCTTGAAATGGTTGAACATCGACTAATTCTTTTTGGTATAATGACTCCGCGTATTCCTTCCATCTTCTTTTGATGCTTCCTGTGTCATTTAATATTTTCCCCCATTGAATCCTTCTCTATTGCAACTCGAGGCTTGAATTTTTTCTTCAGTTCTTTCAGCTTGAGAAACACTGATCGTGTTCTTCCCTTTTGGTTTTCCATTTCCAGCTCTTTGCACATGTCATTATAATACTTTGTCTTCTCGAGGCACCCTTTGAAATCTTCTGTCCAGTTGTTTTACTTCATCAATTCTTCCTTTTGCTTTAGCTACTGGATGTCCGAGAGCAAGTTGCACAGTCTCCTCCGATATCCATCTTGGTCCTTTCTTTCTTTCCTGTCTTTTCAGTGACCTCCTGCTTTCTTCATGTATGATGTCCTTGATGTCATTCCACAACTCGTCCAGTCTTTGGTCACCAGTGTTCAATGTGTCAGATCTGTTCTTCAGATGGTCTCTAAATTCAGGTGGGATATACTCAAGGTCATATTTTGGCTCTTGTGGACTTGCTCTGATTTTCTTCAGTTTCAGCTTGAACTTGCATATGAGCAAGTGATGGTCTGTTCCACAGTCAGCCCCCGGCCTTATTCTGACGGACGATATTGAGCTTTTCCATCGTCTCTTTCCACAGATGTAGTCTATTTGATTTCTGTGTGCTCCATCTGGCGAGGTCCATGTGTATAGTCACCATTTATGTTGGTGAAAGAAGGTATTTGCAAAGAAGAAGTTGTTGGTCTTGCAAAATTCTATCATTTGATCTCCAGCATTGTTTCTATCACCAAGGCCATATTTTCCAACTACTGATCCTTCTTTGTTTCCAACTTTCACAGTAAAATCACCAGTAATTATCAATACATCTTGATTGCATGTTCGATCAATTTCAGACTGCAGCAGCTGATAAAAATCTTCTCTTTCTTCATCTTTGGCCCTAGTGGTTGGTGCGTAAATTTGAATAACAGTCGTATTAACTGGTCTTCCTTGTAGGCATATGGATATTATCCTATCACTGACAGCATTGTACATCAGGATAGACCTTGAAATGTTCTTTTTGACGATGAATGCAACACCATTCCTCTTCAAGTTGTCATTCCCAGCATAGTAGACTATATGATTGTCTGATTCAAAATGGCCAATTCCAGTCCATTTCAGTTCACTAATGCCTAGGATATTGATGTTTATGTGTTCCATTTCATTTTTGACAATTTCTACTTTTCCTAGATTCATACTTCATACATTCCAGGTTCTGATTATTAACGGATGTTTGCGGCCGTTTCTTCTCATTTGAGTTGTGCCACATCAGCAAATGAAGGTCCCGAAAGCTTTACTCCATCCACATCATTAAGGTCGACTCTACTTTGAGGAGGCAGCTCTTCCCCAGTCATCTTTTGAGTGCCTTCCAACCTGGAGGGCTCATCTTCCAGCACTATATCAGACAGTGTTCCACTGCTATTCATAAGGTTTTCACTGGCTAATACTTTTCAGAAGTACTGAGGGTCCTTCTTCCTCGTCTGTCTTAGTCTGGAAGCTCAGCTGAAACCTGTCCTCCATGTGTGACCCTGCTGGTATCTGAATACTGGTGGCATACGTTCCAGCATCACAGCAACACACAAGCCCCCACAGTATGACAAACTGACAGCAGTTAATATGCCTGACTGTCACACAGGAGACTGGGGTTAATTTCTCCAACAGGGAGATTGTTATTGGAAACCCTTGTGGTACAGTGGTTAAGAGCTTGGCTGCTAACCACAAGATTGGCACCTTGAATCCACCAGCCTTGGAAACCCTTGGAAGCCCTATGGGGCAGTTCTACTCTGTTCTATAGGATCACTATGAGTCATAATTGGCTCAACAGCAGTGGGTTTGGCTGTTTTTGTTTAAGGAGCCCTGGTAGTGCAGTGGTTAAGCACTCGACTGCTAACCAAAAGGTCAGCAGTTTGAACCCAACAACCGCTCTGCAGGAGAAAGATGTGACAGTCTGCTTCCATAAAGATCACAGCCTTGGAAACCCTATGGGGCAGTTCTACTTGTCCTATAACGTTGCTGTGAATTGGAATTGACTCAACAGCAACGGGTTTGGTTTTTGTTATGGGGCACAGTTCTACTCTGACCTATGTGGGGTCACCACAAGTTGGATTTGTTTTGGTAGGACTGAAACCCAACATCCTAGATTACAAAAAATTGCTACCAGAAGAAAAAACATCCAATAGAGTAAATGTCTATAAGGATTAAAATGACCCCTGAGGGCATACTTGCTTATGTCATTTCCCCTGTTTGGGTATGTACCCTTCCCTCTGCCTCTCTGCCCAAAGAATGCTGCAGTGTTTATCTCTTGTTCTTTTTTTTAAATGAAGTGATACAAGTACATAGATTAAAAAGTCAAGTAGTTCTACAAAGCTTATAATAAAAATAGCATTCCGTTGCACCATTCTCTTCACATCCCCAATTCCCTCTTCTCAGGAAGAGAAAATTTTAATTTTTAAGTGTTTTTTCTGATATACCTCCATATTTTGAAATAACATGCTTATACTGCTCTTTCTTGATTTTTAAATTCTAGATATTATCTCTTATCTTCTTACTATGAAAGATGAGGATTTGCCACATGATATGTGTATCATTAACTGCTGCCTCGCTCTCCCCAAAATAACTATATAATGACAATGTAAATATTATAGCAAAGTCATATATAAAAAAAAGTTGCCATCAAGTCACTTCCAACTTGTGCCAATCCTGTGTGTGTCAGAGTAAGGCTGTGCTCCAAAGGGTTTTCAATGGCTGCTTTTTCAGAACTAGATTGCCAGGTCTGTCTTCCATGGCTTCTCTTGGTAGACTCAAACCTCCAACTTTTCAGTTAGCAGCCAAGCACATTAACCATTTGCACTACCCAGTGACTCCAAACATTGGAGGCGCTCAATAAATGTTTGTTGGAGTGCTGATCTGAGTTTGAGATTCAAGCCTAAATCTGTCTTGTTCACAAACGTAGGCACACAGATCTAGGTATCAAGATGGTCTCTGCTTTAAGGAAGATTGGGAAGGAAAAATAAGCCAGTTCTAAAAACCCTAGCCAACCTGGTTTTTTATAATAAGAAGAGCTGATGCTTTGAAAAATGAAAGAAAAGGGTAAACTGAAATATTAAGGCTTACACATGCATCAAAGGAGAAATATCAAGAATGTCGGTTGGTTTGTTTTCCAGGGGCCCTATGGGTGTGCATCATTTTAAATCCACACTGCAAACTGGAGGAAAAATCCTGTTGGCTGCTGCAACTACAGAAGTGGAGTGATCTTGATGTCTGTCCCCTGGAAGATGGAAACTATGGGCACGAGCTGCCCAACATTACCAATGCACTTCCCCAGAGTGCCAGTCACAGCCCAGGTGAGCCAGATATCTTTTTAGGCTTTTTGTGCCTGGAACTCCAAAAGTGGGAGGGTACAATGGTGGTATAATGGTAGCCAGACATCTTTGGCTGTCAGAATAGATATCCTGAATAAGAAAAATCTGTCACCTTGTTCATCGTGAAATGGTAAACCTTAGATAAGGCTAAAGTTTCATCTTCGACATTGGGGATGCTGTACTTTTCCACATCTAGCATCCCCAGCATAAAGTCCTGAGCCCTCTGCATGAATCTTCTCCAACCTTCAAGTTCTCCATGTGTAATGTATCTTGGCCTCAACTGAAATTGGTTTTAGCTCAGAAGACCTACCTCAAGGGAGGGACCCCATTTTTTAAATCCGTTACCATTGAGTCAATTCTGACTCACAGAGACCCTATAGGACAAAGTAGAACTACCACATAGGGTTTCCAAGGAGTTGCTGGTGGATTTAAACCGCCAACCTTTTAGTTAGCAGCTGAGTTCTTAACCACTTCGCCATCAATAGCCTCTCGCTTTTCTGGATTTTTTTTTTTTTCCAAATTGTTATATAGCAGATAGCTGGGAGGTGGATATTTCCCAAGTTACTATCAGGATTCCTACTCCAGGAGGCCTGGCTTTTTAAGACAAAGCCAATATAATGTTACTGTACTCTCTGCTTTTTGAGTCCACCGACCAACAGTCATTGCTGGGATGTCGTCATTCATGTCAGTTTTAGTTCATGCAACTCAGGTTTTTTTATATTGGCAACTAATTATCCTTTAGCCCACTGGGAACATTTCATTGGTAGGAGATTTTATCAGACACTGATTTTATACTTGGTTCCTATGACTTTAGATGATAAATCTCTTGGTATTTTTATTTCAAGGAGGCAATCACTTAGATCTCTTGCTGGGTCTTCCTCTACTGTACCATAATTTGTATTAGCTATAAGCTGAGAATGAGCCATAGCTAGGTCAGCTCTTCATTTGGTTTCTGTCATTGGTTTAGTGAGCCAGTGAGGAGAGGGGCATAGACTCCATCCAGTAGAAAAGTTGGTGTGCTTCCCACTGAGGGACAATGTAAAGGAGAAGCAATTTCAGTAAATACAGTGAGTGTTATTTATATGATGTTGTTGGGTGCCATAGTTGATTCCGACTCAAAGCAACCCCATATGACAGGGTAGAACTGCCCCATAGAGTTTTCTTGGCTATAATCTTTACAGAAGCATCTCCCACAGAGCCGCTGGGTGGGTTTGAACCACCAGCCTTTCCATTAGCAGCCAAGCACTTTACTGGTGTGCCACCAGGGTTCCTATTCTTATAATAACATCCTTTAATCATCTGAGCCCATACCCATGAGATACATCAAATTCTAAAGAGATGATCAGATCCCAAGCACTTCTATTGAGTGAATGAATATATTAGTTTTTTCATGTTCAATCTGAATCCTCTGACTCTTCCTTCAACCCCCATTTTTTGGCACAGGCTTAGTAGATGTACACCTCATTTGGGCATCTCTGGAAACATCCATATAATACTTCAATTTTTAATCCCAGAGTAGTTTCAACTGCCTTAGTCTAGCAGAGATTCAGTTAAATGACTGTTTAGGGCTTTTTCTTTCCTTAAATGTGATTTCTATGAGTCCCCCTAAGTCCACAGTTTATGATGGTGTAGCTTCCATTTAGTCTACCTACACACTACCCTTAAGACTGAGCCTACTTTGACTGCAATTTTGGTTCCCCAGAAGCCGTTTTCCTGAAGAAAGACGGCATGGTAAAACACCAGTGAGAGAATAAGTTAATCAGTTGTTTGTCAGCATCAATTTTCTTTATTGTGGAACAAGACTAAGTCTGGAGATAGGAGTATGATAAAAAGTACACCCAAGGCTTCAGCTCTTTATCGGCTTTTAACTTGAATTTCCAGGAAGTTCTTAGTATGATAAGGGCCATGCTATAAATGAGACAGGTTCTGGAGTGGCCAGAGAAGTTACCTACTTGCTTCTTTCCACCTCTGACTTTTGCAGAAGCAGTTGGTATCCTCATTAATTGAGCACCACTGTCACTTCTCTCGTATATGTGGCTCTGGGTCCCAGGAGAAATTTGGTTTTCTGTAGAAAGAGGAAGGCAGCATGGATCTCTGTAAGAAGGTTCTTCCTATAGAGGGCACAGACACACTGAAAGTTTATTCATGAAAGAGGCAGTACAACAAACACAGATGGCAAAGTGGCTGTTGCCCTTAGCCACTTACTCTTCTTTTGCCCCTCTTTTCACTCTGAAGAAGTCACAGGAGCTAGAGTCTCAGATTGCCTATCATTGAATTATGCATTTCTTTCTTTCCGCAGACTCTTTATCAAGACCAAGACGAACAGTGTTCACTAGAGCCATCGAAGGCCGTGAACTGCATTGGCAGGACAGCCACTTACAGCGAATAATCAGCAGTGATATATATACAGCTCCTGCCTGCCAGCGGGAAAGCGAGAGACTACTCTTTAATTCTCAAGGCCAGCCATTGTGGCTTGGTAAGTCTATCTCTCCTCTACTCCTGCAAGGCCTGGATGAGCTACCTGCATAGGTACCAGCAACACCAACTACAATTTGGTACTTCTTCACATAGATCTTTTGAGGCCTTGTCTAGGATCTCAGGTTATTTATGTGAAGCCTGAGCTATTTGTGTATGTACTCAGCTGAGGTACAGTAACCTCAAATGGAGGCATTTGCATCCTGTCCTTTACAGATTTGAAAGGGGAAAGAAGTTAACAAATCTCAGAGTACTAACAAAACCATCAGACATTGGTTCACAGGCTCTCTCAGTCAACAGTTATTGAACAACATTAATAATCTACTCTAAAATTATGTGTTTTGCCAAAAAAACACTAACCTTGAAACTTAAATTACCCTCTACTAGTAGCTGGGGGACAGTCTGCATTTCATCAAGCTGTCTTCCATTTCTCTTTCCATTTTCCCTTCCCTTCTTCATCATAACAGGATAGAGCCATTCCATCATGAATGGCTCTGAAAGAGTTTGCCAGCATGGCCTTCTAGCATCTCTATCTTTGACTTTACCATAGGATGCCCATTCCAAAATAGACATTGTTTTTTTTTTTTTCCTTTCTTTACATATTCATTTTCTGAGTCTCATAACAATGACATCCATTTTCATTGTCTTCTCCCAACTCCGTCATCCCATATCTTTATCTTTCTCGAGATCTTGCTGCATCTGGATATCTGTCTTGCTCTTGAAAGCCTTGGCCAGACTCACTGTAGATCACCACCTGAAATTCTCTTTGATCATCTTTTCTCTTCTCTGATCCAACGTTTCAAAAATATAAATTTAATAAGCCTGTGAAAAAATATATACCTTATTAATAATCAAATATGCATATTAAAAGAGCACTGAATTATCATTATTTGATTGTCAAATAGAGATTTTTTTAATAAAGATAATTGGTTTCTGATGGGGGAATAGTTACATGGAGGTAGACACTCTCATATACCACTGGTAAGAATGTGAATTCTTACACCCTTTCTGAAGGATATTTCAGCAGCACTTACTAAAGCCTTTAAAATACAGTTATACTCTTTAACTCAGGAATTCTACATCTAGGGATTTATCCTGAGGCCATAATTAACTAAATATGCACAAGTTGGGGGGTTCATTAGAGCATGGAGATAAATAATTTACAGATGGGGAAATTGGAAACAATTTAAATGTCCAGCAACAGGGGGTTAATGCAATGGAGAATACACATATTCAGTGGAATGATACGTCATTGCTTTTAACATTATAGAAGTATATTTAGTGGCATGGAAAGATATTTATGATGCGTGTTATTAAGTGGAAAAATCCAATTACAAACAGTATCATCCCACTTTTATTAAAAATTGAGTAGAAAAGTCTGGATGAACATACATGAAACTAGAAATAGTGATTATCTCTGGGTAATGGGATTACGGATGATTTTTATTTGCTACCTTTTATCTGTATTTTCTAATTTTTTACAATTCTTTAATTTTTAATGCCATCTTTAAAATAAATCATAAATCTCTTTGTAATTACTGACCCACTTATAAGCCTTTGGTAGTCTTCCACTATCTGTAAGGTAAATCCAGATTCCTTACTGTGGTATTTAAAACCCTTCACATTCCAGACTCTACTTTTCTAGCCTAGCTCCACTGCATAATAAGCTTACTCTAGCTACACTGAATTATTTGCCATACTCTGAAGCTGTTATAAGTTTACCTTTCATGCTTTTACTTATATGCCTTTGCTTATATGTTCCCTGTGCCAGGAATGCCTTTCCAGGTTTGTCTACCTATTTATCCATCAAGGCTCAGCTCAAATATTATCATCTCTCTGTATATATTTCCATCATATCATTTCTTTTTAATAGTTTATCTGTTTTAATAATCTGTTTATATATCATTTGTGAGATCTTTGAGGTCAGTGACCGTTTCTTATTCAGCTTTGTATTCCCTTTGCCAGCACACTATCTGGCATATAATAGATTTTCAGGAAATATAAGATTAATAAATGAATAAGACTTTTCCCTTTAGTCAGTTAGTTGTTACCTCCTCCGGGTTCCCATAGTACATGTTCACCAAGAGGTACTACATTTTCTTATCCTAGTTGCGTATCTCTTTCTACACCGTGTCCCCACCCTGAGACTACAAGGTAGTTCTTTGAAGGTTTCATCTGTGATTTATTCAACCTTCTATCTTTTTAATAAATAAAACACAGTTCCTGATACACAATAGATGTCAGGTTGAATTTGAGGAACTGAACTGAACACAAACTCCCTTGTCAAGCATGAATTTTCCTGGTTTGAAAATTTAACGCAACCCAAATACTTTCTTCTTATCCGTTAGAGCATGTGCCTACAGCCTGTGCTCGAGTTGATGCCCTGCGTTCCCATGGTTATCCAAAAGAGGCCCTCAGACTCACAGTGGCCATTATCAATACCCTGAGGTTGCAGCAACAGAGGCAACTGGAAATCTACAAGCATCAAAAGAAAGGTATAGTGATTAGGAGCCATCTCAAGCCTGCAAGCCTGAGACTGATGAGGATCCTCAGGGGATGCAAGGTCTAGTACTTAATTTTCAATAATTATCATGGAGGACTATCATGGAGGAGGTGTGGAAGGGTTAGAGGATTACAGGTCATTCCACCTGCTCTGTGACCTAGAATACCTCACTTTATCTCTCTGAATCTCAGTTCTCTCATCCGTATAATGGAAATAATGCCCACCTGTATCCCTCACAGGGCAATTGTAAGGCTCACATAAGGTCTGGTATGAGAATACCCTTTCTAAACTCTAGAGCTATATTCACCTGTGTGCACTGCCAGCAGGAAGCCTTCATGCAAATCATATGGCCTTACAGCTGAGTGGTGGGTCGTTACCAGTCCTGTCAACTCAAGGCAAGACAATGAGGGTGGCTTTACTTTGACTCTCAGGGCCAAGAAAGAGACCAAAGAGGTGACCCAAGCAGGGACATAGAGAAATGCGTTTTTTTCCAATCTCTAAAACTCTAACCTGCTTGCTTCCAGAACTGTTGCAGAGAGGAACCACAACCATCACAAACCTGGAGGGCTGGGTGGGCCACCCACTGGATCCCATTGGCTGTCTGTTTCTCACTTTGACTGAGGCCTGCCGCCTGAATGACTATGGCTATCTGGAAGTGTCAGGTACAGGGGTCGCCCTGAGGCAATCCGGGACTGCCCTTGAAAGACTTCTCCTTCCTGCTAGACTCTGTTCTGTCCCTCCTGCTGCCTTTTCTTCCTCTTGTCCAAACTGACCTTTCCCTGAGGGATTTCCTTGGGGTTCCTCTCTTTCCCACCATCCTGCCACACTGTGGTCTGGCCCTGTCCTACTTACCCATTTTACCTGTTTGCTTCTTTCTTATTCCCCACCATGAATGCTTAAGGAGTTTGGTCCAAGGGGAATAAGAAAGGATAGAGGAATTTTAGGAATCAGAGGCCAGGTCCTCAGAGCAGTCTGGAAAGGGGAGAGAATTTCTATCGAGACTATATGTATCCCTTGCAATTACACAGTACTCTCTGGTTCCCATTGAACTTTCCTAATCATGAGGGCTTTGTACCAATTTTACAAATGAGAAATTTAAAAAAAAAAAAGTTGCTGTCCTATAGATTCCAACTCATGGAGAACCCATGTGTTACAGAATAGAACTGTTGCATAGGGTTTTCTTGGCTGTAATTTTTCCAGAAACAGATCACCAGGCATTTCTTCCGTGGCACCACTTGGTGGGTTCAGACCACCAACCTTTAGGTTAGTAGTTGAGTGCAAACCATTTGTACCACCCAGTGACTCATAAAGGGGGAGTAATTTAATAGCATCTCAAAGTAGCCAGGACTAGAGACAGAATCGATTCTTCTCTTCCCTATGCCATTATGATATCGTATACACGCATCTATTGTCGTATTTAGCACACCGCATTACAGTTTGTTTACAAATGCATATAGCAAAAATTGTGACTTACTTATCTTCGTGATCCTTGCATTTAGTGCAGTACCTGCCATTTAATGTTGTTGCTGGTTGCCATCAAGTCGATTTTGACTCATGGCAACCCCATTTATGCAGAAGAGACCTGCTCCATAGGCTTTTCAAGGCTGTGACCTTTCAGACAGATTGCCAAGCCTATCTTCTGAGGTGTCTTGGGTCAGTTCAGACCTCCAACCTTTTGGCCAGTAGCTTAGCGCTTAACTGTTTGTACCACCAAAGGACTCCTAAAAAAAAAAAACCCAAACCCGTTGCCATCAAGTTGATTCCAACTGATAGCAACCCTACAAGACAGAGTAGAATTGCCCCATAGGGTTTCCAAGGCTGTAAATCTTTACGGAAGAGACTACCACTTCTTTCTCCCGCGGATTTGCTGTTGGGTTTGAACCACTAACTTCTCAGTTAGCAGCCAAGCACCTAACCACTGCACCACCATGGCTCCTTTAGGGACTCCTAGTTTTCCATAAATACTCATTGTTTGGATGAAGGAGAAAAGTAAAGAAACCAAGACTCTGGCTCTTCAGCCTGTGCTCTTTTGCTGAAACTGTGAACCTAGTGGTGGTGCATATAAAATAATAGCAACAAAGTTGCACGTGTTACAAAAGTAAGAGTTTAATTGGACGGATTTGGATTTCTCTGGGTGGAGGTGCAAGGGGTAGCTCCATGCCAAGCAAGTACTGCCCTTATCTTCCCTTTGATGCCCTGCAGAAGGAATTGGTATCTTTGGTCTGTTTTATCTGCACAGTGATGCTTGTATCTTGAGATTGCACTTGGAATTCATTCATTCACCATTGACCTACGCTCAGCTATTTCCATATCGCAGGCCTTGAACAATAAGATAAAGTCTCTTCTCTTAAAGGTACTCACACTCTAGTAAAAGAGACAGACACAAAAACAGACAATGATGCCATTGTATAATGTGCTAACAAAATATAAGGTTTTATACTTCCCCAGCTGGCCTGACCAGCTCCTGTGTTAGGAAGGAGCTAATAATCTTTGTAGGTCTGTGTAGCCTTTTTTTCAGTATACTTTTCCCAGCTGCTCTGGGGTTCTGACTCAACTTCTCTGTAATAGCTGTTAACCAAGCTGTATCCCAAAGGGAGAGGGTAAGAGGGGCAGAAGAACCCACCAGGCCTGACCTAAGCAACCTGGTGCCCTGTTGCCCTCAGATATGAGTGAAAGCAGAACCCCTGTGTACCAGCATGTACCTGTAGCTGCAGGCTACCCAAACAGCAGTGAGTCCTACCTGTCATTGGCTCTCGAAGTTGCTCTGATGGGAATGGGTCAACAGAGGGTGATGCCTGAAGGCCTCTACGCACAGGACAAGGTGTGCCGTAATGAGGAGCAACTCCTGAGTCGACTCCAGGAGCTGCAGCTGGACGATGAACTAGTGCAAACACTGCGAAAACAGTGCATCTTACTGCTAGAAGGTAAGTGGGGAGAAACTGTTGTCACAGTGTCTTTCACCTGTGACCCTGGACTCCCCTTTCTAATAACAGGTACAGGAACATTTATGGCATTGAAATGTAGTGAAAATTCCCATGGCCAGCAGATGCGCAAGGGATCACAAGGCTCAAGTCCAGATGGGTGAATGGAAGAACACAGATAGATAACTGGCCAGCTTGTCTTTTTTCTGCAGGAGGTCCCTTCAGCGGTCTGGGAGAAGTCATCCACCGAGAGAGCGTGCCCATGCATACCTTTGCCAAGTATTTGTTCTCAGCTCTGCTGCCTCATGATCCAGACCTGTCCTATAAATTAGCCTTACGTGCTATGAGGTGGGTGGCCCTCTCCCAGCCCCATTGCCTCCACTAAAGCAGAAGTCTCCAATGCTCATTGTGTTTGTTTATCTCACTTTCTTATCTCTCCCTGTCTATTCTTTTGGACCTGCCACCAAGCCTGCCCTAAAATAGCTCACATATGATCTAGAATTCTTATCTGGGATGCCTTGCTGGTGACCCACTTGGCTCTCTGGCTGTACCTTTGATGGGTTATCTGGGGAAGCCCCTGAGGCATTAATAGATATGAAACACCCAAGACCTGACTCTTGTGTTCTGAGACCCTCCAGAGCTCAACTGAGTCATGATTCCCAGGCACAGGTCCCCAGAGTCATCTGGTGGATGTAGTGATAGGGCTGGGTATACCAAGACTTGAGAATAATGAGCTATGGTCATCTTGTTTCCAAACGAGAATAAGATCCTTGGTTCAGACAGATGGACCACTGAGATGCAGCAGACCATGTAGAAGAAGAATTTTAGTTAGACCATAAGGCTGAGAAAACATCTCACCTCAAATAGAAAAAGACTGCTGAGGATTCCTAGGCTTTTGTTTCTTATACTTTTAAAAATAACCTTACGGCTCTTGAACTGCCTTTCAAATCCATTTGCAGTGGGGACTATTCCACCTGAGTTCTGCAAGTGCCCAGGCACTCACCTCACATAGAGTATAGTACTGTAGGTTTTGAAACCTTCAAAAGCCTTGGTTAACCCTTTCCTGCCCAGATTCTCCCCAGCAAAGAATAGGCTTCTCTAAAGTGGTTCAGAATGGCAAGGATCTAGATGGTGGCTGATGACTCTCCTTGGGTCTTCTAGGTTTCCGGTTCTAGAAAACTCAGCTTCTGCAGGTGACACTACCCACCCTCACCATATGGTGTCTGTGGTACCCAGCCGTTACCCTCGCTGGTTCACGCTTGGACATTTGGAATCACAGCAGTGTGAACTGGCCTCCACCATGCTGACTGCTGCCAAAGGTGAGCATAGATAGACCTTAGGCTCCAGCGCTCCCACTGTGCCTGTCCAGCCCTGTTCTGCCAAAGGTTTAACCTGCAGTCTCCTGAAGAAGAGAAGCTCCTCAGCCCCCCTTGACCACTTGGAGTAATACCTGTTGCCATCAAGTCGATCCTGACTCATAGCAACTCTGTAGGAGAGAGTAGAACTGCCCCCATAGGGTTCCAGGGAGCAGCTGCTGGATCCAAACTGCCAACATTTTGGTTAGCAGCTGTAGCTCTTAACCACTAAGCAACCAGGGTTTGGAGTAATAGGGATCTTTATTTGAGTGCTGCCATTAGAAAGAGCACCTAGGAGTGAGAAGAACTGGGCCCAAGTCTAAGCTCCGCCCTACTTACTAATTGTAGGGCCCTGAGTACATAGAATGAAATGATCTTTAAGGTAACTTCCAGATCTAGCCCTCCATATGATAAAGTCACTCCATCTTTTTTTTTTTTAACCTAAGTGTAGTTTTTTTTTTTTTAATTTTATTAAGCTTCAAGTGAACGTTTACAAATCCAATCAGTCTGTCACATATAAGTTTACATACATCTTACTCCGTGCTCCCACTTGCTCTTCCCCTATTGAGTCAGCCCTTTCAGTCTCTCCTTTCGTGACAATTTTGCCAGCTTCCCTCTCTCTCTATCCTCCCATCCCCCCTCCAGACAAGAGTTGCCAACACACTCTCAAGTGTCCACCTGATATAATTAGCTCACTCTTCATCAGCATCTCTCTCCCACCTGCTGACCAGTCCCTTTCATGTCTGATGAGTTGTCTTTGGGGATCGTTCCTGTCCTGTGCCGACAGAAGGTCTGGGGAGCATGGCCGCCGGGATTCCTCTAGTCTCATTCAGACCATTAAGTATGGTCTTTTTATGAGAATTTGGGGTCTGCATCCCACTGATCTCCTGTTCCCTCAGGAGTTCTCTGTTGTGCTCCCTGTCAGGGCAGTCATCAATTGTGGCCGGGCACCAACTAGTTCTTCTGGTCTCAGGATAATGTAGGTCTCTGGTTCATGAGGCCCTTTCTGTCTCTTGGGCTCTTAGTTGTCGTGTGACCTTGGTGTTCTTCATTTTCCTTTGCTCCAGGTGGGTTGAGACCAATTGATGCATCTTAGATGGCCGCTTGTTAGCATTTAAGACCCCAGACGCCACATTTCAAAGTGGGATGCAGAATGTTTTCATAATAGAATTATTTTGCCAATTGACTTAGAAGTCCCCTCAAACCATGTTCCCCAGACCCCCGCCCCTGCTCCGCTGACCTTTGAAGCATTCATTTTATCCCGGAAACTTCTTTGCTTTTGGTCCAGTCCAATTGAGCTGACCTTCCATGTATTGAGTGTTGTCTTTCCCTTCACCCAAAGCAGTTCTTATCTACTGATTAATCAATAAAAAACCCTCTCCCTCCCTCCCTTCCTCCCCCCTTCGTAACCACAAAAGTATGTGTTCTTTTCAGTTTTTACTATTTCTCAAGATCTTTTAATAGTGGTCTTATACAATATTTGTCCTTTTGCCTCTGACTAATTTCGCTCAGCATAATGCCTTCCAGGTTCCTCCATGTTATGAAATGTTCCACAGATTCGTCACTGTTCTTTATCGATGCGTAGTATTCCATTGTGTGAATATACCACAATTTATTTACCCATTCATCTGTTGATGGACACCTTGGTTGCTTCCAGCTTTTTGCTATTGTAAACAGAGCTGCAATAAACATGGGTGTGCCTATATCTGTTTGTGTGAAGGCTCTTGTTTCTCTAGGGTATATTCCGAGGAGTGGGATTTCTGGGTTGCATGGTAGTTCTATTTCTAACTGTTTAAGGTAACGCCAGATAGATTTCCAAAGTGGTTGTACCATTTTACATTCCCACCAGCAGTGTATAAGAGTTGCAATCTCTCCGCAGCCTCTCCAACATTTATTATTTTGTGTTTTTTGGATTAATGCCAGCCTTGTTGGAGTGAGATGGAATCTCATCGTAGTTTTAATTTGCATTTCTCTAATGGCTAATGATCGAGAGCATTTTCTCATGTATCTGTTAGCTGCCTGAATATCTTCTTTAGTGAAATGTGTGTTCATATCCTTTGCCCACTTCTTGATTGGGTTGTTTGTCTTTTTGTGGTTGAGTTTTGACAGAATCATGTAGATTTTAGAGATCAGGCGCTGGTCGGAGATGTCATAGCTGAAACTTCTTTCCCAGTCTGTAGGTGGTCTTTTTATTCTTTTGGTGAAGTCTTTAGATGAGCATAGGTGTTTGATTTTTAGGAGCTCCCAGTTATCGGGTTTCTCTTCGTCATTTTTGGTAATGTTTTGTATTCTGTTTATGCCTTGTATTAGGGCTCCTAAGGTTGTCCCTATTTTTTCTTCCATGATCTTTATCGTTTTAGTCTTTATGTTTAGGTCTTTGATCCACTTGGAGTTAGTTTTTTTTTTTTTTTTTTATTAACTTTTATTAAGCTTCAAGTGAACGTTTACAAATCCAATCAGTCTGTCACATATAAGTTTACATACATCTTTCTCCTTACTCCCACTTGCTCTTCCCCTATTGAGTCAGCCCTTTCAGTCTCTCCTTTCGTGACAATTTTGCCAGCTTCCCTCTCTCTCTATCCTCCCATCCCCCCTCCAGACAAGAGTTGCCAACACACTCTCAAGTGTCCACCTGATATAATTAGCTCACTCTTCATCAGCATCTCTCTCCCACCCGCTGACCGGTCCCTTTCATGTCTGATGAGTTGTCTTCGGGGATGGTTCCTGTTGGAGTTAGTTTTTGTGCATGGTGTGAGGTATGGGTCCTGTTTCATTCTTTTGCAAATGGATATCCAGTTATGCCAGCACCATTTGTTAAAAAGACTATCTTTTCCCCAATTAACTGACACTGAGCCTTTGTCAAATATCAGCTGCTCATAGGTGGATGGATTTATATCTGGGTTCTCAATTCTGTTCCATTGGTCTATGTGCCTGTTGTTGTACCAGTACCAGGCTGTTTTGACTACTGTGGCTGTATAATAGCTTCTGAAATCAGGTAGAGTGAGGCCTCCCACTTTCTTCTTCTTTTTCAGTAATGCTTTGCTTATCCGGGGCTTCTTTCCCTTCCATATGAAATTGGTGATTTGTTCTCTATCCCCTTAAAATATGACATTGGAATTTGGATCGGAAGTGCGTTATATGTATAGATGGCTTTTGGTAGAATAGACATTTTTACTATGTTAAGTCTTCCTATCCATGAGCAAGGTATGTTTTTCCACTTAAGTATGTCCTTTTGAATTTCTTGTAGTAGAGCTTTGTAGTTTTCTTTGTATAGGTCTTTTACATCCTTGGTAAGATTTATTCCTAAGTATTTTATCTTCTTGGGGGCTACTGTGAATGGTATTGATTTGGTTATTTCCTCTTCGATGTTCTTTTTGTTGATGTAGAGGAATCCAAGTGATTTTTGTATGTTTATTTTATAACCTGAGACTCTGCCAAACTCTTCTATTAGTTTCAGTAGTTTTCTGGAGGATTCCTTAGGGTTTTCTGTATATAAGATCATGTCATCTGCAAATAGTGATAACTTTACTTCCTCCTTGCCAATCCGGATACCTTTTATTTCTTTGTCTAGCCTAATTGCCCTGGCTAGGACTTCCAGCAAGATGTTGAATAAGAGCGGTGATAAAGGGCATCCTTGTCTGGTTCCCGTTCTCAAGGGAAATGCTTTCAGGTTCTCTCCATTTAGAGTGATATTGGCTGTTGGCTTTGCATAGATGCCCTTTATTATGTTGAGGAATTTTCCTTCAATTCCTATTTTGGTAAGAGTTTTTGTCATAAATGGGTGTTGGACTTTGTCAAATGCCTTTTCTGCATCAATTGATAAGATCATGTGGTTTTTATCTTTTGTTTTATTTATGTGATGGATTACATTAATGGTTTTTCTGATATTAAACCAGCCTTGCACACCTGGTATAAATCCCACTTGATCATGGTCAATTATTTTTTTGATGTGTTGTTGGATTCTATTGGCTAGAATTTTGTTGAGGATTTTTGCATCTATGTTCATGAGGGATATAGATTTATAATTTTCTTTTTTTGTAATGTCTTTACCTGGTTTTGGTATCAGGGAGATGGTGGCTTCATAGAATGAGATGGGTAGTATTCCGTCATTTTCTATGCTTTGAAATACCTTCAGTAGTAGTGGTGTTAACTCTTCTCTGAAAGTTTGGTAGAACTCTGCAGTGAAGCCGTCTGGGCCAGGGCTTTTTTTTGTTGGGAGTTTTTTGATTACCTTTTCAATCTCTTTTTTTGTTATGGGTCTATTTAGTTGTTCTACTTCTGAATGTGTTAGTTTAGGTAGATAGTGTTTTTCCAAGAATTCATCCATTTCTTCTAGGTTTTCAAATTTGTTAGAGTACAATTTTTCATAGTAATCTGAAATGATTCTTTTAATTTCATTTGGTTCTGTTGTGATGTGGTCCTTCTCGTTTCTTATTCGGGTTATTTGTTTCCTTTCCTGTATTTCTTTAGTCAGTCTAGCCAATGGTTTATCAATTTTGTTAATTTTTTCAAAGAACCAGCTTTTGGCTTTGTTAATTCTTTCAATGGTTTTTCTCTTCTCTAATTCACTTAGTTCAGCTCTAATTTTTATTATTTGTTTTCTTCTGGTGCCTGATGGGTTCTTTTGTTGCTCACTTTCTATTTGTTCAAGTTGTAGGGACAACTTTTGGCTCTTTCTTCTTTTTGTATGTGTGCATTTATCAATATAAATCGGCCTCTGAGCACTGCTTTTGCTGTGTCCCAGAGGTTTTGATAGGAAGTATTTTCATTCTCGTTGCATTCTATGAATTTCCTTATTCCCTCCTTGATGTCTTCTATAACCCAGTCTTTTTTCAGGAGGGTATTGTTCAGTTTCCAAGTATTTGATTTCTTTTCCCTAGTTTTTCTGTTATTGATTTCTAGTTTTATTGCCTTGTGGTCTGAGAAGATGCTTTGTAATATTTCGATGTTTTGGACTCTGCAAAGGTTTGTTTTATGGCCTAATATGTGGTCTATTCTAGAGAATGTTCCATGTGCGCTAGAAAAAAAAGTATACTTTGCAGCAGTTGGGTGGAGAGTTCTGTATAAGTCAATGAGGTCAAGTTGGTTGATTGTTGTAATTAGATCTACCGTGTCTCTATTGAGCTTCTTACTGGATGTCCTGTCCTTCTCCAAAAGTGGTGTGTTGAAGTCTCCTACTATAATTGTGGAGGTGTCTATCTCACTTTTCAATTCTGTTAAAATTTGATTTATGTATCTTGCAGCCCTGTCATTGGGTGCATAAATATTTAATATGGTTATGTCTTCCTGATCAATTGTCCCTTTTATCATTATATAGTGTCCTTCTTTATCCTTTGTGGTGGATTTAAGTCTAAAGTCTATTTTGTCAGAAATTAATATTGCTACTCCTCTTCTTTTTTGCTTATTGTTTGCTTGATATATTTTTTTCCATCCTTTGAGTTTTAGTATATTTGTGTCTCTAAGTCTAAGGTGTGTCTCTTGTAGGCAGCATATAGATGGATCGTGTTTCTTTATCCAGTCCGTGACTCTCTGTCTCTTTATTGGTGCATTTAGTCCATTTACATTCAGCGTAATTATAGATAAATAAGTTTTTAGTGCTGTCATTTTGATGCCTTTTCATGTGTGTTGTTGGCCATTTCATTTTTCCACATACTTTTTTGTGCTGAGACATTTTTCTTAGTAAATTGTGAGATCCTCATTTTCATAGTGTTTGACTTTATGTTAGTTGAGTCGTTACATTTTTCTTGGCTTTTATCTTGAGTTATGGAGTTGTTATACCTTTTTGTGGTTACCTTATTATTTACCCCTATTTTTCTAAGTAAAAACCTAACTTGTATCGTTTTATATCGCCTTGTATCACTCTCCATATGGCAGTTCAATGCCTCCTGTATTTAGTCCCTCTTTTGTGATCTTTTACCTATTGACTTCCATGATTCCCTGTTATGAGTATTTTTTTTTTTAATTTTAATTTGTTTGTTTTTGTGATTTCCCTATTTGAGTTGATATCAGGACGTTCTGTTTTGTGACCTTGTATTGTGCTGGTATCTGATATTATTGGTTTTCTGACCAAACAATATCCTTTAGTATTTCTTGTAGCTTTGGTTTGGTTTTTGCAAATTCTCTAAACTTGTGTTTATCTGTAAATATCTTAATTTCGCCTTCATATTTCAGAGAGAGTTTTGCTGGATATATGATCCTTGGCTGGCAGTTTTCTCCTTCAGTGCTCTGTATATGTCGTCCCATTCCCTTCTTGCCTGCATGGTTTCTGCTGAGTAGTCTGAACTTATTGATTCTCCCTTGAAGGAAACCTTTCTTTTCTCCCTGGCTGCTTTTAAAATTTTCTGTTTATCTTTGGTTTTGGCGAGTTTGATGATAGTATGTCTTGGTGTTTTTCTTTTTGGATCAATCTTTAATGGGGTTCAATGAGCATCTTGGATAGATATCCTTTCGTCTTTCATGATGTCAGGGAAGTTTTGTGTCAGGAGTTCTTCAACTATTTTCTCTGTGTTTTCCGTCCCCCCTCCCTGTTCTGGGACTCCAATCACCCGCAAGTTATCCTTCTTGATAGAGTCCCACATGATTCTTAGGGTTTCTTCATTTTTTTTAATTCTTTTATCTGATTTTTTTTCGGCTATGTTGCTGTTGATTCCCTGGTCCTCCAGATGTCCCAGTCTGCATTCTAATTGCTTGAGTCTGCTCCTGCGCCGCGACCGCGCGTCCTGGCTGGGACGCCGCTCTCCCCTCTCCAAGACCAGTCACTGCCCCCCGGGGACCTCCCCCACCGGCTGCGTTGCCACGCGGCCCGCGCGAACCGGCTGGGCCCCCCCGAACCGGCTGGGCCCCCCCGGGGCTAGTTCAAGGGGATGGAGCAGCTCTCCGTGCCTCTGCCATGCCTGCGCCCACCAAAATCCCGGTGGGACGGCTCCCTGGCTGGGACGCTGCTCTCCCCACTCCAAGACCAGTCACTACCTCCCGGGGACTTCTCCCACCGGCTGCGCCGCCACGCCGCCCGTGCGAACCGGCTGGGCCCCCTCCCAGAATGAGTTCAGGGGCCAGGGCTGGGCCCCTTGTTTGTGCTATCAGCCCCCCTGGGCTCTGCCCCAAATCGGGCGCCGAAGGTCACCTGACTGGTACGCTGGCTCCAGGCTCTGAAAACAATCGCTGCCTCCCCATATTTGTTCGTTCTCCGTCTCTAAATCTGTGTTTGTTGTTCAGAGTTCGTAGATTGTCATGTATGTGATCAATTCACTTGTTTTTCCGAGTCTTTGTTGCAGGAGGGATCCGTGGTAGTGTCCACCTAGTCCGCCATCTTGGCCCCGCCTCTCACTCCATCTTTTTAAGACTCAAGTTCAAAATCTATAAAATGGGGATCATTGTCAATTACCTATCAGCCTCTTAGGGCCATTGGAAGATTCAGTGAAGTGATGACTAAGATAGAGCTACAAAACTCTTTACAGATAAGAGAGTTTGTGATTTTTTCAGGATCCTTGACCAAAAGACAAGCAGCCCAAAGTAGCTTTCAGGCCTTTAAGCCCTGTGTTCCCAGTCAGCTATGCAGGTTTCATGACAAAGAGAAGGGAAAATAAGCCCTTGCCTGAGGAGCTACAATAAGGCACTAGCTCCCATGCACTCTGAGCATCTTTCAGGTACCAGGTACCAGTAAACTGCATGGATTTTTTGGAGCATCTTTTTTTTTTTTTTAATTAAAAGTAACCTTTTGTTTTATCTTTTTGTTACCAAAAAAAGGCATGTTTATTGTAGAAAAGTAAAAGATACAGGTAAATCAATATAAAAATGATCTACAATCCAATACAAAAATTGAACAAATGATATAATCAGTTCACAGAAAAGGAAATATAAATGACTTTTAAACAACTAAAATGTTCAGCCTCACTTGAGAAATACAAATTAAAATTACTCCAAGATAACATTTTTTACCAATCTTATTGGCAAAAATCAATAAATTCATAATAGGCCTCCATGTGTGGAATGGGGAGTGGTGGCAACAGTGGCTGGCATTAGGCATCAGATTCCAAGCAGGATAAAGCAGTATGACTGCATGGGGAGGGGAAGGACAGTGGCGGTGACCCAGCATGGGGTGTCAGAGCACAAGAGGTTGAGGGGGGCATCTCCACAGCCTGGCAAGGAGTGACAGAGCCCAAGCAGGACGAGTAGAATACCCGTTGGGGAGCAGTGGTGACAGTGACCCAGTGAGACATGTCAGAACCCAAAGAGGGTAAGGAGGGCATTTGCACAATTGTAGCACTGGCAATGGTAATGTGATTATGTATCATAGATACATGCATAATAAAGAGGGTAGATTTCTCTTGGTCAGAAAAGGTAGCTATAGATAGGCAAACAGGGAAAACTAGAGTGAATCCTGCAGTGTTGGATTGGAATTGGAGATAATTGTACAAACTCATGGTTTTTAATAGATATATAAATAGATATAAAAATCAATATAGACATGGAAGTACATATAAATGTGTGTATATTTATGTATATGTGTTTTCATGTGCATATGTCAGGGAGAAGGTATATACACACACGTGTATATTCCCTAGTTCTGTTCACTGAGAAGACCTAAGAGCAGCAATTTCCCAATAGCATGAACGCATCATTTAGGAACCAGGGTTGCTTAGAGAAACGGATAATTTTAGGGTTGGGGCAAGAAAGATACAAGATAAATCTGGAACATTTTGTGCCAGAAAGTAAGGATGAGCTCAAAGAATGATGGGGACATACCAAAAGGAAATCAAAAGCCAACTTGGAGGGGCTACCACTGGCCAGATCTGGGACAGTTTGAGAATCAAAATAAAGGTGACTTCTGCTTCATACCTATTAAACTCATTGCTGTCGAGTCACTTCCAACTCATAGCAACTCAACAGGACAGAGTAGAACTGCTCCATAGGGTTTCCAAGACTGCTACATCTTTTTCCTGTGGAACACCTGGTGGGTTTGAACAGCTGACCTTTCAGTTAGCACCCAAGCGCTTAACCACTGCACCACCAGGGCTCCTTTCACACCTATTAGAATGGCTGAAATCCAGCATACTGATAATATCAAATGCTGGCAAGGATGTGGAACTCTCATTCATTGCTGGTGGAAATATAAAATGGTACAGCCACTAAATATAACAAACCTAAATATAAGATTACCATTCCATGCAGCAATTGCTCTTCTAGATATTTACCCAAATGAGATGAGAACATAGGTCTACATAAAAACCTGCACATGAGTGTTTATAGCAGCATTATTCATAGTTGCCAAAAATTGGAAGCAATTAAAATGCCCTTTAATAGGTAAGTGGATAAACAAACTGTGCTACATCTATATGATGGAGTATTATTCAGTGATAATAAGAAATGAAGTCTCATACCACAAAAAGACATGGAGGAAACTTAAATGCATGCTGCTAAGTGAAAGAAGCCAGTCCAAAAAAGCTACATACTGTATAATTCCAACTTTATGTCATTCTAGAACAGGCAAAACTATAGAGACGGTGAAAAGATCAGTGGTTGCCAGGGACTCAGGAGGAGGGAGGGATGAATAGGTGGAGCTCAGGGTATTTTCAGGACAGCGAAACTATTCTGTGTGATACTGTAATGGTGGACACATGACGTTAAGCATTTGTCAAAACCTATAGAACTGTACAGCACAAAGAATGAACCCTAATGTAAACTATGGACTTTAGTTAATAATAATCTACCAATATTGGTTCATCGATTGTAACCAGTATACTACAGGAATGCAAGATCTTAATCAAAGAAACAACATGCAGGGAAAAGGGGTAAATGGGAAAACTCTAAGCTTTCTGCATGATTTTTCTGTAAACCTAAAACTACTCTAAATAATAAAGTATAGCATAAAAAAGAATTACCAGTATCGGGAGTGAGAGAGGTGACATCACTATAAATTCTAAAGACATTAAAATGATAAGGGAATATTGTGAACAACTTTATACCGATAAACTCAACAACATAAATGAAATGGACTAATTCCTTGAAAGGCACAAACTACCAAAACTTACTCAAGAATAAATAGAAATGAATAGCCTATATCTGTTAAAGAAATTGAATTTGTGTTTAAAAATCTTTCTACAAAGATAAAACCAGGCTAGATGGCATTGCTGATAAATTCTACCAAACATTTAAGGAAAATTTAATAAAAATTCTATACAAACTCCTACAGAATATTGAAAAGGAGAAACTATTTCCCAGCTCAATCTATGAGGCTAGCATTACCCTGATACCAAAATCAGACAAAAGTCATTATAAGAAAAAATAACTAAAGACTTATTCTCTCATGAACACAGATGCAAAAATTCTTAGATTTTAGTAAATAGAATCCAACAATAAATAAAGAAGAAGAATACATCATAACTAAGTAGGGTTTATCACAGGAATGTAAAGTTGGTTTAACATTAGAAGATCAGTCACTATAATTCACCATCTTACCATATTTTTACACAAATAATGCATACCTTCTACGTTTGTTTTCCAACCACTCCCTACCCCCGTGACATGGATTGAATTATGTCCCCCCCAAAATGTGTGTATAATCTCATTTAGGCCATGATTTTCAGTACTGGTATGGCTGTCCTTCATTTTATGATGGTAATTTTATGTTAGAGAAGATTAGGGTGGAATTGTAACACCCTTACCAGGTCACATCCCTGATCCAGAGTAAAGGAAGTTTCCCTGGGGTGTGGTCTGCACCACCTTTTATCTTACAAGAGATAAAAGGAAAGGGAAGCAAGCAGAGAAGGGGGACTTCATATCACCAAGAAAGCAGTGCTGCGAGCAGAGCGCATCCTTTGGACCTGAGGTTCCTGTGATGAGGTGCTCCCAGACCAAGGGAAGACTGACGACAAGGACCTTCCTCCAGAGCCCACAGTGAAAGAAAGCCTTCCCCTGGAGCCAGAGCCCTGAATTTGGACTTCTGGCCTATGGGACTGTGAGAGAATAAACTTCTCTTTGTTAAAGCCATCCACCTGTGGTATTTCTGTTACAGCAGCCCCAGATAACTAAGACACCCCACAACGTATTTTCATAAGCAGGCTATGCTAATTTTTTTACAGCAACATGTAAAAAAGGTGGAATAGCACCACTTATGAAAATACCTCAAGGGAGGAGGGACGGTTAGCAAACAAACAGAAGGTGCGCATTATTAGCATAAAAATACAGTAATAGACTAAAAAAGAAAACACGTGATCATCTTAATAATACAGAAAAGGCATTTGACAAAATCTGACATTCATTCCTAATGAAAATAAAATACTCTAGCTAACTAGGGACAGAAGGGAACTTTCTCAGTATGATGAAGGACATCTGTGCTATATTTGGAGCCCTGGTGGCTCAGTGGTTAAGAGAACGGCTACTAACCAAAAAGGTCAGCAGTTCAAATCCACCAGCAGCTCCTTGGAAACCCTATGGGGCAGTTCTACTCAGTCCTGTAGGGTCACTATGAGTCGGAATCGACTTGACAGCAAGGGGGTGGGTTTGGGTGATGCTATATTTACAGCTAACTTTATACTTAATGGTGAAAGATTGAATGTTTTCCCCCTAAGATCAGGAACAAGGCAAGAATGTCACTTTCACCACTTGTATTCAACATCACACTGGCAGTTCTAGCCAGTGTAATAAGGCAAGAAGAAGAAATAAAAGATACCCAGGTTAGAAAAGAAGACGTTAAAACTATCTTTATTCACTGATGACATGATTGTCTATGTAGAAAATCTTGTGGAATCTACAGAAAGCTACTAGAATTACTGGTGAGTTTAACAAGGTCGCAAGATACAAGATCAATATAAAAAAAATCAATGGTATTCGTATGAAAATGTAAAGGACTTATAACAGCCAAAACAACTTGGAGAAAAAAAAAAGAAAGTTATAGGATTAACACTGCTTGATTTTAAGACTTATTATAAAGCTTTCAGTTAATGCACATGGCTGCTAACTGAAAGGTTGGCAATTTGAGTCCACCCAGAGGCATCTTGGAAGAAAGCCCTGGCGATCTACTTCCAAATAATCAACCATTGAAAACCCTGTGGAGCACAGTTCTATTCTGATACACGTGGGGTCTCTATGAGTGGGGTCTCTCTCAGGATCAACTCGATGGCAACTGGTTTGTTTTTTAAATAAAGCTATAGTAGTCAATACAGTGTTCAATACAGTGTTAGTGTAAAGATAAATCAATGGAAAAGAATAGAGTCCCAAAATAGACCCAAAATTGTATGGTCAATTTATTTTCAATAAAGGTACGATGCCAGTTCAGCTGGTGCATTATATAAAAAATTAACTCATGATGGATTATGGACCTAAATAAAAAACCTAAAACTTTTAAACTTCTAGTGCAAAACAGGACAAAATCACCTTCACTTTGAGTTAAGCAAAGATTTCTTACAACACTAAAAGCACAATCCATAAAAGAAAGATAAACTGGACTGTGTCAAAATTAAAAACTTCTGCTCTGTGAAAGTCACTACTGAGAATGAAAAGACAGACCACAGATTGGGAGAAATATTTGCAAATCAAATATCTCATATGGGACTTGTATCCAGAATATATAAAGAGCTCTCAAACTCAATAATAAAAAGTAAACAACGCAATTTTTAAAATGGGTAAAAATCTGAACACTTCACCAAAGAAAGCATTCCATGGAAAATAAGCACATAAAAAGATGCTCAATATTAGCCCTTAAGCCAAAACAAAACAAACCCACTGCCATCGAGTCAATTCCGACTCATAGCAACCCTATAGGACACAGTAGAACTGCCCCACAGAGTTTCCAAGGAGCGCCTGGCGGATTCGAACTGCCGACCTCTTGGTTAGCAGCCGTAGCACTTAACCACTACACCACCAGGGTTTCCATATTAGTCCTTAAAAAAAAAAAATTTAAATCACAATAAGAGAAAAAACAACTAATAAGCAAACAGTGACCATAGAAAGTGTTGGCAAGGACATGGAGCAAACTAGAACTCTCATATGTCACTGGTGGGAATGTAACTGGCACAACCACTTTGGGAAACTGATTGGCGGTTTCTTAAAAAGTTAAACAGACACGCACCATATGATCCAGCCATTTCATTCTTAGGTACTACCCAAAAGAAATGAAAGCGTGTATCTGTACAAGCACTTCAGTATGAGTGTTCATAGCAGCTTTATTTTTAACAACCAAAAACTGTAAACAATCCAAATGTTCATCAATAAGTGAATGGATAAACAAATTGTGACATAACCATTAAATGGAATACTTGCTGTTATTGTTGTTGTTATTGTTGTTACGTGCCATGGAGTCAATTCCGACTCGTAGTGGCCCCGTGTATGCACAACAGCACAAAACACTGCCTGGTCCTGCCCCATCCTCAGAATTATTGTTATGCTTGAGCCCCTCATTGCAGCCATTGTGTCAATCCATCTCATTGAGGGTCTTGCTCTTTTTCGCTGACCCTCTACCAAGCATGATGTCCTTCTCCAGGGACTGACTCCTGATAACATGTCCAGAGTATGTGAGACTTAGTTTCACCATCTTTGCCTCTAAGGAGAATTCTAGCTGTGCTTCTTCCAATACAGATTTATTCATTCTTTTGGCAGTCCATGGTATATTCAATATTCTTCACCGACACCATAATTCAGAGGTGTCAGTTCTTCTTCAGACTTCTTATTCATCATCCAGCTTTCACATGCACATGAGGCCATTGAAAACACCATGGCTTGAGTCAAGTGCACTTCAGTCTTCAAGGTGACATCTTTGCTTTTCAACACTTTAAAGAGGTCTTTTGCAGCAAATTTGCCCAATGCAATGCATCTTTTGATTTCTTGACTGCTGCTTCCATGGGCATTGATTGTGGATCCAAGTAAAATGAAATCCTTGACAACTTCAATATTGTCTCAGTTTATCATGATGTTGCTCATTGGTCCAGTTGTGAGGATTTTTGTTTTCTTTATGTAGAGATGTAATCCATACTGAAGGCTGTGGTCTTTGATCTTCATCAGTAAGTGCTTCAAGTCCTTTTCACTTTCAGCAAGCAAGGTTGTGTCTTCTGCATATTGTAGGTTGTTAATGTGTCTTCCTCCAATTCTGATGCCCCATTCTTCTTCATATAGTCCAGCTTCTCAGATTTGCTGAACATACAGATTGAATAGGTATGGTGAAAGAATACAACCCTGATGTACACTTTTCCTGACTTTAAACCACATAGTATCCCCTTGTTCTGTTCGAATGACTGCCTCTTGATCTATGTACAGATTCCTCATGAGCACAATTAAGAAGTGTTCTGGAATTCCCATTCTCTGCAGTATTATCCATAATTTGTTATGATCCACGCAGCTGAATGCCTTTGCGTTGTCAATAAAACACAGGCATTCTCTGCTTTCAGCCAGGACCCATCTGACAGCAGCAGTGATATCCCTGGTTTCACATCTACTTCTGAATCTGGCTCAAACTTCTGGCAGTTCCCCGTCTATATACTGCTGCTGCTGCTTTTGAATGATTTTCAGCAAAATTTTACTTGTGTGTGATATTAATGATATTGTCCGATAATTTCCAAATTCCGATGGATCACTTTTCTTTGGAATAGGCATAAGTATGGATCTCTTCCAGTCAGTTGGCCAGGAAGCTGTCTTCCAAATTTCTTGGCATAGACAAATGAATACTTACAGCGCTGCATCCATTTGTTGAAACATCTGAATTGGTATTTTGTCAATTTCTGGAGCCTTGTTTTTTGTCAATGCCTTCAGTGCAGCTTGGACTTCTTCCTTCAGTACCATTGGCTCTTGATTGTATGTTACCTCCTGAAATGGTTGAACGTCAACCAATTATTTTTGGTATAGTGACTCTCCGTATTCCTTCCATCTCCTATTGTTGCTTCCTGCGTTCATTTAATATATTGCCCATAGAATCCTTCAAGGCTTAAATTTTTTCTTCAGTTCTTTCGACTTGAAAAATGCTGAGCGTGTTCTTCCCTTTTGGTTTTCTATCTCCAGGTCTTTGCACATGTCACCATAATACTTTACTTTGTCTTTCTGAGCTGCCTTTGAAATCTCCTGTTCAGCTCTTTTATTTCATCATTTCTTCCTTTCACTTTAGCTACTTGAAGTTCAAGAGCAAGTTTCAGAGTCTCTTCTGACATCCATTTTGGTCTTCTTTCTTTCCTGTCTTTTTATGACTTCTTGCTTTCCTTCTGTAAGATGTCCTTGATGTCATTCCGCAACTGTTCTGGTCTTCGGTCATTAGTGTTCAACGCATCAAATCTGTTCTTGAGATGATCTCTAGATTCAGGTGGGATACACTCAAAGTCATACTTTGCCTCTTGTTGACGTTTTCTGATTTTCTTCAGTTTCATCTTGAACTTGCAGATGAGCAAATGATGGTCTGTTCTGAAGTCAGCCCCAGGCTTTGTTCTGACTGATGATATTGAGCTTTTCCATCTTCTCTTTCCACAGATGTAGTCTATCTTGATTCCTGTGTATTCCATCTGGTGAGGTCTACATGTATAGTTTCCATTTATGTCGGTGAGAAAAGGTATTTGCAATGAAGAAGTCATTGGTCTTGCAAAATTCCATCATGCAATCTTTGGCATCGTTTCTATCACCAAGACCATGTTTTCCAGTCCTTCTTCTTTGTTTCCAACTTTCGCATTCCAATCACCCGTGATTGAAATAAATAAAATGGAATACTACTCAGCAGTAAAAAAAAAAGAAAAATGAGCTATTGATACATGCTACAACATGGATGAATCTCAAAATAATTATGTTAAGTGAAAGAAGGAGTCCCTGGGTAGTGCAGTTGGTTAAGTGTTCAGCCACTAACTGAAAGGTTGGCAGTTCAAACCCACTTGGAGGGACCTCAGAAGACAGGCCTGGCAATATGCTTCTGAAAGGTCTCAACCTTGAAAATCCTATGGAGTGCAGTTCTGCTCCGCAAACGTGGGGTCACCCTGTATCAGAATCAGTTCGGTGGCAACTGGTTTGTTATTTTTTTAAGCAAAAGAAGCTAGACCAAAGAATCTTTAGGGAAGCAGACTGCCACGTCTTTCTCCCAGGGATCAGCTGGTGAGTTTGAAACACCGACCTTTCAGTTAGCAGGCAAGCGCTTAATGAATGCTTCACCAGGGCTCCTTATGGAAAAATAGTACATATGTAAAATTCCATTATATAAAATTCTAGAAAATGCAAACTAATCTATAGTGATAGAAAGAAGATCAGTGGTTTCCTGAGGATAGGAGCCAGGGCAGACTAGGGTGGAAAGGAAAGAGGGATTATAAAGGGTCTAAACGGAACTTTTGAGGGTGATGGGTATGTTCATTATCTTGGTTGTGGTGATGATTTCTTGGATGTATATGTATGTCAAACTTATCGAATTGTATACTTTGAATATGTGCCAATTATTATATGTCAATTACACCTCAATAAGGCTGTAAATAAACATATAGATAAATAATGAAATTATAACCCATTGAGTATAATAGGTATCCATGAGTTTTATACTGATTAAATAAAATGAGTAGAGTGGAATGCCAGCTGATGAATATGGAAGGAATAATGAGATGAGAATGTACTGTTTGGTAATCATGTAGAAATACTTAATTCAGTCAAGAAACATCAGTGGATACTAAGAGTAGGTGAACTAGTGACAAGAAATAGGATATTTACATAGTCTCAAAGTACTTCTGTGCAAAATACTTCTTGATCATAAAGGAAAAACCTGTAACTCTACAGTAGAGAAGCCTGGTATATATCACTTTAATCAAGTGATCACAGTTAATATTATTAATGCATCAAGTCAAAAATCATATATTACCTGATAAGGTGCAACAAGAACTCAAAATCATTTCTGTGATATTACAGCCAAAAATGTAAACCTAAATCTAATCACAAGGACACATCAGAGAAACCTAAATTGAAGGACATACTACAAAATAACTGGTCTGTAATCCACAAAAGTGTCGAGGTCATGAATGTCAAGGAAAAACTGAGTATTGTTCCAAATCAGAGATGACTAAAGAGATGTGACAAGCTAGATTCAACACATGATCTTGTATAAAGTCCTTTTGCTATAAAGGACATTATTGGGACAACTAGTGAAACTTGAATGGGATCTGTGGTGGCTGTTGCTATTGTTAGGTGCCATTGAGTTGGTTCTGACTCATAGTGACCCTATGTAAAACAGAATGAAATGTTGCCTGGTCCTGCCCCATCCTCACAATCATTGCTATGCTTGAGCCCATTGTTGCACCCACTGGGTCAGTCCATTTCATTGAACATCTTCCTCTCCTTCGCTGACCCTCTAGTTTAACAAGCATGATGTCCTTCTCCAGAGATTGTTCCCTCCTGATAACATATCCAAAGTAAGCAAGACAAAGTCTCACCATCCTCACTTCTAAGAAACATTCTGGCTGTACTTCCACTGAGACACATTTGCACATTCTTTTGGCAGTCCATGCTATATTCAATATTCTTCGCCAACACCATAATTCAAAGGCATCAATTCTTTTTCAGTCTTATTCAACGTCTAGCTTTCGCATGCATATGAGGTGATTGAAAATACCATGGCTTGAGTTAGGCACACCTTTGTCTAAGTGACAGGTCAGGGTCTGTGGTAGATGATAGCAATATATCAAGGTTAATTTCCTGGTTTTGATAGTTAACATTTTGAGCACGTAAAAGAATGACCTTGTTTGTAGGAAATATACAATACAGCATTCAGGGGTGATGGGGCATTAAGTCAGTTAGTTACTTTCAAATGATTCAGAGAGAAGAAAAGAGCTCTATACTATTCTTGAAACTTTTCTGTAAATTTGAAATTATTTCAAAATAAAAGCAAAAATTACATTGTATTGGCAAGGGTGTGGAGAAACTAGCATTCTTTTACATTGTTGGTAGGAGTCTAGATTGGTAATCCCTCATGGAGGGCAGTTTGGCAGTATGTATCCGAATTACAAATGCACATATCCTTTGACTCAGCAATTTCACTTCCCAGTATTTTATCTTACAAATATGTTTGTAAATGTCAAACAGTGTCTGTACAAGGTCATTCACTCCAACATTGTGTATAATTGGAAAACACTGGAAACAATCTAAATATCCATCATTAGGAGACTGATTAAATACATCACTTTTGATCCAAAATATCTTATATGCAATTGCAAAATCTGAAAAAAAAATTTTGGAAACCCAACGTTTTTTCCATAAGCTTGATAGCAAAATCTTACCTCAGCTGATATAAGGCATTAGGTGTTCCTGTATACTCTTACCAGTCACAGACATCTCTGCTATTCACCAATATTTTGTTCCTCTTATTGTTTTTGTTGGTTTTTTTTTTTCATTGTTGTTTTGTAACTTTGAGTTTAATTGCCTGTAAAAACTTCAAATTCTTACCCCCTGGGTAAGAAGAAGAAAAGGAATTATTTGTCATTATCAATAGCACAGAAAACAGACTTATCGTGAAAGCTTGATCAAGGTGTGTCTATGAGGCATCTACTAAAGAACATGATGTGGGAATTAATACCATATATGACTTGGAGAAGGAGCCCTGGTGGCACAGTGGTTAAGCACTTGCCTGCTAACCAAAAGGTTGGCAGTTTGAACCCTCTAGCTGCTCCAGGAGACAAAGATGTGGCAGCCTGCTTCCATAAAGGTTACAGCTTTGAAAACCCTATATGGCAGTACTCCTCTGTCCCATAGAGTCACTATGAGCCGGAACTCAACAGCAGTGGGTTTGGTTTCAGGGTTTTTTATTTGAAGATAGAGATAAAGTGTTCAAGTTTTACAGGGACAGTAATGACTAGAACTAATGAAGAATAGAGTTTTGAGAGGGCAAAAACTGAAGATGTTGAGCATGACCATGATTGAATGGATTCAACAATGAAGTGTGAATATGCCATTGACTGGTTTGTTGGTCATGAAACAAACTAGAATATGCCATAAAGGACTAAACGTTAAAGATCAGTATGGAATATTCTGAACATTAGCTGCAGAAATTTAAGGATCATCAAGTTACAAAATATGTAAAAAATCTATGATGGAAAAGTATCTGCTGATTATGAAGTAGATGAAAATTATATTGACAAATTTGCTAAGATAACTTTTAATGAAAACCTTAGTCCCAAACATATATACAGTGCTGATGAACAAGCTCTGTTCTGGCCCGTGTTCTTAAAAACAAAAAAAACTAACAACGACTAATGAGCAAACACCAAGAGGTTTTAAGGTTTTAAGGACTGTAAGCATAGGTTAAATAGTCTGAGGTACGCCAGTTTAGCAGACAGGCAGAGCTGTAAAAAACCAACATCCAAGATGTTTTTTAGAAGAGGATATGGAACCATTGCTGATGTCAGATGGATCCTGGCTGAAAGCAGAGAATACCAGAAAGATGTTTCCCTGTGTTTTATTGACTATGCTAAGGTATTCAACTGTATGGATTATAACAAACTACGGATTACATCACGGAGAATGGGAATTCCGAACACTTAATTGTGTTAATGAAGAATCTGTACATGGATCAAGAGGCAGTCATTCAAATAGAACAAGGGGATACTGCATGGTTTAAAGTCAGGAAAGGTGTGCATCAGGGTTGTATCCTTTTACCGTACCTGTTCAATCTGTATGCTGAGCAAAGAACCTGAGAAGCTGGACTATATGAAGAAGAACGGGGCATCAGAATTGGAGGAAAACTCATTAATATTTTGGTCTTTTCTTTCTCTCCTATCTTTTTAATGACCTTTTGCTTTCTTCATTTATGATGTCCTTGATATCCTGCAACTTGTCTGGTCTTTGGTCATTAGTATCCAGTGTGTCAAATCTATTCTGGAAATGGTGTCTGAATTCAGATAGGATATACTCAAGGTTGTACTTTGGCTCTGTGGACTTGTTTTCTTTTTCTTCAGCTTCATCTTGAACTTACGTATGAGCAATTGATGGCCTGTTCCACAGTTGGCCCCTTGCCTTGTTCTGACTGATGATATTGAGCGTCTCCGTCGTCTCTTTCCACAGATGTAGTCTATTTGATCCTTGTGTATTCCATCTGGTGAGGCCCACGTGTATAGTCGCCATTTATGTTGTTGAAAAAAGATATTTCCAATGAATAGGTTGTTGGTCTTGCAAAATTCTATCATGCAGTCTCCAAGACCATATTTTTTCAACTACTGATCCTTCTTCTTTGTTTCCTTCTTTTGCGTTCCAGTCACCAATAATTATCAATTCCTCTTGATTTTATGTTTGATCAATTTCAGACTGCAGAAGTTGGTAAAAAAAAAAAAAAAAAAACTTCAATTTCTTCATCTTTGGCATTAGTGGTGGGTGCATAAATTTGAATAATAGTCATATTAACTGGTCTTCCTTGTAGGTGTATGGATATTATCCTATCACTGACAGCATTGTATTTCAGGTTTTTTTTTTTTTTGGACAATAAATGTAACACTATTCCCCTTCAATTTGTCATTCCTGGCATAGAAGACTCAGAAACCCTGGTGGCATAGTGGTTAAGTGCTACAGTGCTACAGCTGCTAATCAAAGGGTCGGCATAGAAGATATGATTGTCTAATTCAGAATGGCCAATACCAGTCCATTTCAACTCACTAATGCCTAAGATATCTATCTTCAAGCATTCCGTTTCATTTTTGACAACTTCTGATCTTCCTAGGTTCATACTTCGTACATTCCACGTTCGATTATTAATGAATGCAGCTGTTTCTTTTCATTTTGAGTCATGCACGACTCTGTTCATATAGAGAACTTATATATATGTGTGTATATATATATACACACACACGTATGCTCACATATATTGCATATATATGATTTTCTATTCATATATATGCACACAAACACTACATACATTCAATGAAGAGCTATTTATCTTTTATAAAAATAGAATCATAGAATATTTACCATACACAAATTGTTTATAATTCTCACAGTACCCCTAATCCATTGCCGTCGAGTTGATTCTGACCCATAGCGATCCCACAGGACAGAGTAGGACTGCCCCATAGAGTTCCCAAGGAGCAGGTGGTAGATTCGAACTGCCAACCTTTTGGTTAGCAGCCAAGCTCTTAACCACTACATCACCAGGGCAGCTTATTATTTCTATTTTATAGATGAAGTAACTGAGCAGTAAATGGCTGATGGTTAAAAATGGTTCAATCCCCAATGTATTTACTACGAAGCCAATACTCCTACCACTAAAGCTCTACTTTTTGTTCTATCTTTATCTGACATACATACCCTTCATAAGGTATCCCAATCTTTCATATCTTCTACTGCCTTTGAAGATACAGTTACCTTCACTTCATATAGTACACATGCCCTTCCTGCGGTGTCTTTCTTGACTCTGTCAGTACTTTGTATAGAATCCTTGCCTTTTGAATAAGAAGAGCTGGCCCAGCTCCTTTTTCCTTCAGGGGGCTTTCGTGAGAGGCAAACAATGAGACTGACATACTTTTTTGGCAATAATGTGGCTTCCTATCTCCTGTATAAGAAGATTTCAAAATTCATGTGTTCAAGAAAATCATTTCTGGGACCTGGGGACCCTAAAGGTATAGAGTGAGGGGTAGAGGCAAATCAAAAAATGGAGAGAAGTGAATTCAGGTGGGTGCTTGGGAGGAGGGCCCCTCTAGTGAGTTCACTGGAGACAGAGTTGACCACCCAGAAGGGATGGTAGCATCCAGAAGCATTCAATGAATGGATAGCCAGTTCAGTCAGTGCCTGTTATGATAAGCTGACTGTTCAAGGAAGCTTTAAAGCAGGTCCTACCTTGCTCCTTCTTTCTGCACCTACAGGGGATACTCTGAGGCTTCGAACAATCCTGGAAGCAATACAGAAGCACATCCATTCTTCCTCCCTCATCTTCAAATTGGCTCAGGATGCATTCAAGATTGCTACTCCCACAGACAATAGTACTGACAGCACCCTGCTCAATGTGGCCCTGGAGCTAGGGTTACAGGTATGGGGAAGGAGTGGGCCATCCCTGCTTTAACCCTCTGGCCAAGTGACATTTGACAAGAGTTGAGTTCCCAGGGGGACTGGGCACAAACAAGCCTTGTTCTTTCTGTGTCCCTAGAACACAAGCTCTAGGCTGGCCCTTAGGTAAGGACTCGATAAATTGGGCTCCATTTTAAAGTTAAGACCAGAAGCAATGTAGCTTTAGGTCCCTATCTTTCCTTTTCCTCCCCCACCCCCAATTCCTCCAAGTCAAGCAAGGTATGGTAATACAGATATTATTCGTTGCACTTCATCAGAGAAGCCTCCTATCTGATGGTGGGAGATGTGGCACAGATGTTAAACAGACCTGTCTATACTTACCAAGGGAGAAATGGCTGTTTAAAGTGCCAGTAAATATTTGTTGAATAAATGAATGTCAAGGGGAAATGGGGAGGTCACAACAATTAGGCTTAGCCCACTGGAAATGCCTCTTTTGTGCCCAGGTGATGCGGATGACCTTATCGACCCTTAACTGGAGGCGCCGGGAGATGGTGCGATGGTTGGTGACATGTGCTACAGAAGTGGGTGAGTCCGCCACCTCCCTCTACCCCCAGGGGGAAGGAGTTTCTAGGCCCCACTCTTGAGACAGGATGAGTCTTTAAAGCTCTCTTATTACTGATGGCCTAGGAAAGGGTAGGGCTGCTGGTAGTAGAAGACGGCCCCTGTTCAGCTAGCCCAAGCTCTGCCCTCACTGCTTGGAGTATACCCTGATGTCAGCAGCACTTTAACCCTGATCAGAGACATGTCTGAGAGAATGAATTTTCAGCCACCAAAACTAAAGTGCTCCCTTGGGAGGTGGTTGGCCCAGTGGTTTGGTCCCAGTCCCTGCCCTTGCTTTTGAGAAACCCAAACAATCTGGAGGTTGAGGACTCCTTCCAGAGCCCAAAGCCCCAGCACAAGACTCTCTACCCCACTTCAGTTAGAACCCACAGGCAGACCTGGGACACCTGCCTTGAGGTAGGCAATCCACAGGCTTTGCTGCTCCATCCTTGTGAGGAGCTAACAGCACCTGCAGAGACCTTCTCTGACCTGGGGAAGGAAGAGATGGGAGGAGACCCCAAACAGGGTCCGGCCATCCGGGTTGCTCCCTTTGCCCTGGTTTGCCTCAGATCATCTCAAGGCTGCTGATGAGGAGGGAGAGCTCATCTCTGCAGGCCAAGTTCTGACCTCAAATGGTAATCTGGGCAGACCTGGATCGGGACTCCGATGGCCACGGCTGAGCTCAGGCTCTCCCTGACAGGTGTGCGGGCCCTGGTGAGCATCTTGCAGAGCTGGTACACGCTCTTCACCCCCACCGAGGCTACTAGTATTGTAGCTGCCACAGCTGTGTCCCACACTACTATCCTGCGTCTCAGTCTCGACTATCCACAGCGGGAGGAGCTAGCTAGCTGCGCCCGCACCCTGGCCCTGCAGTGTGCTATGAAGGATCCACAGAGCTGTGCCCTGTCAGCCCTTACACTCTGTGAGAAAGACCACATCGCCTTTGAGGCAGCCTACCAGATCGCCATTGATGCTGCTGCTGGTGGCATGACCCATTCACAGCTGTTCACCATCGCCCGCTACATGGAGCTCCGTGGCTACCCGCTACGTGCCTTCAAGTTGGCCTCACTGGCCATGAGTCATCTCAACCTGGCCTATAACCAGGACACCCACCCAGCCATCAATGATGTGCTCTGGGCATGCGCCCTCAGCCACTCTCTGGGCAAGAATGAGCTGGCGGCTCTGATCCCCCTGGTGGTGAAGAGTGTGCATTGCGCCACAGTGCTTTCAGACATACTGCGGCGCTGCACGGTGACTGCACCTGGCCTGGCCGGCATCCCAGGTCGCCGCAGCTCCGGAAAGCTCATGTCCACAGACAAAGCTCCTCTGCGCCAGCTGCTGGATGCCACCATCAATGCCTATATCAACACCACACACTCACGCCTGACACACATCAGCCCCCGCCACTACGGAGAGTTCATTGAGTTTCTGAGCAAGGCTCGGGAGACCTTCCTGCTGCCCCAGGATGGCCACCTGCAGTTTGCCCAGTTCATCGACAACCTCAAACAGATCTACAAAGGCAAGAAGAAGCTAATGCTGCTGGTGCGAGAGCGCTTTGGCTGAAAAAAGCAGACAGCTCACCACCAGGGCAGGCTGGGCTCCCAGGCTCCATCAGGTCAGGCCAAGGGCACTGAAACATTTGTCCCCCTGAGGACTCTGAGTACCTGTGATTGAAACCAAAGGACCACAGGGCTAAGGATGGGGAGAGTCCAACTCTAGCCAATATGGTTGCCTTGGGAAGGTTCTCACTACAGCCCACTGTTCCTGGGGGAGCTGGGCCCTGCAGATCGATCAGAAACCCCACAACATGCCACCTCGCACCCCTATATCCTGCATTTCCTGGGCATTGGCCCTCTCTCCCTTGGCAAACACAAACACAGTTCCGTCTCAGGGATTGCTTAACCAGAGAAGCAGAAGCATTTATGGTACTGTAAATACTATACTATATGTGTTGCCAGTGACATTGTAAAGTTGTAACTATTTATAATTCTGGTTCTAATTTGAAGGGCACTTGAAGTAGCCGTGGGTGGGAGGATAGGCTGGTTGAAAGGAGGTCTTTTGTTTTCTGAGGAGATTCACAACCATTTCTCAGGTTTCCCTTATAGAGTGTATGCTCTTGGCCATGGAAGAGTGGGGGCAGTGGGGAGAAAAATGGCCAGTTGGAATAATTCCCTAGTCTAGTCTATGCAGAAACCCCAGCCTGCAGACAGGCATCTGTAGCCCAGATGTGGGTGAGGGGCAGAGGCCAGGACTTAGGCTTTTGGCTCATGAAGCCATGAGGACACTAAAGCTCCTGTTCCTGCTCCTGCCTTACACAGCTTCTTGGGAGCCTGCTGAGCACCTGAGAAGCAAGTGCAGGGAGAAGATGAGACCCTGGGGTCTAGGAAGCCATTGAGCTCATGATATACATCTACTCTGGTCACCTTTATGTTAGAGAGCTTATTGTTTAATCTCTGATTGTGTATGCGTGTGATTATCTGCGTGGCCAAATACGTGTCTGTGTGCACAAATATCTGTGCATGCCTGTCTGTATGTGCACATATATGTATGTGTACCTGTATCCGTTCTGCATGTGTCTGTATACATGTATGAATACATGTATGTGTTGGACTGTGGATGTGAGGAGGTATACATTTGCATACATATGTGAATCTGTATGTGTATAAATGCACTTATGTTGGTATGTGTATGCATGTTTAGTGTGTGTGTATCTGGGCACACATAAGTGCACATGTGTAAACATGTTTATATCTGTGTGTATGCCTGCTGTTCATGGATGTGTCTTTATGTGTATATATTTCTACATGTACTTATGTCTGCGTACTCATGTTTGAGGGTCTACATGAATGTGTCTCTTCTGTCTTTGCCAGATTTCTCTTCCTTATTCCTCTCTGTCTGTCTCACCAGCTAAACTTTTCCCCTGTCTCTGCGCCTCCTCTATTCACCATTCTCTCTCGCCAGCAACCTTCTAAGCACCAGTCTCTCTCTGCCCAAAAACTGGCTGCTTGAGCTCCAGTTCTCTTCTCACTCCATACTTGCTTTCTTCCCCTGCCTTTCTACCTCAAGCTTCCTCTGCCTGCTTTTGTCAGTCCCCCTGGTCCCTGATTTGGAGGCTAGGGCTAGAATGCATTTGGCCTTCCCCTTCCTAATTTCTAGTCCTACTGGACTACTTGTTTCTTAGCTCTGGCAGACCTCCACAGTGTACCATGTTCCTGCTACCTGCCTGTCCCCTCTTCTCAATATGGAATGTTTATAGGAGGTAGCAAGGGACATTCAGAAGAGTCATTTGGATACCAGTGTCTTGTGTTTACTGTTTCATGTCTTAGTTTCTGAGTAGGGGGTGGGGTGTTAGAGGGAAGGGTGGCATAGCTAGAGTGTGAACTAAGGACCTCACTGTCTGCTTTATTTTCCTTTCTTTGACAAGCTGTTTGTCACCCCTCTTTGCTCCAAACTGACCAATAAGTTGTATTTACTGTTTGTGGCTACTTAAGTCTTAGTATCCAGCCGTGGGTCCCTACAACCTCTAGGCCCAATGGGTTGTTAAAAAAAAAAAAGAGAGAAGCCACTCCCATTTCTGTATCACGATTACCTTTTTTTAGCAAATGTGTGAACTCACAGTGCTTTTCTATGACTAAATCATGGATCACAGAAAAGATAATTTTTCTAAAAGCAGAAATTGCATTCTCTTAATAAACGAGGCCCTTCTCTCTCTCCGCATTGCCTGGCTGGGACAGGTTTCCAGTTGGGCCTGTAACACAGTGCGTTCCTGGTGGTCTGAGATGGGGGATGACAAATGAGGAATTTTCTGCCACACCAAACCTCTCTCCAGTTCTCAAAGGCACCACAGAGCCTTGTCGCAGGAAATAGGTGCCACTGTGAGAAGAAACACCAAGGTCCTGAGAAAATTAGAAGATACACTCGAGAGAGAATGCAGAACGACCCTGAGCACCAGAGGGGCTTCTGGCTTTGGAGGCTTTCTCACCTTGGTGATGGGTGGCCTCGACCAAGGCCTAACCAACCCAGCCCCTAGCTCTGAGTCTTTTTGCCTTCCCCATCTTTTGGTGTCGAAGCTGAAGGTCTCGCAACTTCTCCCTGCTCACCCAGACTCCATCTTCTTCCCCAGACACAAAGTCCTGTCAGTTTGGCCTTTGTATGCTGTGGGGGCCCCCAGCCCTTTCTCTGCAGATATCACAGCCCCAACTGTTACGAAGCTCTGCCCAGCCTCATGTAGCTCTGGGGATTGGATATCTAGGACCAAGGGGGCAGTGAGGGTCCTGACATTAACTCCTATAGCACATATTCAAGATACCTAAGCCCCCATGACTTGAGGAAAGAGTGTAGAAGGAAGCCCCAGGAAAGGAGCAGAGGCTAAAAAGAAGTGAGGATAAGGGCAGAAATCTTTCACAAACAAAACAACATACTAGATTCCAACTCTGGGACTTTTATTTTTCTGGAAACAATCATCTGTGTTGGTGGTACTTAGGGGAGAAGGTGTATGCTCAGTTCTGTCGAAGCAGACGTGAGTGTCTGTGCACAGCATCCACAAAGGCCCCCACATGTTCTGGGTCCATGTCAGGGTAAAGCCCATGGCCCAGGTTGGCAATGTAGCGACGTGGCCCGAAGTCATCCAGCATCTGCTGCACCAGCTGCCGGATCTCCTCCTGGGGGACCAACAGAGCACTGGCTAAGGGGAGGCCAGCAAGCCTCTGTCTTTGCTATACGTAATAGTGACACACACATACACAGGCATGCTTCTACTCACTTATTCACTCAGTATTAATTCAATAAAATACGTTGGATACCTAGTATGGGCCAAGCGCTAAGAAAAACAAATGAACAAAAAAAAAAAAACCTTGCCTTCATAGAGCTTATGTTGTTCATATGGGATGGAGAAGTGGGAAAGGGACAGACAAACATAATAAAAACACACAGTAATTCACACGCCACATCTCTGTGGGTGCACAGAGACAAACTCATAGGCATACATAGGGATCCTGGTTCTTACCTCAGATGCATACAGGGCACAGGGGTCCAGGTTGCCCTGCAATGTCACGGTCTTCCCCACAAGCTCCCTGAAAGCAGAGCCAGTGCCACGTTCTGGCGACTGCACATATAGCAGCTGCCGCCTCTCCACCTTAACCCCAAGGAGCTAACTCAGCATCACTCACCGGGCTTTCTCTGGGGCCAGTGTCCAGTCGAGCCCAACCACCTCGTAGCCAGCCTGGGCCAGCTCCTCCAGGGCAAAATGCCCATCCTTAGCAAAGATGATCTAGGGGGAAGGGCAGCTCCCTGAGGCTAGAGGGCCTTGCCATGCCCACTAACCTTTCTCAACTGCACCTCTGCTGCCCTCCAGTGGTCATTTCAGTGCATGCAAGACTTGCTCAGAAAGCTACACAGGCCTGCCTTCACTCACTCATTCCCATCCTCACCATGGGCACAGGTGCCAGGCCTGCCTCCTGAAGTCCAGCCTTCACCCTCTTGGCCACATCACGGATATAGGGTAGTGCAAACTTGGTGAAGAGCTGTGGGCCAAGGTGCCCAGCGTGGGACTCAAAAAGCTGTAATGCCTGCAGTTGGGGGTTTTGGGGGTGAGAAGAAATACACAACATACAAAGAGGAAGTAACCCTGGACTCTCACACAAAATGTGGCTCAGTTTTCCCCACATGACCTCAACCTCTGATACGGCTTGAACCTATAAGCCTAGGTCTAATCAAAAAGTTTTGACTTCTCCTGCAGATCCCAGCACTAGCTTTGGTCTTCAAACACAGAGAGCATCAAGCCCCTCTTGCCAGTGTCAGGGAGGGCTTGGCTGCTCCAGCCAGATCATTGGAGGCCAAAACCCCACATGTCTGGCACTGAGATCCCTACCCGCTTAGTCCTTATAGATTAAATCCCAGCCTACTTGTCTCCCCCTCAGGACTCACCTGGGCACCAGCAGCCACTTGTCCCACCAGATATGGTACCAGAGTATCAGTGAGTATGCGAAGCAGCTGGTGACTAGCTTGAGGTCTCTGATACAGCCAGCGCTTGGCCTTAGCCATAGTGCTTGAGCTGCCACCCTCAATCATGTACGTCATCAGGGTCCACTGCAAAAGGATGGAAAGAGGATGTCACAGGAAGACTGACACTTTTCTCCTTCCCTTATCTACACCAGACCTGCCAGAGTGATTTCCCCATGCCTGAGCCTCTGTACTGTCCCACATTACCGGGGCGCCAGCAAAGCCAATCAGTGGCACACGCCCGTCCAGCCGCTGTCGGGTAAGGGTGATGGCCTGGAAAACATAGGCCAGCTCAGAGGCTGCTGCTGCTGGATCTCGTAGGTGCTCCAGGTCCTGTTCTTCCCTTAATGGCTCTGAGAAGCTGGGTCCTTTACCAGGCACCATGGTCACCTCCATGCCCAGTGCCTGGAGGGGGAGAAAACTTTTGGGTTCTCAACCTGGAATTCCAGGAGGAAAGGTTCTTTCCAGCCTATGCCAGGAAGAGAGAAGTCAGGCCCAAACTCCGTATCTTTCAGCCTTTGTTTTCCTCCTCTCTTCGGTGAGGATATGTGCTTATCTTGAACCCTGACAAGACTGATAGAAGGACTTCCAAGGGACCTTTCCCCCCTTTTTTTTTACCCATTCCAGAATCAGGTTTGGGCTGGTACCTGGGGTACAACAAGGATGTCGGAGAAGATGATGGCAGCATCCAGAGCGAAGCGACGTAGTGGCTGTAGGGAATAGGAGACAGGTTGCTAGGTGGCAAGCTGAGGAAAGAAATCCCTCCCTCCTTTGTGGACCCCTCACCTGCAGAGTCAGTTCACAGCAGGTCTCAGGGGAACGACAGGTGCTGAAAAAGTCCTGGGTAGCCCGGGTTTCTCTAAACTCTGCAGGCAGGAGAGAGAAGGCTGGACTCGGCCTTGAGGACCTCCATAGGCCTCCCGCTCCTCAGAAACTTTTCACTCTGCAGTTTTTTACATAGATTCCCGGGCCCTGACCCTGACCTGGTAAGTAGCGGCCTGCCTGCCGCATGCACCAAACAGGAGTGTAGTCTGTGTCTTCCCCCCAGGCTGCTCGCAGGAACGTGTCATTCTTCAGCTCCGGAAAACCCTGGGGTCTGGAATACGGGTGCAGGGAGTAGGGTAGGCGTGGACGGTAGGCTGGGGGATGGGGAAGGCGGGAGAAGGCGCGGGTTCTTAGGCGAACCGCTATCTGCCTCCTGCAGGCCAAGCTACCAAGCTACCAAGCCTGCAGCTCCGCGCTCATTACGTCTCTTCTGCCTATCAGGTAGTGCACAAGACTTCAGAAGGGCCCGTGCTGAGGTCTCTTCCCTATACACAGTCCCAGCTCCCCCAAGCTTAAAACAACTGAAGGGACTGAGGAGGGAGAGGTCGAAAGCCCAGATAGTTTGGGGGTCTTCGGACCTGAGAATCTCAGGGACAGGGGTCCCAGTAGCTGGCTCCGAGGCTGGGAGACCGCCCCCCCGCCTCAGGCTGTTACAGTCAAGGGGGAATTATAGTTGAGGATCCCAAAATAGGGATCCTAGCTGAGGATTAGAAAATCCTGGGGTCATCCCCTAAATGAAGGTCTGGGGGACGCAGCACTGCTAAGCGATTCCTGAGATGAAGGTCTCAGGAATCCATGGTGGGAGGAGCAAGATCCAAGCGACTGGGGTTCGGGTTGGGAGATCACCATGGGTGGGGGGGGGGTCAAGGGATAGGTTCATAAATTAGGATACTCTAGTCACAAGCCCCGCTGGCCCAACTGGGTGCTGCGGAGAACTCACCCCAACTGTTTCGCTTCCATGGTAAGCCGTCTAAATGTCAGCACAGTACCCACGTTCACTTGACTCTGAGCCCGCCCTCTGCCCAGGCTCCGCCTCTTCCTGGAGTGAGCCAAGGGCGTCGCCATGTTGAAAGTCACATGATCAGACTCCAGTGACAGCTCCCGGGCTGCCTGGGCAGCTGCCGGTAGGACCCCTACCTTTCTTCACCGTAAAGTCTGCCGTAGCGGCGCAGCTGCAAACGCTTAGGGTGGCATGAACAGTTTGTTCTCCTAAAATGGCCTGAAAATCCCAAAGGCTCGGCCCAAGTCTCATTCTCAGTCCCGTTCTCCATGACTCTAACAATCTTATGTCTGGTCCAGCCAGGCATACAGCGGATGATGGAACTAGAGCACTGAAATTATTATTAAAAAAACAAAAAATTATGTATATTCACTACTAAGAGCCAGGCATTATACTAGATGCGGAGATTACAGTGGTGAACAAGACAGTCGCTGCCTTCATAGAGCTAGACTGATGGGAAAATAGAGAAACCACAATCACAATGGTAAATGTTTAAAGAGGGAAGAGCTGGAAGCAACTAATTGGGGGGAAAGTGGGGGAGCGGCCTCCAAGCAGAGGGAAAAGCATACGCAAAGGGAAGATTAGAAAGGGCAAATGTGATTGTTTTTAGGAACTGGGAGATTAATCTGGTGGAGGGTAGAGGAGAGGCTGGAGATGCCAGCAGGGTCCAGGTCATGCTGGGTCACTTTATCCTGAAGAAGTGTGTTGTTAGGTACAATCGAAACGGCAGCATACAAATAGTTTAGAGGGAAGCAACGAGAGGCACTGTTTCCAACTTCCTAGGAGGAAAAAATGGGGAGCTGTCAAAAGTACATGATTTTTTTCTCGATAACTTTAATTATGTGAAAATTACTTCAAAACAAAAATTTCCTTTTCCTCCTGTACTTCACCAACAGTTTCTGCCTATCTTTCTCTGCCCCTTCCTTCCCACCATGGAGGCATCCGGGAGAAACTGAATAGAGATTATCAACCCGTTAAACCCATTGCCGTGGAGTCTATTCCGACTCAGAGCGATTCTATAGAACAGAGTAGAACTGCCCTCATAGGGTTTCCAAAGCCGTAATCTTTACGAAGCAGACTGCCACATCTTTCTCCCGCTGAGCTGCTGGTGGAGCAATCGCCGAACTTTCAGGTTAGCAGCTAAGGCTTAACCACTGAGCCACCAGTGTTCTGGGAATAGGAGAAGCAACCGGGATAGAGACAGATTGATTCAACACTCCCTAGAGACAGGGATGGAATGGGAGTCATTCTCCCAAACTTTTTAGTCACTCGACGGCAACGGGGTTTTTTTACCCCTAAGATGGGAAGCCAGATGTCTAGCAGCGAATGGTCTAACGTGCGTTTTTAAGATTCCTCTTGTGGTAGTACGATGGCTGGGGAAATAAGACAGGAGGCGGGAGGACCAGAAAAATGACAGTTACCATAATCCGGACTAGAGAGAATTATGGCTTGAACCAGAGTATAGCAGTGGGAATGGAGAGGGGAGGGTTGATCAGGTAAAAATGACTGAACTTGGGTCTGACTGGCTGGGTAGGGGACATGGGGAAAGGCGGGGGTAAGTATTATGGCTGTCAGGTCAGAGTACACAGGGCAATACAAACAAAGTGGGTGTGCATAAGCCAGAATATACGGCCACGGCTGGCCAGAGGCGGGGCCGGACGTGGTGGGAAGCTCGGGCAGCTTTTGCAGCCGCTGCTCTCGGCGTGGGATCGCCCCTGGGCTTCCCTTAGCCTTTTCACCATGGCAGGTCCAAGCCCGGGCGCGACGCTGGAGTCCCCCAGGCAGCTGTTGGGCCGCGTGCGCTTCCTGGCGGAGGCAGCGCGAAACCTCCGCGCGGGGCGGCCACTGCCGGAGGCGCTGGCCTTCGTACCGCGCGAGGTGCTCTACAAGCTTTACAAGGACCCGGCGGGACCGTCGCGCGTGCTACTGCCGGTGTGGGAGGCGGAGGGCCTTGGGCTGCGTGTGGGTGCCGCCGGCCCGGCCCCCAGTACGGGCTCCGGGCCTCTCCGCGCTGCCCGCGACAGCATCGAGCTCCGGCGCGGCGCATGCGTGCGCACCACGGGAGAGGAGCTGTGCAACGGCTACGGACTCTGGGTGAAGCTGACCAAGGTGCAGCCTGGCCTACCTGGGGCCTCGCAAAAGACCCCCGGGGCCAGGGAACCCCCAAGTTATTCCCCTCCCCGCCCCGCCCCCATATCGAGCCGACGCTGCGTTCTGTGTCCTTTGCCCTGGGCTGGGCTGGGCGGACCGGTGGGGAGTGTCCTGACGGCTGTCTCCGTCTGGCCCTTTCTGACAGGAGCAACTGGCAGAACACCTGGGCGAATGCGGGCTGGACGAAGGCTGGTTGCTGGTGTGCCGCCCGGCGGAAGGCGGGGCCCGCCTAGTGCCCATCGACACCCCCGACCACCTCCAGCGGCAGCAGCAGCTCTTCGGTGTGGACTACCGGCCAGTGCTCAGGTCCTGCACTTGAAAGGGTGGGACTTGCAGTTAGATAGCCGGCCAAGGAGGAGTTAGAAACAAGTCGGCCACTGGCCTGGGAGGTGGGATAAGAGAGTGGAGACTAGGTTAAAAGCTAGAAGGGGTGCAACCTGAAGGGTTCCCCTGGGGGCGTGGTCTGGAGAAGTTTGGGAGGAGACTTCAGGACCTGATGTAGGGGTCCTGCTGCTTGCTGATGTATCCCCATCCCACACACACCACCCCTCCCCGCCACCCTGTGCCCACAGATGGGAGCAAGTAGTGGACCTGACATACTCACACCGCCTTGGATCGAGGCCTCAGCCGGCAGAGGCTTACACTGAAGCTGTACAAAGGCTGCTGTGAGTGAACTGCACTATGATGGGGAGGTGGGAGCTCCAGGTCTGGGCCCGACCTAATTAGGGGCTTGGGGTTGCTTAGCTATGTGCCCCCAACATGGACCTACGAGTGCGACGAGGACCTGATCCACTTCTTGTATGACCACCTGGGCAAGGAGGATGAGAACCTGGGTAGCGTGAAGCAATATGTGGAGAGCATAGACGTTTCCTCCTACACGGTGGGTGCTGGGACTCCCCCTACCCCAGGCAAGATGTAGCCATATTCCTCAAGGCTAGGTTCAGACCCCCCATCTCTAGGCCAAGGCCAGACCCAAACCCCCACAGGCCAGACCCAGTTTAGGCTCCCATCTTGGAAGCCCTATAGGGACCTCTTAGGCACCTTCCGTGCTACTTGCCCAATTAGTCCAGCTCCACCATACTTTTTCTCTTTTGCTCCCTGGCCCAAAGCACACATGCCCAGTGCAAAGAGTAGGAGTAACCGCTCACTCCATCTTTCTGTTCTCTCCCCCCACCCTCCAGGAAGAGTTCAATGTGTCCTGCCTGACAGACAGCAATGCAGACACCTATTGGGAGAGTGATGGATCCCAGTGCCAGCACTGGGTACGGCTTACCATGAAGAAGGGCACCATCGTCAAGTGAGTGGTCTCTGGGGCAGAGCAGGATGGGTGAGCCACAAGCATTTGGGTACACAGAGACCCATGTACACACTCTGACTCCTCAGGAGGCTGCTACTCACGGTGGATACCACAGATGACAACTTTATGCCTAAGCGGGTGGTGGTCTATGGGGGTGAAGGGGATAACCTGAAGAAGCTGAGTGACGTGAGCATTGACGAGTAAGTGAGCTGGCCTGGGATTTTGGGCAGGGGGTTGTGGGAGGGTGGTTATCCTAGCAATGGGGCCTGACCCAGCTAAGATTGAGTGGGACCCTGCAATCCCTGAATGTCTGGAAGGGACAGTGTGTGAAGTGACTCACACCCATCTCCTTAGGACCCTGATAGGGGATGTCTGTGTCCTAGAGGACATGACCATCCACCTCCCAATCATCGAGATCCGCATCGTTGAGTGCCGAGGTAGGACTTGGGGCTGTGGGGAAAGAAAAGGGCCAGTATATAGATGGGACAAGCTGGCATTGGGCATGGAAAGGAGATGGGCTTGGAATTAGGGTGAAGGTAATGGCTGAAGTAACTCCAAGATTTGAGGCATAGGGGCCTGAGTCGGGTGGTAAGTGCTTTAAAGGAGATTCCTTGAAGCTATAGCAGTTCACTTGGGAGAGAAACTGAGTGGGAACCCTCAGGGATCCCAACATTATAGCAGTGGGCAGAAGAGCCATCAAGAACGAGTAAATTACAATCCAATGAGTAGAAGGAGATCTCAGAGGTCTCAAGTTTCTAGGAGCTAAAGGTGACAAAAGGCTGAGCAGTAAGGAGCCATTCCCAGGTCTGGGGGCCAAGGAGGTAGCAGGTGCACTCTGACCCCTTCTCTCAGACGATGGGATTGACGTGCGTCTTCGAGGGATCAAGATCAAGTCATCTAGGCAGCGGGAACTAGGGTTGAATGCAGACCTGTTCCAGCCAACCAGTCTGGTGCGATACCCGCGCCTGGAAGGCACTGACCCGGAAGTACTGTACCGCAGAGCTGTTCTTCTACAGAGGTGGCTGTGGCCCTAGAACTGCCAGGCCCTCCCCTTTCTCTACCCTGGGCTTTTGCATCTGTGTGGAGGAGGTCCCCAAGGCTTTATACTATAAGTTGTTTCATTTCAAAAGTCAGAGCAGCCCCTATGCCCTGCCTTCTCCCTGTGCCTGTGTACTGGGGAGGGGGGCTTTGTAGCTTACATCCATGCCCAACTCTTTAGCTGTAGTTATCTTTACCTGCCCACCCCAGGTTCATAAAGATCCTGGACAGTGTTCTGCACCACCTGGTACCTGCCTGGGATCACACCCTGGGCACCTTCAGTGAGATTAAGGTGAGCGGGCCTACCCACTGCTGGCCTTGGCAGTAGGCTCCCTTTGCTGAGCTCTGTTAACACAGAGTATGCTAGACACAAATGGTTAAAATGTATTATTTTGGGGGCTAGTCACCAGATGCATGTGTGGAATACACAAGGGCTGGGAGAGAAGCAGTGACAGCACGGACAGGGCAGGCCACGTGAAAGGTACATACTGGGAGTTATCAGCAGCCCAGGATGACACAGAGATGAGGCTGGGAGGAGGTAGGCAGGAAGTGGGCCAGGCTGAAACAAGAACTGTGTCCTTGGTCAGCAGATTCATTGGAAAAGTGTTAAGCAAGGGAATGACAACGTTGGATTTTTTGTTTTAGAAAGTCACCCTGACGGCTGGGCTAAGGAAGGGACTGGAGGCAAGGACAGGGGATGGACTAGGACTAGAATTGTGAGATTGGGTCCAGGCATAGAGAAAGGTTCCAGGGAGGGCCTGGACAGAGGCTGATTTGCCCACTGGGCCTGCTCTGGCCACCTCTCCTCACCAGCAAGTTAAGCAGTTCCTGCTGCTGTCACGCCAGCGGCCCAGCCTGGTGGCCCAGTGCCTGCGCGACTCAGAGAGTAGCAAGCCCAGGTTCATGCCACGCCTGTACATCAACCGGCGCCTTGCTATGGAGCACCGTGCCTGCCCCTCGAGGGACCCTGCTTGCAAGAATGCGGTCTTCACCCAGGTCTGGACCCCCAGGGGTTGGGCTGAGGGATTTGTTAGTAAAGGGCCCAAGAAGGAGCTGAGTAAAGGTCTTCAGACAAGAGTGGAGACAGGTGTTGACATAGACTTCCCTATTACCTCCCACCCCGAGGTTTATGAAGGCCTCAAGCCCTCTGACAAGTATGAGAAGCCCCTGGACTACAGGTATGGCATCAGGGTAAGGCACTTGACCAGGGTACACATGCACACACGTACACCCACATGCTGCCCTAGGCACTCCCCCACCCCCTTAATCCCTCTTTAGCCCCGACTCCTGGCTGGTCTCTGGGCTGGTAAATCACCCTGAGCCCTGGCCCAGCATGATGACAAAGCTCCACCCCGGCAGGTGGCCCATGCGCTATGACCAGTGGTGGGAGTGTAAATTCATTGCAGAAGGCATCATTGACCAAGGTGAGGCCCTGAGCAGGGCTGGATGACAGGGGTCCTGCCAGTTGCCTTGTTGAGGGTGGTAAAGGCTTCTGGGATCACCGGCTAACCAAGAAAGGGGTCCTGGATATCACCCCACTACGGGGCTTGGGGGTCTGGAATGCCCAGCTGAGGGCATCTGTGATTTCAGGGGGTGGTTTCCGAGACAGCCTAGCCGACATGTCAGAAGAGCTGTGCCCTAGCTCGGCAGACACCCCAGTGCCTCTGCCCTTCTTTGTGCGCACAGCCAACCAGGTAATCTCCCACCCCCACCCCCACGTCGTTTCTGCTACTCTGCCTCAGCAAAGCTCCCAGGTGCAAGGCTGAGCTAGAGAAGGGGCAGAGGAAGGACAAAGTTATCCTAGGTAACCTCTGGGCAGGCAAGGAGAGGAAGAGACGTGATGCATTCAGAGGGGATCATTCAGGGGTTCCAGTGAAAGGCATTCTGGGAAGCTTAGGTCAACAAAGTAGGGTCTGTCCCATGCCATGCTGACAGCTCCATCTCTGTGGCAGGGCAATGGTACTGGTGAGGCACGGGACATGTACGTGCCCAACCCCTCCTGTCGGGACTTTGCCAAGTACGAGTGGATTGGACAGCTGATGGGGGCTGCCCTTCGGGGTAAGGAGTTCCTGGTGAGTAGCCCAACCTGCACCCCTATCAAGGCAGCCCTGGGCTCTGGAGGGAAGGGAGGGCCAGCCCAGCCTAAGCAACTCAGTGAGAAGGCAGCAGTGAGCCCTTGTTCTACAGGTCCTGGCTCTGCCTGGCTTTGTGTGGAAACAACTCTCTGGTGAGGAGGTAAGCTGGAGCAAGGACTTCCCAGCTGTGGACTCCGTGTTGGTGAGTAAGGTCTGGAGCCAGTGTTTCCTCTGCCTAGCCACTAGAGGTTGGTGCTCCCCAGAGCTCTGTCCTAGACTTTTTTTTATCACACGCATGCTTTCTCTCTAATTTCATCTACTCCCATGGCTTTAACTACTATCTTTTTTCTTATGACCCCCAAATCCTTACCTCCAGCCCCAGCCTCTCTCCTAAACCTGGGGCATATATGCTCTGCCTCCTGGATAGCTCCCCCAAGATTGAATCTTAGGCCCAGCACACTCTTCGTCTTCCCCAGTCTACTGCTCTCTTGGGCTCCCTGTCTCAGACTAGCACCACTCCCCTCGCATCCCCATGCCAGAACCCTCAGGGTTGTCTTCACTCCTCCCTCTCCTCTACCCCAACATTCTGTCAAGATTCCATCTTAAACGTCTCTGGAATATGTCTACTTTTTCCTCCTGACTACGGTCTCCCTGGTCAGGCCACCTTTCTTTCTAACCCAACCACTTAGTACAAAAGCTCCCGTTCTTATCCATGTTATCTCCATGCAGTAGAGTAATCACTTCACTGCTAGTGTAAACTCGTCAACAGCTGTGTCCTGGGCTAAAATGCAGAATCTTGGAAGGCCTTACATGACTCCTGTATCTCTGACCACTTGGTTCATGTACAGGTTCCAGCCAAACTGATTCCTCAGGTCTTTTGCTCCCTCCACCTTTATCCAAGATGTTCTTTCTCCTGACTTCCCATGTGGCCCTGCCAACTCCCAGGCATCATTTAGTCTCAGGTCAGATGTCATTTCCTCCAGAACACTATCCTTGGTCTCCAAGACTGGTTAGGCACTGTCTCAGTGCTTTCACAGCCCTTGTATTGACTCCCTCCCTGCCCTCATTGCCCACATGGGGACTGCCTTACCTGGCTGTCTCTTCTTGAGGAAAGGTAGGGACTGTCTCCACAATGAAAAGCTGATCTCTACATCTCTCTCCAACCTCCAGGTGAAGCTCTTGGAAGTGATGGAAGGAATGGACAAGGAGACATTTGACTTCAAGTTTGGGAAGGAGCTAACATTCACCACAGTACTAAGTGATCAGCAGGTGGTAGAGCTGATTCCCGGGGGTGCAGGCATCGTGGTGGGGTATGAGGACCGTTCCCGTTTCATCCAAATGGTGCAGAAGGCACGGCTAGAGGAGAGCAAGGAGCAGGTACTACTCAGAGGCCAGTAGAACCCTTGGACCCTACCCCCTCTAGTAGCTACAACCCAGCCTGATAGGCCACTGGTACCCCAAGAACTTTGGCTCCCACTATTCCTCAGCATCATGTTCCTGCTGTTCAGTGGAGTGGAGGTGCCCCCAGTGCTAGGCAAAGACACATGTCCCCCACTTATCTCCATGAGTAGAGGCCAAGTATTCCTTCCACACACTGAGCTGGGAGTTGTGCCTGGTTCCCCAGCTGAGGCCTCCCTGCCTCCCCAGCTGGCAGCTATGCAGGCGGGTCTGCTGAAGGTGGTGCCACAGGCTGTGCTGGACTTGCTGACCTGGCAAGAGTTGGAGAAGAAGGTGTGCGGGGACCCTGAGGTCACTGTGGCTGCTCTCCGCAAGCTTAGTGAGTCTCCAATGGGCTGGTCAAGGCAGAAGGCATGGGGTGGAGCTTCAGGACTGGCAGGTCAGGACCTAAGAATGAATTCTGTCCCCACCAGCCCGGTTTGAAGACTTCGAGAAGTCTGACAAGCGGGTGCAGTATTTCTGGGAGGCGCTGAACAATTTCACCAACGGTCAGTGGGGGAGGGCAGGGTAGTGCCTGAGTATGGACTCCACTTGTGGAATATGAGACAGGGTAGAAGTTGTATAACTTCCCCAGCCATTCATGCCAGTGGTCATTTCCTGTTCTCTTCAGAGGACCGGAGCCGCTTCCTGCGCTTTGTCACAGGCCGGAGCCGCCTGCCAGCACGGATCTACATCTACCCAGACAAGCTGGGGTGAGTGCTGAGGGGAGTGCAGCTCTGAAGGGGCTGTGGCTGGCCCTCTGGACCCCTGCCCTGTGCCCCTACAGTTCTTGCTGATCTGTGGTCCCTCCATACCCCCAGTTACGAAACCACAGATGCACTACCAGAGTCTTCCACCTGCTCTAGCACCCTCTTTCTACCACACTACGCCAGGTGAGTTACCTAGGCTGGAGCCTAGAGAATGGGGAACAGGGAGGAGAGGTGGCATTCTTGGGTGGGGGAAGACATCTGGCACTAAAATGCACAAGCTGGAGTCCCATCACCTGTGGTAGTGATGTAGGGACCCCTGCAGTTGGCGGTGACCAAGGCTTCACACCCGCAGTGCCAAGGTATGTGAGGAGAAGCTCCGCTATGCTGCCTACAACTGCGTTGCCATTGACACGGACATGAGCCCTTGGGAGGAGTGAGGCAGCGCCAGGGACAGCTACAGCCCAGCAGACCTGCCCAGTCCCACTTGGCCCCGGCCAAGGTGAAAATGTCTTCACTGGACCAGTTTGGGTCTGCACTCCCCGAGCTGACAGCTCAGAGAAACCCAGCACATACCACTCCTGTCTGCGGTTGGGGTGGGGAGGGTGGCTTGAGACTGGTGCCCCAGCCCTGCAGATCCACAAGGCCATCTCATACTGGGCTTGCCTCTCAAGGCATCTAGCGTCTGTGAGAGGGACTCTTCCACAAGCCTAGCACAAGCTGCCCAGGCCTGAGCTACTTAAAGGGGGCTTTCTAGCCCCTGACCCCATGGATTTGCTTTCATTTTGGCTCCTCTTTTTTCCAGCTAGTTTCTCTCTGGCTTTAGCCTGACTGAAAACTAAAAACATCGAAAGGTGGTAGAGGCCACTCCCCATGAAAGGAACCAGGGATGGGTAGGGAGTAGTGGTCCATTTTCCTTGGTCACCTACCCCAAGAATGAAGCAAAAGCTGAGCACGCCATCTCTCACATAGTGGTCTTTTCTCCTTTCCGTCCACACCTGATGCATGAGCTCTCCTTTCTTCCAACCCAGTCTCAACTGACAAAGTGCTACCACTTTCCCTGGCTCAGAACCTACATCCATTTGAATTCAATTTTCTACTACCACTACCACCCCATATTCATCATATTCATCAGCATCATCTCCAGCCTGACTCCCATCTGCAGTCTCACCCCCAAGATTTTGCACAGGTTATGGCCAATTATGTCCTACTCCAAAACCTTGATAGCTCGTCCTTATCTAACTTAAAACAAGGCCTAAACTCTAAAACTGCTCCTAGGGCTATGCATGTCCCTGCCCCGGTCCTTTCTCCCTTTAGGGCCTCCATGACACTCCTTCAAAAGCTCCTGCACTTGGGAAACTTTAATAAATGGATTAATTCATTGCTTAGAATGTGTTTATTGCCCTTCTGAGGGATGGGCTCTCTGCTAGGCACAGAGAGCACTTAGAGAAACTGCTCTGTCCTAAAAGAGCCAGGGAAGGCTCTGTCAGCATTTCACAGCCGGGCTGGGAACCAAGGAGGTGTGTGTCAAGTGGGAGTGGTGGGGCTTCTCAGTGACAAACATTAGATCTGGAGCTGAGCAGGAAAATAAGGATCCCACAGTCCCAGAAGGGGTGGGGGGAGGCCAGCCTGACATTTTCTGGGTTGGGTGTGATGATGGAAGAGGGAGGTCCACCCTCTGGAACCAAGTGGCCGAAGAATTTGACATCATATAATACAAAGCCTTGAGATGGCTAATAAACCACCTAGGTCAGGATTTTGACAGAAGAGAAGGCAGCAGCATCACTAAAGCCTCACCTCCATGTACCACACAGCTAAGGTGCGGTACAGTCGCTCCTACAGTTGGCAGCCACTCTCAAGCACGGTCACCTGGGAATCGCAGAGTCGTGGTACCCTGTGAGACACATGCAGTGGCCAGTAGCCCAGTGGCCACGGAATCCCACTCTGAATACTTCCTGACGCCATCCCTAGGGTGCACCCAAACGCTGCCCTGGCAGGGAAGCCTTATCCGGGTTTTGTGCACTGGGGGTGATCTCCAAACACCCCATCTCAGCCTCATGAAAAGCCCTTGCCCTCCCCCTCCCCAATCCCCGGGCCTTGGGTGGCCCACAGGAGACGCCAGTGTGGCAGCCTCTTCCAGCCCCGGGAGCTGACAGGGCAGGAACCGAAGAGGCCGTCACCCCCACCCAACTCCCCTGGTCTCAACAAGCTCCCTTCCTAACATCTCCCTTGAGAAAGCACGTGGTGCCTTCCTCTGCCCTTTGGGGAAGGGACTGGCCTGCTTGGTAGTCTATTTGTGTGGCTGAGTCTAGTCTGTGTGTCTGGTTTTGCCTTCGGTGAGTCTTTGGTCCCTCTTTTACCAAATTGAACTTGCACTGTGTATTTTGTAGCCTGATTTTCATTCTTCATTCAGTAAACCAATATGCCTTGAGCACCTGTGTCAGGCAGCATACTAGCTGTGATGAATAAAATGACGACTAAAGCAGAGACAATTTTTGCCTTCATGGACTTTAATGGAAGAGACATATATTTAAAAAAGTAATCACATAAACAACATTTAATAATATTTGTGGAAGAGCCCTGGTGGCATAGTAGATAAGCACTCGGATGCTAACTGAAAGGTCAGCGGTTCGAACCCACTAGCCACTCTGGGGAAGACAGCTATGGCAGTCTGCTTCTATAAAGATTTCTTGTTCTTAGGTGCTGTTGAGTGGGTTCCAACTCACAGTGACCCTGTGCACAACAGAACAAAACATTGCCTGCTCCAGCACCATCCTCATAATCATTACTATGCTTGAGCCCACTGTTGCCTCCACTGTGTCAATCCATCTCTTCGAGGGTCTTCTTCTTTTTCACTGACCCTTTACTCAACATGTTGTTCTTCTCCAGGGAGTGGTCCCCCCCCAGATAACATGTCCAAAGTACATGAGAAAAGTCTCACCATCATTGCTTCTAAGGAGCATTCTGGCTGTTCTTCCAAGAAAGATTTGTTCGTTCTTCTGGCAGTCCATAGTATATTCGATATTCTTCGCCAACACCATAATTCAAAGGTGTTCTTCTTCAGTCTTCCTTATTCATCGTCCAGTTTTCACATACATATGAGGCGATTGAAAACACCATGGCTTAGGTCAGGCACACCTTAGTCTTCAAGGTGACATCTTTGCTTTTTAACACTTTAAACAGACCTTTTGCAGCAAATTTGCCCAATGCAATAGGTCATTTGATTTCTTGACTGCTGCTTCTATGGCTGTCGATTGCGGATCCAAGTAAAATGAAATCCTTGACAACTTCAATCTTTTCTCCGTTTATCATGATGTTGCTTATTGGTCCAGTTGTGAGGATTTTTGTTTTCTTTATGTTGAGGTGTGATCCATACTGAAGGCTGTGGTCTTTGATCTTCATCAGTAAATTGCTTCAAGTCCTCTTCACTTTCAGAAAACAAGGTTGTGCCATCTGCATAACGCAGGTTGTTAATGAGTCTTCCTCCAATCCTGTTGCTACATTCTTCTTCATACAGTCCAGCTTCTCAGATTATTTGCTCAGCGTACAGATGGGAGAAGTATGATGAAAAGATGCAACCCTACCTCACATCTCTCCTGACTTTAAACCGCACAATATTACCTTGTTCTGTTTGAACGACCACCTCTTGATCTATGTACAGGTTCCTTATGACCACAGTCCTAGGCATTAGTGAACCAAAATGAACTGGTAAAGATTTACAGCCTTGGATGCCCTATGGGGGAATCCTACTCTGTCCTATAGGGTCACTATAAGTCAGAATCTACCGATAGCAACAGGTTAAGAGCTACAGAAAAAGCAGCAAAGTATGTTGTTAGAGGTCAAAACAGGATGATTATAACCAATGAGGGGGGCGTTCTTTGAGAAACTTGTCTTTTCCTTGAGACATTTAATTTAAACTGAAACTTGAAGCTGGAGTAGTTAGAAGAATAGGGCGAAGAAGAGCCTTCCAAATTTTGAGAGCCTCAGTGAAATGCTAAATCCTTAGGGAAAATAAGAGTACAAGGGCCAGCTGAGAAGCGTGTTGAGCCTGGTGTCACTGGAGTGCAAAGAAAAGGGAGAGATGAGACACCAACTTTAGAGGTTCATTTTAGGATTTTGCAAAGAGCAGCCATCCAGGAGGGTTAGGCAAGGAAATGGCATGATTATACTTGCCTTTGCTGTATAGAGACTGGATTGAGAGGGAGAAATTGGAGGCAGGGGATAATCCAGGCAGGAAATTATGGTGGCTGGGACTAATGTGTGGGTATTCATTTTAATCCTTATTTTTATTGGCTGCTTTGGATTACATTGTAGAGAATTTTCATAATTTTTATTCATTTTAAACCCTCTACAAAAGAAAGGCCTGGCGATCTACTTCTGAAAATCAGTCAGTGGAAACCCTATGTGGATCACAAGGATTCAGGTTCTATTTGCAGCGAATCACAGGAATGTTGAAGAACTGGGTAGCATTTTGATCCTTTGTTCGTGGGGTCTCCATGAGTCAGGGCAGACTCCATGGTAGCTAATAACAACAACTACAGATAGGCATTAAGGTTGTCATTAAATTTTTTATGTTGAAAACTACAAATCTTGTAATAAACATTCTCATTTGTATGTCCTTACATACCTGTGTGACTATTTCCTTGGAGTAACTTCCTCAAATCACTTCATCAGACAGCATGCAGATTTTTAGGGTTTTTGATACTGCCAAATTGCCCCCTACGAAGAACGTATCAATTTTCACTTCCTCTAGTATCCATTCCCTAAATTCTCATTGACCTGGGATATTAACATGTTTTTTAATTGACAATTTGATGTGTTGAAAATTATGATTGTTATTTTAATTTACATTTCTTTGATTATTTATGATGTTGAACGCTTTGTTTTTCTTTGAGCTCTGCCCTTTATGTATTTTTATGCATTTTTCTATTGCTTTAGTTATATTTTTCTTGTTGATTGGTAACAATCTTTGCGTAGTTCTAAAATAATAAAGCCTTGGTAGCCACTGCTCACTCTCTTAGGACAAGCCACTGTATGAAGTGTCGTACATTTATTGTCATGTTTTATCTTCACAACAATCCTATCAAGTGGGTACTATTCTTATGCCCATTTCCGGATGAGGAATTGAGAGCCAAGAGAGGCTAAGTAACTTGCCTGGGGTCACATAACCAGTAAGTGATGAAAGTAGGAGTTGGATCACGGTCACCAGCTCTAAACCCTACTCACTAGGTAACTAAGATGCTATATTGTATTAAGACCCTTGTCATGTCTGGTGTTGCAAATATGTTTTCCCAGTTGGTCTTTTGCCTTTTAATTTCATTTATGTTCTGTTTTAATATGCAAATTTTTATGAATTCAAATTTTTTTTCTTTATAGAAGAAACTAGATATTGGATATATACCACAAGGAGGCAGTATAGTATAGATCAGTTAAGAGCACAGTCTTTGTAGTAAGCTTGCCTGTATTCATATCCCGGCTTTGCCACATACCAGCTTTTGACTGTGGGCAAGTTGCTGAACAACTCTGTGCCTCAGATTCCACTTTTTTAAATGAGAATAATTGTAGTGCCTACCTCATAGGGTTTCTGTGAGGAATAAATAACCTAATTAACGTTAGTTTTTGTAATAGAATTCTTCAAGTCCTTCCTCACCAGGGTTAGGTAAATGATTGCCTATCTTTTGTTGTTGTTGGTAATTTCATCGTTTTAGTCTTTACATGTAACTCTTCGATCCATCTGCAATTTATTCTATGTAATGTGAAGTTCTGTGTTTGTCATTTTCTAAACCCTTAGCCAGTTTCCTCAGCTTCCTTTTTTGAATTACTTATCTTTTGTTCATCAATTTGAATTCCTACCTTTGCACATCATATCATCATTATATACTAACTTTTTATAAGAAATCCTCATTTTGTACAGTAATGCAGAACCATAAAAATAACCCTGCAGGCTAAACTGGGCAAAGTGATCTTAATAATCAGTGGGAAAATTACAACTGTTCTGTCACCTTTAAAAATTTTTGTCAAAACATTGCAACTTTCTTACTATCAACTATAAATGTATTAAAAAACCAAACCAAACCTGTTGCCATCGAGTCGATTCCGACTCATAGTGACCCTATAGGACAGAGTAGAACTGCCCAGTAGAGTTTCCAAGGAGCTCCTCGTGGATTTGAACTGCCAAGCTTTAGGTTAGCAGCCGTAGCACTTAACCACTACGCCGCCAGGTAAATAAAAAAATAGTAAAAGTATTTATTACATTGTAATCTAAAACATTAGAAAATTGAGAATTAAAAGTTTTTTTCTTTGTAAAAACCTTATCAAGAGTAGTTTGGCGCTAGCAAGCAGCCATCTAAGATGTATAAATTGGTCTCAACCCACCTGGATCAAAGGAGAATCAAGGACACAAGGTAATTATGAGGCCAAGAGACAGAAAGGGCCACAAAAACCAGAGACTACATCAGCCTGAGACCAGAAGAGCTAGATGGTCCCTGGCTACAACCGATGACTGCCCTGACAGGGAACACAACAGAGAATCCCTGAGGGAGCAGGACAGCAGTGGGATACAGACCCCAAATTCTCATAAGACCAGACTTAATGGTCTGACTGAAACTAGAAGGACACCGGTGGTCACGGCCCCCAGACCTTCTGTTGGCCCAGGACAGGAACCATTCCCAAAACCAACTCTTCAGAGAGGGATTGGACTGGACAATGGGTTGGAGGGGAGTGCTAGCAAGGAGCAAGCTTCTTGGATCAGATGGACACTTGAGACTATGTTGGTATCTCCTGTCTGGAGGGTAGATGAGAGGGTAGAGGGGGTTAGAAGCTGGCGAAATGGACATGAAAAGAGAGAGTGGAGGGAGGGAGTGGGCTGTCTCATTGTGGGAGAGCAATTGGGTGTATATAAGCTTTTGTATGAGAGACTGACTTGATTTGTAAACTTTCACTTAAAGCACAATAAAAATTAAAAAAAAAAGAGTAGTTTGAACAGCGCTTGCCTTTTTCTTGTTGTATAACTTACGATATGGAGCAAGCATCTTCTCTATGCCTTGGTGAATTGTCGTGCTCATTTCTAAGTTTGGATCAACTGTCAACGTTTTATGTTTTGTTCTTTCAGTGTAATGAAAGAACTTCGTGTCATCTTGTTTGCTACCATTGCTTCCTCTGGGACATCCTCATCCCTTGTCACAACCACTTTCCTCCCTTATATGGATAAGGTTGACTTCACTAAGTTCTTCTGACTGCATACCTCATGTCTCTTCAACAGCATCACCACATCAGTTATTTCTTCTATAACTTCATTTACATTCAATTTGAATTGCACTTCTAGCATTGCCACTCTTCATTTCCTTAGTGTGCTTTCATCATTATTAACTAATTCTCTCTTCTCAGTTATCCATTTTTGTAAATGGTTATGTGGGTTTATCACCACAGTCAATACTACACTGTGCTGTCTGTGCATAAACTGAACAACAGAAGCACAGTGGCCAATCATCGACAGGCTTTGAAAGAAGTGACCTGATTTGTTACTGATCCTGATGCAAATTTGTTATTTATATAGTCATCCATGGACTGAAGGGTTAGCAGTAACATTTATACTGCTAACCATGTGGCTAAGAGCTTGACTGCTAACCAAAAGGTCAGCAGTTCGAATCCACCAGCTGCTCCCTGAAAACCCTACAGGGCAGTTCTAATCTGTCTTATAGAGTCACTATAGGGTTGCTATGAGTCGGAATTGACTCGACAGCAACACGTGGTAACCGAAGATAGCTATACAAAGGACGACGGCCCGGGAAGGTGGAAGGAAATGACGTTAGTGCACCAGATCCTCATCTATTAGCAGGAGGCCTATAGACAAGCCAAGAAATGATGGCATTTTTTTCAACAGTTATTATGCGCCAAGCACTGTTCTAGGCCTTGACAATTAAAAAAAAAAAAAATAGGCCTTGAGAATACTAGCCATAAAATAAATAAAACAAAGTTGCTTCATTCATTATTCTAGCAAAAAATCTACTGGTTGGATATATACCCAAAAATCAAAGCCATTACTTTTGGGTAGATTCCAACTCATAGTGATCCTATAGGACAGAGTAGAGCTCCCCTATAGGTTTTTCAGAGCTGTAATCTTTGCAGAGGCAGACTGCCTTGTCTTTCTCCCAGGGAGCAACATGTGGGCATTAAAATCGACAACCTTTCAGTTAGTAGCCAACGACTTAACCACTGTACCCACCAGGGCTGTATACACACACACACACTTGCATACATGCATGTATATATACACGCATATATGTAAATATATATATAGACAGAAAGACAGTCCCTGAGTGTGGCAAATGGTTGATGCGCTTGACTGCTGACCAATGGGCAGGAGGTTTGATTCCACCCAGGGGCGATCTACTTCTGAAAAATCAGCCATTGAGAACCCTAACTAAAAACAAAAAGGAGGATTGCCTGTATGCTAAATTCTCACGTATTGTTGGATATGTTTCTGAACTTTGCCTTCTGCCCCAATAACCCATTCCTATTCCATTCTACCCTTTAATTATTCTAGATTTAGGATTCATGTTACATTCTGATAGAGCTTTTTTTTTTTTTAGTTTTTATTGTGCTTTAAGTGAAAGTTTACAAAACAAGTCAGTCTCTCATACAAAAATTTATATACGCCTTGCTATATACTCCTAGTTGCTCTCCCCCAATGAGACAGCATACTCCTCCTCTCCACCCTGTATTCCCCATGTCCATTCAGCCAGCTTCTGTCCCCTTCTGCCTTCTCGGCTCCCCTCAGACAGGAGCTGCCCACATAGTCTCATGTGTCTACTTGATCCAAGAAGCCCGTTCCTCATCAGTATCATTTTCTATCCTATAGTACAGCCCAATCCCTGTCTGAAAAGTTGGCTTTGGGAATGGTTCCTGTCTTGGGCAAACAGAAGGTCTGGGGACCATGACCTCCAGGGTCCTTCTAGTCTCAGTCTCTTGGAAACCCTGGTGGTGTAGTGGTTAAGTGCTACGGCTGCTAACCAACCGGTCAGCAGTTCAAATCTGCCAGGTGCTCCTTGGAAACTCTGTGGGGCGGTTCTACTCCATCCTATAGGGTTGCTATGAGTTGGAATTGGCTCAAAGGCACTGGGTTTAGTTTTATTGGTTCTGTCTCTTGGGCTCATAATTGCCTTGTGTCTTTGGTGTTCTTCATTTGCCTTTGCTCCAGGTGGGTTGAGACCAACTGATGCATCTTAGATGGCTGTTAGCTAATGTTTAAGACCCCAAAAGCCACTCTCCGAAGTGGGATGCATAATGTTTTCTTAACAGATTTTATTATGCCTATTGACTTAGATGTCCCCTGAAACCATGGTCCCCAAATCCCCACGTCTGCTACTCTGGCCTTCGAAGCGTTCAGTTTATTCAGGAAACTTTTTTGCTTTTGGTTTAGTCCAGTTGTGCTGACCCCTCCCGTATTGTGTGTTTTTATTCCCTTCACCTAAAATAGTTCTTGTCTACTAACTAATTAGTGAATACCCCTCTCCTTCCCTTCCTCCCCACTCTCATAACCATCAAAGAATATTTTCTTCTGTGTTTAAACTATTTCTTGAGTTCTTATAGCAATGGTTTTATACAAAACTTGTTCTTTTGCAACTGACTAATTTCACTCAGCATAATGCCTTCCAGATTCCTCTATGTTATGAAATGTTTCATGGATTCATCATGTTCTTTATCGATGCATAGTATTCTAGGGTGTGAATACATCATAATTTATTTCTCTATTCATCCTTTGATTGGCCACTTGGTTGCTTCCATCTTTTCACTATTGTAAACAGTGCTGCAATAAACATGGGTGTGCATATATCAGTTCGTGTAAAGGCTCTTATTTCTCTAGGATATATTCCAAGGAGTAGGATTGCTGGATCCTATGGTAGATCTATTTCTAGCTTTTTGAGGAAGTGCCAAATCAATTTCCAAAGTGGTTGTACCATTTTGCATTCCCGCCAGCAGTGTATAAGTGTTCCGGTCTCTCCAAAATCTCTCCAACATTTATTATTTTGTGTTTTTTGGATTTATGCCAGCCTTGTTGGAGTGAGATGGAATCTCATTGTAGTTTTGTTTGCACTTTTCTAATGGCTAACGATCGAGAGCATTTCCTCATGTATCTGTTAGCCACCTGAACGTCATGTTTAGTGAAGTGCCTGTTCATATCCTTTGCCCATTTTTTAATTGGGTTATTTGTCTTTTTGCAGTATCATGTAGATTTTAGAGATCAGATGCTGATGGGAAATGTCATAGCTAAAAACTTTTTCCCAGTCTGTAGGTAATCTTTTTACTCTTTTGGTGAAGTCTTTGGATGAGCATAGATGTTTGATTTTTAGGAGCTCCCAGTTAACTAGTTTCTCTGCTCCTGTTTGTGCATTGTTAGTAATGTTTTGTATACTGTTTATGCCATGTATTAGGGCTCCTAGCATTGTCCCTATTTTTTTTTCCTCGATCTTTATCATCTTAGATTTTATACTTAGGTCTTTAATCCATTTTGAGTTAGTTTTCGTGCGTGGTGTGAGGTATGGGTCTTGTTTCATTTTTTTTGCAGATGAATATCCAGTTACGCCAGCACCATTTGTTAAAGAGGCTGTCTTTTTCCCATTTAACTGACTTTGGGCCTTTGTCAAATATCAGCTGCTCATATGTGGATGGATTTATGTCTGGATTCTCAATTCTGCTCCATTGGTCTATGCATCTGTTGTTGTACCAGTACTGGCTGTTTTGACTACTGTGGCAGTATAATAGGTTCTAAAATCAGGCAGTGTGAGGCCTCCCACTTTGTTCTTCTTTTTCAGTAATGCTTTACTTATCCAGGGCCTCTTTCCCTGCCGTATGAAGTTGGTAATTTGTTTCTCCATCTCATTAAAAAATGTCATTGGAATTTGGATCAGAATTGCACTGTATCTGTAGATTGCTTTTGGTGGAATAGACATTTTTACAATATTAAGTCTTCCTATCCATGAGCAAGCTATGTTTTTCCACTTACGTAGGTCTCTTTCGGTTTCTTGCAGTAGCGTCTTTTAGTTTTCTTTGTATAGGTGTTTTACGTCTCTGCTAAGATTTATTCCTAAGTATTTTATCTTCTTGGGGCCTACTGTAAATGGTATTGATTTGGTGCTTTCCTCTTCAGTGCTCTCTTTGTTGGTGTATAGGAATCCAACTGATTTTTGTATGTTTATCTTGTATCCTGATTCTCTGCTGAACTCTTGTATTAGTTTCAGTTGTTTTCTTGAGAATTCTTTAGGGTTTTCTGTGTGTAAGATCATGTCATCTGCAAATAGATATCCTTTTACTTCTTCTTTACCAATCTGGATGTACTTTATTTCTTTGTCTAGCCTAACTACTCTGGCTAGGACCTCCAGCAAAATGTTGAATAAGAGTGATGATAAAGAGCATGCTTGCCTTGTTCCCGTTCTCAAGGGGAATGGTTTCAGACTCTCTCCATTTAGGAGGATGTTGGCTGTTGGCTTTGTGTAAATGCCTTTTATTATGTTGAGAAATTTTCCTTCTATTCCTATTTTGCTGGGAGTTTTTATCATGAACGTATGTTGAACTTTGTCAAATGCCTTTTCTGCATCAATTGATAAGATTTTGTGGCTCTTGCCTTTTGTTTTATTTATATGATGGATTACATTAATTGTTTTTCTAATGTTGAACCATCCCTGCATACCTGGTATGAATCCCACTTGGTCATGGTGAATTATTTTTTAGATATGTTGTTGAATTCTATTGGCTAGAATTTTGTTGAGGATTTTTGCATCGACATTCCTGAGGGATATAGGTCTATAATTTTATTTTTTGTGGTGTATTTACCTGATTTTTGTATCAGGGATATGCTGGCCACATGGAATGAGTTTGGGAGTATTCCATCCTTTTCTATGCCCTGAAATATCTTTAGTAGTAGTGGTGTTAACTCTGCTCTGAAAGTTTGGTAGAACTCTGCAGTGAAGCTGTCTGGGCCAGGGCTTTTTGTTGTTGTTGGGAGTTTTTTAATTACCTTTTCAATCTCTTCTTTTATTATGGGTTTATTTAGTTGTTCTACCTCTGTTGTGTTAGTTTACGTAGGTAGAGTGTTCCTAGAAATTCATCTATTTCTTCTAGGTTTTCAAATTTGTTAGAGTACAATTTTTCGTAGTAGTCTGATATGATTCTTCTAGTTTCAGTTGGGTCTGTTGTGATATTGCCCATCTCACTTCTTATTCAGGTTATTTGCTTCCTCTACTGTTTCTCTTTTGTCAGTTTGCCCAATGGTTTATCAATTTTGTTAATTTTTTCAAAGAACGAGCTTTTGGTCTTGTTAACTCTATCAATTGTTTTTCTGTTCTCTATTTGTTTTAATTCTGCCCTAATTTTTATTATTTGCTTTCTTCTGGTGCCTGAGGGTTTCTTTTGTTGTTGTCTTTCTATTCGATTGAGTTATAGGGATAATGCTTTGATTCTGGCCCTTTCTTCTTTTGGTATGTGTGCATTTATTGATATAAATTGACCTCTGAGCACTGCTTTAGCTCTGTCCCAAAGGTTCTGATAGGAAGTGTTTTCATTCTCATTGGATTCTATGAATTTTATTCCATTCTTAATGTCTTCTGTAACCCAGCCATTTTTGAGCAAGTATTGTTCAGTTTCCAAGTGTTTGCTTTCTTTTTTTTCCATGCTTTTTCTGTTATTGATTTCTACTTTTATGGCCTTATGATCAGAGAAGATGCTTTGTAATATTTCAGTGTTTTGGATTCTGCTAAGGCTTGCTTTGTGACCTAATATGTGGTTTATTCTAGAGAATGTTCCATGTGCACTGGAAAAGAAAGTATGCTTGGGTGGAGTGTTCTGTATATGCCTGTGAAGTCAAGTTGGTTGATAGTGACATTTAGATCTTGCATGTCTTTATTGAGCTTCTTTCTGGATGTTCTATCATTCACCAAAAGTGATGTGTTGAAGTCTCCTACTATAACTGTGGAGCTATCTATTTCACTTTTCAATGGTGTTAGAGTTTGTTTTATGTATCTTGCAGCCCTGTTGTTGGGTGCATAAAAATTTAATATGGTTATATTCTCCTGGTATATTGTCCCTTTAATCATTATATAGTGTCCTTCCTTATCCTTTGTGGTGGATTTAACTTTAAAGTCTATTTTGTCAGAAACTAATATTGCCACTCCTGCTCTTTTTTGATTGTTGTTGCTTGATATATTTTTTTCCATCCTTTGAGTTTTAGTTTGTATCTCTTGTAGGCAGCACATAGACGGTTCAAGTTTTTTTTATCCATTCTGCCACTCTTTGTCTCTTTATTGGTGCATTTAGTCCTTTTACATTCAGCATAATTATGGATAGGTATGAGTCTTTTTTTTTTTAATGAGTCTAGTGCTGTCATTTTGATGTCTTTTTTTGTGTGTTGTTGACAGTTTCTTTTTCCACTTAATTTTTTGTGCTGAGTAGTTAATCTTTATATATTCTCTTTTCCTGTTAATTGTTGTTGATTTTGTTTTTGCTGAGTCTTTATTTTTTTCTTGTACTTTACTTTGATAAGTAGGACTGTTAGCGTCCTTTGTCATTGCCTTAATAGTTACCCCTATTTTTCTGAGTTTAAACCTAACTTTTATTTCTCTATATCACCTTGACTTCCTCTCCATATGAAAGGTCTATGACTATATTTTTTAGTCTCTCTTTATTGTTTTAATGTTGTCTTCTTTTATATAATGACGTCGCTGTTTCCCTGTTTTGAGCATTTTTTTATCTTGATTTATTTTTGTGATTTCCCTTTTTGGGTTGACATCTGGTTGCTCTGTCCTTTATTCTAGTCTTGGGTTGATATCTTATATTAATGATTTTCTAACCAAAGAACACCCTTTAGTATTTCTTATAATTTTGATTTGGTTTTTACGAATTCCCTAAACTTCTTTTTATCTGGAAATGTCCTAATTTCACCTTCATATTTGAGAGACAGTTTTGCTGGATATATGATTCTTGGTTGGCAATTTTTTTTTCTTCAATGCTTTATATAAGTCATCCCATTGCCTTCTTGCCTGCATGGTTTCTGCCGAGTAGTACAAGCTTATTCTTATTGACTCTCCTCTGGGGGTGGTGACTTTTTGTTTATCCCTAGCTGTTCTTAAAATTCTCTCTTTATCTTTGGTTTTGGCAAGTTTGATTATGTCTTGGTGAGTTTCTTTTGAGATCTACCTTATGTGGAGTTCGAGGAGCATCTTGGATAGATATCTTCTCATCTTTACGATATCAGGGAAGCTTTCTGCCAACAAATTTTCAACAATTCTTTCTGTATTTTCTGTTGTCTCTCCCATTCTGGTACTCCAATCACTCGTAGGTTATTTTTATTTCTCTTGATAGAGTCCCACATGATTTTCAGGGTTTCTTCATTTTTTAAAAAAATTTTTTGTCTGATTTTTCTTTGGATATATAGGTGCCAAGTGTTTTTTCTTCAATCTCACCAATTCTGCCTTCCACTTCCACATTTCTGCTCATCTGACTTTCTTTTGAGTTGTCTAATTCTGTAATTTTATTCTTAAATCTTCTGAATTTCTGATTGTTGTCTCTCTATGGATTCTTGCAGCCTGTTAAGTTTTTCATCATGTTCTTGAATAACCTTTTTAATTTACTCAACTGCTTTATCTGTGTGTTCTTTGGCTCATTCTGCATTTTACCTAGTCTCTTTCCTGATCTCATTCCTGATGTCTTGAAGAGTTCTGTATATTAATCTTTTGTATTCTACGTCTGGTAATTCCAGGAAGACACCTTCATCTGGAAGATTCCTTGATTTTTTTTTTTTTTTTTTGAGAGCTTCTTGAAGCAATCATGATCTGCTTCTCTATGTGATTTGATATCGGCTGTTTTCTCCGAGCCATCTATAAGTTATTGTATTAGTTTATTTTATGTTTGCTTACTGTATCCTGGCTTCTTGCTTTTTTTGTTTGTTTGTTTTGATGTGCCCACATAGGCTGCTTGAGTGAGCTAGCTTGATTATTTTCATTTTTGAAGCTATAATGTCCTGTCACCAGATGGCTAGAGCTGTTACCAGGTATATGAGCCTAGGAGTCCATTCATTTTTCTTGTATGGACTCAGCTCAGGTGTCTAGGTAGTTGGTCATCAAGTGTGTCGTTCAGGCTCTGACCTACAATCTTAGAGGGGCAGAGGTGATTGGTGTAGGTACAGGTATCTGGTTGCAGCAGGGGGTCACACTCTGAACAAGGGAGGGGTCTGACAACTGTCCCCCAAGTGCCTGTGAGGAAAGCATGTCCCTGTTCCCTAGAGCACACAGGTGGGTGGGTCCTGCAGCCCAACCATGGGCACCCAATGGTTTTGGTTGTAAGGATGGAAGGTACCCCTTATCCTTGGGCCTCTGTCACGGGTGGCCTGGTGACATGGGTGGAGCCACGAATCCTTAGGCCCCTGATGTGGGTAGGTGAGGATCCTGTTTAATAGGCAAAGTGGTGTGAAACATCAAACACCCACCTCTCTACTGCACAGGTGAAACAGTTGCAGTCTGCCAACAAGGTCTTATTCTCCTGAAATGGGCCCACATGGGTCCATGCAGGGGTGAAATGTATTCGAAGTCCACAGACTGTTTGTGCCTGGACAGGAGCTGCTTCTGTCCTGAGCTCCCCAGCTTAGTGGAGCTGGCAGATTATCTTTTCCCCCAATTGTGAATTTATTCCTTCTCCAAGGCCAGGAGAATGGCTCAGGCTGCACAACAGAGCCTATCTCAGGCCCAGTAAAATTGACAGCCTCTGAAGCCAGCTAGGGGGCTGGGGCTGCAGTAGAATAAATGCAGGTACTTAGATTTTGTCACAAGCCCCCATCTTCTCTGGTTCTGGAGGTGTGAGTAGGCTGTGTGTCTCACTGTCTCCCCCTGAGGAAACCATGTCTGGAACTCTACCACTAGGCCCACCACAGTCACTCCAGGGAATGATTCCCGAGGGTTCCCGGTGACTCAGGTCTGGCAACTCCTTACTGCTTCTGAACTGTCTCTCCCTCCCTCTGCTGGTCAGTCCATTTTCTAATTTTGCCTTTGAAGCTCAGAAATCCTAGCTTGTCATAGATATAATCGTTTCACTTGTTTTTTCGGGTCTTTGTTGTAAGAGGGATCACCGGAAGCATCTGACTACTCTGCCATCTTGGCCCCACCTCCATTACTTTTCTTTTAAAAAAAAAATTTATTGGCTATTTGAATGTTCATTGGTACAACTGAATATTAAGGAACATACCATTTTCTCAGAGCCTGACACTCTGAGAAGTTTTGTTAGGATCTGGAGCTCCTTATTTGTGTATTTTTTGTGTGTGTGTGTGAAAACCCCTAAATGCCCACTGCCACCACACTCAGTAGCAGCCAGCCTCAGTTGCTAATGTGAACAAAATTCCACGTCCAAGAAAAATTGAGATTCTACTGAGACAATAAAGGACCTTATTTAGAAATTGAAACCTAGATCACCCTTGTCAGAGCTTTTGCTGCCACTGCAACAAACTACCGTCTTTTAGTCCCATGGTATCTATTTCATTAGCCTAGTGGCTCACTCTAGAAGTCAGAGCAAGGCAGAGCACCGGAGTACACTCATGCAATACAACGTCTTCCTTTAGCTGATAGGGTGGTTGCTTTTCTCAAGACAGTAGTAATTTGCTTAAACAGTCCCAGCTTTCATTCTTGCCTCCCAGGTAAAAAGACAAAATTTTTGTCTTTCTGCTATTGTGTTGATTCTGAAGATGATGAGTTGAGTTTATAATTTAAATATCCCAAACACTAGGTGTCCCCTCTGACAAACTTTATCCCAAGGTGGAAGAGAAACTTCCTGTTCTCCCTTTGTAATTTGTTTTTATTGAAATATAATTCACATATCATAAAATTCACCCTTTAAAAGTATGTAATTCAGTGGTTTTTAGCATATTTACAAAGTTGTGCAATGATCAGCACTATTACACTCCAGAACATTTTCATCACCCTAAAAAGAAACACTGTCACACCTCACCAGTAGTCAGGGGACTTTTTTATTTACATTCCTAATGCAGCACATCTCTTGGTCAGTACTTAGGGTGGTTTTATTCTACAGCAGTTCTACAAAGGTGTGAGCTGCTGACTATCAAATTTTTTAGTGAGTTGTGCCGAAGCATTGTTTGTGTGTGTGTGTTCATTTATTTCATTTCTCTTACGTTTATATATTATTGTGACTTATTAAAAATATCCATACAAGTAAGTTGCATTTAGGAAGAGTTAAGAGGGCTTAAAATTTTATATATATATATATAATATTACATATATATGATATAATATATGTATATATAATAAAAAAAGATCATGGGTGTGATAGGGTTTAGGGCTGATACTGAAAAGAAATCCTGTAGTAGATTCAGTACCATATTCAGCATGCAGCTGAGAAACAGGTCAGCACTGGCAGTATCAGATAGATGAGTTAGGATGCAGCACCCTTGACTGGTGAGCCAGGAGTTAGAATGAACCCTTGTGAGAGGATGTGAAGGTCTAGAGAAAAATGGGAAGAGTGTGGAGTGTGTGTGAACTACATGGTTGAATGAAAACGGTGAGACTAAGTGTCTTAATATCTATAATTTTCTTCTATAATAAATTATTTTCCCCTTCCTCTGGACTACTTGGCTTCCTAGATATATGTTCCTTTGAGTTTCATGTTCCTGTTGTTTATAGCTTCTTCAGTACTTAGAATACCCTCACCATATATTCTGAGATTCAAATAGTACCTATCGTTTCAGGTTTGTCCCTAATGATACGTCTTACATGAATATTTTCTTCCCATGCTCAATGGATACGTTCTTTCTTGATATTTAATCTTTCAACACCTTCATGCTATCTGATGTACACTCATACTTGTGATAATCATTTAATTGCTAATCACCTTCACTAGCTTATTAGCAACTACCTTACAGGTGATGTCATCCTCACAACTGGACCAATAAGCAACATCATGATAAACAGAGGAAATACTGATGTTGTCAAGGATTTCACTTTACTTGGATCCACAATCAATGCCCAAGGAAGCAGCAGTCGAGAAATCAAATGATGCATTGCATTGGGCAAATCTGCTGTAAAAGACCTCCTTAAAGTGTTAAAAAGCAAAGATGTCACTTGAAGACTAAGGTGCACCTGTCCCAAGACATGGTATTTTCAATTGCCTCATATGCACGCAAAAGCTGGGCAATGAATAAGGAAGACCAGAGAAAAACTGATGCCTTTGAATTTTTCATTGGTAAAGAATGCTGAATATATCACGGACTACCAGCTTCACACTCACACCAGAAGAACAAAGAAATCTGTCTTTAAAGAAGTACAGCCAGAATGCTCTGCAGAAGCGAGGATGATGATGCTTCCTCTCACATACCTTGAGCATGTTATCAGGAGGGACCGTCACACTTGTTAAAGCAGAGGGTCAATGAAAAAGAGGAAGACTCTTAACAAGAAGGATTGACAACAGTTGTTGCGACTATGGGATCAGGCCTAACAAAGACTGTTAAGATGGCACTGGAACAGGCAGTGTTTCATTCTGTCATACATACAAGCCAGAACTGACTGGACAGCATGTAACAACAACAACAACATTCTGGGTCTCTTGCATTTCCATCTGAATTTTAGGATCAACTTGTCAACTTCTGCAAAAAAAAAGGCTGCTTGGATTTTGGCAGGGATTACATTGAATCCATAGATAAATTTGTGGAATATTGCCATTTTAGCAATATTAAGTCTTCCAATCTATGAATACAGGATGTTTTTCCATTTATTTAGGTCTTTTTTAATTTCTTCCAATGATGTCTTGTACTTTCCAGTGCACAAGTCTTGAACTTTTTGGTTAAATTTACTCCAAATATTTTATGCTTTTTGGTGTAATTGTAAATAGAATTGTTTTCTTAATTTCGTTTTTAGATTGTTCATTGCTAGTGTGTATAACAGATTTCTAAATTCCTTCTTGAATTCTGTAGCCTTGTTAAGTTCATTTATTAGCTCTAATCATTTTGTTGTTGTTGTTATGCGTGTATGTATGTATGCCTTAGGATTTTCTATATACAAGATAATTTCATCTGCAAATGGAGATAGTTTTACTTCTTCCTTTCCAATCTGGAAGCCTGTTTTTTTTTTTTTTTTTTCTTGCCTAGTTGCCTGGTTAGAACCCTTAGAACAATGTTGAATGAAAGTGATGAAACCAGGTATCCTCGTCTTTTTCCTGATCTTAGAGTAAAAGCTTTCATCTTTTACCATTAAGTATGATATTAGGTGTGGGTTTTTCATACATGTCCTTTATCAGGTTGAGGAAGTTCTCTTCTTTTCCAAGTTCTTTGAGTGTTTTTATTATGAAGGGTGTTGGATTTTGTCAAATGCTTTTCTGTATCTATTGAGGCAATCGTATGTGTTTTTCCCTCTTTATTCTGTCAATATGGCGTAGCACATTGATTGATTTTCTTATGTTGAACCAACCTTACATTCCTAGGATAACTCCTGTTTGGTCAAGGTGTATCATTCTTTTCATATGTTGCTAGATCCAGTTTGTGAGTATTTTGTTTAGTAATTTTGCCTATATGTTCAGAGGGGATATTGGTTTGTAGTTTTCTTTTTTTGTAATGCACTTGTCTGTGTTTTTGTATCAGGATAATAATGGTTTCATAAAATTAGTTGGAAAGTATTCACAGACTCTTTTTTTAAAGTTTGTGAATGATCGATGTTAATTTGTTAATTCTTTAAATGTTTGGTACAATTTACCAGTGAAGTGATCTGGGCCTGAATTTTTCTCTGTGGAAAAGTTTTTGATTATTAATTCAATCTCTTCTTGTAGGTCTATTCAGATATTCTATTTCTTTTTGAGTCAGTTTTCGTGGTGTGTATCTTCCTCATATAATTTGGCCATTACATCTAGGTTATCTAATTTGTTAGCATGTAATTGTTCATAAACCCATTGAACCCGTTGTCATCCAATTGATTCCGACTCATAGCGACCCGATAGGACAGAGTAGAAATGGCTCCATAGGGTTTCCAATGAGCAGATGGTGGATTTGAACTGCCAGCATTTTGGTTAGCAGCCTTAGCTCTTAACCACTGCACTCCCAAACCACTGCACTCCCAGACTCCAATTTTTCATAGTATGCCCTTATTATTTTATTTTATTTCTGTAAAGTTGGTGATGATATCCTCTCTTTTATTAAATATTAATAATTTGGGTCTTTCTTCTTTTTCTTCTTGGTCAATCTAGCCAAAGGTTTGCCAATTTTGGTGATTTTTTTCATAGGATCAACTTTTGGTTTTTCTGATTTGCTGTGTTGTTTTTCTGTTCTGTATTTCATTAATTTCCACTCTAATCTTTTTTTTCCCTTCCTCTGCTTGCTTTGGATTTAGTTTGCTTTTATTTCCCTAGTTTCTTAAGATGAAAGATTAGGTTATTGTTTTGAGATTTTTCCTCTTTTTTGAAAAAGGCATTTACACCTACATTTTCCTCTGAGCACTGCTTTCACTGTATCCCATAAGTTTTGGTATGTTGTATTTTTGTTTTATTCATCTCAAACTATTTTCTAATTTCCTTAGATTTCTTTTTTGACCTATCGATTATTTAGAAGTGTGTTGTTTAGTTTCCACATGTTTGTCAGGGAGGTCTTCCAGGGAACCACCATGCAGGTCCAGTAATGACAGTTCTCTGTGAAATGGGGCTTTAAAGAGCTCTGATTTCATTCTCCTCCCTTCAGTGGCTTCTAGGCTGCTGGTTTTCACCATGATGGTGGGTGTTGGTTTTCAAGGCTCCACAGAGCTGGGCAGGGAGGAATGGGGATAAGGCAAGTTAAAACACCATAAGCTTACTGTTCTTAAAACCAAAAAAATACCCAAACAGTTGTGGTTGAGTCAATTCCAACTCATAGCAGCACTATAGGACAGAGTAGGACTTCCCCATAGGGTTTCCAAGGCTGTACTGTTTGTGGAAGTAGACTGGCACATCTTCCTCCAGTGGAGCAACTGATGGGTTTGAACTGCTGACCTTCCAGTTAGCAGCCAGGCACTTAAGCACTGTGCCACTAGGACTCCTTACTGTTCTTATCAAGATTCAATTATTTTTCTTGAAAATATGGTCCCCAGATTGCTGCAAGCCTTTGGTTAATTTCCAGAGTTCTGAAAAAGTCGATGTCATTAAACTTTGACAGTGTTTTCATTGCTTTTACGGGGGAGAGAATTTTCAGAGGAACTCACTCCAACAGTTTCACTGATATCACTTTTCTTTTGTATCTGCTTCTAAGATTACTAAATACAAAGTCGTGAAAGATTTAAAGGAGACACAAGTCCCAAATTTTGATAGCCTCTAAACCAGAAAACCTAACCAGCTGCCATTGAGTTGAGCAACCCCATGTATTTCAAACCAAAACTCCATGCCATAGGGTTTTCATGGCTGTGGCCTTTGGAAGCAGATCACCAGGCCTTTTTTCTGAATCATGTGTGGCTGCGTTTGAATGGCCAGTCTTTTGATTAGTAGACAAATGCCTGCTGTTTGTGCCACTGAGGGACTCTAATAACCTCTATAAAACTCTAAAACCTTAGGGCTGTCAATGTGTGTTCTCCCTCTCCCTGCCACTCCTCTCTGCCCACCTCTTTTCCTATTCCCAAACACTTACCACTTTTTAATATACTATAAAATTTGCTCATTTATTATTTAATATTCTGTATTATTTATACTGCCTCTCCTTGCTAGGATATAAGCTTCATGAGGGCAAGATCTTTATTTTGTTCACTAATGTATCCCAGGAGCCTAAAACTGTCCTTGGCACATAGCAGGTACTTCAATAAATAGTTGTTGAATGAATGAATGAATTGTGGCTCATAAGTCATACTTTCCAATTCAAAAATAAGAGAAAATCAGCTGTCTGAACAGTTTTTACTGTTTTCAATAAGAGGAAAATCACTGAATTGATAAAATTATATATATTCTAAATTGACCCATTAGTTTAGAACATGAACTCCAGATCCTGACCTTGAAAACCACCAGCGATGAAAAATCTGTGTGCTTGAAAAGAAATACCTAAGTCCTAACTAATGAAAATTCTTTCCAGGCTCTTCAGATTAATCCTGTAGTGTCTTTTGCTTTTTAACTTACCATGAATCTATTAGGCAGGTGCTGAGCTTACATACAAAAATAAAATGCAAACATTTTAAGGCCTACAATTGACTGCCAATGTAGAGTTTCTCCACTGATTTTTACCTTCCACTCAGCACACTAAAAATAGTAATCCCCTGCCCCACTAACTAGTCTACAGCCAAATGGAGTAGATGAACATTGTGATGTGGTCAGCAAATCCCCAAAGACAGATCTCTAGCAGACCGTGGGAAGAGTATTTGTGAGCCAAGGCTCAACTTTTGAAAGGTTTCTTTTGTCGCCCACAGCTCGGAAGGAACTTCAGAGATTGCCTTTCTTAAACTATTCCCTTACCACACACAAACACACTCAAATGCACACACACACACACACACACACACACACACACATTCCTTGGGGAATAAATGAGAAATAATCATTGTGAACAGGAAACAAACATTATAGGAAACAGCCTGTATTCAACAAGCATTTATTAAGTGTTTACTGTGTTCTTAAGCCTAATGCATGAGGGATAATAATATGGATTGACGTATACGGAGGAAAGGTCAGGAGAAAAGATGTGGTCAGTGTTCTGGGCCCTCAGCCCAGTTTTCCCACCACTATATCATTTCAGATTCCACATTGCAATTAACCTTTAACAAACTACCAATTATTGAGTTTTGGTATAGTATCAAAGAAGTATATATACAATTATCTGAAAAGGCTTTTAAGATACTTTTAAGATACGTCTTGTTTCCAGCTATGTATTTGTGAGGTCATTTTTTTTTTTCGTATAATATAACCAAAACAAAAGATTGCAACAGATAGGAGAATCTAGCTGTTTTTTAATAAGTCAGATATTAAAGAGATTTGTAAAACTGTAGAACAATGGCCACTCTTCTCACTAAATTCTTTTGTTTTAAAAACATATGTATATTTTTTTCACAAAAATGTATGTTACCATTTAATGATTTATTACTGTTATTTTTAAAATTAATACATATTTACTTTTTTTCCATTTGAATTTTTAATATGGCAAATACAGCCCATACAAACAAAAGTTTTAAGGGTATTCAGTAATTTTCCAGAGTCCAGAGACCAAAAAATTTGAGAACCGCTATCCTAAGGGAATAATTTAAAGTGAGCTTAAACTGAAGCAATCCTTCACCAACGTTCCCCAACAAGTAAAGTAGGAATCCTTCTAGTTCCCTGAAAGTATTTGCCAGTTTAAACAAGAGCATCGAAAACGGATGACAGACACGTAAGGCTGAATGTTGTTTTTAACCTCATAACTAGTTCTCACCTCAGAATCATACTGTAATTCCCAAAGCTTCTGTTTGCTTGAGGTAATACTAAGGAGAAAAAATTTTACTGAGGGAGGAAAGAAGGGGTAGCCAGGTTATCGGCTTTCTGCAACAGAATCAATTATTCCATAGCTTCCCCTTATCTGGAGTGCTGGTAGTGCAGTGGTTAAATGGATTAACAGCTAACCGAAAGGCTGACAGTTGGTATCCACCAGCCACTCCTTAGAAACCCTATGGGGCAGTTCTACTTTATCCCATAGGGTCACTATGAGTCAGAATCGACTCGACAGCAATTTTTTCCCCCTTACCTACCCATAAAAACACCGGATCCCCTTACCTATGTATTCCATATTATATTAGGGTTAAAATGAATAATTATTCAATTACTCATCACTAGCATCATAAAGTAAAGAAGAGGCAGGGCAGGGATAGGCTGGTTTCATGGATAAAAGCATCAAGTCTTTTATTACCAGGACCTAAGCTTAACTCCTTTTCTTCTGACTGAAAGTCTGGGAAAAATCACAAATATCTTGTTGACTGTTGTATCCCCAGCACCTAGCACCTAAGATAGTACTTGGCACATATTAGCACTCAATTAATAGTATTGAATGAAATCAAACTCCTTTATTTTTATGATGTAAATTTGACTGCCTTTTAACTGGCAGAGAGCTAAAACAACTCTGAAGATTTAAGAAACAGATACAAAAAGAGGAGGCCCTCAAAGGTTAGGAGATTGCAGAAATATAGAGGAAGAAAACAATTACTGCTGTTCAGTTATATACTGTAGTATAACAAACTACGCCAAAACTTAGTGCTTAAGACAATTATTTTATTATTTCACAGTTGGTGGTTGTCTACACTCAGGCATCTGGGGTATCATACAGTTGCAGCCTATTAAGTGGTCTCCTTGCATGCAGTCTATTCTCAATACAGCAACCAGAGTAATTCTTTAAAAACCTGTTGTATCATGTCCCTCCTCTGCCCAGCATTCTCTGGGAGCTTCCTATCTCACTCACAGCAAAGTCCGAAGTCATCACAATGGTCTACGAATCCCACAGGATGTGAACTCTCCACCATCCTTGCCTCTGGTACCTCCTCTGCCACTATTCGTTCCTCCTCTTGCTTAGTCCACTTCAGCCATACTGGCCTCCTTGGTGTTCTTTGGAACAGCAATCTCACTTTAGGGCCTTTGCACTGGCCGCCTCCTTTGTTTGGGACAGTCTTCCCCAAGATGCCCATCTGACTTTCTTCAAGCCATTGTTCAATATCACCTTCTTAGTGAGGCCTTCACCAATCCCCAATCCTTCTTCCTTTGATGGCTACAGCTGAATGCTTTCAGTACCAGGATATTCTGGTTCGGAACACCAGGCGTGAGTAGCCATGTTAGACGTCAAGCATATAGAAAGCCCTGGCCTACAAGATCATTCAGTTATTTCTTCACTGGCTAGCCCGTAACTGCAGCCCCCATTGAGCTCTCTTTTCAGACAGTGGTAGCTGAAACCAGGTCCTAGAATGGGAACTCCCTGAGGGAAGCGATAGTAATTTGCTCCTTCTGGATTCCCGGCGTCCTGATGTGGGCGGGACATTCAACGAGCCTTAGCGCTTTGTGAATGAACCAAAGAGGACACCGCTCCTTGGAGGCCCCGCCCCCTCCGGCCCGCCCCCTCCCCCTCCGAGGTCGGCCCCCTTACCCTCTGTCATCCATCGCTCGGCGCTTGTCCCTTCTCCCAGGGCCTGCTCAGTGCGCCCTATCGATCCACTCGGCCATCGCGCGCCGGCGCCATTGGGCTGTCAGTCAGAGGCGGCGTGGGGAACGTGGGCAGCGCTGGGAGCAGTTACCGCGCGCCGGGAGCTGAGGTAAAGCTGCGGTTCTTGGGCTGCCAGGCCGCGGACTTAGCCGGCTAGCGGGGTTGAGCAGTGCAGCAAGGCCGCCCGGCCCAGCTTCCCCTGAGGGAGGAGGGCCCCTCGAGTCGGGCGGAGTTGGGCCCGAGGGAGGTGGTTGGCAATGTAGAGCCCCCATGGACCGCGCAGCCGAGCTTCTCGCCAGCTCCAGTCCGGCCCGACAGGGCCATGGGGCCAAGTGCCCGAAGTAGAAGGGGTTTTGGAGAGAACCCGATCTACCACATCGTGCAACAGATGGAAAAACTGAGTTTCGGAAAGGGGAGAATCTTCTCGAAGTCACAGCGACTGAGTCTTAGACCCGGCACCAGACTCTCTTAGCAGAGTCCCCTGAACTCTTTGCACATCAGCCCTTAATTCATTTATTCAACTAAACTCTATGGAGCAGTTCTACTCTGTAACACATGGGATTTTTTAGTTGTTTAGGTGCAGGGCAGTGAAATACAAAGGGGAGTAAAGAAAGATCCCCACTCTCAAGCAGCACATAGTGGTATAAGAGACCAGTTATGATAAAATGTTTTATCTTGTTTATTTAAAGCAGGAGGAGGCTATGAGTGCTATGATGGAGGTATGTCAGAGATGTCATGGACGCCCCTTTTAAAGCTTGGGAGGCTAGCAAGACTGTTACATTGATTCCCATCACCCCAGAGTCGTGGCAGTGACATTGAGGCATTTGACACAGTATGCCTTCTATTGTGGTTAGTTGTGTTCATGATTACCAACAAGAGAATATAACTTCATTGAGAGCAGGAACCTCAGGTCTTGCAAACTTGGGTTCTGATGCCTCTTCTGCATGTGTTTGAGCGTGGCTTTTATACATGGTTATTGTGAGGGTCAGAGATCCTCATTAAACATTAATTCGGTGTCTGGCATCTGGCAGACATTGTGTTAGTTACCAGGAATACAGTGATGGCTAACACAGCCCTTCAAGGAACTCACAGGAAAGAAATTTAAACACATATGTCCTGAAATGATCTGTACATGGTAGAGTGGATGCACCCAAAGGAAAGGAGTCGCTTTGTGTGGGAAGGGTTTAGGAATGGCATTATAGGCAAATGATTCTTGTGTTGAGTCTTAAAAGTTGAATAGGTGATTATTAGGCACAGGAGAAGGGCATCTTAGGAAGAAAGAGTTATGAAACAGCATGGTTCATTGGTACAGAAGGCTTTCCATGATCTATCTTCTGTCTAATAATATCAAACACTTATATAGTGCTTGCTTTGTGGTAGACATTATTTTGTGTTCTTTACATAGATTAACTCATTTAATCTTCACCACAACTTTTTGAAGTAGAAACTATAATTATCCTCACGTTATAAATGAAGAAAACTGAGGCATAGAAAAGTTATGTAATTTGCCCTAGTTCACATAGCTAATAAATGGTAGAGCTGGAATTCAGACCCAGGTTCTCTGGCTGTAGGCTTTGTGCACCTAACCACCAGGCTGTATTGCCAACCTCCTTACTTGTCCCACCCTTCCATTTTTTTTGCCCCAACCATATTCATCTACAATATTTGCCATTCCTGAGCTTACCAGGCTATTTCATGACTCTCTACCTATGTTCCTATTTCTCTCTCTGCTTGGACTGCCCTTTTTCCCTACCCCAACATTCCAGTTTTGGTTTAAAATCAGAAAAGGTATGTGTCAGGGTTGTATCCTTTCACCATATTTATTCAGTCTGTATGCAGAACAAATAATCTGAGAAGCTGGACTGGAGAGACTAATTAACCACCTGTGATATGCAGATGACAGCCTTGCTTGATGAAACTGAAAATGATTTGAAGCACTTACTGATGAAGATCAAAGACTACAGCTTTCATTATGGGTAAAGCTCAACATAAAACAAAAATCCTCACCACTGGACCAATAAGCAACATTATGATAAATGGGGAAAAGATTGAAGTTGTCGAGGATTTCATTTTACTTGGATCCACAATCAACACCCATGGAAGCAGCTGTCAAGAAATCAAATGATGTATTGCATTGGGCAAATCTGTTGTAAAAGACGTTCTTAAAGTGTTAAAAACCAAGGAAGTCACTTTGAGGTATAAGGCAGGCCTGACCCAAGCCATGGTCTTTTCATTTGCCTCATTTGCATGCAAAAGCTGAACAGTGAATAGGAAGACTGAGGAAGAATTGATGCATTTGAATTACAGCATTGGTGAAGAATATTGAATATACCATGGACTGCCAGAAGAACAAACAAATCTGTCTGGAAGGAAGTACAGCCAGAATGCGTCTTAAAAGCAAGGATGGCAAGACTTTGTCTCATTTACTTTGGACACGTTCTCAGGAGGGACCAGTCCCTGGAGAAGGACATCGTGCTTGGTAAAGTAGAGGAGTATAAAGAGGAAGACCCTCAATGAGATGGATTGACACAGTAGCTGCAACAGTGGACTCAAACAGCAATGATTATGAGGATGACACAGAACTCGGCAGTGTTTCATTCTCTTGTATGTAAGGTCTCAGCAAGTCAGAACCCACTCAATGGCGTCTAACAACAAGAGCATTCATGTTTGTTTTTCCAGTATCTACTCATCTAAGATTCAGCACTTTCCCTGCAACTCCAGATACAACTGATCATTCCTCCCATTGTGCTCCTACTGTCCCTGTAACACTATATTTCTTTCATTTACATGTTTGTTCTTCACCACAGCTCCTCATGATTGGAAATGTCTTACTCACCTTTATAATCTCTGGCACCTAGTAAAATTCTTGGTTACATGGTAGTGCTAAATAAATGTTTACTGAATGAATGAAGTATCAGAGAGGAGAGAGGAGAGTGCTATGTAAGCCCATAGTACTTTAGTCTGGGAAGATCAGGAAAGGCATCCTGGAGAAATGATCCCTACGCTGCGATGCCAGTGAGGAGTTAGTGGGAGAAAGGGAAGGAAGGAAAAAGGGTGTTCTAAGAAAAGGAAAAAATATATAAAAAAGTCTCTGATATAAGAACATGCCAGAGGTCATGGTGGTGTTAAAATCATACCGTTGGTCTTGTATCTGCCTGTTTTTTCCAGAGTTTTGAACTAACTCTGGTTTGAACCAGTGCTAAGAATTTGCATTTCTAATAAGTCCTCAGGAAGTTATTCATAAGAATCACCGGGTAATCTTGTTAAACGGTGGATTCTGATTCAGTATATCTATGGGGGAAGTGCAAATTCTCTGCAGGGAACTTGTTAGAAATGCAAATTCTTAGCATGGGCTTGGACCAGAACAAACCTGTTCAAAGCACTGGTTTTTTCCTTTGGTCAGGGCTATAGAAGTCTAAGTATAGGGCCAATTTTAACACTGTAGTGCTTGGGTGCTTCTTAGAATATTCTTGAGGCATAGAATACTTGCTGCTGATGCTGTGAGCTTTATTGCTCTTTGGATGCCCAGTACTTAGTATAGTGCCATAAATATTTATTGAAGTGAGCTGTGAGAAGTGATGTCTCTGGCTGTGGACTGCATGGAAAGCTCCTGATGAGGATGCCTGTCAAGATGCAACTTGGAGCACTTACAGAATTGTAGAACGTTAGAGATGAATGCAGTCACCGTCCTTGGTTTTCAGACTCTGCTCTATGGAGTCCTAAAGTTCCAGGAAGGGGTCTCTGTCCTGGAATAAACCAAAACCAAACCAAACCTGTTGCCGTCGAGTCAATTTCAACTCATAGCTACCCTGTAGGACAGAGGAGAACTGCCCCATAGAGTTTCCAAGGAGCGGCTGGAGGATTCAAACTGCCAACCTTTTGGTTAGCAGCCAAGCTCTTAACCACTGCACCACCAGGGCTCTGTGTCCTGGAGTAGAGGAGGCCAGTTGGCAGGGTTTCAGTTCCCTTGGACGGCATTTTCCCAAATATCCACCTTAACTTAGAACCAGAGGGCACTCTGCTTTTATATATTCTACAGATTGGGCTTCTAAGTAATTTTTTTTTGTTTTGTTGATTGTGCTTTAGCTGAAAGTTTACAAAGAGAATTAGTTTCTCATTAAACAATTAACACACATACAGTTTTGTGGCACTAGTTGCCAACCCCAGGATGGGTCAATACTCTCCCCTTCTCAACCTTGGATTCCCATTACCAGCTTTTCTGTGCCCTCCTGCCTTCTTGTCCTTGCCCCTGGACCGATATGCCCATTTGGTCTCATATATGTGGTCGAGCTCCGTGTACTAAATAATGTTGTTGTTTGAAGAAAGAGTTCCTTATTTTATAGACAAGAAATTGAGGACCCTCAGAGTTTTAAATGTCAAAATTCAAACTCAGGTTTTTTTGACTCTTGAAGGGGCCAATGCTCTTAATAATATCAGGTGAGGTGGGAGTTGTTTGGGAGCAAGTTGAAGTTAAAGTCTAATCTGAGGGTGTTTGCTGGAATTGAAATGACCTTACTTCTGCACCTTTGTATATGTTGTTTCCTTTGTTTAAACAGGTTGCCATCTAGTTTTATTCTGACTCATGGTAACCCCGTGTATTTCAGAGTAGAACTGTGCTCTATAGGGTTTTTTTAAATCGTGCTTTAGGTGGAAGTTTATAGTGCACATTAGTTTCTCATTAAACAATTTATACACAAATTGTTTTGTCACATTGTTTGCAATCCCTGGATTGTATCAGAACCCTCCCCCTTTCCCTTTTCATCCCAGGTTCCTGGTGTCCATTTCATCCAGTTTTCCTGTTTCTGCTTTCTGGTCTTTGCTTTTGTCCAGGTATTGCCTGTTTGGTCCTGTATGTATATTCGATTGAACTAAGAAAAATGTTCCTCACATTTGTTTTTTGTTTTATAGGCCTGTCTAATCTTTGCCTGAAAGGTGGACTTTGGGAGTGGCTTCAGTTCTGAGTTAGCAGAGTATCTGGGGGCCATAATCTTGGGGGTTTCTCCAGCCTTTGTCATAGCAATAAGTCTGGTCTTTTTTTTGTGAACTTGAATTTTGTTCTACATTTTTCTCCTGCTTTGTCTGGGACTCTCTATTATGATCCCTGTTAGAGGCTTCAGTGATGGTAGCCAGGCACTATCTAGTTCTTCTGGGCTCAGGCCAGTGGAGGCTGCTGTTCACCTGGTCCATTAGTCCTTTGGACTAATATTTTCCTTGTGTCTTTGGTTTTCTTCATTCTCCTTTGCTCCAGATGGGATGGAACCAGTAGATACATCTTAGATGACCACTCCCAAGCTCTTAAGACCCCAGACACTCCTCACCAAAGTAGAATGTAGAACATTTTCTTTATGAACTATATTATGCCAGTTGACCTAGATGTCCCCCAAGACCGTGGTCCCCAGCCCTCAGCCCCAGTAACTCACGGTGTTTGGATGTGTCTAGGAAGTGTCTATGATTTTGCCTTAGTCAAGTTGTGCTGACTTCCCCTATATTGTGCGTTGTCTTTCCCTTCACTAAAGTTACCGCTTGTCTACTATCTAGTTAGCGATTTCCCTCATCACCCTTCCCCTCCCACATAACCATCAAAGATTGCTTCTTCCTGTGTGTAAACCTATTCTTGACTTTTTATAATAGTAGTCTTATAACAATATTTGCTCTTTTGTGATTAACTTATTTCACTCAGCATAATGCCCTCCTGATTCATCCATGTTGTTAGATGTTTTGTGGATTCATCATTGTTCTTTATCGTTGCATAGTATTTCATTGTGTGTATGTACCATAATTTGTTTATCCATGCATCTGTTGATGGGCACTTAGGTTGTGCTGTATTTTTACTGTTGTGAACATTGAGCACAGGTGTGCATATGTCTATTCATGTGACAGCTCTTAATTCTCTCGGATATATTCCAAGGAGTGGGATTGCTGAATCATACAGTATTTCTATTTCTAGCTTTTTAAGGAAGCACGTATTGTTTTCCATAGTGGTCGTACCACTTTACATTTCCACCAACAGTGCATAAGAGTTCCAGTCTCCCTGCAACCTCAACATTTGTTATTTTCTGGTTTTTTGATTAGTGCCATTAATGTCAGGGTGAGATGGTATCTCATTGTAGTTTTGATATGCATGCTGGTGATTGTGAGCATTTCCTCATGTGTTTGTTAGCTGCCTGAGTGTCTTCTTTGGTGAAGTGCCTGTTCATATCTTTTGCTCATTTTTTAGGATTATTTGTCTTTTTGTTGAGGTGTCGAAGTATTCTATAGATTTTAGAGATTAGACCCTTGTCAAATATGTTGGAGCCAAAAATTTTTTCCAAGTCTGTAAGTTCTCTTTTTACCCTTTTGCTGAAGTTTTTTGATGAGTGTAAGTGTTTAATTTTTAGGTGCTCCCATTTATGTAGTTTATCTTCTGGTGTTTTTGCATTGTTAGTTATGGTTTATGCTGTATCTGTGTGATATATTAGGGTCCCTATTTTTTCTTCCATGATCTTTTGTCATTTTAGGTTTTGTATTTAGGTCTTAGAGTCCTGGTGGTGCAGTGGTTAAGCGTTCGGCTGCTAACCAAAAGGTTGGCAGTTTGCATCCACCAGCTGCTCCTATGGGGCAGTTCTCCTTTGTCCTGTATGGTCACTATGAGTCAGAATCGACTCGACAGCGACCAGTATGGGTATTTAGGTCTTGATCCGTTTTGAGTTAGTTTTTGTGTATGGTGTGAGGTATGGGTCCTGTTTCACTTTTTTACAGTCGGACATCCAGTTTTGCCAGCACCATTTGTTAAAGACACTGCCTTTTCCCCATTTAAAAGACTTTTGGCCTTTGTCAAATATAAGCTGACCATAGGTGGATGGTTTTATGTCTGGGTTCTTGATTCTGTTCATGTGTGTGTTTGTCTGTCATTGTACGAGTATCAGGGCTTCATAGGGTTTTAAATGGTTGTGATTTTTAAGAAGTAGATTGTGGGACCTTTCTTCTGAGGCACCCCAGGTGGATTTGAACCACCAACCTTTCAGTTAGTAGCCCAGTGCTTAACTGTTTACACAACCCAAGGACTCCATCCTTTTTCTGTCCTCTCTTTTCCACTAATCCCTCATTGACAACTCAGTGTGGGCATCATTTCTCCTGGATGCCTTCCCTGGTCTTCCCAGACTGAAGTACTTCAGGTTTGGTAAATATCTTAAGTTGTGGGTGTTGTGCAAGAGCCTTCATATTCTGCCTGGGTGTACTGGCTGTAAGCACTGCAGTTTAGGTATTGATGCTAGGGGCCCAGGACTGATCATAATTATGGTAAAGGTGCAGCATTATTTGCCAGATTGGTCTTAAATAAATTATTTTTCCTTAGCATTGCATTTCACACTTGTATTAAAAAGACATCATTTGCTGTGAGTCAAAGAGTAATAGTTTTAGTTTAAATCGATAAGGATTTATGACTTTTTACTGTGGTGTTATTCTGCAGTAGCTGCTGTAAAGAAATTCTTCTGAAGGTCAGACGGGTTCATTTATTATCTTGAGTTTGAAAAAAGTAATTAACCATTTGATTCTGCAAATCTAGGTTCAGAGACAAGTCTACATATGTGTTTATGGGGATATCTTTCATTTATTGTTGTGTGCCATTGAGCCAATTCTGATTCATAGAGACCCTGTATAATAGAGTAGAACTTCCCCATAGGGTTTTCTAGGCTGTAATTTTTAATCTTCATGGGAGCAGATCACCAAGTCTTTTTCTTCCATTGAGCAGCTGATTAGTTCTAAACTATCGACCTTTCGGTTAAGAGCCGAGCGCTTAACCATTGTGTCACCAGTAATTCAGACGGCTGAATTACTGAAGGAGTCTTAAGTCATTTCCTGTTTTTCAGAGGCTTGACATGTTTGTGTCTCTGCTGTTAATTCAAGTCTGAAGTTTTTATGTTTGTTTTGTTTTAATATTCAAGGAGTAAGAACACACATATCAGACGTCTACTTGGTAAACATTACTTTGTCTTCTAAAGTCAGCTAAAGCATTACCTCCTTGTAAAACCTTCCCTGTCTTTTCTAGGAATTTGTAGTTGTTTCTTTCACTATATGCCCACTGCATCTTGGATATATCTCTGCCACAGCACTAATGATAATAGGGTATAATTTGCTAAATTTGTGTTCTGCACTTAATTGTGAGCGACTGAAGGGCAAGGGCTGGATTTTTTTTTTCATTCATATCCCCACCCCCACCCCCAGGCTGTAGCAACAGTAAATAAGAAAATATAAAGGAGGTATTTATACTGCAACTAAGGAGCTTTTCATACTCTAGTTACTAGAGTTGGAAGTGATGCATTTGACATGGGCATTGGTAACTAAAATTTAATTAGTAGTGTGTGTTCTTTGGCTTTTGTTACATCTTTTTTTCTGTTAATTGTTTTTCTCTGTGTTTACAGTTTGTAAAAATGGAATTTCAAGCAGTAGTGATGGCAGTTGGAGGGGGTTCTCGGATGACAGACCTGACTTCCAGCATTCCCAAACCTCTACTTCCAGTTGGGAACAAACCTTTGATTTGGTACCCATTGAACCTGCTCGAGCGTGTTGGATTCGAAGGTGAGCTATGGCAGTGAGATGCTTTTATAAAATTTTGGGGGCATTTGGTCCCTATGATTTGTTAGCATTTTGAGGGTGAGAGAAGATGAATGAGAGGAGACTAGGACTCAAAGTTGGTTGGCAACTGTCCTTTTTCCATTATGAATATAGAAGTACACTATTGCTTTGTAAAAGAAGTTGAAGTGATAGCACTGAGTGGTGCTGTTTTAGAGCTAATCATCCCAAGATGAACCATGTAAGGATATCAAAACAGCAAATTGGTAATCCAAGTGCTTCATAGTTAGTACTTATTGAGAATCTATTATGTGCCAGGCAGTGTTTTAAGCAGTGGGGTATATAATTGAAAAGATAGCATTAGGCTCTGAATTTTAGAACATTAAAATCTGGTGGGGAGATAGACACATAAATGTTGATTGTGTTGTGAAGTTCATTGCAACTCCTAGTGACCCTATAGGACAGAGTAGAACTTCCCCATAGGGTTTCCAAGGCTGTAATCTTTACAGGGAAACCCTGGTGGCATAATGGTTAAGTGCTATGGCTGCTAACCAAAAGGTCAGCAGTTTGAATCCACCAAGTACTCCTTGGAAACCCTATGGGGCAGTTCTACTCTCTCCTATAGGGTCGCTATGAGTCAGAATCAACTCGACGGCAGTGGGTTTGGAGTGCGTTAATCTTTACAGAAGCTGATTGCTACATCTTTCTCCTGCAGAGCAGCTGGTGGGTTTGAACCACTGCCCTTTTGGTTAGCAGCCAAACACCTAACCACTGCATCACCAGGGCTCCCTAAAACATTGCTTAGAGGGAAATTTACAGCATTAAACACTTATATTGGTAAAGAAGAAAAGTCTCATGTAATGATTTCAGCTTCTACTTTGAAACTAGAAAAAGAAGAGCAAACAAAACCTGAAATAAGCAAAAAGACAGAAATAAGAAAGATAAGAGCAGAAATAAATAGAAAACAAAACTGTATCTAAACCATACGTATAGCTCCATAGGATTCATTTTGATCCTCAGTAAAGCGCCAATTTCTACCTGTTGGGAAGTGGTGATAGCACTTTGTACCGAATGAAGAGTTAAAATGAGTTCCCATTGGTATATGTTTTGTTGAACGATCTGCTGAATCTTTTATGTCCAGAAGAAGGGGCATGTAACATATTGTTAAAGTGTGGGGCTCTAATCATACAGACCTGAGTTTAATCTTGACTCCATTGCTGACAGGTTTTGTGACCCTGAGCATAGTCGTTTAATGTCTTTTATTCCAAGATTCGTTATTGGTGAAATGAGATAGTTACAGGAATTAGGTGAGAGACTGCATGTAAAATACATTGAAAAGGTTCAGAGGTGGGGCCAAGATGGCGGAATAGTCAGATGCTTCCAGTGATCACTCTTACAACAAAGACCTGAAAGAATAAGTGAAACAATTATATATATGACACACTAGAAGCCCTGAACATCAAAGGCAAAGTTAGGAAATCGGTCTGAGTGGCAAGGGGAGGGAGAGATGGTTCAGAAGTGGTGAGGAGTTGCTGGACCTGACTTGGCAGGAACCAGCACCCCTCAGGCATGACCCCCTGGAGCAACAGTGGCGAGGCTGGCGGTAGCGTTCTGCACGCTGAGTCCTCAGGGAGAGACAGTGAGTCGCACAGTCTACTCAACCCTCTGAAACCAGAGAAGAACAGCGCTCTCAACAAAAGCTAACTACTTGTGTATGTTTTACTGTGCCCTCAGCCCCCAAGCCGGCTTCAGTTGCCGTTGATTTTCCTGGGCCCAAGATAGGTCCTGCTTCAAGCCCTGAGCCATTCTCCTAGCCTTGGAGAAGTAATAAATTAACAATTGGGGGGAAAAGATAATCTGCCAGATCCACTAAGCTGGGGAACTAAGGACAGAAGTGACTTCTGTCCAGGCACAAATGGTCTGCAGACTTTGAATACCTTTCACCCTTGCATGGACATGTATGGGCACATTTCAGGAGGTTATGCCCTTGTAACTGCAACGGTATATGTGCTTGAGATCTGACTTCAGTTGTTTCAGCTGTGTAGTGGATGGGGGGTTTTTGAAGTTTGACACCCCTTTGCCTATTAAACAGGGTCCTCACCTACCCACATCAGGGGCCTGAGGACTGGTGGCTCCACCCACATCATCTAGCCACCCGTAACGGGTCCAAGGATACGTGGTACCTCCCAGTCCTTACAACCAAAAGCATTGGGTGCCCATGGTCTGGCTGCAGAACACACCCACCTGTGCAGTCTAGGGAACAGGGACACACTTTCCTCACGGATACTCGGGAGATGGTTGTCAGACCCCTGCCTTGTTCAGAGTGTGACCCCCTGCTGTAACCAGATACCTATATCTACACCAATCACCCTTGCCCCTCTAAGACTGTAGGACAGAGCCTGTACCACGCACTCAATGGCCAACTGTCTGGACACCTCAGCTGAATCCATACAAGAAAAGTGAATGGACTCCTAGGCTCATATACCTGGTAACAGCTCTAACCATCTGGTGACAAGACGTTAGAGCTTCAAAGGTACAAATAATCTAACTACCTCACTCAAGCAGCCTATTTAGGCATATCAAAACAAAACAAAAAGTAAGAAGCTAGGATACGGTAAGCAAACATAAAATAAACTGATACAATGAGTTACAGATGGCTCAAAGACAACAGTCAATATCAAATCATGTAAAGAAGCAGACCACGATCGCTTCAACGAGCTCTCAAAGTATCAAGGAATCTTCCGGATGAAGGTGTCTTCTGGAAATTACCAGATGCAGAACACAAAAGATTAATATACGGAACTCTTAAAGAGATTACGAAGGAGATCAGGGAAAACGCAGAACAAGCCAAGAAACACACAGATAAAGCAGTTGAAGAAATTAAAATGTTATTCAAGAGCATAATGAAAAATTTAATAGGTTGCAAGAATCCATAGAGAGAAAGCAATCAGAAATTCAGAAGACTAACAAAGTTATAGAATTAGACAACTCAGTAGAGAGTCAGAGGAGCAGCACTGTAAGGCAGAATTAGTGAGATTGAAGAAAAAACACTTGGCATCAATATATTTGAAGAAAAATCAGATAAAAGAATTTTAAAAAAATGAAGAAACCCTAAAAATCATGTGGGACTCTATTAAGAGAAATAACCTACAAGTGATTGGCGTACCAGAACAGGGAGAGATAACAGAAAATACATAGGGAATTGTTGAAGATTTGTTGGCAGAAACTTCCCTGATATCATGAAAGATGAGAAGATATCTATCCGAGACACTCATTGAACTCCACATAAGGTAGATCTCAAAAGAAAATCACCAAGACATATTATAATCAAACTTGCCAAAACCAAAGATAAAGAGAGAATTTTAAGAGCAGCTAGGGATAAACAAAAAGTCACCTACAAAGGAGAGTAAATAAGAATAAGATCACCTTACTCGGTAGAAACCATGCAGGCAAGAAGACAATGGGATGACTTATATAAAACATTGAAGAAAACAAATTACCAGCCAAGAATCATATATCCAGCAAAACTGTCTCTCAAATATGAAGGTGAAATTAGGACATTTCCAGATAAAAAGTAGTTTAGGGAATTCGTAAAAACCAAATCAAAATTATAAGAAATACTAAAGGGAGTTCTTTGGTTAGAAAATCAGTAGTATCAGATATTAACCCAAGACTAGAACATAGGACAGAGCCACCAGATGTCAACCCAAAAAGGGAAATCACAAAAATAAATCAAGATAAAAAAAAAACACTCAAAACAGGAAAATAATGATGTCGTTATGTAAAAGAAGACAACATTAAAATGAAAAAGAGGGACTAAGAAATGTAGTCATAGATCTTTCATATGGGGAGGAAGACAAGGTGATATAAAGAAATAAAGGTTAGCTTTAAACTTAGAAAAATAGGGGTAAATATTAAGGTAACCACAAAGGAGACTAATAATCCTACTCATCAAAATAAATACAAGAAAAAAATAGAGTCTCAGAAAAAACAAAATCAATAACAATGAATAAGACGAAAAGACAATGTATAAAGATAAACTACGCAGCACAGAAAATTAAGTGGGAAAAAGAAACTGGCAACAGCACACAAAAAAGACATCAAAATGACATCACTAAACTCGTACCTGTCCATAATTACGCTGAATGTATATGGACTACATGTGCCAATAAAGAGACAAAGAGTGGCAGAATGGATAAAAAAAACACGGTCCGTCTATATGCTGCCTACAAGAGACATACCTTAGACTTAGAGACACAAACAAACTAAAACTCAAAGGATGGAAAAAATGTCAAGCAAACAACAATCAAAAACGAGCAGGAGTGGTAATATTAATTTCTGACAAAATAGACTTTAAAGTTAAATCCACTACAGAGGTTAAGGAAGGACACTATATAATGATTAAAGGGACAATATAGCAGGAGGATATACACGTATTAAATATTTATGCACCCACTTGACAGCACTGCAAGATACGTAAACTCTAACAGCATTGAAAAGTGAGATAGCTCCACAATTATAGTAGGAAACTTCAACGCATCACTTTCGATGAAAGACAGAACATCCAGAAAGAAGCTCAACAAAGACACGGAAGATCTAAATGCCACAATCAACCAACTTGACATCGTAGACATATACAAAACCTCCACCCAACAGCAGCCAAGTATACTTTCTTTTCCAGCGCACATGAAACATTGTCTAGAATAGACCACATATTAGATCATAAATCAAGCCTTAGCAGAATCCAAAACATTGAAATATTACAAAGATCTCTGACCAGAAGGGCATAAAAGTAGAAATCAATAACAGGAAAAGCAGGGAAAAGAAATCAAACACTTGGAAACTGAACAATACCCTGCTCAAAAACGAATGGGTTATAGAAGACATTAAGGATGGAATAAAGAAATTCATTGACTCCAATGAAAATGAAAACACTTCCTATCAGAACCCATGGGACACCGCTAAAGCAGTGCTCAGAGGTCAATTTGTATAAATAAGGGCACACATACAAAAAGTAGGAAGGGCCAAAATCAAAGAATTATCCCTACAACTTGGACAAATAGAAAGAGAGCAACAAAAGAAACTCTCAGGCACCAGAAGAAAGCAAATTATAAATATTAGAACAGAATGAAATGAAATAGTGAACAGAATATCAGTTGAAAGAGTTAACAAGACCAAAAGCTGGTCCTTGGAAACAGTTAACAAAGTTGATAAACCACTGGCTGAACTGACAAAAGAAAACCCCAGGAGAAGAAGCAAATAACCCGAATAAGAAATGAGAAGGGCGATATCACAGTAGACTCAACTGAAATTAGAGGAATCCTATCAGATTACTACAAAAAATTGTACTCTAACAGATTTGAAAACCTAGCTGAATTTTTAGAAACACAATACCTACCTAAACTAACACAAACGGGTAGAACAACTAAATAAACCCATAACAAAAGAAGAAATTGAAAAGGTAATTATAAAACTCCCCCCCACAAAAAAATCCGTGGCCCGGACGGCTTCACCAGAGAGTTCTCCCAGACTTTCAGAGAAGAGTTAACACCGCTAATACTAAAGGTATTTCAGAGCATAGGAAAGAGTGGAACACTCCCAATGTCATTCCAGCATATCCCTGATACAAAAACCAGGTACAGACACCACAAAAAAAAAAGAAAATTACAGACTTATATCCCTCATGTACTTAGATGTAAAAATCCTCAACAAAGTTCTAGCCAATAGAATTCAGCAACATATCAAAAATATATATAATACTAGTTCACCATGACCAAGTGGGATTCATACCAGGTATGCAGGGATGGTTCAACATTAGAAAAGCAATTGATGTAATCCGTCATATAAATAAAACAAAAGACAAAAACCACATGATCTTATCAATTGACACAGAAGAGGCATTTGATAAAGTTCAACACCCATTCATGATAAAAACTCTCAGCAAAATAGGAATAGAAGGAAAATCTTCAACATAGTAAAGGGCATTTATACAAAGTGAACAGCCAACATACTGCTAAATGGAGAGAGTCTGAAAGCATTTCCCTTGAGACTGGGAAGCAGACAAGGATGCCCTTTATCACCACTCTTATTGAACATCGTGCTGGAGGTCATAGCCGGAGCAACTAAGCTAGATAAAGAAATAAAGGGCATCCAGATTGGTAAGGAAGAAGTAAAAGTATGTCTATTTACAGATAACATGATCTTATACACTGAAAACCCTAAAGAATCCTCAAGAAAACTCCTGAAACTAATAGAAGAGTTCAGCAGAGTATCAGGATACAAGATAAACATACAAAAATCAGTTGGATTCCTCTACACCAACAAAAAGAACATTGAAGAGGAAATCACCGAATCAATACCATTTACAATAGCCGCCAAGAAGATAAAATACTTACAGAATATATCTAACCAGAGATGTAAAAGACATATACAAAGACGACTACAAGACACTACTGCAAGAAACCAAGAGACCTACATAAGTGGAAAAAGATACCTTGCTCATGGATAGGAAGACTTAACATTGTAAAAATGTCTGTTCTATCAAAAGCCACCTATAGATGTACAATGCAATTCCAATCCAGATTCCAATGATATTTTTTAATGAGATAGAGAAAGAAATCACCATATTCATATGCAAGGGAAAGAGACTCCGGATAAGTAAAGCATTACTGAAAAAGAACAAAGTGGGAGACCTCACTCTACCTGATTTTAGAACCTATTATACCACCACAGTAGTCAAAACAGCCTAGTACTGGTACAACAACAGGCACATAGACCAGTGGAGCAGAATTGAGAATCCAGACATAAATCCATCTACATATGAGCAGCTGATATTTGATAAAGGCCCAAAGTCAGTTAAATGGGGAAAAGACAGTCTCTTTAACAAATGGTGCTGGCATAACTAGATATCCATCTGCAAAAAAAATGAAATAAGACCCATACCTCACACCATGCACAAAAACCAATTCAAAATGTATCAAAGACCTAAATATAAAATCTAAAATGATAAAGATCATGGAAGAAAAAATAGGGACCATGCTAGGAGCCCTAATACATGGCATAAACAGTATACAAAACCTTACTAACAATGCTCAAACAGCAGAAGAGAAACTAGGTAACTGGGAGCTCCTAAATATCAAACCTACGCTCATCCAAAGACTTAACAAAAAGAGTAAAAAGATTACCTACAGACTGGGAAAAAGTTTTTAGCTATGACATTTCTGGTTGGCATCTCATCTCGAAAATCTACGTGATACTGCAAAAACTCAGCAACGAAAAGACAAATAACCCAATTAAAAAATGGGCAAAGGGTATGAACCAAGCACTTCACTGAAGAAGGCATTCAGGTAGCTAACAGGTACATGAGGAAGTGCTCGTGATAATTAGCCATTAGAGAAATGCAGATCAAAACCACAATGAGATTCCATCTCACTCCAACAAGGCTGGCATTAATCCAAAAAACACAAAATAATAAATGTTGGAAAGGTTGTGGGGAGACTGGAACACTTACACTTTGCTGGTGGGAATGTAAAGTGTTGCAACCAGTTTGGAAATCGATTTGGCACTTCCTTAAAAAGCTAGAAATAGAACTACCGTACAATCCAGTAACCCCATTCCTTGGAATATATCCTAGAGAAATAAGAGCCCAAGAGAGAGAAAGGGCCACATAAATCAAAGACTACATCAGCCTGAGACCAGAAGAACTAGATGGTTCCCGGCTATAACCCATGACTGCCCTGACAGGGCACACAACAGAAAGCCCCTGAAGGAGGAGGAAAGCAGTGGGATACAGACCTCAAATTCTCATAAACAGACTAGACTTAATGGTCTGACTGAGACTAGAAGCACCCTGGAGGTCATTGTCCCCAGACCTTCTGTTAGCCCAAGACTGGAACCTTTCCCAAAGCCAACTCTTCAGACAGGGATTGAATTGCACTGTGGGATAGAAAATATTACTGATGAGTACTGAGGTTCTTGGCTCAAGTAGACACGTGAGAGTATGTGAGCAACTCCTATCTGGAGGGGAGATAAGAAGGCAGAGGGAGACAGAAGCTGGCTATATGGACACGGGAAATACAGGGTAGAGAGAAGGAGTGTGTTGTCTCATTAGGAGAGAGCAACTAGGAGTACATAGCAAGGTGTATATAAATTTTTGTATGAGAGCCTCACTTGATTTGTAAACTTTCACTTAAAGCATGATGAAAATAAAAGGAAAAAAAAGGTTCAATAATATTAGCTATTATTTTTATTATTATGCCCAGAAACAGTCCAAATCTAACTAAAATAATGAAATCATTATCTAAATGAATGAGAGTTTTTTTCTTTTTTCCTTCTTTTTTGCTTTTGTGCTATAGAAGTCATTGTGGTTACAACCAGGGATGTCCAAAAGGTTCTGTGTGCAGAATTCAAGATGAAAATGAAGGCAGATATTGTGTGTATTCCTGATGAGACTGACAAGGGAACTGCAGATTCTCTGCGCCACATATATCCAAAACTGAAGGTGAAAAACTGTCTCTTGGCTTTTATTTTTTACTGAAGATAAAACCTTAATATCTTCTGTCTTTCTAGTGCATTATAGTTTACAAACCGTTTTTTAAAGAAAACATTCTTGCATATGTTTTGCTGGCCAAATATTCTCCAGCTGCTGTTGGTTTGATTGCTAGTAAAGATTTAAACATTCAGTTGTCAAAGTCATTGGTTTCCAGTATTTTTGAGTGATAGTATATCTTTACAAAAAGGATATATTTCAAAAGAGTCCATTTATATGAAGTTCATGAATAAGCAAAATTAATATATGGTAATAAAAATCAGAGCAGCAGTTGGATCTGCAGGTGGGAGATTAACTGGAAAGAAATACAAAGGAACTCTGAAAAAATTCCACAAATCCTTCATGTGATAATATTTGAACTTTTAGTCTTCTTTAATTTAAGAAACGAGCAAGGGCATATGGATATAAAAACTCTTTGAGATAACTCCATAGTCTCCCCAGTGACCTGTGGCCCATATGATGAGAAACACTGCTGTCTGAAATAATTTTATTGTTAAAACAGGCAGGCAGTTAATTGATGTCTTTTGGAAAAACTCAGTTTTTGTGATAATATTGCTGTCTAATTTGAATTGGAGGACAGACCTCCTGCTGTTTTTGGTGACTTTAAATGTATTAATATTTTTAATCTACTTGTTCACTAAAGACCAGTTGCATGGTGGTTAAGTGCTACTGCTGCTAACCAAAAGGTTGGCAGTTCAAATCCACCAGGTGCTCCTTAAAAACTCTATGGGGCAGTTCTACTCTGTCCTATAGGGTCGCTAGGAGTTGGAATCGACTCAACGACAATGGGTTCACTAAAGAATAAAAAAAGTAATGCAGATATCTACATAGCCTTATTTTCCCCTTATTGAGGAATAATTTTACACAGTAAAATGCATCAGTTTTCAGTATACAGTTCAGTGAGTTTTGACAAAAATATGTACCCAGATTACCATTACCCAAATCTGGAATGTTTTTATTACCCTTAAATGTTTGTTTGTACTTCTTTCTAGTCCATCCCTCTCTGTATAGTCACTATATAGTTCTTCTGATTTCTATTATCTTTTATTAATTTTGCTTGTTTATGAGCTTCTTATAAATGGAATCATACAATTTTGGTTTAGCTTCTTTTGTTCAGCATAATATTTTTCAGATTCATTCATATTATTTTAGGTTTATTGCTGAATAGTATTCCATTGAATTGAATATACCATAATTTATTTAACCATTTTTTTGAAGGTCTTTTGGGTTGTTTCTGATTTTTGGCTGTTATGAATAAAACTGTTATGAACAGTGTCCTGCAAGTCTTTTTTGTGAAAATATTTTAGGTTGTGGAATTTACTTTATTGGAAACTGCCAAAGTGTTTTTACCGTGTTACACTTCTATCCGCAATTTATGAGTTGCATTTGCTTCACACCTTCATCAGCACAAGATATTGTTAATCTTTAAAATTTTAATCATACTTAGGTAGATATGCACAGACCAGCATTCATTGGTGGTTATTAGGGGTGGATGGGTAAGGGGATTCATTCTCCAGATAGATGTTGTTTTCAGGTGTCCTCAAGTCAGTTCTGACTCCTAGCAACCCTGTGTACAACAGAACAAGACACTGCCTGGTCCTGTGCCATCCTTACGATTGTTGCTATGTTTGAGCCCATCGTTGCAGTCTAGATAACAGTCACTTTTTATTTATGGTGATGGGGGAAGGTAGCATGGAGTGTGGGTGAAATATGCAAAGCTTGACCAAGGTAACTGATACCACTAAGTTGTACACAAGAAAAAGGATATTTTAGTAAATGCTATGTTATATATTATTTTGTAACCACAACCAAAATTTGTGTATAATAATAGGGGTCACAGAAACTGATACTTCTTAGGTATAACCAGTCTCTTTATGGGATTAGTTTTCTTGCTTTGAAGACTTAGGGTCATAGTCTTTTGGGGCAAATCAGTAGTTGGCATAATATAGTTCATAAAGTTAATGTTCTTCATCCTAGTTTGATGAGTAGTGTCTGGGGTCTTAAAAGGTGTGAGTGGTCTTCTAAGATACAACTATTCATCTGGAGCAAAAGAGAAGGAAACCCAAGATTCAGAGAAGGAACCAGTCTACAGGACTAATTATCTCCATGAACCATGGCCTCCTCCACCCTGAGACCAGAAGAACCAGATGGTGCCAGGTTGCCACTACCAAAGGTTCTGATTAGGGCCACAATAGATGGATCCTGATAGAAAGGGAGAAAAATGTGGAACAGAACTTCAAATTCTCAATAAATCCAGACTTTACTGGGCCCCTTGAGACTGGAGGAATCCCCGAGACCATTGACCTGAGATACTCTTTTTTTTTTTTTTAATTGGACTTCAGATGAAGATTTACAGAACAAAGTAGCTTCTCATTAAACAATTAATGCACATATTGTTTTGTGACATTAGTTACCAACCCCACAACACGTCAACAGTCTCCCCTTCTCGACCTTGGATTCCCCATTACCAGCTTTCCTGTCCCCTCCTGCCTTCTCATCCTTGCCCCTAAGCTGGTGTGCTCATTTATTCTTGTTTAGTTTTATGGGCCTGTCTAATCTTTGGCTGAAGGGTGAACCTGAGGAGTAACTTCATTACTGAGCTATAAGGGTATCTGGGGGCCATATTCTCAGGGTTTTTTCTGGTATCTGTCAGGCCAGTAAGTCTGGTCTTTTGTTTTTTTTTTTTTTTTCGTGAGTTAGAATTTTGTTCTATGTTTTTCCCAGCTCTGTCTGGGACCCTCTTTTGTGATCCCTGTCAGAGCAGTTGGTGGTGGTAGCCAGGCACCATCTAGTTGTGCCGGACTCAGTCTGGTGGAGGCTGTGGTAGTTGTGATCCATTAGTTCTTGGACTAATCTTTCCCTTGTGTTTTTGGTTTTCTTCATTTTCTCTTGCTTCAGATGAGGTGAGACCAGTGGAGTATCTTAGGTGGCTGCTCACAAGCTTTTAAGACCCCAGACATTACTCACCAAAGTAGGACGTAAAGCATTTTCTTTATAAACTATGTTATGCCAGTTGAACTAGATGTGCCCCGAGACCATGGTCCTCACAGCCCTCAGCCCAGTAACTTGGTCCCACAGGGAGTTTGGATGTGTCTATGGCTGAGATACTCTTTAAACCTTGAACCAAAACTATCTCCTCAAGTCACCTTTTAGCTAAATATAGCAGGTTAGCTCATAAAGTAAAGAATATTATGGTTGAGTACTGTGCTCTTTTAAAAAATCATCTAAACCCAAACCTATTGCCATCGAGTCAATTCCAACTCATTGCAACCATATAGGACAGAGTAGAACTGCTCCGTAGTGTTTCTAAGAAGACCAAATGGTCAACAATTACTCCAAAACATAGACGAGAAAATTGGGGGTTGTGAAACGAGGTTAATGGGAACAGAACAACTAGAACAAAAATAATGAGAATACTGACACCATATGAAGAATGTAAGTAATGTCACTGATGTAAGTAATGTCTTTGATGTCTCTGATTCCACCAACAGTCTCTTCAAGGCTATCTAGGCTTTTACTATTAGGCAGTTTAATACTCTTCAGCCTGTATCCATTCAGTTTTAAAACTGCTTCTACGTTTTAGGTACCTGTTAGAGCAGCACCCCACTCCTAGTACCAAATTCCGTCTTAGTTATCTAGTGCTGCTATACCAGAAGTACCACAAGTGAATGCCTTCAACAAACAGAAGTTTATTCTCTCACAGTCTAAGAGGCTAGAAGTCCAAATTCAGGGTGCCAGCTTCAGGGGAAGGCTTTCTCTCTCTGTCAGCTCTGGGGGAAGATCCTTATCATCAATCTTCCCTGGTCAAGGAGCTTCTCACCGCAGGGACCTCAGGTCCAAAAGACCCACTGTTCTCTTGGTTCTTGTTTATTGGTGGTATGAGGGCCCCTGTCTCTCTGCTCTCTTTCGTTTATATCTCAGGAGATGGATTTAAGACACAGAGTAACCTTGTAGATTGAGTCCTGCTTCATTAACGTAACTGCCTCTAATCCTGCCTCATTAACATCATAAAGAGGTAGGATTTACAACACATGTTAAAATCACATCAGATGACAAAACGGTGGACAGTCACACAATACTGGAAATCATGGCCTAATCAAATTGACAGATATTTTGAGGGAACACAATTCAATCCATAACAGTTGCTAAAATCCCTGCCTTACCTCAGCTTGTGTTGTAACCTAGAGCAGAAGGCAACAAAGCTGATCTGTAGAAGAGCATAAGTAGACTCTCAAATAGCCATTAAAAATGAGGTAAAACCTGAGTTAAGCCAGAATTAAGAACTGTCTGGTTGAGATCAACATAAGCTTGTAGGAAAGGCGCTGGAAATGCATGTAAACACTTTAAGAAATTGAGACAGCCCGAGAAGGTAATTTGTCAGTGTTTGTTAAGGAATGTCAGGTATCTCTTTCGGAAGAAGAAAGTTGTACCCTCGGGTTGTGCCATGATTTAAAAGCACTGCCCCTTTGAGCTCATTTATTTCTCTTCCCTGATGCCCAGAAATCAGCTTCCTAAACATTTGGGTACTCTTTTCATCTGTTTTCAATAGGATTTTTGGTAAAATAAGAACATTCCCATTGAGAGTTCTGGCCTTATTAGCTTTTGGTTCTTTTTGTCCTTTATCTTTTACCTTTATCATCCAGATTGAGTTCCCTAAATATTACTGTGAGGTTATCCTGTTTGGCTTCTGCCTTTCTCAGAGAAGTATCAGAATAGCGTAGCAGCTTTATTTGACTTTTTTTGTTTGTTTATTTAAAATGTATTTCTCTGCTTTAACTCATAATATTTTTCATTTACATTACATTTACTAAATGTATTGCAGCCCTATTTGTATGTGAAAATTTCCATCATGTGTGCATATAGAATGTTGAAGCTGGACATCATATTTGCTGTTATGTCTTTTCAGTTAAGGAACACATATTTCATTTGGTTTTATTCTCCTTACACCATTTTTAAATTCATTTTGCCTTATCTTGCCCCACAATTTTGCTGATTTACTAGCTTCTCACTTTTTATTTCAGCTGCCCAAACCTCTTTCCCTGATTCATTCTCCCAGATCCTGGGTAAATGAGCTACATTCTGGTAACTGGTATTGATAATGTAAAAGCTCTTGGATTTCTGTTTTCTCCATAATCATGTTTTGTTTTTTTTGTATTCGTTGATGAATGATTCAGTTTTATCAGTGTCTAAACTCACTCATTTAGCAAATATTTACTGAAAGTCAACTAACAGTAATAATGATAATTGCTATTTTCTAAACACCAATTGTGGACCAGACATAGTTTTTTTTTTTTTTAACTTTTTATTATGGAAATTTTCAAACATCTATAAAAGAAGATAGAGCATGGCCCTGTTTCTGTCAACCAGCTTCAATAGTTACCAATCCATGGCAAATTTTATATCATTTATATCCCCATCCAACTTGCTCCCTCCCATGTTGTTTTGAAGTAAATTCTGTATTATTTAACCTGTAAATATTTCAAAATGTAGCTAAATTGAAGGCTTTAAAAAAAAAAAAAACTATAATACCATTGTTATCACTGTTAGGTGCCATTGAGTCCGTTCCAACTCATAGCGACCCTATGCACAACACAACAAAACACTCTCTGGTCCTGTGCCATCTTCAAAATTGTTGCTATGCTTGAGCCCATTGGTGTAGCCACTGTGTCATTCCATCTCATTGAGGGTCTTCCTCTTACTCACTGGCCCTCTACTTTAGCAAGCATGATGTCTTCAGGGACTGATTCCTCCTGATAACATGTCCAAAATATGTGAGACATAGTCTCTCCATCCTTGCTTCTAGAGAGCATTCTGGTTGTACTTCTTTGAAGACAGATTTGTTCGTTCTTCAGGGAGTCCACAGTATATTCAGTATGTTTTGCCAACACCACAACTCATCAGTTCTTCTTTGGTCTTCCTTATTCATTCATTGTCTAGCTTTCACATGCATATAAGGCAGTTGAAACACCATGGTTTGGGTCAGGCGCACCTTAATCCTAAAGTGGCATCTTTGCTTTTCAATACGTTAAAGAGATCTTTTACAGCAGATTTGATTTCTTGACTGCTGCCTCCATGGGTGTCGTTTGTGGATCCAAGTAAAATTAAATCCTTGACAACTTCAATCTTTTCTGCATTTATCATGATGTTGCTTGCTGGTCCATTTGTGAGGATTTTTGTCTTCTTTATGTTGTGTAATCCATACTGAAGGCTGTGGTCTTTGATTTTCATCAGTGCTCAAATCCTCTTCACTTTCAGAAAGCAAGGATGTGTTATCTGTATAATGCAGGTTGTTAATGAGTCTCCCTCCAATCTTGATGCCCTGTTCTTTATATAGTCCAGCTTCTCAGCCTGTTTGCTCAGCATACAGATTGAATAGGTATGGTGAAAGGATACAACCCTGGTGCACACCTTTCCTGACTTTAAACCCATCAGTATCCCCTTGTTCTGTTCAAATGACTGCCTCTTGATTCATGTACAGGTTCCTCATGAGCACAATTAAGTGTTCTGGAATTCCCATTCTCCACAATATTATGCATAACTTGTGATCCACACAGTCAAATGCCTTAGCATAGTCAGTAAAACACAGGTAAACTTCTTTCTGGTATTTTCTACTTTCAGCCAGAATCCATCTGATATCAGTAATGATATCTCTGGTTCCATGTCCTCTTCTAAATGTGGCTTGAATTTCTGGCATTTCCCTGTTGATATACTACTGCAGCCACTTTTAAATGACCTTCAGCAAAGTTTACTTGCATGTGATATTAATGATACTGTTTGATAATTTCTCATTCAGTTGGTTCACGTTTCTTGGGAATAGGCATAAATATGAATCTCTTCCAGTTGGTTGGCCAGGTAACTGTCTCCAGATTTCTTGGCATAGACGAGTGAGCACTTCCAACGCTCTATCCATTTGTTCGAAACATTTCAATTGGTATTCCTTCAGTTCCTGAAGCCTTGTTTTCTATCAGTGCCTTCAGTGCAGTTTGGACTTCTTCCTTCAGTACCATCGGTTCCTGATCATATGTTAATTCCTGAAATGGTAGAATGTTGTCAACCGATTCTTTTTGGTATAGTGACTGTGTATTCCTTCCATCTTCTTTTGATGTTTCCTGTGTTGTTTAATATTTTCCCAGTAGAATTCTTCAGTATTGCAGCTGGGGTTTGAATTTTTTCTTCAGTTCTTTCAGCTTGAGAAATGTTGAGCGTGTTCTTCCCATTTGGTTTTCTATCTCCAGGTCTTTGTACATGTCACCGTAATACTTTACTTTGTTTTCTCGAGCTGCTCTTTGAAATCTTTTGTTCAGCTTTTTTACTTCAATATTTTTTCCTTTTGCATTAGGTCCTTGACAATCAAGAGCAAGTTTCGTAGTCTCTTCTGACATCCATTTAGGTCTTTCTTTCTCTGCTGTCTTTTTAATGACCTCTTGCTTTCTTCATGTACGATATCCTTGATGTCATTCCACAACTCCTCTGGTCTTCGGTCATTAGTGTTCAGTGCTTCAAATCTATTCTTGAGATGGTCTCTAAATTCAGGTAGGATATACTCAAGTTCGTACTTTGGCTCTCATGGGCTTGTTCTAATTTTCTTCAGTTTAATTGAACTTGCATATCAGTAATTGATAGTCTGATCTGTAGTTGGCCCCAGGCCTTTTTCTGACAGGTGATATTGAGCTTTTGCATCGTCTCTTTCCACAGATATAGTCGATTTGATTTCTGTGTATTCCATCTGGTGAGGTCCACATGTATAGTCACTGTTTATGTTGGTGAAAAAGAGTATTTGTAATTAAGAAGTTGTTGGTCTTGCAAAGTTCTACCATGAGATCTCCAGCATCATTTCTGTCACCAAGGCCATAGTTTCCAACTACCGATCGTTCTTCTTTGTTTCCAACTGTTGCATTCCAATCACCAGTAATTCACAATGCACTGTGATTGCATATTCGATCAATTTCAGACTGCAGAGGTTGGTAAAAATCTTCAATTTCTTTATCTTTGGCCTTAGTGGTTGGTGTGTAAATTAATAGTTGTATTTATACTTATTTATAGTCGTATGATTTATAGTAATGTGATAGTAGCATTATCACAACTAAAAAATAATTCTTTAGTATCATAAAATATCCAGTTTTTAAGCTTCCAGTTGTCTCATAAATATTGTAATTTTAAAATGTTATTTAGTTTATTCATTTAAATCAGGAAACAAATAAGGAGCATACATTACAATTGGTTGAAATGTCTCTTAAGTCTCTTTTAATATTTGGTTTTCTATTTCTTTTGTCCAGTAGAGTTTCCCACAGCCTGTATTTTGTTGCTTGCAGCCCTGTGGTGTCATTTAATAAGTGTTCTCTGTATATTTTCTGTAAATTGGTAGTTGAATCTAGAGGCTTGATTAAATTCAGGCTTGAATTTTCTGGGCATGACTGCTTCATAGTCATGGTGGTGTGTTCTTCCATCCGGAGGTACATAATTATCTGGTTGTGTCTTGTGTCTGTGATGTTAGCAGGAGTTGATGATCATTGCAACCAGTCCCAGTTCCTTTCTCTCCAGACATTGGTAATCCAAAGTTCATTTCTTGTAGATTCCTTAGGAATGACTCATGGGATCATACTCTTAACAGGTTCTCTAACCTTTATATTCAAAGCCAATTTATTTGGATATAAAATCCTTGATTCACATTTTTTTCCTTGAATATTTTAAATGTATTGTTTCATTTTCTTCTGGCTTAAAGTGTTGCCGTAAAAAGAAAAAAAGAATCCAAATGAAAATCTGTTTTTCCTTGCTTTGTTACTGATGTAGTCCTTTTGTCTGGATACCCAAAGGAATTTTTATTTTTCTTTAAAATCTTGTGATTTAACTAGATGATATGGCCCTGTGATTCTTCTGGATCAAATTATCTAGATAGGTAGTATGTCTTTTAATGTGCAGTTTCAAATCTTTTTTTTTTTTTTTTTTCTTATTTCAGAGACGTTTTCTAGAACTACAGTTTAGGTATTTGTTCACTTGCATTGCTTTGGTTTTAGTCTTTGGGATACTTATACGTATGCTGGACCTTCATTGCTTACTTTTTGTTTCAAATCATTTTTATTGGGTTCTTTATTCTTTAATTTTAGGACTTTATTCCTTTTTACATTCCATTTCCTTTAAGGCATTAAGAGTTGTATTTCATGCTCATGGTATTTCTTGTTTCATTTTTAATTCTGAAATGATTTTTTTAAATTTTCTAATTCTTTCCTGAGTTCTGTCATCTCATTTCTAACTTTTTCTAATTCAAATTTATGTTGTTCTTTCACATCTTCTATTATTTCTTATTTTAGGTTATTTTGAAAAAGGAGATTATGAAATATCAAAGAGCAAACTGGAGCTTCTGTTAAAATTAAGGCAAAGAGTTTTCTTGAAAGGACAGCTTAATCTGGATTGGGAAGCACTTCATGAGGATTCACAAGAGTACTCTGATGAAATGAATTTTTCACAAAGTTTCAGTACAGCAAATTCAAGAGCTTATGAGGAAACATTCTGATTGTTTGACATTTACAAAATGATGTTTTAACAGACACCAGCAATTATGAGATCCCTTAAGCATTGTTTTGTTAATCATAAAGTTTGAGTCAGTTAACATCTTGCTAATCTATGGATATTTTGGGGGCCAGCTTGAGTGACTGTCCTTCCTGGGAGCATGCTGTGGGAGTAAGGGAGGGAAGGGGAGCCTGCAAGCTTCCTGAGGTATTCTGGCTGAATGAACAGTGAACACCAAAAATGAAGTCTGGCCTATATCTTTGGCAGAAGCCTCTCCTATGCCAAACACCTAGAGTTTTGGGGCTCATTTACAAAATTTAACCTATGTTCTGGGCATGTCTTTCTGGCATGTGCTTTCATTGTCTGTAGGGTTGTTATTCTACTGTTTACTATTATTATTATTATTTACATAATAATTTGCATGGGATTTGACTGCAGTTCTTTTTTATTGCTAATTTTTATATGAAATTGGTTATTCTAAACTCTTAGAAGGGTAAGTCAGGATAGCTATTCTAGCTTCATAGTCCTTGAACCTCCTCTTCTCTTTTTGCAGTGATAAAAACTCACACTTTTGAAATCTTTGTATCTCCATTTTATTGTTCCTCTCCTGCTCAATCTGGATTCTACTCACAGCAATTTCTCCTCAGTATAGGGCTTCATTCTGGAAGGGAGTATTGATTTGTTAGTTTCAGTACTTCATAGGGCCAAGACTGCTCCAGTCCCTTTGGACCTTACTGAGAACAGATAAGGAAACTGAGTCTTAGGAAAGCTTAATGGAAGAGCTAGGGATTGAACCTAGGTCTCTTACTTTAAAGCCTATGCTTGTAACTACTATACTGTGCTATACAGTCTGGGATACAATTAAGAGTAGAATCTATGCATTATCCTATAGGGATACTTTGAAGAATTATTAACAGATAAACCTTTTAGAACTATCACTGCATGAATGAGGAGAGTCAGAGAAACCAACCATTAGGAGGCTGTGGGGTAAAGAATTTAACTTTACCCTAAGTAATTTGGTCTTTGCCCTTGGAATTTCCTGAATAATTTGTTATTCTGGAAACCCTGGTGACTTAGTGGTTAAGAGTTTGGCTGCTAACCAAAAGGTCAGCAGTTCAGATCCACCAGGCACTCCTTGGAAATCCTGTGGGGCAGTTCTGCTCTGTCCTATAGGGTTGTTATGAGTTGGAATCAACTCGATGGCAAGAGGTTTTTTTTTGTTGTTGTTGTTATTTTGAGCATTTGTGCTAATAAGTGGGGCCTTGCCAAACCTGAAAGACTACCATGTAGCCTCATATCAGCCGATGGAGCAAGGAGGGGGGGTGCATGATTCAATCAATCGTGCCTCTGCAGTGAGACCTCAATCGTGACTATGTAATAAGACCTCAGTAAGGGTTCTGGATATGTAAACTCCATGGGCTTATTGGTTGATGAAGGACATCGATGCACTTGGGGAGGGTAGCATGCCCTGTGACTCCATTTTGGGAACCCTCCTAGCCCTACATGTCTTCTTTATTTTGTATCCTTTTTTGCTGTAATTTTAACCATAGTGCTTTCCATGAGTCCTATGAGTTGTTTCAACAAATTATCGAGTTCTAAGGAGGAGTGGGAGTCAGCAGGTCAGAAGTGGGGCTGGGGGGTGGGTAAGAACCCCTGAGCTTATGGCCTGTATCTTGAGGGGGTAGAGGAACCCCGAATTTGTGGCCAGGAGGTCAGAAGTGATGGGGGGCTTGGAACCATCAAGCTTGTAGCTGGCATCCTGACAGAACTGAAGAAACCCTGAATTTGTAGCCAGCAGGTCAGAAGTGAAGGTGGCCTGTGGACTCCCAAACTTGCCGCTGGCATCTGAAGTCTTAGGCCTCCCTGGCAGTCTGGAGGACTGTGTGCTTTAGCTTGTGAGATCTGACCTAACTCCAGGTGGTTAGGGTCAGAAGAAGTGCTGCACAGGCAGCTGGTGTCAGAACTGAACAGAGAAGTGAAAAGTTGGGATTTGTTATATCCTCATAGAGGCTATTGCCGTAATCCCGATAAGAAGTGATGAAGGACCAAATCATGGTGGTGGGAATGGCAGAAAAACAGTGATAAATTGGAAAATATTTCGGAGAACTTTGTGGCAATTAATTGGATGTGGGAGGATAAAGAGAGGGAAGGGTGAAACATGACCCTTGGATTTCTAGCAACAGTAACTGGAAAAAGTTTGTAGGACTGATAAGATGGGTAACTACATTACCACAAATTTGGGTACTTGTATGTTCTGCCTGAAACACTCCCGGTCCCCATTATCTCTACCTAAATAACTTATTCCTGGTAATCTTCCTTAGCCAGGGTTTCCCCAAAAAGCAAGCCTATGATAAGGGTGTGTGTGCAGGCAGTTTATTTTGGAAAAATAAAAGGAACAAGAGTAGAGTTTGGAAAGAATAGGGAAGGTGGGTGTGCTATTGACTTGGTTACCACTGTGGGCAGTTGGGACTCAGTTCCACTGAAGACTCTCTAAGGAGCCATATAAAGTGTGCCTCAGAGTAGTCTGCATAAGACTTGGAAAAGGAGAATATTTAGTTACTGACTTCCTTTCCCCATTGGTCAAAGTTTGCCCTGTGGGTATAAATTCCTTCACACTTCAGAGTTTGTACATGGTGCTAGAATGACTGAGTGGGTTCCCACAGGTGTCCCATATGGTGGTTGATAGAAGTTCCAGGGCAGAAAATGAGAGATGAATGGTGCATAAGGTGAAGTGCTGTCAGGTTACACAGCTGGTTGTCATAGCCTCATAAATATATAGGGTAAAAAGATGGGCCCACAGAATGAAATGGGGCACAAGAAGTGTGTTCATTACCCTTTCAGGATTTGGCTAAACCTTAATTGCCTCCAGAACCCTTCCTTAGCCTTCAAGGCTAAGGTTAATTGCCTCTCTTAATTTGCTTCCTAAGCAAACTGGTACTTATCCTTATTACAAAGCATTTATTGCACATCCCAGATATTGCGTTCTTTTACAAATTGAAGGTTTGTGGTGACCCTGCATCAAGCAAGTCTGTTGGCACCATTTTTCCAACAGCATATGCTCACTTTGTATCTCTGTGTCACATTTTGGTAATTGTCGCAGTATTTCAAAATTTTCATTATTATTATATCTGTTAAGGTGGACAGTGATCTGTTACGGTAATGTGTGATCAGTGATCTTTGGTGTTACTATTGTAATTGTCCTGGGGTGCCAAGAACTGTGCCCATATAAGATGGCGAACTTAATTGATGAATGTGTGTGTTCTGACTGCTCCACCAACTGGGCATTCCCCAATCCCTCTCCCTCCCCTGGGGTCACCCTATTCCCTGAGACACAACAATATTGAAATTAGGTCAGTTAATAACCCTACAGTGGCCTCTAAGTGTTCAAGTGAAAGAAAGAGTCACACATGTCTCACTTTAAATCAAAAGCTAAAAATGATTAAGCTTAGTGAGGAAGGCATCAATATACCAAAGAGGCCAAAAGAGGCCTCTTGTGTCAAACAGCCAAGTTGTAAATGTAAAGGAAGTGTTCCTGAAGGAAATTAAACATGCTACTCCATTACTGTTCTGACAGACTAGAGGGACCCCGAGAGTATGGCCCCCAGTACCCTTTTAACTTAGTACTTAAGTCACTCCCAAGATTCACCCTTCAACCAAAGATTAAAAGCAAAAAACTCATTGCTCTTTAGTCATTTCCCACTCATAGAGACCATAAAACAAAACGAGATTAAAATGGGTACACCAGCTCAGGGGCAAGGACGAAAAGGCAGGAGAGTACAGGGAAGCTGGGAACAGGGAACCCAAGGTCGAGAAGGGGAGAGTGTTGACATGTTGTGGGGTTGGCAACTGTCTTAGTCACCTAGTGCTGCTGTAACAGAAACACCACAAGTGGATGGCTTTAACAAAGAGAAATTTATTTCCTCACAGTAAAGTAGGCTAAAAGTCCAAATTCAAGGTGTCAGCTCCAAGGGACGGCTTCCTCTCTCAGTCGGCTCTGGAGGAAGATTCCTTGTCCTCAAACTTCCCCTGGTCAAGGAGCCAGAGCTGCTTTCTTGGTGGCATGAGGTCCCCTGTCTCTCGCTTGCTTCCATCTTTTTTATCTCAAGAGATTGCCTCAAGACATTCCAATCCTGTAAGTTGAGTCCTGCCTCACTAACACAACTGCTGCCCATCCTCCCTTATTAACATCATAGAGGCAGGATTTACAACATACAGGAAAATCACACAATACCAGGAATCATGGCCCAGCCCAATTGCTACACACGCTTTTGGGGGGACATAATTCAATCCATGACAATAACTAGTGTCACAAAACAGTACGTATATTATTAATTGTTTAATGAGAAACTAATTTGCTCTGTAAACCTTCATCTAAAGTACAATAAAAGAAAAATAGTATAGTGGAAATGTTCCATAGTGTTAGATGCTCATAAAAAGAGAAAAAAAAAAAGTGCTACACCAGTGAATACACAAATGATAAGAAAGCAAAACAGCCTTGTTGCTGATACAAGTTTCAGTGGTCTGGATAAAAGATGAAACTAGCCACAACATTCTGTTAAGTCAAAGACTAATCCAGAGCAAGACCCTAACTTCTCTTTAGTTCTGTGAAGGCTGAGAGAGGTGAGAAAGCTGCAAAAGAGAAGTTTGAAGCTAGCAGAGGTTGGTTTCTGAAGTTTAAGGAAAGAAGCTGTCTCCATAATATAAAAATGCACAGTGAAGCAGCAAGTTATCCAGAAGATCTAGCTAAGATACTGATGAAGGTGGTTATGCTAAACAACAGATTTTCAGTATAGCTGGAACAGCCTTATATTGGAAGAAGATGCCATCTAGGATTTTATAGTTAGAAGTCAGTGCCTGGTTCCAGAGCTTCAGAGGATGGGCTGACTCTCTTGTTAGGGACTAATGCAGCTGGTGACTTTAAGTTGAAGCCAGTGTTCATTTACCTTTAGGAAAATTCTATGACCCTTAAGAATTATAATACATCTACTCTGCCTGTGCTCTATCAATGGAACAACAAAGCCTGGATGACGGCACATCTGCTTACAACATGGTTTACTGAATATTTTAAGCCTACTGTTGAGACGTTCTGTTCAAAAAAAAAGATTACTTTCAAAATATTACTGCTCATTGACAATGCACCTGGTTACCCAAGAGCTCTGATGGAGAGGTACAATGTTGTTTTCATGCCTGCTAACACAGCATCCATTCTGCAGCCCATGAATCAAGGAGTAATTTCGTGTTATTTAAGAAATACATTTCATAAGGCTATCACTGCCATAGATAGTATTCCTCTGATGAATCTGGGCAAAGTAAATTGAAAAGCTTCGGGAAAGGATTCACTATTCTGCATGCCATTAAGAACATTCGTGATTCATGGGAGGAGGTCAAAATATCAACATTAACAGGAATTTGGAAGAAGTTGATTCCAACCCTCATGGATGACTTTGAGGGGTTCAAGACTTCAGTGGAGGAACTAGTTGCAGATGTGGTGGAAATAGCAAAGAACTAGGAGTGGAGCCTGAAGATGTGAGTGTGTTGCGCCAATCTCATGATACATCTTTAACAGATGAGGAGTTGCTTCTTACAGATGAGCAAAGAAAGTGGTTCCTTGAGATGGAATCTACTCCTGGTGAAGATGCTGTCAACATGAAATGACAACAAAGGGTTTATAATATTACATAAGCTTAGTTGATAAAGCAGCAGCAGGGTTTGAGAGGATCGACTCTAATTTTCAAAGAAGTTTTATTGTGGGTAAAATGCTCACAAACAGCATCACATGCTACAGAGAAATCTTTCATGAAAGGAAGAGTCAGTCAGTGCAACATACTTCATTGTTGTTTTATTTTAAGAAATTGCCACAGCCAGCCCAGCTTTCAGCAACCACCACCCCGATCGGTTGTAGCCATCAACAGCTAGGCGAGACCCTCCACCAGCAAAAAGGTTACTCCTGAAGGCTCAGATGATGGTAGCATTTTTTAACAATATTTTTTAATTAAGGTATGTACATTATTTTTTCAGATATAATGATGTTGCACACTTAGTAGACTACGTTATAGTGTAAACAAAACTTTTATGTGCACTGGGAAACCAAAAAATTTGTGACTTTATTGCAATATTTGCTTTATTGCGGTGATCTGGAATCAAACCCGCTATATCTCTGAGTAAAATTGTTGTTGTTGTTAGGTGCCATTGAATAGATTTTGACTCAACGACCCCATGTGACAGAGTAGAACTGCCCCATAGGCTTTTCTAGACTAGATTGCCAGGTCTTTCTCCCACGGAGCCACTGGGTGGGTTCAAACCGCCAACCTTTCAGTTAGGAGCCAAGCACTTAACCATTGTGTATTGTAATTGGTATTATTTATTTGTTTCCCCCTCTAGATTTGCTGTCTCTTGACACACTGAGGTAGGATTAGAGGAGACTGAGGAGCAATTTTCTTATTTTAGATGAGAGAACCTACCAGTCACTTTAAATATTAAGAGCTTCAAGGACCTCTAGAGTTGGAATTTTATCTTATTCATTATAGAATCTACAGTGCCCAGCACAGAGTCTGATACTTATTAGTTGTTTAATAAATATTTCTGAATGAATGAATGGATTGATAAACAAGTAAAAGATGTGTTCAGTTTTAGATCTGTTAAGAATTAGATTCTAGTGGGATATCTAATAGGTAGTTGATATATTTAGGTAGAATTTAGGAATATCTGAGCTAGAGATACTGATCTGAGAGTCATCAGCTTATATATGAAAGCTAAAGTTATAAATGTGAGCCATCTTTCCCACAGAAGTGAGCAGAGTAAAGAAAATGTCAGATGTTGATGAAATATGTGGCAACTGATATTGACGATGATTGTACAATATGGTTAATGTAATTGATGTCACTAAATTATATACTTGGAAAACGTTGAATTGGCAAATGTTGTGTAATATGTATTTTTACAAAAAAAAAATTGTAAGCCTAAAAACAAATAAGTTTTGCAAAAAAGAAAAGAACAGAGTGCAAAGACCCTAAGGAAAGAGCAATACTTAATAAACAGGTGGAAGATGGCCCTCTGAGAGAGACTTGAGAGCCTCACGACCAAGGTTTTTTTTTTTTTTCTAAGAGTTTTTTTTTTTTTTTTTTTTTTTGGTACTTTAGATGAAGGTTGACAGAACAAACTAACCTCTCGTTAAACAGTACACATATTGTTTTGTGGCATTGATTACCAACCCCACAACATGTCAACGCTCTCCCCTTCTTGACCTTGGGTTCCCCATTACCAGCTTTCCTGTCCCCTCCTGCCCTCTAGTCCTTGCCCCAGGGTGGTGTGCCTTTTTAGTCTTGTATTGTTTTATGGGCCTGTCTACTCTTTGGCTAAAGGGTGAACCTCAGGAGTTGCTTCATTACTGAGCTCAAAAGGTGTCTGGGTGGCATACTCTTGGGGTTTCTCCAGTCTCTGTCAGGCCAGCAAGTCTGGTCTTTTTTGTGAGTTGAAATTTTGTTCTACATTTTTCTCCAGCTCTGCCTGGGATCCTGTATTGTGATCCCTGTCAGAGCAGTCAGTGGTGGTAGCCGGTCACCATCTGGTTGTGCTGGACTCAATCTGATGGAGGCCGTGGTAGTAGTGGTCCGTTAGTCTTTTAGACTAATTTTTCCCGTGTCTTTGGTTTTCTTCATTCTCCCCAAGGGTGTTTTTTAATCGATAATTTTAGTGTGGTTCAAAAATCAAAAAGTATAAAAAGGTTTAAAGTGAAATGTTTCCCTTTCCCCCTTGTCCACCGGCCACCCATTTGTTCTTCCTTTAGCAATCACCGTTATTAGTTTCTTGTACTTTGAGGGTATTTTAAGCTGGGAGCAATTTGCACATTTTTTCAGAGAGTAAATGGGCCAGTTGAGAAGAACAGAAGAAAGAGGATAAATGATGGACAAGGTCCCTAAAGAGGCAAGAAGGAATGAAGGAACAGCCTTGGTTAAACAGGAGGAAAGTTACATCTTCCATTAAAATGAAGGAACAGGAGGGAAGAAAAGGCTTAAAAGCAAATAAGGAGGGAGAGTCAGGAATTAAAATAATTCACTTCCAATGCCTCTATTTTCTTGATGAAGTGGAAGGCAGTGTTGTATGTTGAGAGTGTGTAAAGAGGAAGGTGTAGGATTGGGATCTGAGAGTACTGAAGCTTTAAAATTACTGCTGGAAAGTGGAAGAGCTGACTAGGGACACTGAGAAGGAAGCAGATCTAGGCAGCATCAGGGGTGCGGCTGAGACTGAAGGGTATAAATTTATAATTGCTGTAGTTAGAACAGTTGTGGGTTTTTTTTTCCCCCTTTCACTATTGTTCAGGTGTCCAGGTGTAGGGAAGAAGACATACTTGGATTGATCAGGAATAGGGGCAAGGCCATTACTTGTATCCGCTGAACAGAGGGGGAAAACTGAGGTTAGGAGGAATGAGATTTGGCTAAGGACTCAATGTACACAGATCTTCCTTCTCTTTTTTCTTGGCAAGAGGTTGGCAGAAACTTACCTCCCAGAGCCAATCCCTTCAGTTTGGACCTGGGTTCTTAGTAAGAGTTTAACCATTCCTCTTCTGTGGGACACTTAGGTTGCTTTCATTTCTTTCACTGACTGTAGTGCTGCAGTGAACATCCTTGTACCAGTTTCTGCACCAGTTTCTTTGTCGTCTTTTTGGGAAGGTAGATACCTAGAAGTGATATGTAGGTTGTAAGGTATGTTCATCTCCAGCTTTATTAAGTATTCCCAAATTATTCTCCAAAGTAATCATACCAGTCTGTACTCCCACCAACAGTGTGAATTTTAGTTTCTCTCTGTCCTCACCAATAGTTGGTATTGTCAGACTTGTAAGTTTTCACCAATAAGATGGGTATGAAGTGATACCTCATTGTTGTTTTAATTTTGCATTTTCTTAATTACCGGTGAGTTTGAGGATTTTTTGCTAGATATGTTGATGATTTTCATTATTCAGTGAACTTCCTATTCATCTTCTTTGCCCATTTTTTTGTTTGGATTGTTTATCTTTTTGTTAATAATTTGCATGTGCTCCGTATATTTTGTATACTAATCCTTTGTCAGTTATATGGGTTGCAAATATCTTTTCCTGGTCTATCACCCTATTTTCTTTTTGTTTATAGTGTCTTTTGTCATATAAAAGTTTTATATTTTCTTTGTGGGTGACTATATCAGTCTTTTTGTGTCTGACTTTAAAATGATGACAAAGATAGACTGTTGTCGTCTAAAAGCTTTACAGTTTTGCCTTTCATATTTGGATCTTTAAACCAGTATTTATATTTGTAAATGATATGTAATAGTTACCTAATTTTATCTTTTTTTTTAAATGGGTAGTCATTTGTCCAAGCAGTCTTTTTGACTTTCATTCTTTTTCTTTATGATTTGTGATTTGTGTGCCATGCTTTAGAAATTCTTCCCTATCCTGAGGTCTTAAGAGATATCTTCTTATAACCTCTTCTAAAAGTTTTAAGGTTTTTTTAATATTTTTCCTCCTTGATTTATACCAAGTTTCATTTATACATGGAACTATTTCTAAACTTTTTAGTCTGTTCCACTGATCTAGTTGACTTTTCTTTCACCAATACCCTATTATTTTAATTACCATAGCTTTACAGAAATTTTCTGTAGTAAGATGACTCTCCTCTACCTCACTTATTATTATTACTATTTTTCTTAAAAATTGTCTTGGTGGTTCTTCATCTTCAACATATGACTTTTGGTATCAGGCGTGAAAAATCATTTTGGCATTTGATTGGAATTACAGTGGTTTTCAGATTAATTTGGGAGAATTGGTATTTTATAAATACTGAGTCTTTCCATTCCTTGAATATAATGTACATCTCTTTTTATTAAATTCATCTTTTATGTCTTTAAAAGGTCCACACATTATATACTTTTTAGTCTCTTGATCTAGAACAATTCCCCTTCCTCCTCATCTACTTTTTTTCCTTATGTCCGTGACTTACTGTAGAAAACAAGTTATTTGTCCTGTAGAATCTCCCACATTTCTGGATGTTTCTGATTGCTTTTTGGTGGTATTATTTAACTTGTTTCTGTATCCTAGTATTTTCCTATAAACTGGAATTTAGATCTAAATGTTGACTAAATTCACTTTCGACTTTTTTGGGAAGAATATTTCATATGTGATATGTATCTTGTATTGCATTGCATCCAGATCTGAAGTTTCAAACATATTTCTCTAAAAAGCCCTAATGGGAGACTTCTTTTTTTTTTTAGTTTTTGTTGTGCTTTAAGTGAAAGTTTACAAATCAAGTCAGTCTCTCATATAAAAATTTATATACTCCTTGCTACATACTCCTAGTTGTTCTCCCCCTAAAGAGACAGCACAGTCCATCTTTCCACTGTCTATTTTCATGTCCATTTGGCCAGCTTCTGACCCCTTCTGCCCTCTCATCTCCCCTCCAGACAGGAGCTGCCCACATAGTCTCATGTGTCTACTTGATCCAAGACGCTCACTCCTCACCAGTACCATTTTCTATCCCATAGTCCAGTCCAATCCCTGTCTGAAGAGTTGGCTTTGGGAATGGTTCCTGTCTTGGGCTAACAGAGGGTCTGGGGACCATGACTTCCAGGGTCCTTCTAGTTCCAGTCAGACCATTAAGTCTGGTCTTCTTACAAGAATTTGGGGTCTGCATCCCACTGCTCTTCTGCTTCCTCAGGGGTTTCTGTTGTGTTCCCTGTCAGGGCAGTCATCAGTTGTAGCTGGGCACCATCTAGATCTTCTGGTCTCGAGCCAATGTAGTCTCTGCTTTATGTGGCCCTTTCTGTCTCTTGGGCCCATAATTACCTTGTATCTTTGGTATTTGTCATTCTCCTTTGCTCCAGGTGGGTTGAGACCAATTGATGCATCTTAGATGGCCATGTGCTAGTGTTTAAGACCCCAGATGCCACTCTTCAAAGTGGGATGCAGAATGTTTTCTTAATAGATTTTATTATGCCGGTTGACCTAGATGTTCCCTGAAACTTTGATCCCCAAACCCCCGCCCCTGCTTCGCTGGACTTCGAAGCATTCAGTTTATTCAGGAAACTTCTTTGCTTTTGGTTTAGTCCAGTTGTGCTGACCTCTCCTGTATTGTGTGTTGTCTTTCCCTTCACCTAAAATAGTTCTTGTCCACTAATTAGTGAACACCCTCTCCCTCCCTCCCTCCTTACCCTCATAACCATCAAAGAATATTTTCTTAATCTGTTTAAGCTATTTCTCGAGTTCTCATAATAGTGGTCTCATGCAATATTTGTCCTTTTGCCTCTGACTAATTTCACTCAGCTTAATGCCTTCCAGATTCCTCCATGTTATGAAATGTTTCACAGATTCTTCACTGTTCTTTATCAATGTGTAGTATTCCACTGTATGAATACACCATAATTTATTTATCCATTCATCCCTTGATGGACACCTTGATTGCTTCCATGTTTTTGCTGTTGTAAACAGTGCTGCAGTGAACATGGGTGTGCATATATCTGTTCGTGTAAAGACTCTTAATTCTCTAGGATGTATTCCAAGGAGTGGGATTGCTGGATCGTATGGTAGTTCTATTTCTAGCTTTTTAAGGAAGCAGCAAATCGATTTCAAAAATGGTTGTACCATTTTACGTTCCCTAGTGGGAGACTTTTGAGGGGAGTGGTGTTTATAGACTACAACCTGGGCTCTAGGATAAACAGAAGCTTTTACATTTAATGTAGTTGACTTTCATTCTTTTTATGATTTGTTATTTGTGTGTCATGCTTCAGAAATTCTTCCCTGTACTATGAATCAGAATTGACTAGATGGCAGTGGGTTTGGTTTTTTGATTTTCCTATCCTGAGGTTTTAGAGATATTGTCTTATAATCTCTTCTAAAAGTTCTAAGGTTTGACTTTTCACATTTGAGGCTCTAATTCACTTGGAATTGATATTTTGTATGTGTTTTAAGGTACAGATCCAATCTTATCTAATTTAATTTTATTTTTTACTTACAGATGATCCATTATTCCAGCACTACTTATTGAATAGTCCATTCTTTCCCCCATTGATCTGCAGTGTTCTAGAGTCATACATCTGGTATATGTGTGTATGTTTTTACGCTGGCTATTCTGTTTCACTGAGCTGTTTTTCTTACTCTACACCAAGACTGTGCATTAGGTGCCAAAGTCTCAGTAAATGCATTGAGTAACCAAGTGGCTGATAAGATGTCTGCTAGGTGCAGCCAGGTGGCATATGTTACATTCAAATTCAATTTTTATTTGAGTGCAATAGTGGGTTAGAGACATAGTAACAAGGAATTAGGAGAGTACAAGGTGCTCTGTAGGGGAATATTGGGAAGCACTGCTGGGCTATGCTTATCAAAGAAGAAACCCTTCATAAATGTGACTTTTGAATCAAGTCTTTTAGGAAGAATAGAAATTGCTGATAGTAGGGAGGTGTGAAGGGATAATGGGAAGAGGAGGAAATATCTGAAAATGTTGGTAAATCCCCTACTTTAACAGTGGAAGTTAAGAGGGAATATTTTCCGTTCCAAATTCTGTGATCTGAAGGCCTTACTCAGTATAAATATGTACCTCTAAAACTTTTAACCGGGTCTATATTTCTCTGAAATATACTAAAAATGAAAGCAAACATATTATTTAAATAATTAGTAGTCTTTTTTTCTTTCTGGGTGGCAGCCTGAATTATATACATTTAAAGTTTTATTTGATCTTTCTTTTTTTTTTTAGAAGTTGGATGATATTTGAGAGAACAGAAAGTAGATGGAAAATGAGGGAATTGAGAAGCAACAGAGACACTACTTTGGTGTAGGAGTAAGCAGTAACAGCCATGGTTCACACAAGATCTCTACCTGCAGCCAGCTGAGCACTTCTGAGGATGCTTAAATTAGCTACGGCTTTATAAGTGAATACATTTGAGAAATTAATTTATTACTTCAGAACTTTAATTTCTATCCCTAAAAAACTGCCCTAACTTTATTAACTGATTGTTGTTAGTTGCTTTTGATTCGATTCCGACTCATGGCGATCCCATGTATGCAGAGTAGAACTGCTCCATAGGGTTTTCAAGGCTGTGACCTTTCAGAAGCTGATTGCCAGTCCTGACTTCCGAGTAGATTCAAACTGCCAACCATTATTCTATTAGTCTAGTGCTTAACCATTTGTACCACCCAGGGACTCATTAGCTGATTATATGAAGATATAATTTTTATTTTCCTTGAAGTTACCTGGAACATTTGCTCTGAAAGTCTTTCATATTTACTGTTTGTGTCTGGCATTCTGGATTTCTATTCTGAACAGTTACAAAAGGTAGATGGCATTATTCTATTTCACAGTTGAGAAACCTGATACTCAGAAAGCTGAAATAACCTACCCAAGATCCTATGCCTGGTTAGGTGCTGAGCCAGGGCTAGAAGCCAGCCTGGGTTTTGAGATGCATTTGTGTATTTCAAATGCCCATGCTTTTTTCACTCTGTTATGTTGCCCCCAGAAGATAAGCCTCAGTAGCACTTATAATCCACTCTGACTCTAGTCTAGACCCTTGGCATAAGACCAGGTTTAGTTGGTCTCACATTTTCCAAATTACTTTATTCTTTTCTTTTTAGAGTCTGTGGGATACATATATGTAGAATTTAGTGTGTAGATTAGATAGTCATACATATGTATAGAACTCTTTTAAAGAATGTAATTCAGTGGCTCTTAGTATGCATAGAACTCTAAGTATTTTTGTGTAAAACATATTTAAAAACTAGCAAATCTGCTAACAAGACTCAAGAAACTGTATAGCATCCATATCTCAAGTGTGCAGCTATTGCTTGCAGGCATCTTTCTCCAAGTGGAGAAGAAATTAAGTATTATAGGAAGACCTTCCATCCTGTGTCTAGAGCCACATGAGCAAGAATCCTGGTGAAGTTAAGGTGTGGTCTGTACTCAGCACATGAAGCAAAGCTGGTGGGCTTCTTGGGCATTGAACCTGGTCCACATTAGAGTTGTTCCTTTGAAATGATCAGCCATTTGTGCCATTTTTGTGCTTTAGAAACAAAATGCAGTTATTCTTTAGATACATGCTTTGAGAACAGGTTAGTGAGATGTATTTAAGAAGCTTTAGCAGAGCTCTGTACCCTATGTTTAAAGCATTTATCTTATATTGCAGGTCTCATTGCTTCTCTTGGTTTAGAAATTGTAAAGCTGATAATGTTTGTATTTAATCTAGACAGGAATCTTTCTTTGGCCTCAGGCAAGCTTCATTTACCCTCTGCCTCAGTTTTACAACCAAGAAAATAGGGGTAATGATACACAGTAGTTGTTAGAGGTTTAGTTATTTAGTCCTTTGATGTAGGAAAAAGACTATTGTTATATGTCTTATGAAACAGCTAACATGCTACAACAAAGAACAAACTATGCCAATGAAATCCCCATCCGGGAGACAGCTTATTAGAAAAATTGAGCATATGTGCTATTTTTAGATGTTCAAAAAGCTAACTGCAAGTTATTTTCAATTGCGTGTTTGATGTCTTTATCAAATTACAAATCTGTCTTTCACTCCTAGAACCTCTTATTTTGCCCAAGGATTTGTTTTTGGCAGATTTCTATCTGCTAAAAATAATGAATGCAATTTGATTAAGGGAAGATTTGAGAACTTGGTCTCAACTTGCACGAAGACCTTTTTAAGTGGCAGCGTTTCTCCTTATGACTGCTTTGGTGGTCTGTGGTTGCCAAGAAGGACCTCAGGACATCTTTGATGATCCCTTCTTTGAGCCCGCTGGTGGTATAGTGAAAGCCCAAGAATTATGGCAGAAACAAGTTGGAAGAAGAATTTTGGAACCTTCCCCCCCCCCACCCCCCCCGCCCAGCAAATCTCAATGGAACTTTTCTCCTGACTGTACTAACTTAGTATATGGATCCACACGTTTGAAGTGTTCTCATCTTACCCCCTCACAGACTGCTACATGTTGAAACTGATCTGTGGGATGGGACTTCTGTAGCCCTGTGCTTCATCTGGTAACCAGCAAACGTGTAAGCTCCTGTGTTAGGGCCTGATCCTTTTGAGTCATTTTCCTACTCCTGTAGGGACCCTTTCATAAAATGAAAGGGCTGTAAGGTAGAAGGAAAGGTGATAGCTAAGAACTGTGATAAAAAAAAAAAAAAAAACCCAGGTTGTCATCACAAACTATCTTTACTTTTGGGCGACAAGCAGCCTACATGGCTTAGATTTTTTGAAACTCTGGGTAGGGCCATCTGATGCTGCTATGAATCCAAGATAACACTACAACCCGACTGGTGGAATTGTCCTTTGCCATTTGTGGGAAGTCAGTGAGCATCTGTCACCATTACCAGGAAGTTCATTTGAAATAGCCTAAGTCACTCAACTGTTTTTTAGGTTTAACTTAGTCATCATCTGCTCCAACAAGCCTTCCCTGACCTTCTAAGACTGGATTAGGTGTCATTTTTCTGTACTTGCATAAGAAATTGAAATTACCTGTTATTTGTCATCTCCCTGCACTAGACTGTGAGACAAGGACTAGATCTGGGCCTGCCACAGAAAGAATGCTCAATATGTATTTGTTAAATTAATGAATGACAGATGGAGGCAAGCTCTTTGTAAACATTTAGAACAAGCTCTTATTTCTTTAATATAGTAACAGGTGTTTATGTGAGCCTAAGGATGAGTTTCAGTGATTATAGACCAGAGAGATTCTGGCACTGGCTGCTTGTGTTCACTCTTTTTTGCATCTGTAAGTTCCCAACAAGCCCTAAGTTTACCGATACGGCTGGCCCTCTACTCCAAGTAGATTCTCCAGGGGGAGGATTTTTTTTCTGGGATGAGGGGGTGAAGAGGCAGGGTGGTATGGTAAAAAGAACATAGACCTTTGGCTTTCATAAAGGCAGGTAGACCTGGATTCTAGTCTTCTGCCACTCACTAGCTGTGTCACCTTGGGTGAGGTTATAAATCCTCTCCAAGCTTGTATTTAATCCATATTTAAAATATTCATTTGTTCATTATTCAGCAGATAAGTATCGAACACCTACTGTATGCCAGGCACTATTCTAGGTGTTAGAAATATAGTGGTAAACCAGATAAATAAATCCCTGCCCTCATGGAGCTACTCCATAAAGGAGAGGGAGAGACAATAAGTAAAAAAATAAATAATTTCAGATGGTAGCAGTGCTAAGAAGAAAAATAAAGCAGGATAAAGGGATAGAGAGTAGTGGAGAGGATGGAGAGTTCTTTTAGATAGGAGATAACGTTTGAAAAGAAACTCTAATGATGTAGGGTAGTGAGCCATAAGAAGATCTGGAAGAAAATCTTACCTTGTAGAGAGAATAGCAAGTGCAGAGACACTGAGGTAGGGATGAATTTGGCATGTTTGAAAAACAGCAAGAAGCCCAATGGGACTGGAATGTAGCAATTGAGTGGTGGAATGGTAATACACAAGGCCTGAGAGTTAAGAGAAGACCAGATCAGATAGGATGTGGAGTTTAGATTTTATTTTATTGGGAAGCTTTTAGAGAGTATTAAATGACATCATCTGATTTATACTTCTAAAAGATAACTCTAGCTGCTATTTGGAAAATAAGGCCATAGTAGGACAGGATGGAATCAGGCAAACCAGTCAGGAGATGATCTCAGTAGTTTAGGTTAAGATAATGCTGACTGTGACTAGAACAATAGTAGTAGAAGTAATTAAATTCAAAACATATGTTGAAGGTAGAGCTGATTAAGTGTACAGAATAAGGAAAAGAGACAGCTATCATCCTGTGATCTCCCTTTACCATCGTCCTGAGGATTCTCTTGGCTTCTTCCTTGAGTTTAATGCCTTCTTGCCTAGAAAACATATTTTGCTTTTCCTTGGTTTACTCTCCTTGTTTTTATGGGACACATACTAGAGCTTTCTGACAAAAAGGTAAATTTTTTGAGAACTTTCACGTCTATTTGTCAGCACTAGGTTGAACCACTGGGACATAAAAGAGCTCTTTATGAAAATTCCTCAACGTAATAAAGGGCATTTATACAAAGCCAACAGCCAACATCACCCTAAATGGAGAGAGCCTGAAAGCATTCCCACTGAGATCGGGAACCAGACAAGGATGCCCTTTATCACTGCTCTTATTCAACATTGTGTTGGAGGTCCTAGCCAGAGCAATTAGGCTAGATAAAGAAATAAAGGACATCCAGATTGGCAAGGAAGAAGTAAAAGTATCTCTATTTGCAGATGACATGATCTTATACACAGAAAACCCTAAAGAATCCTCAAGAAAACTCCTGAAACTAATAGAAGAGTTCAGCAGAAAATCGGGATACAAGATAAACATACAAAAATCAGTTGGATTCCTCTACACCAACAAAAAGAACATCAAAGAGGAAATCACCAAATCAATGCCATTTACAGTAGCCCCCAAGAAGATAAAATACTTAGAAATAAATCTTACCAGAGATGTAAAAGACTTATACAAAGAAAACTACAGTACACTTCTGCAAGAAACCAAAAGAGACTTACGTGAGTGGAAAAACATACCTTGCTTGTGGTTAGGAAGACTTAACATTATGAAAATGTCTATTCTACCAAAAACGATCTATACATTTAATGCAATTCTGATCCAAATTCCAATGACATTCTTTAATGAGATGGAGAAACAAATCACCAACTTCATATGGAAGGGAAAGAGGCCCCGGATAAATAAGGCATTACTGAAAAAGAAGAACAAAGTGGGAGGCCTTACTTTACCTGATTTTAGAACCTATTATACCACCACAGTAGTCAAAACAGCCTAGTACTGGTACAACAACAGATATATGGACCAATGGAACAGAATTTGAGAATCCAGACATAAATGCATCCACATATGAGCAGCTGATATTTGACAAAGGCCTGAAAACAGTTAAATGGGGAAAAGACAGTCTTTTTAACAAATGGTGCTGGCATAACAGGATATCCATCTGCAAAAAAATGAAACAAGACCCATACCTCACTCCATGCACAAAAACTAACTCAAAATGGATCAGAGACCTAAATGTAAAATCTAAAACGATAAAGATCATAGAAGAAAAAATAGGGACAATGTTAGGAGCCCTAATACATGGCATAAACAATATACAAAACATTATTAAGAATGCAGAAGAAAAACTAGATAAATGGGAGCTCCTAAAAATCAAACACCTATGCTCATCCAAGGACTCCACCAAAAGAGTAAAAAGACTACCTACAGACTGGGAAACAGTTTTCAGCTATAACATTTCTGATCAGCGCCTGATCTCTAAAATCTACATGATACTGCAAAAACTCAATTGCAAAAAGACAAATAACCCAATAAAAAAATGGGCAAAAGATATGAATAGACACTTCACTAAAAAGACATTCAGGTAGCTAACAGATATATGAGAAAATGTTCACGATCATTAGCCATTAGAGAAATGCAGATCAAAACTACAATGAGATTTCATCTCACTCCAACAAGGCTGGCATTAATCCAAAAAAACCACAAAAGAATAAATGTTGGAGAGGCTGTGGAGAGACTGGAACACTTCTACACTGCTGGTGGGAATGTCAAATGGTACAACCACTTTGGGAATCGATTTGGTACTTCCTTAAAAAGCTAGAACTAGAACTACCATACGATCCAGCAATCCCACTCCTTGGAATATATCCTAGAGAAATAAGAGCCTTTACACAAACAGACATAGGCACACCCATGTTTATTGCAGCACTGTTTACAATAGCAAAAAGGTGGAAGCAACCAAGATGCCCATCAATGGATGAATGGATAAATAAATTATGGTATATTCACACAATGGAATACTATGCATCGATAAAGAACAGTGAAGAATCTGTGAAACATTTCATAACATGGAGGAACCTGGAAGGCATTATGCTGAGTGAAATTAGTCAGTTCCAAAAGGACAAATATTGTATAAGATCACTATTATAAGAACTTGAGAAACAGTTTAAACTGAGAAGAAAACATTCTTTTGTGGTTACGAGAAGAGGGAGGGAGGGAGGGTGGGAGGGAGCATTCTCTAGTTAGATAGTAGATAAGAACTACTTTAGGTGAAGGGAAAGACAGCACACAGTACAGGGAGGTCAGTACAATTGGACTAAACCAAAAGCAAAGAAGTTTCCTGAATAAACTGAATGCTTCGAAGGCCAGCGTAGCAGGGGCAGGGGTCTGGGGACCATGGTTTCAGGGGACATCTAAGTCAATTGGCATAATAAAATCTATTAAGAAAACATTCTGCATCCCACTTTGAAGAGTGGTGTCTGGGGTCTTAAACACTAGCAAGCAGCCAGCTAAGGTGCATCAATTGGTCTCAACCCACATGGATCAACGGAGAATGAAGAATACCAAGGACACAAGGTGATTACAAGCCCAAGAGACAGAAAGGGCCACACGAACCAGAGACTATATCATCCTGAGACCAGAAGAACTAGATGGCGCCCAGCTACAACCGATGACTGCCCTGACAGGGAACACAACAGAGAACCCCTGAGGGAGCAGGACAGCAGTGGGATGCAGACCCCCAAATTCTCATAAGACCAGACTTAATAGTCTGACTGAGGCTTGGAGGGACCCCAGTGGTCATGGCCCCCAGACCTTCTGTTGGCCCAGGACAGGAACATTCCCGAAGCTAACTCTTCAGACATGGATTGGACTGGACAATGGGTTAGAGAGGGATGCTGGTGAGGAGTGAGCTTCTTGGATCACTTGGACCCTTTAGACTATGTTGGCATCTCCTCTCTGGAGGGGAGATGAGAGGGTGGAGGGGGTTAGAAGCTGGTGAAATGGACACGAAAAGAGTGGAGGGAGAGAGCAGGCTGTCTCATTAGGAGGAGAGTAATTGGGAGTGTGTAGCAAGGTGTATATGGGTTTTTGTGTGAGAGACTGACTTGATTTGTAAACTTTCACTTAAAGCACAATAAAAATTATAATAATTAAAAAAAGAGCTCCTTATGGAGCTCAAAGTCTAGGTGGGAAAGCAAACATGTAATCCAATTAGTGATATAAATGCTATAATGGTTCGAAAAAGGCTTCATCTCTCTCTAACTTGATGATAAATGTGTGATGGGGTGGGAAAAGAAAGTAGAGAATGCATTTTTGGCAGTTTATTTTGGCAAGTTAATATTGGCTATGTACACGGGAATTATGGGAGAGAAGGCTGAATTAGGTAGGTGGAGTCATGTTTTGAAGGCCCTTAATGTCATGCTAAAGAATTTGAATCAATCCCGTAGAGTAGTGGTTTCCAAAATAGGGTATATCCACCGCCATAGGGTGTGCTTGCAGGGTGGACTACCAGAGGAAAATATTAGAATTTATAGTTATTTTTATTTACTCTCTTCCTTTTAAAATGTCTGTTTTTTTATGTGTTTTATAATGAGCATATTATATCGTAGTAATTCATGTAATTTAAAATAAAATTTTAAAATGTAAGATAAGTGTTCGATTTTTATTTTATGTTTGGAGACCACTGTTGCAGGGTGTCTTCAAGCTGGGAAATGATATATAAGTAGTGGAAATTGTAATATGGACTAGAATAGGGGAAAACTAAAGCAAGGGAGACTACCTAAGAAAATAGTTAAGAAAAAGATTTTGAGGCCTGAATTAAGGGAGTGCAGTGGAGATAAGAGAGGAGGACTTGGCAACCAGGGAGATGTTGGAATGAAGGGGCTGGCAGGAGAGGGAAGACTGCAGGACTATGGCGAGGTTTCTAACTTCAGATCCTGGATGATGATGACACTGTGATGGAGCTAAGGAACATAGGAAGGGTGTTTAGCTCTGAGCCTAAGCATTATCACCTTTCTTACTTGCACACTGATTTGGTAACTCCTTCTTGCACCTACTGCCCTAATTTCAGTGAATACAAAGTGACAGTTGGCCCTTGAATATGCTGTGCACTTTTGGGACTGCAGACTGGGAATCTTTTCCAAGTACTTTCAGCAGAATTTGAGCCTAGCGAGGTCTCCATTGCAGGTAGCCATTGGTGTTTATCAAAGTGCATAACTACTGTTGGGGAATGGATTGAGACTGATCCACATAGGAAAATATAAATTGTGACCATTCTTAGTCACACCAAGTAGCTGAATTCATTAGTTGCATATGTGCAGGGGCGGAGTGCAGCATGGTGATTTGGACCATAGCCAGCTTTTGGGGAAATGCTGGGCAGGTAAAGGCATGGTAGTTACCTTGCCCTGACAGTTTTTTTTCCAGGGCAGTCAGTGTGTTTTTCTTTCTCTTTGCCGTAGGGAATTGTTTGCCAGATTGTTATTTATAACAATCTGTTGTAGAACAGCTGCCAGGAAAAGAGCCTATTCCCAGGAGGTCTCTACCTCCCACCCCACCATCACCACCATGCACATGTACCTCCGGTTTTCTGACTTAACTTCTGCATTTTTTCTCTAGTTTTAGTTTTTGCATTTTTCCTCTAGTGGTTTTGACTTGATTGAAAATGTTCTTAAAATGAGAGATTTCTGTGCTTTGCCATGGCTTGGTGATTTGGTTTCTGAGCTTAATTTGTTTGCTTTAGCCATGACCAAGTGGCAGAAGCTTGAATTTCAAATTCCTGATGTCCTCAAAGTGCTGTCTTCCCTTGGGGACCTTGTGTGTTTCCACTTTATCAACAGTGCACACATTTGCTGTCTTTCAGAGTTGTGCTTTTTGCTGTTGTCCTTGCCGTGGCTCCTCTAGGAGCAGACTTGGGCTGACGCATACTGAGGACTTTTGAGTGAGTAGGGAGTAGGGAGATTCCAGTTGGTTTACTGTGGAAGAAAAGACTGTTGCAGTTAGAACAGAACTGGTCCCATGAAACACAAGGCAGCTGAGGGTTGGTGAGATTAAGGAGCTATCAGGTTGATTGCATTTCAGATATACAGCTGCTTCACAGTCCGAACAGTCCATGTTTATTCATGGCTTGTGATCACATGTGATAAGAATACCTCTCTGGCACTTATCAGTTTTTCTACTTTCTCCCTCTGGGCTCCACTTAGTAGAAGAGTATTTACATTTCTAGACTGCTTTACATTTTTTAGAATAAAAATCTAAGCAGTGATCATTTATTTTCTTTTTATTGCACCTTTTATAAAAATATAAAGAAAAATAGTATTATGAAGGTGTAAGTAAAAAAAGTAAGAGAGATTTATTTTTCCTTTCAGGCTTTTGTTTCTTCTTCTAGGATTTCCAGCTTTGGAAACAAAGTACATTGATCAATCAGACAGCAAAGACTTTCCTTTGGAACTGATAGGGTTCCAAAGAGGATGGCAGTTTGTTTGGTCTCAGTGAATCTTACATGGTACGTTTTCTGGGAACAGAGTCAGGAGAGGGATTGATGAAACAGCACCTCCGTCTGTATGTCTGTATCCTGGGCCCTGCCCTTTCAGACCTAGCTTTTCTTTTCACACCAAGAGCAGATGGCAACCAGACATCCTGAGGGGTAGGGGGACCTGTTCCTGGTGCTCCTTGGGGATTTTACATTCAGTTTTGCAAAAAGTCATCTAAAAGCCTGTTCACAATTATGCAGGACTTGTAAGGTATTCACTATACTGACAGATTTAAGTACTTTTGCAGACATTAAATGATAACAGCATTTATTTTCCAAGACAATGTTGTCACTGCCACAGAAGCGTTAGGGTCTTTGCCTATACTTTGGAGTGCACTTAATGATTCAATTTATTGTAGAACAGCCAACTTACAAAATCAGTCATCTTATCAGAGAAAGTTAGAAAAATAGAAAGGAGATTTTTCTTCAGCAAACTGTCTTTTCCATTATGATGAAATGGAGCAACCTCTATACTGCTTTAGTGACAATCGTATGGATGTTTTTAGTAATGGCCACATGTCCCCTGTCTTTCTGCAGACTGTTTCTTCCTTAGCTTGCCTCTATGTGGGCTGATTTGTTAGTGTTTGGTGGTTCCTGGATAGTGAATTGCAGGCTTAGGAGTTTTTTCCTAAGATGTTTACAAGAACTTTTTTTTTTTTTTCCCCCAGATTCACAGTTAAGATCCAGAAAGAGTTATACAGGCTTTAAACAGAGGAGTAGAGAAAATCCAAATTTGAACTTCTTAACCTTAAGTGACCCTCGAAAGGAATTGTTTTGACTATAGATAATGAGTCATATATAGAAAAAGAAATGATGGTATAGATTCTACATTCAGAATAAGAAATTTCAGGCAATAAGACAAGGCATTCTAATGGTTGAGCCTCACTTTCTGAGTGAACATGAGCCTTTTCTTTATGTGAAATCTATTCTGTTAGAATGTGAGTTGAAATCATCAATTTTCCCACCCAAGGCAGGAATCTTGATTTTAAATTAAAATCTTAGGAGAGTTGGAACCACTTAGAAAAATTTCCATGTAGATATTAATTTTATTTCTGAACTTAGAATGATTTTTTAAAGCAACAGAACCCTTTTTTCAGCCCACAGGTTGTGTGTACAGAAGCCTAGAAAATAAAAGAGTAGCAGCCCTGGTTGAATCGGGAAGGGCAGCAGGGAACCAGGCTTCTTCTGAGGTGCCTCTGGGAAATTTTAAGTGTACTACTGAGAAACATTGCTATAGATGATTTAAGATTATGTTTAAGGAATTTGTTTTCCAGTTGTTTTTGGACCTCATTATCTGCATTTATGATAAAACATAATAGGAGAATGTTTGGGTAGAAATTTGTTTAAAATATATTGAGTAGACTCACTTATCCGCTCACACTTAATACTTTCTAGTTCAGGTTCCTTCCAAGTTCCACTGTACGGCCTGGCAGTGTAAGTGCTCAATAAATGTTAAACAAATCATTGCCATGTGATAATCCAGTTTTTGCTAGAGCACTTATAATGATGGAGAGCTCATTATCTTACAGAATTATTCTTTTTGACTAGCTCTGATTGATAGAAAAAAAAAAAACCCCATTGACATTTGGTCAATTCCAACTCATAGTGACCCTACAGGACAGAGTGGAGCTGCCCTATAGAGTTTCCAAGGAGCAGCTGGTGGATTCAAACTGCTGACCTTTTGGTTAGCGGCCTGAGCTCTTAACCACTGCACCACCAGGGTTCCATGTATAGATTGATAGAAGTAAACCAAAAATATTTCCATGCATGTATTACCTATCATTCTTAGTTTTGCTCTTGGGCTACAGGTAAAATTTGGCTCTTCATTCAGACTGTCAAACACTTGAAGAGTGCTATTACCTTCTTCTTTCTTAACCTACCTACCACTCTTTGTCCTGCCTACTGTCTCCCCTACATACAATATTATCTTTTCCTACTGAACATCAACTGTTCTTTCAGCTGTCGGTTTCAGCTCTTTCACCATCTTGATCACTTTTTTTATTGATATTTTTTAGTTTATCAGGGTTACTCTTAAAATTTGATATCCCAGCTGGACATAATACTTTAAAGTCAGGTCTGTCTGGTACCCAATACTGTGGACTAGAACCTCCCTTAAATGGGTCTTCAAGTGAAACTATACATCTTTAAACACTTCTCAGTAATGCAGATTCTTTAGTTATATGAATAGCCATTTCTAGCTATTAGACCTTAGATACATTACAAAACTTCTATACACCTGTTTCTTAGTCTGTAAGGTACAAATAATAATAGTGTTCACTGCATAAGGTTATTGTGAAGATTAAGTGAGATAATACATGCAAAGTGTTATCACAATTCTTGGCAAGTAGTAACCATTCGGTAAACGGTAACTACCATAATAATTTGTAATTAAGCTGAATTTCCAGAATTGTAATTAGAAAACCTGCCATGTGGAAAAAAGTTTTTCTTAATTGATTTATTCATTCGTCAGACAATTATTAAATGGCTACTATGTGCCAGGCAGCCACTCATCTGTCACTTTGTTGTACAGTGGTAGCTTGAGTGTTGCTGTGATGCTGGAAGCTATGCCACCAATATTGCAAATACCAGCAGGGTCACCCATGGTGCACTGGTTTCAGCAAAGCTTCCAGACTAAGAGACTAGGAAGAAGGACCTGACAATCTACTTCTAAAAAAAAATTGGCTGGTGAAAACCTTATGAATAGCAGGAGAACTTTGTCTGATATAGAACCAAAAGATTAGCCCCTCAGGTTGGAAAGTACTCAAAATACAACTGGGGAATAGCTGCTTCCTCCAAGTAGAGCAAAAAAAAAAAAGAAAAAGACACTGTCACTGTCGAGTTGATTCCGATTCATAGCAACCCTATAGGGCAGAGTAGAACTGCCCCATAGGGTTTCCAAGGAGCAGCTGGTGGATTCAAACTGCCGACTTTTTGATTAGCAGCTGAGTTCGTAACCACTAAGCCACCAGAGCTCCAGCTTCCAAGTAGAGTCGACCTTAATGACTTGGATGAAGTCAGGCTTTCGGGACCGTCATTTGCTGATCTGACACAACTTAAAATGAGAAGAAACAGCTGCAAACATCCATTAATAATCAGAACATGGATTGTATGAAGTATGAATCTAGGAAAACTGGAAGTTGTCAAAAATGAAATGGAATACCTGTAGATTAGGCATTACAGAGCTGAAAGGGACTAGTATTGGCCATTTGGAATCAGATGGTCATGGTCTACTATTTTGGGAATGACAAATTGAGGAGGAACAGTGTAGCATTAAAAGTCAAAAAGAACATTTTAACATCTATCCTGAAGCACAACACTGTCAGTGATTGGATAATATCCATACACCTACAAGGAAGACCAGTTAATACGACTATTCAAATTCATATACCAACCGGTAATGCCAAAGATGAAGAAATTGAAGATTTTTATCAACTTCTGCAGTTTGAAATTGATCGAACATGCAATCAAGATGCATTGATAATTATTCATGATTGTAACGCAAAAGTTGGAAACAAAGAAGAAAGATCAGTAGTTGGAAAATATGGCCTTGTTGGTAGAAACGACACAGAGAATCGCATGGTAGAATTTTGTATGACCAATGACCTATTCATTAAAGAAATACCTTTTTTCCCAACATAAACAGCGACTATGTACATGGACCTCACCAGATGGAATACACAGGAATCCAGTGGATTACATCTGTGGAAAAAGACAATGGAGAAGTTCAATATCATCAGTCAGAACATGGCCACGGGTCAACTGAAGAACACACCATCAGTTGCTCCTGTGTAAGTTAAAGTTGAAGGTGAAGAAAATGAAAACAAGTCTGCGAGAGCCAAAGTACAACCCTGAGTGTGTACCATCTGTCTTAGTCATCTAGTACCGCTATAACAGAAATACCACAAGTAGATGACTTTAAAGAACAGAAATTTATCCTCTCACAGTTTAGGAGGCTAGGAGTCCAATTTCAGGGTTCTAGCTCTAGGGGAAGCCTTTCTCTCTCTGTAGGTTCTGGGGTAAGGTCCTTGTTACCAATCTTCCCCTTCTCTAGGAGTTTCTCAGTGCAGGAACCCTGGGTCCAAAGTACGCGCTCTGCTCCTGGCACTGTTTTCTTGGTGGTATGAGGTCCCCTTGCCTCTCTGCTGTCTTCTCTTGTATCTCAAAAGAGATTGTCTCAAAAGGCAGTCTAACCTCGTAGGTTGAATCTTGCCTCATTAACATAACTGCCTCTAATCCTGCCTCATTAACATCATAGAGGTAGGATTTATAACACATAGGAAAATCACATCAGGTGACAAAGGGTGGACAATCACACAATACTGGGAATCAGGGCCTAGCCAAGTTGACATACATTTTTGGGGGGACATATTTCAATCTGTAACACCCTCTGAATTTAGAGACTGTCTCAAGAATAGATTTGACACATTGAACACTAATGACCAAAGACCATACGAGTTGTAGGATGACATCGTACATGAAGAAAACAAAAGGTCATTAAAAAGACAGGAGAGAAAGAAAAGACCAAAATGATGTCAGAAGAGACTCTGAACGTTGCTTTTGAATGTAGAGTAGTAAAGCAAATGGAAGAAGTGTTGAAGTGATAGAAGTGAGCAAAAGATTTCCAAGTGACTGCAAAATACCAAGTAAAGTATTATAATGAAATGTGCAAAGACCTAGGATTAGAAAACCAAAAGGGAGGAACAGACTTGGCATTTCTCAAACTGAAAGAACTGAAGAATAAATTCAAGCTTCGAGTTGCAATATTGAAGAATTCTGTGGGCAAAAATATGGAACAACACAGGAAGCATCAAAAGAAGATGGAAGGAATACAGAGTCACTGTACCAAAAAGAATTGAAGTTCATCCGTATTAGGAAGTAGCATATGATCAAGCACTGATGGTACTGAAGGAAGAAGTCCAAGCTGCACTGAAGGCACTGACAAAAAACAAGGCTCCAAGAGTTGACAGAATATCAGTTGAGGTATTTCAACAAACGGATGCAGCCCTGAAAGTGCTCACGTGTCTGTGTCAAGAAAATTGGAGGATAGCTACCTGGCCAACCGACTGGAAGAGGTCCATATTTGTGTCCATTCCAAAGAAAGGTGATCCAACAGAATGTGGAAATTATCAAACAGTATCATTAATATCACATGCAAGTAAAAGTTTACTGAAGATAATTCAAAAGCAATTGCAACAGTACATGACAGGGAACTGCCAGAAATTCAAGCCAGTTTCAGAAGAGGATGTCTAACCAGGGATATCATTGCTGATGTCAGATGGATCTTGGCTGAAAGCAGAGAATACCAGAAAGATGTTTACCTGTGTTTTATTAACTATGCAAAGGCATTCCACTTTGTAGATCATAACAAATTACGGAAAACATCTTGAAGAATGGGAATTCTGGAACACTTAATTGTGCTTATGCGGAACCTGTACATAGACCAAGAGGCAGTTGTTTGAACAGAACAAGGGGGATACTGTGTGGTTTAAAATCAGGAAGGATGTGCGTTAGGGTTGTATCTTTTCACCATACTTATTCAGTCTGTATGCTGACCAGGTAATCCAAGGAGCTGGACTATATGAAGAAGAATGGGATGTCAGGATTAGAGAAGGACTCATTAACAACCTGCCTGATGCAGATGACACAACCTTCCTTGCTGAAAGTGAAGGGGACTTCATGCACTTACTGATGAAGATCAAAGACTACAGCTTCTGATATGGATTACACCTCAACATAAAGAAAACAAAAATCCTCACAACTGAACCAGTAAGCAGCATCAGGATAAAGAGAGAAAAGATTGAAATTGTCAAGGATTTCATTTTACTTGTATTCACAATCAACACCCATGGAAGCAGCAAACAATCAAATGACGTATTACGTTGGTCGCACCTACTGCAAAAGACCTCTTAAAAATGTTTAAAAGCAAAGATGTCGCCTTGCAGACTAAAGTGTGCCTGACCCCAGCCATGGTGTTTTCAGCCTAGTACGCACGCAAAAGCTGGACAATGAATAAGGAAGACCAAAGAAGAATTGATACCTTTGAATTATGGTGTTCGCAAAGAATGTTGAATATGTCGTGGGCTGCCAGAAGAACGAACAAGCCTGTCTTGGAAGAAGTATAGCCAGAATGTTCCTTAGAAGGATGGCGAGACTTGGTCTCACGTACTTTGGACATGTTTTCAGGAGAGACCAGAACCTGGAGAACGCCATTATGCTTGGTAAAGTAGAGGGTCAGCAAAAAAGAGGAAGACCCTCAATGAGATGGGTTGACACAGTGGCTGCAACAGTGGGCTGAAACGTAGCAATGACTGTGAACATGGCACAGGACTGGGCGGTGTTTCATTCTGTTGTGCATAGGGTCGCTGTGAGTCAGAACTGACTCCATGGCACCTAACAACAACAACATATTCCAGGCACTTTGGTAGGTAGGCCTGACTTTTCCCATCTATAAAAATGGGAACTAATAATATTAATAATAACAATCCCATCCCCATGGGAGTGTTATAAAGATTAAAAGAGTGTTTTGTATATACCTGAGGTTGGATTGTTATTGTTTGTTTACTAGCTAGACTTAGTTCTTTAAGGGTGAACCATTATATTATATATATCCTGTTATTTCCTAGTCCTTTAGCAAAGCAGAAATCCTGGTGGTGTATTGGTTAAGAGCTATGGCTGCTAACCAAAAGGTTGGCAGTTTGAATTCACCGGGCACTCCTTGGAAACGCTATGGGGCAGTTCTACTCTGACTTTTGGGTGGCTATTATGAGTCGAAATTGACTCGACAGCAACAGGTTTGGGTTTGTTTTTTGTTTTTTTTTTGTTAAAGCAAAGTGATGTTTCATAACCATATTGAATCATCAAACTATGTAAAAATCCTCTTTAAATTATAAAAGGATGTATATATATACCCATTGCCATATATATATTAAGATCATTAATTCCAAAGTTATAGACAATGTGGTGGTTTTCAGACTCTGTTACTTAGAACTGAGGGTTCCAGAGGTGCTTCAGGGACTGTCTAGTAAGGCCCACGAGGAGGTAGAGATTCCAGACACTCTCCCGGTACAGTTCAATTAAACAACCCGGTTTTTATTTACTACTTGTTCCGCTGCTTATGAAAAGATTTGAAAGCCATTGTCCAGTTTGTGTTTACAACTAAAACATTATAGGTTTATTTTGTGATGATTTTTGTGATCCTTTGAGATACTGACTTTCCCGTTTTCCATTTGACAGACAGATGTGCTGGTCCTCAGCTGTGATCTGATAACAGATGTTGCCTTACATGAGGTTGTGGACCTGTTCAGAGCTCATGATGCGTCACTTGCTATGTTAATGAGAAAAGGCCAAAACAGCATAGAACCAGTCCCAGGTCAGAAGGGGAAGAAAAAAGCAGGTAAGGAAGACTGGAGTTTGACTTATTTGTTTGTTGTTTTTTTATAATTGCTATTATTATTAATGCATTTATTGAGAACCTACTACATTCTCCCTAGGCACTGTACCAGAAGTTAATGACATAAAGACATATAAAACACAGTCCCTGACTTGAAGATGCTTATAACTATTGATCAGATACTGTAATGTCCAAGAGGCTTTTGTTCATGGAGAGGAACACTAAAAGCTATTTGCATTGCGTTTAAGGCTCAAATGATTAAATGCATATATTTAAGAAATAAAAAATCTAATTTAAAATCAAATATTTTTAAATATTTAAACTGATTATAAATTTAATAGCAGTGATTTAAATTGCTTTTATGAATTTAATATGTAATATTCATTGGAATACTCCAGTTTTGTTATTTTCCAAGTTTTCATGTCCGTGTATGGCCTCATAGCATATTGTTGATAGTTGCTCAAAGATCATGTTAGTGGTAAGTGGTAGAACCAGATACTTGAATTCATGCTTTCTGGCACCATAGCCTGTGTTTGCATGCTTGCTTACTTGCTTGCTTGCTTCCTTTTCTTTTTCTGAATTTAGTTTTTATTTTTATCAAAGTTTTATATGCACATCATTTTAAAGAGTCATAGAATTATCCAAGACATATTATGATAAATAGCAAGTTCCAAAACCTCCCTCAGGTTCTATAATTAGCTAGAAAGATTTACAGAATTAAGTGAAAGCTATTAGACTTATGGTTATGGTTTTTAATAGGGAAAGAACACAGATTAAAATAAACCAAGAGGAGAAGCACATAGGGCAGAGTCTAAGAGGAGTACCAGAATGAGAGCTTCCACTGTCCTCTTCCCATGGAGTCAGGACAGTGTTACTCTTCAAATATTGATGTGTGACAGTACACATGGAGTACTGGCAGCCAGAGAAGCTCACCTGAGCCTTGGTGTCCAGAGTTTTTATTGGGGCTCCATTACATAGGCATGACTGATTGCCCATATGGCTGATTTCAGCCTCCAGCCCCTCCTGAGGTCAACTGATACCACATAACCCCCACCCTACATCGCATTGTTGGTCTTTCTGGCACAGTCAGCCCCCACCCTAAATACTATCTGTTGTGGCCAGTCTCAGTCTTTAAACCATATTGTTAGACAATCTAGCATGACCCATGGTCCCCAGGTAAACAAAGATACTCCTATCAGAAATGACATCCCAGGGGCTTAGAGATTACCTCCTAGAAGCTGAGGGAAAAGGCCAGACCTCTTTTCATTGTTGTTGTGTTGTTAGGTGCTGTTGAGTCTGTTGCAACTCATAGCCACTCCACATATAACAGAATAAAACAGTGCCCGGTCCTGCGCCATCCTTACAATTGTTATTATGTTTGCGCCCATTGTTGCAGCCACTGTGTCAGTCCACCTCGTTGAGGGCCTTCCTCTTTTTCTCTGACCCTCTGCTTTACCAAGCATGATGGCCTTCTCCAGGAACTAGTCCCTCCTGGTAACATTTCCAAAGTATGTGTCTCAGTTATCTAGTGCTGCTATAACAGAAATACCACAAGTGGATGGCTTTAACAAACAAAATTATTCTCTCAGTTTAGAGAAGGCTAGAAGTCCAAATTCAGAGTGCCAGCTCCAGAAGGCTTTCTCTCTCTGTTGGCTCTGGAGGAAGGTCCTTGTCTCAACATCTGTGAGATGGGCATTCCTTGGAGATCTACATGTATCTTGGCATCAGTCTTCCCCTGGGTCTGAGTTTCTCAGAGCAGGAACCCTGGATCCAAAGGACACACTCTGTTCCCATCTCTTTTTTCTTGGTGGTAGTCAGGTCCCTCCTTCTCTGCTTATTTCTCTCTCGTTTTATCTCTTTTAAGATAAAGGGTAGTGCAGGCCATACCCCAGGGAAACTCCCCTTACATTGGATCTGGGCTGCGACCTGAGTAAGGGTGTTGTATCCCACCCTAATCCCCTCACACTTGATTGGCTAATCACATCACATCACATCTTGGGGGATGATTAGTTCTTTTCTTCCTTTCCTGTCTTTTTAGTGACCTTTTGCTTTCTTCCTATATAATGTCCTTGATGTCATCCCACAACTCATCTGGTGTTTTGTCATTAGTGTTTAGTGTGTCAAATCTGTTCTTGAGATGGTCTCTAAATTCAGGTGGGATATACTCAAGGTTGTGTTTTGGCTCTCATGGACTTGTTCTGATTTTCTTCAGCTTCAGCTTGAACTTGCATATGAGCGATTGATGGCCTGTTCTGCAGTTGGCCCCTGGCCTTGTTCTGTCTGATGACACTGAGTTTCTCCATCGTCTCTTTCCACAGATACAGTCCTGTGTATTCCATCTGGCAGAGTCCTCATGTATAGTTGCCATTTATGTTGTTGGAAAGAGGTATTTGCAGTGAAGAAGTCATTCTCATAAAATTCTACGGTGCAATATCTGGCGTCATTTGTATCATCAAGGCTGTATTTTCTAACTAGTGATCCTTCTTTGTTCCCATGTTTCAAATGCCAATCAACAGTAATTATCAGTGCATCTTAATTGCACATTTGATCAATTTCAGACTGCAGAAGTTGGTAAAAATCTTCAGTTTCTTCATCTTTGACATTAGTGGTTGGTGCATAAATTTGAATAATAGTCATATTAACTGGTCTTCCTTGTAGACTTATGGATATTATCCTATCACTGACAGCGTTTTACTTCGGAATTTATCTTAAAATGTTCTTTTTGACAGTGGAAACAATGCCATTCCTCTTCAATTTGTCATTCCTGGCATAGTAGACCTTATGATTGTCCAATTCAAAATGGCCAATACCAGTCCATTTCAGCTCACTGATGGCTAGGATATCAATCTTTGTGCATTCCATTTCATTTTTGAACAACTTCCAATTTTCCTAGATTCGTACTTCGTACTTCCATGTTCTGATTAGTAATGGATATTTGCAGCTGTTTCTTGTCATCTTGAGTCGTGCCACATCAGCAAACAAATGTCCCAAAGCTTTACTCCATCTACATCATTAATGTCAACTTTACTTTGAAGGGAAACCTTGGTGGCATAGTGGTTAAGAGCTATGGCTGCTAACCATAAAGGTCAGCAGTTCAAATCCACCAGGCACTCCTTGGAAACAGTATGGGGCAGTTCTACTCTGTCCAGTAGGGTCGCTATGAGTCAGAATCGACTCAACAGCAGCAGATTTGGTTTTTGGTTTTTACTTTGAGGAGGCAGCTCTTCCCCAGTTGTTTTGAGTGCCTGCCAACCTGAGGGGCTCATCTTCCAGTGCTAAATCAGACAATGATCTGCTGGTATTCCTAAGGTTTTCACTGTCCAGTTTTTTTAGAAGTAGATCACCAGGTCCTTTTTCTTAGTCTGTCTTAGTCTGGAAGCTTCACTGAAACCGGCCCACCATGGGTAACCCTGCTGGTATTTGAAATACTGGGGGCATAGCTTCCTGCACCACAGCAATACACAAGCCACCACAATACAATAAACTGAGAGACGAGTGGTGGAGACCTCTTTTTGGGCGACATCAAAATCTTTACTACACAATGAGCATACTCAAGAGTTTCTTAGTGCAATTGCCAGGTTGTAGGATATATGAATGCTTAATTTGGGAGATAATTTTAAACTATTTTACCCTTTTCCATGGTAGTTACAGCTAGCCCCCAGCTTAAGATGGGGTTCTTTTCCAACAACTCTCTTGTAAGTCAGTTCTGACATAAGTTGAATACCTCTTTTTTTTTCCTTTATTTTTGCCTTTTGTTATCAGTATCTATATAAATCCGATCTTTATTTGTCTTTGGGTATTGCAAACATTACATATAAATTTACGCGTATATTTTAATACCTGCATATATATCACTAATGAGAAGATGTACAAAAAAAAACAGATGGTTGTAAGTTCAAATCATTATAACTCATATGTGTCATAAGACAGGAACTACCTGTATTTCAGTATCCCCTTCTACCAGCAGTTTAAAAGAACCCTGTGTTCTCTATACTTGCCAGCACTTGGTATTGCCTTTGTGTCAATTAAGTGAGAATAAAATTATATGTACCCTGATGTAATGAGGTAGAACATCTCTCTCTGTTCACTTGTCATGTTTACCTTCTCTTCAGTGAAAAGCTTGTTCATATCTCTTCAATGAAGTTATTTGAACTTTTCTTATTGATTTATATTCTTGTTATGAATTCTTTGTCAGTTGTATGTGCTGTAAGTATACTTTCCTACTTTAAAACTTGTCTTTTTACTTTAAGATTTCTTTTGATGAACAGAAGTTCTGAATTTAGTATAATCACATTTATCAAAAATTTAAAAGAAGGTTTGTGTCTTGTTTAAGAACTTGCCTGGTGTAAGTTCTAGACAATATTAGCTTAAATTTCCTTTCAAGAATTTTAAAGTTTTCTACTTGACCTGTAAGCCCTTGATCCCTCTGGAGTTGTGTTTTGTATATGGTATGAGATTAACACACAGCTTAATCATTTTTCTGTACAGATGGCCTATTTTCCTAGCTCCGTTTATTGAATAGACCCTCCTTTCTGCACTGATCTGACATATTAACTTTAACATATTCCCAAGTTTCATACATGCTTGGATCTGTTTCTGGGTTCTATTTTATTCCATTGGTCAATTTGTTTATCCCTGTGCCAATGTTAAAATAGTCATAGTTAGTATACATTGATTGTAAGTCCCAATATAAGATAGGGCAAGTCTCTTGTCCTAGCTCTTCTTTTTCAGAAATGTCCTGGCTATTTTGGGCCTGGTACTCTTCCATATAAATATTTAGAATCTATTTATCAAGTTGCATAAATAACTTATTCAGATTTATATCAGAATTGCATTAATCAGTGGTTCAGTGATCGAATTCTCGCTTTCTGTTTAGGAACCCGGGTTTGATTCCCAGCTAATGTACCTCATGCACATCTAGCACCTGCCTATCAGTGGTGGTTTACATGTTGCTGTGATGCTACACAGGTTTCAGCAGAGCTTCCAGACTAAGACAGACTAGGAAGAAAGGCCTGACTATCTGCTTCCAAAAATTCAGCCAGTGGAAGCCCTGTGGATCACAGCAGTCCCGTCTGCAACTGATCATGGGAATGGCACAGGACCAGGCAATGTTTCGTTCCGATGTGCATGAGGTCATCATGAGTCAAGGGTAGCTAACAACAAAAACACAGATTCAATAGATTTGGAAAGAATTTAACTTTACATTATTAAGTCTTTCTATCCATTAACATGGTACATCTTTTAATTATTTAGGTCTTCTTTAATTTCTTTTAATAAAATTTTATAATTTTTGCTGAGAGATATCTCACATCCTTTAATGTCATTTACTTCTAGGTATTTGATATTCTTTGATATTATTGAAAATAGTATTTTTAATTTGCTTTTAATTCATTTGCTGATATATCAAAATTACAGTTGACTTTTATATATAAATCTTATATCCTGGCACCTTGCCACACTCTCCTTTCTAATGACTTATCTGTAGATTCTTTGGGTTTTTCTATGTAAATAGCCAAATCTTATGCAAATAAAGACAGTTTTATGTCCACCTTTCCAGACTTATGTTTCTAATTTCTTTTTCTTGTCTTGTTGTGCTGACCAGAACCTTCACTACAATTATAGGTAGAAATGATGTGAGTTGGCACCCTTTTCTCATTCCTGATTTTAAAAGAGTGTGCTTGGTATCTTCCCAGTTAAAGTGATGCTTGCTACAGGTTTTCATAGGTACTTAACATCAGATTGGCACAGTGGTTAAGGGCTTGGCTGCTAACCAAAATGTCAGTAGTTCGAATCCATCAGCTACTCCTTGGAAACCCTATAGGGCAGTTCTACTCTGCCCTATAGGGTTGCTATGAGTCGGAATCAACTCAATGGCAATGGGTTTGGTTTTGGTTTTTTGACATCAGATTAAGGCAGTCTCCTAGTCCTAATTTATTAAGATTTTTTTCATAAGTATATTAGTTTTATCAAAGCCTTTTCTGCCCCTGTTTAAGTGGTCACATGATTTTTCTCTTTTACTATGATAATATGATGAATTACAAGTATAAATTTTTCTAATTAAACCATCTTTGCATATCTGGGATAAACTCAACTTGGCCATGGCATACTATCCTTTTTACATATTGTATCAGTTAGTTTTTACTACATAACAAAATCTCCTCCAAAATTTAGTGGCTTTAAACAACAATCATTTATTTGCTCATGATTCTATGGGTTAGCAGTTTGGGCTGGGTTTAGCTGAGATGGCTCATCTCTATTCAAGTGATATGAGCCTCGAGTATTAGTTATCTGTTGCTTCCTAACAAATTACCACAAACTTAACAGCTTAAGATAGTGCTATGAGTCAGGAATCTGGCACAGCTTAGCTGGGTCCTCTGCTTCAGATTTTCTTGCAAGGCAGCAATCAGGGTGTTAACCAGGGCTGGGGTCTCATCTGAAGGCTCAACTGGGGAAGAATTTGCTTCCAGGCTCACTTGATTGTTGGCAGAATTTCAGTTTCCCAAATTCTGTTGTACTGAGAGCCTTAGTTACAAGCTGGCTGTTGACATTGTTTCTTTATCATATGGGCTTTTCCAGCATGACAGTTTGCTTTATCAAAACCAATAGGGAGAGAATGTCCTAGCAAGACAGAGGTCACAATCTTATGAAACTTAATCACAGAACTGACATCACTTTTGCTGTATTCTGTTGATTAGATGCTAGGCCAGTCCACACTCAAAGGCAGGAAATACACAAGGGTGTACAAGAGGTAGGTCTCATTGGGGGCCATCTCAGAGCCTGTAAGCCACAGCTGGGCTCACTAATATGTCTAGGGCCACAGCTGTAATAGCCGAGTTTCTTTCTGTGTGTTTTCTTATCATTCAGGAGACTAGCCTTGTCTTGTTCATTTTGCAGTAGTAGCAGGTTCTAAGAAAGAGTGAGAGCAGAAACTACAAGGCCTCTTGAGGCCTAAACTCAGAAGTTGCAGTGTTACTTCTGTCGCATTCTTTTAGTCAAAGCTAGTCACAAGGCCAGCCCAGATTCAAAGGATAAGGAAATAGATGTCACCTCTTAATGGGAGGAGCTGCAAAGAATTTGTGACCCTTTTTGATCTATTACATACACTATTGGTTCTGATTTGCTAATATTTTGTTTCAGACCTTTGTATTTACAAAATGACTGACTGTGCCTGTAATTTTCCTGTATTGTTGTGTGGTTTTGGTAGCAGGATCATAATGGCCTCATAGAATGAGTTGGTGAATATCCTCAACTCCAAGGATAGTGTCTGTCACAGGATAGGTGTACAAATATATTTATTGGTTGAATGGATGAGTAGATGAATAGTGGAGACAAAAGGGTTGGAGAAGTAAAAAAACAACTAGAAAAAAAAAGTATGTACAGTGGAATATTACAGAGTAAAAATTTAGAAGTTCAGAGTTTTAGCTGCTTTCTCAATCTTATTTATGTAGTCTGCCATCTTAGGATGGACATTCTAAAGTTACTTGCTCCACTCCCAAAATGGAATTCACTTTGGTAAAAGCACAATAGAGAAAAAAAAAAAAAAACTTTCCAAATTTCTATAATTTGTATCATGTTCTGAGGCCTTAGTTACTATGGTAGCTACAAAGAAGCAAATACAAGGAGGGGGCTTGAGAGGGAGGGAACTGAGACCGAAGTGCAACATAGCTGAAAAATTGACTCTCTGGAAATTATTGCTCCCAGGACATTCAGTAATTCAAGGTTTTGTAAACCCAAGGACTTGAGTAGGATAAGCCCTGCAGGCTGTATCCAAAAATAACAACTCTATGTTTCTTTTTAAAATGGTTGAGTCATAATCAGATCTTTGCAGACTTTGCTATATTCTCAAGTTTCCACTTAGTGGATGAGTTGATAGATGTCAGAACTGCTGTGTGGCATGTAAAATCATCTGCAGAATTTAGTTTCAAATTGGCAGTATTTACCATTTCTTCTTAGGAGTTCACTAATTTTGTTTATTGAAAAAAACAACACACAATTCTTTATAGTAATTTCTCTTCATTCAGATTCAAACACTGTATATGATAAAATGACCAGAGACCATTTGAAGGAATGAATGCTTTCACATGCCTGAACTAAACATATTACATACTTCAGTAATGCGTTTGGCTCTAGGTATGCGGGCAGCTACAGCCGACAGTGTAGCATGTTCAGTTGTATAGTTTTCATTGTCTGTCAATAGGAAGCAACTTCGTCTTTAGAGATATTTTTCCTAAAGCTAAACCTTCACTCCCTCATTGGTGCTCCTTTGTAAAGAGGTATTAAAACAGTGCTTTTTATTAGATTGTTGTAAAGGTCTTGTAAGGATGAAATGAGAACATGTATTGTTTAAAAATTTTTAAACTTAAACATTTTATTTAATGTTTTAGTTAATAACACTATTACAAAAGCTTTACAAATATTAACCCATTTAATCCTCATAACAAGCCCATGAGGTAAATGCTGTTATTATCCCCATTTTACAGATGAAACTGAGGAAAAGAGAGGTTAAGTAACTTGCTCAAAGACATGCAACTAGTAAGTGACTGAGCTGGGATTCAGACGCAGATGGTCTGGCTTTAGAGGCTCTGTTTTTAATCACGCTATGCTGCCTCTGTGTAAAAATGCTTTTAAGCTGTAAAGACTGAGCAGATGTTAATAGCAGGATTTATTAAGCATCCAACACTGTATTATATGTTGTGAGAGAGATAAAAGAAACATAAATTCTACCTTTAAAGAATTTATAATCTGGTTGGAGACAAGAAAAAAAAAAAAAACAGCAATAATATGACAGTCTGTGTCTTAGTTATCCAGTGCTGCTACAACAGAAATACCATAAGTGGTGGCTTTAACAAACAGAAATTTATTCTGTCACAGTTTAGGTGGCTAAAAGTCCAAATTCAGGGCACCTGCTCCAGGGAAAGTCTTTCTCTTTCTGTTGGTTTTGGGGGAAGGTCTTTGTCATCAATCTTCCCCTGATCTAGGAGCTTCTCAGCACATGGACCCCAGGTCCAAATCACACTCCAATCCCGACACTTCTTTTCTGGTGGTATGAGGTCCCTATCTCTCTGATCAGTTCTCTCTCGTTTTATCTCTTACAACATAAAAGGTGATGCAGGCCACACCCCAGGGAAACTCTCCTTACTTTGGATCAGGGCTGTGACCTGAGTAAGGGTGTTGCATCCCACCCTAATCCTTTTTGACATAACCTAATCTTAGCTCATTAACCACAGGCAGAGATTAGAATTTACAATCAAAACCAAATTCCTACTCATAGTAACCCTGTAGAACAGAATAGTACTGCTCCATAGGGTTTCCAAGGAGGAGCTGGTGGATTCGAACTGCCAACCTTTTTGGTTAGCAGCCATAGCTCATCGTAGCTCTTAACCACTGCACCACCAAGGCTCCAGGATTTACAACACATAGGAAAATTACATCAAATCACAAAGTGGTGGACAACCATACAATACTTGGAATCATGGCCTAGCCAAGTTGACACACATTTTTGGGGGAGACAGTTCAATCCATAACAGCTGGTAAGATCTTTGTCAGCCAGAGAACTCTCTACACCTAAACCAAAACCCAGTGCCGTGGAGTTGATTCCAACTCATAGCGACCCTATAGGACAGAGTAGAACTGCCCGATAGTTTCCAAGGAGCGCCTGGTGGATTTGAACTGCTGACCCTTTGGTTAGTAGCTGTAGCATTAACACTACGCCACAAGGGTTTCCTTTCCATACCTAGACACTTTGTTTTGAATGCCCTGTATGTAGCATAAAACCTAGCGCAGAGTAGGCATGTAGTTAACATTAGTTGAAGGTGGATGACCTTAAATAGTATTCTCATTTTCATGGTGAATTCAGAGAGAGAATTCCTTATTGTGCTTTCTTTTTGTGCCATGCAGGGGGCTTATAGGTCATCCAGTTCATTTGACTAAGCAGTGTCTTGGCTGTCCTCTTTAAAAAAAAAAAAAGTTATTTTTGAAGTAATTTTAAATTTACAGAATGGTTGTGAGACTAGTACAAAGACCTCATGTATACTTTAGCCAGATTCTCCAAATGTTAACATTTGCTTTATTGTTCTTAATCTCTTTAAAATACTCAATGTACATAATATGCATACATAAGATATAACATGTATCATTATTATCCTGAACTATTTGAGAAACAGTCACACACGATTCCCATTTGCCTCTAAATATATCAATGTATATCTTTAAAAAGCATGTTTAAATTTTTTTTAATTCCAAAAAAGACCATTGTCTTATATAATTACAGTAAAATTATCAAAATAGGAAACTACATTGGTACTTTTTTCCAATCTATAGACCTTATTCAAACTTCACTGATGAACCTAATAATATCCTTTAGAGCAATACAAAAAAATCTTTGAGTGCCTGTCTTTTAAACATTGTGGTGAGTATGTGCTGCATGACACTCATGGCTCCTCTTCCCAACTGAGCTCCTGTATTAGGTTCCAAGAGCAATATGAGCAGGTGCCCTGTCCCCTGACTTAGTTATGCAGGCAGGGCAAGTGGCTTTGTTTGATTTTCCTTCTTTTGTGTGATTCAGTGGAGCAGCGTGACTTCATTGGAGTGGACAGCACAGGAAAGAGGCTGCTCTTCATGGCTAATGAAGCAGACTTGGATGAAGAGCTGGTCATTAAGGGATCCATCCTCCAGAAGTAAGCCCCAGGGTTTTTCTTTTTGGCAACTCTCCTTATTTTAAAACAAAATAAAACCACCCAGTGGATGGGAAAGAGGGAATGAAAACTAGATTACACTGTGTGAAATTGACAAAAGTATGTGAATGTTTTCCCATGAGCCAGGATGGAGACTTTTCTTCACTGCAGAAACATAGCTTTTCTTGCCAAGGTAGAGCCAAGTCTTGCATAGGAGTGGTGCAAAGCAGCTGTGGGGAGACTTTTCTGACAGTGTTATAGAACCTCCTTTTTAATACAGAGATACACATAGGCAACCCAGTCACATTTTGTTCAATCAGCGTTTATTGTTTGCTCAGCATAGACTTTTTAATCAGAAGCCACCATACTCAGAGCTTTACTATCCAATGCCAGTACATAGGAATGTTCAATAAATATCTGAAGGTTGGATGAAACGAATGTGGGAGCTGTGACTGGGAAAGGGAAATCTCTTCCTTTTTGCTTTTGCTACCCAGGTGAACAGAAGTAGGAAACATATTACCAAGTATACGTTTTAATGAAAATCAAGCTAAACTCTGGCTTCAGCTGGGTCCACATACCCCTATGGATAAGAGTTCTTCATGAGCCGTGGTTTTTTTTCGTCTGTAAAATGAGATTAATAATAATAAGACTCTTCTGGAGAATAAAGGAGCCCTGGTGGTGCAGTGGTTAAGCTCTCAGCTGCTAACCAAAATGTTGGCGGTTCAAACCCATCAGCTGCTTCTTAGGAGAAAGATGTGGCAGCCTGCTTTCAAAACATTTATAGCCTTGGGGAAAGATTAGTCCAAAGGACTAATAGACCACAACTACCACAGCCTCCACCCGACTGAGTCCAGTACAACTAGATGGTTGTACTAGAGGGTCCAAACAGCTGTAGAAAAATGTAGAACAAAATTCTAATACATACAAAAAAAAGACTAGACTTACTAGCCGGACAGAGACTGGAGAAACCCTGAGAGTATGGCCCCCGGAAACCCTTTTAGCTCAGTAATGAAGTCACTCCTGAGGTTCACTCTTCAGCCAAAGATTAGACAGGCCCATAAAACAAAATGAAACTAAAGGGGCACACCAGCCCAGGGGCAAGGACTAGAAGGCAGGAGGGGACAGGAAAGCTGGTAATAGGGAACCCAAAGTCAAGAATGGAAAGTATTGACATGTTGTAGAGTTGTTAACCCATGTCCTAAAACAATATGTTAACTGTTTAATCAGAAGCTACTTTGTTCTGTAAACCTTCATCTAAAGTTCAGTTAAAAAAAAAAGATTTACAGCCTTGGAAGCTAGGAGCTAGTTCTGCTGTGTCCTATAGTGTCACTGTGAGTTGGAATCGACTCAATGGCATGGGTTTGTGTGTGTGTGTGTGTGTGTGTGTGTGTGTGTTTCTGGAGAATAGATGAGATAATATGTATAAAAACAGCATGATAATGCCTTATATAATAAATGACCAGATAATAGTAAACATTATTATTATTTCTATTAGAATAAACAACTCTTTTAAAAACTTATGCATAATATCAGTTCCAAATTAAAATGGCTGTTTCATATTGCATCACAGAATCTGTCCCCAGTAGTTCCCAATTAATGAGAAAAAAAATAACAAATTTTAGCAGCATCAAACAAAGTAGGATAGCTAAATTTAATAAAGCTTAACGCCTGGTGGCCGAGGAAAAAAACAGGATTCTGGTGAGAAGCAGAGGCATAGCAAAGGTAGATTACCAACTTCACCCTATTAACACTACCCAGAAGCCATCCTGCAAATTCTCACTAATGTCCCCAAATGTGGAATGAAAAAACCTGAGTATTTACTTTCGCCTTTTTCTGACTGAGAAGCAATGAGAACAACTGCTGGGGAGAAATTGATGAAGCAGAGAAAATGAGTAATGAGTCTAACTCTAACAGAAACAAAGGCTCTGAGCCTAAGCAATGAACACAATGAATAGGTGAAATACAGTAGTCCCCCTTATCCGCGGTTTCACATTCTGTGGTTTCAGTTACCTGCGGTCAGTCACAGTCCAAAAATATTAAATGGAAATTCCAGAAATAGACAATTCATAAGTTTTAAATGGCATGCCATTCTGAGTAGTGTGATGAAATCTCACACTGTCCCACTCCGTCCTACCCAGGAGATCAGTGTATCCGTGCTGTATACGCTACCCACCTGTTGGTTACTTAGTAGTCATCTCAGTTATTAGATCAATTGTTGAGGTATCGAAGTGCTTGTGTTCAAGGAACCCTTATTCTACTTAATAATGGCCCCAAAGCACAGGAGTAGTGATGCCGGCAATTTGGATATGCCAAAGAGAAGCCATAAAGTGCTTCCTTTAAGTGAAAAAGTGAACATTCTTGACTTAATAAAATATTTTGAGAGAGAGAGACTGCATTCATATAACCTTTATTATAGTTTATTAATATAATTATTTTATTATAGTATATTAATATACTTTATTATATTGGAAAGCCTGGTGGCGTAGTGGTTGAGTGCTATGGCTGCTAACCAAGAGGTTGGCAGTTCAAATCCACCAGGCGCTCCTTGGAAACTCTATGGGGCAGTTCTACTCTGTCCTATAGGGTCGCTATGAGTCGAAATCGACTTGACGGCAGTGGGTTTGGTTTTGGGTATTTAGGGTTTGGTACTATCCACAGTTTCAGGCATCCCCTGGGGGTCTTAAAACGTATCCCCCACAGGTAAGGGGGGGACTGCTGTGATATAAAGCTAGAGAGTATCCCTCCACAGGAATAGAATATGCCTCTAATTATATGGAATAAACCCAGAACTTTTAACAGAATCTCTGGAAAGAAAAATTCTAACAAAGACTCCACAATACCTTAGCTATGTTCCCTACACAACTTCAATTCCTGTTTTCCATGCATTGTTCTCGGAAAGCTATTAGAAGATATGTAACACCAAAACACTGGCATAAACAAAGAAAGAGACATAGAATAAATGGAAAATGGCATCCTATTAAGAGAGAGAAGAATCCCTCGGATGATGTTGGAAGGGAGTGTCAGAACAACACCTGTGTAGCCAGTGTATAAACAACAACCAGACCAGATTGGAATAGGTCAGAAAACTTTGGGAGAGATTTCTTCAAGATGATCAGATCTCTTCTGATGAAAATGACAGAATACTTGATGTGTCTTACTTTTTGAAAGGAGTTTAGGCAGTTGGTAGTTAGCTGGGATTGAATTATCGATGGTTGTTGGTTGTAGCTACTGTCAAGTGGTTGCAACTCATGGTGACCTTACGTACAGCACAACAAAATGTTGCTTGGTCCTGCACATTCTCATGATTACTGGCATATTCAAGTCCATTGTTGCAGCTGTTTTACCAATCCATCTCACCAATGGTTTCCCTTGCCTTTGTTGGACCTCTGCTTGCCAGATACAACGTCTTCCTCTAGCAACTGATCCCTGCTGATGACATGTCCAAAGCAATTGAATCAGACAATGTTCTGTTGTGATTCGTAAGTTTTTTGCTGGCGAATTTTCATATTGATTGTCAGGTCTTTCTTCCTAGTCTGTCTTAGTCTAGAAGCTTCACTGAAACCTGTCCACCATGGGTAACCCTGCTGGTATTGAAATACTGATGGCATAGCTTTTAACATCATAGCAACGCGCAAGCCACCACAGTACAACAAACTGACAGATGGGTGGTGGTGAATTATCAGTAAGTGCCTAGAAAACTAAGAAATAGCAAGACATTAATTAACACCAGTGCAAACAACAAAAATGCAGGAAAAGAAAATTAATCATTATTTATTGCATGGCTCAGCTGTAAATAATATTTATATATGCATAATGATGTGATCTCTGACTTTTATGCAACCAAAATTGTGATATAATTACTTTGGAATGATGAAGGAAAAGTTAATATGTTGGAGAGGTGAGGGAAGAATAGAGGTAAATCCTCCTCTTTCATAATTAAAAGCTAATGCCTAAAGCTGAAGTCATAGTAATGTAAACATTGATTATTAAGCTAACCAAAATTAGAATTATATTTGGAGGGCAAAAGAGACACGAAGTGTGGGTATATGTGGCGGGAGCAGGGTTGGTAATAAAAGGAAGCTAAATCCTCATCTTCCTTAGCAGGAAATCAGCAGATAATACCTGAATTGGAAAAACCAAGAAGTATCTATGTAAGAATATTGTTAGAAACAATGATGTAAATACTAAATGGATCGGTTAAAAGAATTGAAAGTGGGTGCCTCCGGGGAACAGAAAATGGCGAAGAGAAGGGATGGAGGACTAAAATTTTTCTTTTATAAACCTTGGGAAACTGTTTGCCTCTTTATATACATATACAACTTCAATTTTAATTATTTTAAGATGTAATACAATAAAATTTCCTGAATCAACTAAAATTCTGCAGATTTTAAGAGTATAATGTATTCTAAGAAAATTTGACCAGATGTATCCTAGTAAATCTGTTAAACTTCAGGGATAAAGAAGGAATATGTCAAGCATCCAAAGACAAAAACAAACCACTTACATGGGAGGAAAAATTAGGTTTACCTCTGAGTTCTCTACAACATTCAGTACCAGAGAAAGAATGTCTGCAGAGGTAGCCTGCATCATGTGACTGAGTGAGGCAGGAGTATAAAGCCACTCCAACAGGCAATACTGGAGGCCTTACTTCTATAGAACTTTCTTGGTTTTGGGTTGGCCGAGGCTTTGTCAAACCAGTTCAGTTTGTTCTTCTGCCCAGTCCTGTTTCCTCCCCCTCCTTTCACAGGTGTTGATCCCTCATAAACATCTTGTACCCTAAACTCTGTCTTACTGTCACTTCTGGAGAACCCAGCACACAACACACAGTAACATGGTTTTTCATGTGGTTTGCCACTACCTGGTAAAGCAGGTTTTCTCACCATTGGAGTGACCATTCTTTCAATTGTACAGTTAAACTACCTGGTTGATTAGTTCTTTTTTCTCTTCTTGAAAGCTAAGAGGCTGTGACCTCTGCATGTATAAAAATTGTGCTGAATGTTGTCTAATAACTTCTGCCTCTTACAATTCCTGAGTGAGCATAGTATAGAAAATGTGTAAGTTTATCAGTCTTTCCAGCCTTACTCTGCTGTGACTTCTTATCTGCCCTTCCCTCAAGATCAGTAGTTCTACCTGGGGAGTATTTAAAAAAATACTGATGCCTGAACTCCAGCCCTAGAGGTTCTGATTTAGTTGGTCTGGCCTGGCACTGGGCATTTATAAAAAGTTCCTTGGGTGATTCTAATGTACCAGGGTTGAAAACCACTGTATTGAGCACTCTGTTCAACTTACCAGAGCGTGTAGCCCAAGAGTGCTCAATAAATATTTAATAAATGGGTAGTCACTTGGTCTATCTGAGGCTAAAGAAATTTTCAGCTCTCCAGTAGTGAATGGAAGCAGTCGTGAAAATGGGCCCAGCATTTGAAACTGGAGTTTGGAGCTCTGATTCTCATTCTCCAGGGTCTGCAGCTATGTCCATAGGAAAAGGAAAGGCCCACAAGGACTCAAATTAGTGTAGGCATCTATCCTAGCTCCATCTGTCCAATCATCATAGATGTGTTCCCAAGACCAAGTAAACTCCAGAGTGCAACCCACTAGATTTGTAGTTTTAAAGTCAGGTCTAACTATATGGGTGACATTTTGTGCGCACTGGCTGGGTGATTATGGAAAATTAAATGGCCTATCAGTTTACAAATACTTCGCTGACTCTTTGTTACATTGTAAGTGCTCGGTAAATGCTAACTATTATTTCATCCGTTTTATAGAAGCTGAGACTCTGTCGGAGAGATCATCCTTCTTTTCTATGTAAAAACACTTTTTTTTTTTTTGGAGACTGTGTTCAGCTTATAGTAGGAAAATCAAGCTATGTTTCTTCTGCCTTGTTTAGATACTGTCACCAACTTCAGAAAAAGTTCTGAAGCTGAAATGTAGCGACTCATAAGGTAAACAGTCTGCAGTTTTCATTCAGCTGTGCAATGAAGACTCCATGAAGTTTTAATTCAACATGTGGCCCTTAGAAATACAAGGAGCAGTTGGGTTGTTCCAAATCTTTTTAAATGATCACATTGTAGATTGTTTATTTTTACATTTAAAAAATCTGGAAGGCTGAGAAGGAGTGATCTCTGTCAATAATTGACTCTAGGGAGAAAGGTCCTTGCATTAATTAGCAAATCCAATATTGGTGTTTATATTCTCTAAGGAGGTGGAACTTTTTGAGCATAATCTTTTCAGGTTTTTTTTTTTTTCACTTGATAGTTTAAAAGTATAGATACATATAGTATACTATGGTATTTACCCTCTAAGTTAAAATTTAGTAAATACAAGCATAAGCAATATATTCGTCATCCTAGAGAAAGTCATATCCTATGATTTGCTGTCTTGCTGCAGTACAGTCAAGTTCCAGCAGCTACCTGTGACTTATTTAGACATTTGCCAACTTATTTATCCTTCTGTTTATTTCCTACTACTGTTATAACAAATTACCACAAACTTAGTGGTTTAAAACAATATAAGTTTATTATCTTATAGTTCTAGAGGCCAGAAGTCCTAAAATGAAGGAGTTGGTGGGACTGCATATCTTCCAGAAGTTCTAGAGAAGAATCCGTTTCCTCATATTTTATAATTTGTAGAACCTGCCTCCATTCCTTGGCTAGTAATCCCATCTTCTATCTTCAAGGATAGCAATGTAGCACCTTCTAATCTCTCTATCTCTCGCCTCCCTTTTATAAGGACTCTAGTTTCATTACTTTGGGCCCAACAGGATAATCTGCACATCTCAAGGCCTTTACTTAGTCATATCTACAAAGTTCTTTTTGTCATGTAAGGTAACATAGTCACAGGTTTTGCAAATTAGGACATGGACATCTTTAAAAGGCCATTATCCTAATTGCCACAGTCCTGTTAATTTTTTTTTAACACTATTTTCAATACCTGTTAAAAAGTGTAATATTATGTCATATGAATATGTAATATCATATCCAGTATTGTTGGGCATATATTGTTTCTAATTATATAAAAAAAGCACCTGGTTTTTATTTTAAGTCAGGTTTATTCAGGTATAATTTATATATAGTAAAATTTACTCTTTGTAGTGTATAATTGTGTATATTTGAGAAAAGTGGGTACAGACTCCTTAAGTGTCTGTGGTTCTTAGGGATTGTATACTCATAATAGCTTACACTCAACCTTTAGAAATTTGTTAAAAAATTTTAGCTAATGCTGAAAGCATTCCCCTGAGAACAGGAGCCAGACGAGGATCCCTTTATCACTACTCCTATTTAACTTTGTGCTGGAGGTCCTAGCTAGAGCGATAAGGCAAGAAAAAGAAATAAAGGGCATCCAAATTAGAAAGGAAGAAGTAAAGCTATGCCCATTCGCAGATGACCTGATGTTATACGCAGAGAACCCCAAAGATTCCACAAGAAAACTACTGGAGAGCAAGGTTCAGCAGAGTAGCAGGATACAAAATCAACATACAAAAATAAATTGGATTCCTATATACCAGCAAAGAGAACTTCAAAAAGGAAACCAGGAAAACAATACTGTTTATAACAGCCCCTAACAAGATAAAATACTTAGGAATAAGTCTAACCAGGGACATAAAAGACCTATACAAAGAAAACTGTAACACTACTGCAGGAAAGCAAAAGATACCTACATAGATGGAAAAGCATACATACTCATGGATAGGAAGACTCAACACTGTGAAAATGTGAGTTTTACCTAACGCAATCTACAGATCTAATTCAATCTCGATCCAAATACCAACAGCATTCTTTAATGAGATAGAAAAACTAAACACCAACTTTATATGGAAAGGAAAGAGGCCCTGGATAAGCAAACCATTATTAAAGAAAAAGAACAAAGTAAGAGGCCTCACACTACCTGATCTCAGAACCTACTATACAGCCACAGTAGTCAAAACAGCTTGGTACTGGTACAACGACAGACACATAGACCAACGGAACGGAAATGAGAATGCAGACATAAATCCATCCACTTATGTTCAGCTGATCTTTGACAAAAGACCAAAGTCCATAAAATGGGGAAAAAGACAGTCTTTTTAACAAATAGTGCTGGGAAAACTGGAAGTCCATCTGTAAAAAAAAGAAACAGGACCCATATGTCACACCATACACAAAATCTAACTCAAAACGGACCAAAGACCTAAATATAAAACCTAAAACAATAAAGATCACGGAAGAAAAAATAGGAACAATGCTAGGGGCCCTATACATGGCATAAATAGAATACAAACCATAATTACCAATGTACAAACACCAAAAGATACTGCGTAACTGGGAGTGCCTAAAAATTAAATGCTTAGACTTATCAAAAAACTTCACCAACAGACTGGGAAAGAAATTTTGGCTACAACATATCTGACAAGGCTCTAATCTCTAAAATCTGTAGAATACTTTAGCATCTCAACAACAAAAAGACAAATAATCCAATTAAAAAATGGGCAAAGGTTATGAACAGATACTTCACCAAAGAAGACATTCAGACGGTCAACAGACACGTGAGGAAATGCTCTCGATCACTAGCCATTAGAGAAATGCAAATCAAAACTAAAGTGAGATACCATCTCAACCCGACGTTAATGGCACTAAAAAATAAATAAATAAACATTGGAGAGGTTACAGGGAGATTGGAACTCTTGTGTACTGCTGGTGGTAATGTAAAATGGTACAATCACTGTGGAAAAAGATACGGCACTTCGTTAAAAAGCTAGAGATAGAAGTAGCGTACAATACACCAATCCGACTCCTAGGAATATATCCTAGAGAAATAAGAGCCATCACACGAATAGACATATGCACATCCATGTTCATTACACCATTATTCACAATAGCAAAAAGATGGAAGCAACCTAAGTGGCCATCAACAGATGATAAATAAATTATACATACACAATGGAATACTACGCAATAATAAAGAACAGTGATGAATTCGCAAAACATCTCACAACATGGATAAATCTGGAGGGCATTATGCTGAGTGAAATAAGCCAATGACAAAAGGACAAATATTGTATGAGACCACTATTATAAAACCTCAAGAAAAGGTTTAGACAGAAAAAAAAAAATCATTGATGATTGCAAGGTTTGAGGGGAGGATCACTAACTTGATAGTAAACAAGTATTAACTTTGGTGAAGGAAAAGACAACACTCTATAGGGAAAATCAGCACAACTTGACCAAGGTAAAATCATAGAAGCTTTAAACACATCTAAACACTGAGAGACACAGTTACTGGGGCTAAGGGCTGGGGACTATAGTCTCAGGGCACATCTAGGTCAAACAGCATAACATAGTTGTCTTAGTTATCTACTACTGCTATAACAGAAGTACCACAAGAGATGGATTCAAGATACAACCTAATCCTGTAGATTATGTTCTGTCTCATTAACATAACTGCCTCAAATCCTGCCTCATTAACATCACAGAGATTAGGATTTACAACACATAGGATAATGAGATCTCAAAATGGAGAGCAACTAAACAATACTGGGAATCATGGCCTAGCCAAGTTGACACATATTTGGGGGGGACACAGTTCAATACATGACAAGAGTTCATAAAGAAAATATTTTACATCCTACTTTATTCAGTAGCATCTGGGGTCTTAAAAGCTTGCAACTGACCATCTAAGATACATTTATTGGCCCCATTCCGTCCGGAGCAAAGGAGGATGAAAAAAAACAAAGACACAAGAAAAATACTAATCCAGTAAACCAATGGACCACATGAACCTTAGCCTTCACCAGCCTGAGCCCAGAAGAACTAGATAGTGCCCAGCTACCACCACTGACAGCTCTGATCAGAATCACAATAGAACGTCCTGGACAGAGCAGGAGAAAAATGTAGAACAAAATTCATATTAACAAAAAAAGACCAGACTTACTGATCTAACAAAGACTGGAGGAACCCCTAAGACTATAGCCACCAGACACCTTGCTAACTCAGAAGTGAAGCTACTCCTGAAGTTTACCTTTCAGCCAAAGATCATACAGGCCTATAAAACAAACACATGTGAGGAACATGCTTCTTAGTTCAATCAAGTATATAAGAACAAATGGGCAACACCTGTCCCAAAGCAAAGACAAGAATGCAGGAAGGGTCAGGAAAACTGTACAAATGAACATGAGGAACCCGGGATGGAACGGGGAGAGTGCTGACATATTGCAGAGATTGCAACCAATGTCAAAAACAACTTGTGTATAAATTTTTGAATCAGAAACTGTGCTGTAAACTTTTACCTAAAACACAATTAAAAAATACATTTTAGCAGAATTCTTCTTACCTATTTGAATGATGACCCTCTTCCTTCCATAATGTGTTATAGTAAACCAGTGTTTAGGCCTCTCCTTGGAGGCTGCTATCTTTATTTAGATTTCTACTTAGGTTGTCCTATGATAAGTTCAAGACAAATTATAATTTTGTAGATTATTCAGCTTTTTCTTGTTGTTGGTATGGGAATAATTTTCTTACCAGCTTTCTATATCCCAAGACACACTAGGAAGAAGGACCCAGCAGCCTACTTCTGAAAAGATTTAGCCTGTGAAAACCTTAAGAATAGCAGTGGAACATTGCTTGATATAGTGCCAGAAGATGAGCCTCTCAGGTTGAAAGGCACTCAAAAGACATCTGGGGAAGAGCTGCCTCCTCAAAGTAGAGTTGACCTTAATAATGTGGATGGAGTCAAGCTTTTGGGACCTTTATTTGCTGATATGCCATGACTCAAAATGAGAAGAAACAGCTGCAAACATCCATTAATAATCTGATTATGGAATGTACGAAGTATGAATCTAGGAAAATTGGAAGTCATCAAAAATAAAATGGAACACATAAACATTGATATCCTAGGCATTAGTGAGCTGAAACGAACTGGTATTGGCCATTTTGAATTAAACAATCATATGGTCTACTATGCCAGGAATGACAACTTGAAAAGGAATGGTGTTGCATTCATCGTCAAAAAGAGCGTTTCAAGATCTATGCTGAAGTACAACACTGTCAGTGATAGGATAATATCCATACGCCTATGGGGAAGACCAGTTAATACGACTGTTTTTCAAATTTACGCACCAACCACTAAGGCCAAAGATGAAGAAATTGAAGTTTTTTTTTTTTAATGCAGTCTGAAATTGATCGAACATACCATCAGGATGCATTGATAATTACTGGATATTGGAATGTGAGAGTTGGAAACAAGAAGCATAGGTAGTTAAAAATATGACCTTGATGATAGAAATTATGCTGGAGATCTCATGATTGAGTTTTGCAAGACCAACAACGTCTTCATTGCAAATACCTTTTTTCACCAACATAAACAGTGACTATACATGTGGACACACCAGATGGAATACACAGAAATCAAATCAACTACATCTGTGGGAAGAGACATTGGAAAAGCTCAATATCATTAGTCAGAACAAGGCCAGGGATCGACTGCAGAAAAAAACATCAACTGCTATATGCAAGCTCAAGTTGAAACTGAAGAAAATTAGATCAAGTCGATGAGAGCCAAAGTACAACCTTGAGTATACTCCTGAATTTAGAGACCATCTCAAGAACAGATTTGTCATGTTGAACACTAATGACCGAAGACCGGACGAGTTGTGGAATGACATCATACATGAAGAAAGCAAGAGGTCATTCAAAAGACAGGAAAGAAAGAAAAGAACAAAATGGATGTCAGAAGAGACTCTGAAACTTGCTCTTGCACGTCGAGTAGCTAAAGTCAAAGGAAGAAATGATGAAGTAAAATAGGTGAACAGAAGATTCCAAGGGGAGCTTGAGAAGACAAAGTAAAGTATTATAATTACACGTGCAAAGACCTGGAGATGGAAAACCAAAAGGGAAGAACACGCTCAGCATTGCTTAAGCTGAAAGAACTGAAGAATAAATTCAAGCCTCAAGTTGCAATATTGAAGGATTCTGTGGGGAAAATATTAAACGACTCAGGTAGCATCAAAAGAAGGTGGAAGATGTGAGAAACTGACTTGATTTGTAAACTTTCACTTAAAGCACAATAAAAATTTAAAAAAAGATTCTATAGAAGAATCCTGATCATAAGGGGGAAAATGAAGAACAGAATTTCAAATTCTCCTGAACGCCAGACTTTCTGGAGCCATGGAGGCTGGAGGAACCCCTGAAATTATTGATCTAAGATAAACTTTAAAACTTAAACCAAAAATATCCCCTGAAGTCTTCTTTAAATCAAACATTAGCTTAGTTTAGTAAAGAATGTCTGCCTTGAGCAGTGGGATGCAGACCTCAAATTCTTGTAAAAAGACCAGACTTCATGGTCTGACTCAGACTAGAAGGACCCTGGAGGTCATGGTCCCTAGACCCTCTGTTAGCCCGAGACAGGAACCATTCCCGAAGCCAACTCTTCAGACAGGGATTGGACTAGACTATAAGACAGAAAATGATACTGGTGAGGAGTGAGCTTCTTGGCTCAAGTGGACACATGAGACTATGTGGGCAGCTTCTGTTTGGAGGGGAGAGGAGAAGGCAGAGGGGGACAGGACCTGGCTGAATGGACACAGGGAATACAGGGTGGAGAGAAGGAGTGTGCTATCTCATTAGGGGGAGAGCAACTAGGAGTACATAGCAAGGTGTATATAAATTTTTGTACGAGAGACTAACTTGATTTGTAAACTTTCACTTAAAGCACAAGAAAAATAAAAAATAGAAAGAAAAAAAAAAAAAGAAGGTGGAAGGAATACACAGACTCACTATACCAACAAGAATTGGTCAACGTTCAGCCATTTCAGGAGGTACCATATGAGCAGGAACCAATGGTACTGAAGGAAGAAGTCCAAGCTTCATTGAAGGCATTGGCAAAAAACCAGGCTCCAGGAATTGACAGAATACCAGTTAAGATGTTTCAGCAAACGGATGCAGTGCTGAAAGTGCTCACTTGTCTATGCCAAGAAATTTGGAAGACACCTACTTGGCCAACCGACTGGAAAAGATCTATATTTATGCCTATTCCCAAGAAAGGTGATCCCATCGAATGCATAAATTATTGAACAATATCATTGATATCACACACAAGTAAAATTTTGCTGAAGATCATTCAAAAGTGGCTGCACCGGCATATCGACAGAGAACTACCAGAAATGCGAGCCAGATTCAGAAGAGGACTCAGAACCAGGGATATCATTGCTGATGTTGAATGGATCCTGGCTGAAGGCAGAGAATACCAGAAAGATGTTTACCTGTGTTTTATTGACCATGCAAAGGCATTCAACGTGTGGATCATAACAAATTATGGATAACGTTGTGAAGAATGGGAATTCCAGAACACTTAATTGTGCTCGTTAGGAACCTGTACACAGATCAAGAGGCAGTTATTTGAACAGAACAAAGGGATATTGTGTCATTTAAAGTCAGGAAAGGTGTGCGTCAGGGTTGTATCCTTTCACTGTACCTATTCAGTCTGTATGCTGAGCAAATAATCTGAGAAGCTGGACTATATGAAGAACAGGGCATCAGGATTCGAGAAAGATTCATTAACAATCTGTGTTATGCAGGTGACACAACCTTGCTTGCTGGAAGTAAAGAGGACTTGAAGCACTTACTGATGAAGATCAAAGACCACAGCCTTCAGTATGGATTACACCTCCACATAAGGGAAACAAAAATTCTCACAACTGGACTAATAAGCAACTTCATGATAAACGGGGAAAAGATTGAAGTTGTCAAGGATTTCATTTTACTTGGATCCACATTCAGCACTCATGGAAGCAGCAGTCAAGAAATCAAAAGACACATTGCATTGGGCAAATTACAAAAGACCTCTTTAAATGTTGAAAAGCAAAGATGTCACCTTGAAAACTAAGGTGTGCCTGACCTAAGCTATGGTGTTTTCAGTCTCCTTCTATGCATGTGAAAGCTGGACAGCGAATAAGGAAGACTGAAGAAGAATTGATGCCTTTGAATTACGGTGTTGGAGAGGAATATTTGAATATACCATTGGACTGCAAAAGAACAAACGAATCTGTCTCGGAAGAAGTACAACCAGAATGCTCCTTAGAGGCAAGGATGACTAGAATACGTCTCACATACTTTGGATGTGTTGTCAGAAGGGATCAGTCCCTGAAAAAAGGACATCATGCTTGGTAAAGTAGAGGGTCAGTGAAAAAGATGGATTGACACAGTGGCTGCAACAGTGGTTGGCACAGGACCAGGCAGTGTTTTGTTTTGTTGTACATAGGGTCGCTATGGGTCAGATTCAATTCCACGGAACCTAACAACAACATCCTAAATAAAAGACAGAGATCCTGGCACTTGATCCTTTTTTTTTTTTTAATATAATAGCTTTATTGTGATAGAACTCATGCACTATACAGTTCACCTATTTTAAGTGTAGAGTTCCGCAGTTTTTAGTATATTCACAGAGTTGTGCAACTATCACAATAAATTTTTAGAACATTTTTATCACTCCAGAAAAGAAACCTCATAGCCATTAGCAGTTACTCCCCTCTTCTTCCCAAATACTCCCCTCCTGCCCTAGGAAACCACTAATCTATTTTCTGTTTTTATAGATTTGTCTATTCTGAACATTTCATATAAATGGAACAGTATAATATGTGGCCTTTTGTGATTGGCTTATTTCACTTAGCATAATGTTTTTAATTAGTACCTCATTCTTTTTTTGTCAAATAATATCCTATTGTATGATATGCCACATTTTATTTATGGATTATTCATCAGTTGATGTTGGCACTTAATTTTAAATCATCCTTTTTCTGTCAGTGAATCATTTAGGATTTCATTATTCAGAATTTTGAAGGATCCCCAAAAGAGCATAAACCACATTTCTTTTCTCAGACAACTTCTAGGCATATTAGGGAGACATGACCCACACTAGAAATGAAAAAGTAGACAAATAAAAAAAAAAAAATACCACTTACTTATTGGATTGAATTAGAAGAAATGACGTAAATATTTAGGCTATTAGCCTTCTTAAAGTTGTAGTTTTCACAATAAGTAGGAAGTTTTATTTGCTATCAAATTTGGGTAGATGGTTGATTTGAGAGTGTAAAATGGGTCTAGTAGTGGTAGGATCGGCATCAGAACCTGTCTTAACTTCAGGGGGGATAATGTGAATCAAGATCAGCCAAAGGCTGATCCTTATGAGGTAGAGGTCACACATACCTCTATCCTCAAACTCTTTGCCAATTCAGACACCAGCCATCCTTCCCACAGCTCTCTCTGTTTCTCTTCTGGGTTCGGTAATTCATTGCAATGGCCGCACAGAACTCACAGACCATACTTACCGTTAAGTGGTTTATTAAGAAATACGGTACGACTCAGGATCAGGATCAACAGGTTACAACTCAGGATAAGGATCAGAAAGCTTGTAGGCAAACTCTCCCCTCTTCAGTGCAGGGCAGCTCTCCCAGATCCTCTCAAGCCCCCTCAGGATAGGCCTCCTCTCTTGGCCCCCTGAGGACAGACTCCTCTCAGCTCTGCTGCCTTTAGCCACTGGCTCTGCTCCCGGGCCCCTTGCAGGCATGTCACCATCTTTAGTGTTACAACTTTTTTAGGAGGTTTCTTGTCTCCTTCTCTCTCTCTCTTCTTTGTTCTTCCTTCCTTCTGCTTCCTGCTATTTCTCTTCCTGTTTCTTTCTGTCTAAAAAAAACCTCTGTGAGGCTGGCTGCTTAAATACATAAATTCCTTGTCAGTGTCAAGGCATGGCACTCCCACCAGCGTCATGAACTGACCAGTCCCCTCTCAGTAGGCCATGGATACTTCATTTGCATAGTAGGCTACAACTCACCTCATTTGCATAGTCAGTTGACCAATCCTTGCAAGGTGCATACCAATCACAGGTATGCAGCCTAGGACCAAACAAAAAGTATCAAAACCAAGTTGTTTACAGCTTACCCAGGAAATGTCAATCGACCTGGACAAAAGTAACAAACCCTGTGGGGTAGAAAACTAGGACAGAGGTAACTCCTCAGGCTTTAGGGGAAAAATCTCTCATCTGTTTTTACAAAGAACTGGGGCAAAAGGCCACATAAAGGAACACATTTCACCACAAGGAGGTAGTGATAAGTCAGTGGAACCATTTGATTTCACATTGTGTCTTAATATTGCTGCTGAGTTTGGGGCTCCAGGAGCAATCTGACTTCTCAGACAAGGTGTTGATAAGTTTAAATCATATTTCACTTCCTGATGGGCTCTGGAAAAGATACTGAGTTCTTGGTATCTCTGGTTTCAGAGGACTATGGGATTAAGCGCCATTTCATATCAAAAGAGCATTCCTCCTGCCGTTTTAGTTGCTATCTGAGCTCCTGTGAGTGCTGTCAAAATGAAGCTCTTTCCCAAGTGTAAAGTCACACCTCAGGTGCTAGGGTTCCCGCCTCTCACTTTGTTGGCCACGACCACCAGAGAGAGCCTGCTTTTCCTAGAACATTAGGAAAGGATGATGATGATGATGGTGGTAATGATAGCAGCTGTCATTTTTCAAGTTTTGTGCCAGCCACTGTGTTAAAGGCTTTAAGTAATCCTTACAATAACTCTTTGAGGTATATAATATTATTATGCCATTTTACAGATGGGAAAACTGAACGAGGATTCTGTTAGGAATACAAAACCCCAGTAAATGTTTGTTAAATGAATGAATAGGAAATCACCTACTGAATAGTCAAGATTAGGGGTCTGCAATCCAGGGCTTTGGTACTTTGTGATGAATATTGGCATATAGAGCAAGGGTTGGCAAACTTTTTCTGTAAAGGGCTAGATAGTAAATATTTTAGGTATTGTGGGCCGTATGGTTTCTGTGGCAGCTGTTCAACTCTGCTGTGTTAGCAAAAAGCATCATCCATGATATATGTATGACTGTGTCCCAGTAAAAGTTTATTTACAAAAATAGGCAGCAAAGGGTGATGAAAAGTTTTGGAAACAGTGGTAATTGTTACACAACATGGTGAATGTAATTAATGTCCTTGAATTATATACATAAAAATTGTTGTAATGGCAAATGTTTTCTTACATATATTTTACCACAATAAGAATTAAAAGAAGTACCTAGCCCAAGTACCATCAAAAACCAGGTGCCCCAGAAGGCTATGTGAGCAGAGAAGAGGGCATGAAGGCAAAATATATGTAGAATGGCAGTGGTAGGCACAAGAGACACAGCCTGGCATCACTGTGCACCTGGTACGACCCTCTTCAGTCTGGAAAAAGACTCATGTCACTCCCGAGAGAGAACATATACCTTATGTTTTTATTTTTTATCTTGAAAAATAAATTGCAATTTTTACAGAAGGCAAAAAGTAGGCAGCAGGCCATCCAACCAGTGGGCTATGGTTTGTCAGCCTCACTAGAGTTTTTTTTTTTTTTTTTGCAAAGTGAATAACCTACGATGGAACCATGTTAACATAGCTTATTTCTTATAGCAGTCAGAATGCAGTTAACTGGATCTGGATTCTTTCTATAAGAAAATACATAAAGCGTTTATCATGGATTGTTTGTTTTCTAAATGGATCTATCAAAGTCAAAACTTTGGAAACATTTTTAAAGAACTCATAATGAGATGCACTTAAATAGTAAGTATCTCAGTGTATTGCAAATATGATTTTATTATGTAGAACCATAGACTGCCACAGCTGGAAAGGATCTTAAAAAAAAGAAAAGCCAAACCCATTGCTTTTGAGTTGATTCCAACTCATAGCGACCCTATAGGACAGAGTAGAACTGCCCCATAGGGTTTCCAACGAGCAGCTTATGGATTCAAACAGCCAGTCTTTTGGTTAGCAGCTGTAGCTCTTAACCACTGCACCACCAGGGCCTCGTAAAGGATGTTAGAGGTCATTTAATTCAGTCCTCTATATTTCAGATAGCGAAGCTGAAAACCAGAGGAGGAAAGGGGTTTGCACCATATCATTTATCTAATTAAGGACAGAGCTAGGCCTTTTCTGTTAGTTCATGCTTTCTACTTTTCAGGGACACATCATTCAACTGACAAATGTTTTTTGAGATTCCTTCTATGGTCAAGCTACTGTTTGGGTATTCAAGAGGATTCTTGGGGCATGAGACTTTATCTCAAAGAGTTTATCAGCCTACGTAGAAGATGAGATGTATATAGAAGGTTAACAAACTATCAGATATTAAACAAATAAGGCCAACAGTCATTGTTCTAAGAATTTAGAGAAAGTAGCAATACCTAGGAGCTTTTTGGTGGTCAGGGAAACTAATAGAAGAGTTCGAACTTGAAGGACAGATTTGGATCAAATGTGGAAAGGGGTGTAGGAAACCTAACCCTATGTGGGAGAAGGCTGTAACCAAAGATGCGGAGACAGTGTATACAAGGCTTATTTAGGAACTGTGAGCAGGAAACTTTGGCCTAAATGGAAGGTACCTGTTGGGAACACTAGGAGGTAAGGCTGGGAAGTTGGTCCAAAAGTAGAGGGCTTTGAATAGCAGAAAACTATTAGAGATTTTTGAGGAAGGAAATAATGGTTAAATTTCAAAAATAATATGACAGCTGTATGCAGAATAGACTTAAATTTAAAACCTAAAAAGTATCACAGTGTTTATTACTAAATTTAGAAGACTCTAAATGGGTACTGCCCTTTGGAATATAGAAAGAAGAATTAATTACTATGTGAAATAAGAGATCTTTGTAGATAAAAATCAACATAAATCCAATCCCCAAAATGTAAGAATTAATCATATCCCCACTTTCCCGCTTTTTAATCATCTCTCTGGCCGTAGCCACCCAGAGCAAGGTCAGATCCCATAAGTTAAAAGAACACTGTCCTTCAGACTGCCAAATAGGCAGACAGCAGCCACAAGCTCTAGAGTCCACGTGACACCCTGCTGGCCACAAATTGAGGGTTTTCCTATTACCCTTTCAAAATACCAGCTGTAATCTCGGGGGCCTCCCCTGGGCTTCCTCACTTCCACCTGCTGGTTCCCGTTACTCCTTTGAGTTTGATTATTTGCTGGGACAACTCACAGAACTCACAGGAAGTACGAATAATTACAGATTTATTATAGCAAAAGGATACAAATCAGGATCAGCATAAAGGGGAGACCTATGGGGTTAGGCCCAAGGTCTGGGAGGGTTCCCAGTAGAAAGCTTCCATGTCCTACAAAGGGTGTGCTACCCTCCCAAATGTATTGGTGTCTTTCACCAACCAGGAAGCTCTGGGGACTTCCGTGTCCAGAGCCTTTATTGGCTTCATTATGTAGGCGTGATTGACTAAATCATGCTCCCCTCCTTTCCTGAGGTCAGCTGATAACAGGCTACTTGGTAGTCTTTCTGGTGAGGCCAGCCTCCCCCCACTCATTTGCACAAATCCTCAAATGTTGTTTATATTAACAAAGGCACTTCAGCTACTCAGGAAATTCCAACAGTTTAGAGTAATTCCTGAGGAAACAAGGCAAGACCACATTACTGTGGGTAAGGTTAAATTCTTTACAGGGTCTGACTCATTTGTGCTTCTTTTTTTTTTTATTAACTTTTATTGAGCTTCAAGTGAACGTTTACAAATCAAGTCAGTCTGTCACATATAAGTTTACATACGTCTTACTCCGTACTCCCACTTGCTCTCCCCTTAATGAGTTAGACCTTCCAGTCTCTCCTTTTGTGACAATTTTACCAGCTTCCCACTCTCTCTATCCTCCCATCCCCCCTCCAGACAGGAGATGCCAACACAGTCTCAAGTGTCCACCTAATATAATTAGCTCACTCTTCATCAGCATCTCTCTCCCACCCACTGTCCAGTCCCTTTCATGTCTGATAAGTTGTCTTCGGGGATGGTTCCTGTCCTGTGCCAACAGAAGGTCTGGGGAGCATGGCCGCCGGGATTCCTCTAGTCACAGCCAGACCATTAAGTATGGTCTTTTTATGAGAATTTGGGGTCTGCATCCCACTGATCTCCTGCTCCCTCAGGGATTCTCTGTTGTGCTCCCTGTCAGGGCAGTCATCGATTGTGGCCGGGCACCAACTAGTTCTTCTGGTCTCAGGATGATGTAGGTCTCTGGTTCATGTGGCCCTTTCTGTCTCTTGGGCTCTTAGTTGTCGTGTGGCCTTGGTGTTCTTCATTCTCCTTTGCTCCAGGTGGGTTGAGACCAATTGATGCATCTTAGATGGCTGCTTGTTAGCATTTAAGACCCCAGACGCCACATTTCAAAGTGGGATGCAGAATGTTTTCATAATAGAATTATTTTGCCAATTGACTTAGAAGTCCCCTTAAACCATGGTCCCTAAACCCCCGCCCTTGCTCCGCTGACCTTTGAAGCATTCATTTTATCCCGGAAACTTCTTTGCTTTTGGTGAAGTCCAGTTGAGCTGACCTTCCATGTATTGAGTGTTGTCCTTCCCTTCACCTAAAGCACTTCTTATCTACTAATTAATCAATAAGAAACCCTCTCCCTCCCTCCCTCCCTCCCTCCTTCCCCCCCTTGTAACCACAAAAGTATGTGTTCTTCTCAGTTTATACTATTTCTCAAGATCTTATAATAGTGGTCTTACACAATATTTGTCCTTTTGCCTCTGACTGATTTCGCTCAGCATAATGCCTTCCAGGTTCCTCCATGTTATGAAATGTTTCACAGATTCGTCACTGTTCTTTATCGATGCGTAGTATTCCATTGTGTGAATATACCACAATTTATTTAGCCATTCATCCGTTGATGGACACCTTGGTTGCTTCCAGCTTTTTGCTATTGTAAACAGAGCTGCAATAAACGTGGGTGTGCATATATCTGTTTGTGTGAAGGCTCTTGTTTCTCTAGGGTATATTCTGAGGAGTGGGATTTCTGGGTTGTATGGTAGTTCTATTTCTAACTGTTTAAGATAACGCCAGATAGATTTCCAAAGTGGTTGTACCATTTTACATTCCCACCAGCAGTGTATAAGAGTTGCAATCTCTCCGCAGCCTCTCCAACATTTATTATTTTGTGTTTTTTGTATTAATGCCAGCCTTGTTGGAGTGAGATGGAATCTCATCGTAGTTTTAATTTGCATTTCTCTAATGGCTAATGATCGAGAGCATTTTCTCATGTATCTGTTGGCTGCCTGAATATCTTCTTTAGTGAAGTGTGTGTTCATATCCTTTGCCTACTTCTTGATTGGGTTGTTTGTCTTTTTGTGGTTGAGTTTTGACAGAATCATGTAGATTTTAGAGATCAGGCGCTGGTCGGAGATGTCATAGCTGAAACTTCTTTCCCAGTCTGTAGGTAGTCTTTTTACTCTTTTGGTGAAGTCTTTAGATGAGCATAGGTGTTTGATTTTTAGGAGTTCCCAGTTATCGGGTTTCTCTTCATCATTTTTGGTAATGTTTTGTATTCTGTTTATGCCTTGTGTTAGGGCTCCTAGGGTTGTCCCTATTTTTTCTTCCATGATCTTTATCGTTTTAGTCTTTATGTTTAGGTCTTTGATCCACTTGGAGTTAGTTTTTGTGCATGGTGTGAGGTATGGGTCCTGTTTCATTTTTTTGCAAAAGGATATCCAGTTATGCCAGCACCATTTGTTAAAAAGACTATCTTTTCCCCAATTAACTGACACTGGGCCTTTGTCAAATATCAGCTGCTCATACGTGGATGGATTTATATCTGGGTTCTCAATTCTGTTCCATTGGTCTATGTGCCTGTTGTTGTACCAGTACCAGGCTGTTTTGACTACTGTGGCTGTATAATAGCTTCTGATATCAGGTAGAGTGAGGCCTCCCACTTTCTTCTTCTTTTTCAGTAATGCTTTGCTTATCCGAGGCTTCTTTCCCTTCCATATGAAGTTGGTGATTTGTTTCTCTATCACCTTAAAAGATGACATTGGAATTTGGATCGGAAGGGCATTATATGTATAGATGGCTTTTGGTAGAATAGACATTTTTACTATGTTAAGTCTTCCTATCCATGAGCAAGGTATGTTTTTCCACTTAAGTAGGTCCTTTTTAGTTTCTTGTGGTGGTACTTTGTAGTTTTCTTTGTATAGGTCTTTTATGTCTCTGGTAAGATTTATTCCTAAGTATTTTATCTTCTTGGGGGCTACTGTGAATGGTATTGATTTGGTTATTTCCTCTTCGATGTTCTTTTTGTTGATGTAGAGGAATCCAAGTGATTTTTGTATGTTTATTTTATAACCTGAGACTCTGCCAAACTCTTCTATTAGTTTCAGTAGTTTTCTAGAGGATTCCTTAGGGTTTTCTGTGTATAAGATCATGTCATCTGCAAATAGAGATAATTTTACTTCCTCCTTGCCAGTCCGGATGCCTTTTATTTCTTTGTCTAGCCTAATTGCCCTGGCTAGGACTTCTAGCACGATGTTGAATAAGAGCGGTGATAAAGGGCATCCTTGTCTGGCTCCCGTTCTCAAGGGAAATGCTTTCAGGTTCTCTCCATTTAGAGTGATATTGGCTCTTGGCTTTGCATAGATGCCCTTTATTATGTTGAGGAATTTTCCTTCAATTCCTATTTTGGTGAGAGTTTTTATCATAAATGGGTGTTGCACTTTGTCAAATGCCTTTTCTGCATCAATTGATAAGATCATGTGGTTTTTGTCTTTTGTTTTATTTATGTGGTGGATTACATGAATGGTTTTTCTGATATTAAACCAGCCTTGCATACCTGGTATAAATCCCACTTGGTCGTGGTGAATTATTTTTTTGATATGTTGGTGAATTCTATTGGCTAGAATTTTGTTGAGGATTTTTGCATCTATGTTCATGAGGGATATACGTCTGTAATTTTCTTTTTTTGTAATGTCTTTACCTGGTTTTGGTATCAGGGAGATGGTGGCTTCATAGAATGAGTTGGGTAGTATTCCGTCATTTTCTACGCTTTGAAATACCTTCAGTAATAGTGGTGTTAACTCTTCTCTGAAAGTTTGGTAGAACTCTGCAGTGAAGCCGTCTGGGCCAGGGTTTTTTTTTGTTGGGAGTTTTTTGAGTACCTTTTCAATCTCTTTTTTTGTTATGGGTCTATTTAGTTGTTCTACTTCTGAATGTGTTAGTTTAGGTAGGTAGTGTTTTTCTAGGAATTCATCCATTTCTTCTAGGTTTGCAAATTTGTTAGAGTACAATTTTTCGTAATAATCTGATATGATTCTTTTAATTTCAGTTGGTTCTGTTGTGATGTGGCCCTTCTCGTTTCTTATTCGGATTATTTGTTTCCTTTCCTGTATTTCTTTAGTCAGTCTAGCCAATGGTTTATCAATTTTGTTAATTTTTTCAAAGAACCAGCTTTTGGCTTTGTTAATTCTTTCGATTGTTTTTCCGTTCTCTAATTCATTTAGTTCAGCTCTAATTTTTATTATTTGTTTTCTTCTGGTGCCTGATGGATTCTTTTGTTGCTCACTTTCTATTTGTTCAAGTTGTAGGGACAGTTCTCTGCTTTTGGCTCTTTCTTCTTTTTGTATGTGTGCATTTATCGATATAAATTGGCCTCTGAGCACTGCTTTTGCTGTGTCCCAGAGGTTTTGATAGGAAGTATTTTCATTCTCGTTGCATTCTATGAATTTCCTTATTCCCTCCTTAATGTCTTCTATAACCCAGTCTTTTTTCAGGAGGGTATTGTTCATTTTCCAAGTATTTGATTTCTTTTCCCTAGTTTTTCTGTTATTGATTTCTAGTTTTATTGCCTTGTGGTCTGAGAAGATGCTTTGTAATATTTCGATGTTTTGGACTCTGCAAAGGTTTGTTTTATGACCTAATATGTGGTCTATTCTAGAGAATGTTCCATGTGCGTTAGAAAAAAAAGTATACTTTGCAGCAGTTGGGTGGAGAGTTCTGTATAAGTCAATGAGGTCGAGTTGGTTGATTGTTGTAATTAGGTCTTCCGTGTCTCTATTGAGCTTCTTCCTGGATGTCCTGTCCTTCTCTGAAAGTGGTGTGTTGAAGTCTCCTACTATAACTGTGGAGGTGTTTATCTCACTTTTCAATTCTGTTAAAATTTGATTTATGTATCTTGCAGCCCTGTCATTGGGTGCATAAATATTTAATATGGTTATGTCTTCCTGATCAATTGTCCCTTTTATCATTATGTAGTGTCCTTCTTTATCCTTTGTGGTGGATTTAAGTCTAAAGTCTATTTTGTCAGAAATTAATATTGCTACTCCTGTTCTTTTTTGCTCATTGTTTGCTTGATATATTTTTTTCCATCCTTTGAGTTTTAGTTTGTTTGTGTCTCTAAGTCTAAGGTGTGTCTCTTGTAGGCAGCATATTGACGGATCGTGTTTCTTTATCCAGTCCGAAACTCTCTGTCTCTTTATTGGTACATTTAGTCCATTTACATTCAGCGTAATTATAGATAGATAAGTGTTTAGTGTTGTCATTTTGATGCCTTGTTATGTGTGTTGTTGACAATTTCATTTTTCCACATACTTTTTTGTGCTGAGACGTTTTTCTTAGTAAATTGTGAGATCCTCATTTTCGTAGTGTTTGACTTTACGTTTGTTGAGTCGTTATGTTTTTCTTGGCTTTTATCTTGAGTTATGGAGTTGTTATACCTCTTTGTGGTTACCTTATTATTTACCCCTATTTTTCTAAGTAAAAACCTAACTTGTATTGTTCTATATCGCCTTGTATCACTCTCCATATGGCAGTTCTATGCCTCCTGTATTTAGTCCCTCTTTTTGATTATTGTGATCTTTTATATATTGACTTCCGTGATTCCCTGTTATAAGTATTTTTTTTTTAATTAATCTTTATTTGTTTTTGTGATTTCCCTATTTGAGTTGATATCAGGATGTTCTGTTTTGTGACCTTGTGTTGTGCTGGTATCTGATATTATTGGTTTTCTGACCAAACAATATCCTTTAGTATTTCTTGTAGCTTTGGTTTGGTTTTTGCAAATTCTCTATACTTGTGTTTATCTGTAAATATCTTAATTTCGCCTTCATATTTCAGAGAGAGTTTTGCTGGATATATGATCCTTGGCTGGCAGTTTTTCTCCTTCAGTGCTCTGTATATGTCGTCCCATTCCCTTCTTGCCTGCATGGTTTCTGCTGAGTAGTCTGAACTTATTCTTATTGATTCTTCCTTGAAGGAAACCTTTCTTTTCTCCCTGGCTGCTTTTAAAATTTTCACTTTATCTTTGGTTTTGGAGAGTTTGATGATAATATGTCTTGGTGTTTTTCTTTTTGTATCAATCTTAAATGGGGTTCGATGAGCATCTTGGATAGATATCCTTTCGTCTTTCGTGATGTCAGGAAAGTTTTCTGTCAGGAGTTCTTCAACTATTTTCTCTGTGTTTTCTGTCCTCCTTCCCTGTTCTGGGACTCCAGTCACACACAAGTTATCCTTCTTGATAGAGTCCCACATGATTCTTAGGGTTTCTTCATTTTTTTTAATTCTTTTATCTGATTTTTTTTCAGCTGTGTTGGTGTTAATTCCCTGGTCCTCCAGATGTCCCAGTCTGCATTCTAATTGCTCGAGTCTGCTCCTCTGACTTCCTATTGCGTTGTCTAATTCTGTAATTTTATTGTTAATCTTTTGGATTTCTACATGCTGTCTCTCTATGGATTCTTGCAACTTATTAATTTTTCCACTATGTTCTTGAATAATCTTTTTGAGTTCTTCAACAGTTTTATCAGTGTGTTCCTTGGCTTTTTCTGCAGTTTGCCTTATTTCGTTTCCGATGTTTGAAGCATTATGTAAATTAGTTTTTTATATTCTGTATCTGATAATTCCAGGATTGTATCTTCATTTGGGAAAGATTTTGATTCTTTTGTTTGGGGGGTTGTAGAAGCTGTCATGGTCTGCTTCTTTATGTGGTTTGATATGGACTGCTGCCTCCGAGCCATCACTGGGAAACTAGTTTTTCCAGAAAATCCGCTGACTGGGACGCTGGCTCCAGGCTCCAAAAACAATCGCTGCTTCCCCGTATCTGTTCGTTTTCCGTCTCTAAATCTGTGTTGTTCAGGGTTCGTAGATTGTTATGTACTTGATTGATTCACTTGTTTTTCCGAGTCTTTGTTGTAAGAGGGATCCGAGGTAGCGTCTACCTAGTCCGCCACCTTGGCCCCGCCTCTGTGCTTCTTTCAAGTACTGATGTTTATGCTTTGGTTTATATTAGTGTTGTCAATCTAAGAACATTAGTTCTTAGAAGCCAGTAGTCATATGTTTCTATAGTAAGAACTGTATATATAGTCATCCTGGTGGCATAGTGATTAAGAGCTACGGCTGCTAACCAAAAAGATCGGCAGTTCAAATCCACCAGGTGTTCCCTTGGAAACTATGGGGCAGTTCTACTCTGTCCTATAGGGTCGCTATTAGTCAGAATTGACTTGATGCCAATGGGTTAATAGGTTTTATAGTCATAACTGTAGAAACAGAGGATAGAAACTACCTTCTGCTTTCTTTTTAACCTCCCAGAGCTAGCTAAGGAGCCCTGGTGACACAGTGGTAAAGCGCTCGAAAGGCTGGCAGAATTCACCAGCTGCTCTACAGGAGAAAGATGTGGCAGTCTGCTTCTGTAAAGATTTATAGCCTTAGAAACCCTACGGGGCAGTTCTGCTGTCCTCTAGGGTTGCTGTGATTTGAAATTTGACTCGATGATGGGTTTTAGGAACTAGGTAGAATTCTATATGGTGGACTGTTTGTAAATGCCTTAGTCCCAGTGATCTCTCTGCAAAAGAGAATAAGGCTCGGGCTTGATGAAAGCAAAGATAGGCATAGCCGTTAAAGAGTGAGTGGAGTTTCTAGGATGTCCTTTTTGCCTCATGGAGTTTGAACTCTAAGCCTGGGGTGAGCATTGGGGCCACTGGGATCAAATCTTCTACCAGTTCTTCTAAGACTAAGTTGCATTTTGGTTGTTGGCAGATTTTTTTTCCCTCCATTTTTCTAACTTGTAATCCACACCCCAGTGATTTAGGATCTTTGGTGTATGGTTGTAATAGGGTAGCTGGATGAATAAACGAGCTGTAAAAATGTTCTTCCCCCATTCCTATGACCCTCTAGGGCATTGTGCTTCTCCTGGCCCCAGGGAGGTGGTGCTTAAAAGCTAATTGCATTCAGATTTTCAAGCACTTTTTGCATGAGAATACAACATTTCCTGTCTTTTTGTGTGTTTGTTTTTTTTTTTTTAACTGAATTTCCAAAGCTGGGGACTAGAGCCTATTGGCCATTGTGTATCTGGGAAAGCCAGAAAGCCCTAGTTTTAAAAATTCTTTTGTAATGGTTGTAGGAAAAAAGGACAAGATCAGATGTACATCCTATCTTGTTTTCTTCCTTTCTGGGAGAGAGGATGAAGTGTTCGCTTGATTGCAAAGAGAATATTCTGTTTGGTTTGGCCTCAGCCATATTTGCTCCTGGGAGGTGAGCTGGCCTAACACACCTGTTAGAGCAGGAGTTCTGCCAAGCCTCTGGTCAGGTACAGAGGCAGTCTTTGCAGCAAGTCATCAGGCAACACTCACAACTTTACTCCAGTGAGCCCAGATTCTCATGACCTCATTGAATTTGGACAAAGCATGGCACCTTTCCTGCATGTGAAGGAAGGTAGGAATCTTAAGGGTCAGTTTATTGTTTTCCAAGGATAAAAGTAAGTGAAGAGTGCCTAAGGCCTATCAGTCACACTGCTGACTGCATGGTGACTAATGCAGGAGGAAAGAGCGGGGTTTCCCTGGAGCAGGGCCCTTAAGATCATGTACCTGTATACTTGTCCGTTCTAGAAATGAGCTTGAATGCGGTACCCCCAAGAGCTGCCTGAATGCCACTGAAAAGGTTCCCTTGGCAGCAGCATTGCCATAGGCTTTTCAGTGCCTTTCTGGCAGCACCACCAATAACCACCAATAGGAAGTTTATTTTAAGATGCTTAGTATAGTGCCTCTACTACGTCAGTACCTCCAGATCACACCTCAAAAGCCTCAAAACTACAAAACTGCTTTTTTTATTTCTCCACTGAGACCTGCAGGACCTAGTATTGAGGACAAATGAGCAAATAATTACAGTGAATACTACCTAGGAAATGAGCATGTTAGGGACCTTACACATGTGAGGTATGCTGCCATATTCTAGACTAAACATTCTTGTTTCTGAGACTCATTTGTATGAGGCAAGGGCCGTCATGTAGGAGTGGAGGTTCTAGGAATGACCTTTCTTAGTAATAAAAACAACCACCACCCTCTCAGACTCAGATGGCTCTTTGCAGGAACTCCCAGGCATTTATTTATTTTCTGCTCCTGGCTTAGACCTAGGGTGTTTTTCACAGGGATTGCAGGGCTCCTTGAAGAGTCATAAAGTGATATTCTTCCCTTCATTTTAGATGGACTATGATCTTCCTCTTTTTTCAGCCTTTGCCTCCTGAACTCTTTTGTATACTTTATCTTTCTGAGTTATCAATAACTTGATACTACCTTCAAGTCAATAAGAAGTAAGATACTAACTTTCAATAACTTCCCAGGCATTCTACTCCCACCTACAAGTCCAGAGTTTTTTGTTGTTTTTCTTAAGGCAGTAAGTTGATAAACCATTGAAAACTCTCAAATGTTTTTTACTTTTTTTTAAAAAAAATCAACTTATTTTAGCCTCTTAAAGTAGTAGGCTCAGAAATAAATATCCTCTGAAGATAACCTGATGCATTTTTTTACTTGGAGAGGCAATGTGTAGTGGAAGGAGTACTGCTGGTAGAAAGAACAGTGTACCAGAAGTTCAAGTTCAGAGAACTTGGGTTCGAATCCTGAGACTCCTACAAACCAGCCATGTGACCTTGACCAAAACACTTTGTTTCTGTAAGCCTCAATTTCTCCAGCTGAAAAATAAGGGGGTTGGCTTAGTTCTTTAAAGACCCCTCTTCGAGCTCTAAAATTCCTGTTTTATTTCTGATAGACATGTGTTTTTCATAATTCATAAGTAAAAGGGCTTTGTGCCAGTATTTAATAAGAAAATCATGTAGTTTTCCCCCAATGTTATATTGTTTTCTTTTGAATACTAGTCAAGGCTTTTTACTGGAAGGGTAATGAAAATATTAAAACAAGCTTCTAAAGGAAATCTTTTAAAAATGAAACAAAATGTTCACACGTTCATCTTGGAAGATTTAGACATTTATATCTGAGGAGAGAAGGACTTTAAATCAAGACCTCAAAGATCATGTATTTCTGGCAGTGGTAAGAAATGGGCTCACACTTTTGATTATTTCCCCAATAGTATGGAAAATCTTGAAATGCTATTTATCTAAATTAGTACCCCATTGTTACTAACCACCCTAATTCCTAAAGTACTTCTCTAATTTGCAGCTTGGAGGTGTGGCCAGGACTTTGTGGGAGTTAGGATCAAGAATCTTTCCCAAGGTATTTTGCCCAGCGCAGGCACTAAGACTTTATTCTTACTCTTCCAGACTTTTAACTTGCATTTCTATGAAGTTATGTTCTTGTTGTTAGGTGCTGTCGAGTTCCAGCTCACAGCGACACTATGTACAAAAGAAAGAACTGCTGTCCAGTCTTATGCGCCATCCTCACAATCGTTGTTATGCTTGAGCCCATTGTTGCAGTCACTGTGTCAGTCTATCTCGTTCAGGGTTATTCTCTTTTTCACTGGCCCTCTACTCTACCGAGCATGATGGCCTTCTCCAGGGACCGGTCCCTTCTGATAACAAGTCCAAAGCATGTGAGACAAAGTCTCGCCATCCTTGCTTCTAATGAGCATTCTGGCTGTACTTCTTCCAGGACAGATTTGTTAGTTCTTCTGGCAGTCTGTGGTATATACATTCAATGTTCTTCACCAACACCATAATTCAAAGGCATCGATTTTTCTCCTGTTGTTCTTATTCATTGTCCAGCTTTCACATGCATATGAGGCTATTGAAAACATCATGGCTTGGGTCAGGTGCACCTTAGTCCTTAAAGTGACATCTTTGCTTTTTTAGCACTTTAAAGAGATCTTTTGTAGCACATTTGCCCAGTGTAATGCATCGTTTGATTTCTTGACTGCTACTTCCGTGGGTCTTGATTGTGGATTCAAGTAAAATGAACTTCTTTACAACTTTAATATTTTTGTTTATCATATTGTTGATTATTGGTTCAGTTGTGAGCATTTTTGTTTTCTTTATGTTGACCTATAATCCATACTGAAGGCTATGGTTTTGGATCTTCATCAGTAAGCACTTCAAGACCTCTTCATTTTCAACAAGGAAGGTTTTGTCATCTGCATATCGCAGGTTGTTAATGAGTTTTCTTCCACTCCTGATGCCACATTCTTCTTCATATAGTCCAGCTTCTCAGATTTATTTGCTCAGCATACAGATTGAATAAGTGTGGTGAAAAGATACATCCATGACCCACACCTTTCCTGAATTTAAACCACACAGTATCCCCTTGTTCAGTTCAAAACAATTGCCTCTTTGTCTAAGTGCAGGTTGTATGAGCACAATTAAGCATTCTGGAATTCCCGTTCTTTGCAATGTTATCCTTAATTTGTTATGATCCACACAGTCGAATGCCTTTGCATAGTCAGTAAAACACAGGTAAACATCTTTCTGGTATTCTCTGCTTTCAGCCAAGATACATCTGACATCAGCAATGACATCCGTCATTCCACATCCTCTGCTGAATCCGCCTTGAACCTCTGGCAGTTCTCTGTTGATGTGCTGCTACAACCACTTTTGACTGATCTTGAGCAAAATTTTACTTGTGTGGGATATTAATGATATTGTTTGATAATTTCTGCATTCTGTTGGATGACCTTTCTTTGGAATGGGTACTAATATGGATCTCTTCAGTCAGTTGGCCAGGTAGCTGTCTTCCAAATTTCTTGGCATAGATGAGTGAGCACTTCCAGCGCTGCATCCATTTGTTAAAACATCTCAGTTGACATTCCATCAATTCGTAGAGCCTGGTTTTTTGCCAGTGGCTTCAGTGCAGCTTGGACTTTTTCCTTCAGTACCATTGATTCTTGGTCATATGCTGTCTCCTGAAATGGTTGAATGTTGACCAAGTCTTTTTGGTACATTGACTCTGTGTATTCCTTCCATCTTCTTTTGATGCTTCCTGCATCGTTTAGTATTTTCCACGCAGAATCCTTCAGTCTTGCAACTCAAGGCTTTTTCTCCATTTCTTTCAACTCGAGCCTCTTGTTTTTTGGAGAAAATCCTGACTAACAGATAGATTTACCCAGCATACTACCCCTGCTTACGACTTTCCCACGTCTACGTTCACTTCCTTTTCTCTGGCCTTAGAGAAAGAGATGTCCCTCCTTTTATTTGAGGATATCCCTTCATTTATGCCTTTTACCCCATTACCCTCTGTCTCCCCTGTAACTTTGCCCTATCAGTTTTTCCAACAATCTCCAGAATTTTCAACTTGCTTTCTGCTAGCTCTTTATCCTAAACCTATGACCACATTGCTTATAGGATAAAGTGCAGATTCATAAGGCCTTCAGTTATCTGACCATGCTTACCCCTCCAGCCTTATATCTCACCATTTCTCTAACAAAACCCCATAGTCAACACTCCACCATGTAGCTATAGAGAGTTTCTTATGGCTTTCTGACTTCTGCATTCCTTTTAATGCCTCTATTTTTTTGCTTACACCATTCTTGGCACTCCTTCAATCAAGATTACCCTTCTCTCACTAGATAAATACCTGCTCTACTTTCAAGACTCAGCTCAAGCATCACTTCTCTCTGAAGCTTTTTCTGACCCTCCCTGTCCTAAGCAGAATTGATCCTTCTTCCTCTGTGCTCTCCTGTACACTGTAGCAATGTCTGTGATAACATCTAGCCTTTATTGCTCTAGACTATAAGTTACATAAGGACAATGATTATATTTTACTTGTCTTTGTAACCCTAGGATCTAACACATGGCCTAACATATAGTAGGAGCCCAGTAAATTTGTTAAAAGAGGACATTAGTGGCTCTAGAATGTCAAATTGTATTCAGATGTACTCTAGGATGGAGTTTTTATGGGCAGAGCTGAAACTTTTTACTGTTTTCCATTAAAGAAGGGGCTGGAACAATGTGATTTCTGCCACACTCATTTGGTCAAAACAAGTCACAAGGCCAGCCCAGATTCAAGGGGTGGGGAGATAGACTTCACCTTTTTAATGGGAGGAGCTGCACAGTCACTTTGCAGAGGGGTGTGAATTCAGAGAGGGGAATAGTTGTAACCATTTTTTAAAACAGTTTACCACTGTCCTAAATACCGAAGGGTTTTGAGTAGGGGAATGAAATAATCAAATTTTCCTTTTGAAAAGAGAAATCTGGATGCAGCGTGGAGAATGGATTGGAGATTGGTAAGAGAGGATGTAGAAAGACAAGGTAAGGGAGGGTATTGTAGTAATTCAGGTGAGAAATAATAGTAATTCAAATTGTGTGTTGACAGTAGAGATGGAAAAAACTGGATAAATTAAGAGGTAAAATCTGAGGACTTGGTGTTTGATTGAACCTTGAGGTTGAGAGGCAAAAACGTATCAAGAATGACTCATATCTGGTTTGAGCAAAAAGATGGGTAATGAGATAGGGAACACTGGGTGTGTAAAGGGGAGATCTAAAGTTCAGTTTAGGAGATGTTGAGTTTGAGGTGCATTTGAGACATCCAGTGAAGATGTCAGTGGTAAGTTTTACATATAGACTTGGAATACAGAGGATAGGACTGTGCCTACGATATAAATTTGGAATTATTGATATATAGATGATGACTGAAGACGTGGACATGGATGAAATCACCTAGGAAGGGAGCAAAAAATGAGAAGGAAAGAGGATCAGTATCAGGCTTAGATCATGAGCTTTCAAAGGAAGCTTAGAGAAGAGAGAGATAAGGAAAGCCAAGAAAATATAAGTCACAGAAACCAGAATGAAGGAGTGGTAGTAATGTTGAATGTTGCCGTGAAGTTAGGTAAGATGATTTAAAATTGATTGCTGTATTTTACTAAAATGGAAGTCATTAGTGACCTTTTTGAAATGGATAACAAGATGATGAAATAGTGATATCAGATTAGATAGCAAATGTCTCTTGAAAATTTGGCTGCATTGCAGGAAAGAGATAGGACTAGAAGAAAGAGAAGGAGTGTTTGAAAAAGGATAGTTTAATTTGGGAGAAATTGAGTCCCTAAGGGTCTTATTTGCTCTCTCTGAAGCTATGTGGGAGTAGATTAGGTTTGGGAGAAGCATAGCTAGATTATAGCTGCCACCTGACTGTAGTTAGCTTAACTTTTATAGTTGGCCTTAAGTGTCTGTTCATTAGTTAGCCCCATTTCTGCTTTATTTTCCCACTCCTTTCTATATACCTAAGCTTGCCAACTCCTGAACTCGTCAGGAATATTATGAAGTACACCCAAATTCATCAAGACCCCCCTGAAGTCTCCTAGCATTTGTTTCTGATGAGTCTATTTCTCTTATTCAGTAAGTATTTATTAAGTGCCTGCTGTGTAAGCATTGTTCTAGGCACTGTGCTGATATAATGATCAATTTTCTAAAAGAGGAGATAAGATAATATGCAATGTAGACTAGGACATCATTAGTACTATAAGAAATTTTCTGATAAAATTCTGTATTTAAAGGAAAAAAATCTCACCAGATTAGGAAAATCAGAGAGAATTTTAAGAGGAAAATGTCATTTGAGGCTGGGGCTTTAAGGATTTATACATGTTGGGAATAATGGGTGCACATGGGTAGAGGTAGGCACTCCAAAAGAAACCACATGAGTAAAGGTACAGAGAAGAGAAAGCAAAAGCTATATACAGGGAATATTGAGTTACTCGGTTTTGCTGAAGCATAGGATATGTGAAAAGTTTAATATATCTAAGCAAAGAGGAGGTTTTAGGGGCTTGTAAACAATAAACTGATCAGTTGATCAGAGCTGTGTTTCATTCAGTATCATATGTCTAGTACAACCCAGTATCTACCACGTATCTGTTACTTAGAAGAAATTTATTTACCCAGCTGTTGAACCACAAAGTGTAAGAAGTGCCTGAGCAAGGTTATCTTATAATATCTTTCGAGTTTGGTATAACTCTAGCCATGCAAGAACTAGAACCAAGTTTTGAGGAATGAACCCCTGATGATCCTTCACTGTGCCTTTGACTCTGACCACTGCGTACACAACCAGCTTGGAACTGGACCTGAGACAGCAATGATGTTGTTTGGTCTTCCCAGAAGATTCAAGGACTGAAAGGTGGACCTGCTGAAAGGTACACATTAGCTAGACCAGTGGGACCAGAATGAAGTGCAGTTGATATGTAAGTATCTGGAGTTTTTCAGCAAATTAATGTGTCATTTTTCATCCAGTATTCTGTAGAAGGTGCTAAATCTTTTTTATTAAATTCTTCGAACATAATAAGCCAAGAAGCTTAGAAGAATAACTTGAGAGAGGCAGCTCTGTTATCTGGACTCGTTCTTGCGTAGGGGCTGTGTGGATGGCTGTCTAGAGGACTCGTTGTGGGAGCATTCCAAGCCTTGGCAGGTTCCAGCACTCTGGGTTGGGGTGGCAGGGACAGTGAGCAGCTTTGTAATCCTGCCTAGGAGGGTTTCTCTGACTCCTGTGTTACATGTTAAATATGTGGTTTCTGTCAGTCTGTGTGATAGTTTTATGTGTCAACTTGGCTAGGCTACAGTTGTCAAGGACTTCATTTTACTTAAATCCACAATCAACACCCTTGGAAACAGCAGTCAAGAATTCAGGTGACGTGTTGCATTGGGCAAATCTGCTGCAAAAGACTTCTTTAAACTGTTAAAAAGCAAAGATGTCACTTTGAGGACTAACGTATACCTGACCCAAACCATGGCATTTTCAGTTGCCTCATATGCACGTGAAAGCTGGACAGTGAATAAGGAAGACTGAAGAATTGATGCCTTTGAATTATGGTGTTGGCGAAGAATATTGAGTATACGATGAACTGCTAGAAGAATGAACAAATCTGTCTTGGAAGCAGTACGGCCAGAATACTCCTTAGAAGTGAGGATGGCGAGACTTCATCTCACGTACTTTGGATGTGTTGTCAGGAGGGACCAGTCCCTGGAGGAGGCCATCATGCTTGGTAAAGTAGAGGGTCAGCAAAAAAGAGGAAGACCCTCAATGAGATGGATTAACACAGCGGCTACAACAATGGGCTCAAACATAGCAACAATTGTGAGGATGGTGCAGGACCGGGCAGCATTTCATTTTGTTGTACATAGGATCTCGGTAAGTCAGAACCAGCTCGATGGCACCTAACAACAACAACATGGTAAAGTACCCAGTTATTCAATCAAACACTAATCTAGATGTTTTTCTGAAGGTGTTTTGTAGATGTGGTTAACATCAACAGCCTATTGACTTTAAGAAAAGTCAATTACTGAGGTTTCCCTGAGGAAGAAGAAATCCTGCCTGTGGCCTACATTGTCAGCTGCTTTTCGCCCAAGAATTTCCAGTCTGCTGGCCTGCCTTACAGATTTTGGACTTGCCTATGCAGACCCCACTCCTGGTACCAAAATCCGTATTAGTTTTCTAGGGCTTCCATAACAAATTACCACAAATTGGGTGGCTTAAAACAACAGAAATCTATTCTTTCACAGTTCAGAAGTCCAAAATGAAGGTGTCAGCAGGGTTGGTTCCTTCTAGAGGCTCTGAGAGAAAATCCATTCCACGTCTTTCTCCTAGCTTCTGGTGGCTGCTGGCAATCCTTGACTTAGAGCTGCATGACTTGAATCTCTGCCTCTAATTTCACATGGTCTTATCCTCTGTGTCTGTCATCTCCTCTTATAAGCACACTTCTCATTGGATTTAGAGCCCACCCAGGTATTCTAGGATGATTTCATCTCTGAGATCCTTAACTTAATTACATCTGCAAAGATGCTTTTTCCAAATAAGGTCACATTCACAGGCTCTGGGTGGATATATCTTTTGGGGGGCTGCCACTCAATCAATTATAATCTGTGTAGAAATCCCAGATGTAAAGTAGGCAGGAATGTGGAACCCCTCTAGAATAACACTGTCACTGTAGGACGGAAAGACAGAGGAAGAGAAAAACCTATGGAAATACATCATATTACCTCTCTTCTGTTTTGAAACAGGGTCTAAATCCCAGGCAGAGCTCCTTTCCTGATAGCATTCATGCCTCGCCTGTATTTTGCCAGTCCCCTTAAAGCAGGAACAGTGCCACTCTGGAACAGTCCCTAGTTCATCTAGCTTCTAACTAGAGCAGCAGTGAGCCTTGAAGAAGGGTCAAAGAGAGTCCCAGAGCGGTCTCTGTGGTAGACTGAAAAATGTCCCCCTCCTAATCCATGGAACCTGTAAATTTTACTGTATTTGGAAAAGGGGACTTTACAGATGTGATTAAGTTAAGGATCTTGCAATAAAGAAATAATTTTGGGTTGCCCATGTGGGCCCTAAATGCCGTCACAAGTGTCACCATAAGAAAAATGCAGTGGGAGATTTGATACCACACACATAGAAGGTGGTGTGAAGATAGAATCAGAGGTTGGAGTGATGTGGCCACAAGTCAAGGAGTGCCAGCAGCCATCAAAAGCTGGGAGAGGCAAGGAAAAGATTCTACCCGAGAGCCTCCAGAGGGAATGTGTCCCTGCTGACACCTTGATTTTCTTTCAGTGATAACTGATTTCAAATTTCTGGCCTCCAAAACCATAAGAGAATAAATTTCTGTTGTTTTAAGCCACAGGAAATGAATACAGTCTTCTTTCCTAGACATCTTCAGGGTCTGTTATCCACAAGTTTACTCGAGCTGCTTTTGGGCCTATTGATATTTTTAGTCTCTTCACTTCAAAGTGAAAACAATGTTGTCCCCTTGTGGAAACTAGAGTCAGCTAACTAATCATGGAAATACCTAGAAAGTAGTTGGGTGATATCTGTTGTTATATGTGGGTATTCACCCTTTCAGGGTATTTAGTTCAGTTCTTGATTGATTTTATTATTCTAAGCCTCCCCCCCGCCCCACCACCCTCCTTTTTCTTTTTTCCCAAAAGAATAGTGTTTCTCAGACTAGTGAGGGTTATTATAATTCAAGCATGGGAAAGTGATTTGCAGAATCTGAAGAGCTGTTCAGTTTTGAGGTGGCATTGTTATTTGCTTCATGGCCCTATGGGGACTAAGCTGTTGGTAGGAGCTGGGTCAACTTCATCTTCCTCTCAATCTTTAAGATAAACCAAATTATTTCTTTTGCCTGCCTTTTTCTAGCACCTTGGTTTTTGCCTCTCATGTCATTTAAATTTGATTCAAAAAATCCTTTCAAGATTAGTCCAGATGACTAATGGACCACAGGTATTACAGACTCCACCAGACAGAGTCCAGCACAACTAGATGGTGCCTGGCTACTACGACCGACTGCTGTGACAGGGACCACAATAGAGAGTCCCGCACAGAGCTGGAGAAAAATGTAGAACAAAATTCTAACTCAGGAAAAAAAAAAAAAAAGACCGGACTTACTGGTCTGACAGACTGGAGAAACCCTGAGAGTATGGCCCATGGACACCGTTTTAGCTCAGTAATGAAGTCACTCCTGAGGTTCACCCTTCAGCCAAAGATTAGACAGGCCCATAAAACAAAACGAGACTAAATGGGCACACCAGCCTGGGGGCAAGGACAAGAAGGCAGGAGGGGACAGGAAAACTGGTAATAGGGAACCCAAGATCGAGAAGGCTGAAGTGCTGACATGTCATGGAGATGGCAGCCAATGTCACGAAACAATATACATATTAATTGTTTAATGAGAAGCTAGTTTGTTCCGTAAACCTTCATCTAAAGTACAAAAAAAATTGAAAAAAAAAAAAAAAAAGAATCCAAGAAAGACCAAAAAAAAAAAAATCCTTTCAAGCCCTTGAAAGATGTCACATTTCATCCCCCTCATACGTAAATTCAGCTGATCATGAGTGCTCTGTCCTTATGTGTATATTTTGTATGCTTTTGCACGTCTGTGTTTGTGTATATGTGTGTGGAAGACCTCAATATTATTTTTTAAAATCCTAAGGGCTCTGAATAGAAATCGACTCAATGGCACCATTTTTTTGTATTTAAGTGCTCAGCTGCTGACCAAAAGGTTGGTGGTTCAAACCCATCCAGCAGCTCCACTGGAGAAAGACTTGGTGATCTGCTCCCATAAAGATTACAGCCTAGAAAACACTATGGGGCAGTTCTGCTCTGTCACATGGGATCGCTACACTTCAAAAATCAACTCAACGGCACGTAACAACAGCAACAACGTGCATATATGTGTGTGTGTATGTGCATGTATATATATATGTGCAGAAGAAAATGAGGCAGAGGATACTCTAAAATGTTAATAGTAATAGGATTTCAGGTTGGCTTGTTTGCTTTTTCACTTTTATGCTTTTTTTATATTTTAATATGAACATGTATTAGTGTTAAAGTCAAAGGGAAGAATTGTTTTAAAAAAAATCTTCAATATAAGAAGGACAAGGCAGCGCCATATGAGCTGATATAAAATTATCTCAAAAAATATTATGTGTGTGTCTGGGGGGAGATGAGAAGGCAGAGGGAGACAGAAGCTGGCTGAGTGGACATGGAAATACAGGGTGGAGAGAAGGAGTGTGCTGTCTCATTGGGGGAGAGCAGCTAGAAGTATATGATGTTGTTGTTAGGTGCCATCAAGTCAGTTTCGACTCATAGTGACCCTGTGCACAATAGAACGAAACACTGCCCGGTCTTGTGCCATCCTTACAATCGTTGTTATGCTTGAGCTCATTGTTGCAGCCACTGTGTCAGTCCACCTCGTTGAGGGTCTTTCTCTTTTCCGCTGACCCTGTACTTTGCCAAGCATGATGTCCTTCTCCAGGGACTGATCCCTCCTGACAACATGTCCAAAGTATGTAAGATGCAGCCTCATCATCCTTGCTTCTAAGGAGCACTCTGGTTGCGCTTCTTCCAAGACAGATTTGTTCGTTCTTTTGGCAGTCCATGGTATATTCGATATTCTTTGCCAACACCACGATTCAAAGGAGTCAATTCCTCTTTGGTCTTCCTTATTCATTGTCCAGCATTCACATACATATGATGCAATTGTCAGGCACACCTTAGTCTTCAAGGTGATGTCTTTGCTTTTCAACACTTTAAAGAGGTCCTTTGCAGCAGATTTACCCAATGCAATGCGTCATTTGATTTCTTGACTGCCGCTTCCATGGATGTTGATTGTGGATCCAAGTAAAGTGGAATCCTTGACAACTTCAGTCTTTTCTCCATTTATCGTGATGTGGCTTATTGGTCCAGTTGTGAGGATTTTTGGTTTCTTTATGTTGAGGTGCAATCCGTATTGAAGGCTGTGGTCTTTGATCTTCATTAGTAAGTGCTTCAAGTCCTCTCACCTTCAGCAAGCAAGATTGTGTCATCTGCATAACGCAGGTTGTTAATAAGTCTTCCTCCTGTCCTGGTGCCCCGTTCTTCATACAGTCCAGCTTCTCGTATTATTTGCTCAGCATACAGATTGAATAGATATGGTGAAAGGATACAACCCTGATGCACACCTTTCCTGACTTTAAACCCATCAGTATCCCCTTGTTCTGTCTGAGCAGCTGCCTCTTGATCTATGTAAAGGTTCCTCATGAGCACGATTAAGCATTCTGGAATTCCCATTCTTCACAATGGTAGCCATAATTTGTTATGATCCACACAGTCAAATGCCTTTGCATAGTCAATAAAACACAGGTAAACGTCCTTCTAGTATTCTCTGCTTTCAGCCAGGATCCATCTGACATTAGCAACGATATCACTGGTTCCCTGTCCTCTTTTGAAACTGACCTGAATTTCTGACAATTCCCTGTTGATATACTGCTGCAGCCATTTTTGAATGATCTTCAGGAAAATTTTGTTTGCGTGTGATATTAATGATATTGTTCTATAATTTCCACATTCGGTTGGATCACCTTTCTTGGGAATAGGCATAAATATGAATCTCTTCCGGTCAGTTGGCCAGGAAGCTGTCTTCCATATATCTTGTCATAAATGAGTGAGCACCTCCAGTGCTGCATCCATTTGTTGAAGCATCTCAATTGATATTCCTCAATTCCTGGAGCCTGGTTTTTAGCCAATGCCTTCAGAGCAGTTTGGACTTCTTCCTTTAATACCATTGGTTCCTGATCATCTGCTACCTCTTGAAATGGTTGAGTATATAGCAAGGTGTATATAAATCTTTGTATGAGAGACTGACTTGATTTGTAAACTTTCACTTAAAGCACAATAATTTTTTTTAATTATGTGTAAAGAAAGCAAGATGCAAAATTGTGTATATAGTATGCTGCCATTTATTGTTTTTAAGTATACCCAATAATTATATACATGTGTATTTAATATTACACATATATATACTGTAGAATATCACCCAAAAGATACTTAAGACACTAGTAACAGTGTTTGCCTCCAGGAAGGGAAACTGGCAGAAAGGGAAACTGGGTGGTTTTGGGGCAAGAATGAGAGGGAGTTTATGCTTTAATATATTCCCTTTAGTAGCTTTTGAATATTCTATCATGTGTATCCATCAGGGTTTGATCAGAACTGCTGCTAGTGATATAGAATAAGGAATTTATTTTAGATGTTGGAACTTTATACAGTTGTAGGAGCTAGTGGAGCAATCTATGCATGCTGTTCCCTCAGCCTCTAGTGTTGAGCCTAAAACCACAGTAAGTCAGCCATCCTGGCAGTTGGAAAGGAAAGCTGGGTATGGGTAAGAACCAGAACAAACTGGGACCCACAAATATGAAATATGTGAGGACGAACTGGAACCTATATCTGTCACTCACTACCTCCAGCTTCAATGCTGTGGGTAACTTTTGCAGGAGAAGCTGGCACTCTTTACCACGGAACTGCACCTGTTCTTGGCCCAAGACTCAGAGAAGCTGGAGTTGCTGCTCTTTCAGTTACTCCCCCATGCCAACTAGATGAACAAGCAGATCAGTAATAGTATACACATACTAGCCCAGTTCCTGGTTCCTTATACTAACCTTCAGAGTGTAAGAAGTATGGCTGCTGCATCACTTCCATCTTCCAAATTCTTTTGTGGTCAGTGCTAATTAGGAACCAAAAAGAGAAGGGAATTCAGGGAAGTGTAGTTACAGCTTAGATAAATCAACATAATACAAAGCCCCCATGGACCACCCCTTATTTAGTTAGCATCCATACACACCCCTTTTAAATATACTTAGCTTTCAAATAAAGACATTAGCAAAATTTTGCTTCTTCCTAACATGCATCTCTCAGTTACTTTATCTGTCTTTGAGTGATGTTCATTCCTTTTTTAGCTGAGCCACACATTCCCTTTGATATCCTGTAACTTAAAAACTGAGTTTTATGTTAACTACTACTAGCATAATAAAAAGCATAATATCTTACGTTAAATGGGTGAGAGGAAGAAAAACGTGGTTTAATATTTACACAAATAATTTCATAGAATGGATCATCTTGACCACCTGATTATTAAGATCCTTCTCTGCTGAGTTTACTCTTTGGTAAGCATTCATATAAGACATAAAGATCTTCACACTCTGTGTTCATTCAGAGAAGTCTTTCCACATACCTCTTCCTCAGATCTCTTTGTTATAATTTTCCAGTCAAGTCTCTGACCACACATCCAGAAAATTATTAGCCTCTAACCATAAGTCAACATAGATCTGTATCTCTGAGCATCTTTCTTTGAAGGCAAAATGAACAGACACACTGCTCAGTTCTGCCCACTGGAAGGATTTTCCTTTACCACTGTCCTTTAGGAACACCCCAGGGTGAGGCTTTAGTGTGACAGGCACTGCATTAAACCTAATCATAACCCAGAGTCAATCTAGCAAACCCATCATTAAAATTCCATTCTTCTGAAAATTCCTTAACGTAATAAAGAGCGTTTATACAAAGCCAACAGCAAACATCATCCTAAATGGAGAGAGTCTGAAAGCATTCCCCTTGAGATCGGGAACCAGACAAGGATGCCCTTTATCACCACTCTTATTCAACATTGTGCTGGAGGTCCTAGCCAGAGCAGTTAAGCTAGATAAAGAAATAAAGGGCATCCAGATTGGTAAGGGAGAAGTAAAAGTATCTTTATTTGACATGATCTTATACACAGGAAACCCTAAAGAATCCTCAAGAAAACTACTGGAACTAATAGAAGAGTTCAGCAGAATATCAGGATACAAGATAAACATAAAAAAATCAGTTGGATTCCTCTACACCAACAAAAAGAACATCAAAGAGGAAATCACCAAATCAATACCATTTACAGTAGCCCCCAAGAAGATAAAATACTTAGGATTAAATCTTACCAGAGACATAAAACACCTATACAAAGAAAACTACAAGACACTACTGCAGGAAACCACAAGAGACCTACATAAGTGGGAAAATATAGCTTGCTCATGGATAGGAAGACTTAACATTGTAAAAATGTCTATTCCACCAAAAGCAATCTACAGATACAGTGCAATTCTGATCCAAATTCCAATGACATTTTTTAATGAGATGGAGAAACAAATTACCAACTTCATATGGAAGGGAAGGAGGCTCCAGGTAAGTAAAGTATTACTGAAAAAGAGGAACAACGTGGAAGGCCTCACTTTACTTGATTTTAGAACCTATTATACCGCCACAGTAGTCAAAGCAGCCTGGTACTGGTACAACAACAGATACATAGACCAATGGAACAGAATTGAGAACCCAGACATAAATCCATCCACATATGAGCAGTTGATATTTGACAAAGGGCCAAAGTTAGTTAAATGGGAAAAAGACAGTCTTTTTAACAAATAAAAAAAAAATGGTGCTGGCATAACTGGATATAAAACTGCAAAAAAGTGAAACAAGACCGATACCTCACACCATGCACAAAAACTAGCTCAAGACAGATCAAAGACCTAAATATAAAATCTAAAACAATAAAGATCATGGAAGAAAAAATAGGGACAATGCTAGGAGCCCTAATACATGGCATAAACAGTATACAAAACATTACAAATGATACAGAAGAGAAACCAGATAACTGGGAGCTCCTAAAAATCAAACACCTATGCTCATCCAAAGACTTCACCAAAAAAATAAAAAGATTACCTACAGACTGGGAAAAGGTTTTTAGCTATGACATTTCCCATCAGCGCCTGATCTCTAAAATCTACATGATACTGCAAAAACTCAACTACAAAAAGACAACCCAATTAAAAAATGGGCAAAGGATATGAACAGACACTTCATTAAAGAAGACATTCAGGTAGTTAACAGATACATGAGGAAATGCTCACAATCATTAGCCATTAGAGAAATGCAAATCAAAACTACAATGAGATTCCATCACACTTCAACAAGGCTGGCGTTAATCCAAAAAACACAAAATAATACATGTTGGAGGGGTTGTGGAGAGACTGGAACACTTGTACACTGCTGGTGGGAATGTAAAATGGTAAAACCACTTTGGAAATCAATTTGGCACTTCCTTAAAAAACTAGAAATAGAACTACCATAGGATCCAGCAATCCCACTCCTTGGTATATACCCCAGAGAAATAAGAGCCTTTACACAAACAGATATATGCACACCCATGTTCATTGCAGCCCTGTTTACAATAGCAAAAAGATGGAAGCATCCAAGGTGCCCATCAACAGATGAGTGGATAAATAAATTATGGTGTATTCACACAATGGAATATTACACATCAATAAAGAACAACGATGAACCTGTGAAACATTTCATAACATGGAGCAATCTGGAAGGCATTATGCTGAGTGAAACTAGTCAGCTGCAAAAGGACAAATATTGTATAAGACCACTATTATAAGAACTCGAGAAGGGAAGGAGGGAGGGAGAGGGGTTTCCACTGATTAGATAGTAGATAAGAACTATTTTAAATGAAGAGAAAGACAACACAGTACAGGAGAGGTCAGCACAACTGGACTAACCAAAAACGAAGAAGTTTCCTAAGTAAACTAAACACTTGCAAGGCCAGTGTAGCAGGGCCGGGGGTTTGAGGACCATGGTTTCAGGGAATATCCAAGTCAATTGGCATATTAAAAATCTATTAAGAAAAAAAAAAAAGATACCGTTCTTCTAGGACCACTTCTGGTAGAAACTTTTATATCAAACAGAGACACAGAACTGCTGCCCAGTGGTACAGAATAAGGAATTTATTATGCAGCCGTGGGAGCTGGTAGAGCAATGTATGCATGCTGCTGCCTCTATGTCTGGTGTTAAGCCTGAAATCACTGTCAGTCAGCCAGACCAGTAGTGTGGAAGGAAAGCTGGACGTAGACAAGAACAAGGACAAACTGGAATTTGTAAGGACAAACTGAGACCCATGAGGACAACTAAAACATGCAAGGACCAATTGGAACCCATGTTCGTCTCTCACTACCTTCAGCCTTATTGTTGTAAGTGACCTCCAAGAGAAACTGGCACCCTTCACCATGGAGCCTGCATGGTGCTTGGCTGAGAACTCAAGAAGCTGGCAGGATCTGGAGGAACTGCAGGTTTGGGTACTGTCCCATGCCTATTAGGTGAGCTAGCTTGTCAGTGACATCATGCACCCATTGCCACAATACCTGGCACCGTTCATCAACCTTCAGAGTGTAAAAAATGTGGCTCAGGCTTCACTTCTGCCTTCTAAATCTCACGTAAAATATCTCTTTTGACCATGACTCATTCAGAACCATTTAGGGACAGGAATTCTGCATAATATAATTCCAGCTTAGCAAAGTTGATACACACAAAACTAGCATATAATGTATATGTATTTCCTCATTCAGTAACTTTCAGTGGTTTCCATTACCTAAGAGACAAAGTACAGACTCCTTAGCATGGCATACAAGTGTCACAGAAGGTGCTCCATGATCTGGCTTCTTGACTACCTCTCCATCACTGTGTTTACCATCACATTTAAGTAACCCATGGGTCAAAAATAAATCACAAGAGAAAGTAGAAAGCATTTTGAAATTAGTAAGAACAAACACACAACATATCATAATTCATGAGAGCAGTTAAAGCAGTGCTTAGAGTGTAATTTGTAGCTTTAAATGCCTATATTAGAAAAGAAGAAAGATCTCAAGTCAATAACCTAAGCTTCCACCTTAAGATATTAGGAAAAGAAGGAGGAATCTGGAAGGCATTATGCTGAGCGAAATGAGTCAGTTGCAAAAGGACAAATATTGTATAAGACCACTATTATAAGATCTTGAGAAATAGAAAAAACGGAAAAGAACACATACTTTTGTGGTTACAAAGGGGGGAGGGAGGGAGGGAGGGAGGGAGAGGGCTTTTTATTGATCAATCGGTAGATGGGAACTGCTTTGGGTGAAGGGCAAGACAACACTCAAAACAAGGAAGGTCAGCCTAATTGGACAGGATTAAAAGTAAAGAGGTTTCCGAGATAAAATGAAAGCTTCAAAGGATAGCGAAGCAGGGGCTGGGGTCTGGGGAACTTGGTTTGAGAGGACTTCTAAATCAATGGGCAAAACAATTCTATTATGAAAACACTCTGCATCCCACTTTGAATTGTGGCACCTGGGGTCCTAAATGCCAACAAGCAGCCATCTAAAATACATTAATTGGTCTCAACCCACCGGGAGCAAAGGCAAAGGAAGAACACCAAGGTCACACGACAACTAAGAACCCAAGAGACAGAAAGGGCCACTTGAACCAGAGACCTACAATATCCTGAGACCAGAAGAACTAGTTGGTGCCCGGCCACAATCGATGTCTGCCCTGTCAGGGAGCACAAGAGACAACTCCTGAGGGAGCAGGAGACCAATGGGATACAGACCCCAAATTCTCATTAAAAGACCACACCTAATGGTATGATTGCGACTAGAGGAATCCCAGAGACAATGCTCCCCAGAACTTCTGATGGCACAGGACAGGAACCAACCCCGAAGACAAATCATCAGGCATGAAAAGGACTGGTCAGTGGGGGGGAGAGAGATGCTGATGAAGAGTGAGCTAATTAAATCAGGTGGACACGGGAGAGTGTGTTGGCAACTCTTGACTGGAGGGGGGATGGGAAGATAGAGAGAGAGGGAAGAAGGTAAAATTGGCACGAAACGAGAGACTGTAAGGGCTGACTCAATAGGGGGAGAGCAAGTGGGAGAAGGGAGTAAGATGTATGTAAACCTACATGTGACAGACTGATTGGAATGGTAAATGTTCACTTGAAGCTTAATAAAAATTAAAAAAAAAAAAAAAAAAGATATTAGGAAAAGAAGAGCAAATTAAACCCAAAAGCAAAAAAAGAAGGAAGGAAATAATAATGGTTAGAATGGAGATCAGTGAAATAGAAAACAAAAACAATAAAGAAACCAATGAAGTAAAAGTTTGGTTCTTTGAAAAATTAACAAAATTGATAACCCTTTAGCTAGACTGACCAAGGAAAAAAGAGAGAAAACACAACTTGCCGAATGAAATCAGCAATTTCAATCAGGAACAAAAGAGGGAATATCACTACAGATACTGAAGCCATTAAAAGTTAATAAGGGAATGATTATGAACAATCTTATGCCAACAAATTAGACAATTTAGGTGAAATGGACAAATTGCTAAAAGACAAAAATTAATAAAACTGACTCAAAAGGAAGTAGAAAATCTGAATAGACCTCCATCAAATAAATTAGTAATTAAAAATCTTCCAACAGAGAAAAGCCCAAGCCCAGGTGGCTTCTTTAGTGAATTCTGTCAAACATTTGGGGAAGAAAGGCCTGGAGAACTGCTTCCATAAAGATTACAGCTAAGAAAACCCTATGGAGCAGTTCTACTCTGCAATACATGGGGTGACCATGAGTACAGGGCCAAGTCAATGGCAGCTAGTAACAACAGCATCAAGCATTTCAAGAAGAAATAATGCCAGTCCTTACAAATTCTTCCAGAAAATGAAGGAGGAGGGAATACTTTCCAATTTACTTTATGAAACCAGTAAAACTACCAAAGCTAGGCACACAAAAAACTCCAGACAAACATCCGTCATGAACATAGATGCAAAAGTCCTCAACAAAATATTAGCAAACTAAACCCAGCAATGTGACAAGTCCTGGTGGCACAATGGGTAAGCACTTGGTGCTAACTGAAAGGTTGGTGGTTCAAATCCACCAGTGGCTCCGCAGGAGAAAAGACCTGCTGATCTGCTCCCGTAAAGATAATAGCCTAGGAAACCCTACGGGGCAGTTTCACTCTAACATACAGGGTTGCTATGAGTCAGAATTGACTTGATGGCACACAACAGCAAATCCAGCAACATATAAAAAGAATTATACACACACACAAAGAATTATACACCATGATTAAGTGGGTCACCTGTCTTTAAGGGTGAGTGGCTTGGTGGGGTAATAAGGAAGGGCCACATTTATGGACTTTTTTTTTTTTTTTAAATAGCCAAATGCAATGTGGGAACTTGATTGAATCCTGATTCAGACAAAGCAACTATACTCCATCGTTTTCTATGCACTGAAATACCTTTAGTAGTAGTGGTATTAACTCTTCTTTGAAAGTTTGGTAGAATTCTCCAGTGAAGCTGTCAGGGCCACGGCTTTTTTTGTTGTTGTTGGAAGTTTTTTTCATTACCTTTTCAATCTCTCCTTTTGTTATAGGTTTATTTAGTTGTTCTACCTCTGTTTGTGTTAGTTTAGGTAGGTAGTATGTTTCCAAAAGTTTGTCCATTTCCTCTAGGTTTTCAAGTTTTTTGGAGTACAGTTTTTCATAGTATCCTATTATGGTTCTTTTAATTTCAGTTGGGTTTGTTGTGATATTGCCCATCTTATTTCTTATTCAGCTTATTTGCTTTCTCTCCTGTTTTTCTTTTGTCAGTTTGGCCAGTGGTTTATCAATTTTTGTTGATCTTTTCAAAGAACCAGCTTTTGTTCTTGTTAACTCTTTCAATTGTTTTTCTATTTCATTTAATTCTGCTGTAATATTTATTATTTCCTTTCTTCTGGCTTCTTTTGCTGCTCTCTTTCTACTTGTTAGAGTTGCAGGGTTAATGTTTTGATTTTGGCCCTTTATTCTTTTTGGATGTATGCATTTATTGATATAAATTGACCTCTGAGCATTGCTTTTGCCGTGTCCCAAACGTTCTGGTAGGATGTGTTTTCATTCTCATTTGATTCTGTGAATTTCTTTATTCCGCCCTTAATTTCTTCTATAGCCCAATAGTTTTTGTGCTAGATGTTGTTCAGTTTCCATGTATTTGATTTTTTTTCCCCCCTTCCTTTTCCTGTTATTGATTTCTCCTTTTATGGCTTTATGGTCAGAAAAGATGCTTCGTAATATTTCAGTGTTTTGGCTTCTGTAAGGCTTACTTTATGGCTTAATATGTGGTCTATCCTGGAGAATGTTCCATGTGCATTGAAAAAGAAAGTATACTTGTCTGCTGTTGGATGGAACATTCTGCATATGTCTGTGAAATCGAGTTGGTTGATTGTGGCATGCAGATCTTCTGTGTCTTTATTGAGCTTTCTGGATGTTCTGTCCTTCACTGAAAGTGGTGTGAAGCTATTTCTCTTTTCAATGATGTTAGAGTTTGTTTTATATATTTTGAAGCCCTGTTGTTGGGTGTGTAAATATTTATTATGGTTATGTCCTTCTGGCATATTGACCCTTTAATTATTATATAGTATCCTTCCTTATCCTTTGTGGTGAATTTTGCTTTAAAGCCTATTTTATCAGAGATTAGTACTGCCACTTCTGCTGTTTTTTGATTGTTGTTTGCTTAATGTATTTTTTCCCATCCTTTGAGTTTTAGTTTGTGTCTTTAAGTCTAAGATGTGTCTCTTGTAGGCAGCATATAGACAGATAGTGTTTTTTAATCCGTTCTGCCACTGTCTCTTTATTGGTGCATTTAGTCCATTTACATTCAGCATAATTATTGATAGGTATGTGTTCAGTGCTGTCATTTTGATGTATTTTTGTGTGCGTGTGTTGTTGACAGTTTCTTTGTTCCACTTAATTTTCTGTGCTGAGTTGTTTTTCTTTATGTATTTTCTTTTTGTCTTTTTCCTTGTTGTTGATTTTGTATTTGGTGAGTCTTTATGTTTTTCTTGTTTTTTATTTTGATGTGTAGGATTGTTAGTTTCCTTTGTGGTTACCTTAATATTTACCCCTCTTTTTCAAAATTTAAATCAATCTTTTATTTCCTTATATTGCCTTGACTTCCTCTCCCTATGAAAGATCTATAACTACATTTTTTAGTCCCTCTTTTTCTTTTAATGTCATCTTTTACATATTGACATCTCTCTGTATTTTCAGTGTTTTAGCTTTGATTGATTTTTGTGGCTTCTCTGAGTTGATACCTGGTTGCTCTGTCCTTGGATTGTTGTCTGATATTGTTGATTTTCGAACCAGAGGATTCCCTTTAGTATTTCTTGTAATTTTGGTTCGGTTTTTACAAATTCCCTAAATTTCTGTTTGTCTGGAAATGCCCTAATTTCACCATCATGTTTGAGAGACAGTTTTGCTGGACATATAATTCCTGGCTGGCAGTTTTCTTCCTTCAGGGCTTTATATATATCATCCCGTTGCCTTCTTGCCTGCATGGTTTCTGCTGAGTAGTCCAGGCTTTTTGACTCTCCTTTGTAGGTGACTTTTCATTTATCCCTAGCCACTCTTAAAATTCTCTCTTTATCTTTGGTTTTGGCAAGTTTGATTGTAATATGTCTTGGTGACTTTCTTTTGGGATCTACCTTGTGTGGGGTTCGATGAGCTTCTTGGATAGATATCTTTCATGATATCGGAAGTTTTCTGCCAAAAAACTTCAACAATTCTCTATATTTCCTGTTATCCACCCCCCCCCACCCCGCCCCTTCTGGCACTCCAGAACATACGAATATATGTTATTCCTCTTGATAGAAAGTCCCACATAATTTTTAGGGTTTCTTCAGTTTTTTAAATCCTTTTATCTGATTTCTCCTCAAATAAGTTGATGTCAGATGCTTCGTCTTCAGTCTCACTAATTCTGACTTCCATTGCCTCAATTCTGCTCATATGACTTTCTATTGAGTTGTCTAATTCTGAAATTTTATTGCAAATTTTTTGGATTTCTGTTTTGTGTCTCTCTATGGATTCTTGCAGCCTATTAAATTTGTCATTATCCTCTTGAATAACCTTAAATTCCTCTGTTGCTTTGTCTGTGTGTTCCTTGGCTTGTTCTGCATTTTGTCTGATCGCCTTCCTGATTTCTTGAACAGTTCTGTATATTAGTCTTGAATTCTACCTCTGGTAATTCCAAGAAGTTATCTTCTTCTGGAAGGCTTTTTGATTATTTTGGTGACTTGCTGAAGCCATCATGGCCTGCTTTTTTATGTGATTTGATGTTGACTCTTGTCTCTGAACCATCAACAAGTTATTATATTTATTTATTTTATGTTTGTTTATTGTGTCCTAGCTTCTTCTTTTGTTTTGATATGCCCAAATAACCTGGTCATGTGAGCTAGTTTGATTATTGGCATCTCCGAAGCTCTCACATCCCGTCTCCAGGTGGCTAGGGCTGTTACTAGGTATATGAGCCCAAGAGTTCATTTACTTTTCTTGTGTGGATTCAGCTCAGGTGTCCAGGTCTTTGGTCACCAAGTATATGGTGCAGGCTCTCACCTACAGTCCTACATAGGCAGGGGTGATTGGAGTAGGCACAGGTATCTGGCTGCAGTAGGGGGTCATGTGCTGATCAAGGCAGGGACTAACAGTTGCCCCTGAGTGTCTGGGTAGGAGACATGTCCCTGTTCCCTAGAGCACATAAGTAGATGGGTTTTTCAGTCAGACTGTGGGCACCCCATGCTGTTGGATGTAAGGACTGGGAGTCACCACTTATTCTTGGACCCCTGTTGCAGGTGGCTTGGTAGAGTGGGTGGAGCCACCAGTCCTCAGGCCCCTGATGTGGATAGGCGAGGACCCTGCTTAATGGGTAGGACGGTGTCAAATGTCACGAATCTGCCACTCCCCCTTATAGCAGATACAGGTAAAAATAGGCCTCAAGTATATACACTGGTATACTGTGCTAATGAGGGCTTACACTATTGAAATGGGCCCTTACAGGTCTATGCCGGGGCAAAAGGCATTCAAAGTCCATGGAACCATTCTGCCTGTGCCTAGGCAAAAGGAGTGCTTGCCCCAAGTTCCTGGGCTAGGGGAGCTGGCAGATTATTTTTTCCTGTTTGTTAATTTATTCCCTCTCCAAAGCTGGGAGAATGGCTCAGGGCTTGCAACAAGTTTTACTTCAGCCCAGGGAATGCAGCAATCTCTTAAGCTGGACCAGGACCCAGAGCAGAGTGGGGAGGGAGCAGGTAAATGGGAGAAAGGTATTTCCCAAAAGGAAGGTTTTTTTTTTTCTTTTGATCCACGAAGTAGGTTAGACTCTTACATTTCTCTCTTGCTGATCAAGCACCATTTCTCACTGGTTCTGGAGGTTTGAGCCGACTCCTCGCTGCTTGGTCTCTCCCCATGTGAAAAATGTATCCCAAGCGCCACTGCTTGCCTCACCGCTTGCACCAGCCGATCCAGCCTGCAGGGTGCTAGCCAAGTCAGGCCTGGCAACTCCTCGCTGCTTCTGAATCATCTCTCCCTCCCCCTGCTGGTCCGTCCGATTCCTCAACTTTGCCATTGATGTTCAGGGCTCCTAGATTGTCATCTGTAATTGATTCATTTGTTTTTTCGGATCTTTGTTGTAAGAGGGACCACAGGAAGCATCTGACTACTCGCCGTCTTGGCTTCGCCTCAGACAAACGAGCTATAAAAAGACAAATCTGCATATGGATTGGATATTAGATATGACATTATGAAATTGTCGATAATTTTATTAGATATGGTAATGTCATAGTGGTTATGTTTTAAGGTTCTTTATCATTTAAAAATGCATACTACATATACTGAAGTATTTATAGGTGAAATGACATTATGTCTGGAATTTGCTTTAAAATATTAGAGAGAAAAATTGCAAAATGTTGATAGTTGTAGTTCATTGGTGGGCACATGGGAATTTATTGTTTTAATTTGCTTTTGTATATATTTGAAACTTCCCATACTAAAAAGTTTTGTGTGTATATGCGTGTAGAAAGAGAAGGAGGAGAGAGAGAGATTGAGAGATTGACTGATTCTGGCCCATTTCTAACCTGTTAACTCAGAGTCCGGGGGTGGAGTCCAGAAATCTGCATTTGTATTTAAAAAAAAACTACCCATGGAACTTCTGATGTACAACAAGGGTTGAGACTCTGCTGTCTTGCCCTTCTTTGTACTTTCTTTTGGCTTTTTAGTTTCCACCGTCTTTCTTCTAATTTATGTCTTCCCAATTTAGGTTGAAGACCATTCTTAACACTGCTTACTTTTGACCCAGGGTTTCTAGGAAGATTTTTAAGTGCTTGGCTCCAACCCCGGCCCCTCTCCAAAAAAAAAAACCCATTGCCATCAAGTCAATTCCGACTTATAGCAACCCTGTAGGACAGAGTAGAACTGCTCCATTGGGTTTCCAAGGCTGTAAATCTTTACGGAATCAGACTGCCACATCTTTGTTCCACGGAGCAGCTGGTGGATTCGAACCACTAACCTTTTGGTTAGCAGCCAAGTACATAACCACTGCGCCACCAGGGCTCCTTTCGGCTCCCATACTACATAAGAAATCTACTGGTTATATTTGGTTTCCAGTTGACCCAAGTACCTCCTGATGTATTACAGCTGCCCCATTGTTCCTATAGGAAGCAGACTGGTTTGCCATGCAGGAATAAGTGCCAGACACTCTGGAATCATTTAGAAAGTAGATGGTGTGAGAGCTGTTAATTCCAGATCATACTCTGGCTCACAGTCCAGTGCTATTTACAGCTCACAGCCTTTGGCTGGGGCTGGGATGCTGTGAAGAGTAGAGAATTTATTCTGGGCTTGGCAATTCAAAGGAATAAAACGACCTGCTGCCAAACTATAGACAGTGAAAATGTTAGTGTGGTTGCCAGTGGGTCAGAGGGAAGCAGGGAGTGGTGAGGTGTGGGGATAAATAGATAGTAGACCACTGGGCATTTTTAAGGCAGTGAAACTATTCTGTATGATATTGTAATGGTTGACATATGGCATTAAGCATTTGTCAAAACTCATCGGACTGTACAACAAAAAGAATGAACCCTGAACTATGAACTTTAGTTAATAATGATATATCGATATTGGTTCATCAATTATAACAAATGTACCACAAGAATGCAAGAGGTTAATAGGATTAACAGTAGGGGGGGATGGGAACTCTGTACTTTCTGCTCAATTTTTCTGTAAACCTAAAACTGTTCTAAAAAATCAAGTGTGTTCAAAAAAAAAAAAACCTGCCCTCTGCAAACCAGCATGGCCAATCAGCCATCCAGACAGTCTTAAAAAATAAAATAAAATGAGAGTAGGCTGTAGCCTGTGTTTTGGTCTCAGTCTTAGAAGAAATAGTTGTTCCTGGGTTCTCTGACTAACCACACCCTTCACCTTGTTATTAGGAGCTGCTGAGTCAGCTCTGACTCATAGCAACTGTCATGGATTGAATTATATCCCCCCAAAATATCTGTGAACTTGATTCCCAGTATTTATGATTGTCTACCATTTTGTCATCTGATGTGATTTCCCTGTGTATTGTAAATCCTATCACTATGATGTAATAAGATAGATTAGTGGCAGTTATATTGATGAGATCTATAAGATTAGATAGTGTCTTAAGCCAATCTCTTTTGAGATATAAAAGAAAGAAGCAATCAGAGAGACATGAGGACCACATACCACCAAGAAAGAAGCACCAGAAGCAGAGCACACCCTTTGGACCCAGGATTCCTGCACCGCGAAGGTCCTAGTCCAGGGGAAGATTGATAAAAAGGACCTTCCTCCAGAGCTAATAGAGAAAGCCTTCCCCTGGAGCTGATGCCCTGAATTTGGACTTGTAGCCTACCGGACTGTGAGAGAATAAATTTCTCTTTGTTAAAGCCATCCACTTGTGGTATTTCTGTTATAGCAGCACTAGATGACTAAGATAGCAACCTTAAGTATAATAGAACTCTCAGCTTTTAACCTTACTCTGCTTTTTCCTGAGCATCGACAGGGATGATTTTACTTTACAGTGGCACTTCCCCACTTATTTGGAATTTGGTGGAGGAAATGTGAGCAAGAAATTTTCTTTTTTGAGGAGCTTTGAAAGGAAATAGCTTCCCTTAATAGACTGTAAGCTATATTTTCAGAGGCCAGATGTGTCTATCTAGCACAATACCTATTACCTTAATAGGCCTGCAGTAAACATATAACATATGCTTGCTGTGGTAGATCCCTAAGTTTTGACTTCCAACAGTCATTTTTCAGAAGAATTGTCTCTTCCTTATTAGTCTACATTACATATTTGGAAAAAAACAAACCAAATCCAGCTGTTGAGTTGTACATAATCTATACCATCTTTGCCAATAGTGTTCCAAGAGCCGTCTGTTTTAGTATGATTTAAAATGAATATAGAAGGAAGGATTCCAAGAGGAGACAGACTCCACCTGATCTTGGAAAAGAATACCCAGGGTATGGGGAGGTCCTGTCTAGAGACCAAAGACCTAAAGACCAAAATGAAGGTAGAAGAAAGTGAGAAATATGATAGTTAACTCTAGAGCAGAGTGGGGCCCAGTGGGGCTCCTGCACTTACCTCACTTCACCCATAGTCAGACTGCATGGGTGTTAGAAGTTGAAGAATCCTTGGCAGTCAATTAGGTATTTCAGAGAGGAGATAGATTAAAGAATTTGAGGAGAATGTTGGATAAGATGAAAGTGGTAATGGGAATGGTGCTATTTGATTCTAAACTCACGGAGGGAAATGAGGCTATGGGGTTAATGCCTGAAAGTAAGTATGGCTCCACCAGAGTTCAGAATGAAGTCTGCACTATAACTCTGGGAAAGTAATATGCAGACATGGGTACACTCATGTAGTTGGTTATAATGGCCATCAAAGCCAGGACTGTGTCTGGCACGTTGAGAACAGGTATCCGTCCTTCCCGTTGGGGTCGAGTTGATTCTGACTCATAGTGATCCTATAGGACAGAGTAGAACTGCCCCATAGAGTTTCCAAGGAGTGCCTGGTGGATTCAAACTGCTGACCTTTTGGTTAGCAGCTGTAGCACTTAACCACTACATCACCAGGGTTTCTGAGAACAGGTATAGACATTCGATTATGCAGACAGGCTAAGTACTTTTATGAAGATACTTTGAAAGCCAATTGACCTTTGTGGTTGAAAGAGTAAATGCTTATCCTTGGATGTTTCCCAGTAGCTATTTCATATATACAGTCCTTATTTATTCTAAATAATATTGTTATTAATAACAAATAATTGTTATAATTATTTTACCTATTGATTTTGTTCCTTGCTTTAGAAACAGGTATTCTCATTTTTAAGATTAAAAAAGAAGCTTTATTTCCACTAAAATTTAAACATTACAAATTTAAAATCTACAACTTACTCTTTGAAAAATATATCTATTAAAACAACCCAAAAATATTCTTTATATTCCTGATGACTTATATTGTCCTAGTTTCCTAGACTTTAATCTTTGTCCATTACCCATGCTGCTTTCTGAGGTCTTCCTGTTTTTCTCTAACCCTTCTTTCTTTTTTTATAGCAGACCTTTTAAAAGGCATTTTAAAATTTGTTTTATGTTAGGGGAAGAGAAGAAAAAACCTATAGAGGCTTTTCAAAGGTTTTACAGACTTTGAAGTTTAATTTTTTTTATGCCATTCCTCTGAGCTTTTATTTTTATTTTATCATTGAGAGTATTCCCACAGATTTTTCATATATACTGTTTCTTATTGCAGTGGATTTTTTCTGTGGTTGGCAAATTATTTTTAAAAATACAAAATTATAACTGTTTCTAAATATCTTATTTGCCTTTATTAATTTCTTACTTTTTAGTTATATATATACCCAGAATATCATCCTGGCCCAGAGCAGTAAGCCAGTTACCTAGATTCACCCATGCCTATTTGGGGTTTTCTTGGTTTGTTTTGTTTTAAAATGTTAGTCTTTATTTCTAATATCATTCAAATTTTTTTAAAAATGAAAATAAAGGAATCACCCTTTCTTGGCAATTTAAATGTCGTTAGTCTTCAAGTCCCAAGATTTATATTCACTACAAATTTAATCTAAAAGAAAAAAAATTTTTCTTTAAATCACTTATGTCTTTTCCTTTGTCGTATTCCAAATTGAGATGTAGCCAGTTAATTCTCTAGCCTTGAATATACCAGTTAAAATTTTGAAATATTTTTTCTTTTAAAAATGGAAAAATTTCTTGTTTTACCCACTTTACGGGATAAGAGTAGGAAGTTGAAAAAGCATTTAATATGCTATAAAATGCTATATGAATATTAGTGCTATATGTGGTAGGGATTGACAACAGTTTAGAAGATGATTATTCAAGCTTTTAAGTTATTCCTATCCTGGCTGCACAGCATAAGTTGACCTCAGCTATAAAAGTAAGAGTAATATAGCTACCTCTTTAGGTGGTTGTGAGGATTAAATAATACAGTGTGTTGAATGATTAAAAGAATTCGTAAAGCAAGGGACTCAGCAGGAGAGTACAGCTTTCCAGATTGGTTAGATCAAGGGATAGAATTACCAGGATATATAATCTTCAAATTTTTCTTAAAATTTGAATTTTAAGTAATTTTTCTTAAAACTGTAATCTAGTCAAAGCAAAGCAACACAGAGTAGAAGAAAGATGACAAGTCAACCTATAATTGGAATCTTTGCTTCTCCACCCTACTCTTCCCCTCCTGTCCCCTACCTGTTTGTTTTTATTAGATAAGATGACTTTGAACATTGCTAGCATGGTGTTTTTTACTGTTGAAACCAAAGATGACAAACTAAAAGAGACAGCAGTTGGGCAAATGTTTTGACCTAAGGGTGGTATTCTATTCATTTATTTGGTTAGTCAACAAGTGTTTATTAAATGTTGGTTCTGTGTGAGGTACAACCTCTGAGTGCTAAGGCTGTAAAAATGAATCTCTGCCCTCTGGGAACATGCAGTCTATTGAGTGAGAGACAGAGACAAGGAAATAGACAGTTACCGTATAGTATGATAAGTCATCTGATAGAAGTAGACACCAAGTGTTGTGGGAGCACAGACCCAGGTTGTTAGTGAAGGTTTCCTGGAGGAAGTATACCTGGGGTAACCTCTGATGGGTAAATAAGAATAGGGAGTTAGTATTCTAAGAAGATAGAATAATACAGATGTAGGTAAAAGAAGCATGGCTAAAGTGTGGCCTGCAGGAAGTGGGACAGTTGAGGGGGAATCGGGAAAATATTAGTTGAGTATTACCCCAAGACTTGTGAGTAGGAGTTTGTGATGGATTAGAAGGTGGATTGTCAGTGATTTGATTGGTGGTTCACTGATTTTGGATTAATCTCTTTGGATGCCTAAAGCACTCACAGAGTGTAAGATAGAGTTTCTAGAGAGACCTTTTATGTGATAGGATCAAAACTGATGTTCAACATCCTCGTCTTTCCAGGGTGGGGTGTAGGCGCAGCACTGACCCTTATAAGTTACCTAATTCATAGTAGCTGATAATAGGGTAGAACTCATGTTATCTGACTATAAGCCCATTCTTTCTTATTCTCTTTTGCAGGCACCCCAGGATACGTTTCCACACAGGCCTTGTGGATGCCCACCTCTACTGCTTGAAAAAATATGTCGTGGATTTCCTAATGGAAAATAAGTAAGAAAGAGGGAGATAGAGCCAAACCCGCAGTGCTTAACAAGCTACCTTGTGACTTAGTAGTTTTAAACCTTGATGATATTAGGTAACTAGTCTATGTAAATAGCACAGTTGATGCTTACCTTTGTTTTAGAAACAAAACCATGTTATCAGCATATTGTTATTTTGTCTATACCGTGAAGCCTCTTGCTTCAATTTTTAGGGACTGCTGTAATAACCCAGGCAAAATATTTTTGTAAAACTGATAGTAACCCATGATGCCTCTTTCCGCTCAGTTCCAGGCTGTTTTTACCTCCCCCTGCAAAGGTGAGCTCCTCAGCTCTTGTTCCTGTTGTCTCCAAGCAGATGTCCTTCCTCTAGACAATTATCCTATAGATGGGCCCTCACAGCAAAGGGCCAGAGACTTACCCAGAGGAGGAAATAAAAGGAGCAAATTTCCAATTCTGGAATAGAAGCCCAGTCCACTAAGCAAACCTTCATAAATGCAGAGAGACAAAGCTTGATACTTTTTCTGATTTTGCGGAATTGTGGGCCTTAAATACTTCTTAAAGACTGTGTCTGGTAGATCATAGGACTTAGGATGCCAGAGGGAAAACCTCCTTTTGCAGCTGGTCTCAAGGAAGTTTAATAGGAGATGTAACCAGAGGCCTCAGGGGAACAGGTAGGAAGAGATTTAATAATTGCACGGTTAAAAGAGGAATATCTTTTCTCCCCTGATGACTGCTCAATAAGTTCCTGTCTGGAATAGTACTGGTGAGTGGGAAAGCAGGTGGGCTGGGTACCACAATAGCAAACTCGCTCAGACCAGCTGAGGAAGGGAGCCTGAGGACCTGAGTTTAAATGCTAGCTCTGCCCTTGGCTGATGGACTTAGATATATACAGGAATATTAAGGAGAAGGAGGAGTATTCCTCTGTGCCAAGTTGATATTTCTTGCAGATCTAACCCCCATGACATACGATAAACACCAGTGGGGAAGGTCCGCGTACAGCTAATGACAAAATGAATCATTTGGATTCCCAGAAGGCTTTCCCAAGTATTGTTTCTTTGTTTTCCCTCCCCAGGGCACTCTTGCCCTGCTCCCCTCTGATGTATCCTGGTTTTTTCATTCAATCAATAGATATTTATTAACCACCTATAATAAGCCAAACATTTTGCTAAATCAGTGGTAGAATTGTGGAGATTGTGGAGACGTTGCTTTTTAGATAGCAGGAAGACTTACTGCTAAGATTTAAAGAGTAATCCAGGACCTGTTTTTCAGTTGCCAGGCTAGGCTGTACATATTCCAAAAATGAAGTGAACTCTTGGCCATTGAAGGGTTTATTTTTACTCCCAAATGAAAACAAAGCCATATGAAGTAGACCCTGACCTTGATATGCTAGGAAGGAATACAACAGTGGTAGAGATTGTGACTGTTTTTTAACAACTTACTATGGAAATTTTCAAAATTTTGGAAGACAGAGAAGTTGAGAAAATAAAATAATGAACTCCCATGTATCCATCACACAGGTTCAGCAGTTTATCAACTCATGATCAGTCTTGTTGCATATATACTCCCACCCATCTCCCTACTGTCACCCCCAGATTATTTTAAAGCAAGTCATAATCATATAATTTCATCAGTAAATATTTCAGTCTGTATCTCTAAAAGATAAAGAGTTGTTTTGCCTTGTTTTGTTTTTCTTAAACAAGCCCAAATACCATTAACAGACCTAAAAAACAAAACAAACAAACCATCAAATGGGATTGTGACTTTTGGTGTCTGGATAGCAAGCAGTTTTGCACCAAAACTAGGTTCAGCCTGGCTGCTACAGCTCCTTTGTAGCTAATTTTGCCACCACCACCTAGTTCCCACACCTGGCAGGTATAGTGCAATGTTATGCGCCTTGAGGGCGAGCCTGAAGTTGGTGAGATAAACCTCTGATTCCTGGCCAGCAGCTCTGCCAAGGGGCACTTTCCCACAGTCTGCTGCAATAGAGAATGACATAGAGTCATCAGCCCAAGATGCCTCGCCATCTCAAGATCTTTAAAGAGACCCTCCTTCCTCCTCCCATGCCCTCTTCACCTCTCAGTGTTCTTGGGATTAAAGGGCATATGTTAAAAATTGATAAATTCCAGTATATATTGTCCTTAAGGCATGTTGTTCCTCCTACTTTTACAATCCAAGCCTCAGGAAGCTGATCTTTTAATAGGTCTAGAGCCCAGGTATTGGCCCAGCTCTTTACTTTCTCCCAGGCTGGCACTGACTCTATAAGGGACTCAAGCAATCTGTCAGCTTGCTGAGCTAAAGCCTTAGAAAACAGGCAGTTTATAGCACTATTAATCCTGATTTCCTTTTAGCATTGTTGTTGTTGTTAGGTGCTGTCAAGTTGGTACTGATTCATAGTGACTCTTTGTACAACAGAATGAAACACTGCCAGGTCCTGTGCCATGCCAACAACTGTTGTTGTGCTTGAGCCCATTGTTACAGCCACTGTGTCAATCTATCTCATTAAGGGTCTTCCTCTTTTTCGTTGACCCTGTACTTTACCAAGCATGATGTCCTCCTCCAGGGACCGATCTTTCCTGACAACATGTCCAAAATATGTAAGACATAGTCTGGCCATCCTCGCTTCTAAGGAGCATTCTGGTTGTACTTCTTCCAAGACAGATTTGGCTGTTCTTTTGGCAGTCTGTGGTATATTCAGTACTCATCACCAGCACCACAATTCAGAGGCATCAGTTGTTCTGTCTTCCTTGTTTATTGTCCCGCTTTTGCCTGCATGTGATGCAGTTGAAAATACCGTGGCTTAGGTCAGGTGCAGCTCAGTCTTCAAGGTGACATCTTTGCTTTTCAATACTTTATAGAGGTCTTTTGCAGCAGATTTGCCCAGTGCAATGTGACCTTTGATTTCTTGACTGCTGCTTCCATAGATGTTGATTGTGGAGCCAAGTAAAATGAAATCCTTGACAACTTCAATCTTCTCTCAGTTTATCATGATGTGGCTTATTGGTCCAGTTGTAAGGATTTTTGTTTTCTTTATGTTGAGGTTTAATCTATACTGAAGGCTGTGGTCTTTGATCTTCATCAGTGAGTACTTCAAGTCCTCTTCACTTTCAGCTAGAATGGTTGTATCATCTGCATAGCGCAGGTTGTGTATGAGTCTTCCACCAATCCTGATGCCCCATTCTTCTTATAGTCCAGCTTCTCGGATTGTTTGCTCAGCATACAGACTGAATAGGTATAGTGAAAGGACAAAACCCTCACGCACACCTTTCCTGAACTTAAACCACGCAGTATCCCCTTGTTCTGTCAGAACAACTGCCTCTTGATCTATGTAAAGGTTCGTCATGAGCACAGTTAAGTGTTCTGGGATTCCTATTCTTCACAGTGTTATCCATAGTTTGGTATGATCCACACGCTGAAATGCGTTTGCATAGTCAATAAAACACAGGTAAACATCCTTCTGGTATTCTCTGCTTTCAGCCAAGATCCATCTGACATCAACAATGATATCCTTGGTTCCACATCCTCTTCTGAATCCGACCTGAATTTCTGGCAGTTCCATGTTGATATACTGCTGCAGCAGCTTTCGAAGACCTTCAGCAAAATTTTACTTGCATGTGATATTAATGATATTGTTCAATAATTTCCTCATTTGATTGGATCACCTTTCTTGGGAATAGGCATAAATATGGATCTTTTCCAGTTGGTTGGCCAGGTAGCTGTCTTCCAAATGTCTTGGCACAGACAAGTGAGCACCTGCAGCACTGTACCCATTTGTTGAAACCTCTCAGTTGATATTCCTTCAGTTCTCGGAGCCTTGTTTTTCGCCAGTGCCTTCACTGTAGCTTGGACTTCTTCCTTCAGTACCATCGGTTCCTGATCATATGCTACCTCTTGAAGTGGTTGAACATCGACCAGTTCTTTTTGGTATAATGACTCTGTGTATTCCTTCCACCTTCTGTATCGGTTAATATTTTCCCCATAGAATCCTTCACTATTGCAAGTCGAGGCTTGAATGTTTTCTTCAGTTCTTTCAGCTTGAGAAATGCTGAACGTGTTCTTCCCTTTTAGCATAGAAACTTTTCTTAAAAATAAAGTTGCCATTGAGTTGATTCCAATTCATGGCAATCCCATGTGTGTCAGAGTAGAACTGTACTCCATAAGGTTCTCAATGGCTGATTTTTCAGAAATAGTTTGCCAGGCCTTTCTTCTGAGGCATGTTTTGGTTGGCAGGAGCACGTTAACTGTTTGCATCATCAGAAAAAACGAGTTGCCATCAAGTTGATTCCAACTTACGGCAACCAGTGTGTTTCAGAGTAGAACTGTACTCCTTAGGGTTTTCAGTGATTGTGATCTATCAGAAGTATATTACCAGGACTTTCTTCTGAGGTGCCTCTGGATGAATTTGAACCGCCAACCTTTTGGTTATTATTCGAGCACTTAACTGTTTGTACCACCCAGGGACTCTTTAAGAGATTTAGAGGCGATTAATCTTCTTAACATTTTAGAAAGAATTGAAGCTGGGTATTTCCTTCTTGTCCAGAAGAATCTAAGGTTACAGTTAACTTCTTGTGGTGTTAGAACCTGATGCTCCTATGCAGGATGTATAGTACTGGGGTTTGGCCTTCAGAGCAGGGAGAGAGAGAAAAGAAAATTACCTCTAATTTAGTACCAACCATGTGCCAGGTACTATTCTGTGTAATTTTCACACATTAGTTCATTCATTCCTTAAAATAGTTCTCTCATTTAGGTGTTATCCTCATATTATAAAGAGGAAAATAAGACTCAAAGTCATTTGCTCAAGGTGATATAGTCAGAGCCCCCAATAAAATCAGTTACGGTTTGTTATGGATTGAATTGTGTCCCCCAAAAATGTGTGTCAATTTAGCTAGGCTGTGATGCCCAGCGTTGTATGATTTGTCCTATGTGTTGTAAATCCTAACCTCTATGATGTTAATGTGGCAGGATTAGAGGCAGTTATGCTAATGAGGCAGGACTCAATCTACAGGATTAGGTTGTATCTTGACTCAATCTCTTTTGAAATACAAAACAGAGAATTGAGCAGAGAGGAGAGGGACCTCCTACCACCAAGAAATAAGAGCTGGGAGTGGAGCGTGTCCCTTAGACTCAGGGTCCCTGTGCTGAGAAACTCCTAGACCCAGGGGAAGATTGATGACAAGGACCATCCCCCATAGCCTACAGAGAAAAAAGCCTTCCCCTGGAGCTGGAGTCCTGAATTTGAACTTCTAGCCTTCTAGGCTGTGAGAGAATAAATTTCTCTTTGTTAAAGTCACCCACTTGTAGTATTTCTGTTACAGCAGCACTAGATGACTAAAACACTGTTGATATCCACCACAGATATCAGAGATCTCTCTATTACAGACACACATACACATGCACACAACCCTGGAGGATAGAGCAGCCACAGCTTCTTGGCCTCAGCTACTTAGGGTTGCAGAGGATTATGGCTGGTCCCCACAAAATGAAGTCAGGAGTTGAGGATAGGCAGCCATCCTGCAAGGTCAGAATTAGGATGATAATTAAAGCCACATGCTAGATGAGGTCATAGTCTAGCTAGATAGCCATGAGTAAGCATAGAAAACCAGAGCGAAGATAAGAAGCAAAGATGAGGGACCATGTAGTGTTGTAAGAGATAGGCAATAGCCTTGGTTCCTTACTATTCTGTTCAGGCATCCATGTGACTTGGCTGTACTTGGTTTCCTGTCCTTAGAGATTACATGATATGACCTTTACTCAAATAACAGAACAAAATTAAGCCAAAAGCACACAGCTTACAAGCCTTCTCACAGGGGCTATAATGTGATGACTGAACACTGAGATCTGAAGATGTAGGTGCTGCCAAGATTAAATCAGAGATAGTCCCCTTTGAACTTCCTTGTTACATTCATTTTGATCTCTAGAACTTCTTCAGGAAAACTTCTGGAACTCGCTAGCTGCTGGGGAAGGAATGACATTCTAGCAGCCCGTTGTACTGACTTACACATACAGATGAGTCCCCCGGTTGAGAACTAGCTTGAACCATCGAAGGAGGCATGGGCCATAGTATAGCAGGAAAGAGAACTTTTCTAAAAAAGATTTAAAAACTGGCATAATATTTATAAATAAAGCACTCCTACAAAGGAGTATCATGGAACCAGAAAAGAAGGGATGTGTTTAGTTTGGTGAGGTTTTAAAAATAATCTCTCTGTAAGTATAATGCCTAATTGGCATCCTTTCCATCTTTCTTCCTTTCCTGGCAAATTCCTAAATATCCATTAAAACTTCCCAGATGTTACCCCTTGAAGGAAGCTTTCTCTAATTTTTTTTTTCCCTTCATCTCCACTTAGATTAGGTTCACTTGCTCTGTGCTACCATAACACTGTGTACTTACCTTCATCAGGCATAATAAATTAATCATTCCTTTTTCTGATCTTGTATAATCTTCAGTTAATACATGCCTGTCTTTTCTACTTGTTTGAACTCCTTGAGGACAGAAACCACCTCTGATTCATCTAGTGATATTCAGTAGATGCTCAATAAATATAAAGGCACCCAAACTGTCAACTTCATGAGGGCACAGATTTGCCTGTTTTGTTTCACTGTTATATCCCCACTGTTTAGAACAATGCCTGGCACAATTTAGGTACTCAGTAAGTAAACTCGAGTGAATAAAATGTTTATTGATTTGACCTAAGCCTAAGCCTTCTTTCCAGCCAGGAAGATCTGGACATGTTTTTCTTTCTCAACCATGTGCATCAACATTTAAATGTTATTCTTATAGAAAGTTTCACTATTTCGCCAAGAAGGAAAAAGGATATCACAGAATACATTATACCAAATAGCTACCTTTCAAATCAGTAGTTTTTAATCTAAGATAATTTTCTGTTTACTGTAATTTTTTTTTTATACTAGATTATATCTATTTTCTTTGAAGGCATAGAAAGGAGAAAAAAAAGCATGAGAACAAAACATAGGGAAAGTTCAGCAATCACCTCTTCTTCACAATTAGAGCTCTGCTGAGAGAAGAAGCAAAAACCCGAGTCTGCAAAGCAAGGAAAGCTGCTCTATAGACTTGAGTTTTATGCCCTATAAAAGTAGATTTACTCATCTACCTCCTTTCTAACTAATATTTTAAAGGGCTGAGTTGAGGTGAAAGACACTTGTTCTTGTGTGCTGTGGAGTCAGTTCCGACTCATGACTCTATAGGACAGAGTAGAACTGCCCCACAGGGTTTCCTAGGCTTTAATCTTTACAGGAGCACGTAGCCAGGTCTTTTCTCCCATAGAGCCACTGGTGGGTTTGAACCACCAACCTTTCGGTTAGCAGCCAAGCGCTTAACCATTGCACCACCAGGGCTCCTTGGAAGACATTTAGAGGATTTTAACTATCTTTCGATTTGCTTACAAAGATAGAAAAGCCAGAATGCAAAAATAGCCAAAATGTTCCCTTTGCTGCCGATTTCACTTTTAGGCCCCCCCAGGAAGCTTGTGGCCACAAAGAGGGCCTGATCACCAATCAAGGAAAAGTACTGAAAATGGCAGATTTAAGTAGAACTAATAATCGTGTATTTTTCTCAAACGTTAGATCTTTAATGCTAGCAATATTAATAATAAAGAAACCTATTTAGAATTCATTACATTTCCAGATCAGGAAAACCCTACTTTCTATAGCTAAGAATCAGCTGAAGAAATTATTGCTAACTGTCTGGCCTTGAGGGATAATATTCAATCCTTTAATGATTAGTTTTTTCAAATAAACACTTACTTAGTACTGACTAAATAATAAATGAATGTTTATTGGGAGACAGTAAGCAGAGAATTATAAATCTTGTATAAAGTGCTGTGGTTGAAGTAAGCACAGGATACTAGTAAATATGATATAGTAGAAAGAGTCATGGACTTTGGAGGCAGATGTAAAGTAAATTTCAGTTGTGCCAGTTATAAAAGCTGTAGAACCTTAGGCAAAATAATTAACCTCTCTAAGCCTTGATTTCCTCACATATTAATTAAGGACAGTAATACCTACCATGAGGAGGACTGCTATAAGAATTTCAGATAATATATATTAATTTCCTAGCATAGTATCTCACACATGATATGGATTCTAAAACAGTACATGTAATTGTCCTTACAATGGGAGCTTAGAAGCCTACAAGTGTCATGAAAGGCTTCCCAGAAGAAATTATATTTGCGAGAGTTCTAATGACTCGAATTTTCACGAAGTGAACGCATTCTTGTAACTACTATTTAAAGACTCCACTAGACTAAGCCCAGGACAGCTATATGGTACCCAACTACCACCACTGACTGCTCTGACAGGGATCACAATAGAGGGTCCCAAACAGAGCTGGAGAAGAATGTAGAACAAAATTCAAACTCAAAAAAAAATTTTTAAAAGAGCAGACTTACTGGTGTGACAGAGACTAAAGAAACCCCAAGAGTATGGTCCCTGGATACCCTTATAACTCAGTAACGAAGTCACTCCTGAGGTTTACCTTTCATCCAAAGATTAGGTAGGCCCATAAGATAAAACGAGACTAAATGGGCACACCAGCCCCAGGGGCAAGGCTGAGAAGGCAGAAAGGGACAGGAAAGCTGGTAATGGAAAACCCAAGGTCGAGAAGGAGAGAGTGTTGACATGTCATGGGGTTGGCAACCAATGTCACAAAACAATATGTGTATTAATTATTTAATGAGAAGCTAGTTTGCTCTGTAAATCTTCATCTAAAATACAATAAAGAAAAAAAAGTAGAATGCTACTAAAATTCCAGAAGCTTCCCTCATGCTGCCTCCCAGTCACTAACCAGCCCCCAACACACACACAAAGGTAACCCCTATCCTGAGCATTAAATAAGTTTAAGGAGATAGGAGCAGATTTGTACTCCAGAAAGATCCCTGTGTCTACAAAGCAGAGGATGGATTGAAGGAAAAAGAGACATGATCAAATTATACTTTAGAAACTATATTTTAGAAGCTCGAAGGGAGAGAGACCTATAGGAATCTAGGCAAATGATAATGGTGGCCCTGACTAGGTGATGGCAGTAGAGATGGAGAAGACTTGGTAGTTTCGAGATATTTAGGGAATAGAATTAGCGGCATTTGGTGGTTGTTGCATGTGAGGGATGGAGGAAGAAGGAGGAGTCAGGGGAGATTACCGGATTTCTATCTTGGGTGACTAAATATGGATCTTTATATCACTAAGCAAGATAATTAATGTGGTGGGGAGGTGTTGGAACAAAGATGATGAGTTCAGTTTTAGACATTGAGTCTGAGGTACCTGTGGGTCATCTAAATGTTGAGGTCCATCAGACAGTTGAAAATATGAGACTAAAGTCAAGGAGAGAGGTCTTGGCTCTAAGCCTAGATTTGGGAATCATCGGCATTAAAGCCACAAAGTGGAAGACCTGTCTCAGGAAGATAAATAGCATGAGAAAAAGCATAAGTAAAAAAAATTCTGAAAAGTACCATATATTTTAGGGAAATCAAAGCAGAGGTATCAGATATAGGAAGAGAGAGGAGAAAGTAAAGGAAGAAGGCAAAAGAAATGGCCGATGACTATGAAATTTGGAAAATTTAAAAAAAAATACAAAGAAGAAAATATTACCCGTAATTCTTCTACTGTAACTATTCTGAACATTGAGCATAATGTTTTTACAGAAATGGAATTACAGGGTGAACTAATATGAACACCTTTAAAGTTCTTGCTATGTATTGCCAATTACTTTGCAGAAAAGATTTTACCAGTTCACACTCCTCCCCTCCCCCCTTTATGAGAGTTACTGTCTCAAAGCATGCTTGTCAGTAATGAGATTTTTCTTTAATCTTCTAACATGATTTGTGGGGGTGGGTGCATCTTGTTTTGATTTTTATTTCTTTGAAAATATGTTCATATGTTTTTTGACCATTTATATCTATATCTATTAAGGATATGAATCCATTGTCCTATTTGTAACAATTATTTTGTATTTTTAATTTGGTGAGTTTTTTTTGCTTGTTTTCTTACAGCTAGTTGTCAAATCTATTGTTTTCCTTTTTGATTTCTTGAGAGGAGTTTAGGATTTCATAAGATGAGGCAGATGTTTCTGGGAAACATGTATATAAGAGGGAAGGAAGAAAGTGAGGTTGGCCAGACTCAGGCCCAAGGTCAGGATGTTCACAACGGTTCACAGTGGTCTGTTCCACATTCTTGGCACAGCTTTGAGCTGCCTCTGCTTTGACTAGGAAGCGAGAATAATTGGGTCTCCATTATGCTGCTAAACCAAATGCATTGTGGGAATTGACCTAATGCTGAGCACCGGCAGAGAGACCTGGCAGAACTGCCTCATATCCTGTATTTAGATCACTGTCTGATCTCCTTGAGGGCACTGCCTGAGGGGGCTGTGTGCCAAGGCTTGTTTGCATGACTCTTGCAGTGACAGTTCTTTTTGGTCCATAATGTAAATATTATGGCCCTGAACTCCCCCAGCTGTCCATGCTTTGTCACTTCCTCAAAGGGAACTGTCTTGTTTTCCATGGAACATTTGCTACCCACACTGGTTTGGTGCTTTAAAAGGAGAGAAAAAGAGCTAAGAGTCAATGTTGTTTCATTCTTTGTATTCATATGGAAATTTTTCATCTCCATCAAAGGATCAGGAGAAAAATCACATTGAAATTCAATACAAGAGCTCCTGGCTTACAAAGAATTTTTCAAAGATGTTTGACTTGATCTTTTAAAAATGACAAAAACAATGAACCGTGCAGCTCCAGGGTTGATAATTAATTTTGCTTACCCTCTTCAGCCTCTGTCTTGCTTTCCTACCTATACCCCATCTGTGTGGTCCTCTGTCAGCATGCAGAGCTGTGAATGAGGAGTGGGGGAGAGGTGGGAAGTGCGCAGCAGCAGTCAGGTTTATGCTGCCTATATATAACCCCTCTCTCAGGCCTCATTATCTTATCTCTCAGAGTCTTGTCATTGGTCTTCCTGTCTTCACCTTCCTTATACCAGGCCTTCTACACTGCTACCAAAACCAAACCCGTTGCTGTCGAGTCGATTCCGACTCATAGCGATCCTATAGGACAGAGTAGAACTGCCCCATACGGTTTCCAAGGATCACCTGATGGATTCGAACTGCCGACCTTTTGGTCAGCAGCCATAGTTCTTAACTACTATGCTACCAGGGTTTCCCACTGCTACCAAAGTTACCTTAAATCCATTGCTGTCAAGTCAATTCCAACTCACAGTGACCCTATAGGACAGAATAAAACTGCCCCATAGGATTTCTAAAGCTGTAATCTTTATGGGAGTGAACCGCCACATCTTTCTCCTGTAGACCAGCTGGTGGGTTCAAACTGATGACTTTTCAGTTAGCAGCCAAGTACTTAACCACTGCACCACCAGGGCTCCTAGTAGAGTTATCTTCCTAAGAAATAAAACTCATCATGTCACTTTTCTGCTTAAAAACTACCACCGGCTTTTCAGTCCAGGCTCTCTAGACTGTCACTGAAAAAAAAATAAAAATCACTGAAGGCTTCAATAACCTGGTTCCCTTGCCTACCTCATCAGCCTCATCTCCTCTGCCCTTTCTCATTAAACCCATACCAGTATACTCTCCCCTGGATTTTGAATTCCTTAAAGTCAGAAACAGTGTATTTTCAAAGTTTAACAGAGTAACTGGCATATAATAAATGCTTGCTAAATGGTAAATAAATTAATGAGTGATTTAAAATTCCAACATGATCACAGTGTGAGAAAGAGAAAACTGAAAATCATGTGTAAGTCTCCTACTCCTCTGTGCTTTCATTTCCTTTGCTATGTATAAATCACAGTATAGTTATTGCTCTAAGGATAGAAACTCTTTCTTCTTCCCCTGTTACAGATTCCTGGTCACTTAGTAAGTCCCAGTGTTCTTTCCCAGTACCCACTAGGAAGCACTATGCCTCATGAGACCCAAGAAGGCCAAATGAAGAAGCACTCCAAATCTCTTGACCAAGGTTACTTAAAACTTGTATCTAAGTGACATAAAAATAGTGTAGCATTTTTTGCCTTCTGGGAGTTCTTCTATGCATTGATCTTTGATCTGAACTTCTGTAAGAGCTGGCCTAGACTGATCTTATTACATGAAAGTAAATTGAATTATAACAACAAAAGGACAAACAATCCAATTAAAAAATGGGCAGAGGAACTCTTCAGACATGGATTGGACTGGACAATGGGTTGGAGAGGGATGCTGGTGAGGAGTGAGTGTCTTGGATCAGGTGGACACTTGAGACTATGTTGGCATCTCCTGCCTGAAGGGGAGATGAGAGGGTGGAGGGGGTTAGAAGCTGGTGAAATGGACACAAAAAGAAAGAGTGGAGGGAGAGAGCGGGCTGTCTCCTTAGGGGGAGAGTAATTGGGAGTGTGTAGCAAGGTGTATATGGGTTTTTGTGTGAGAGACTGACTTGATTTGTAAACTTTCACTTAAAGCACAATAAAAATTGTTAAAAAAAAAAAATGTGTTGAAAAGCAAAAACGTCACCTTGAAGACTAAGATGTGCCTGACCCAAGCCGCAGTGTTTTTAATTGCCTCATATTCATGTGAAAGCTGGCCAATGAATAAAGAAGACCAAAGAAGAATTGACACCTTTGAAATATGGTGTTGGCGAAAAATATTGAAAATACCATGGACTGTGAAAAGAACAAACAAATCTGTCTTGGAAGAAGCACAGCCAGAATGTTCCTTAGATGCACAGATGGGGAGACTGCATCTCACATACTTTGGACATGTTATCAGCAGGAATCAGTCCCTGGAGAAGGACATTATGCTTGGTAAAGTAGAGAGCCATTGAAGAAGAAGAAGACCCTCAACAAGATAGATTGACACAGTAGCTGCAACAATGGGCTTGAGCATAAAAAGCATTGTGAGGATGACACAGGACCGGGTGCTGTTTCGTTCTGTTGTACTTAGATCACTGTGAGCTGGAGCTCACTCGATGGCATCTAACAACAACAACAACAACATTGTGAGTTTGATGTGCTAGGTTTTTTTTTTTCCCCAGCACAGATTAATATAAAAGCATAACTATTAATATTCATTTCATGTACCACCTAAAATTATTTCACATCTGCTGCTTTGGAAAACATTGATTCAATAGAAAAAAAGCCCTGGGCTTTGAAACGAGGAAAAAAAAAAAATGGTCAAAGGACATGAACAGACACTTCATCAAAGAAGACATGCAGGTGGCTAACAGACACATGAAGAGATGCTCTTGATCATTAGCCGGCAGAGAGATGCAAATCAAAATTACAATGAGATACCATCTCACCCCAGCAATAATGGTACCAATCAAAAAAATAGAAAACAAATGCTGGCAGGGATGTGAGGAGATTGGAACTTTTATACACTGCTGGTAGGACTGTAAAATGGAATATCCACTGTGGAAAATGGTATGGCACTTTCTTAAAAAGCTAGAAATAGAAATACCATATGATCCGGCAATCCCACTCCTAAGTATATATCATAGAGAAATAAGAGCCATGACATCAACAGACATGCACACTCATGTTCATTGCAGCATTATTCACAATAAAAAAAAAAGATGGAAACAACCCAAATGTCCAAAAACAGATGAATGGATAAACAGATTGTGGTACATACATACCATGAAATATTACATAATGATAAAGAATAATGATGAATCTGTGAAACATCTCACAACATGGATGAATCTGGAAGACATTATGCTAAGTGAAATAAGTCAGTCACAAAGGACAAATATTATACGAGACCACTGTTACAAAAAGTCAAGACTATGTTTACAGACAGGGAGAAACATTTTTTGATGGTTACCAGGGATAGGAGGAGGAGGGAAGGAGAATCACCAAATAGAAAGTAGACATGTTAATTCTGGTGAAGGGAAAGGCAATACACAAAATGGGGGAACATCACCAAAGCAAAGGAAGACACTGAGAGAAACACAAGAATATAAGACAACTACAGTAAATACTGTAACATATGTAATCCTGCAACAATAGTAATAAACAATTCGTGAGGGGATACATAAGTAGATATGTGTGCTAAATGGGTGTGGGAGGTCATGTGGGAGCACACCAAAGTACATATATAGGTATGGTTGTGGGTATGTCTACGTACATATTCGTGTGTACTACATGTATATTGATATATATAATAGAGCCCACAGGGGGCACAGTCATAGAAATATCCTAGACATAACCAAACACTTCTTGAGACTGAGTAACTGGGCTTGAGGGCTAAGGACCATAATCTCAGGAGACATCTAGGTCAACTGACACAGTTCATAAAGACAACTTTCTACATCCAACTTTGGTGAGTAATGTCTGAAGTCTTAAAAGCTTGTGAGTGGCCATCTAAGATACAACTATTTGTCTCTTCCCGTCTAGGGCAAAGGAGAGTGAAGAAAACCAAAGACTCAAGGAAGTGATTAGTCCAAAGGACTAATGGCCCATATAAACTACAGCCTCCTCTAGCCTGAAGCCGGAAGAATTAGATGGTGCCCAGCCATCACCACCTACCGCTCTGACCAGGAACACGATAGAAGGTTCCAGTTAGGATGGGTGAAAAATGTAGAACAAAATTCAAATTCATAAAAAAAAAGACCAAACTTACCGATCTGATAGAGACTGGAGAAACCACCAAGACTATTGCCCTAAGACACCCTTCAAACTTGGAACTGAAGCTGCTCGCTTTCAGTCAAATAACGGACTGGCCTATAAACTAAACAATAACACCCTTGAAGGATGTGTTCCATAAAACAATCAACTATACGAGACCAAAAGGGCAACATTTGCCCAAAAGGAAGATGAGAAGACAGGGAGGGGCAGGGACACAGGTTGATGGAAAACAGGGAACCCAGGGTTTATTTATTTATTATATTATATTTATTTTTTAGTTTTAAAATTTCTTATATGTTTTATTTTTTAATTTTATATTTATTATATATTCTTATTTTTAATATTTATTTTTTAATTATATAAATTTTAAATAAAATATATAATTTACATATATTATTGTATGTAGCAAATATTACAAAAATTGAAAAATATTTAAAGATTCAGTTAAGACCTACAGCTAAAACAAAGGGGTCTGTTCTTACTTCCCAGCCCCATTCCACTTGTTTGCATTTCGCATTCTGTGTTCATGCATTTCCTTCAATTTACTTAATAATATTCTTGTAATTGGAGTATACATATTCCCTCAATAAAGTATGGGTTTCTTTCTCCAAGTAGATCATCCTATGATGGGACAAATAACATACATTCCCCCCTCACTGTCCTCTCCCTCCCTAATCTCTTAAGACAGACTTGCTCCAATTATGAAGTAACTGAGAGCAACAAGAGGCCAAGAGGCTTTCTGGGGGCAACCTCATGGATAAAAGTCCTGCTTTCAACTCCTGACACCTGAGAGCTACCTACTTATTCCTCTGGGCCCAGGGCTGATGACCCTGCATCACTCCGTGCTCACCAGCACGTAGGCCAAGTATATGAGCAATTTGCTGCCCTTTCATTTTGAATAACATCAGAGACCTTTGGATTTTGATGCTCCATCAGTGGAGAAACCATAAGCAGAACTGTCTTGATTTGCCTCAGGCACCTGGGGAAAGGGTCTGCCATTCCCAATCTTAACTAAGTGAGGAAATTCTGGCAGCTCTTTTCTGCATATTTTACCCCAGTTGGGTAAATCTTATCACTGTTTTATCTTTAGTTACTATATGATAATCAAAGGTTTGTAGCAAACATGGTTAAAATTAAATGATCAAACTGTTTAACAGTTGTCACTAAATTACACTGTAGTCACAAGCCTTTACCTTTTTTTTTAAAGTGCAGACTATAAAAGTAAGGAAGGAAGGAAAATCACAGCTTTCTTCAAAAGACCAGAGCATTCTGCCTTCTCATGGGTTATTGCCAATTACAATAGTCAAGACACCATGGTAAGACACATACGTACATGTACACAAACATATACACCATGTTGATGGAATTTTGTGAAAGACTACTTTCTCCCTAGACCAGAGGAATGGAGGGGTTCTCAGCTTGGGTGCACTATCCTTCCACCCCAGCCTAAAGCTAATAAAGAGTGCTTGGATCCTCTACTTCTCCAGAGCTGTCAAATCTGTGCCACTTTTGATCTCTGCCCAATCTCTGGGTGTCATGATGGATGGGAATTTGACTTTCCCCTGAATGCACAGAGCTTTTGATCCCAATAAGATCCAGACAGGTTTCTCACATTTGGCCACTTTTTCTTCGTAGGTCAATCACTTCCATCCGGAGTGAACTGATTCCGTACCTAGTGAGAAAACAGTTCTCCTCATCTTCCTCACAACAGGGACAAGAAGAAAAAGAAGAAGATCTAAAGAAAAAAGAGCCGAAGTCCTTAGGTCAGTGCTTGAGTTGGTGCAGTCGGAGGGCCAGAGGTAACAGTGCCTCTGGAGAGGGTGGCTGGGTAACTTAGCCCACCCCAAGATACCTGTCACAAGGCAGCAGACTCATGTCTACCCTACAGGACAGAGACTAGCTGCCCCCACTCCCTAAGTTCTAGGTAAGCTTGCTTGCTCAAGCAGATCCTGTCACTGTGTTCTTCAAGAACAGGGTACTCTTGCCTCCAGCCCTGGTCTCTGGTTCACAGCACTGGTTTGACTAGCGTTCCTCACTAGAACATTTTGAATTTAAACTCTGTCTGCCACTTGTCCGTTCTCCTGTTCTTCAGGCTCTAGGAAGCCCCACTCCTGGGGAAGGAAGGTGAAAGAGTAAACAGTTACAGTCCAACTCGAAGCCAACCAGACTGTGTCCACTCCAGGATGTAGGGGCGAGGTCTGTCTTGTTAGCTGTCATATCCCTAGCCCCTGCCCCTCTTCTTGCTCATAGTAGATGTTCCAAAAAATATTTATTAAGTGAGTGAGTACAGGCATGATTAAAAACCACAGGATTTGGTATTAGACAGGCCTGGGTTTGTCTAATCTTACTCTGCCTCTTATTAGCTGTAACTTGGTAGAGAGTCAGCAAAAAAGAGGAAGACCCTCAATGAGTTGAATTGACACAGTGGCTGCAACAGTGGGCTTAAGTATAACAACAATTGTGAGGATGGCGCAGGACTGGGCAGTGTTTTGGTCTCTTGTACATGGGATTGCTATGAGTCAGAACCAACTCAATGGCACCTAACAACAACAACAACAAAAAGAGACAGGTTGCTCAGTCTTTCTGAGCCCCAGTTTTCTTATTATAGAATAAAAGATCTGAAAGGATTGTTGTGAAAGTTGAAAAACTAGGGCTCAGTTACCCTGTACTCTTTCTGTCATAGCACGGCTACCTGACATGGCAATAGAGACTAGCAGCACAAAGTCAGTATGGCTGGTCGCTAAAACTTCACCATTTGCTTTTGTTATTTCATGATTTTACAGAAGTCATCTATTTTATTTTCCCTAGTGGTACTTGACTGTTGGTCAAACTTGCTCTCAGGGCCTCTTTTTTAGGATTTTTTATCATAAGATATTTCAAACATGCAGGAAAACATATTACCTCTTTTAATTTGACTTGCTCTTTTGGGTTTTAGTGGATTTCCTCAAGATCCATGGTGCATGGGTGAGTTCCAACAGGAGAAGTGTGGCCTGTACTCTTTTCTTGACTAAGTCTATAGGCCTTCTGTCATCTCTCTAACTCATTGCTTGGTTTGGGTGTTTGTTCTGAAGATATTTACAGTTTTATAAAAGAAGCCAATACACTGACCTTCGCTCCATATGATGCCTGCTGGAATCCCTGTCGAGGAGACAGATGGGAAGACTTGTCCAGATCACAGGTGCGCTGCTATGTCCACATCATGAAAGAGGGCCTCTGCTCCCGAGTGAGCACCCTGGGACTCTACATGGAAGCAAACAGACAGGTGAGAGGATAAGTTTAGAAGAGGAATCATTGGATCTTCTGTCCCAGGAACAGGCTGAGCCTTTGTCTTACTTCTTCACTAGGTTTACAGTGACTTGCTCAGAATCCCTCCCATTCTCATCATTGAACAGGGCCTGGCATGTCAGGGGAGACCATTGCAGCAAAAGAAGCAGGGGAGGACCTGGTCCATAGAGGCAGGGCCTCACTGCCTCCAAGGGAAGTTTTAAATCTCCAGAAATGCTAACTCCTAGCTTCTGGGTTCAGCAGCTTTCTCCTGTTGTGCTCAGAATGGAAATATCTAACTTGATAGACAAGCAGATAAATGCTGTGTCATCATTACCGTGATGAGGTAAAAATAGACAGAGGCGGCTTTGCTTTGTTCAATTTCAAGGAGGTGAAATTGAACTGAGCTTTAAAGGGTTAGTAGAAGCTAGCCAGGCCAAGAAGGGAGAAGAAAATGTTCTCGGTGAGGAGAATAACATGGGCAAAGAGAAAGTATAGGTCATTCTGAAAACTGCAAAAATCTTTATATGACCAAAGCACAAAGAGGAGGCAGCTGGCAGGAAAGAGGCAACTACAGGAAAAGTGTGGGCTCAGTCACAAAAAGCATTGTATGCCGTTCTAAGGAGGTCACTGATACTATCCTACAATTAAAGGAGAGTCCTTTAAAGGTTTTTAAACAGAGAGACTAGTTAACAGGCTACCCAACAATCCAGGAGAAAGATGATGGTGGCCGTATGGTTATGGAAGTGGAGAGGAGATGATAAAAAGAAAAAAGAAGAAGGTAAAATCTGTAGTTTTTGATCAAAGAGAAAGAAACAGCACTAGGGAGTGAGAAGTCTTGCTAACCTTACCTCTTTTTAACCCTGAAGTTTATGAAATGTGGAGATGAGTATCTTCCATTGAAGAGATTTTTCAGAAAAAGTACTACCCAAAAAGACAAGCCAGGTTTTAGTGAAGGCAAGCGGTGAAGAGGTGGACAGTGAAGAGGCTGAGGATATAGGGAATCTTTTTATTGTGTAGTGGGTACAAAAGAAAGGTTTTGTGAGGGAGGATGATAACACCAGGGAATGGAAACACAGAGCAGTAAAGGGAAGAGATGAGAATATGAGAAGATACATGACTAGAGGAACTATACTGGGATGACATTCAAGGATTACAGAGATGAAATAATGAAAGTATCAACTGTTGACATTGTTCCTGATAGAATTCTGTGAAAACTGTCATTGCAGGTACAGGCTGGGGGTGGAGGGGAGAAGGAGTGGTGATAAAAAGAAATTGGTGAAAATTGGAATAGAGCCCTTGAAAAAAAGCCTGGCCCAGGAGTCTTCAGGACCCACACCATGTGGTGGGTATAGCTCTAGCTCCACAGTGGAAAAGAAAACTCAGACCTCAAGTTGACCTCAACCTGAATTGGTTATAGGCCTAAGGGAATCCAAGCCAGACAGCGTATGATAAATCAAAGCTAGTCTCATGTTTACCTAGGGTATTCCTGGTAAACGCAAGACTAGCTGTGATTTCTATTTGGGTAAAGGTAGCCCCAACTTAGGAAGCTTCCTTAATTTGACATTTAGTTCTCTTTGGCCCCCCAAAATTCATGTCCTTGCCACATGTAAACACATTCACCCATCACATCATCCCAAAAGTCTTAAACCCACTCCAAGTCCAACATCTCATCTTCTGAATCATCTAAATCAAATATGGGTGAGACTTTAAGAGTATTCCATCCTTAGGCAAAATTCCTCTTCTGTGAACCTATGAAATCTGTACTACAAGTTACCTGTTTCTAAAGTACAGCGGTGGAACAGGCACAAGATAGACATTTCCATTACCCATAAACCCCATTGCCGTCAAGTCAGTTCTGGCTCATATCAACTCTACAGAAAAGAGTAGAACTGCCCATAGGGTTTGCAAGGAGCAGCTGGTGGATTTGAACTGCCAACCTTTTGGTTAACAGCCAAGCTCTTAACCACTGTGCTATCAGGGCTCCATTTCCATTAAAATAAGAGAAATTGGACGGAAAGAAGGGATAACGGTCACCAGGCAAGAACAAAACCCAGCAGAACAATTTACATTAGCTCTCAAGGCTTGAAAATAATCCTCTGTTCTTTGCAACCATCTGGGCAATGGCCCCACCCTCCAGATTCTGAGTATTAGCCATGCCTTCTGGATTCTGGGTAGAGGACCCCTGGGCTTCAGTCAGCTTCACCTTCCAGGCCTATGGGAATGGCAACTCTGCTCCCTCAGCTTTGGCGGTGTTATGGATAGAACAGTGTCCCCAAAAAATATGTGTTGTAAACACTGACCTCTGTGCCTGTGGTTGTAATCCCATTTGGGAATAGTTTGTCTTTGTTATGTTTATCAGACAGAATTAGTGTAGGTTGTGTCTTGAGTTAATCTCTTTTGAGATATAAGAGATTAAACAAGCAAGCTAACAAGCAGAGATAGGGTGAGATAGATGCCAAGACATATGGAAATCTTCAGGGAACCAGGAAGCAGAAGCTGGAGGACTTTCCTCCAGAGTAAACAGAGAGAGAAAGCCTTCACCTTGAGCTGCCACTCTGAATTCAGACTTCTAGCCTCCCAAACTGTGAGAAAATAAATTTCTGTTTGTTAAAGCCATCCACTTATGGTATTTCTGTTATAGCAGCACTAGATAACTAAGACAGGGGAGCCTCATTCTCCCTGTCTATCTGAGTGGCAGCCCCACCCTCTCAGCCCCTTGGGCATGGCAGCCCCATGCTCTGGAACCAAGTTGACAAAGATCCAACCCTTTGAAACCTAGGAGGCTGTGGCCCCGCCCTTTAAGATCCAGGAAACTGTGGCCCCATCTGTTGAATCTGAGTAAGCCCTGCTTCCCATGCTCCTTCCAACAGTTCTGCCAATTCCTGAGCTGCTCCAGGAATAGTACTTTTGTTTTCTTAGAGGACAACAGATATAGCACCTTTGGCCTATTCTCTGCCTGTAGAATTCCAAAAGGCAGACAGCGTTCTCTCCTGTCATTCTTTCTCTGTCCCCTTCAGTCTAAGCTGATGGATTTTCTGCTGTGGTAGTTGGTTAGATCCGTCAGTCACAGGCTTAATCTCTTTAAACATCCTTGGCGAAAATTCTAGGACATGTATCCTTAGTTTGTATGATAGAATTTTCTACACCTTTAAGTTCTGCTTTTGTTTTGCACAGTTCATTTTTATGTCCATCTCTTTCCTCTCACATTTTACTATAAGTGGCAAGGAGAAGCCACACAGTCCTTTTAAGATCTTGTTTAGAAATCTCAACAGCCAGGTATCCAAGTTCATCACTTACAAGTTCTATCTTCCACCAAACATTTTAATATAATTCAGGCAAGATCTTTGCCATTTCATAAGAAGTATCACCCTTCCACCATCGTCCAATTACATGTTCATCATTTTCTTTTACAGCCTCATCAGAAGCACATTTAATGTCCACACATCTAGCAACATTCTGTTGCTGGCACCATATGTATTCTCTAAGATGGTAGAGTCTTTCTCTTTAGCTCTCCTCACTTCCTTCTAAGCCCTTACCAGAATTGCCTTAGACATCCATACTTCTACCAACAGCCTCTTTGAGGCAATCTAGGCTTTTACTATTAGATACCTTAAAATTCTCCCAGCCTCTGCCCATTCCAAAACTGCTTCCACATGTTAGGTATCTGTTAGAGGAGCACCCTACTCCTGGTACCAAATTCTGTCTCAGTTACCCAGTGGTGCTATAACAGAAATACCACAAGTGTGTGGCTTTAACAAACAGAAATTTATTTTCTCACAGTTAGGAGGCTAGATGTCCAAATTCAGGGTACCGGCTCTAGGGGAAGGCTTTATCTCCCTGTAGACTCTTGAGGAAGGTCCTTGTCTCTTCTGAGCTTCTGTTCCTGGGCAGTCTTTGTGTAGCTTGACATCTGTCTTTACCCATCTCTGCTCCCTAGCTTGCTTATTTAAGCTCTTTTATATCTCGAAAGAGATTGACTCAAGATTCACTAATCCTGTCTGATTAATAAAACAAAGACAGCTGGTTCCCAAATGGCATTGTAACCACAGGCATAGAGGTTAGGATTTACAACACATGTTTTTGAGTGACACAATTCAATCCATAACAGTTCCATTTTCTCAATTCTATGACTAGAGTTGGTTATGCAGTCTGGAAGCAGGTTCATGGATAGCCTGAGGCTGGAGAAGCATCCTCTGAAGCATCAGCAGACCTGAAAGGCCTTGGTTGGAGTATAGCAGAGGAGATCCCAGGGATGAGACCTGGAGGATTGACCTTCACATTGTCAGTGTATTAGTGCTGGCAAGGCCTCCCTCAGCTAGTGTGGCCCACACACACCATGCTCTGACCAGATCCTGTCTGTGCTAGAGAATCACAGATAGGCATACTGATCAGTGAATGGGTCTATAGCCAAAGCCTCCCAGCTCCCTTACCCTTTCTTATTTTCTCCTACTGGAGAGGGAAGAGTGCGAGCTTCCTGCTGAACATTTTCTTTTGGCTGATACAAAGCAGGATACCTTCTCAAGGTCTTCCCTGACTGTGGACTTTGTCAGACATTGCTCCCATCTTCTCCTCATGCTTGACTATCATGGTCCAATAGGTGAGCAGAAACCTGAGATGACAATGGTTATGATTCAGGATACACTTTTCCCTCATTAGGCCTCTTCTCCCAAGAAGTGCTGGCTGGGTATCTCAGAAGCTTGTTCCAACCCCTCCCAGCTGAAGGACTTGGCCTTACTTTCAGAGAAGAGGATTCTAGGCTAGAAAACTAAAGCTGAGGCCACCTGGAAAAGCTGGAATAATCCTAGTCCTAGGTGGAATGCAGCAGGCTCCTGCTCTGCTTCACCCAGGCAGGAAGCTGGAGCTGAGAAATCCACACATCATGCCTCTGGTTAGGCATTGGGTCCTGTTGAAGGGGTTTTCAGACGTTTTCTGGTCTTGCTTTAGTGACCAAACCTCTTTCCTCAAGGTGCCCAAATTGCTGCCTCTTCTTTGTCCGGAAGAATCACTAGTCCATTCATCAGCCCAGATTGTCAGCAAACACCTGGTAAGTACTAATGTGGGCAGGGTAGGCCAGGGGCTTTGTCCTTGAGAAGTTGGATTGGCACTCTCAAACATGGAACCTCATTAACCCCAGGGAAATCCCAGCTGGGTTCTGGTTACAAACTCGCACCCAGTAGCCTAGGCACTCAGGTAGTCTGCTTGGACAAATGCTGGCATCAGCCACACAAACCCTGTAAGGAAGAGCCTTGAGATTTAAACGCAGGAGATTTCAATCTCTGTCCCTCTTCCTACCCTGATTTGAATGGTACCTTCACTTCAAGAGAGCAGTTGATAAGGGAATGTATGCACATCTGTGCACACAAGTACATGAGTGTGTGCTTATGTGTGTTGTGTTTTTGTTTTCTTAGCAAGGGCGTGCCCATGCCTCAATATAGATTTGAGTTGGTCCCAGAGTTATTGTGTGACATTACGGTCCTGAGAAGTACTGATGGTCCATCTTACTGAAGAATCTGTAGGGAAAGATCCCATTAGACTCTGGCTCAAGCAGTCTGGGGACTGGTTTCCAGTTGGTTGAGATGAATGGACCAGGTTTTATATTTGCCTTTTGCAGGTTGGAGTTGACAGCCTCGTTGGGTCAGATACACAGGTTGGAGAGAAGTCATCCGTTAAGCACTCGGTCATTGGTTCATCCTGTGTCATAAGAGATAGAGTGACTATCACCAATTGCCTTCTCATGAACTCAGTCACCGTGGAGGATGGGTATGTTTCCCCTTGTACCCACTTGAGGCCAGGCTTCAAGCACTCCCAGGAGGCTTTGGAACCAGTCTAGCCCAGGAATTAGCTCACCTTGTTTTTTGGGGGGAGAGGGGAAGAAGGAGAAAAGGAAAGAAAGGAATAGCACCTAGGCCCTTTGGGGCCTTGGTTTTGGCTCCTTAATGACATGGCCTCTCAAAGCATTTCTAAAGCCCTTCGTACATTTATAACAATTGTAGTCCTGGAAGAAGCTGCCTTCTCTTACCTTGATATCCTATTTGATGGAGAAGGCCATAGCACTTAGCCACTAGCAGTGATGGAATGGCACTGCATCAATGCCTGAGGGGTCACCTTTCCCTTCTCAGTGTCCCAGATAATCCCTGAAGAAGACAGAGGCCTAGGAAGAGTGGATGTATGAGCCATGCAGTATTCTTTAGTATTTGGGAGGATAGCACAGGATTGGGCAACATTTCATTCTGTTATACATGAGGTCACTATGAGTCAGAGCCAACTCATCTGCAACTAACAACAACATTTTTAAGAAGAGCATCTCTACAAGCTGTAGAGAATTGTTCACATTTGGAGACACTTTAAAGCGTCGTAAAATTTTGATTTATGGACAGCCTGAACATGGAGTGAAAAGACTTGAATGATCTTCCTCAGCAAGGACCTCAGGTTCTTCTGTGTATAAAATGTAATCATGTTGTGGTGGTTGTGGGTTGCCATCAAGTCAGCTCCAACTTATAGTGACCTTATGTATAACAGAACAAAACATAGCCCAGTCTTGTGCCATCTTCATGATCACTGATATGTTTGACTTTCTGAGGGGCTCATCTTCCAGCACTATATCGGACAGTGTTCTGTTACTATCCATAAGAGTTTCACTGGCAAACATAGGTGGTAAAAATAAGAAAGGATATTACCATATCAATAATTGTTCACAGTTTTTAAAAAGGAAACTTTTTCTTAAGATAAATCTTATGCAGAAGCCCAGTATTTTAAATTGATGAAAGCAGAGCTGCTCTGAGTACAGAGGGTGAGGTAGGGGGCACTTGTCTTCCTGCACGATGTGAGGCAGATTCATAAAACAAATTTTGAAAATCACTAGACCAGATCAGCCTGAGATTGATTCTAGCTCTGATATTTGTTGATTTCTGTCCATGAGTTAATAAATATAAAGCATTTAGAATAGCACTTGGCACAAAGATGTTAGCTACTATGTTGTTGTTGCTGTTTTTATCACCTTATGCCATTTCACAGAGGTGGCATATTACCAGAGTTATCTTCCTAAAGAATATCTCTGATCATGTCCCTCTTCTATTCAAAAACTTTTGAAGGCTCCTCATTACCTTTAGAATAAAGCTTGAACTTCATTATGTGGTTTTCAAGATTCCTCATGATCTGGCTCTAACCCTGAGTCCTGGAATGTTAGAGTAAAATGGGGCTTTAAGGAGTCATCGAGCTTGACTCCTACATTTTTACAGATAAATAGACTATATAGCATTCCAGACTTCTTTCTCATTGCACCCCTGCTACTTACTCCATGCACCATTCCAGACTCCTGCACTAGATTGACAAATATCACCTTCTTTCTCTTTTGAAAAGCAGAACTACACTTGCCTTTATCCATTTAATCACCTTATTCCTAAGTAGCTCATGAGGCTTTATAGCTTCCATTCTCTGTCTCATCTTGCTTCAGACCTTCCAAGCAAGACAGTGCCATATCATTCCCATTTGCTCTAATTAGTAACTTCTCCCTCCCGTCCTATGAGTGGAAAGACTAAGGAGCAGCTATCTAGTACTACCTCAGAGTCCAGTGATAGCGTCCTGAATTGACGTGAAGAGGCTTGGTGAGGAAACCATGGCTCCCTAAGAAAACTATAACTTCCTTATATGAGAGAAATTTCAAAGAAAAGGCCCAGAGTCAATTGCTATTTTAGAGGAGGCATAATCATCCCTGGATGGTCTAATAAGATTTCTATCTGGGGAAACAGTAATGGTACAGATGGCCGCTGCTGCTGCTTTTTTCACTAAAAAGATTGAGGGAAAGCTATGTAGGCAGCCCACACTTGACTAATGACTAGGAAGACCATTAGAGATTTCCCAAGCCTGCAGATTAGCTCTTGGTGATAAGATCAGATATCCTGCAACCCAAATGAACTTTTTTACATTATTTGGAGGTCATTAGTTTTAATTACTTATGGTAAATTTAGGAAATGTAATTAAATTGCAGTGCTGTGAGACTTGATTACCCTGCTGCTATTACGTCTGGACTGAGTGGCAGAGTGGGAGCATAAGCTTGTCCAGAAGGGAGTTTCTCATATTCTTGGCTTACTTGTCTCTACCAGCCATAGTGGGCTGCTGAGGCTTTCTGGACAGTGGCTTGGCCACCTGCCCAAGGTCCTCAGGGCTTGAGGGATACTAATAGGACCACCCCGGGGAAGGTGTAGGCAAGACTATGCAGAGAAGGCTCCTGCCTGTTTTTCTTATTTTCTACCACTTCCAATTTATATGATACCTGATGCTCAGGAATCCAAAGTCTACTAGAAACTTCATTGTCAAGGCTTGAGTGTCAGTCCTGTATTCTGACCAGGTGCCCTGTTCCTGGACAACATCTGCATTTCCTCTTTGTTGTGGTTAGGTGTCATGGAGTTGATTTTCAACTTATAGCAACCCAATGTGACAGAGTAGAACTGCCCCATATGGTTTTCTAGGCTATAATCTTTATAGGAGCAGATGGCCAGTCTTTCTCCTGTGGAGCCACTAGGTGGGTTCCAACTGCCAACTTTCAGTTAGCAGCCAAGTGCTTAACCATTGCACCACCAGGGCTCCTCATTTCCTCCTAGTCCAAGGAAATGACACAAGCAGCAGTCTGGAATAGCACCTTCGCATGCAGGCAGGCCAGGGAACCAGGTTTTCACCTAGGATCCTGTGCCTTCTACAGATAGCAAGTGCAGCCCTCAGAGCCAAACAAGATATTGCTGCTCCTCATTGTTACACTGAGAGTACCCTTCAGCTGTACTCAACTGACTGCCCTGCCCACTGGGTCCCTTCCATTTCCACCTTTTTTTTACTCCTGGCATTCACTCTGCTCGAAGTGCCTCTTTCTGGAGACCTTTGCCTGTAGAAATGCTACCCATCTTTCAAGGTCCAATGCATATTCCAGCTTCTTCATGCAACCTTCTTAAAGTGTCCTAGCCCAAAATTATTTCCCTCTCCTTTATGCTACCTGTGCTCCTATAACACTTTACTTGTGTTCGTGTGGCATCTTTCTTTTTTCCTCAACTAAACTATAAATTCCTTAAAGACAAGAAATTCTTCTTATGTCTTAGTATCCCCCTAAGCTTCTGATACTGTACTTTATATATACTCGGTAACCTGTAAGTATTTACTGGAGATCTCTGATTTAAATCCGCTGCTATAATTGACTGGGGCCCTAGTGGCACAGTGGTTAAGCATTTGGCTGCTAACCAAAAGGTCACCAGTTCAAATCCATCAGCTGCTTCATGGAAACCCTATGGGGCAGCTCTCTTCTCTCCTATGGGATCGCTATGAGTTGGAATCGACTCGATGGCAGCAGGTTACGAGTAATTGACTAAGTTTCTGTCAAGAGAGCCCTATCTACTTCTAGGAAAAATAGTAGAGTGAGTACCTCACTCCTTGAAACTCACCAAAATGGGGAAAAAAAAAAAAAGAAGGAAGCTTCTAAATAACTGCCACATACCGTACACAGATTAAAAAATATCTACCAGATACAATGAAATTTAGATCCTAACCAAAGAATACATCAAGATTCAACCAGCGAAAGGAATGAGAGCATAGGTGAACCAAAGAAGAAATGACAAACACTATTTTTGAAAATACCAAGGCACACAGAGCTGAAAGAAAAACCATGCAAGGCACATAAATAAAAAAAAGGGGGTGGGGAACACACGGGTCTCAGACTTCACCATGGCAACATTTAAGGCCGGAAGACAATAGAACAACATTTAGAGAATTTAGAGGGAAAAACAATTGTGAATCCTATAACCAGTCAAGTTATGGTTTATATATAAAAGCATTAGAAATATTCCAGGGCACAGGAAATGTCTCACCCATGAACCCTAATGGAAAATTCTACTTGAAGATTTAATATAGCCAAATAAAAAATGAAACAAAATTAACTATTGACAAATGGGTAGCTTGAGGTGTAAAATAAACCCTTAAACACAAAATTAGAGTTGTAAAAAAGAACATAACCATTAAAAGAATCCTGTCTACATTCCTTCAGTCAGACTTTTTAAAAACACCAAATTGTGAAACTTTGGGAAGATCCCCTAGACTCAAGGGGCTCCTAAGGACTTTTGGTTTATTCCCTGTCTTTGAACTATCTGCACTAAACCCATCTTCTTAGATGGAGAATCCTATAACTTAGTTCTTTGAGGCTGTCAAATCTTTGCTTTGATTCCCTCAAGATCTATTTTTCATGGAGGAGTAATAGGGAATTATTACTTGAGCATTTCTGTTTAGAGGGATGAAAAACATTTTTAAATGAATAGTGGTGATGGCTTCACAACATAGTGAATGTAATTAATGTCACCAAATTGCAAGCTTTAAAATAGTTAAAATGGTCATTGTTTTGTTATATATATTTTACCACACACACACATATACACAAAAGTGGTGTTCTACAGGAGTCAGCAAACTATGGCCCATGAGTCAAATCTGGCCTACTGCCTGCTTTTGTAAGTAAAGTTTTATTGGCAAACACACGCACAAACTCCTTTTTCTTACCCCCTGCTTAGGTAATATAAGGACTTAGATTCCTTAAGAGGGAGATATTTCTCACCACTAGATCTTTATATAGTATAGGGAGGCACATAGAACTCAAAGGAGAAAATGTTACGCCTGCTCACTGGAGCCTGTACATTTTTAATCTAGAGGACCTGAGGGCAAGAGTAGCCAGGATAGAAAAAGGCTAGATATTTCTTTAAGTATTACGGCTCATTATATGCATTGACCTGAATTAATCTCACAAACTTGATGTTGAGGGGGAAAAGCAAGATGCAGAAGGATGCGTAGAGAATGATAGCATTCATGTACAATTTTAAAACATGCAAAATAATATGATGGATTGTCTACAAATATATGTAGTAAAAATGCTTTAAAAAATGATAAATACCAGATTCAAAATAGTAGTTACCTCTGGTGGAGAAAGGAGGGAAATGTGATCCAAGAAGGGTACACAGCAGATTCTGTTGTTTGTTTCTTGAGCCTTTGGTGAATACACTGGTGTTCTTTATGTTATTCTCTAGACATTTTTCTATGCCTGAAATATTTCTTTAAAAATAATACATGGTTCCATAAAAATTAAAAACTTTTGTTCATCAAAAGATTTTATCAAAAAAGTGAAAAGACAAGCTATCTACTAGGAGAGTATCTTCAGAAAACATATATCCAATAAGAATCTAATGACCAAAATATATATAAAACTTCAAAAACTTAACAACAAAAAGACAAATTGCTCAATCATAAAATGGGCAAAGGACTTGAATAGACACTTCACCACAGAGGACATTCAAATGGCTGCCAAACACACATCATTAGCCATCGGAGAAATGCAAATCAAAACCACTGTGAGATACCATTTTATTCCCACTAGGATGGCTAAGCGTAAAAAAAAAAAAAAAAAAAAAATAAGAAATGTTGGTGAGGATGTGGGAAAATTGGAGCCCTTATCTATTGCTGGTGGGAGTGCAGAGTGGTACATCCATTGTGGAAAACAGTGTGAGAGCTCCTCAAAAAACTAAAAATAGAACTACTGTATGACCCAACATCTCCACTCCTAGGTATAAAACCAAAAGACTTGAAAGCAGAGACTCAAGCAGAGACTTGTACACCAATGTTCATTGCAGCACTATTCACGGTAGCCAGAAGATATAAACATCCTAAATGCCCATCAGTGGATGAATGGATAACCAAAATGAGGTACATACAATGAAATATTACTCGGCCAGTAAGATAAATGAAGCCTTGATACATGCTACAATATGGATGGAGCTTGAAGGCATGCTGAGTGAAATACATCAATCACAAAAGGACAAATATTGTATGACCTCACTATATAAAAAGACAAAAACAGGCAAATACATAGAGACCAATGTTTCCTAGTGGTTACCAAGGACAGGAGGGAGGGAGGAGGGAGCTGTTATTTGTTTACGGAGTACTGAGCTTCTGTTTATGATGATGGAAAAATCACATTGATTTAAAGGTAGGATTGCACAGCCAACTAATGTAATTGCTGTCAATAAGTTGTACACCTGTAAAAAGTTGGATTGGGAAAGTTGTATTATACATGTATTTACAACAATGACCAAAAAAAAAAAAAGAACAGCTGCTGAGACTGCTTGAAAACCAAAAACCAAACCCATTGCCTTCGAGTCGATCCTGACTCATAGCGACCCTATAGGACAGAGTAGAACTGCTCCATAGGATTTCCAAGGAGCGCCTGGTAGATTTGAACTGCCAACATTTTGGTTAGCAGCCATAGCTCTTAACCACTACATGCCTCCAGGGTTTCCCTGAGACTGCTTATGTACAACCAAATACCTCAAGAGATTTTGTTCCTTGGTTTGGAGGTTTAGGGTCATGGTTTCATGGGACATCCCAGTTAATTGCCTTAATAATATATTTAGTGCTTCTTTTCTGTCTCCTAATTGCTTGCATAGCGCCTGGGGTCTTAAAAGCTTGCAAGCAGCCTTCCAAGGTACACAATTAGTCTCTATATGCCTGGAGCAACAGAGGAAGAAGGAAAGTCAGGAATAGAAGGAGGAAATAGAATGTGTGGCTAATTGCCTCCATGAACAACTGCCCCCTTTGCCATGAAACCAGAACTGGACAGTACCCAGCTACCACTACTAAACATTTTGATCAAAGATTTTATAGAAGAATTCTAGTCAAAAGGGGAAAAATGCCGAACAGATTTTCAAATTTGCATGGAGTATAGACATTCTGGAGCCATGGATGCTGGATGAACTCCTGAAAATACTGCTCTGAGATAATCTTTAAACTTTAAGCCAAAAATGTCCCCCAAGTCTTCTTAAAACCAGACAGTAGTTTAGCTTAACTAGGAAGGAATGTCTGTCTTGAACATTGTGCTCTTTTAAGATCTATCTATACAGGATCAGGTTGACAATAGCAACTTCAAAGGCTAGATAGGAAGCTTAGAGGGCAGTGAGTTTATTTTAATGGCGGGGGAACAACTCAGAAAAAGTAGGTGAGAATGGTTATACAACTCAAAGAATATAATCAGGGTCACTGAATTGTACATGTAGAAATTGTTGAATTGGTGTATGTTCTGCCATGTATATTCTCAACAACAACAAAAATAAAGTATTAAATAATAATAATACATGGCAGTTCATCTAGAGGACCACTTGAACCAAGACCCTTTGGGCTAAGTTAGAAGGCTTCAGCACCTGGAGGGACTCAGCCATAATCTTTGGGCTGAAATAGTGAGTTGGCCTAAAGCAGACCGTGGTTACATTCCTCAAAAAGCTACATGTCTCCCGTTCCATATTCATTTCTCACCCAGGGTTTTAAGTAGGTTTAGAAAGCCTGCAAACTAACCCTCAGGGGAAAAAAAGAGTTACTGAGAAATTTAGTGGCTCTTTGCCAAATACTGCCCACTTAGCAGCTGAAGCAGGAGCCCATGACACACAGAGAGCCGCTTGCCACTGTGTAGGCTTGGGCACATTGCTTAAACTCTGTGAGACTAAATTTTCTCTGTAAACCAAAAGTTAGCATAAATACCATCATCTCTGCAGGTTTGCTGGGAGGATTACCGTAAGTTATATAATGAATGTAAAGTGTTTTGCACCATGACTGGGACATATTAGACATTACACATGTATGAGTTCCTTTTCCTCCCTGGAATGAACTAAAAAAAGTCCAAACTAACACCAGAAGAGGAATGAAAGTTTGGAGGCACTCTTGCTTCCTAGATCAGGGCTGCATCCACAGCATGAGTATAGTGTGATGTGCCTGGCCAAGCAATGATCCTACTGTAAGACTGCTGTGTTTTCTTCACAGCCACCTCTCCACCAAAGCTCCAAGGAGAAATGAGGGCCAAAGTTCCAATACTTAGTCTGAGCCTGCTCTAAGCAACTTTTTAGAGAAGGCAGCTAGGCCCTAGCACAGCAGAGTCCTTAGCACCAAGCTGAGAGTTAATACTAGGTTGTAAAAACTGTAGCCTGGCACTGGGGCCAGTTATTTTCTTAGGCGTAAGGAAGTTACCAGTCTCTCCTCCTTAGGCACTGAGCAAAAAAGCAGAGTTATTACTGTGAATTGGAGCCTGGAGAGGGTTTGTTTAATTTAGTCCTATCAGTCCGTCGCCTTAGCATTAGCAAACACACACACTTCCAGTAAAATCCTTGATCATGAAGTTTCTTCCTAGCCATAAGGAAAGCTTATTTGATTTGAAAATTTCCCAGAGTACTTCAGCCTTGCTAACAGAGGTGACTTGTCATGCTGGGGAACAGGAAACAAGTGATCAGAAGAGAGCTTCACACTCAGTAAACATTTTGTCAGGTGTAGGACATCCCGAAGCCTTCCACCAGATCCACTGGAGCAGGATTCTCAGGACAGCCCCCAGCTTCCCATCAGCCAACCTACTTTTCCCTATTATATCTCCAGATTCTACCCACTGAACCACTGCCATTGAGTCGACTCCGACTCATAGGAAGCGAGTAGAACTGCCCCATAGATTTCCAAGGCTTGTAATCTTTACGAAAGCAGACTGCCACATCTTTCTCCCACAGAGGGGCCGGTGGGCTCTAACACCAACCTTTTGATTAGTAACGGAGTGCTTAACCACTGCGCCACCAGGGCTCCTTCCAGATTCTACAGTGGTGGTTTGTTTCAAGCAGAGGGAGTCATACATACTGGATGCATTATAGGAGATTTCTGAAGTCCTCAATCAGACCTTCTAAACAAGGAAAACCCAGGTTATCCATTGCTATGGAAATCTGACCTCAGTCACTCTAGCCTCTTCCTTCCAGAAACTGTTCCCATTTATATCCCAGATTCCAAAATAGCCAGTTAGTCTCTAATTATGGCTGCTATGGACTATGTTTACACCTTACCTAGCTCTTAAGCTACTGAGTAGGAAGCGTCCCCTATTCCCACCTCAGAAAAAGAAATGAGACTCTTCAATGACGTACTAGCTCTTTTCCAGGAGCCTCTGTGTCTCAGCCTTTCTATACTTCCTTAATAACTTTTTTGGGCGGGGGGGGGCAGGGGGGACGGGGAATTTCTCCAGGAGCATGAACCACCCTAACTGCCAGCTGGGCTACTTTGCCTAAGGCAGAGGGCAGTTTGGAAAGCTTTGGATTGTCCCTTAAAGCCCACCCACTGAGTGCGTCCTGAGTCTGTGCCAGAAAACAAACTAGTACTGTCTGTGCCCATCTCTAGCCCACACCACAAAGGTTCTGTGGTTCTGGCCTTTTACTGCTTTCCAACAGGTTTAACCTTCTCAGAGACTAGAGATAAAGATGACTCTGAAATGCCAAAAGCTGCTAGAATTCCTTTTTGTATTTTACTAAAGTTTTGGCATTTGAGAAGAATCTTTTTAATGGCCTGTGCATCAATGGCTTCAGTTCTTGGAATGCCCTTTGCCCCATCCCTTATGCCTCGTGGGTTGCTTGAAAATTTTTCCTTTGTTGATGTTTTGTTTTGTTTTGCCTCATTTAAATCGCTGCTCACACCTTTCCTACTTCTCCTCCCTCCAGCTGCCCACTTCTGACTCTTTCTCAGGTACTGAGTATTCACTTGTCGGGACAGAGCTCCTTCCACAGAGCCAGTTTTTTTTCCCCTTATCTTCTTTGTGTGGCATTATGACTAAGTGTATGGATTCTGGAGTCAGGCAGAACTGGATGTGAATCTGCTACTTGACAATTAAATGGTTTTGGTAAGGGGTTTAACTTCTCTAAATCTGTTACCTTATCTGCAAAATGTTATTTTTACTGCAGAAAAAGTAAAAATAGAGCTTCCAGAATCAGAAGCTTTTTTTTCTGACTTAGATACATAAGTATCCCATCCTAGACCTACTAAAAAGATTGACAGGGTCCAGGATATTGAGAGTGTTTTTATTTGTTACTTCTTATGCCACCCGGTTGATTTTTCTGATGAAATGGCTAGATTTGGAAGTCACTCCTATAATATACGTATTTACGTATGTAGAGAATATAGTGTAGAGTAAGTGTGCAATAAATGCTAGAGATGATTTTCAAAAGAGCCTTTACTTCCACCCACCATACTTCAGGAGCTAGGAAGATGCTGTTTAAACACATTCAAATGCTAAGAGCCATTGGTGCTGTTTTGGGGAGTGTGACTTCAGGGTCTAGAGTAGTGTGGAATGGAGCTGGGTTTTAAAATGTCCTTTTTTTTTCTTTTCCTAAATGAGTATGATTTTGATTAACCAGAGTCTGTGGTAGGAACTGTAGAACACCTGTTGTTTCCATAGTTTATCTCCTAGGGAGATTCATGAAATCTGAGCCGGAAATGGAATTTGGTATTTATTCCCAGATGAGAGGCAAGAGGGATGGGTCAGCCCAGGGACCAGCCCCAGCTTGTCCAGACCAGAGGAGGAGAGGTTGGTTGGAATTTAGACCTCTAGGTCCAGAGTCCCTAAAGAACTGAAGTCAGGATGTCTGCTCATTTCAGGCCTTGGGGAAGAGGTCATTATGAGCATATCCCAACTCTGGGCTTCTCTAAAGCTGGGTCCTTCTTGGCCTAGCTGAGCCATTCTGTCTTCTAATGATAACTTGAGGCATACAGCCTTTAATCGAACTGATCAGCTGTTCCTGGCCTATGATGGGGCCAGAACCCCTAGTGAGGAAGGTGATGAGATCCGTGGGCACTCTCTCCCTTGGTTACTATGTTTCAGATGCAGCATCCAGGGCAGTGTCATCTGCAACAACGCTGTGATCGAGAAAGGAGCGGATATCAAGGACTGCCTAATTGGAAGTGGCCAGAGGATTGAAGCCAAAGGTAAACCAGAGCCCAGATTACGATCACAGATGCCATTTTTTGCCTATCACTCTAGCACAGATAATACTCAGTGCTGGTGAGAATGTGGGGAGCTAGCACATGCATGTGCTGCAGGTGAGAACATAAATTGATAAAGCCATCTTTGGAGTATGATTGACACCACTGTCAAATTTTTAAACTTTTAATTAACAGTCCCATTTCTAGGAATTTGTTATAGATAATCTCATACATGTATACATCCTTACTACCAAAAAATTAAAAACACAAAAATATCTAGTATCCTGGACTGGTGCCAGTATTTTACAATGGCTCATGGGCGTGAGACATCCAGTAATCCAGCTAGGGCTCTGGACCTAGCTGTGGCCTCCTGAGGTCCTTGAGCGCCTCTTCTGACCTGGTATTTAAGGGAGGTGGTTCCATAGATTCCTGGCCTAGGAGAAGTTTAGCAGGGCTTAACACCCACAGCCATTAAAGATGATGCTGTTAGCAGTACAATTAGCTCCCTCTGTTCTGTAACCTGCAGAAGGACTGTGTAATACTTGAGAGACACACAAAGACAGGGGTTTCCCTGCTAGGCAGGGTGAGTTTGAATTGTCCATAATTTGGCTGAGTGTTTTAACCAGGAAGTACACAAAGCTCAAGATCAGTAAGAATGGCTGATTCCTTTTGAGATTATTCGTAACCCTAAAATAGAGTGAGGTTGGAAGTTGCTAAAGGAATTAACCCTGCCAATTTAGAATTGGTAGAAGCCACTTGGTTGTTTTCACATCACTGGGTCAGATATCAGTGCGAAGACACTGGCTAGGAATGTTGTTCAGTAGCCGCTGGGTCTCACTCTCTATCCGGATGGATGATTGTAGTAAATCCTCAGTTAGCAGAAAAAAATTGAGAAACCAAATGGGATTTATTTAATGTTTGTTTTTCCTCCCGTAGACCTTTTGTAGTATTATTATCCTTGTTTTGTAGATGAGGATACTGAGGCACAGAGAGGTTAATTAATTTGCCCTACATCACAGAGCTAGTAAGTCATAGGAAACAGATGTTAACAGAATAACCTAGACATGGCTAAACCACATTTAATCCAATAGCTTCTTTTGTTATTAATAAGAGTACTTATGACTAGGAAAGTAAATTACAGAAGTGAAAATATTCTTAGTTTGCATAATGGAATTACCTTTATCAATTTTTAAGGTGTTCAGCAGAAAATACCCTTATTCAAATACTCTGTGCCCCAAATGAGTGAGAACGCTACCCTGTAGTGCATGCTAGGGGTTCTCCCTGTCAGGCATTTATACACTCACATCATATACTGATGCTTTTGTTGTTGGGCTTTTTATCATTTGTTAATGTAAAATGTGTTTATATGCTGCAAGATTGTACTCTACAGTATTTTCCTTCTCCCCATTAAACAGAGACCTTCATTATTTTTTTCCATACCCCTTTTTTAAAGTTACATGCCTCCTTCTTGGGCTTTGGAGTCAAACAGACCTGTGTTCACATCTCAACTGTGCAACTCACTGGATGTGCACCAGGTTAAGTTTTTAACCTCTAAGTCTCAGTTTTTCTTTACTAGGAAAATTGGGACATTAATACCTACCTAGGCAGATTGTTGTGAGGATTAAATGCAACCAGTTATGTCCAACTCTTAGAGCATATCAAGGGACTTCGAGTTCATCATGTATACTGTGCTGTGGCACCTCTCCATGCCTTTGCACATCTTTGTCTGTCTATCTGTCTGTCTCTCTCTCTCTCTGAAATGCCTCTCTTAAAGATTCTGCCCAGATGTGTTCTCCTCTGCAAAAACCTTCTCTGTCCCTTCCCATGACTCCTCACAGCAGGGCTGAACATTTCTTCCTCCTCTGCACCCCTGAACATTGGCCACCACACACATATCTCAAGCTATAGCAATTCCCTGTCTTCCTTCCCTGCTAGACTGAGACCCTCAAGGCCAAGGGTTGTCTTATTCCTCTCTGTATCCCTAACTCTCAGATAGGTCCTGGCTTATAGTAGATAACTCCGGAGGAAAAAAAAAAGCAGCGGAAGAGTGAATGAGTGAATGATTGGATTTTGGATACATAAAGCATATTTTTGCAGATTACAGGACACAAAATCAGGGCCCCAAGAAAGGCATTTGTGAGATGGTTGTGTTTATCATGGGGTCTCTCCTTTTTTTTGAGGTTATGGTGATAAAAGAACCACATGAAAAAAAAGACAGTGATAAATGAACTGAGGAGGTCTGGCCTTGGCCTGAAATCATCCTTCAACTTAATTTCTCCACTTGACACTAAGCACAACTCTCATCCCTGCTGCCTTTCTTCTCGTCTTTCAAGAACCTTCTTCTGCAGATGAGAATTGTCATTTCTGAGAGAGACCGTTCCTGAGTGTCAGGATAAGCATCATAAACTAACTCTGGCCAATTTAAGCTGATGAAGAGTTCATTGGAAAGATACTGGGTAGCTCACAGAATTTTCTAGCTAAAAGCTTAGAAAATGGGCTGCAGCTAAAATCATATACCAAACCAGTCTGGTGAGGATACCGCCACCTTCCTCACTGAGCACTGAATGTCACAGCTTGCACTGTTACTCCCATCACCCACCAACCCCAAAGTGGATTTTTTCTGGTTCCCACCTCTTTGTGTCACTAGTTCCCAGTCCAAGACCTGGAACAGCTGCATCTCATAGGTCAAGCCTAGCTCATGTGTTCATGCTGTAGTACGAGAAAGGCTGGCACTTTTAATCTGATATTTTCATTCAGTTAATGGCAGACTCTGCCAGTGTCACACCTGAGAACCTTTGAGCAAGGGCGTGGGTCAGCAGTGGTGCCGTAGCCACCAGTACTTTCTGCTGTGATCACATGCAGGCTGGGAGCACGACCCTAGGTAAGGGGGCTGGAACACCAGCTTCAGCTTCAATACAGGAGGCATGGTACTGCACTCCTGGAATCCTGTTGGCTTACAGCTGTTATTTACAGCTGAACAGTGTTCTCACGTATGCCATCTTATTGGATTCTCATGAAAGCCCCCTGAGGCATTATCACTGACACCATTTCACAAAGTGGAAACTGAGCCTTTGAAAAGTTGAAACTCACCAAAGGTACATAGTGGCTGGGTCTTCAGCCTGATTATTGCCAAATGGCTGCCAAAAAGAACCAGAAGAAAAGCTACTCCTGGCTTCTCAGGAGATTTTGGTCAGTGATGCCCCTTCTCTCCCTTTGGTCCCTCTTTCCCAGACCAATAAGAAAAATGTATTCAGCCTCATATCCCTGCTCTTTCTGATCCTCAGGAACCTCAGGTCTTAACCCTTTCTCCTGCTCAACATACCACTTTACCCAGGCCTCCCCTCGAGTTGCAGAGAAGCTTTGTTTCTTGAGCAGGGAATTATAAATTGTTGGTAATTTATTAAAAATAAGATTCAGAACACCCAGTCTTTTCTCTGCCTCTGTTCCCTTGGAAGGAGTACCCAGAGTATCAAAAGCAGCTGCTCAGCTGGGGTGGAGCTGCTTCCTTATCATGTTCCCTCCCCTGCCTCCACATTGCGTTTCTCTGTCTTCTTTGTTCTCTTCTGGGTTGGGATTGTGCCCACCCCCCCCACCCCCCGCCCAGTGTTTCTTTCACCTCCTTCTTGCCTCATTGTCTTCGTAAGTTTTTGCCCAGCAAAAAGTAGAAACATCCCCAATGCTTTCTTCTTTCAGCTCTTCCTGAAGCTAGGAGTAGCTCCCTTTTATTGTTTTCAAAAGGGTTTAAAATCCATAAAAAAAAAAAAAAAAACCCACTGCCATCAAGTCCATAGGCATAATTAAATGAATGAACTCTCCATTTGTCACTACCACCCAAGAGGGCCCCCACTCTCTTGTATGCTGAAACCTGGAACCTCAGCATTTCTGCTTTCTTTCCTCCCCGTTTTCAACAAGGTAATGATATTACAGCTTCCTTTTACTTTGCAAGACGTTTCTTTTCATTCTTTGTGCAGAATGCATGAATGACAACTGAATGTCAGGTGTTGAGAGTTTGAGCCATAACTTCTCCAATCAAGGAATACAGAGATGGGCTAGCCGAGCCCCTAGGACATCATGGGCTTTAGTGTCTCCTGGACTTTCTGGCCCACTTCTTAGCAAGGAGACTCCTTTCCCCAGCTTATCATCCTCACCTGTACTCTTTCTTTTGGAATCTTTCCGAACCTGATTCCAGCCCAGAGCTTTTTCAGTGTGTTTACCAGAGCCAGCTTCTAACCCTGGTCAAGCAGAACTAGTTCTGCTTGTTGCCTTACAGGGAGTTTACTGAATCTCCATAAAAATACATCTACCCTCAACATTCCAGATATAGTCTCTCTCCTTGACTCCCAGTGAGCAAGGCCTTCTCTCACCCTGGGGCCAAGAGCAGACTAAAAGGAAGAGTCTAGGAGGAGGGACAGAGAAGGCTCGGGTGGTTACATGGAGCGTAGCAGAGCAGAAGAAAGGGTTTTCTGCCCCAGCCAAGCACCTAATTTCCTCTCTCAGCTCTGGAGCATTGAAGTCCAAGAAAAGTGTTAGTTGGAACCGGGGCTGTCTTCAGAACAGCCCAGTGTCCCTGAAAATTAGGGAGAGATTGGATAAAGGAAGAACAAATGTTAGAGTCTTAGGTGTGAGATGATGAGGCCTGACTCAGGGCAATAGAAGGACAAAGGGTAAGGAGGAGTTTTTAGAGGTGTCTTCGAAAGCTAGGCAGTGAGGTATTTCCTTTATTCTTACCTCGGGGGTGGAGCCTGATTGACAGTCATACACCTGCACCAGTCCCAGCCTGAACACACTCAGTATTCATTGTCTGGGTCTCCTTCCCATTCTTCTGGCTGAAGGAAGCAGATGACTGTAAAGTACAGAAAGGAGTACCTCCTAGGGCAAAAGTACCCAGGCCACACCCAGCCCCATTCTTCCAACTTGGGAGAAAAGTGAAGGGAAATAATATCTGGTTAATGCTTTTTAACAAAGCCAAGCGCACTGAAGGCATTGGCAAAAAACAAGGCCCCAGGAGTTGACGGAATACCAATTGAGATGTTTCAACAAACAGATGCAACACTGGAAGTGCTCACTCATCTATGCTAAGATATTTGGAAGACAGCTACCTAGCCAATCGACTGGAAGAGATCCATATTTGTACCCGTTCCAGAGAAAAGTAATCCAACAGAATGTGGAAGTTACTGAGCAATATCATTAATATCACATGCAAGTAAAATTTTGCTGAAAATCATTCAAAAATGGTTGTAGCAGTTGATCAACAAAGAACTGCCAGAAATTCAAGCCGGATTCAGAAGAGGATATGGAACGATGGATATCATTGCTGATGTTACATGGATCTTAGCCAAAAGCAGAGAATGCCAAAAAGATGTTTACCTGTGTTTTATTGACTATGCAAACGCGTTTGACTGTGTGGATCATAACAAATTATGGATAACATTGCGAAGAATGGGAATTCCAGAACACTTAACTGTGCTCATAGAGAACCTGTACATAGACCAAGAGGCAGTCATTCGAGCTGAACAAGGGGATATTGCATGGTTTAAAATCAGGAAAGGTGTGCATCAGGGTTGTATCCTTTCACCATGCTTATTCAGTCTGTATGCTGAGCAGATAATCTGAGAAGCTGCACTATATGAAGAAGAATGTATCAGGATTGGAGGAAGACTCATTAACAGCCTGTATTATGCAGATGACACTACTTTGCTTTCTGAAAGCAAAGATTACTTGAAGCACTTACTGGTGAAGATCAAAGGCCACAGCCTTCAGTATGGATTACACCTCAACATAAAGAAAACAAAAATACTCACAACTAGACCAATAAGCAACATTATGGTAAATGGAGAAAAGACTGAACTTGTCAAGGATTTCATTTTACTTAGATCCACAATCAACACCCATAGAAGCGGCAATCAAGAAATCAATGTATTGCATTGGGCAAATCTGCTGCAAAAGACCTTTTAAAGTGTTAAAAAAAAAAAAAAAAAAAAGATGTCCGGTCTTAAACGCTAGCAAGCAGCCATCTAAGAAGCATCAATTGGTCTCATCCCACCTGGAGCAAAGGAGAATGAAGAACACCAAAGACATATGGTAAAGATGAGCCCAGGAGACAGAAAGGGCCACATGAACCAGAGACTACATCAGCCTGAGACTGGAAGAACTAGATGGTACCCGGCTACCACTAATGACTGCCCTACAGGGAACACAACAGAGAATCCCTGATGGAGCAGGAGAACAGTGGGATACAGATCCCAAAGTCTCCTAAAAAGACCAGGCTTAATGGTCTGACTGAGCCTAGGGGGACTCTGGAGGTCATGGTCCCCGTACCCTTTGTTAGCCCAAGATTGGAACCATTCCTGAAGCTAACCCTTCAGACAGGGATTGGACTGGACTATAAGATAGATAATGATACTGGTGAGGAGTGAGCTTCTTGGTTGAAGTAGCCACATGAGACCATGTAGGCAGCTCTTGTCTGCAGGCAAGATGAGAAGGCAGAAGGAGACAGAATCTGGTTGAATGGACACAGGGAATACAGGGTGGAGAGGAGGAATGTACTGTCTCATTGGGGGAGTGCAGCTAGGAGTACATAGCAAGGTGTGTGTGAGTTTTTGTATGAGAGACTGACTTGATTTGTAAACCTTCACTTAAAGTGCAATAAATAATTAATTTAAAAGAAAAAAAGGTGTTACATGGAGGACTAAAGTGCACCTGACCCAAGCCATGGTATTTTCAACCTCTTCATATGCACACGAAACCTGGATAATGAATAAAAAAGATCAAAGAATTGATGCCCTTGAATTATGGTGTTGACAAAGAATATTGAATATACCATGGCCTGCCAGAAGAATGAACAAATCTGTCTTGGAAAGTATAGCCAGAATGTTCCTTAGAAGCAAGATTAGCAAGACTTCGTCTCCTGTACTTTGGACATGTTATCAGGAAGGATCAGTCCCTGGAGAAGGACATCATGCCTGGTAAAGTAGAGGGTCAGCAAAAAAGAGGAAGACTGTCAATGAGATGAATTGACACAGTGGCTGCAACGATGAGCTCAAAAATTGTGAGGATGGTGCAGGACCGGGCCATGTTTCGTTTTTGTTCTGTTGTACATGGAGTCGCTATGAGTCAGAACTGACTTGAGGGCACCTAACAACAACAATACTTTTCAAAGCACCATACTGGCTCTTTACATCAATATTTTTACCATATCCCCGTAACAACTTGGTAAGGGACCTAAAGCTCAAAGACATGAAATAGTTTGCTCAAAGCCAGGTAACGATTTGCTGAAAGTCCTATTAGAATACAAGTCTTTCTGACTCAGAATCTCTTTCCTTTCCTGCACTGTCACCTTCTCATGCTCTTTCCTATCATTTCCCTGCAAAATAAGACTGCCTCTTTCCAATGTAGTACCAGAACAGAAAACATTGTGAAAGTCCTAGACCTTGGTTTCTCTTCCTACTGGAGAAAATTAAAGAGGAATAGACCTGAGGATGCTCTGGATCTTCAGTCAGCTTCACTGTAATGTACAGATTGTCCATTATGTTCTGTTTAACAAAGAGATTGGAGGCTCTGTCCTCTACACATGGAGCCCTGGTGGCACAGTGGTTAAGAGCTTGGCTGCTAACTAAGAGGTCAACAGTTCGAATACACCAGCCACTGCTTGGAAACCCTATGGAGCAGTTCTGTTCTGCCCGTAGGGTCACTCTGAGTCAGAATTGAGTCGACAGCAATGGGTTTTTGGTTTTGGCTCCACTATACATACTCCTTGGAAACTCTGTGGGGACGTTCTACTCAGTCCTATAGGATCGCTATGAGTCGGAATCAACGGCACTTGGTTTGGTTTATTTTATACATACTCCATTTCCTACATTCACATTCTCACATAACTCTCAAAACACACACACATTTAACAAACATTTAATTAGTGCCTACTATATTCCAGGCGGAAACTCTGGTGGTGCAGTGGTTAAGACCTACAGCTGCTAACCAAAAGGTCAGCAGTTCAAATCCATGATGCGCTCCCTGGAAGCTCTCTGAGGCAGTTCAACTCTGTCGTATAGGGCTACTATGAGTCGGAATCGACTCAACAGTAACGGGTTTGGTTTCAGGTTTATATTCCAGGCACTGCTAAGCTAGGGGTATAAAGATGAATGACTTGCTCCTTGATGTCCAGTTACTCACAGTCTAATATCAAGTGAAGAAATAAATGTAGTGTAGTATCAGAGGAGGAAACCCTGTTAGTATCGGAGGTACAGTGGTAAGAGACTGTGAGGGTTAATTAATAACATAAAGGAGAAATTGGTCAGTTCTTGCAACAGGAATCAGGAACACCATCTTAAAGGCAGGAAGTAGGGCTAAATCTCAAAAGATTAGGCAATTTCCCAAATGTACAAAGCAGAGAACCTCTCAAGCAAAGGGGATCAGTGTAGCACACGCATAGAAGGAAAAACAGTCTAGTGTGTTAGAAATTGCAAGGCATTTAGAAAATCTAGAATATAGGGTACAAGAGCAATGTAGCAAGAACAAAGCTGGAGAGGTAGGGCAGAACAGGAGCCGTGTCTGAATCCTCAAGGTCTCTAAGTCCTCAGTCAGAGATCCCTTTCTACTAGTAGAGCAGAAGGTGACTTCTGGCTATGGGCATTATGAACAGACCCAAACATCTCTCACTGTCCATCCTGGTCTCATCATCAGGGATCTTTGTTTTGCTACACCAAAGCTTTCTGAGGCTGAACTATAGCCTCAGAAGAGCCAAAATTTGCTGCTTCACCTATCAGAGTCACACTCAGGCTCTCAAGTGTGACAAAAATGTTGGACCTTTCTAGACCGTGGAAAGCTAGCACAGAAAAAATCAGTTTTCAGCTAAGTTGTCAGCTTTTTCTGTCTGAGCCAATACTCTCTCCTGTCCTCTGCATCCCATACCTCCAGGCAAAAGACAGAGGGCATGCCCCTGGCTTCTCTTACCCCTTCCAGAGCTTTGGTTCACTGCCTCCTTTCTGTAGCTCTTTTTTCTTGAAAGCTAACCCTTTTCTTACCTTTGCCCTATCATTGCCCAGCTTCCAAGGCACTCCCTTCCCTAAATTTATTCACTGCTTTAACCCCTGGTTCATAGTCTTCCTCCACACACACACACTTTTCCCCAGCGCTTGGACAACTTGAACTAATTTGTCAATGAACTCTTTAGCCCCCACACCCCCCAGCTTCATGGTCCTTGAACTACTCTACCAAGCTTCACTTCCTCTCAGCTTTAGCTCTCCACTTACGTGGCCATACCCTATCCTTATCATTACCCAAAACTTCTGGAATCTTTTTTGTGCCAGTAACTATGCTAGACACTAGGGATATAATCATAAATACACTGTCCCTGCCCTCAAGGTGCTTACAGTGAAGTAGAGGAAATGATATAATGATATAGAGAGAGAGCTATGTATGATATACAGTGGTTTCACAAAGCAGAAAATGGTCAGTTCAGAAAGGAAAGCATCGCATACTGGAGGTGCCTGACCAGGGCATTTAGGGTAAGTAAGAATGCAGTGGGAGAAAACAGGGGAAAGGCATTCCAGGCAGAGGGAAGAGCAAGTGCCAAGGTCTAGAAGTATGAAATAGTATGGTTTGTTGGTGTAAATGGGGAATGGTGGGAGAAGAAACTGGAAAGATGAGCAGGGGTCAGATCATGGAAAGCCTTATGTGTTGGACTTTATGAAAATAATACTATTTCTTGAGCACTCAGTTACCCATTTAACTCATTGAATCCTTACCTCAGCACTATGGGGTAAGTGGTATTATTTTAATATATATGAGGTATCACCCTTCCTCCTTTCAATATCTCCACTTAAGCTTTTAGCTTCATTTCCTCTCACTCTTTTTCTCCCATTTCCTGTTCTCCAGCCACAGAGTATTTCACATTTCCCATTCTCACACCTCCCTGTCTTTGCTTATGCTGTTCTTACGGCCTGTAGTGCCTTCCCTTTGATTTGCTACCTGGAAAAACTCTATTCATCCTTGAAGATGCATTAAAGCACAGCTCCAGTTCCCCTCCTAGGTGAAACCTTCCAAGAGCCAGGCGTATAGAGGGTCAGTCCCATCCACCTATGTAGAAGATGGCGCCTCTCCCATAGCCGCATTAGCAAACTGTATTCTCAAGAGCAGAACTACAAAAGGAGAAGAATAAATGTTTGCGAACACGGAATTAAAAATAGTTGAATTTGAAATGACATCTTTCGCTGCCAGTTTTCAGAAAACCTTTTCCTTTTCTTTTGTAGCCAAACGAGTGAACGAGGTGATCGTGGGGAGTGACCAGCTCATGGAGATCTGAGTTCTGAGAAAGTCATACTCCTTTTCTTGGCCCCCAAAAGATGTTGGTTGGCCCACCTGTTTGACTCTGTATTTATTTCCCAATAAAGAGGGCCTTCCAAAGGCATTTTGGAGACTTGCAGAGCAGTCCTAAGCTCCATGTCACGTGGCCTCCAGGGATATACCCTGTGCTCCCGGATCACGGTAAAGACCATCTAGACAAGTGCGTGGAACAGAATAGGACACAGTAGCCTAGCTCTTCTGTCTCAAGGTTGTCAGGCTGGAGCAGCAGCTGTCCAGTGGTAAAGCTCCTGAGAGGGAGCTTTCTGACCGGCTGGCCCAGCCTAGTCCATAAAGCATCTCTCACCTAAAAGGACCTGGGAGTACATCTGTCCCTGACCCATAGGCTTAGCTGCTGGCAGTGCCGCTTCTGCACATGCTCTCCCTCTGCAGCTGCTGCATTTGGGCAGCCTAGCCCCTGAGCCTCAGCCCAGGACTCACTGCTCCCTGCTCCCATACCTGCCACACAGGTCCCAGGCTCTCAGCCCACTACCATCACTCCCCAGCCCCCACCATTCACTCCCTATCCTTCCCCTGTCTCTAGCCACTTTCTCCAGCTCCTTGGTGTCTTTTAAAGCAGGCAAGAAGCAGTCCCTGCCTAGCCAATAAGCCTATTCCCACAGGTTTTAGTGGAGGCAAGAACAGTGAAGGAGAGCCATGGTCTGAGAAGCAAGACCCCTTCCCACCTCCCCTTAGTGAGTTCTGTCCAACACTGGTAAGGAAGAGCCAGGCTCTTATATCATGGTTTGATATTTCTTCTGACTCTTCTCCAGCTACACTCCTTTATTTACTAATTATACAGCCTCTCCTGCTTCAGATAATTGAGGAACGAGATTTCCATATTCACAGTCCTTTTTTGATCCACCTTCCCTCCACCAGCCCCCCTCTCAAACACACACATACACTCTGCTCTTGCCCTTCCCTGCACTGCTTTTACAACCTCCAGGTGTGTGGTGGAAGATAAAAGTGGCTCCTGGAGTGAGATTTCACCTCCTAGAATTATCAAAGTAAAGGTTTCTCTTGATGTCCTCACTGTGGGTGGCAGTAATTATAAAGAATGATTTGAAATACTGGTTTCTACATTGCTTCAAAAATCTCAAGGCTCTCAAGTCACTTGCATAATTTGGCCTGATCTTAGTGTTCCCATTGAGCTTGTGAGAGACTAGATGTGCGTTCTGCCCTGGGGGATCTCCACCCCCACTAGCCTTCTTGGGAGCTCTAGAGCTCTACATTCCTCCCACTGGTCAGGACAAGGTTCCTGGAAGTTTAATCAGACAGGAGCTGAAATGGCCCAGCCGAAGGGGTTAAAACCACTTCAACTGAGAAGGAGGAGAAAGAGTTGTGGTAGTACCCAAGAGGGACCAGGCCTTGCCTCCCTCAGGAACTGAAATTTGTAGGGCCAGATGATGCTGGGGACAGAGTCCTGGCCTGAGTAGAAGAAGACCTGGCCTCTGGAATGTTTTGCTTTGGCCAAGTCACTGCCTCTTCTCTGTTTCTGTTCCATCTACAAAATGGAAAAGTTGGAATGGGTGACTTTTAAATGCCTTTCCCATTCTTAAGTTTTATCCCTTTTTTCAGAAAGTCCAAGCCTGCTAGTCCTTAGGGTCCAGGTTGCCCAAGAGGCCAGAAGGCTTCTGCTTGACCACGGAAAGGGGATAGAGTTTGGTAGGTTTGGAGGGAGGGTGGGGTGAAGAAGGAAAGGGTAATGATTAAACTGCCACACAGCCCTCCTAGACTCTTGGCCTTTCTCACTGGGCCCTGGGAACCCCTGACAGTGAGGTGGAGGAAAGGCCTCTCCTCTGCCTTCGCCTTGCACAAGCCCATCAGCAACCCTTGGCACCAAGAAAAAGTGGGAGCTGGAGAAGACAGAACAGGTGAGGGCTCCCCAGGGGAAGGCCTAGCTGAGTTTGGGTCCTGGCTGGGACACTGCTTCTATTGTCTCCAACAACTCCAGGACTGGCTGGGTGCCCATGATGCTTTTATTTATTTATTTATTTTTTCTCTTTGCTCTATTTGTTTGCAGAAAGGCAGGGACAGCTTTTGTTTCCTTTTGGCAGCAGCTACAGGGGGTTTGAGTATGTCTGAAATACATTGAGCAGCTGAAAGTCCATTGGCAAGCCACCTCTTCATGGAATAGAGGCCGGAAGAGCCAGGCATGCCAAAGAGTGGATAGGGCCTGCCCTGCCTCTCCCAGTTATGAGGGAGGTGGAGGAGAGGAGGAAGGGTGCCTTCAATGCCAAACCAGGGAGCACTCTGGGGAGGTGTTGAGGAATAGGGTTCTAGGAACTTGCCAGGTAGACAAAATTTGATGGCTACTATGCCAGGAACACCCTCCCCCAGTAACACCTCACCCCTGCCTGCTGGCAAGAGCTCCCTGAGGCAGGAAGCATCCATAGAAATGCTAGACTTTGCCACAATTGTTAGTAGTGGCGGGCCTGTGGTAGAAGCAGAATCCCAAGCCAAGGTGATTATAAGTCTGTTTCTCCATGGACCTTCTTACGCCTCGCAGGGTGTGGTAAAAAAGGAGATCTCAAGAGCTTTATACAGCAAAGACTACCTTCCATTTTTTCCCAAGGTCAGAGGTGAAACTTCCTAGGCCTTTACCCCATTACTGTTCCCATCCCCCTCCCATTCCCAGTGGAGAGAGAGGTGTAACGTTTTCAGCTATAGCCCCAAAAGCAATCTAGAGGTTTTACAGCCTAGCTATTTCTACTTTTGGAGAATTGCAGGAAGTATACTTTACCCACAGCCATGTACGCCCCTAAACCGGTACTATAACTCAGGCATTTGTATGCTGCTTTCTAAATAGTTAAATTTGTGTTTGAGAGTGGAGGGGGCTTGTAGGAGAGACCACCCCGACAGAAGGTCTAGAAAGCTCAGCTCTAGTGGAGCCACCCGGAAGGAAAGAGGCTGAGCAGAAGAACACATTCTACTGGAGGCCAGGGTGGCCTGTCCACCTGAGCCGTCTGCCACCACCCAAGAGGATTGCATCCAGATTCTTTCTGCCATAGACAAATGGGGAGATCTCAACTGCTTTGTCTCTTAGTCCCTCTCCTTCCCTCCTGTCAAGGTGAAGAGCCTTTCTCTGATCTCTGGTTGCAACCTCTAGCACCAAACACTTGGCAGGTGCTACTGGCCTGAAGCTGCCTACAGGGAACCAATGGTCTCCAACTCCTGGCGAACCCATGTATGCCAGAGTAGAACTATGCTCCCTCCATGAGGTTCTCAATGGCTGATTTTTCTTAAGTAGATGTCCCTGCCTTTCTTCCAAAGCATTTCTGAGAAGACTCCAAATTGCCAGCCTTGGTTAGCAGCCTCGCATTTGCACCATTCAGGGACTCCAGCCTATAGGAAAGGGGTGTATATTCCAAGGTCAACTCATAAACATTATAGGTGGGGCGGGGTGCTGCCCAGGGCCTCTCCCCACATCTAAGCGTCACTGACACTGGGGCCCAGATAATAAGAGGCCAGTCAAAAGCATGGTGAGTGAGAAACCTAGGCTGGTCGGTTTCTTGTGTGTTTGTGTGTGTGTGTACCCCACTTTTGTGAGCTCCTATAAAGCAGGTGCCTGCAACCCCAGAGCTCAGTACAGGGGAAGACACATAAAAGACCCCAAGATATGTTTATCTCATGAATCAATAATTAGATATACTCCTCAGTGATAATGGATTTAATTAGGTTACTTTTCTCCTTTGTTACACTTTGGAGAATATCTCTGGTTTGGCTCAAAACACATACCCCGATACAATGGGAGAAAGTAACAGTGAGACAAGATGTTCTGAGCCTCTGTGTCCCTTCCTGTTCCCTAGGCTGTGTGGCTCTAACTTGCCATGGCTTAGCTCAGCTCCACTTGGGAAATCATTTTGTTGGAGACAAGAAAGTTCATTTTGAAGCTTGGAGCAGCCAGAGGGTGTTAAGCCCCAGGCTGGAGAGGCAGGAACTGCAGACCAATTTCTCCCATCCTGGTCTTTGTACTGCAAGGCAAGAGATTTCTCAGCAGGGCAGTCCTGCCCTGGAAGCATCCGTGGAAATGCTATACTTTGCCACAATTGTTAGTAGTGGCGGGCCTGTGGTAGAAGCAGAATCCCAAGCCAAGGTGATTATAGGTCTGTTTCTCCATGGACCTTCTTACGCCTCACAGGGTCTGGTAAAAAGAGATCTCAAGAGCTTTTTACGCAAAGCAGCTCTACTTGCAGTCCTGATGATACCCAGTGCTGATTCCAAGCCATTCTCTGGCAAATGATCTACTTGGCCAACACCACAGTATCGTACACATGTTAGTTCCTCTACAAGCATTTTGCCCGTTTCCCAAGTGGCAAACCTGTTAGGTGCTCACACCCTCCATCTAGAGGCTCCCTTCCTCCAGAACAAATTTTCAGAATGCAGTTTGATAATGTTGTAGCAAGAACCATCATAGTCTTTGACCTAGCAACCCCACTTCTGGGAATCTGTCCTAAGGACATTCTCCAAGTGATACAAAGAATATGTAGTAGCATGAAATGTTTATGATGTAATGATAAACAAAAAAGTCTGGAAGAAATTGGTCAGAGATGATAGTAGTTGTGTTAGAGTAATAAATTCATTGGAGATTTTTTCCCAACTTTACATATTGGAATATTGGGAAGCCCTGGTGGCACAGTGGTGAAGAGCTCAGCTGCTAACCAGAAGGTCAGTAATTTGAATCCACTAGCCACCCCGTTGCAAATCTTATGGAAACCCTGGTTGCGTAGTGGTTAGGTACTATGGCTGCTAACCAAAAGGTCAGCAGCTGGAATCCACCAGGCACTCCTTGGAAACTCTATGGGGCAATTCTCCTCTGTCCTATAGGGTTGCTATGAGTCAGAATCAACTCGATGGCAACAGGTTTGGTTTTTTTTGGCCAGTCAGTAATCTAACAGAAACAGCACACTCAGATGGAATAATTGAGGAAAGTGTAATAGAGGGACTATTACCTATATTTGAGCCCTGCTGGCACAGTAGCTAAGAGCTTATCTGCTAACCAAAAGATTGGCAGTTCAAATCCACCAGGCACTCCTTGGAAACCCTAGGGGAGCAGTTCTACTCTATCCTGTAGGGTTGCTATGAGTTGGAATCAACTCTATAGCAATGGGTTTGGTTTTTGGTTTTCCTTCTATTAGGGAGCACTGGTGGTGCAACAGTTAAGCATTTAGCTGATAAAGGAAAGGTTGGCAGTTTTAACCTATCCAGTGGCTAGCTGCAGAAAGACCTGGCAGTCTGCTCCTATAAAGATTACAGCCTGGAAAACCCATGGGCAGTTCTACTTGGTCACATTGGGCCACTAACCCATTGCCTTCAGGTCTGTTCTGACTCAGGGCAACCCTATAGGACACAGCAGAACTGCCCCATAGGGTTTCCAAGGATGTAGTCGTTACAGAAGCAGATGATCACATCTTTCATGAAGCAGTTGGTGGGTTCCAACTTGCCAAGCTTTCAGTTAGCAGCTGAACTTTTAACCACTCCACCACCAGGGCTACTATGGGTCAAAAATCAACTGGACATCACCTAACAATCCCCTTTATTAGAGAGCAGTGGTAGTTCAGTGGTAGAATTCAGGATAAAGGTGTATGATCTGCTTCTATAAAGATTACAGCCTTGGAAACCCTAAGGGGCAGTTCTCTGTCCTATATGGTCGCTATGGGTGGGAATCGACACGTGGCACACAACACACATTGTCTAATGAGGGAGGCCGACCTGCAAGCAAATACATAAATTACGTGTCATAAATGCAGTGTCAAGTATGTATACAGTGTTATAAGGAGCATTACAGGGTGTTACAGAGGGCATTGGTGATTCAGTGGTAGAACTCTTGCTTTCCATGCAGGAGACCTGGATTCAATTCCCAGCCAATGTCTTTCATGCTCAGCCACCACTTGTCTGTCAGTGGAGGTTTGTATGTTGCTATAATGCTGACCAGGTTTCAGTAGAGCTTCCAGACTAAGAAGGACTAGAAAGAAAGGCCTGGTGATCTATTTCCAAAAATCAGCCAGTGAAAACGTGATATAGATCACAATGCTCAGATCTGCAACTGGTCATGGGAATGGTGCAGGGCAGGGTAGCACTTCTTTCAGTTGTGCATGAGGTTGCCATGAGTGGGGGCAGACTCCAAGGCAGCTGACAACAAGGAGCACAAAGAAAGAAGCCACTAGCTGCCAGGAGGGAAGCATGAATCAAGGAAAGCTTCAAAAGAGGGAGTAACTGATACAAGTTCAGTTGTGAAAGTTGTCTGCTAAACTAAAAGGCCACATGTACAAAGGCAGGAACGCATAGAACAACACGATGTGTTTAGGAAATTACAGATAGCTCTGCAGGGCTTTTTTTTTTTTTTTCCCTGCAGGGCTGGAATAAACATTGGGGTAGGTGTGAGGGAACTGTGGGAGAGAGAGGCTGCAGTTAGATCTTGCAGGGCCCTGTGATCCAAGTGGGCTTTGGTCTTTGGAGCTGTGGTATCAGATTTGCATTTTAGAGAGATGATTCTGGTCTCAGTGGAGAGAGTGAATTGAAGGGGGCAAGAATCGAGGCAGGGAAGAGTGAAAGGAGAAAAGTCTTAGGCTCTTGGCTGGGTCCGGAAGGCAGTATGGCCCTAACGGAGGCTGACACACCTCCTTTCTCAGCGACGGCCTCTCATGACTTATACTTGGCCAGCGGTGTGCCTCTGCGGGATCCCTCTCCCGGCTCCTCCCGGAGGGCCCCGCGGGCGGGCGAGTTGGCCAGGAGAGGGGTGGCCCTGCTTGGGTGGTCTCCCGCCCCGCCCTCCGCGGCGCCGTTGCCTAGCACCGGCTCTGGCCGCGCGGCTCCGGGTAATTTGCTGGCCCCTCAGCCAATAGGAGGGCGCCGCCCTTGCTCGTTCCCTTTTTCTGGGGCTCCAGCGGCCTCCCAGCACTGCTGTCGCCACCTCGAACTGCGTGGGGCATCCCTGGCGTGTAGCTCTGCTTGACGGCCGGCACGCGGTCTCCACTGTTCCTCTGGCTGCGGGCGACCCTCGGCGCTGTGATCCGGCCGCACCGCCCTGCACGCCGCCCTCTCACGGCAGCCGCTGCACATCGCACCCCGAGCTCACCGCCGCCCTCACCCACATCCGCGCCTTTGAGGTCCCACTGAGTCCTGACGCCGGGTGGGCGGCGCAGGGGGACCAGGCCAGCACATCCACCCTATGGGGGCACCCAGATAATGCGGGTTGGGGGCGCCTGCACCCCCCATCCTCGCCAACATGGCTCGGCCGCCGTCCCTTGGGGAGCTGCCGCCCAGCTACACACCCCCAGCTCGAACATCGGCTCCCCAGGTGAGTGGAGGCGAAGCCAGGAAGAAGGAAGATTGGGAACCAGGTCTGGAGACCCCAGGTCTGTTATTGGAGCCTCTACAAAATGTGATGTCTGTAAGTGTCGTGTTCACCTGTCTGAGGACAGGTGAGAGAGCATGTGAGTGCGTGTGTGACTGTCTCCTCCGTGTCTGGCCAGATAGAGTTTAAATGTGTCTGTGGGTTCACCTCTGTCCGCTTGAGGACAGGTCTTTGTACATCTGTAGCCTACTCTCAGAAAATGAGTCTATGCCTCCCTCAAGGGGGTGGGGCAGGAGGCTCTAAATCTTTTTTTCAAGTTTGGGCTTGTGTCAGCGTTGCTGCTCCTGAACTGCATCCAGAAATCAAGAAGCTGGGGCAAACTTGGCAGAGGGAGAACATAGGGAGCGAAGGGAAGGATTTCATGCACTGTTGTAGTGATGCCTGCCTAACCCTTCTCCTTCCATTCATCCCAGACCCTAGCTGGGAGCCTGAAGGCTCCTCTCTGGCTTCGCGCTTACTTCCAGGGACTGCTCTTCTCTCTGGGCTGCGGGATCCAGAGACACTGTGGCAAAGTGCTCTTCCTGGGACTGTTGGCGTTTGGGGCCCTGGCACTGGGTCTCCGTGTGGCCATCATTGAGACAGACCTCGAGCAGCTATGGGTAGAAGGTGAGATGTGGGCACTGCATAGCTGGCTTGGATATGGTGAGCCCAAAACAAGAACAGGGTAAGGAGCTGGCTCCTGAGCCCTGGTAGGTCTGGCCCAGGGTCTGGAGGAGTACCTGCCAGCCAGAGCTTGGGCATCTGGGAGCACTGCTCACTCCCACACCCATAAATGGACATCTGTAGATGGTAGAGTCCTGTGAATAGGTGCACAGAGATCTGTGATAATGTGTGTTTATTTAGCAACCTTTTATATGTATTTTTGAGAGCACAGCACAGTTTACAAAGGCAACTAAAAACTAAAACAAGACCCATCTTTTAGGTTACGCTTTAGCAAGGAAAATCAAATCTGTGCTAGGATAACTATAATACAAAGCAGGATATGATTATGTTGTATAAGAGAAGGCAAGACCAGGAGAATCAGAAAAGTTAGGCCTGGAAGGCAAGGAAACTGAGTAAATCATCTGGCTAGTCTTCCAGGACTGGAGGATTGGACCTCTGGTGTCCCAGTGGGTAAGAGCTCGGCTGCTAACCAAAAGGTAGGCAGTTCGAATCCACCAGCTGCTCCTTGGAAACCCTATGGGGCAGTTCTACTCTGTCCTATAGGGTCGCTATGAGTCAGAATCAACGCAACGGCAACGGGTTTGGTTTTTTTTCAGTCCTCCAAAGAGAGGTCCCATGCACCCAGGCCCCCTGGGACTATGTATTTAGTGGAAAAGCAGCACAGAACCTGAGCTTTGAGGCAACAGCGAGGGTCAGTTGGGACCAAAGCCTCACTTCCTAATGGAAGCATTAGATAAAAATAATTCTTATTAATATTTTCAGCATGACTCTCTTTCCTGAGGCCTGGCTTCATGTGGCAGCCTTTTCAAAGAGTTCAACCCTCCTCTCTTCTTCCCTGGGAAATTTGCATTGTGGGCTTCCCCAGACCTCCCCCAGCTCTGGCCCACACCCAAAGGCAGGGCCCAGGTTGAAGGCTCACACCCTTGAGTTATTTCAAATGTTGGCAAGTCCTAGCATCCAGAGCAGATGTTTCTTGGAGCCTGCTTGCCTGCCTGTTGGGCTCCCACACCCCATCCCTACCCTGCCCCCAGCCTCTGCACACTCTCACATACATATACTCTAGGACAGCCCTGGAGTCCACAGCAGATGTTTCTCTGTGCCTGCCTGCTTGCCCCCAGCCCCAGGACACACATGCATACATACACACAGACATGCCCCCACCCACACCACTGCTGCTTGGGTGGTCCCAAATGACTCTTGGATTTCCTGCTACAATAGACATGGCCTCCCTCCCCTTTGTCCTTCCCCATTCCCCAGATCTTCCCCATCTAAACACAGCTTGAACCTTCGTGTTTCCTCATCTTCTCGTCTACACTGTAGCACAGGACAGGTTGGACTCACCAGATTTTTGCTATTGTTTTAGAGGAGGGTGGTAGCCAATTCCTAGGCCTTTCTTTTTCATTTCAAAATATCTTTCTACCCTATGTTGGCTAAGGCTGGGAGTAGGGTAAAAGCAGTGATCTTGACTTGTGTTTTCTCTATAGCTAGGCTTCTCTCTTCCATCCCCCAATGCACTAGACAGTGAGGAGCTAATCAAGGTGAGAACTGGAGGGTTGTCTTAGTCATCTACTGCTGCTATAACAGAAATATCACAAGCAGATGGCTTTAACAAAGAGAAATTTATTTCCTCACAGTAAAGTAGACTAAAAGTCCAAACTCAGGATGTCAGCTCCAGGGGGAGGCTTTCTCTCTCTGTCTACCTTCTCATCAGTCTTCCCCCAGACTAGGGCCTTCTCTGCAAGAGGGACCCCAGGTCCAAAGGACACACCGTGCCCCCGACATCTTCGTGTAGAAGGTCCCCCCCACCCTCCCCACCTCCCCCCCTCCCCCGTCTGCTTGCTTCCCATTCCTTTTATCTCTTGTAAGATGAAAGGTGGTACAGGCCACAGCCCAGAGAAACTCCCTTTACATTGGATCAGGAATGTGACCTGAGCAAGGGTGTTACATCCCACCCTAATCCTCTTTAACCACAAGCAGATGTCATGATTTATAACACACAGGAAAATCACAAAGTGGAGGACAACTACACAATATTGGAGGTCATGGCTTAACCAAGTTGACACATATTTTGGGGGGACATAATTCAATCCATGACAAGGGTATTTGCCATTCTTTTGCCACTTTGCTAATATAGAAAAGAGAGGAAGAAACAGGGCTTTGGCTATCAGAATCCTGGGCCAAAATTCAGGGCCTTCTTCTGCTTTGCGGTGGTGGACTTGAGATGTGACTTGTGGTCTTTCCTGATCCACTTTAAAGCTAAAAGGCTTAGAGGTAGATCGTTCTCTAAAATAAAAATCAGAATGTATAGCCTGGCTAGTACTTTAAAAAAACAGCGATAGAGACTGTTTAAAATTGGAACTGTCTCTGAAGGTATGGAACAGCTAGCCATTCCATTTAGAAGGCAGAGGATGGGCCCATATCAGCTGATAGAACCATCCACTCAAATACCCAAGGCAGAAACCTGGGAGTCAGTCTTGATTCTTCCTCTCACTAACCTAATTGGTTACTAAACTTGTAAATTCTCCTGTAAGTTCTCTTATGGAGTCCCTGGGGGGTGCGAATGGTTAAAACACTCAACTGCTAACCAAACAGTTGGAGGTTCTAGTCCACCAGAGGTGCCTCAGAAGAAAGTCTGGTCATCTACATTTGAAAAATCAGCCATTGAAAACCCTATGGAGCACAGTTCAACTCATGGCATGAGGTCACCATAAGTCGGAACCAACTCATGACAACTGGTTAAGCTTTCTTAAAGCAGACCAATCCTCTCCACCCTCACAGGCACTGCGCTAGTTAAGGCCTTTTTCAATCTCTGTCAGTATACTCCTGATTGTATTGTTTAGAATGCTCTTAGCCACATGAAAAAGAAAGGAAGAAAATTGGTTTATTAGCCCCCTTAACAAGAGAATAAGAAGTCTGGCAATAGATGGCTGAGCAGTTCCAGGATGGATAATTCAGCAACCCAAGGACATCAGCAAGAACCCAGGTTCTTTCTGCCTTTCTCTTAGGTCATCTTCAGCATGTTGGGCTTTTGTCCTCAGGCTTATTGCCTTGTCCCAAGGTGGCTGCTGCAGTGGCAGAAAAGGGAAATCATTCCTGCCTTCATCCCTTTGTGAAAGTGAGGAAGAGTTTACCAGAAACCCCACAGCAAACTTCCCGTTAATCTCCTTGGCAAAAACTGTGCAGCATCCTTTGCCTAAATCCTTCACTTGGCAAAGGCAGTGGAATTACCGTGATTGGCTTCTGAGACTAATGAAGTTTCACCCCTGAGGCTAGGGGGAGGGAGGGCAGGAGCAGCTGCCCTGAATCACAAAGCCATTCAGAGGATGGCCAACAAAATCAGGGCCTGTTAGAAAGGAGGAAGATGAACCATTTTCCTTAGACCTTGCTTTCAAATCTGCCTCCACACTGCCCCCCTGTGGTGTCCCAAAATCTGGCCCAGTCAGTCGCCTGCTTAGAATCCTTTTATTGCTTTCTTACCAGGACTGTGGCATCTCCAGAATCAAGTCCAAGCTCCTACACACATTCTAAAAAAAAAAAAAAAAAAAGGCCAGTTGCCCCAAGTCGATCCTGACACATGGGGACTGCATGTGTGTCAGAGTAGAACTGTGTTCCATAGGGTTTTCAATTGTTGATTTTTCAGAAGATCACCAGGCCTTTCTGCAGAGGCATCCCTAGGTAGACTTCACCCTCCAACCCTTCCGTTAGCAGCCAAGCACATCAACCACTGTTTGCTCACCCAGGGACCCCTGCGCACATCCTAGGCTCTCTGTGATAGAGCTCTCAATTGCTTCTCCAGCATTGTCTCCAGCTCCTCCCTGCCTCGCTCTTAGCAGCACTGAGCCTCTGACAGTTCCCTGCACAAACTCAGTTCAGAACACCTTTTCCTGACTTCTTCCCCTGACCAACTCCTATTCCTCATTCACGACTCCACTCAGCACCAGAGTATACCGTGATGAAAAAATCAGATCTGTTTACTCCTCTGCTCAAAACCTGTCATGGCTCCCTTTCAGAGAAAGCCTGAGTCCCTCTGCCCTTACATGGGAAATTCCTGGACCAAAGATTAGGGACATTTCTGAGGATCTTGATATATATTGCAATATTGCTCTTCCCCCAGAATTGTTCTAAATTACACTCCCGTGGTAGATTAGCGTGCACTCCTGTAAGTCAGCAGTGGATATTACCATTTTTTTAATCTTTACTAATTTCATAGACGATAGTATATTGTTGTTTTAATTGGCATTTATAGGATTACCTATAAGGTTAAATATTTTTCTATGTTGGTTAGCCAGTTATATCTTCCCATTTGTAAAGGCACAAAAGTTTTTAACAAATGGGTTGTTTTCAGTGTCTCCTTCCCCAGATCTCCCATTTCCTTCCCACTAACCTACCATCTTTTTTCCCCAGGTCCGTTCTCATTCTTCTATCACATCATTTCTCTCCCACCAACTTTGAATAATAACTCCCTGCTTGTACCTACTATGTGCCGTGCAACATCATAAGTACTTTGCCTGCATTGATTCTAATTCTACAGTAACCCTCCAAATAGGCATTGTCCCCATTTTACAGATGAGCAAACCAAGGCTCAGAAAAACTAATTTGCCGAAGGCACCAAGTGTCAGAGCCAGGGCTCAAAGCCAGGTCTGTGTGTGTAGAGCCTGTGTCCCTTCTTGCGTACACAGTACATCCCAGCTCATCTGTCATTGTCCTTGTCAGCGGAGGTTTATCTTTTTCTCTTCCCCATTTTTTTTCTGTGAGAATTCTTTATCGTCTTTGTATTTTAAATTCTCAGTGTTTCTTTCTCCTGCTTCCTTATTAAATCTCTTTGGGTTCCTTCCTTCTCCCATGCTTCCTTCCCCTCAGGAAACCCACTTACTATGGTGAATTTCTCCCTGCCTTCCCCTTCTTTCCCTCCATGTGGCAGCCTCTGGCCTAGGACTGGTGAAATAGTCACTGCAGTAAGGGCTGGGGGAGGGCTGTGTTGACCCGGAAGGAAGAAAAAGAGTAGGTGGGATTTGACGGTAGAAGGGGACCATGTGGCTGTGGTTCATGAGGAGAGGGGCCAGGAATGTGACTTGGGTTGGAGGGGGAGTGAGAATATGGGTAAATCTGTGTTTGGAGAGATACCCCAGAGTTTGGGGCTCTCATGAGTGAGATTATGCTGATTTGAGAAAAAGATTGGGGATTGGGAAGCATGATGATCCAGGGTGGGGCCAGAGTCTTGGAGAAGCAGTTCATGTGAGCCCCAGAGGGTGGCAGTGTGACCAGTAGGAAAAGGCCCCCAGAGAGACGAGGGCAGACTGAGTCTGAGACCAGACCACAAAGCCTCCAGGTTGGGTTTCCCTCTAGCCCTCACCCAAATCATAGTCAGGTCTTACCCTTCACAGTGTTCCGCCTCCAGGCCGTAGTTACAGAGCATGACTTAGTGGCCTGCATAAAGCAGAACTTGAGAGACTCGAAGATTGAAGAGACTAAGGCAGGCCTAGCACTGGGGCTCCCCATCGTCTGGGCAGCGAGGCTGGTGAAAGGAGTTTATCTGGAGCACTCGTTCCCCTTGGCCCACGTTGAGTTCACCTCTGCGGAGGTACCTGAGCTGATTCTCCGTACTTCTTGACTGAGTGCAGCAGTATACTGATAGCATCACAACTGACAGGCTGTCTGACCTCCCCCTTGCCAGTGCCACACAGGGCCCATCATGACAGGCACTCCCATCTCTACCCTCCTCTGGTCCAGAACAGTTTGCAAAACGGTTATGTGGATATAAATCACTGATTGGCGCAGCCTGAACTAGGAACCAACCTGAGCCCTAGACTTAGCCTTTTAGGAAGCCCCCCCAATGGCAGCCTCCTTGTTGGCCCATTTCCCCCTCCTTATCCTCCCACCAGACCGAGGGACTAAGTGAGGGCTCCCTTACCAGGACACCCCCATAACCCCAGCACTGGCCCAGCTCATGCTGATCTCTCATTTTTAAGTTCTGTGCCCCAAACCCAGCCAACCTGGGTCATGCTTAAATCCTAGGCCCATACAAGAGAACCATGGAGACACAGCTGAGACCTCTCCCCTTTTTCTCTAGTAGAGCTCCAGATTCTGTACAGAGGAATCCAGCGTGGGGAGTCCAGCCTGGTCTGTGACAGGGCCGTCAGGGAAAAGGCAGGGGCTCCTCTTGGCAGCTTGTCCCTCTTGTCCTGGGAGGCCTCAGTGAGTGAGCATCCCACCTCCTCCAGAGCTCTGATCTGGCTGTCTCTCCTGTCTCTGGCAGTGGGCAGCCGGGTGAGCCAGGAGCTGCACTACACCAAGGAAAAGCTGGGGGAGGAGGCTGCATACACCTCCCAGATGCTGATACAGACTGCACGCCAGGAAGGGGAGAGTGTCCTCACACCGGAGGCGCTTGGCCTCCACCTCCAGGCAGCCCTCACAGCCAGCAAAGTGCAAGTCTCGCTCTATGGAAAGTGAGTGGCTCAGCCCCTGCATCTGGGGGCGAGGGGTGCTCTGGCAAGGCTGCAGTGAGAATTCCCCTCTTCTGCTGATACCCTGTGCCCCTGGCTGTTCCAGGTCCTGGGATTTGAACAAAATCTGCTACAAGTCAGGAGTTCCCGTCATTGAAAATGGAATGATTGAGCGGGTAAGTATCCTGAGCTGTCCCCTGAGACAGAGTAGAGGTGGAACCTTCTCTTCAGTGGGGGAGAGCTCAGAGAGGCTCCAGAAAGCTAAGCAGGGGTTACAGAGGGCATCCTACAGAGGTTGAGGGGAAGGGAGCTCAGAGGCAGGACTGAGGTGTCCTGGGGTGTCCCTGACAGATGATCGAGAAGCTGTTTCCGTGTGTGATCCTTACCCCCCTCGACTGCTTCTGGGAGGGAGCCAAGCTCCAAGGGGGCTCTGCTTACCTGCCGTGAGTACTGCCACAGCCACCCCTGGGGCTCTGCTTCAGCTCCTGTGGGGGATTTCCCTGGCAGAGAGGGTGGGAGTAAAGGTGATGATCCAAACCATCTAGTCCTAATTCCCTCCCAGACCAGGATCAGAGCATTGGGCCACCCAAGGCTCTGTTCCCTTCTGCCTTCTCCACACTCCCAGGGTTTAGACAACACACAAAGACCCGTAAGATCTGAGAAGGAGATTCGGTGGGGGACGTTAGCTAGATGTCTGCTAAGCTATTGCCCAGGCCAGAAAGAAAACCTGTTATAGATTATGTATTAGGACCAAGGGTAGATGGGAAGAGACTCTGGGGGCTTTTCTGGGCCCTTTCTGTGTGTTAAGCACTGTCTCTCCTGACGTCTGTCTCAGCCCCTGTGTCCATCCACAGCTCACTGCAGCAACCTAGTGGGCTGATGCAGCCTGGGAGCTCAGGGGAGCTGAGACAAATGAGCAGATAGGAGGAGGTGCGGTATGACATGGGTCCTCACAGCGGCAGCGTGGAGGCTGGAAATTGAGCCTTGAGCCTCACTTGCCCTGGGCTCTCCCCGCAGGGGCCACCCGGATATCCAGTGGACCAACCTGGATCCAAAGCAGCTGCTGGAGGAGCTAGGCCCCTTTGCCTCCCTTGAGAGCTTCCGGGAGCTGCTAGACAAGGCGCAGGTGGGCCAGGCCTATGTGGGGCGGCCATGCCTGCACCCCGATGACCTCCACTGCCCACCTAGTGCCCCCAACTATCACAGCAGGCAGGTGGGTTCCTGCCCAGGTTGGCCAGGGAAGGGCTGTTTTCTTTCCTTTACTCACCTCATGTGTTCCTCTGTTCTGGGGAAGAGTGGGTTATTATCTGTGCTTGCCCCCCATTTCCTGAACATTGTTACCCTGCCCTAGGTTCCAGACACCTAGAATGTTCCATTTCCACCCAGTTCCCCTAAGGAACCCTTAAGTGAGTTCCAGGCAAGGCTGGACTTTATCACAATAAACTCCTACAGGGAAACAACAAATTAGCTAACCGCTAATGTCATACCTAATTTCCCAAATGTCCACGTGGCTCTGTGAACAAGGCACTTTTCCCAAAACCCACCAAAGTTATGCCAGCTCCTCCCAGCGGCCTATTTCTAATTTCCAGGCCTCTGCACCCTCTTGTGGCCGCCTGTCTACACGACACTAGCTGGTCACAGAGTAGGCAAGAGGCTCAGGATGGTTATCTACACTAGGCTACAGGGTTCTGTGGCAGGCATGGTTCCTGAAGGTGTAAGTCCAGGGACCCCCGTCATCCACAGCCAGGGCCTTGAATAATAGATCCCCTCTACCTCCCCCTTCCAGGCTCCCAATGTGGCTCAGGAGCTGAGCGGGGGCTGCCATGGCTTCTCCCACAAGTTCATGCGCTGGCAGGAGGAATTGCTGCTAGGGGGCATGACCAGAGACCCCCGAGGACAGCTGCTGAGGTAGGGCCTCCCTTAGGAATTGATGAGGGGACCCAGTCATGGGAATCCACACTCTGGGACCAGGCAGCTCTGGCAGAAGCCCCCTGCACTCCCACCCCTGTGATGGGGCCCACTCTGACCCATAGTTCCCCTGCACTCTCACCAGGGCAGAGGCCCTGCAGAGCACCTTCCTGTTGATGAGTCCCCGCCAGCTGTATGAGCACTTCCGGGGCGACTACCAGACGCACGACATTGGCTGGGGTGAGGAGCAGGCCAGCACCGTGCTGCAAGCCTGGCAGCGGCGCTTTGTGCAGGTAAGTGTGGACCCGGCCAGGTCGGCTGCCCTGAGGCCACTCCTCCTCCCGCCTGTTCAGGCCCACCCTGTCTCTCCAGCTGGCCCAGGAGGCCCTGCCTGAGAACGCAACCCAGCAGATCCACGCCTTCTCCTCCACCACCCTGGATGACATCTTGCATGCCTTCTCAGAAGTCAGTGCCGCCCGTGTGGTGGGAGGCTATCTGCTTATGGTGGGTCTTGCTCCTGGCACCTTGCCTCCACCTTCACCGGTGCCCACGCTGGGAACCCCTGTCCATGACGTGCCCTCTCTCCCACAGCTGGCGTATGCCTGCGTGACAATGCTGCGGTGGGACTGTGCTCAGTCCCAGGGTGCCGTGGGCCTGGCCGGGGTGCTGCTGGTGGCCCTGGCCGTGGCCTCAGGCCTCGGGCTCTGTGCACTGCTCGGCCTCGCCTTCAATGCTGCCACCACCCAGGTACACCAGGGCCACAGGGCAGACTTGGGTACCAACAGCCTGGGCTGCACAGTTCCTCCAGCTGCCCCCCCTCCCCCCCGCCCCTTCAGGTGCTGCCTTTCTTGGCACTGGGCATCGGCGTGGATGACATATTCCTGCTGGCACATGCCTTCACAGAGGCTCCACCTGGCACCCCTCTCCAGGTGAGCCTTCGTCTTCCAGCCTGTGCTCATCTGAGCCAACACAGCGGAGTGGTTAAGAGGCTCATGGTTCAAGTGATGTTGGGTTGGTAGTTAACCTCTCTGTGCCACAGTTTCCTCATCTGTAAAAGGGGATAACAACAGTGCTTGTGTCGGAAGGGTTGCTATGTGTGTTCGTTGAGATAATGCAGAGCAGGTGCTTAGAATAGTGCATGACACATACCTGATAATAAATGTTTGCTGCTGTGTTAGTATTGTCTCACCTTTGCCTCCCCAAGTTCCTGAGCCTCTGCATCACCCTACCTTAAAGACCCATGGCCTCTCCTCCCCTGTAACTGGAGGGCACGTCCCCCTCCCCCGCAGGAGCGCATGGGCGAGTGTCTGCAGCGCATGGGCACCAGCGTCACACTCACATCCGTCAACAACATGGTCGCCTTCTTTATGGCGGCCCTAATACCCATCCCTGCACTGCGGGCCTTCTCCCTGCAGGTGAGCCTCTCAAATGGGCCGGGACTCAGGGCAGGCTCTGGCACTGGGGCAGACTTCATCCAGCCTCTGTGCCCCTCCTGTCCACCCCCAGGCAGCCATAGTGGTTGGCTGCAACTTTGCAGCCGTGATGCTTGTCTTCCCAGCCATCCTCAGCATGGACCTGCACCGGCGCCACTGCCAGCGCCTTGATGTGCTCTGCTGCTTTCCTAGGTACCGCCCCACAGCCCCCGTCCCAGCCAGGCCTTCCTGACCCCCTCCCAGCCTGACCCCTGACCCCAACCACCTCCCAGCCTGTCCCCCACCAGCATTTCAAGGCATAGGTGTGTCATCCCCTCTCTGTGCCTCTTCCAGCCCCTGCTCTGCTCGAGTGATTCAGATTCTGCCCGAGGACCTGGGGGATAGGACGGTCCCAGTGGGCATTGCCCACCTGACTGCCACAGTTCAAGCCTTTACCCACTGTGATGCCAGCAGCCAGCATGTGGTCACCATCCTGCCTCCCCAAACCCACCTGGCACCCCCACATTCTGACCCATTGGACTCTCAGCTCTTCAGCCCAGGAGGGTCCACACGGGACCTTCTAGACCAGGAGGAGGGGACAAGGCAGAAAGCGGCCTGCAGGTCCTTGCCCTGTGCTCGCTGGAATCTTGCCCATTTTGCCCGCTATCAGTTCTCACCCTTGTTGCTACAGTCACACACCAAGGTAAGACTTCAGGCCTGGGGAAGATGGCTGGGGCCAGGCAGAGGCTTGAGTGTCTCTGGACCCCAAGGAATATAGAAGGCCTGGCCCAGCACCTGGGGACTGCAGGGCCTCCCTGAGCCTCCAGCTTAGCTGCCATTTCCCACAGGCCCTGGTGCTGTTGCTCTTTGGGGCTCTTCTGGGCCTGAGCCTCTACGGAGCAACCTTGGTGCAGGATGGCCTGGCCCTGACTGACGTGGTGCCTCGGGGCACCAAGGAGCATGCCTTCCTGAGCGCCCAGCTCAGGTACTTCTCCCTGTACGAGGTAGCCCTGGTGACCCAGGGTGGCTTCGACTACACCCACTCCCAACGCGCCCTCTTTGATCTACACCAGCACTTCAGTTCCCTCAAGGCCGTGCTACCCCCACCAGCCACCCAAGTGCCCCGCACCTGGCTGCACTATTACCGCAACTGGCTACAGGGTGAGAGGCGAGAGGACTGCAGGGAGGGTGCTGCAGGGAGAAGTCCCCTGCTCCTTAGGCTGACCATCTGCTCTTCCTTCTCTCCCAGGAATCCAGGCTGCGTTCGACCAGGACTGGGCTTCTGGGCGCATTACCCGCCACTCCTACCGCAATGGCTCAGAGGATGGGGCCCTGGCCTACAAGCTACTCATCCAGACCGGGGATGCCCAAGAGCCCCTGGATTTCAGCCAGGTTGGGAGAGGGCTGGAAAGGCCAGGGAGCATAGCGAAGTATGAGGCCTCATAGCCTAGGCTGCTGGGGTCTGCACCCACCTTCAGTCCTCTGCCTCTGCAGCTGACCACAAGGAAGCTGGTGGATGAGGAGGGCCTGATTCCCCCGGAGCTCTTCTACATGGGGCTGACTGTGTGGGTGAGCAGTGACCCCCTGGGTCTGGCAGCCTCGCAGGCCAACTTCTACCCACCACCCCCTGAATGGCTGCATGACAAGTACGACACCACGGGGGAGAACTTTCGCAGTGAGTCCTTGGGGCGCCCAGTGAGAGCCTCGGCTGCAGCCCACACAGGCCCCTGCCCCGCTCGGCCACCTGTGCTCACTGCCACCCATCTCTGCCTGCTTTCCCTGCCCTCCGCAGTCCCAGCCGCCCAGCCCCTGGAGTTCGCCCAGTTCCCCTTCCTACTACGCGGCCTCCAGAAGACAGCGGACTTTGTGGAGGCCATTGAGGGGGCCCGAGCAGCCTGCGCGGAGGCAGGCCGGGCCGGGGTGCGCGCCTACCCTAGTGGCTCCCCCTTCCTCTTCTGGGAGCAGTATCTGGGCCTCCGGCGCTGCTTCCTGCTGGCCGTCTGCATCCTGCTGGTGTGCACTTTCCTCGTGTGTGCCCTGCTGCTACTCAACCCCTGGGTGGCTGGCCTCATAGTAAGTACTTGCAGGATGGGTCAGAGAGACCCAGTGGTACTGCCCTCCTGGCCCCTGCCCCTCCCGTCCTCCCAGGAGCCCTGGCTGAGCCCTGCCCTGCCCTCCCCAGGTGCTGGTCCTGGCAATGATGACTGTGGAGCTCTTTGGCATCATGGGCTTCCTGGGCATCAAGCTGAGTGCCATCCCCGTGGTGATCCTCGTGGCCTCTGTAGGCATTGGTGTCGAGTTCACGGTCCATGTGGCCCTGGTGAGCACAGGCCCCCAGGGGAGGGGGAGGTCAGCTCTTTCAGTTTTCAACAGATATTTATCAAGCACCTCCTATCGCAAGGGACTTCTAATGATTGGGGCTATAATAGCAATACAGTCTTTATTTTCAAGGAGTTTATATTCTAGGGGATAGAGATAGGCAACCAACAAGTAAACAAGTAAATAACCAGCCAGACCTGACAGGAATGGTCTAAAAGGACAGAAAGGGAGGTGAGAACACGGGAGCCAACAGTCCTTTTGAATGGTTCTGCTGTGAAGGGGATCAGAGAAACGGGATGGTAGCTGGACGGCAATGTGGGCTTCAAGGAGGGATTTTACAAAGACCGAGATCCTAGGACTGAAGAAGGCACGGGCCTCAGTCTCCTAAGGCTTCATGCTTTCTGGCAGAACCAGGAGTGGGAACCGGGGATGGGCTCCACAGATCAGCCCAAAGCCGCAGCACACACCAGGCCCACCCCACAAATAGCTCCCTTGGGGAATAAAAACACAACATGCAGAAAAGTACAAAGAACTAGAAATCCTCTCAAATGCCACCCTGAGAAGTAACTGTTACGGCTTTGGTGATCATCCTTCTAGACCAGGGCTTGGCAAATGTTTTCTGTAAAGGGCTTGGTGGGCTTTAAGGCCTCTGTCTCGGCTCTGCCTCAACTCTACCATTATAGCACAGACACGGCCATAGACAGTAGGTAAACGAATGGATGTGGCTGTGTTTCAGCCAAACTTTATTTGCAAAAACAAGTGGCAGACTAATAGTTTACTGACCCCTCCCCCCTTCCTGACATCTCTCTGTGTCTAAGCTCACCAGACACATCTGTACAGTGTTACCTAAATGGGTCTATGCCTACTTCCTGGACAGTCCCCATGAGCTCAGTTCACCTTACCCTTAGATCCTTCTGTGGGCCAAGGGGGCTCCAGAAACAGAGAAGTAGAAGTTGGGGACATGAACAAACTGGCCAGGGGCATGCAGGACCCCAGGTTGGCAGAGGAGCAAGTCTAGGATCACATCGTTCCTCCAGAGCTTCCTGACCGCCCAGGGAAGCCAGAACTTGCGGGCCGCCCAGGCCTTGGAGCACACGTTTGCCCCCGTGACCGATGGTGCTGTCTCTACATTGCTGGGTCTGCTGATGCTTGCTGGCTCCAACTTTGACTTCATCGTAAGGTAGGGGAGGGCACAGGGCAAGGAGGCAGGGCCTTCTGGTGTTGGCACAGGGCCCGCCCAGGCTGACCACCCCTCTCCACCCAGGTACTTCTTCATTGTGCTGACGGTACTCACCCTCCTGGGCCTCCTCCATGGGCTTGTGCTGCTGCCGGTGCTGCTGTCCATCCTGGGCCCGCCACCAGAGGTGACCACACCCCGTCTCCGTTCCCAGCCCCGGGTGTGGAGTGGGGACAGGCAAGGGAAGGGGCAGAGCCAGGACAGAATGCCCTCAGTGGCTGGCAGACAGGGCTCAGCTCACAAGGACCCTTCCCAACTGAAAATAGCAGCCTCCTCCTTTTCCCAGACACCCTGCCCTGCCTCTCAGCCCTCCTGGTTTCTGCATGAGACCCTCCTCAGCCTTTTCGGGCCAGGAGCGAGGAACAGGGTTTGCCCCAAACCTGCCATCCTGAGGCTTATCAGCTCTCGTATCCTGCCAGAGGCCAACAAGGGCCCAACAGTCATGGTGATGGGAGGGGTGAGGTTCCACGGAGGTGCCAAAGGGGGGTTGTGGCCCCAGGAGCCCCTGGGCTTACTGGGCCGGTGTCTCCCTCCAGGTGGTACAGATGTACAAGGAGAGCCCAGAGGTTCTGAGCCCGCCAGCTCCACAAGGAGGGCTCAGGTGGGGGGCACCTCCCACCCTAACCCAGGGCTTTGCCAGAGTGACTACCTCCATGACCGTGGCCCTACACGCGCCCCCGCTGCCTGGTGCCTACATCCATCCCACCTCTGAGGATCCTGCTTGGTCCCCTGCTGCTACCCCAGCTGCTAGTGCCCCTGACAACCTCAGTTCTAGGGGGCCGTGTGCAGCTACTGGGTGAAAGGGCAGCTGAAGCCTGGAGACCCTGCTTGGGCCACACATAGTCCCTGGAAAGCAATGGCTGGGGTATTGAATTCAGGATGGACCCCTGAGGGGTCCCGCTGCAGCTGCTGCTGTCTACATCACCCCCACCCCACACCCAGCCATCACAGATCTCCTCAGTACCCATGCAAAACAGACACCCCGAAGCTGAGCAGCCCTGTACATCCCAGGGACTGTGTGTATAAATGTGTCTGTCCCCACCTAGGGGTGAAAGCCTGGATGTGAGCAGATGTGAGCATGTGTGGAAGAAGTGCCTGGGCCGGTGTCAAGCTGTAGGGGTGAAAGCCAGCACTTGAGGCTGCAGTGCAGCCTGTCTCCCCACTTCACCCCCACCCCCACTGCTGCCCTCCCAGCAGACTAAGCCTGAGGGGCCCATTAGCACCCTGTACCACTCCCGGCCGCCACCCCCCGCCTCGGTGACCTCCCCCCAGGGTGATCTCTCTCTATCCCTGTCCACCTTCTATCACATAAATTATTTATATGAAGAGGTTTATTTTTGTAGTTTGTATAGATGTTAGCTATGCTGAAAGTTTTATTTTTAAAGAGTAAAATATATTCTATATGAATTCATCTCAAATGACTTCGGTGGTTTTCTTCCCGGCAGAGTTGGAAGTTTGCAGGTGGAGCTCAGATATTGGAGGTGGCTTATGGGGTGTCAGGGCCTGAGGTCCTGGGGCTTCTCTGGTCCAGGGCAGGAAAATATCCAAGTTCTGAACTTCAGTTGTATAACTTCGGTCTGTTTATTCACCTAGCAAGTGAGGATGATGCTCAGCAATCAGCTATTGGCCGTATGCTTGGTAACGAGATCGGGGTTAGTGGCTAGTGCACAAAAATGATACAAGCGTTTTTGGTCTCAAACCCTACTGTGTGACTCAAGAGCCATAATAATCTAAGCCTACCCACCTCTGCAGATTCATCTCCCACCTTCCTGTTTCAGCAGCATGGTGGAGCAAAGCCAGACTGCAGCCATGCGAGGTGGAAGTAGACAGCGATGGGGACAGCAAGGTCTGGGGAGATAATTTAGGTTTGTGGATAGAAGGAAAGGAACCAGGGCTCACAGCAACCTCCCAGACCAAGGCCTCTGCAGGTCAGCTGGTGGCCTGGAGCCCCAGAGGCATCTTTGGCCAAACACTCAGGGGATTGGGAGGGGGCCAGTACCAGTTGTCGATTCCAACTCATGGTGACCCCACATGTGTCCAGGAAGAACTGTGTTCCATAGGGTTTTCAATGACTGGTTTTTTAGAAGTAGATCACCAGGCCTTTCTTCCCAGGTGCTTCTGGAAGGACTCGAATCAAGGCTCCAACCTTTAATTTGCAAGCACATTAACCATTTGCACCACCCAACCAAAATCAAATCCCTTGCTGTGGAGTCAATTCCTGCTCATGGCAACCCTATGTGTTACAGGGTTCCATAGGGTTTTCTTGGCTATAACCTTCATGAAAGCAGATTGCCAGGCCTTTCTTCTGCAACACTGCCATGTGGGTTCAAATTACCAACCTGTAGATTAACAGTTGAGCACAAACCATTTGTACCATCCAAAACCAAAACCAAACCCATTGCCTTTGAGTCAATTCCAACTCATAATGACCCTATAGGACAGAATAGAACTGCCCCCCATAGAGTTTCCAAGGAGCGCCTGGTGGATTTGAACTGCCGACATTTTGGTTAGCAGCCATAGTTCTTAACCACTATTCCACCAGGGTTTGCACCACCCAGGGACTCCTTAAACGGAGAAACAGCCCAGAAATTGACATATTGCTAGCAACCAATGAGGGCTCTGGATTCTAACTGAAAGCTGAACAGCCCCACTGTACAAAGGCCTAGAAGCATCTGGCCCTACCCCTGGGCTAGAGGACAGAGCCTCTCCCATGGGGTGGGGGAGATCTTCTATCCCTTGGCTCAGTCTCAGCTGACACAGTAACACCCTTGGTTTCAGCTACCCACTCACCAAGAATGATCCCACCCCGAGAGCATTGCCTCTCACCCTGATCTATCTCCAGGGGCCAGAATCTGTTCCCCAGCCAAAAGCCAGAAAGAAAATTATGTTCCAAACAAAAGTTAAGGAAAAAAAACAAAAATTTAAAAACGTGCTGTAGCCGAATTAACACTAAAATATCTTTAAAAAAAAAAAAAAGGCTAGACAAGCAGGTGGTTGGAGCCTAGAAAAGGGAGTGCATTCAGCACTGCCCAAGGGATAGAGACTGAATTGGGGATTGGGGTCCAGTAATGTTTTGGTTGGAGCCCAGGTTAGCACTCGACCGCTAACCAAAAAGTCAGTAGTTCAAACACCAGCCATTCAGCAGGAAAAAGATGTGGCAGTCTGTTTCCCTAAAGATCGCAGCCTTGGAAACCCTATGGGGCAGTTCTACTCTGTCCTATAGGGTCTCTATGAGTAGGAATCAATGGCAGTGAGTTTTTCAGTGTTTGGGTAAGGAGCCCGGGTGTACATTGGTTAAAGTGCCGGGCTGCTAACTGAAAGGTTGGCAGTTCAAACCCACCAGCGGCTCTGTGGGAGAAAAGACCTGGAGATCTGCTTTCATAAAGATTACAGCCTAGGAAACCCTGTGGGGCAGTTCTGCTCTGTCCTTAGGGTCACTATGAGTTGATTTGACAGCACACAACAACAACATTTGAGTCACTAAGGAGGGATTTTGGGTAGAGCGGAGAGCTTACCAGGCTTAAGCAGCGTAAAAGATGCTACAGCCCACTGAGCCACTTCTACCAGCTGAATGATGTGGGCAAGTTAGTTAAACTCACGGATCCCCAGTGTCTTCATCTGTGAAATGGCAAGATTAGAGTCTATATTGTAGGGTGTCTTTTTTCTTCCCCCCAGGACTTTAAATAATATGTGTAAGAAATGACCTGGCCATTGTTCACAACAGGCAAAAAGTAGGAACAGCTCAAATGTCCACCAACAGGTGAACGGATAACAAAATGTGGTATATATATACAATGAAATATTACTCCATCATAAAAATCAATGAAGTTTTGATGCATGCAACAACATGGATGAGCCTTGAAAACATTATCCTGAGTGAAATCATCCAGACACAAAAGGACAAATAGTGTAAGATCCCACTGATATAAAATATCTACAACAGGCAAATGCAGAGAGACAGAAAGTAGAGCAGTGGTTTCCATGGACTGGGGAGGGGAGAACCGGGGCTATTGCTTAACGGTACAGAGTTTCTGGTTGGGGCGATGATAAAGTTTTGGGAACGGATTGTGGTGATAGTTGCACAACATTGTGAGGATAATTAATGCCACTGAATTGTACACTTAAAAATGGTTAAAATGACAAGTTTTATATCCTATATATACTTTACCACCATAAAGAAAATGAATGGCACAATATTGAAACCTTAAAAAGAAAATAATCATTCCCAATCTCACCACTCTAGCAAATCGTTTTTACCCTCTCCTGCTCCCTTCCTGTGCTTAACGTGGGTAAGTTTTACTTGGCTGGGATCACAGCCTAGAAAAAAAGAGAGAAAGAAAGAAATTGCACCTCGTAGGCACTCTCCTCCTTCCTTTGCTCTTTTTGCATCTTACGGAACCTTGACACAAGGAAGGGTGTGCCTGGTGTGGCAGCAAATTAAGGGATTCCAGGCCCAGACAGTCGGAGTTGGACCACCCAGGAGTGGGCAACCCTGGACCACTAACCACATCCAGTCTTAGGGGGCAAGGTCCCAGTACCGCCTGCAGGACAGCCCACCCTTGTGTAGCACTTTCACTACTCAGCCCTTTGGCCTCAACACCCTGGGATGGCTCCCGGTCACTGACAGGATAAAATCCAAGCCCTTTCCAGGCCTGAGTCAGTCTAGCCCCGGCCCACCACCCTAGCCTCAGCTCTCTAGATGACAGCCTTCCTGCCAAACACACTCTCATTCCAACACACACCCACACTCCACGCTCTGGACACGCTGAATTCCTATTAATCTTCATAAGTTTGCATGCGCCCTCCCCTCTACCTAGAACACCTCTTCACCTCCCCCTGGCCTAATTCCAAATCATCCTTCAAGATAAACTGGGCGCCTGGAGGTGTGGTGGTGACGTGCCTCTTAAGTGGTCCCACTGTCCCTGGCTGTCCGTACTCGACTGTTTCCTCTTGTCTCCCTACGGCTGGGGTGCTCCCTGTCGGTATGGAATGATGCGACTGAACCTTAACAAATGGGACTAACACTTAACAATCCCAAACCCCCTTAGGGACTCTGCACTGGGCACCCGGCACCTGTGGGAAGCACCCACACCTTTCTCGGCAAATGCGGGCGCGGGTTCCCGGGCGGGATCGCAGGGAAGGGAGAGGCGTGGCCCAGGGGGCCCGGCGGCCCCGCCCGGAGGCCCCGCCCGAAGCAGCCTGTGATTTGCATACCCAGGGTGCACCACGAAAAGACAGCTCCAAGATGCTTGAGTTCCGTCTCCACGGGCGTTTCTCCACTATTGCCAGGGTATAATGCCCGTTAAAAATAGATGGTACGTAAGAAATGCACGCAGTTAGTCCGTATAGCGCAGTCGTTACACAACCATAAACGTGTTAAGAGTTGTGTCTTTCTGGGTGGTTGAAGCAAAAAAAACACGAAATATACTCTGATTTCTCTTCAAATCGTATAAATCTTTCGCCTTTTACTAAAGATTTCCGTGGAGAGAAGAAGTTTGGAGTTGTTAGCTAATTTTTTGGTAGGTCTGGCTTTTGCTGGGCTGTTTTTCGGTGTTGAAAAAGAAAGCTTATGGGTCAGTGAGTGTTAGGGCTCTTAGCTATGAAGTTGACAGTTTAAGTTTTTCAAGCGCCCCTTGGAAATTCTAAGGGGCAGTTTTAGGCTGACTTATAGCATCACTGTTTTTTTTTATGAGTCAGAGGGGCAGTTTTACTCTGTCTTGGTTTTTGTAGGATGGCTATGAGTCAGAATCGACTCGAAAGCACTGGGTTTGGTTTTTTTGGTTTTGAGTGATACTTTTTTTTACCATGTTTTAACATTTTTTAGTCACAAGTTTGAAGTACTGTAAAGAATAAGTCCTGTGAGCTTGCGGTAATTTTTTTTTTTTTTTCTGGGTTGGTTGTGTTGGAGCCTCCCATGATTATTGGTGACCCCCCAACTGCTCCTTGAGATTTCAGCGGCGGGTTTTTTGGAGGTAGGTCAACAGGCACCTCTGGGTGAGCTGGGTGCATTAAAGTGTTTGCAGCTGTTACCTCAAAGTGGCTGGGGCCTTTTCTTCACCTGTCCACTCCTCTTCTGAAGGAGTCACAAACCGAAGAGGATTGACCCTGAAGATCAGGAGAAAGTAAAGATCACACAATATTCCTGCTGGGGTTCTGTGTTTGCAGCATCCAACTACATTTTATCACCTCCACTGCTACCACCCTGATCCAAAATCTCTTTCCTGCATTATTACAATAACCTCTTAGCTGTTCTCCATGGACCATTCTTACCCCTCTCTCCCTCGGCGCCTCCACCTAATCCTCTCTACTGCAGCCAAATTAACTATAAAAATGTAAATCCATCACACATACCACTCTCTTGCAGAACACCCTTCAATGCCTTTTCCCAGGACACGTGGTTCATGCCCCTGTTCCTTCAGATCTGTAGTCACATGTTATCAGAGAGATGAGAACAGTCCCACTCTGACATCTCTATCATTTTAACGTGCTTTATTTTTCTTCTTAGCACAAACTACTCCCTGAAATTATGTTGTTGTTGTTAATAGTTGATGTCAAGTCAGCTCCAACCTATAACAGAATGAAACATTGCCTGAAATTATATAATTTATTTCTTGTTGTTCATTGTTGTTAGGTGCTGTCAATTCCAACTCAGACCAACCCTATGTACAACGGAAGGAAACACTGCCCGGTCCTTCGCCATCTTCACCGTAGTTGTTATGCTTGAGTCCATTGTTGCAGCCACTGTGTCAGTCCATCTCACATGATGTCCTTCTCCAGGGACTGATCCCTCCTGATAACATGTCCGAAGTATGTGGAACTCAGTCTCTCCATCCTTGCTTCTAAGTAGCATTCTGGCTGTATTTCTTCCAAGACAGATTTGTTCCTTCTTTTGGCAGTTTGCGATATATTCAATATTCTCCTCCACAATTCAAAGGCATCAATCCTTCTTCTATCTTCCTTATTCATTGTCCAGCTTTCACATGCATATGATGTGATTGAAAACACCATGGCTTGGGTCAGGTGCACCTTAGTCTTTAAGGTGACATCTCTGCTTTTCAACACTCCAAAGAGGTCTTTTACAGCAGATTTGCCCAATGCAATGCATCCTTTGATTTCTTGATTTTGGATCCAAGTAAAATGAAATCCTTGACAACTTCAATCTTTTGTCCATCTATCATGATGTTGCTTATTGCTCCAGTTGTGAGGATTTTTGTTTTATGTTGAGGTGTAATCCATACTGAAGGCTGTAGTCTTTGATCTTCATTAGTAAGTGCTTCAAGTCTTCCACTTCAGCAACCAAGGTTGTGTCATCTGCATAATGCAGGTTGTTAATGAGTCTTCCTCCAACCCTGATGCCCTGTTCTTCATGTAGTCCAGCTTCTCGGATTATTTGCTCACTATACAGGTTGAATAAGTATGGTGAAAGGATACAACCCTGATGTACACCTTTCCTGACTTTAAACCACTCAGTATCCCTTTGTTTTGTTCAAGGGTCCTCATGAGCACAATTAAGTGTCCTAGAATTCCAATTCTTGGCAATGTTATCCATAATTTGTTATAATCCACACAGTCAAATGCTTTTGCATAGTCAATAAAAGGACAGGTGATTTACGAGATAATATTGAAGCCATTTTTTACTGTGTAACCCAGCTGGAGCTAGACTCACGAGGACTCACAAGTACGTATCAACTGAGGTATAAAGACAATAGCTAGGACAATCTTAGAAAACATCGTTTAGGGAAACTTTCACATAAACTAATAAAACAGCACAAATGACCCACATAGTTTCCACTCTTATCTTTTTCTATAAAAAAAAAAAAACCAGTGCCGTCAAGTCGATTCCGACTCATAGCGATCCTATTAGCATTTAGTAAAAGAAGATTTGTTGGCCCAGTGAAGACCCTCCTGACTGTCATTACTGAAACCTGTTGCTGTAGTCAGGTGCCATCGAGTCGGTTCCAACTCATAGCAACACTATGCACAACAGAAAGAAACACTGCCTGGTCCTGTACCATCCTTAAAATTGCTGTTATGCTTGAGCCCATTGTTGCAGCCACTGTGTCAATCCACCTCGTTGAGGTCTTCCTCTTTTCCACTGACCCTGTACTTTGCCAAGCATGAATGTCCTTCTCCAGGGACTGATCCCTCCTGACAACATGTCCAAAGTATGTAAGACTCAGTCTCGCTGTCCTTGCTTCTAAGGAGCATTCTTCTTCCAAGACAGATTTGTTTGTTCTTTTGGCAGTCCATGGTATATTCAATATTCTTCGCCAACACCACAATTCAAAGGTGTCAGTTCTTCTTTGGTCTTCCTTATTCATTGTCCAGCTTTCACATGCATGTGATGCGACTGAAAATACCATGGCTTGGGTCAGGCACACCTCAGTCTTCAAGGCGACGTCTTTGCTTTTCAACACTTTAACAAGGTCCTTTGCAGCAGATTCACCCAACGCAATGCGTCGTTTGATTTCTTGACTGCTGCTTCCATGGCTGTTGATTGTGGATCCAAGTAAAATGAAATCCTTGACAACATCAATCTTTTCTCCATTTATCATGATGTTGCTCATCGGTCCAGTTGTAGGATTTTTGTTTTCTTTATGTTGAGGTGCAAGCCATACTGAAGGCTGTGGCCTTTGATCTTCATTAGTAAGTGCTTCAAGTCCTTTTCACTTTCAGCAAGCAAGGTTATATCATCTGCATAACGCAGGTTGTTAATAAGTCTTCCTCCAATCCTGATGCCCCGTTCTTCTTCATAATCCAGCTTCTCGGATTATTTGCTCAGCATACAGATTGAATAGGTATGGTGAAAGATACAACCCTGATGCACACCTTTCCTGACTTTAAACCAATCAGTATTCTCTTGTTCTGGCCAAACAATGGACTCTTGATCAATGTACAGGTTCCTCATGAGCAGAAATAAGTGTCCTGGAATTCCCATTCTTTGCAGTGTTATGCATAATTTGTTATGATCCACACAGTCAAATGCCTTTGCATAGCCAATAAAACACAGGTAAACATCCTTGTGGTAGTCTCTGCTTTCAGCCAGGATCCATCTGACATCACCAATGATATCCCTGGTTCCACGTCCTCTTCTGAAACTGGCTTGAATTTCTGACAGTTCCCTGTTGATATACTGCTGCAGCCATTTTTGAATGCTCTTCAGCAAAATTTTGCTTGCATGTGATATTAATATGGCCTTGGTGATAGAAATCGAATGATAGAATTTTGCAAGACCAACAACTTCTTCATTGCAAATACCTTCTTTTACCAACATAAACAGCGACTATACACATGGACCTCGCCAGATGGAACACACAGGAATCAAATTAACTACATCTGTGGAAAGAGATAAAGGAAAAGCTCAATATCATCAGTCAGAACAAGGCCAGGGGCCGACTGTGGAACAGACCATCAATTGCTCATATGCAAGTTTAAGCTGAAACTGAAGAAAATCAGAGCAACTCCACAAAAGCCAAAATATGACCTTGAGTATATCCTACCTGAATTTAGAGACCATCTCAAGAATAGATTTGACACATTGAACACTTGTAACCAAAGACCAGACGAGTTGTGGAATGACATCAAGGACTGAAACCTGTACCACTGATTATTAACAAAGACAATTCAAAATGTGGAATCACAGAGATTTAGCAGTTTCTAGCCAATCGGTGAAAAGGTGAAGTTTTCTATGGTTTTGACCATTTTATAGTATTTATACTGATGATTCTGTAATGTTTTTTGGATTCAGGTAGACACAGCTTTAGCGACATGCTTGTCCATTTTCCCACTCTTACCTGCTCTGTAATATTCCCTTGGACTAAGGCAGACATGGCTGTGGCAGCATACTTGTCTGTTTTCCCACTCTTGCTTATTCTGTAAACCTTGGACTCGGACAGACATGGCTCTACCAGCATGTTTGTCTGTTTTCTACTTTTGCCTCTTTGAATATATGCCGAATAAAACTTTCTTTTGCTTTACTAAACTTTGTGATGTTTTTACCCTACAACACAGGTAAACATCCTTCTGGTATTCTCTGCTTTCAGCCAGAATCTATCTGACACCAACAATGATATCCCTGCTTCCACATCCTCTTCTGAATCCGGCTTGAATTTCTGGCAGTTCCCTGCCAAAGTACTGCTGCAGCCACTTTTGAATGATCTTCAGCAAAATTTTACTTGTGTGTGACATTAATGATATTGTTCAATAATTTCCACATTCTCTTGGATCACCTTTCTTTGGAACAGGCATAAATATGGATCTCTTTTACTCAGTTGGCCAGGTACCTGTCTTCCAAATTTCTTGGCGTAGATGAGTGAGTACTTCCAGCGTTACATCCATTTGTTGAAACAGCTCAATTTGTATTCTGTTGATTCCTGAAGGCTTGTTTTTCACCAGTGCCTTCAGTGCAGCTTGGTCCTCTTCCTTCAGTAACATCGTTTCCTGATCATACGCTACCTCCTGAAATGGTTGAACGTTGACCAATTCTTTTCTGGTATAGTGACTCTGTGTATTCCTTCCATCTTCTTTTGATGCTTCCTGAGTCGTTTAATATTTTCCCCGTAGAATCCTTCAGTATTGCATCTCGAGGTTTGAATTTTTCCCTCAGTTCTTTCAGCTTGAGAAATGCCGAGCATGTTCTTCCTTTTGGTTTTCTAACTCCAGGTCTTCACACATGTCGTTATAATACTTTACTTTGTCATCTCAAGCAGCCCTTTCAAATCTCTTCAGCTCTTTTACTTCATGATTTCTTCCACTTGCTTTAGGTACTCGACGTTCAAGAGCAAGCTTCAAAGTCGCTTCTGACATCCATTTTGGTCTTTTCTTTCTTTCCTGTCTTTTGAATGACCTCTTGCTTTCTTCATGTGTAGTGTTCTTGAGGTCATCCCACAGCTCGTCCGGTCTTTGGTCATTAGTGTTCAACGTGGCAAATCTATTCTTGAGATGGTCTCTAAATTCAGGTGGGATATACCCAAGGTTGTACTTTGGTTCTCGTCAACTTATTCTAATTTTATTCAGCTTCAGCTTGAACTTGCATATGAGCAACTGATGGTCTGTTTTGCAGTCAACCCCTGTCCTTGTTCTGACTGATGGTATTGTGCTTTCCCAACATCTCTTTCCACAGATGTAGCTGATTTGATTCCCGTGTATTTCATCTGGGGAGGCCCACGTGTATAGTTGCCATTTATGTTGTTGAAAAAAGGTATTTGCAATGAAGAAGTCATTGGTCTTGCAAAAATTCTGTCATGCGATCTCTGGCATTGTTCCTATCACTAAGGCCATATTTTCCAACTCCTGAACTTCTTTCCAACTTTCACATTCCAATTACCAGTAATTATCAATGCATCCTGATTGCATGTTCAATTAATTTCAGACTGCAGAAGTTGGTAAAAATCTTCAGTTTCTTCATCCTTGGCCTTCGTGGTTGGTTCGTAAATTTGAATAATAGTCCTATTAACTGGTCTTCCTTGTAGGCTTTTGGATATGATCCTATCACTGACAGCATTGTACTTCAGGATAGATCTTGAAATGTCCTTTTTGACGATGAATGCAATGCCATTCCTCTTCGAGTTGTCATTCCCAGCATAGTAGGCCATATATATCATTGTCTGATTCAAATGGCCAATACCAGTCCATTTCAGTTCACTAATGCCTAGTATGGAAACCGTGGTGCTACGGCTGCTAACCAAAGGGTCAGCAGTTTGAATCCACCAGGCACTCCTTGGAAACTCTAGGGGGCAATTTTACTCTGTCCTATAGAGTCACTATGAGTCGGAATCAACTCAATGGCACTGGGTTTTTTGTTTTTTGTTTTTTTTTTTTTGGTAATGCCTGGTATATTGATGTTTATGCGTTCCATTTCATTTTTGACAATTTCCAATTTTCCTAGATTCATACTTTGTACATTCTAAGTTCTAATTATTAATGGATGTTTGCAGCTATTTCTTCTCATTTTGGGTCATGGTGCATCAGCAAATGAAGGTCCTGAAAGCTTGACTCAATCCATGTCATTAAGGTTGACTCGACTCTGAGAAGGCAGGCAGCTCTTTTCCAGTCATCTTTTGAATGCCTTCCAACCTGAGGGGCTCATCTTTTGGCACTGTATCAGGCAATGTTCCACTACTATTCATAAGGTTTTCACTGGCTAATTCTTTTCAGAAGTAGACCACCAAGTCCTTCTTCCTAGTCTGTCTGAGTCTGGAAGCTCAGCTGAAATCTGTCCACCATCTATGACCCTGCTGGTATTTGAATACCAGCATAGCTTCCAGCATCACAGCAACATACAAGCCCCTACAGTATGACAAACTGACAGAAGCGTGGGGGTATTTCTTGTTTACTACATGTTTTTCCCATTAGCATATAAGCTTCAGACACTGGGACTTTACCTGATTTGTTCTCTGATGTATTTGTTCCACGACCCTAAATCAATGCCTGGCACTCAAATGAATATTTGTGAAACAAATGAAAATATACTGAATTTACTTTCCAAACACATATATAGCATTTACTCAGTACCACTACAGTTCTAAGCACTTTCAAAAAATTAATTTCATCTTCCTAAGAAAGCTACTGGAGCCCTGGTGTTGCAAAGATTAAGAGCTCATCTGCTAACCAAAAGGCTGGCAGTTCAAATGCACCAGCCACTCCTTGGAAACTCTATGGGGCAGTTCTACTCTGTCCTAAAGGGTTGCTATGAGTCAGAATCAACTTCATGGCAACAGTTTTTTTTTTTTAAGAAACCTACTAGTTGGTTCTATTTTTCTCTCCATTTTTATCAATGAGAAAATTTAGACATAGAAAGGCTAAGTAACCTCACTCAAGTTACAGTGCCAGAAAGTGGTGGATCTGGGACTCAAACTCTGCAGTCTGCATCCCAAAGGCATACTCTTAACCATTATGTTACCTTTTCTTTTAACAAAAGAAGTCCTGCTCGATGCTTTTACTACCAAAGATCATGGATATCTTTTTTTTTATATTATTATAGGAATATACCATATTTTATTTAATCAGTCCTGTATTGATGGACATATAAGTTCTTTTCAATTTTCCTTATCTAAACAATGCTGCTATGAAATGGTACTGCTGAGTAACCACATTTTCAGTCTTTAGAGATAATGCCAAATAACCCTCTTTAATTCACATGGAATATATTTTGTATTAAGTCCTTGAGACAAAAATCTAACTTTATTTTCTTCCAAATAATCAATCGTCCTTCCTTTTAGGTTGATGGCATCTTGTTTTTCATATTCCTTAAACTCTTTATGGAATAAAACCAAAAAAATAAAATCATTGCTGTCCAGTCGATTCCAACCCATGGCGACCCCGTGTGTTACAGAGAAGAACTGCTCTGTAGGGGTTTCTTGGCTGAAATCTTTGCAGAAGCAGGTCCCAGGCCTTTCTTCCACAGCACTGCTGGGTGGGTTCGAACCTCCAACCTTTAGATTAGTAGTCTAGTGCAAACCGTTTGCACCACCAAGGGACCATTATGGAATAAACTGGCATTTACGTAAGAAAGTAATTTATTTAACATTTACAAAGCACTGAATACGATTCAAGGACCAGTGAAGCAGAAACGAACAGGGGCACCACTCCAGGGATCTTTCTCCACGAAGAGTCAGATCCTCAAGAAGACAAGATGTCCAGTGAATTCAAGAGGTAGCACAAGAGTCTTCAGTACCCCTAAGAATAAATCCAAAGCTGGAGGACTAGGGGCTCCAGGAAGAGTGAGATTATACAAAGGTAGTGGTTGAGAGAAGAGCTGCTAGTGTTTGGTAGCCACTAGTAGTTTTGAGTGCCCTGAAAGTGGATCGTATTTTGTACTGCAGACAATGAGGATACTGAGGAGCTTAATACTAAAGGGAATAGGACTAATGTCAGACCTGAATTGTAGAAAGTCCTGACTTCAGTGTGAGAATTGGACTGGGGGAGGGGTGGCTGGAGTGAAACCAGGAAGACTAATTAGAGCCTGTATCAGCAGTCCCTGCGACAGACAGGTTGGCTAAACCCAGAGGGGATAGAACTGAACCAACTGGAAAGGTCTCTTAGAAAGTAGAAGGGACAGAAGACAGGTGTAAGGTGGGATAAGGCAAGGATGAAGTCCAAGTTTCTGTCTTGGGCTGTCACCGCGATGAGAAACACTACGGGGACAGAACTGGAGAAAGATGGGAGCTCGATTTTACACTGTCTGAGATGCCTGTAGGGCATTCAGGGAGCGCTCATCCAGGCAGGAGGCAGGTCTGGAATTAAAGAGGGGGCTGAGCTGAAAAGATACTTGGGTGTCATCAGAGTATATGGGACAAATGAGAGTGCCTAGGGACAGGGTACGGAGCGAAGTGTGAAGTGGTGCAAGAGACTCGCTTTCTGTGACTTGCCTTCCCGGAAAAGATAAACTCAACATAGGAACGGCCCCTCACGCCCCGGCGTCCACACACACAGCTCTGAGCAAGACTGAGCGCGTTCCTTCCGGCGCCTCGCTCTCCAGGCATGCCGGGAGCGGAAGCCAGCTCCTAGCGCCGAGCGTTTCGGGAGGTGTAGTTTTAGACAGGCTCTGTCAAGTAGGTCCGGGGTTCCTCTCAAATTGTGGCGCTGGGTCACTTGAACGGCAGGTCCAGAAAGCGGTGATGCTCGCGGGGCACGGTGCCCTTCCGGCGGCGGCACAGGGCGCCCCGGGCCGCGTGCCCTCTCTGCAGGGCATGACATTTCCATGCCTCCACGATCTGCTCCACCTGCAGGGGAAGCCCGTCACCGCAGAGCCCGGCAGTGCCCCCTCTGCCCGCAGACCATGGGCTGTGCCGTGCCCCCCACGCCCTTCCTCCACGCTGCGGAGCGGATCTATGCCTGGTTCCTCGCTCCGCACCGGGATGAGCGGCTCCCGCCGGTTCTGCTCTTCCAAGGCGCTCAGCTCCGCCGGGGCCAGCAAAGCCAGTCTCAGTTCCCGCACCACCGGGGCCGCTACCTCAGCCACGGGCCGCTCCAACACCGCCTGCGAACGCCAACTCTGAGCCCGGGCGGGGTCATCTGCCCCACCGCCCCCGCGCTGGATTTCTGCCGCCTGCGCCTCCTTCAGCGCCCCCCCGCCCAGCCCGCGCTTCCCCAGCCCCCACTCACAGCGCCCACGCGCGCCCAGCTCCGGGCTGCCCGAATTAGCTCAGCCTCATCCACGCATAGCTTGTCGCTGCGCAGCAGGGGCAGCAGAGCGGCCGCTGACAGCTCCAGGAAGCCACGGGTCCGAAGCACCTCCTGCAGGCCGGTATATGGATCAGAGAAGAGAATGGGGTGTATGGTGCTGGGAGTATGAAGAGGGGAGCAGTACCTGGCTGTGGGCCTCTATGAAGGTCATGCAACGTTCCTGCAGCGGTCCTAGGCCAAAGGTTACGCCCACCTGGGAGCAGAACAAAGGGGGTCAATTGGAGCCGTCAGCACTTCTAGCACCTGCAGAGTGGGTGGTTGGAGAGCAAAAGGGAGTTTCCCCTGCCCCTCAGCGCACACGTGATGCATAAACTCCTCCCACCTCTTGTACCCCCAGCTTTTCCCACCCAGACCCCTGCTCATTGGGCTCACAGAGTGGTAGTGCAGCTTGACACATGCTGAAAGCCAGACCCCTGAGCTTGGGGAATTCAGCAGGAAGAGACCTGGGCTTCTCCTCCCTGGTCTGTCCAACACCACCCACCTGCAGAGCCTCACAAACCAGTTCCACGTCCAGCACCTTCACCACAAACTCCAGACACAGCTGGGAATAGAAGTGGATGTGGGTCCTGTGAGGTGTCCCTGCTCCAAGACTGCAGCCCCACCCCAGAGGCAGTGAGCAGACTTGGAGCAGTGAATCACCTAGAATCGCAGCAGCCCCAGGCCCACCCTGACCTCCCAGATCCACGCTGTCCTCCCAGGCTCATCTTGACCTCCTAGGCCAGGGGAGGCAGGGAATTGGCAGGGCCCGAGACTTGGCAAAGCCTAGAGGAACTGGAGACTAACAAGGTCAAAACCAGCAGTGTTCCTTCTAGGAGCATATTCTCCATTAGTCAGATCAGATAGGAGCTGTGTAAAAATTCCACTCTCCCATTCTCTCAGGACACTTATTTACCTCCACTTGCTACCCTCTGACTCAAGGACATTTCTATTTTAGCCAGCAACTTGAATTTCATTCATGACATCTCCCTCTCACCCTCACATCCAGAAAAGCACTGGGTCATGCCAGTTCTACCTCCTCCCTCAAAGCCATCCACCTCTCCTTTGGGTTTCCACTGCCGCCCCCATTCCAGCCACATCATCCCTTTTCTTGACTGCTGCATGAACTCCTGACTGGCCTGGCGAGCCCTTCCCATCTTTCCCAGTCCCTTCTCCCCTTCACTTCCAAATCTTCACTCCTTCTCTTGAATCCTTAAATAAATCTCACTGCTCTCTGGGCAAAAAAAAAAAAAAGTCCCAACTCTTTAAGGGGTGAGGAAGGTCCTGCAGAACAGGCCCCTGCTCCCCTCTCCTCTCATGCACCTGTTCCAGTCACACTAAACATCGCACTAGCTCCTTTTGTGCTTCTGTGACTAGAATGCTATCTTCCCACTCCCCGTTGGAGCAAGCTCCTGCTCATTCTGCAAGATTCAACACAAACATTTTGTCCTCCAGGAGTCTCCTCTCTGGTGGCAGGACCAGTGAGACCCTCCATGCAGTCTCAGCACTCTTTACCCTCATCTGTCACACTTCTGTCACTGAGTTGAATTTCCACGTGTCTATCCCTTTTCTCTAGGGAACAGGGACCAAGGCTGACTTATCCTTGTATCTGCAGTGCCACACATAAATACCCTATATATCTCCTCAGCATACACAGGGCATACACATATCCCTGTATACACAGGTCTTCATACACACCCTATTTACAAAGAGAGAAACCCATATTCCTCTCTGCACTGGCACACGTTCTTCTCCAGGCCAGGGTATGTGTGAGGCAGGGTGGGAGCTGAACCCATGAGAGGCAAGGGAAACAACACAGGAACCTGGCACAAAAACCCACCTCTCGCAGTTCCTCCAGCCCATACTCCACAGCCGCCGTCAGCACTTCTAGCACCTGCAGATTGGGTGGTTGGAGAGCAAAAGGGAGTTTCCCCTGCCCCTCAGCGCACACGTGATGCATAAACTCCTCCCACCTCTTGTACCCCCAGCTTTTCCCACCCAGACCCCTGCTCATTGGGCTCACAGAGTGGTAGTGCAGCTTGACACTGTTGGTGTACAGGAACTCCAGCACTGCCAGGAAGGCCTCGGCTGGCACGGTGCTCAGCACCACAGGGCTAGGTACCCCGGAGCCCGGCTCCATGCCCAGAAGTCGCTGGAAGAAGTTGCATCTACAGGCCAACAGGCACCGGTGGGCAAATACCTCCCGCTGTTCTTGCCCAACCACAAAGCGAACATCACTGTGGGAGAGAGAGGCAGAGAGCCAGAGAAGAGACCAGAGTCTAGGATGTGACTTGGGCTTTGTCTTTGCCCACTTTGGGCCTCAGTTTCCTTATCTTTAATAGAAGAGACTGGGTTTAGTCATCCAGTGGAAGGTCTGGAACATACAGACTTGGGTTCTAATGGCAGCTCCACCCTATGGTACTTAAGGCAAGTGACTTCCTATCTTTGAATCTTAGGTTTCTCACCCATGAAATGGGATGGTAATCCCAAACCCTCACGTCTTGGAGGGGGTGGCTGTGCTTGATCACTGAGAGGTCACCAGAGCTGATACAAGCAGGGAAATCAGATTAATCCCACCTGGCCCTCTCTTTCCCAGGCTGGGTCTTGGGGGAAGGGAGGCTCCTCTTGGCTCCTCCTCCACTGGATGCAAATTCAGCTTTTTCAGCCTTCCTCCAGGAAGAAGGACAAGGGGGTTGTGGTGGGAGTGCATAGCGTGCATTGGCTGCCAGCATACACCGCAGTGATGCACCATTATGAGGCCAGACCACATTTTCCACCTTCATGATTACTTCCGGCCTCAGCCTCTGGGTCTCCAAGCAAGGTAGGGGGTAGGAGCAGGAGACGAAGCTTGGGCTTCCTGGAGCCTCCTACTTCCAGGTCCAAGAACTGGGGTTCCTCCTACTCAGGCCAGATTGTGATTCCCAAAGAGCAGGCCTATGAGGAGGCCTCAGCCCTTGAGGAAGAGTCCAGCTCTGAGGCAGAGGAGACAGAAAGCTGCCTTTTAGTTCCCCTGAACAGCCTGTCCCCTAGTTTCAACACCACTAGCATCCTGGGCAAGCTGTGAGGCCCCAGTCAGCACCCTTGAATTACTTCCTGTCTGGGACTCTAGCTCAGTCCCTTGAGTTTTGTTCCTCTTGTGAATCTCCGCACTAGGGTCATCTGCTCTTCTGTCTCCCCAGGGAGGGAAGCCCCAACACCAAGCTGAGTACAGAGAAAAACCCGTTGCTCTCAAGTTGATTCTGACTCACAGCAACTCTGTGGGACAGAGTAGAACTGCTCCATAGGGCTTCCAAGGAGCACCTGGTAGATTCGAACTGCCGACATTTTGGTTAGCACCCGTAGCTCTTAACCACTACCACCAGGATTTCCTGAGTACAGAGAATCAAGTCATATCCCATTTCTCAGGAGTCAGGGAACAGAGGACTCTTCTCCTGCTAAGAGCATAAGACCCAGAAAAGTAAGGGCTTTGCCGAGGTTTGCACAGCAGCTCCAGGCTCCAGGTCTCACTGCCTCCCACCTCTGGCCCTCAGGTTGTCATGAACACTAAGTGACCAGTAGCCATTCTCTACACTTGACTTCCCCATAGACTGAGTTCACCAGGAAGCAAGGCCAAGTCCCAGTTCCCCACCTCTTCTGCACCCAGGGCTTCCTCACAGTCAGTCCTGGGGCCCAGCAGAGCCAGCTAGGGAAAACCCACAGACAGGGCCCACCCCTCACCTGTATTGAGGGTTGTTGATGAGGCTTCGGAGTGCTGTGGAAAAAGGCTCAGCCTCCCCATGCACAACCAGTCCTGGGGTCTCCATGGGTGGGGTGGGGGAAATAAGTGGAGGAAGTGGCCAGGAGGCCTGTTGTCTGTTGGTCTGTGAGAGGCAGTAGGTGGGAAGAAGCAGGAGGCCTGGCCAGGCTCTAGAGCTGGTGAGGAGAGTAGAAAGGCCTGAGAAGGAAGGGCAGGAGCTTGGAAGCCTTGTTTGCTGAGAAGCTAAAATTTAGGGACAGGGCCTGGAGAGGCCCAGCTTCCTGAAGAAGACATCAGAGGCCCATGGAGGAGGCCACAGGCTCAGGGATGGGACAGATACAGGGAGGAGCCCGGGAAAGGCCGAGGCAGGAACAGCCAGTGGTCGGTGAGAAGAGGCTGGCAGCAGTTGAGGCCCTGGTTGGGAGCTTGGCCAGGCAGCAGCTGGGGTGGGAAGCCTGTGGGTTTCCATGGAAACTGGAGCCTGGCCTAAGAGGAGGCCCCGCCCATCTCCCAAAGGCCTAGGGAAAACCTCAGCTCTCAGAGGGGCCCTCAGAGGGTCCTAGCACCCTGGCCCCTGCCTGCCCTGAGTTCAGAGAGTTCAAACTCCCTGCCCTCCTCCCTGATATACACAGTTTATCCAGGCCTGGGAAATCCCCCTCAATAGGGAAACTCCTTGCCCTCATGGGACGGTTTTCAGGGCCCAAGCCTGGCTTGTTTGGGAGGGGGCAGTCCCATGTCACTCCCAGAAGGAGGTCAGGTGAGAAGGCGTCAGCTCTGACAGAGGCGTCACAGCCTCTGGCATCCCTGAAATGGAACTACTCTGTGTGCCTGTAGGGGATGGGGGATGGGCACTGGGACACAGAAGAGGTGTGGCCAGCTGGGGACAAGCCCCAGTGCACTTGGGTCAGCAAAGGTCAGGAGGCCTGAATAGGTCACCAAGTCACTGCTTCGTCAGACCTAGCTCCCCCAGCTGAACCACTGGGGCCTCCCCCCTCCCCAGCTCTGAACTGAGGAAGTCATCCAAGCCCCACCCTAGCTCTGAGCCCAGAGCGGAAATGTTTGTCCTTGTTGATGCTGATGGGGAGACGATAGAGCCATGACGTGCTCCTTCCTGTGGGCCCAGATCCCGGATTCCTGAGCAGCTGCCCCCGCAGCCTCAAGGTCTCCCTGGATCCCAGCGTCTGAGACAAGAGTGAAGAGTCAGTTTTCAAGCCATTTCACAAGGAGAGAAATGGACAGTTCCTCAAGGACCCTGGGGCAGAGGAACATCTTTCTGGCCAGAGCCCCCTCTCCTCTCTGCAACGTCTCTCTCACCTCCACCCTGCCCCTAAGTCATCCTCATCTTCGTAGTTTACCCCTGAGCTCCAAGCCCCTGTTGTTACCCTCTTCCCTGATGACTCAGGGACACCACAGGCACTCCACGCTCGGCACATGCTCATAGTGGTAACACTTAAAGTTAAGCCAGAGCCAGGACTGGAAGGAAAGAAGAAGAGAGGGAGGGGTGCTTGCCCCAGCAACCCATGGCAACTCCACAACAAGGTGAGGGGCCCATCCCCCTCCTGCCTGCCAGTCAGGCCAGCTCAGCCAGGGCTGTAGAGCCAGGAAGAGCTCAGAGGCCAAAGCCTTGCAGGTGACTCAAGTGCCTGCGGGAGTTTCAGGAGAAGAGGGTGGCCATCCTAGAACTGATTCTGGAGGAGGCCGGGCCAGAGGAAGCCAAAGCAGAGGGCAAAAGGAGCTTCTCAGTAACTTGCTCCAGCCCGTTGTGGGGGAGATCCTGTGCCAGCCACCCTAGGAACAGGTAGGGGTAGAAGAATACTGGATTCAATACCCTGGGAACAAAAGGATCTGTGGGGTTGAAGGAGCTGGGTCTGTCCGTCCCTCCTTCTTGTTAGGGGTTAGAGGCACAGGCCAGATGTATCTCCCCCTTCTGCTGGTGAAGCCAGGAGGGAGAAAGAAAATATACTTATAGCTCACCTAGCTAACTTCCATAGTGCCCAAGGGAAATGCCCAAGATCATGGTCTGAGCAGCACACCTTCCCCCTGCTTATGTTCCTAACAGCCTTTAACCTTCTAAGCAGGAGGATCCTAAGCCAAGGAATCCACACAGCCCTGGACTATTTGATCCACTTGTTCCAAAAACACAGGTAAGAAAGGGGTACTCATTGCCTGTTGCCATCAAGTGGATTTCAACTCATGCAACACTACAGGACAAGGTAGAACTGCCCCATAGGGTTTCCAAGGTTGTAATCTTTACCGAAGCAGACTGCCACATCTTTCTCCCACAGAGCAGCTGGTGGGTTTGAACCAAAAACCTCTCAGTTAGCAGCCAAGCATTTAACCACTGCAGCACCAAGGATTCTTAAAAAAGAGGTAAGGGGTAAAAACTCTTGACATCACTGAATCAGAGACTAGATAGTGTGTGAAGATGACCAGTGGAGTGAAGGCCATCCTGCCTACGTGTGGGTCTATCCAGTTGGCAGGTCCATGGCTGGCAGGCCTCTGCACCCCCGACTCCAGGAGGAAGAGAAGACTGCCAAAGACCCCGGGCCAAAACCACCACCGCTGAGACCCCTAGGCCGCCTGCCTAGCATTGATGAGGCTCGACCCACAGGTCCTGGTCTGAGCCCAGCCTCCCATCGTGGCTCTGTGTTGGGCCTGAGCACGTCCTTCTCACGCCGCAACTCGCTGGTGGGGCCTGGCGTGGGTCCTGGGGGTCGGCGACCATCCCTGGGCCCGGTGCCCCCTCTAAGTTCCCGGGTCAGCTTCTCAGGGCTGCCCCTGGTGCCTGCCCGCCGGGTGGCGCCGTCATACCGCATGGAGCCCTTGCCTGGGGAGCGCTGGCAGACTGCGCGTGCACAAAGCGCCCTTGAGGAGGCGCTGGCCGCAAAGCTGTACGATGTGTGCTACTCAGGCTCGGAGGCTGGGCCGCTGGCGCGGGAGCTCTGCGACCAGGTGCGCCTGCGCCTGCGTGAGTTGAGCCCTCCACGCTACAAGCTAGTGTGCAGCGTGGTGCTGGGGCCTCGCGCTGGCCAGGACGTGCGCGTGGTGAGCCGCGCGCTGTGGGACACGACACGCGACGGGCTGGCCTCAGCCACCTTCACCAACGCCTCGCTCTTCGCTGTGGCCATAGTCCACGGGCTCTATTGTGAGTGAGGAGGTCTCCAAGTTCTGCAAAAACGGTTTATTTTCCCAGGAGGAGGCCCTCCCCGGGGCTCCTATCCCAATAAATAAACGTCTGTTAATAAATAAAAGTGGTCTATAAATATAATGCCCCCTAGCTGGGGGCTAAGGCTCAGGCTTTTCTTGGAGAAGGGACAGGCACGGGCCAGGACAGGCAGCCACCAACCCCAGTAAAGCTGGTCCCTGATTCCCTGCGGTATTCAGCCCAGAGCCCCCAGTGAGGCACCAAAGGGAGGGGGAGGGCCACAAAGGCAAGGGTCCAGGCCTCACAGGCACAGGCCTCAGGACTGAGGGCTTGGGTCAAGGCCTGCTCTGCAGGTTGGACCCTAGGCAGGACTGCGGTCCCGGAGCAGGTGCAGAGCATAGCAGAGCCGTTGCCGTAGGTCTGGGGAGCAGCCCAGCTGCCGAAGGTGGGAAGCAAGGTAAGTACAAGCACTGCGATTTCGGGACACAAAAGTCACAAGGAGAGGCTCCCAGCCACTGAGGATCAGCTTGGTGTGGTCCCCATAGAAGTTCACCTGTGCACAGGAGGGCAGCATGATCAGGGCCGCAGCTCCAGGACCAGTCTCTTTCCCAGCGCCCTGGGTCTCCCAAACCTTCCCCCCAATGCTAGGAGTGGCTCTTACCTGGACAGTGCCATCACTAAACACCATGAGTAGGGCCTGATCAGTCTTGACCCACTGCAGCAGCAATGGGGGGGCAGGCACCTCCACCTCTTCCACACTGGGCAGATCTCCACCCTGCGGGCAGGTGCAGGTCACTGGTCTCACATGAATCAGGTTCCCTCTCCACTGATGCCTCCCTTAGAGGTCTAGCCTCTAGCTTTGAGTATACCTCCCTACCCCCTAAAGGGGAATGGGAAGAGATCAGGATGTGTAAGCCCACCATGTGCCTCACCCCAACTCACACACCTTCATGAGGTGCTGTTCCATATAGGTGGCAAAATACCGCAGGACACCCAGCTGAGGCTGCAGGGCCCGGGGCACAGTGCCCACAGAGAAGGAGAAGTGCTTTGTGCTGGTGGGGTTGTAGTGCACAGTCCTGGGGGCAGAGGGCAGAGGTCAGAGGAAGCCCTGCGCCAGCGCCCCTCCCCTGAGAGACCTCAAGCCCCTGAGCCCAGAAGCACAGACAAGGCACCCCACAACAGCACTTACTTTCTATTGGCTGACAGGGCCATGTGTGTGCCATCATTGAAGAGCACAGCCACACGGCGGCTGGACAGTTGATACCCAAAGCCAAACTTGTTGGAGTAGTCAACCCACTTGCTGACCCACACCAGAGGCTCTGGCTGTGCCAGGGGGGCCGGGTTCTGTTCCGCTGTCATGGGAAAGGAGGCAGTGAAGACCTGTTCCTGGCCTGCCAGCCAAATAACTCCCATCATCATTCCAACGACCTGGACCCCAGCCTTACCTGGAGGCATGAAAGCCACACAGTTTCTCAGAGCACAGAGGGCTGACTCCACCACTGTGGCCACAGTTGGACCTTCTTCAAACCCTGAAGGCAACAGGGCACTGGGAGTTAAGCCTTAGTCCCCTTGGACCCAGGCCATGTCCCTCTGCCCACTCCCTTCATCTGGGACTGGGTCTCAGCCCCAGCAACCTCTAGCACCTCTCATCCTCCCTGGCTCCTCACCATCTCCACTGCTTGCCAGCGTCCCACGGGGTGAGCTGTCTTCAGGTGCTGTCTCTACCAGGCTGACAGGGGCTGGACCAGAGGCTGCTGGAGCCTGGGGTGTTGGGGAGGGAAAGGGAGTACGATGAGCCCTGAAATACAGTTCCTTGGGATCCCATGACCCAGCCCTGTCCTGGCTCCCAGGGCACCCCAGGTCAGCCTCACCTGGCTAATGAGACACAGCCAATTAGGCTACCACGAGGCTGGATGCTTTACCAGCCTCTTTTATCCTGGGCTTCCCACAGCTACAAGAGTGGGGTGAGTCAAGGGACATTGTCCACGTGAGCACCCACCTCAGGCCTGGCATCCTGTTGGCCAAGGGATGTCCGCACGAGGCCGCTCACCAAACAGGAGACCTCGTCCCGCTCCTCAGGATGGTTCTTGCCTTGCGGGGGCAGGGGGTTAGGGAGATATAGCCCTCAGTGTCTTGCTCTGCCCAGGCCCCCTGCTTCCCACAGGGATGACACAGAGATAGGCACACCCAAGTGCTCGTACAACACATGCTCTCCCTAGGATGTTCACAGGTACCACACATGTGTAACAGCCCCTTACTCTATACCCACAACCCACTGACACCCCAGACTCACTCTTGTTCTTCTTCCTGCCAAAGAGGCTCTTGGTAACCTTGGCAAAGAGACTCCTGGCCGGGTTGGGGGGTGTCAGGTCCGGGACAGTCATGCAGCTAGTGACAGGAAGCTTGTCAGGGGTGTAGCCCTGGAGAAGGGAGCCATGTGAGAAGAGACGAGAGGCTCCAGGGGTCCTCTCACTTGCCCCCATTCAATCTTCTGAGGACAGGTAGACTGGACTTTGGTGTCTAGTGAGCCACAGACCTTGGTAAAGAAGTCATGGCGCAAGATCTGGTCGATCGAGGGGCGGTCTCGGGGCGAGGCCCGTAGAATGGCAGTCAGGAGCTGCCGGGCAGGCAGTGAAAGGCTAGCAGGCAGCGTGTAGTGAACCTGCTTGATGCAGCGGTATGTCTCCTTCAGGTCAGCTGTCTCAAAGGGGGGGCTCCCACACAGCAGTGTATACCTGTGGGACAGAGGAAAGAGGTCAGGAGTAAAGTGGAGGGTATGCCCCACCCTTCCACCTACCTGTCTGCCTCTGTCCCGGGACTCACATGACACAGCCCAGCGACCACACATCTGCCTCGGGGCCATGGCCCTGTCTCAGCAACACTTCTGGAGCCACATAGTTGGGGGTGCCACAGATGGTCCTGAAAGGGGGCAAGGAGGAGGGGAAGGCTCAGCCCCAGCTCTGCAGTCCCCCTATCCCTGCCCCCGCTGTGAGTCCAGACAAAGCAGCTGCCTGTCACCAAAGGCAAGAGAGCTTCTGCTTGTCCTGGGACAATGGATGCTGGGTATAGCAGCTGAGTCCCTGCCCACCCGCCTGGCCCAGCTGCTCAGCTGCTCTGCAGGACAGGGGGAGCCCCTGACCCTTCTCCAGGGTCAACATAGAGGGCCCATCACTGATTCCTCCTCCCCCTGCTGCCGTCTGTCAGGCACCCATACAGGCTGTCACCTCCCACGGTCTGTGCTACACACACACCAACACCAGCTGTCACATTCCCCCATAAGCACTCATCTCCCACATGTTATCTGTGTCATGCACACCCAGTCGTCGTGGCCATATCAGGGTCTTCTTATATACCTACCGGGTGTCACATTCTGCCATTCCCATACTCTGTCTCTCTCCCACACACACAGATACACACACTGCCTGTGGCACCTTCCCCTTGTCCACTCACAGGGTCAGTCAGACACCTTCAAGAACCCTTACACCTCCATCTGTCTCAGGAAGTCAGAGTCATCTACCCCATCTGTGTCACACACCCATAGGGCCCTCACCCCCACTGCCAGTCCCAGTAACCCAGGCTGCCACCTCCACCTTCATATGTAATCAGCTCATCACCCCCTTCCCCATCTATCATATGCACACATCAGGCAGTCACCTTGCCTCCTACACACACACACTCACTGTCGCACACATCATCTGTGTCACATATAGATCGAGGCCACTCATCTCGACACTCACTTCTTCCTCTGCTCTGGGGGCTCCAACCGGGCAGCCAGTCCAAAATCCCCCACCTTCAGCTCCATGTTCTCAGTGATGAAAAAATTTCCTGGATGGTGGAAGAGAGATGTGTCAGACTCCTTCCTGCCTCCCAACCCTTCCCACCCTCCTATCCTGCTGGCCATGGAGTCTCACCCAGCTTGAGATCCCGGTGCAAGATCCCCCGCTGGTGCAGGTACTTGAGGCCTGAAAGGATCTGCCTTAGGTAGTAACGCACCTCTGGCTCCAAAAGGGTGTGTCGGGCCTTCCAGATGTGGGCTAGGGACTGGGGAGAGCCACTGTCTCAGTCCCTGGCCCTCCCTGCCTGACCCTTCCCCCATCCGTGCTCCCTGAGGAAGAGACAGGGCCCCAGCTTTGGGTTTTAAGGTCCCTTTTCCTGCCCCATCTCCACCTGCATCACTTCCCCTCACCTTTCGGCTGCACAGCTCCAGGAAAATGTATATGTTGTCAGCATCCTCAAAGTGGTGTGAGAAACGCACGATGTGGCGGTGCTGCAGATCTCGGTGCAGCTCAATCTCGTTTAGGATCTGCGATGGGGGCACGGAAGGTTGTCATGCTTCAAGGGTCCCCGCCCTCCCACCACCACCACCACCACCACCACCACCACCACCACCACCACCACCCTGCGTCCTCCGGCCAGGACGCACCTTCTCGCGCTGATGCGGCTTGGCGACGCGGCTCTGCGGGATGACTTTGACCGCGTAGGCGCTGCCAGTCTCTGTGTCAGTGGCCTCGTAGCAGCGAGCGAAGCCCCCCTATAAGGAGAGGGCATCAGACACGGCGCTCACAGGGTGTCCGGGTCTGGCCCGAACACTTCCTGGAGCCGGGGACAAGCGCCCCCGCCAGGCCCGGCGCCGGAAAAAAGGACGGCGAGGACCCTCTTCCCTGTCAGCATCACCTCCCGGGCAGCCGCCAGCCCACCTTGCCCAACAGGCGGCCTTTGAAGTAGGTGCGGCCGCTGCGCGGGTCCGTGATGAGACGCCCAGGGTCCGGCGCCGGTGCCCCGGCCAGCACCTCCAGCTCAGGTCCCGGCACCGCACTTCGAGGCGGCCCGGGCCCGGCGGGGGACGAGGGCGGGGCGGCAGCGCGCGGGAAGGGGCGCTGGGACAGGAAGCCGGCGGCGGGCTCCATGCGGCGGCGCGTCGCAGCGCGGGCGCGGCTCGGTCTCGGTTCCGCCCGGCCAGGGCCGCGCGTGGGCGCTGCCTGGATTCGCTACACTGCGCTGGCGCCCGAGGGAGCCCGGCGTTTTTATCAATGAACGCCGGCCCCCTTCCCCGTGTCCCGTCACCAGGAGCCCCGCCCCCTTCCTGGCGGCGAGTCACCGGGAAGCCTCGCCCCTTCTCGGGCTTACGTCAACAAGAAGCTCCGCCTCCCACCCCACACACCTCGACGCCCCGCCTCCTGCTCACGCTTTAAAGGCACAGCCATACTGCTAGTCACCTACTGTGCCGGCGCGCCCCGGCTGTGGGGCCTGTTTCTCCGCCCCCCACCCACCCCGCCCCTGAGAACTTTGAGCCCCCTAATGGGGGCTACTTTCTTCTCCCATCCTTCGGGGCGTATGCTGAAGTCCGAGTGGGAGCCCGGCACCTAGGCCGTCTCCCCAGCAACTGGACCAGCGTTCCAGGCGGAAGGGGAGAGGCAGGGGTGGCGCTCGTTTTCGCCGGGGCGCTTCACCAATACTCCCCTTTCAGGCACGAGATGGTGAGCGCGTCCGGCGCCCTCGGTCGGAGCCTCCAGGACTAGCTCAGTGCTGGCCCCTTTAGGAACCGAGAGGGATTGCACACTCCCGAGCCCGACTTGCCAGGCCCAGGGGCAGCTATGCTGCGCTTTGGGTTGGGCTGGGTATCCCAAGCCTTTACCATGCACCGCGTCACATCATCTGCTACCCATGTCCACACTCTTGAGGGACGAATCCCAGGCTCCAGCAGGGTTCCTTATTCCCTTCCCCTGAAAACACCCATTGTCCTGGTTCAGTAACCAGAAAGCCAAAAAGTTAAGAAAGGGGAACTCACCTTTCTCAGATGCTAGCGATGGGCAACTGGGCAGCTGGTGCCAGCACCATCTGGACCCTTAGACACCTACTCAATGCTCATCTTTCCAGGGCCAGAGACAAATGTGGGGTCTTAACCTCTCTGGCGTGTTTGTCACAGGATCATCAACCTCTGGCTTTGTAGTCCCTCTCACCTCCCTGCCCTCACACTGAACCATCCAATCAATAACTCATGAATAAGCCATTCGGTCCCCAAAGACTCAGTGAAAATACCAGCACACGGTTCGAATAAGACTGGCCAAGGTTGCAGCCCTCATTTATTTAACATTCTGCTTGATGGAAACAGACAATGTTGTTGTTGTTAGGTGCTCTCCAGTCAGATCCAACTCATAGCAACCCTATGTACAACAGCACGAAACACTGCCCGGTCCTGCACCATCCTCACAATCGTTGTTATGCTTGAGCCCATTGTTGCAGCCACTGTGTTAATCCATCTTGTTGAGGGCCTTCCCCTTTATCGATGACCCTCTACCAAGCATGATGTTTTTCTCCAGGGACTGATCCCTCCTTATAACATGTCCAAAGTACGTGAGACTCATTCTTGGCATCCTTGCTTCTAAGGAGCATTCTGGTTGTGCTTCTTCTAAGACAGGTTTGTTTGTTCTTCCGGCAGTTCATTGTATATTCAATATTCTTCACCAACACCACAATTCAAAGGCATCAATTCTTTGGTCTCCCTTATTCATTGTCCAGCCTTCACATGCATATGAGGCAACTGAAAACACCATGGCTTGGGTCAGGCACACCTTAGCCCTCAAAGTGACATTTTTGCTTCTTACCACGTTAAAGAAGCCTTTTGCAGCAGATTTACCCAATTATCAGTACAATGCATCCTTTGATCTCTTGACTGCTGCTTCCGTGAGTGTTGGTTGTGGATCCAAGTAATACAAAATCCTTGATAACTTCAATCTTTTTTGCTTATTGGTCCAGTTGTGAGGATTTTTGTTTTCTTTATGTTGAGGTGTAATCCATACTGAAGGCTGGAGTCTTTGATCTTCATCAGTAAGTGCTTCAAGTCCTCTACACTTCAGCAAGCAAAGTTATTTCATCTGCATAATGCAGGTTGTTAATGTCTCCCTCCAATCCTAATGCCCCTTCTTCTTCATATGGTCCACCTTCTACAGATTATGTGCTCAGCATACAGATTGAATAAATATGGTGAAAGGATACAACCCTTACAAACCTTTCTTGACTTTAAACCACAAAGTATCCCTTTGTCCTGTTTGAATGACTGCCTCTTGATCTATGTACAGGCTCCTCACGAGCACAGTTAAGGGTTCTGAAATTACCAGTCTTTGCAATGTTATCCATTATTTGTTATGATCCACACAGTTGAATGCCTTTGCATAGTCAATAAAACACAGGTACACATCTCTCTGGTGTTCTCTGCTTTCAGCCAGGATCCATCAGCAATGGTATCCCTGGTTCCACATCCTCTTCTAAATCTGGCTTCAATTTCTGGCAGTTCTTTGTTGATGTACTCCCGCAGCTGCTTTTGAATAATCTTCAGCAAAATTTTACTTGAGTGTGATATTAATAATATTATTCAATAATTTCCTTATTCAGTTGGACCACTTTTCTTTGGAATAGGCATAAATATGGACCTCTTCCAGTCAGTTGGCCGGGTAACTGTCTTCCAAATTTCTTGGCATAGACGAGTGCGCACTTCCAACACTAAATCTGTTTGTTGAAATGATTCAGTTGCTATTCTGTCAATTCCTGGAGCCTTGTTTTTTGCCAGTGCCTTCAGTGCAGCTTGGTCCTCTTCCTTCAGGACCATTGGTTCCTGATCATATGCTACCTCCTGAAATGGTTGAATGTTGACCAATTCTTTTTGGTATAGTGACTCTGTGTATTCCTTCCATTTTCTTTTGATGATTCCTGTGTTGTTTAATATTTTCCTTGTAGAATCCTTCAACATGCAATTCGAGGCTTGAATATTTTCTTCAGTTCTTTCAGCTTGAGAAATACCAAGTGTGTTCTTTCCTTTTGGTTTTCTAACTCCAGTTCTTTGCACATGTCATTACAGTACTTTACTTTGTCATCTCGAGCTGCCCTTTGAAATCTTCTGTTCAGCTCTTTTACTTCATTTCTTCCATTTGCTTTAGTGATGTTCAAGAGCAAGTTTCAGAGTCTCTTCTGACATCCATTTTGTTCTTTTCTTTCTTTCCTGTCTTTTGAATGGCCTCTTGCTTCCTTCATGTATGATGTCCTTGATGTCATTCCACAACTTGTCTGGTCTTTGGTCATTAGTGTTCGACACATCAAATCTATTCTTGAGATGATTTCTAAATTCAGATGGGATATACTCAAGGTCATTTCTAATTTTCTCCAGCTTTGAACTTGCATATGAGCAGCTGATGGTCTGTTCCGCAGTCAGCCCCTGGCGTTGTTCTGACTGATGATATTGAGCTTTTCCATCATCTCTTTCCCCAGATGTAGTCGATTTGATTCCTGTGTATTCCATCTGGTGAGGCCCACATGTACAGTCATCATTTATGTTGCTGAAAAAAGGTATTTGCAATGAAGAAGTCATTGGTCTTGCAAAATTCTATCATGTGACCTCTGATATAATTTCTGTCACCAAGGCCATATTTTCCAACTATCAATCCTTCTTTTTTGTTTCCACTTTTCAATCACCAGTAATTACCAATGCATCCTGATTGCATGTTTGATCAATTTCAGAGTGAAGAAGTTTGTAAAAATCTTCAGTTTCTTCATCTTTGACCTTAGTGGTGGGTGTATAAATTTGAATAATTGTCATATTAACTGGTTGGTCTTCCTCGTAGGCGTATGGATATTATCCTATCACTGACAGCATTGTACTTCAGAATAGATCTTAAAATGTTCTTTTTGACAATGAATGCAGTGTCTTTACTCTTCAAGTTGTCATTCAGCATAGTAGACCATATATATCATTGTCCAATTTGAAATGGCCAAGACCAGTCCATTTCAGTTCACTAATGCCTAGGATATCAATGTTTCTGTGTTCCATTTCTTTTTTGATGATCTCCAATTTTCCTAGATTCATACTTAGTACATTCCACATTCCAGTTATTAATGGATGTTTGCAGCTGTTTCTTCTCATTTTGAGTTGTGCCACACAGGAAATGAAGGTCCTGAAAGCTTGACTCCATCCATGTCAGTAAGGTCGACTCACTTTGACGAGGCAGCTCTTCCCCAGTCGTCCTTTTAGTGCCTTCCAACCTGAGGGACTCATCATCTGGCACTATATCAAACAATGTTCCGCTGCTATTCATAAGGTTTTCACTGGCTAATTCTTTTCAGACGTAGACCACCAGGTGTTTCTTCCCAGCCTGTCTTAGTCTGGAAGCTCAGCTGAAACCTGTACACCATGGGTGACCCTGCTGGTATTTGAATACTGGTGGCATAGCTTCTAGCATCACAGCAACATGCTAGCCCCCATAATACGACAAACTGACAGACACGTGGGGAAAACAGACAATAGGAAAGTACATAAATAAGGTAATTGGAGACTGTGAAAAGTCCTATTAAGGAAGTAAACAGGTGAGTAACTGAAGAGCTTCCTTTAGAAAGAGTAGCCAGGAAAGTCAACAAATATTTATTGAACATCCATTTTCTGTCAGTTTTATCTCCCAAATGTCTCTGAAATCTATCCATTTTGATCCATCATCCCCCCGTACACCCTGGTGTGGGTTACAATCTCTCTCATGGGAATTTTTCCCACAGTGCCTTGCTAATCTTATCTCCATTTCATCCTCCCTCTAAACAAATGTCAGAGGGATTTCACCTAATCCCTTATCATACCTACAAGAGCCTACTTCTCCAACCTTGCCCTTCCTGGCCACTGAAGGGAGACCCCAAACAGCCTGATATGTGGGGAAATACTAGAAGCTCAGGATGAGTTAGGGGGAAATAAGGCATGAGGGTGGGCAGGAAGGCCTTAAGCACCATGCTCAGGAGTTTGGTCTTTATCCTGCAGGTCAGCAATTTTCCAGGGGCAGATAATAGTGGTGGGGCCAGAAAGGACGTACCTCCAGAGGAAATGGGGCTGAGGCATGAGTAGTTGAAAAAGCATTGTTATGAATTGAATTGTGTTCCCAAAAAACACATGTTGTAAATCTTAACCTATGCATTTGTGGATGTAATCCTATTTGGAAATAGGGTTCTTTATTATGTTAATGAGGCTATGTCAATGTAGGGCATGTCTTCAATCAATCACTTTCGAGATTTAAAAGAGCAAATTAGGCACAGAAGAAAGCAGACACAGGGTGAAGAGCTATACTATCTGAAGTCTACGAAGGCAGACCAGTCTACAAGCCCAGGAACTCCAAGAATTATTGGCTACAGAAACTAAGACAAGGATTTTCCCCCAGAGTAAACAGAAAGAGAGACTTCCCCTAGAGCCAGCAGCCTGAATTCAGACTTCTAGCCTCATAGAAGATCTACCCTGAAGTACAACACCGTCAGTGATAAAATAATATCCATATGCCTACAAAGAAGACCAGTTAACATAACTATTATTCAAATTTATGCACCAACCACTAATACCAAAGATGAGGAAATAGAAGTTTACCAACTTCAGCAGTCTGAAATCGATCAAACATCCAATCAAGACTTGTTGATAATTACTGGTGATTGGAATGTGAAAGTTGGAAACAAAAAAAAATGGGTTGGTAATTAGAAAATATGGCCTTGGTGATAGAAAGATGGAGATCTCATGGTAGAATTTTCCAAGACCATCGACTTCTTCACTGCAAATACCTTTTTTCAACAACATAAATGGCAACTGTACATGTAGATCTCACCCGATGGAAAACACGGGAATAAAAACTGACTACATCTGTGGGAAGAGATGATGGAGAAGCTCAATATCGTCAGTCAAAACAAAGCCAGGGCCAAGGGCAGAAAAGATCATCGGTTGCTTATATGCAAGTTTCAGTTGAAGCTGAAGAAAACTAAAACAAGTCCACAAGAATTAAAACACGACCTTGAGTATATTCCACCTGAATTTGGAGACCATCTCAACAATAGATTTTACGCATTGAACACCATAACTGAAGACCAGATGGTGTTGTAGGATGACTTCAAGGACATCATGCGTGAAGAAAGCAAAAGGTCATTAAAAAGACAAGAAAGAAAGAAAAGACCAAAACCAGTGTCAGAAGAGACTCCGAAACTTGCTCTTGAATGCAGAGTAGCTAAAGTGAATGGGAGAAATGATCACGTAAAAGGGCTGAACGGAAGATTTTGAAGAGCAACCAGAGAAGACAAAGTAAAGTATTATAATGAAATGTGCAAAGACCTGGAGTTAGAAAACCAAAAGGAAAGAACACGTTTGGCATTTCTCAAGCTGAGAGAACTGAAGAAAAAATTCAAGCCTCAAGTTGCAATGTTGAAGGATTTTACAAGGAAAATATTAAACAACACAGGAGTCATCAAAATAAGATGGAAGGAATACACGGAGTCACTATACCAAAAAGAATTGGTCAACATTCAACCATTTCAGGAGGTAGCATATGATCAGGAACCAATGGTCCTGAAGGAAGAGGACCAAGCTGCACTGAAGGCACTGGCAAAAAACAAGGCTCCAGGAATTGACAGGATACCAACTGAAATGTTTCAACAAACAGATGCAGTCCTGAAAACACTCACTCATTTATGCCAAGAAATTTGGAAGACAGGTACCTGGTCAACCAACTGGAAGAGATTCACATTTGTGCCCATTCCAAAGAAAGGTGATCCAACAGGAGGTGGAATTTATCAAACGATATCATTAATATCACATGCAAATAAAATTTTGCTGAAGATAATTAAAAAATGCATGCAGCAACAAGTCATGGTTGAATTATGTCCCCCCAAAAATGTGTGTATCAATTTGGTTGGGCCATGATTTCTAGTATTCTGTGGTTGTCCTCCATTTTGTGATTGTAATTTTATGTTAAAGAGGATTAGGGTGGGATTGTAACGCCCTTACCAGGCCACATTCCTGATCCAATGTAAAAAGAGTTTCCCTGGGGTGTGGCCTGCACCACCTTTTATCTCTCAAGAGATAAAAAGAAAGGGAAGATAGCAGAAAGGGGGAACTCATACCACCAAGAAAGCAGTGCAGTCTGGAGAAAAGCTCATCCTTTGGACCTGTCGTCCCTGCACAGAGAAGCTCCTAGTCTGGGGGAAGATTAATGAGAAGGCCGACAGAGATAGAAAGCCTTCCCCTGGAGCTAACACCCTGAATTTAGCCTATTTTATTAAAAAAAAAAAAAAAAACTTTTTTTTTTTTTTCTTTACTGTGAGAAAATAAACTTCTCTTTGTTAAAGCCATCCACTTCCGGTATTTCTGTTATAGCAGTACTAGATAACCAAAACACAGTACATCAACAGGAACTGCCAGAAATTCAAGCCAGATTCAGAAGAGGACATGGAATGAGGGATATCATTGCAGATATCAGATGGATCTTGGCCAAAAGCAGAAAAATGTTTACCTGTGTTTTATTAACTATGCAAAGGCTTTCGACTATTGGGATCATAGCAAATTATGGAAAACACTGGGAAGAATGGGAATTCCAGAACAGTTAACTGTGCTCATGAGGAACCTGTGCTTAGACCAAGAGGCAGTCTTTTGAACAGAACAAGCAGATACTGAGTGGTTTAAAGTCAAAAAAGGTGTTTGTCAGGGTTGTATCCTTTCACCATAACTATTCAATCTGTATAATGAGCAAATAATCTGAGAAGCTGGACTATATGAAGAAGAACAGGATGTTGGTATTGGAGGAAGACTCATTAACAACCTGTGCTATGCAGATGACACAACCTTGCTTGCTGAAAGCAAAGAAGATTTGAAGCACTTACTGATGAAGATCAAAGACCCAGAGCCTTCAGTATGGATTATACCTCAACATAAAGAAAACAAAAATTCTCACAAATGGACCAATAGGCAACACTATAATAAACAGAGAAAAGATTGAAGTTGTCAAGGATTTCATTGTTCTTGGATCCACAATCAATGCCCATGGAAGCAGCAGTCAAGAAATCAAAGATGCATTGCATTGGACAAGTCTCCTGCAAAAGACCTCTTTAAAGAGTTCAAAAGCAAAAATGTCACTTTGAGGACAAAGGAGCACCTGACCCAAACCATGATATTTTCAACAGCCTCATATGCATGTGAAACCTGGACAATGAATAAGGAAGGCAAAACTGATGCCTTTGATTATGGTGTTGGAGAAGAATGTTGAGTAAAGCATGGACTGCCAGGGGAACGAACAAGTCTGTCTTGGAAGTAGTACAACCAGAGTGCTCCTTGGAAGCAAGGATGGCAAGACTCCTTCTCACATACTTTGGACATGTTATCAGGAGGGACCAATCCCTGGAGAAGAATGTCATGCTTGGTAAGATAGAGTCAGCAAAAAAGAAGAAGACCCTCAACGAGATGGATTGACACAGTGGCTGCAACAATAGGCTCACACATAGCAACAATTGCGAGGATGGCGCAGGAGTGGGCAGTGTTCTGGTGTGGATTGGGTCACTATGAGTCAGAACTGACTCGACAGCACCTAACAACAACAACAAGCCACCTAAATTGAGAAAATAAATTTCTGTTTGTTAAAGCTAGCCACTTGTCGTATTTCTGTTATAGCAGCACTTAGAAAATAAGACAAGCAAATTCACTTTTATATTTGGAAAATAAAGCAAAATGTCTCAATTTTAAGGCAAAGTTTAGCAAGATTCAACAAACTCTTTTGGCTGAGGTGATTGATGATCTGAAGATCTGCTACCTACAATTTCAGAGCCTCACTGGCCAGCTCAGAATCCTATGTTCCCAAGCCTAGAAAATACACTTCTCCACAGTCAAGGTCCCAGCCCACTGAGGGGACTTGTTTAGGTTTTGCCGCAACCATATCTAGCAATACTGAGCCACTTGTACGTTGGAAGTCACAGAACTGCTGTCCTCTTGCTCCAAGGTCTGCCCTCTGTGGGGCGTGGTTCCCAGGACAAGAGCACAGTTATCCCCAAAAGACTTCCAAAATTCCTACCTAGAGCAATGACAAATTGCTTCTTTTCCAGCCTTGAGACTTCCATCAATGTTCCAAAGGCCCTTAGGCTCAGTTTTAGCCAGAGATCTACTATGGCAGCTTATCAAGGGCTTCCTCTCCTGTGATGGTTAAGATCGTGTGTCTACTTGGCTGGGCCATGATTCTCAGAGTTTTGGGAGTTGTATAATGTTGTGATCACATCCCTGTTGAAATTTGATATGTGACCTCCCCCACAATGGAATCTGCTGAGTGGTACCAGTGGGGGCAGAGCTTGTGGCACCTCGCTGCCCCACAGCCTTCATCTCTCTGCTCTACGCTATTTCCTTCCTGCCCACCTTGCCAAGGTTTTTGGCTTGTTCTGGACCCTGCAGGTGCCTCTTGTCATCTGACTCCAATTCTTGGGACTTGAGCTAGCAGCTTACCTGTCGATCTTGGGATTCATCGATCTTCACAGCCTGTGAGCAAGAGTCCTGCTCTCTGACCTGCTGATCTTGGGTTCGCCAGCTCCTGCAGCTACGTGAATCACGAGAAGCCTTTCAGTCTTGCCTACCTATCTTGGGGTTCATCAGCCTTCACAGCCTGTGAGCAAGAGTCCTGCTCCCTGACGTGCCGAACTTGGGTTTGCCAGCCCCTGACGTTATGTGAATCAGGAGAAACCTCTATCCTGATCCATGGAGTTGGGAATTCCAGCCTCTACAATCTCGTGAGCTGTTTCCTTGATATAAATCTCTCTCTCTCTATATATGTATACACTTTACTGGGTTTGCTTCTCTAGAGAACCCAGCCTAAGACACCTCCCTAAGCAGCCTTGGCCAGAAGAAAGCTGGTTCCTAGAGCAGATACAAGGACAAGCTCAGCCATGGAGCCAGTTGTTCATTCTTTCACTAACGTTTTCCTGAGTAGCCACTATGTGTTAGATCCTGTGCTAGACCCTGGGGAGACCCACGGGTACGGACAACTACACTGTACTGTAATTGATGTTATATGGCAAAGGGGGTGTGTTGTGGGGGTGGCCTATAGGAGTGGGAGTGGGATCTCACCCTGCTTGGCCAAGATTTCTAAGCTGAGACATAAGACTTAGAAAAGTGTTCCCAAGGAGGGAACAGTGTGCTCCTTGAGGCCTGAAGTGAGAGCTCTCGGCTCTTGGAAGAACTGAAACTTCAGAGTAGCTGGAGGAGAAGGAGGATGGGACCCTGGAACAGTTCAGGAGTCATAACCCAAAAGGCCTTGCAAGGTATGTGGATGAGTCTAAGGTCCACTTACGCCTTCCCCAATTTGCAATATAGCCTGGGAGAGGGTTCCGGGAAGTGTCAAGGGGACCGACTCAATGAGAGAGGAAGAGGATTTGTCCTCCAGGCCCTGTTTGCTAGCTCCTCCTACCCAAAACTGAGAATCTCCTGCCAAGCCTATAAGTGAAGTCTAAAGCTAGATTCTCCTCCCCTCCCGGGCCTGGGATTTAAGGCTGAGCTAGGTTATCTGACACGTGCTTGTGTTAACTCTCTAATTCCTGCCGTGGAGGACATTGGCCAGGGGTATTGTAGTGGGCTGAATTGTTGTTGTTAGGTGCTGTCGAGTCAGTTCCAACTCATAGGTACCCTATGTACGACAGAATGAAACATTGCCTGGTCCTGTGCCATCCTTACAGTCAGCTTCAACTTGAACTTGCATATGAGCAATTGATGGTCTGTTCCGTAACTGGCCCCTGAACTTGTTCTGACAGATAATATTGAGCTTCTCCATTGTCTCTTTGCACAGACCCAGGCTGGGCTAAGAGCCTACTCCCATGTCCCGTTTCCTGTCTGCCCTTTTTTTTTAAATTAAGGTAAAAATATACTAAACATTTGCCAATTCAACAATTTTTAACCAAATAATTTAGTGACATTACATTATTCATGTTGTACAACCATTATCATCATCCTTTTCTGAATTATTCCACCAACATTAGCATTAACTCCAAAACCTGTCACCTTCAAGTCCATTCTGACTCACAGTGATCCTATAGGACAGAGAACTGCCCCATAGAGTTTCCAAGTAGCATCTAGTGGATTCAAACTGCTGACCTTTTGGTTAGCAGCTGTAGCACTTAACCGCTACACCACCAGGGTTTCCAGCATAAATTCAGTGCTCCCTAAATAAGAACTCCCCCTTTTTCCTTCCCTCCAACCTCTAATAGCTTTGGTTTCCACATATTTGCCCATGTTGTGTGAGATCATACAATATCTATCCTCATTTATTTAATTATGCTTTAGGTGAATGTTCATAGCTCAAGTTAGTTTCTCAAACAAGAATTTATACACCCATTGTTATATGACCCCAGGTGCTATCCCTGTAATGTGACAGCACACTTTTCCTTTCCACCCCAGATCTCCCCTGTCTGTTCAGCCAGCACCTATCTTTTTCTGACTTTTCATCTCATCTCTGGACAGGAGCTGCCCATTTAGTCTCGTGTATCTACTTGAACTAAGAAGCATATTCTTCACGAGTACCATTTTATGTCTTATAGTCCAGTCTAATCTTTGTCTGAAGAATTAGCTTCAGGAATGGTTTTAGTCCTGGGTTAACAGAGAGCCCAGGAGCCATATCTTCTGGGGTTCCTCCAGTCTCAGTCAGACCATTAAGTGTGGTCTTTTTACTAGAATATGAGTTCTGCATCCCACTTTTCTCCTGCCCTGTCAGGGCAGTCATTGTTAGTAGTCGGGCACCATCTAGTTCTTCTGGTCTAAGGCTGACGGAGTCGCTGGTTTACGTGGCCCTTTTTGTCTCTTGGGCTAATATCTTCCTTGTATCTTTGGTGTTCTCCATTCTCCTTTTCTCCAGGGGGGCTGGGACTAATGATGCATCTTCAATGGCCGCTCGCTAGCTTTTAAGATCCCAGACACCACTCACCAAAGTGGTATGCAAAATATTTTCTTAATAAACTTTGTTATGCCAATTCACCTAGGTGTCCCCTGAAACCATGGTCCCCAGACCCCTGCTTCTGCTACTCTGCCCCTCAAAGTGTTTGGTTGTGTTCAGGAAATTTTTTAGCATTTGGTTTAGTCCAGTTGTGCTGACTTCCCCTGTATTGTGTGCTGCCTTCCCCTGTATTGTGTGCTGCCTTCCCTTCGCCTAAAATAATTCTTCTCTACTATCTAGTTAGTGAATTCCCATCTTCCTCCCTCCCCACCTTGTACCATCTAAGAATGTTTTCTTCTGTGTTTAAAACTTTCCTTGAGTTCTTATAATAGTAGCTTCATACAATATTGGTCCTTTTGCGATTGACTAATTTCATTCACCTTAATGCCTTCCAGATTCATCCATACTATGTTTCATTGATTCATTGCTGTTCTTTATGGTAGTATTCCATTGTGTGAATATACCATAATTTGTTTATCCATTCGTCCATTGATGGGCACCTAGGTTGTTTCTACATTTTTGCTATTGTAAACAGTGCTGCAATGAACATGTGTGTGCATGTATCTGTTTGTGTGACGGTTCTTATTTCTCTAGAATATATTCCAAGGAGTGGAATTGCTGAATAGTACTTCTATTTCTAGCTTTTTAAGGAAGTGCCGTATCGATTTCCAAAGTGGTTGTACCATTTTACAGTCCCACCAGCAGTGTGTAAGTGTTCCAGTCTCTCCACAACCTCTCCAACATTTATTATTTTGTGCTTTTTGGATTAATGCTAGCCTTGTTGGGGTGAGATGGTATCTCATGGTAGCTTTGATTTGCATTTCTCTAATGGCTAATGACCATGAGCATTTCCTCATGTATCTGTTAGCTGCTTGAATGCCTTCTTTGGAGAAGTGCTTGTTCATATCCCAATATTTATCCTTTTGTAACTGATTAATTTCACTCAGCCTAATGTTTTCAAGGTTCATCCATGTTGTGGCATTTACCAGGACTTCATTTCTTTTCATGGCAGAGTAATATTGCATTGTATGTATACACCACATTTTGTTTATCCATTCATCTGTTGATGGATGTCTGCCCTTTTTTGAGGTCTACTGTCCTGTCTTCTTCCCTTGGGAGGCTAACAAGGTTCTTGAGCCCACCTCTGGGACTCAGGGAAGCAGGAGGGGGTCCTCCTGGATGCTGTAGTTTAAGGGCCTGACAGCCACCTCTGCCTCCTCCTTCTGTGTAACATATGCTAACTTTTAACGGATCTTACGTACCTGGCATGTACCAGGTGCTGGGCTAAGCATTTATCTTACTGATTCCTCACAGTAACCTTATGATGTGAATGTGATTACTATCCCCATTTTACAGACAAAGAAACTGAGACTCAGGGGGGTTAAGCAACTTGCTCAAGGTCACACACAGCTACCATGATCTGAACCCAAGACTGTCTGACTCCACTATTCATCACTGCCTGACTTTTCTGGGAGGGTCATTTGTTCCCTGTCCTTCGACCTGTCTTCCCCATACACTGTCCTTATCCCTCTTACTAGCCCTTTCTCCAACCCCTAAGATTCTCACAACTTTTACCCACTTTGAGGTTTTTTCAGCTCTCTGGGCCTCCATCCCACCAAGGGTGCTGTTGGGTCTCGTGTCCGTAGCTGTACATGTCCCACACTCCCTGCTCCCTTGGTAGCTCAGAGTCACGATTTCTTGATAGAAATTCAGGTTACAGAGGCCAAGGGAAGAGAGTCTTTCAAGAATAAGAGATACCAAGTTAGGTTAGGACTCAGGAGGGGTCATTGCATTCAGTAAGGACATCTCCAGCATGCTCTGTGGGTACAGCGGTAGCAGTGCCAAAGCTGGATAAGAGATGAGCTGTATTAATAGCTACATAAGCATTTAGTGCTTACCATGGGCTATTCTGGATTCCCTGTGTGGTCCAAATGGTTAACACACTCGGCTGCTAACTAAAAGGTTAGATGTCTGAGTTCGTCTCAGAAAAAAGTCCTGGTGATCTACTTCCCCAAAAGTAGCCATCGAAAACCTCATTGCGCACAGTTCTACTTTGACATAAGTGGAGTTGCCATGAGTCAGGGCTGACTTGACAGCTACTGGTTTCGATTTATGTGCTATTCTGACCACTTTACAAATATTAACTCATTCAATATTCACGACAACCCTATAACAGAGAGGTGAACGACTTGCCCAAGGTCACAAAGGTAGTATGTGGTGGAGTGGGATTAAAGAGTCTGGACAGTCTGGCTTCAGACTCCGTGTTGTTAACTCCCAGGCCATATACACAACTCTCAGCTGTGAGGAGGGGAGGGGGGCATTGAAGGGCAGGACCAGTAGAGGGAGAGGTGGGTGATGGAGCAGGATCAGGAGGGGTGGGGCAGGTATTTACAGGCTGAGTGAGTGGTTCCCTCTCCTGAACTGTAAATAGTGGGGACCTGCCAGCAGCGGGAATCAAGATAAGGTGACTCATGAGGGAGGGGCTTCAGGCCAAGCACCTTTATCAGTGGTTCTGTGGGAAATTCACAGCCCAGAGGTTCAGGGTGCTAGTAATGGGGAGCCAGGAGGGCCAGAGATGTGGGTAGGGCAGGGAATTGAAATGCAGCCAGCTGAGTTGCCCAGGGGCAGAGCAAGCTGTCAGAGAGAAGCTCCCAGGACAGCAAGATCTGAGCTCCCCTGCCCCAGGACCTGGTTTCCCAGGTACAAGAAAATCTTTAAGTGCTAAGCAGTCCTCCGGATCTAGGGAAACCACAGACCAGAGCTTGGGGAGGGGCTGCTGGCCTTGAGGGCCAAGGCCCCAGCTGGTGTCTCTCCCTTTCCAGGTCATCCTAGGTCTTCCTGACCCCAGGATACACAGAGCCCTCCTCTTTCCTCTTACTGACACCCTGCCTGGGCCTGGAGGGAGAACATATCTCTAGTCAGGCCCCAAGTTGGTTTCCAGATCTTGCTCTTCCTGGAAATCTTGCTCAAAAATGGGGGGAGTGGAACCACGTGTCTTTTAGATTAAACCCCATACCCCCCCAAAAGAAGTTGCCATCTAGTTGATTTTGACTCATAATGACCCTATAAGACAGAGTAGAACTGCCCCATAGAGTTTCCAAGGAGCGGCTGGTGGATTTGAACTGCTGACCTTCTGGTTAGCCGCAAAACACTTAACCATTAGGCCACCAGGGCTCCATATTTAGGTTAAAAGGGACCCCCCCAAAAAAGAAAAAAGGGCCTGACTGGTTTCAAGTCCTCCCCAGCTTTACGGAGATGAGTCAGATCAATCCCGCCCCCAGGGGCTGTTGGCCTGAAGGGGTAGTCTCCCTGTAAAGGGATCACAGACCAGTGTGAGGTGCTATGACAAGAGAGGAAGCCTGGAGGACTTTGAGAAGTGATCTGGGGAAGATCCTGGCAGGCTGTGTTGGAGTGATCTGAGGAAGATCCCGGAGGATGCTGTGTTGGAGCTGAACCTTGAAGGTTTAGTAAAAATGAGCTAGGCCAGAGGCTGGTGAGGGTGACGAGTGTGGAGGGTTATAAGTAGAGGGAGCTGAGAAGGCAGAAAGCGCACTGGAGGAGATCTGCCCAGGATGCCTGGGGTATGGTGGAGAGAAGCCAGGGTGCTCTCAGAGAACCTGGAGTATCCAACTTTAAAGCTGGGACCTGCAGTGTTTGGCCTGGGGACAAGCTGTAGGGCATCAGAGACAAGGTCTCTGCCTCCTTATATTTGAAGGGCTGTTCTGAGGAAAAGTGTCAGGCTGGTTCTGAATGGCCTGTAGATGGAAATTGAACGGAACAGATTCGGTTTTTCAGAGCACTGAATGCCTGCAGAAGGAGCCCTGGTGGCGTAATGGTTAGAGCACTCAGCTACAGCATGAACCCACCAGCTGCTCCGTGGGAGAAAGATGTGGTAGTCTGCTCCCATAAAGATTTACAGCCTTGATGGCATTAATCCAAAAAACACAAAATAATAAATGTTGGAGAGGCTGTGGAGAGACTGGAACACTTATACACTGCTGGTGGGAATGTAAAATGGTACAACCACTTTGGAAATAGATTTGGCGCTTCCTTAAAAAGCTAGAAATAGAAGTACCCTACGATCCAACAATCCCACTCCTTGGAATATATCCTAGAGAAGTAAGAGCTGTCACATGAACAGATATATACACACCCATATTTGTTGCAGCACTGTTTACGATAGCAAAGAGATGGAACCAACCAAGGTGACCATCAACAGATGAATGGATAAATTATAGTATATTCACACAAAGGAATACTGCGCATCGATAAAGAACAGTGATGAATCTGTGAAACATTTCACAACATGGAGGAATCTGGAAGGCATTATGCTGAGTGAAGTAGTCAGTTGCAAAAGGACAAATATAGTATGAGACCACTATTATAAGAACTCAAGAAAGAGCTTAAACAGAGAAGAATAAATTCTTCGACGGTTACGAGAGTGGGGAGGGAGGGAGAGAGGGGGTATTCACTAATTAGATAGTAGACAAGAACTAATTTAGGTGAAGGGAAGGACAACACAATACAGGAGAGGCCAGCACAACTGGACTAAACCAAAAGCAAAGAAGTTTCCTGACTAAACCGAATGACTCAAAGGCCAGCGTATCAGGGGCAGGGGTTTGGGGACCATGGCTTCAGGGGACATCTAGGTCAATTGGCATAATAAAATCTACTAAGAAAACATTCTGCACCCCATTTTGGATAGTGGCATCTGGGGTCAAGCGGCCATCTAAGATGCATCAGTTGGTCTCAACCCACATGGAGCAAAGGAGAATGAAGAACACCAAAGACACAAGGTAAGTATGAGCCCAAGAGTAAAAACGGGCCACATAAATCAGAGACTATACAGCCTGAGACCAGAAGAACTAGATGATGCCCGGCTACAACTGACTGATGACTGCCATGACAGGGAACACAACAAAGAATCCCTGAAGGAGCAGGAGAGCAGTACAATGCAGACCTCAAATTCTCATAAAAAGACCAGACCTAACGGTCTGACAGAGACTAGAAGGATCCCGGAGGTCATGGTCCCCAGACCTTCTGTTAGCCCAAGATTGGAACCATTCCCAAAGCCAACTCTTCAGACAGGGATTGGACTGGGCTATAAGACAGAAAATGATACTGGTGAGGAGTGAGCTTCTTGGATCAAGTAGACAAATAAGGCTACATGTGCAGCTCCTGTCTGGAGGGGAGATGTGAAGGCCGAGGGGGACAGAAGCTGGCTGAATGGACACAGAAATACAGGGTAGAGACAAGGAGAGCGCTGTCTCATTAAGCGGAGAGGAACTAGGAGTATATAACAAGGTGCACATAAGGTTTTGTATGGGAGACTGACTTGATTTGTAAACGTTCACCTAAAGCACAATAAAATTAAAAAAAAAAAAAGATTTACAGCCTTGGAAACCCTATGGGGCAGTTCTACTCTGTCCTATTAAGTTGCTATGAGTTGGAATCGACTCAACAGCAGCACCACATTTGGTTTTTTTTATTTTGGAATGCTTGCAAAGTCTTTCCGAATACTCACAAGTGCCCTGTGAGGTAGGTGTTAATTGATCCTGTTTGCAGATGAGGAAACTGAGGCTGAGAGAGAGAGAGAGAGAGATTAGGTAACTTACACAAGGCCATAGACAACTGGAAATCAAATCCAGGCTTGTCTGACTTCCAACCTGTACTCCTAACCATCTCACCACACTTCCTCACTTTAGGAACACTTGCAGGTTAGAAATACCCCACAGTGTCAGGAAGGTACTTCCCAAGAAATATCAGCTGCAGGACCACTAACTGCTCCTGGATTTTTGCAGAGGGACCTCAGGGGGGTGGGTATGAGCTACCTGGTTCTCTTTCCACTCTGATGTTCTTAATTCTTCCAGTGACTCTGGTATTATTTTCTCTGTTTGACAAATGAAGAAATTGAGGCCCAGCGGTGGAAGTGGCCACCCAAGATCCTGGGCAACCGTAAGAGTCAGCATGCTGGACACAGGGCTGAGAGGGTTCTGCATCCCTAGGCCTGTGTCCCCAGATCTGTGGCCTCGTCAGCCCTGCTGCATGGGGATGGGGAAGAGCCTGGCCAGGATCCCCAGGGCCTGGACTAAAAGTCTGGCAGTGTGGTCAGTGCACAGGGCTCTGGTCCTGGAGCTTAAGCCCTTATCAAGGTCCAATTTGGCCATTTCCAGCTTCTGAAGTTCATCAGCTCTAGCTTTGAATCCGGCCTCCAACATATCCTAGCTGTGTGATCACGGGTAATTTACCACTTGGAGCCTCAGCTGTGAAATGGGGATAATTCCTACCTCATGGGATTGTGACAAGGATTCCATGAGAGAATGATATAATAGTGCCCTTGGCACAGTGCCTGTCACTTAACAGTTTATCATGCATTTGCCGTCTCACCTGAAGCGTGGGACAGTAATTCCTGTCATCCTGGCCTCAAGGACATGGTGTTGTCAGTGTGAGTTGTGGGGTCAGTGGAGATGGCAGTTCTGCCACTCAAAGGCCAGCCCAGCCCTGCAGGAGTAGGGAGACACACCCAGTTCCCAGGACCAGGGAAGCTGGGGTGATAGCCTCAATCCATCAATGATAGCCTCAGTCCAGCCTAACTTTATGGACCCAGGAGGTACTTAAGTTTGTGAGGGTAAAGGCTAGCCCAGTTCTCCTTCAGTACAGGCTGCTGGCCAGAGCAGGTAGGCAGGTATGGAGGGTGGGGAGGGTGGGGAGGGGACAGTACCCTGGGCTTTGGGAGACCAGCTAACCAGCTTTGAGAGCAAGGCCCCAAGGGATAGTGGTGGGTCTGGGCTGGAGTTGGGTCTCTGTCCTCAGCAGTTCAGGGTCTGGTTGCTCCTAGCCCTGCAGGTGGAAGAGGAGCCTGGGAAGCCTCATGCAGAAGAGGGGGCATAATCTCAGCTCCCCTTGCCCAACCCCATCCTGGATTGATGCTTGTACCACTGAGTGGGGTGGCATAGGGGGGCAGGGAGAAGATGGAGATGTGTGTCACCTGCTTTGCAGCTTTCTCCCGCCCACTGCTCGGTCACTGACCCAGGGTGAAGGCTGGGGTGTACTGACCAAAGTTGAAGGGAGACTGCCTGGGGAACCAAGTGTGGGGATGGGAAGGCAAGCTAAGGAGAAGGCTTTCTGGAGAAAGGGATGGCCATGGGGGCAGCTCTTGTGACCTCCTGCCCCAGGCCCTCAGCACCATGACGGTTTCATACACCCTCAAAGTGGCAGAGGCCCGCTTTGGCGGCTTCTCTGCCCTACTTCTCCGCTGGAGGGGAAGCATCTACAAGCTCCTCTACAAGGAGTTCCTACTCTTTGTTGCCCTGTATGCTCTGCTCAGCATCACCTACCGGTAAGGCCACGGTCTCAGGGCTGGCGTGTGGGGAGCGAGGCTGCCCATCTCCCTCTAACCTAGGTCCACACCTGACCCTCCTCAGGCTGCTGCTGACCCAAGAGCAGAGGCAGGTGTACGCCCAGGTGGCACAGTACTGCAATCGCTCTGCAGACCTCATCCCCTTGTCCTTCGTACTGGGTAAGGCCTCCCTCTCCATTCTGCCCCGTATGCTCCCTACCATCTTCTCTGACCTTTGGGTTGGGTTGGCAGCTCTGAGGGTCAAAATTACCCCAGCGGCACAGCCTGGAGGTCAACCAGAGCAGGCACAGCAGGCCCAGGAGCTGCGCACCAGGCCCAGGATTTCAGATCCTGGACCTCTCTCCACAGAAGGCACAAGGCACCTGCTGGCCTCACAAACCTGCCCTGGGTACCAGAGGGGAGCTGAGAGGTGACACCTTCCCTACTCTCGTGGGAAAGAGTTAACCATTACCCCGCCGCCACTTCCCCTTCTGCCTGAGAAAGTTGACACACTTCCCTCCTCCTGGTCTGGCCCAGCAGGCGGGACCAGAGGAAGAGGTTGTCCCGGTGACAGCCAATGAGGCAGCGCACTAGAGTCGGAAAGTGTCCTTCCCCCTGCCTTTGCACTACCTGGTTTGGACTACGCTCTCTGGTTAGGGGGAAGGGACGCTCACTCCCAGGCCCTCCATCCTCCTTTCCTGTCCCATATATCCATGGCTGTCAACCAGGTTTCTATGTGACCATGGTGGTGAACCGTTGGTGGGCCCAATACACAAGCATCCCGCTGCCGGACCAGCTAATGTGCGTCATCTCGGCCAGCGTGCACGGCGTGGACCAGCGAGGCCGCCTGCTGCGCCGCACTCTCATCCGATACGCCAACCTGGCCTCAGTGCTGGTGCTGCGCTCGGTCAGCACCCGCGTGCGCAAGCGCTTTCCCACCATGGACCACGTGGTGGACGCAGGTGCGCGGCCGGGAGCCCCTGGGGGCCGGGCCCGTTGCCGGATGCCGGTGCTGCACACGGAAGCCCTGGGGCGGGCGGAGGCCAGGACTTGTCCCAGGAACTGTCCCGCGGGCCTCCTGGGGAAAGGAGGGCTGGCGTCCAGGGGGCGCTCCAGTGCGGCAAGTCCTGGGGCGGCCGGTGATACTGCAGAAAGGCTTCTTCGCTGGAGGCAGAGGATGAGTCTTTGCCCCACTCACTGTTCCCTCGCAGGTTTCATGTCCCAGGAAGAGAGAAAAAAGTTTGAGAGCCTGAAATCTGACTTCAACAAGTATTGGGTTCCCTGCGTCTGGTTCACCAACCTGGCGGCCCAGGCCCGCAAGGACGGGCGAATCCATGACGACATCGCTCTCTGCCTGCTCCTGGAAGTGAGTCAGCTAAGACCAGGCTCATCTGCCTTCTCCCTCTAGCTTTGTCAACTGGAGTAAGAATTTTAGTAGTTAACTCTTTAGGCTTGTGCCAGCTATGTGCCAAGTGCTGTGGAGGCACTGTGTCTGTGTTAACTCATTTAACCGTCACAACAGCTCTTAAAAAAAAAAAAATATTATGATCATCTCAGATGAGGAAACTGAGGCACAGGGTGGAAAAGAAACTTGTCCAAGTTACACAGCCAGTTAGTGGACCTAGGAGATTCATATCCAGACATTCTGGCTCTAAAATCTTTGCTAAATTGCTCCCGGTCACAGACACCTCTGAGAGCAGAATGAGCCTCCAGACCTGGCCCAGGCCAAGTCTGTGCTCAGCTCCCCTCTGCCCTCCTCATTCCTCCTTGCTCACTGCAGCTGACTTCCTCTTCTTGCTGTTCCACCAGGAGCTGAACAAGTACCGTGCCAAGTGCAGCATGCTGTTCCACTATGACTGGATCAGCATTCCCCTCGTCTACACCCAAGTAACTGCCTCTCACCTCCTCAGCCCCAGTGCCTACTGTATAGCCTGTGCTGTATGTGAGATACTGGACAAATTAGACATGGTTCCTGCCCTGGGGTAGTTCAGTCTGGTGAGAAACTGAACAGCCAAAGGCTTATCCTCAACACCTCTCTCTACCCCCACTAACATGACCCTACCTCTTCTGGTATTGCTATGTCCTGCAGTATTTTAATTTCTTGTCAGACTCCCCCACAGGTACTTAAAGGCAGGGAAAGCGTTTCTTCCTGTTTCAGTAAACTATGCCCTGAGGCCAGCTTCACCCTCTCCAGGTGGTGACCATAGCAGTATACTCCTTCTTTGCCCTCTCCCTGATTGGCCGACAGTTTGTGGAGCCAGAGGCGGGAGCTGCAGAGCCTCAGGAGCCAGGCCAGGAGCCAGCACCAGCCTTAGGAGACCTGGACATGTATGTGCCTCTCACCACCCTGCTGCAGTTCTTCTTCTATGCTGGCTGGCTCAAGGTGGGCACTTCATTTGGGTGGTCATGGCAGCCTGCATTTGGGCTCAGGGCCCACACCAATCTTAGGGACAGAGTGGGACTCTGAGCCCAGAAGACACTGTCTCTGCAACCTGCAGGTGGCTGAACAGATCATCAACCCCTTTGGTGAAGATGATGATGACTTTGAGACCAACCAGCTCATAGACCGCAACCTGCAGGTGTGCAGGGGTCTAGGTGCAGCTCTTTGCACTACCCTTCCCCACCAGTTCTCAGCGCGGGTGTGAAGAAGAGGGTGGGTTTCCTGGTGACCTGCAGCCCACCCCTCTGCTGCACCAGGTGTCCCTGCTATCCGTGGACGACATGTACCAGAACCTGCCTCCCGCAGAGAAGGACCCGTACTGGGACGAGGACTTGGCGCAGCCACCCTACACTGTGGCCACGGCGGCCGAGATTCTGCGGCCTTCCTTCCTGGGCTCCACTTTCAACTTGCGGTGAGTGACCTGCTATGACAGAGGCCGATGCCAGACGTCACCCAGCCTGCAGGCCCAGGTCCCAGCCCACTCTCTGGGTCCCTCCAGTCCTTACCTTCTAAAAGGCCAATTCACCAACCCAGCCCCTGGTTCTGGCCCAGGCGGACTTTCGCTGAGCCCGCCCTCCCGCCCACAGAATGAGCGACGACCCTGAGCAGAGCTTGCAGGTGGAGGCGTCCCCTGGGTTGGCCCGGCGGCCCGGTGCGCAGACCCCGCTGCTCGGCCGCTTTCTGGGCGCAGGGGCGCCCTCCCCAGCCATCAGCCTCCGGAACTTCGGCCGTCCACGAGGACCCCCACGCACCCCTCATGTGCTGCGCTTCCGGGTCGAGGAGGGCGGTGACCCCGAGGCGGCCGACCGCATTGAGGAGGAGACAGCCGAGTCCGCAGATAAGGCCCTTGAGCCCTGAACAGAGGGAGCCGGGGCCAGATGGGCCTGCCTGCTCGCCCCAGGCCCGCCCCCTCCAGCCACCGCCCACCTTCCGGGCCTGCCCTCCAGCGCTGTCAGAGCAGTTTCCATGTGCTCTGAGCAGACCTTGTAAGGGGAAGGCGGCAGGAAGGGCCTGAGCCAGGGCTGGGAGTGGTGGGAGAGAAGGTAGAATGGGCTGCCTGGGGGAGGTGAAGCTAGGATAAAGGAGGCCAGGCATAGAAGACCAGAGTCCAGATGCAATTTAATTTCCTGGGCAATGGGGAGGGAGCTTGTGAAGTCTTACAACAGTGGTTCTCAAACTTTATGGAGCTTCAGCATCACCAGGTCGTCTTGTTGAAAGTGTTGGGCACCACTCCCAGTGTTTCTGATTTACTAGATTTGAGGTGGAGCTAAAGAACTTGCATTTCTAACAGATTGCCAGGTGATGCTGATGGTCTGGGGGCCACGATTTGAGAATCATATTTAAGATGTTTGGAAGGATATACCTTACCCTGATAACAGCAGTTACTTCTGAAGAGGGAACCGATGGTCTAAGTGTGTGTTGGGGGGACTTCTGCCTTATCTGTAATGTTCATTTTTTTTTCTACAATGAAAATATATTCATTCATTCCTTGTTCAATTATGTTTAAAATTCAATTGGCATGTACACAGTAAGATGAAGAGGAAGGGTTGGGGACTCTACTCTGGAGGTTGATCAAACTGAGATGTGAAGATGCTGAAGGTCAAGGTACCCAACCTAGACCTTTGGCATTTGGACTTTAGAGTGCCAAGTCATTCTCTGCTCCCACCAACCAAACAGGGACAAAAGACAGCATAAGGAGTGGAGGCTGCAGGGTCATCTCCATGGGGCGCCTGCAATGCTGGGAACACTCAGCTCTGAGGATAAGAGAAGCGTGCTTGTGGAGACAGCCCCATAGAACACTGGATTGGTTACTGGGTTCCACTAAGGTTCTTGCCTTCCAAGCTCAGCTTCCATCTGAAGGAATTGATGAATGCCAAAACTGAACCTTAAGGGCCAAATGATGACAAACACCAGAACCCAAAGATAAGGGGCGGCGGGGGGAAGCACTACAGTGGAGGTTTAAGAGTGCAGCCTCTGACACTGTTTACTAATTGGGTTCTAATCCTGGCTTTGCCCCGTTCTAGCTGGGTGACCATGGGATACCATGGTCTTCCAAATATACAAAGAGTACCATTCCACCATTCATTCAGAAGGTATTTGAGGTTTTTTGCTAGGTTTACAAGGATAGCCTTGCTCTAGGGAGAGAATGATCTCTGAAGGCCTGGAAGATGAGAGTAAAGTAGTATTTATTTGGGGGGTAACAAAGCCACTAATGGGTTTTAAGCAGAGAAGTGACAGGATTTGGTTTGTCTGAAGACTCACGTGGAGAGTAAAGAGCCAGAGACCAAGTAAGATCAAGCGGCAAGTGCTTGTCTAAGAAAGAGGAGGAAACTTGAACAAAAGGTAGTGGCAGTGGAGATGGGAGAGTAGATGGACTTTAGACTCTAGAGAAGAACCCACTGGTGTTGGATTAAAGGTAGAAGGAAAGAGGAATAAAGATGCTTTTATAGAGTTATAGTGTTGGCAAAGAATACTGAATATACATACCATGGACTGCCAGAAGAATAAAAAAATCTGTCATGGAATATGTACAGCCAGAGTGCTCCTTAGAAGTGAGGATGGAGAAACTACATCTCACATACTTTGGGTATGTTATCAGGAGGGAGCAGTCCCTGGAGAACATTATGCTTGGTAAAAAAGTTTAGCAAAAAAGAGGAAGACCCTCGATGAGATAGACTGACACAGGGGCTGCGATAACAGGCTCAAACATAGTGATAGTGAGGATGGCACAGGACCAGGCAGTGTTTCAATCTGTTGGACACAGGGTTGCTGTGAGTCAGAACCGACTTGATACCTAACAACAGAGCTCAAGTTAGACAATAAGGTCAAAATGCTAAGCACTGCTTTGCTGTGCCTGTCTGACATTTGTGTGCCATTGGGTTTTGATTCCCAACGAACCTAGAGACTGCCCCATAGCGTCTCCTAGGCTATAATGTTTAAGAAGCTGATTGCCAGGTCTTTCTTCCAATGGAGCTGCTGGTGGGTTCAAATCACCGATTGTTCAGTTAGCAGCTGACAAACAGTTCTCAATAAACATCAGCTAATATAAAGGTGGATAAAGATCAACACTGGGTGGGCAAGTGGGGGCCAAGACTCTTAAGAGCCAAAGTTGAAGTTTTAGAGGGTTGGGAAATATACTCAGAAAAAGGTGATCTAGTTTACCTTTCCTACAGAAGTCTACAACTTCTGTTGTCAACCAAATGGACTTTGTACTTCCTTGGCTCGTATGTAGTTGTTTTCCATCAACTTTAAATTTGATGTTATCTCAAACTTTAAAAAAAATTTAGCACATACTTGAATGCCTAATACATTGTCAAAAGGAGCACTAGTGGTACAGTGGTTAAGCGCTTGGCTGCTAACTGAAAGACTGGCAGTTCGAACCCACTAGTGGGTCCACAGTAGAAAAGACCTGGAGATTTGCTCCTGTAAGGATTTCAGCTTAGGAAACCCACGGGGTAGTTCTAATATATCCAATATGGCTGCTACGAATTGTAATTGACTGCACATCAAGAGTACGTCAGGTACTTTTGAGCCACAACATGGAACAAATACCTGCTCCTCTAGAGTTATTGTAGTAGAGAGGAGGGCAAGATCAACAAGCAGCAAATAAAACGAGCAAAATTTACATCAGATTCAAGGAGATTAAAAAAAAAAAGGGAGGATAGTGTTGGGAAAGAGTACAATTTAAAGTGTGGTCAGGAAAGGACAAAAGACCTGGAGTTACATGGCTATTTGGAGGAAAGAACTCACAACAAAGTGAATGATAAATGAGCCTGCGCTCAGGAAGGCCAGGTCATGTTTTGTTTCACAGAACTTTGTTAAGAATTTTTATCAGATGCAAAGCTGTTGTGTCGTAATCTAATTTTTAATGCTATTTTAACAATCTAGGCAAAAAAGTGACCAGATGTTAGAGGTAGTGTTGACAAGTGATGGGAGTTGGGATGTATTCTGAAGGCTGGGCCAACAGCTGGTGACATATTTAAGTTGTAAAGTGCAAGAATGAGGGAGTGAGGGCTCACCCAAGATTCTGATTTAAGCAACTGGATGAAGTAATTATTTGCTACAGTTGAGAGAAAACAGGAATGTTGGTGGGGGGAGATCCAGACAAAGATCAATTGTTACAACATCAGAAGCCCTGGTAGCACAGTGGTTAAGTGCTTGGCTACTAACCAAAAGGTGAGCAGTTCAAATTCACCAGCCACTCCTTGGAAACCCTCCAGGGCAGTTCTACTGTCCTGTGGAATGGGCTGGTAGACAATGGGTTTGTTACGATGTCATCGAAGTAGATGCATAAGCAACATTTAAATGCTGATAGGATACATGGAAAAAGAACTGGTAATCTGGAATACTTTTAAGTGGTGAGGGAAAAAGGATTAGAATTCAAAGGTAAAATGAAAGGATATGTAAATCTCCAATTAACTTTAAAAGAATACAATTTCAAGGTTTCAGACCATCTAAAACCCATCTGTAATCCCAGGTTTAACTGAATCCTCAGAACCATTTTCATGGAAGCAGTATGACCTGATTCTCCATGGTCCAATACTGGGAAGGGCCCCAGTGCTGGGACACCTCCCTCATAAGCCTCTGCTGGGCCTGCATTCCTTTATTCCCACTGAAACAGGCCTTTAGGATGAGAAATGTTCTGCCAATTTCAGAAAGGCACAGTCCACAAAACAAGCCTAGCCTTCAGGGCGAGGGGGTTGGGGCCAAGGAAGCACTCTAGTAGGGCTGAAATTGCGACAGGATAGTAGAAGTGTGGGAATCTAGTTCCAGCCATCGCTACATCTATTTTGTTCAGCACAGGGAACCAAATAGAGAAGTCAGATATTCAGACAACGTGAACGCAAGATATAGAATAAACACCTTTAATACATGTGCTAACATGGGAGGGGAGAGGATTTATTTGCCTTTCCGGGCCTTGATTTTCCTCAGATAGAACTCCAGCTCCTTGCCCTCTAGCACATAGCCATCTGCTCGGCCACACTGGCCTGGCCTCGAAGCGATACACGCTGTAAGAGAGGACGTGGTCCTTAGCAAAATGATAACGTGGCCTCACCCAAACCTATCCCCTTCGAACTCCACGTTGGCTCAGGTACCTTGAGGGCAAGCATGAAGCCCACTGTCTCCTCAGATAATACTTTATCATCAAGTAAAGTCAGTAGCAGAACTGGACAAAGTTTTCATCACTGAGACGGCCCCCTCAGCCTAGGCATACACTTCTCGAAACCATGAAACCCAGAGGCAGAGGACATGCTCCAAGGACAAGCCTATGGACTCTTAACGAACATTTTCCATTTTAGCTTCTCACTAATGGGGTGACCAAACACGCTGATTCGTGCTGGTTATCTTGGTATCATTAACAGCGCCCCTTTCGATTTCAGAAGTCTCAGAACAGTAAATGGTGTGGCTACCTTAGGCATTCAACTCTCCTGGTGAACCCTAGACCACATGGCTGGCAATCACACCATACCTTTGTGCACCCCTCCCCCATGCAACAGCCATCTCACCAAGAAGCTTGCCCTGCTGGAACTGCTCCTCCAGAAGACTGCTGATTTTTGCATTCTTTTTCCTTTCATCGTATTTTTTCTGAATTTTCTTTGATCGCTTTTTGTTTAAAATCTCTTCCTCCTCAGGAGTCTGAATAGGAGGGATACAGAAGTGTGGTTAGCTGGGGCCCCAAACCCTAACTCAGGTAAGGTCACCACAGCCAGCCTTCTCAAACCCTGAGCACCCCAACCTCAGCCTTCCTCAGTACTAAAGACTTTCATCTCTCTCCCTTCAGTAGCAGAACTGGACAGAGTTTCATCACAAGAAGGCTGGAGCCTGGCTGCCCTCCCCACTGCCCCTTCTAAAGGGAAGCTGACTTCCCAAACGCTCACCAGTTTGGCCCCCTTCTTGCGGCCCAGGGGCAGTGCATAGTGGGACTCGTACCACTGCCGGTACGGTGTGCTGTCAATGAGCACGATGCAGTTCTTCACCAGGGTCTTGGTGCGGACCAGCTCATTATTGGATGCATTGTACACAACATCGATGATCCTTGTTTTTCGAGTACAACCTGCTCACAGGAGAAATCCTGGATGAAACCATGAAAACCAGAGGCCAGATGGCCTCACCCCCAACTCCAGACTCTTCTGCTCTACAGGACCTAAGGAGGTCCTCTGTTGAGAAAAAGCAGCAAAAGAACTCTGAGCATTTACCCAGCCATAAACATCTTTGTCTTTCACACACTCATCTCTCACCAGGGGTGGCTGGCAACCACACAACTCTAGATTTAGCCAGTCATTGAGGCTGCAGAAGTTAAGAGCTTAGAAACTGGTCAGGGTAGTGAGACCTCTCCAACCATCTCAAAATCTTTCAGCAAGCAGTATACTCAAGTGCATTGGTCTGGGCCAGGGACTTCCCACTAAAAACATTTACTGAGGCTTAGAAAGGTTTAGGTGCTATTTCTAGGCACTCCTGAAGAGTCGTACTCACACTCAGAGCCCCAGGAAAAGTTCCCCACATCCAGCCTTAGGGCCCGGTACTTCTTGTTGCCTCCTCTTACACGAACTGTGTGTATGCGGCGGGGACCGATCTGGGAACCACAAGACACAGGAGCTAGGTTATCAAGGAGAGAAACAGGAGAGAGGAGGAACCTGGGCTGGATGGAGGCAACACAGTCAGTGTAACTATGACAAGTCCTAGCATCGGCAAGTGGCACACAAGTGACCAAAACAGTCACAACCACGCCTAAAGATACTTTTTCATCACTCTAGTTACCTCCAAGAGAAAAAATCTAACGCTAAACAGTGAACATTACGTTTCCACACAACTACCATGAGAGCAGCCCACTCCTTCCCAGGACTCTTCTAGTAATATACAGCACCTACATCTATTATTAGACACTCGCCAGGGGTGGAAGACAGCAGAGACCATACAAGCTTTTTACTGTTTGTTCAACACATAAAGGTGTGGCAACTGCCCAATACCAACCATTAAGAGACACTACTGACTCCTAGAAAGGATCCACAACAACTACACGTTGAGGAGACCCCACCACGCTAGACAGCAGGGGAAAGCGGCCTCTTGGATGGTGAGGCCCATGCACGCACCTTAGTGTTGGCAGCCGGGCGTCCCAGCTCATACTTCCGCTTCTTGTGGTACGGCTTCCTCTTGCCCCCGGTCTTGCGGCGCTTGTGCCAGTTGTCCCGAGAGATGCCTATGTATGAGGTCAAGGGCAGAAGCTTGAGGTGCTGGGACCCGGGGCCTCACCAGCTCCAGAACCCACTCGCCGGACGGACCGCGGGCTCAGCTCTCCAAGGTTGGCTTCCCCACCGCGCACTCGGGGATTTGCAGCATTACCGAGGTGTCATCATGCACGTGCGGCCCAGCCCGGATCTCCCTTCCCGCGGCAGCCATGTTGGTGCAGCTGGCAATCCAGCGACCTTGCAGCCCCCGGCGCGGACCTCGCCGGCCAAAACCTGCGGACCGCCCCTTCTCATGGCTGTTCGTTGCCGGGCACCGGGGCGCCAGCACTCCTAACTTGGCTGCTAATGAGGATGGCGCCCGATTGAACTCACCCCCCCATCATGGCCGCAACACACAGCGAGACTCACCCATCGCTCGGCGCTGGCTGGAAAGAGAAAACGCAAAGCTTCACGGTCCGGTTTGTAAAACGTAGTCCCGCCCCCTTTACGTACATTCCGGGCGCCGTTAAAATGGCCAGGACTACAACTTTACTGACGCTTTAGCGACTGCGACGAAAATGCACCAAAGGCGGGGAGGGTCCTTGTGCCCGATGAACCCTCAGCCCGCTTAGCTCTCAAATCTCTGAAACCCTTTTGGGAAAGGCTGGGTGGGCGGATCCTGCGGGGTCGACAAATGTGCAAGCTTTCGGTAGAAGTTGAGGGCTTCAGGGCACAACGGAGTAGAGTACCATGGTTTTGTTTACGTTTTTAGAGAGACTAGTGTAAGAGTCTATAGCAGTAGTCCAAGATGAGAGATGTGTGCGTTGGGAAAGGGTGGAAGGCAATAGAGGTGGAAACGAGTGATGGATTTTTTTTTTTAATATCGTGGCTAAAATATGCACACCAAAACATTCGCCAACACAACTTCAACATTCACAATTCAGTTACACTGATTACATTTTTCATATTGTGCCACCATTATCAGTATCCTTTTCCAAAATATTACACCACCATTAACATAAACTCAATGCCCCCCCCCCGCCCAAAAAAAACCTCTTCTCCCCTCCCTCCTACTCCTACTTCTGGTAACCGTTAATAATCTTTGGTTTCTATGTGCAGTATTTACTTATTTCATGTAAGTGAGATTGTAAGGTATTTGCCCTTTTGTAGCTGGCTTATTTCACTCAGCATAATTTTTTTTTTTTTTTTAATGTGTTCAAGGTTCGTCCATGTTGTGGCATGCATCAGAACTACATTTCTATTTATGGCTCCAGGATATTCCATTGTATGTATATACCACATTTTGTTTATCCATTCATCTGTTGATGGACATTTAGGTTGTTTCCACCTTTTGGCTATTATGAAAAGTGCTGCAATGAACACTGGTGTAGAAATTTCTATTTGGGTTTCAGTCTTTGCTTCTTCAAGGTATAGACCTAGGGCTGGGATTGCTGCATCATACGGTAATTCTATGTTCAACCTTTTGAGGAACCACCAAACTGTTTTCCACAGTACCTGTACCATTTGGGAATTAGGTTTTGTTTTGAATGGTCTGGTTAAAATAGATTGGACATGAGGGTTGCAGGAGGGGGAAATGTCAAGGATTACTAAATTTTTCACTTCATAAGTGGATGAATATTGGTGCTATTTACTGAGATGGGAAGGAGCCCTGGTGGCGCAATGGTTAAGACTTCCTCTGCTAACAAAAAGTTCAGAGGTTCGAACCGATCAGTGCCTCTGCAGGAGAAAAGACCTAGTTATAAGCCTAGAAAATCCTATTGGGCAGTTCTGCTCTGTCCTATAGGGTTGCTATGAGTCATGAGTCAAAATCAACTCAATGGCACACAATGACAACACTGAGATGGGATAGACCAAGGCAGGAGGTATTCTGGCCATGTTCATTTTGAGATCTTGATGAGTCATCAAAGTGGATAGGCAGCTGGATATTCATGTCTGGTCTTATAGAAGAGATCCAAACTCAAGATACTACTTTGTGAATATATATATGTGTGTATGTATACATATAAAAAAAAACATATACTACATCTCCATAATCCAACCTATCTCAAAATTTCACCACCTAACTAGTGCTCATTGAATCCATCTTCTCCTTTTTATTCCCAATTCAATTGCGTTCTTCTTCCCCTGTGTCAAGTGGCTGGAGACAGAGAAATATATGACATACATATGTAAGATCTCATGGTTTACTGAGAAAACCAAATGAATACAATTTGGTAAGTAGAACAGTAATTTGTTCAACTCTTTGAGTACGATTCCAATATTTATTGATTGCCTACTAAATGCCAGTCATTTTTCTAGGTGTTAGAGATAGAGTGGTGAACGTGTGTATGTATATGTGCACATATGTGTGTATATATACACGCATACACACACACATATATATATATATACATGTATATAAAAGACATGCGAATGAATAGTACTTAGGGAGATAGCATAAAGCAGGGGTCGGCAAACTTCTGTAAAGGGCCACTAGGTAAATACTTTAGGCTTTGTGGACTATGGATCTCTGTTGCAACTAATCAATTCTGGCATTGTAGTTTGAAAGCAACCACCAAAACCAAAAAACCAAACCCGCTGCTGTTAAGTTGATTATAGGACAGAGTAGAATTGCCACCTAGGGTTTCCAAGAAGTGGCTGGTAGATTCGAAATGCCAACCTTTTGGTTAGCAGATGAACTCTTACCTACTATGCCACCAGGGCTCCAATAGACAATAGTAAACAAATGGAACTGACAGTGTTCCAAAAAAACTTTATTTATGGATATGGGATTTGAATTTCATATAATTTTCACATGTCATGAGGTATGCTTTTGATTTTTAACCATTTAAAAATGTAAAAACATACACGGACAAAATATAAAAATGTAAAAACCTTATGGGCTCAGTCCGTGGGCAGTAGTTTGCCAAGCCCTGGCTTAAAGAAATACAGGAGGGCCTGGGTCCAAGACTTGAGGAAGGTCAATATTTCAAGGCCAGGTAGAGAAAAAATAAGCTGGTAAAGGAGACAAAAGGAGCAGTTAGAGTAGCATGAGGAAAATCAGCACTGGGCGGTGTCATGACAGCCAAGAAAGAGAGTAGTTCTGTTGTGTGTCTAGTTAAAATGGGACTAAAGTGTAACTATTGTATTTTATTACTATTTAGTAATACCGAAGTCTTTGGTGACATTGGAAAAAAGCAGTTTCTATGCAGAAGGATGGGCAAAAACTTGATTAGAAGGAGTTAAAAAGAGTGAGAAGTGGAAAAAAAAAAAAAGAGAGCAAGGGATACATATACGTAGACAATTCTTTTGAGAAGTGTGATTTTAAGGGGAGGAGAGAATTAGGCTGGTGGTGGCTGGAGAGGAATACAGAGCATAAGGGTAGTTTGTAAACTGAACTCCAGGGATGGTAAACCCTCCTACATTTGGCTCCAGATCCTACCCCATCCCTTGGAAGTGATTTTCTCAACACTTTATCCCTTCTTTCTCCAGTATGGAAACCCTGGTGGTGTAGTGGTTAAGAGCCAGGGCTGTTAATGAAAGGTTAGTAGTTCGTATCTACCAGGTGCTCCTTGGAAACTTGTGGGGCAGTTCTACTCTGTCCTATAGGGTCACTACGAGTGGGAATTGACTTGACAGCAAAAGTTTTGTTTTTTTCTTCTGTGTCTTCAACTTTCCCCCAGATTCCCAGCACACTCATGATAAAGCCCAAATTCCTTACTATGCCTAGAAGACCCAGGATTACCTGGCCTCTGCTAATTTCTTTGGCCTTATCTCCTACCCGTTCCAGTCACTCAACTCCAGGCACACTGACCTTGCTGTTCCTGCCTCAGGCCTTCATAGTCTGACAGGAATGCTCTTCTGGATCTTTGCATAGCTCTCTCCCTCATTTCATTCAGGTCTCTGCTTAAATGTCGTCCCAATACACACTAGTAGACCTTCTCTGAGCCTGCTTTTTTGTTTGTTTGTTTTATTGTGCTTTAAGTGAAAGTTTACAGTTCAAGTCAGTTTCTCATTCAAAAATTTATACGCACATTGTTATGTAACCCTAGTTGCTCTCCCCACAATGCGACAGCATACTCTTTTTCTCCACCCTATATTCCCCGTGTCCATTCAACCAGCTCCTGTCCCCATCTGCTTTCAAATCTCTCTCCAGACAGGACCTGCCCACATAGTCTCATGTATCTACTTGAACTAAGAAGCACACACCTCACCAGTATCATCTAATATCTTATAGTTCAGTCAAACCTTTGTCTGAAGAGTTGGCTTTGGGAATGGTTTTAGTTTTGAGCTAACAGAGAGCCCGGGGATCGTGATCTCTGGGGTCCTTCCAGTCTCAGTCAGACCATTACGTCTGGTATTTTTACTAGAATTTGAGATCTGCATCCCACTTTTCTCCTGCTCCATCAGGAATTCTCTGCTATGTTCCCTGTCAGTTCAATCATTGGTGGTAGCTGGGCAGCATCTAGTTCTTTCAGTCTCAGGCTGATGGAGTCTCTGGCTTATGTGGCCCTTTCTGTCTCTTGGTCTGAGCCTGCTTTTTAAAGTAGCAACACTCCCTCCTCTTTCTCTACTCACTTAATACTACCTTAGTGTTTTTTGCCTGCTCATTTATTATCTGTCCTCCGCACTAAAATATAATAAGTGTAAAGATACAGACTTTGTCTTGTTCACCACTCTATCTCCAACACCTAGAAAAGTGACTGGCATTTAGTAGGCAATCAATAAATATTGGAATCGTACTCAAAGAGTTGAACAAATTACTGTTCTACTTACCAAATTGTATTCATTTGCTTTTCTCAGTAGACCATGAGATCTTACATATGTATGTCATTTATTTCTCTATGTCCAGCCGCTTGACACAGGAGAAGAAGAACGCAATTGAATTGAGAATAAAAAGGAGAAGATGGATTCAATGAGCACTAGTTAGGTGGTGAAATTTTGAGATAGGTTGGATTATGGAGATGAGAGAAGAGTGACCATGAGGTCTTTACCCTGGGAAACTGCTTGAATGTTGAGGTGACACCAATTAATAATTATCACAAGACAGGCAGGTTTCTTGGAAGTTCAGTCTTAGGATGAGTTAGAGACACCTGCGCGACATATAAGTGGCTATTCTTTGTACTGCAAATAGTTGGAAAGATGAGCCTGAAGCTTGGAAGAGGATAGGAGTGATATTTCTTTCACTCTCTGCAGTCTAGAAGTGTCAGAAGTGCTCTAACTTCAGGAGGAGTGTTACAGCTCTCTCTGTCTCCTGGCTCTAGGAGGTTCTCAGTGCAGGAACCCCAGGTCCAAAGGATGCACTCCACTCCAGGTTTCTCTTGATGGTAGTAAGGTCCCCCTCAACCTCTGTGGGATTTGTCCTTTTATAAGCCTGCTTCTCCCGCCAAGACCACAAATTGGCCAATAACTTCAGTAGGCTACTGTAACCTAATTTGAATAGTAATCAACCTATCCGCACAAGGATTTTACACATCATATTTGCATAGTAAACTGTCCAATCCCTTTGCAAGATTGTGGTTTAGCAAATCATCCTGGCAGAGCTACAAACCCAGGGCCAGAAAGGCCATATATAAAGAGAAACCCATTGCACTGCTTTCCCTCTCTCTCACACATATACACACCACAGTCTCAATCTTCTATCCACCTAGACCCAGTGGTTCATGGTTCACCCCTTCAGCCTGTCTGCATGACACAAGTAGCTTCAGCTCCCTCAACCTTAACCTTTCAGCAGCCCCTCACCTGTAAATCCTTAAGCCTGGAATCAATCCAACCTCATACCTGACACCTAGGTTGCAGAGTGCTGCTGGATAAAGTCATATTGCTGTGCAGACTGGTGCCGCTAGAAATGAAGAACAACAATTGGTACTAGGCACGGTGCTAGCCCCTGGAGAATCTTTACAATAAAAGACTTAACTTGGAGCATAAACTCTATTGAGGGAGACAAAATATTTAGAACGTAATAAATGTGAAGGAAATAAATAACGTGCTGTCATGGGAAAGAGGAGTGAACTTTAGATAGGATGTTCTGAGATGGCTTCTCTGGGTTGACATTTAAACTGAGACCTGAAAGAGAAATGAGCCATTTGAAGAGCTGATGTTTTCATAAATTGGAAGACTGAATATTGTTAACAGGCAATATTCCACAACTGATTTACGGATTCTACATTAGCCCTATCAAAATTCTAGCTTTTTTTTTCAGAAATTGACAAGCTGATCCTAAAATTCCTATGGATATGTGAGGGTTCCAGTATAGCCAAAATGATCTTGAAAAATTATATTAATAGAGCTGGAGAATGCACACTTCCTGATTTCAAAACTTACTACAAAGCTATAGTAATTAAGACGATATAGTACTGACATAAGTGTAGACATATAGATCAAAGGAATATAATTGAGAGTTCAAGAATCAACCCACACGTCTATAGTCAGTTGATTCAGCAAGAATGCCAAGACAATTCAATGGAGAAAGAATAGCCTCTTCAGCATATAGTGCTGGGACAAGGGGATATCCACATGCGAAAGAATGATTTTGGACCCCTATGTCACACCATACACAAACATTAACTCAAAACAGATCAGAGACCCAAATGTAAGAGCTAAAGCTGTAAAACCCTTAGAAGAAAACATAGGCATAAATCTTTGTGACCTTGCATTAGGCAATGGTTTCTTATATATGCCACCTTAAGCATAAGCAACCAAATTAAAAAATAGATAAATTGGACTCTATCAAAATTAATTTTTTTTGTGGTTGAAAGGACACAATCAAGGCAATGAAAAAGACAACCCACAGGAGAAAATATGTGCAAGTCATATATCTAGTAAGGGTCTAGTATCCAAAATATAAAAAGAAGTCTTGCAAGTCAACAGTAAAAAGACAACACAATTAAACATTGGGCAAAGGATTTGAATAGACATTTCTCCAGAGAAGATAAAGAAATGGCCAGAAGCACATGAAAAGAGGTTTAACATAACTTGTCATTGTTGTCATTGTTAGGTGTCATCGAGTCTGTTCCAACTAATACTGACTGTATGTACGACAGAATGAAACACTGCCAGGTCCTGGACCATCCTCACAGTCGTTGCTATGTTTGAGCCCATTGTTACAGCCACTGTGTCAGTCTGTCTTGTTGAGGGTCTTCCTCTTTTTTGATGACACTCTACTTTACCAAGCATGATGTCCTTCTCCAGGAACTGGTCCCACCTGATAACATGTCCGAAGTACGTGAGACAGTCTCGCCATCCTTACTTCTAAGAAGCATTCTGGCTGTACTTCTTCCTAGATAGATTTGTTCGTTCTCTCAGTCCATGGTACATTCAATATTCTTTGCCAACACCATAATTCAGAGGCATCAATTCTTCTTTGGTCTTCACTATTCATTGTCCAGCTTTTTGCATGCATATGAAGCAACTGAAAATACTGTGGCTTAGGTCAGGGGCACCTTGGTCCTCAAAGTGATATCTTTGCCTTTTAACACTTTAATGCTTGTCATTAAGGAAATGCAAATCAAAGCCACAATGATATACCACTTCATACCCGCTAGGATGGCTATAATAAAAGTCAGATAATAACAAGTATTGGTGAGGATGTGGAGAAATCAGAACCCTCATACACTGCCAAATGGTGCAGCCACTTTGGAAAACAGCCTGGCAGTTCCTCAAAAAGTTAAACATACTACCATATAACCCAGTAATTCCACTGCTAGGTATATACCCAAAAGACTTGAAAGCAGAGACACAAACAGACTTGTACACCAATGTTCATTGCAGCACTATTCACAATAGCCAAAACATGGAAACAACCTAAGTGCCCATCAACAGATGAATGGATAGACAAAATGTGGTACATACATACAATGGAATACTGCTCAGCCAGTAGAAGAAACAAAGTCTTGATACATGCTACAATATGGCTGGAGCTTGAAAATATTATACTGAGTGAAATAAGTCAATCACAAAAGGGCAAATATTGTATGACTTCACTGATATAAAAAGACAAGAAAAGCATATAGAGACCAAAGTTTATTAGCTGTTACCAGGAGTGGGAGAGAGGTGGGAAGAGGGGCTAATGGTGATGGGAAAATTGCATTGATTAAGGGTAGAGGTACAACAGCTGATTATTGTAATTGCTGTCAATAAGTTGTACACCTGTAAAAAGTTGAATTGCCAAAAGTTGTGTGATATATTTACAACAACAACAAAAGAGTAGCAGCTGAGGCTGCTTATGTACGACCGAATACCTCATGGGATTTGGTTCCTTGGTTTGGAAGTTTAGGATCATGGTTTCGTGGGACATCCCAGTTAATTGGCCTAATAATGTGTTTAGTGCTTCTGTTCTACCTCCTAGTTTATTACATAGTACCTGGGGTCTTAAAAGCTTGCAATCAGCCATCCAAGGCACAACAATTGGCCTCTATTCACCTGAAGCAACAAAGGAAGATGGGCAGTCAGGAATAGGAGAATATGGAATGTGTGGCAAATTGTCTTCATGAACGACTGCCTCCTTGCCATGAAACCAGGAGAAATGGATGGTTCCCAGCTGCCATTACCTGAACATTTTGATCGAAGATTCCATAGAAGAATCCTGATCAAAAGGGGGAAAATGTAGAGCAGAATTAAAATTCTCATGGATTCCAGACTTGCTGAAGCCATGGCATCTGGATGAACCCCTGAAACTGTGGCCCTGAGATAATCTTTATAACTTAACCCAAAAATATCCCCTGGAGTCTTCTTAAAACCAAACAATAATTTAGCTTAATCAGTAAAAAATGTCTGCCTTGAATATTAAGCTTTTTTAAGAACTATCTATATAGGATCAAATGGCAACAGCAACTTGAAGATTAGATAGGAACCTTAAGGGGCAGTGAACTTGTGTTAAGGTGGGAGGAACAACTCAGAAAAGGAGAGTGAGAATGGCTGCAGAACTTGAAAAATGTAATCAATGTCACTCTATTGTACATGTAGAAAAGGTTGAATTGGTGTATGTTTTGCTGAGTATATTCTCAATAACAACAAAAAAAAGTTAAGCATAAAGATACTATATTCTAAGAGAATTGAAAACACATGTCTACCCAAAACTTGTACACTACAGTTCATAGCAGCATTATTAATAATAGCCAAAAAGTGGAAGCAACCCAAAAGTCCATCAACTGATGAATTGATAAAGAAAATGTGGTAGAGCTGATTTTGTTATTCGTGGTAGTTATGTTTTATAAAGTTGCCCCAAACACTGAGTTGGTGAACATGGAGCCAGTGCTCCTAGGGGAAATACGATGTCAGGTTCCTTCGAGTTTCTGGTCATATTTTTTGTCAGTTGATAAATACATACCTTGTTTTATGTGTGTTTCTGTTTACAGACACCTTATTTAATATATATTGTTGATTCATTAACACTGAACGCATGACCAATGGCACTATACTCGCGCTTTGATAAAGTTAGTCTAACACATGTATTTTCTCAGTAAGGCACATCACAGCCTTCTTGAGCTTAAGAACATCAGACAACAGTTTAACACTATGCTTGGCGGCCATTTTAAACATCAAAATCACCAAAAAAAAAGCACAAAAATGTGGAAAACATGGCACTAAAAAGACAGTGTAAAGGACGTTGTTTACGACATTAGAACTGAAACAAGAAGGCAGAGTGTTTTCATTTGATGTCAGCTGGGAATGTGTGTGTGGGCGACTCAAATTTTTTGCCACATTGTGCATGCCCACAAATGACTGCAAAGTGCCACAAGATTAATTTTAGCAAGTAGGTGAATTTGCAAATACAGAATCCACAAATAATGAGGATTAACTATGAATCAATAAAACCAAAAACCAAACCCACTGCCATCAAGTCAATTACGACCCATAGCAACCCTATAGGACAGAGTAGAACTGCCCCTTAGGGTTCCCAAGACTGTAAATTTTTTTAAATTGTGCATTAGGTAAAAGTTTACAGAGCAAATTAGATCCCCATTCAATACTTTATAAAGTGTTTCATCCTCTTGGTTTCATCTCCCACAATGTGTCAGCACTCTCCTCATTTCCACCCTGGGTTCCCTGTTATATTTGTTCCGGATTTTCTACCCCTTCCTGCCTTCTCATCTTTGCTTTTGGGCAAATGTTGCCCTTTTGGCAAAACGACTCAAAATGAGAAGAAACAGCTGCAAACATCCATTAATAATCGGAACCTGGAATGTACCAAGTATGAATCTAGGAAAATTAGAAATTGTCAAAAATGAAATGGAACGCATAAACATCGATATCCTAAGCATTAGTGAACTGAAATGGACTGGTATTGGCCATTTTGAATCGGACAATCATATAGGCTACTATGCTGGGAATAACAACTTGAAGAGGAACGGTGTTGCATTCATCGTCAAAAAGAACATTTCAAGATCTAGCCTGAAGTACAGTGCTGTCAGTGATAGGATAATATCCATACGGCTACAAGGAAGACCAGTTAATACGACTATTATTCAAATATATGCACCAACCACTGGGGCCAAAGATGAAGAAATAGATTTTTATTAGCTGCTGCAGTCTGAAATTGATCAAACATGCAATCAAGATGAGTTGATAATTACTGGTGATTTTAATGCGAAAGTTGGAAACAAAGAAGGATCAGTAGTTGGAAAATATGTCTTTGGTGATAAAAACAATCCTGGAGATCGAATGATAGAATTTTGCAAAACCAACAACTTCTTCATTGCAAATACCTTCTTTCACGAACATAAATGGTGACTATACACATGGACCTCGCTAGATGGAACACACAGAAATCAAATTGACTACATCTGTGGAAAGAGACGATGGAAAAGCTCAATATCATCAGTCAGAACAAGGCCAGGGGCCGACTGTGGAACAGACCATCAATTGCTCATATGCAAGTTCAAGCTGAAACTGAAGAAAATCAGAGCAAGTCCACGAGAGCCAAAATATGACCTTGAGTATATCCTGCCTGAATTTAGAGACCATCCGAAGAATAGATTTGACGCATTGAACACTGGTGACCAAAGATTGGATGAGTTGTGGAATGACATCAAGGACATCATCCATGAAGAAAGCAAGAGGTCATTGAAAAGACAGAAAAGAAAGAAAAGACCAAGATGGATGTCAGAGGAGACCCTGAAACTTGCTCTTGAGCATCGAGCAGCTAAAGCAAGAGGAAGAATTGATGAAGTAAAAGAACTGAACAGAAGATTTCAAAGGGCCTCTCGAGAAGACAAAGTAAAGTATTATAATGACATGTGCAAAGAGCTGGAGATGGAAAACCAAAAGGGGAGAACACGCTCGGCGTTTCTCAAGCTGAAAGAGCTGAAGAAACAATTCAAGCCTTGAGTTGCAATAGTGAAGGATTCTATGGGGAAAATATTAAATGACACAGGAAGCATCAGAAGAAGATGGAAGGAATACACAGAGTCATTATACCAAAAAGAATTAGTTGATGTTCAACCATTTCAAGAGGTGGCATATGATCATGAACCAATGGTACTGAAGGAAGAAGTCCAAGCTGCTCTGAAGGCATTGGCAAAAAACAAGGCTCCAGGAATTGATGGAATATCAACTGAGATGTTTCAACAAACCGATGCCGCACTGAAGGTGCTCACTCATCTATGCCAAGAAATATGGAAGACAGCTTCCTGGCCAACTGACTGGAAGAGATTCATACTTATGCCTGTTCCCAAGAAAGGTGATCCAACCGAGTGTGGAAATTACAGAACAATATCATTAATATCACATGCAAGTAAAATTTTGCTGAAGATCATTCAAAAACGGCTGCAGCAGTATATCAGAAATTCAGGCTGGTTTCAGAAGAGGACATGGAACCAGGGATATCATTGCTGACGTCAGATGGATCCTGGCTGAAAGCAGAGAATACCAGAAGGATGTTTACCTGTGTTTTATTGACTATGCAAAGGCATTCCTCTGTGTGGATCATAATAAACTATGGATAGCACTGCGAAGAATGGGAATTCCAGAACACTTAATTGTGCTCATGAAGAACCTGTACATAGATCAAGAGGCAATTGTTCCGACAGAACAAGGGAATACTGATTGGTTTAAAGTCAGAAAAGGTGTGCGCCAGGGTTGTATTCTTTCACCATACCTATTCAGTCTGTATGCTGAGCAAGTAATCCGAGAAGCTGGACTATATGAAGAAGAACAGGGCATCAGGATTGGAGGAAGACTTATTAACAACGTGCGTTATGCCGATGACACAACCTTGCTTGCTGAAAGTGAAAAGGACTTGAAGCACTTACTAATGAAGATCAAAGACCACAGCCTTCAGTATGGATTGCACCTCAACATAAAGAAAACAAAAATCCTCACAACTGGATCGATGAGCAACATCATGATAAACGGAGAAAAGATTGAAGTTGTCAAGGATTTCATTTTACTTGGATCCACAATCAACAGCCATGGAAGCAGCAGTCAAGAAACCAAAAGACGCATTGCATTGGGTAAATCTGGCACAAAGGACCTCTTCAAAGTGTTGAAGAGCAAAGATGTCACCTTGAAGACTAAGGTGCGCCTGATCCAGCCATGGTATTTCATTTGCATCATGCGCATGTGAAAGCTGGACAATGAATAAGGAAGACTGAAGAAGAACTGATGCGTTTGAATTGTGGTGTTGGTGAAGAATATTGAATATACCACGGACTGCCAGAAGAACGAATAAATCTGTCTTGGAAGAAGTACAACCAGAATGCTCCTTAGAAGCAAGGATGGTGACACTGCATCTTACATACTTTGGACATGTTGTCAGGAGGGATCAGTCTCTGGGGAAGGACATCATGCTTGGCAAAGTACAGGGTCAGCGGAAAAGAGGAAGGCCCTCAACGAGGTGGATTGACACAGTGGCTGCAGCAATGGGGCCAAGGATTGTAAGGATGGTGCAGGACCAGGCAGTGTTTTGTTCTGTTGTGCATAGGGTTGCTATGAGTCGGAACTGACTCCATGACACCTAACAACAACAACAGGTTACAATTCAGGATCAGGAACAACTCAGGATATAGTTCTTTGGTCAGGAGAGCTTTTTGGCCATGCCGGTAGGCAGGCCTTTCCCCAGCCCTTGGCCTCTCAGCCTCTGGCCCCTCCCAGCCTTCCCCAAAGGGATCCATGGCCTTGTATGGGAGTGACTATTCATTGGGGAAAAGGAAATAATCAGACTTTTTGGGGATTACTGGATGTTGGCCCTGAACTAATTCCAGGAAACCCAAAACGTCACTGTGTCCCACCAGTCAGTGTAGGGGCATATGGAAGTCAGGTTATTAATGGAGTGTTACATCCTGTCCATCTCTCAGTGGTTCCCTGAACCCATCCTGTAGTGATTTCCCGGGTTCCAGAATGCATAACTGGAATAGACACTCTGGATACAGATTGCCTTCCCTGCATGCATTGCTTCTGCCAAAACTGCTGTCCTCAGAGTTCAAGAATGCCTTATCCACCATCAGGTTATATCCTGCACAGCATCACCTTGGATCAAGGGACTCACTTCACAGCAAATGAAGTGTGGCAATGGGCCCATGCTCATGGAATTCACTGGTCTTACCATGTTCCCCCTCATCCTGAAGCAGCTGGCTTGATGGAATGACAGAATAGCTAGGTGGCATTACCTTGCAGGGTTGGGGCAATGTTCTCCAGAAAGCTGTATATGCTCTAAACCAGCATCCAATTTCAGTCCTCATTTCTGTAACTGGTCATGGGATCATAGCTGGTGTTTAGAACTACCTTCTTCCACCACCCATTCAGTTTTCCCTTTACCCTCAGCAAGCACCTCAGCTGGTCGTGGTTGTTTGCCTGGTGGGGTGACCCAAACCTTCATTCCTGAAGGATCTAGGCCATTAGTAGCTGTGTCAGAATTGGGTTGCTGTAGTTTTCCATTGACTTTAATCACAGGGCACGGTAGTACTAAGTGACACCCTAAGGGATCTGCTGCCTTCGGCATACTCTTCTTTACCTTCATTATTAATATCAACGCAATTGCCTCTTTTTAATCAGGATCAGTCACACCAGCCATACTGAGATACTTTCAGTTTCCCAAGGCACCATGTTCTAACACCTCATTAGCACACGCTGTTCCCTTCTCCTTCTCCCTATCTCTCTCTACCCCTCTTCCTCCCTACCATTCCTGTCAACTGCAAGATTTCCTTCAGCTCTTAGCTTAGACTTACTGCCTTTGGGAAGCCTTCTCTGCCCTCCCCACAAGATTAGGATAGGTGCTACTTTTGTGAATTTCCACATCACCCATACTCACTCCTCTCATAAAATTATCTTATGTTATTTCACTGTTTACTCCTCTGTCTCTGCAACAAAATAGTGTGCTCAGTGAGACCACGATAATATTTTGTTACTGTTTGTTGTATCCAGTGTATCTGGAACATGGTGGGTGCTCCATAAATACTTGAATATAAGAATGAATGAATGCTGCAAGTCACCCAGCAGCCCAGTCCTGACATTCTCTGAGTCTGAATTTCTCTCAGTAAAATTGAGATATTTCTTTTTAGCTATTGTATTCTCACAGAGCTGTAGTAATGAACAGCTAAGTAGAGCTATGAGAAGCTGCCTAGGTCAAGCACATGGGATTAAATTTTTTATGAAGTTTGGTTTTCTTACAATCTCTCCATCAACCGACAGAGAGGAGGCACTTATTATTACAGCTTTATTAATACGTTACTGAAGAACCCATGATAGACAAAGTAGGATGAGACTGAAGAGAGCTTGCTAGAACAAATACAGGTCCAGATGGTGTCACATCTCTGAGGAAGCCTGCTGTACGAGTCAGGGTTCTAATAGGAAAGAGGAGACCACAAATGGGGTAACCGGGGAAAGTTTAAGGACCCTGGTGGTTAAGTTGCTTCGCTGCTAACCAAAAGGTTCAAGGTCAGTGGTTCAAACCCACCAGTCAATCTGTAGGATATAGATGCGTCAGTCAGCTTCAGTAAAGATTACAACCTTGGAAACACTATGGGACAGCTCTGTTCTGTCCTACAGGGTTGCTGAGTTAGAATCGCCTTGATGGCAACGGGTGTTTTTTTTTGGTAGGGGGTTAAGTTTCATAAAAGGACTATTTGCTAAGAGAAAATGAAGCAACCCTGGGCAGCTAACAGCAGGGGAGCTGTTACCACCCCAAGGCCTGAAGGAACAAGGGGAGGGAGCATGTACCCGATCCCAGAAAGAGCTGTAGCTATGACTAGGACTGTGTTAGCAGGTTTCTTTTTTACCTTCAGTAAAGGAATGCATGGGTGGCAGAGAAAGAGCCGGGTTAATCCTTACCCTTACTGCTTCTTTCCAGTATTCAGTGTGGAACCCAAAAGGAATCCCAAAGGCAAGGGAGCTTGGGTGATGCAGCCCAGAGAAGCCAGCTTCTGGGGCACAGAGCAGGATGGAGAAGGGGGCTGTGTATATCTGGAAGGGCAAACAGAAACATCCATCCAGCTCCTCCTGGCCCTGAGAATGAAGGATGGAGATGAGGAGGGCTGGCTATCTCTGTCCAGTCAGGCTTCACCCAAGGCAAATAGCAGGAGTCTCTGAAGAAGCAGAGCCCAGGATTTGAGGAACTGGCAGCCTGGTGGGCATTGAGAAGGGCCTTCGGCTAAAATTTAAAGAACCCTTACCACTGCTGAGGAGTCCCTGGGTTGTGTAAAGGATTGGTGGTACAAGTCCATCCAGAAGTGCCTCAAAAGAAAGGCCTGGCAATCTACTTCTGAAAAATCAGCCATTGAAAGCCCTGTGGAACACAGTTCTACTCTGAGACATGTGGGATCTCCATGAGTTGGAGTTGACTCCACAACAACTGATGGACCACTGCTTAGGGAGAGTCTATCTCACCTGCCCTTATTCCTTTGCTGTCTTACTCTCCAGCAGAGTACCTGGTCCTGAACTAAGCCAGAGTGGGAATCCTGGCAGGTATTTCAAGATTACACTTCCTGATGTGCTCATACCCAACAAAGCTCTCTGTTGTGAAGAACTGAGAACTCGCCAGTAGCTCTTTCAATGTACATGGAGGGAAGAGCTGCAGTGTAAGTCCCAAGGACAGCAAACAGTTGGGAGCGGGGAGGGGGGTGGTGGGCCCATTGACCTGGTGATCAGAATCAGCTGAGAAGAGATTTTAACAACAGGGAATATACTTTTTCCCCAGAAATCATCTGAGGCAAATCTGTGGGACACAAGACCCAATGACTTGTAACAGAGCAGTTCCTTGCATGCAACCAGATGGGAGCCAGGCCAGGTGCCATCTAGAATTCCACAGCAAGCAGGTAGAAGGCAATGGCCTCCCAGCCCACCTTCCCCACCCACCTCTTCACTGTCTGGTGTCTTCCTCTAATCCTCACTTCTGCTGCTGCTGTAGCTCAGTCCTGTCTTCATTCCTTATCCTAGCTTTCTGCGAAAGGTTCTTAACTAGTATCCATGTAGACAGTTCTGATTCCTTCATTTACACTGTTCCAAGAGTAATAGTTCTAAACTACAAATCCAACCATGTATCTCTCTTCTTTAACTCGGTTCAATGGCTCCTTTTTGTGTATAGGCTCAGTTCCAGACACCTAAGTATACAGCATTCAAAGCCCTTTATGATTAGACCCCAGCCTACCTTCCCAGTCTCAGTCTCTATGGCTCCTCTATTGTTGCTGTTGTTAGGTGCCATTGAGTCAGTTCAAACTCCTAGTGACCCTACGTACAACAGAACAAAACACTGCCCGGTCCTGCACCATTCTCATAATTGTTGCTGTTTGAGCCTATCATTGCAGCCACTGTGTCAACCTATGTTGTCGACGGTCTTCCTCTTTTTTGCTGACGCTCTACTTTATTAAGCATGATGTCCTTTTCCAGGGACTGGTCCGTCCTGATAACATGTCCGAAGTACATAAGACAAAGTCTCACCACCCTTGCTTCTAAGGAGCATTCTGGCTGTACTTTTTTCAAGACAGATTTGTTTTTTATTTTTCTGGCAGTCCATGGTATATTCAATATTCTTTGCCAACACCACAATTCGAAGGCATCAGTTCTTCTTCTGTCTTCCTTATTCACTGTCCATCTTTCGCATGTATATGAGGAGATTGAAAACACCATGGTTTGGGTCAGGCGCACTTTAGTCCTTGGGATGACTGCTTTTTAATACTTCAAATAGGCCTTTTGGAGCAGATTTGCCCAATGCAATACACCATTTCATTTCTTGACTGCTGCCTCCATGGATGTTGACTGTGGATCAAAGTAAAATGAAATCCTTGACAACTTCAATATTTTATCATGACGTTGCTTACGGGTCCAGTCGTGAGGATTTTTGTTTTATGTTGAGGTGTAATCCATACCGAAGGCTGTAGTCTTTGATCATTAAGTGCCTCAAGTCCTCTTCACTTTCGGCAAGCAAGATTGTGTCATCTGCATATGGCAGGTTGTTAATGAGTCTTCCTCTAATTCTGATGCCACTTTTTTTTCATATAGTCCAGCTTCTCAGATTATTTGTTCCGCATACAGATTGAATTAGTATAGTGAAAGGATACAACCCCGATGCACACCTTTCTTGACTTTAAACCACACAGTATCCACTTGTTCTGTTCAAAAGACTGCCTCTTGGTCTAAGTACAGGTTCCTCAGGAGCACAATTAAGTGTTCTGGAATTCCCATTCTTCACAATGTTATCCATAATTTGTTGTGAGCCACACACTCAAATGCCTTTGCATAGTCAATAAAACACAGGTAAACATCTTTCTGGTGTTCTTTGCTTTCAGCCAGACATCGGGAATTTCTTGTTCCACGTCCTCTTCTGAATCTGGCCTGAATTTCTGGCAGTTCCCTGTCAGTGCACTGCTGCAACTGTTTTTGAATGACCTTCAGCAAAATTTTACCTACATGTGATATTGATATTGTTTGATAATTTCTGCGTTCTTTTGGATCACCTTTCTTTGGAATGGGCACAAATATAAATCTCTGGTTGGCTAGGTAGCTGTCTTCCAAATTTCTTGACATAGACAAGTGAGGACTTCCAGTGTTGCATACATTTGTTGAAACATCAATTGGTATTTGGTCAATTCCTGGAGACTTGTTTTTTTGCCAATGTCTTCAGTGCAGCTTGGACTTCTTCCTTCAATACCATCGGTTCTTAATCATATGCTACCTCCTGAAATAGCTGGACATCAACCAGTTTTTTTCAGTATGTACCAAGCAGTTAACAAACAAAAACAAACCCAGTGCCGTCGAGTCGGTTATGTAGCATTTATTACATGTGAGACATTGTACTTACAACTGTGTGTATGTTGTTGCCTTTGAATCAACTCTGACTCATGGCGAGCTTACGTGTGACATAATGAAATGTTGCCCAGTCCTGTGCCATCTTCTTATCTTCTAGCACTATATTGGACAATATTCTGTTGTTATCCATGTTTTTACCAGCTAATTTTCAGAAGCAGATTGCCAGGCCTTTCTTCCTAGTGTCTTAGTATGGAAGCTCTGCTGAAACCTGTCCACTATGTTTGACCCTGCTAGTATTTGAAATACTGGTGGCATAGCTTCCAGCACCATAGCAAGACACAAGCCACCACAGTATGACAAACTGACAGATGGGCAGTGGGTATGTATACAACTTGCTTAATTTTCCTAACAACTCTATACTAATATTATCCCCATTTTATAGATGGAAGAGGTTCATCAAGTTGCCTAAGATTCTGCAAGAAGAGCTAGAACCCAATTCTGCAGCATGCCTTCAGATGCTGGGCTCTATACCTCTACACTTCTATCTTAATTCCAGCTGTAGTAATAGAAAGGAGCTGAGCAGACAGGACTTAGCAGGCCATTTATCCTTTGTGCAAGGGAAGTTGTTAAAAAGATTCCAAGCAGGGGATGACTTATAAAGATTCCTCTGGCTGTTTGGGGAGAATGGGTCAGTCGGAGTTACTTCAATCAGGGAGACTAGTTAGGCATTCATTTGGTATTCCAGGTGGGGTGGCCAGGTCCTGGGTAGTAGCATTCTTTCATTTAATTCTCTCAACTTTGTGAGGTGGGTATTGGTGGCCTTATTTTACAGATGAGGGGTAACGTTCAGATAATCTGGAAGCTTTTTTTCAAGGCCACAGAGCTAGTTCCAGTTCTGTCAAACATCTGATTCAGCTAAACTTCTGAATCCAGACTCACAGATATGGTTATTTAATGGCCAAATTGCAATAGTGTCCTTGGCCCCAGGAGGCGCAGAAACATCCCAGGCCCTTCCCACACATCACACAAAAGGCTGATCTTTTTCTTTATTGTTAGACACACATATAATGAACACATAAAACAGAAAACAGCAAGGAAGAAAGAGGTCCCGGAAAGTTTTTTTAAAGTACAAGACTTATCAGTGCCCGGACCAAGGGTGTGGAAGGCAGGTCAGAGGCAGCAGAGAGCTGGACTAAAGGCTCCTTCTCTCTCCCCAGATCCATGGCAACCCCGGGAAGCTCTCCACGAGCAGCCAGTCCACAAAAACAGAATGCTGCCCAAGCGAAAGCTCTACATCAGAGAGCTTCCCCCACTTTGATGGAGAGGAAGGGCAACACACGGGATGAAAAGGTTCCCTCCTTCCACATAGGTTCCAGCTGGAGCAATAGGAAGGAGCTGACCAGGCAGGGCCACAGCAGGACATTAGAACTCCCACGAGGGCTACAGTGGAGGAAAAGGAAAATACTGTTCCATGTCATAGCTCTGACTCCCTCCCCAGCTGCCCTGGGCCCAGATGCCCACATATTTGGCATTTACAAAAGCCTGTCCCAGCTCAGACCCTGACTAGACCCACCAGGTGCCCAGAGTCTGCTGGGGGAGGGGCGGGAAGGGGAATAGGCTGGGAGTGAAACCAAACAGATCTTTATTTGCAGTCATCACTGGGGCCGTTTCTTGCTGCTTATTTGTTTGCTGGCCTGCTCTTCCAGCTGCATGGCCAGGCGCAAGGCCTTGATGACATCTGGAAGGAATGGGTCGTGGGGCACACAGGGTTAATGGAGTGTCAGAGCACCACACCTCCACTCACTCAGGGCAGAGCTGCCAACACCTGCAGTTGCCCAGGAGCCAGCAGAGGACACCACCCTCCAACTGTACCCCCATCCGGCCAAACCCACCTTGCAGGACTGAGAAGTGCTTGGCTTGCTTGGCCAGGGCAGATTCTGCTTTGTTCACAAAGGTCTCCAGGTCATAGTCTGGCTGCTCGGTCATCTCGGAGAGCTCAAGCCAGTCTGGCCCTTGCTGCGACACAGAGGGAGAAGGACCAAGTCAGTTCACTGATTACCAAACCAACTGAGCAAATCCTTCCTGGGGCTCTACCTTATATAAGTAATGCAGATGCCTACATAAAATACCCATATCCTGCCTCCTGAACCGCTCCCCAGGACGTCCTCAAGCTTGAATCCATCCTCTTCCTTACCCCAAACTTGTTCCCTAGGGCAAATGAATGGCATTATCTGTTCTGATGCCCAAGCCAGAAATCTGAGTAACAGCTTTATTCTTTCACCTTACATGCCAGTTCCACCCCAGAAATGGTTCCCAAATCTCATGTCCTCACTCCAGTTCCATGGCCAAGGCCACACCTCAATCTAGACACTTAGGTCTCTCTTGAACTATTCCAACAACCTCTTAACTGCTCTCTCTGCTTCCACTGTTGCTCTCCCCAAGCCTCTAAACCAGGCTCCACACTGTGGCCACAGTGATGTATCTAATACTCTGATATGACCATGTTACCACTGTGCTTAACTCCCTTCAAAGGCTTCCCCCTGCCATCATAATGAAGTCCAGACCTTTGGTAAGATCTGGTCCCTGCTGACCTGTGCAGAGCCTTAATTCTACTCACACCTTGTGCTCTGACCATAGTGAACCTCTCAGTCATCCTGAAAGTGCCATGTCCTTTCCAACGTCTGTGCCCCTAAGCACTCCAGGAAGAGGAGAACATGCTTACACACTTATTCTTCACGTGTCTTCCTCAGCTATAAGAGCCACAAGCTTTTCATTTTCACATCTTTCCCCACCACTTGCTCTTTGAAGCAGGCATCACAGCCGCAGCAGGATCTACTGCTTCCTAAACACTGACCATATGCTGGGCCCGGTGCTGAGTGCTTTAGAAGCATATCACTTAATCCTCAGCCATCTCGTCTTGCCCATTTTAGAGATGAAGAATTTGAGGCCCAGTGAGGCTGAATGACTTTTCCAGGGAAATCAACTTGTAAACAGAAGCATCAGAATTTTATCTCAAGTCTTACTTTAGGGGTCTACTGCCCATACTTGATGTTTTTGGTCCTTCATCTCTAGACAGGAGCTGACATATAAGAAGTACTCAGTGAACAGTCACTGAATAAACAAGGTCCCTGTATATCCATCACCCTCCAAACTCATTCAGGAACATGGAGAGACTAGTTCTGGCTAGGTGGATGTAGGAAGTCTTGTGTGCCAGACTGGAGAAGAGGGTGTGGTGATTAGCCGCCCCATAAGAACAACTAGGTGGAACTAAGGAAAACTGGGTAGAGACCTGCCTCTTGCCATTCCAACCTGAAGACTGGAAGCAAAGCCCAGGACATGTTCAAAGAATGGTGCTGAGCACTGCAGAGCGCCTGTGGTAAGAATGGCTGTCCAGTCCCTCCCTGGCCGTGGGCCATGTCCCTACCTGGGTAATCTCCTTGAGCTCTTCCACAGCCCTCTCCTCCAGCTCCCTGATCTGAGTCATGGCTTCGTTAAAGCTGGACATCTGAGAAGACAGTTCCTCCTCTTCCTTGGAGAACTAAAGGGGCCAAAAGGAAAAACACAACAGTTGTGGCTTTTTGAATTCCCACCTCAGCAGGCCACGTTCCTGCCTTGCCTGGTCCCACTCTGCCCCCTTACATTGCCTTCGATCAGGGCCCCATTAGAGCTGACTTCCGTCTCTTCTGTTTCCATCTGAATTGGCTGTTCCCCACTGGGCCCACTGTGGGGGCTCAGCTCCTTGACCCTGTGAAAACAAGGTTTCAAGTCCCACAACAGCCTCCCTGGCATGCACAAGAGTGCAGCACCACTCAGGCTGTACCTCTCTAGGCTGAAGGCTTGGGGCTCTGAGGGGACATAGCAGCAGCTTTGCCTTCAGCCTGGAGAGGTGGAATAAACTGAACCTGGCCTAGAAAAGAACTTCATGCCCTGCTGACTCCCCCACCAAGTCCTGAGGGGATCTGTGACAGACCTTCTAGCATTATGTCTGAAGCCCCAAGCCTCAGATTTGCTGAGTCGCAGAAGAGAGCCTCCCAGGGTCAGATTAACCAGTAAGCAAGGTTTACGCAGGTTTACTTGTGCTTACTTACTAATCTGTAGTGCACAATTTCTTATGGGTTTCACCATTTCTTTGATGTAAGCCTGTGCGTACCTTGATTATCTGGTAATCTGTCCCTGCCTCCCTCCATCTCTTGTCATCGCCATACCTTCCTCCTGTACAGCCCCCTTGCAATCCTACATGGCTGTAGGTACTAGTACCTGTCTGCGTATCTTAGGGTGTTTAAAGTATATTCACAGGAGCTTATGCCTGGTGAGATCATGGCAATCTGTAAAAGAAGCAATGGGTGGTTAAGGGTTGAGGATCACAGGGTAAGGGCACTGGACAGCCTGCTGCTGGAACGGCCACCAGGAGTAGTCTCTTCAAGCTGCTGATACCCTCATTAAGCTCCCACTCTGTGCTTGGGCAACTCGCCCCACCGGCACTGCGAATTAAGGCACCTTAAAAAATAGTTCCCTCATTCCCAAAGCCAACTCTTCAGGCAGGGATTGGACTGGACTATAAGACAGAAAATGATACTGGTGAGGAGTGAGTTTCTTGGCTCAAGTGGACACATGAGACTATGTGGGCAGCTCCTGTCTGGAGGCAAGATGAGAAGACAGAGGGGGACCGGCGCTGGTTGAATGGACATGGGGAATACAGGGTGGAGAGGAGTGTGCTGTCTCATGGGGGACAGCAACTATGAGTACATAGCAAGGTATATACAAATTTTTGTATGAGAGACTGACTTGATTTGTAAACTTTGACTTGAAGCACAATAAGAAAAAAAAGGTTCCCTGCTTTTAAAGGCTTGTCTGATTACCTCCTGCTTTACTATTTTTTTACTGAGACATTCATGTGACCAAGGTCACACCTGAAGGCTCTATGGCTCTTGCTGGAATCCACAGTTCACCCAAGCCACAAGAGAATGGTTTAAAGCTTTGTTCAGAAAACTACCTTCTTCATGCAAAGGCCCTTACTCAGGAGGCGGGGGAGAGGATATTCCCTGGAGCGGAGGGATGGCTGGGTGTTAAGAGCAGACCTTAACTAGAAGGGCTGAGGGATAAAATAGGGAAGGAGATGAAAGTCATGCAAAGCTATAGCAGCCCTATGCCCCAGCCAGTGAGCCCCAGGGAAGCCAGGAGGAGACAGGACTTCCCTTCCTGCTTACTCAAAGGTCCTTCTGAATTCAGAAGCCCCCCACTTTTCACCAGGTAGGGGAGGAATGACCTCCCACAAATGAAGAGCAGCACCTACATATAGTAAAGGGAGCAGATCCTTTTCTTGAAGCTTGGGTAGGCAATGAGGAGGCTAGTGCTGAAGAGCAGGGTATGAAAGTCTAGTTACATTAGAGCCTTGAAACCCAGGGAGCTCAGGGGCACTGAGCTTCCGGCCCAGGATTAAGAAGAAATGTCTCCTTGGAAAGCAACTGCCTCCTCCTACATCACCACCTCCAAAGTGAGTCCACTCACCATGCAGGTCCTTGAGTTCTCCCCGATAAAAGAGTCCCTCAGCACCTGTGTCAGCTTGCTTTCCCGGAATGGGGTGTGAGCCTTGTTCTGTCCCAGGGCCCTGATGCACTCCTGTGGAGCGGCAAAAGCAACAAGGTCCATTCCTTCCTCTCGCACTGCCAACTTCCTCCATCCACCAGCAGCCCTCCAGGCCAGCCACCTTGAGTTAGCCCCGCTACCTTCAGGGCCAGGAGACTCTTGTTGATTTCTGCACCCTCCATGCGGGTCTGCCGGTCAGCACTGGAAGTGTCCGCACCTCGCTCATTCCCTGCTAAATCCACCAAAGAGAACTTGCCATGCACTCTCCCTTTGGCTCGAAGAAGAATCTGGAAGCAGGCGTGGGAGCGGGAAGAGTTGGAATTGGCAAATGTCTGCCCAGAGGTCCTATGGCAAAGGAGGGCAGAGGAAGGTGATAAGCTTATGCGGTCACCAGGAACCATTTCACCCCAGAGTTTAAACCACTCCAGTCCATAGCAGTGAGTTCTCTGATAAGGGAGGGACACAGGTCAGGACTCCAAGATACCAAGTGTCTTATTGACCCAGACTTCTGTTCTGCCCTCCCTAGGCAGCAGCTATTCCCCAGCTCTGAACCTAATAAATTTTCTTAGTGGCTAAAGAAGTATTGGATCCTGTGCTACAGCCTAGGCCAGACCTCGGGCCCATAAGGATCTGGGAAGGATGAGTTGCCCCTGCTGCAGAGAAGGAGGGGCTTTCATGAACCACTTACCAGAACGTGAGGGCCCTGCAGAGGGCAGCCTCCTCTCTGTGCCTCCAAGAGCTGCCCAGCCTAAGCTGGCTCCTTCCCCAGTGGGCCACCATGCCTAGGTCCCTAGTAGAAGAACACTTCCCTACCACTGTACAGAGGAGTTATAGCCCTATTTCTTCCAGCCTAGAATAGACTCAGAGCTCCAGTTTCCCACCAATAAGAGGGAAGAGAACAGCAAGAAGAAACCCAGAGAAGCCAGGAAGAATGCATTTGGGGTAATAGCCTGGGAATAAACCCTGCCTTGGTTAGACTTAAGATGCTTAGACTTGCTCCTCATGAACCTTTGGCCCTGGGTCATCAGCCCCATACAGATCCCTCAAAGCAGAGGCCTTCACAGGCTGCAACAAACAGGGGGAAGAGGCTCTCTGTGGAAATGGCAGTGGGCTTAGAGCCAGTCTCCACCACCTGAACCGGGCATTAGAAAGTGGCTCCTTCCCCTTGCCACAGCTCTGACCTGCAGGCACTGCCTGTGTGGATCATCTTGATGACATCATCAGCACAGTTAACCAGGTGCTCCTGCAGCCCCACCACCTGCACCTGCTGCTTGCCGTCCTCCAGCACACGTAGCTTGGCCTTCTTGTTGAGCAGGTCGAACAGCTGTGCCAGCAAGGGGAGTGAGCTGAGGGTCAGGCACCTGGGCACCCCACCTGACACCTCCCTCCTTCAAGCCTGTCCCACTTAGACAAGGGCTGGCAGTGGGAAAGGCAGAGTATACTACCAGGTAGATGCCAGACTAGTGGAGGGTCATACGCTTGGGATGTGAAACAGGCTGCCTCCCTTTGATGCAACTCTGGTGCTCTACCAGCTGTGGAGTGCCTGGGCAAGTTACCTGACCACTCTAGGTCTGTTTCTCATTTATGAAATAGTGGTGATAATCTCTACCTCATAGGGATGTTGTGATGATTAAATGAGTTGAGACAAGTACCGAAAATAGTGCATAGCCTAAAATATCATACTACTAATAATAAATATTAGCTATTATCACTTTTTTTTTTTTTTTCACTTAGATTCCTCTCCAGGGAAGACAACTCTGTAAAGCATAGAGAGAGAGAGAGAATATGAATGTGTGCAGCAGAGGAGGAAGAGAAAAAGTGACAAAGTTAGGAGGGAAGTGGGTTGGGAGGACAGGACACACACAAGGCAAACCTTCCACCTGAGAGGGAGCCCTGCCATCCTTGCTGAGCTTGGGTGCCATCCCACCATCAGAGGAACCTCCCACACATGCCAGGGCAAAGTGACCTATCAAAGACTTGAGCCTGTTATAACTCTCGGCCAACAGGTTGTTTGGCTTCTGTAACTTCTAGCCAACCTCAAGGTTTTAGAAAGTTCAGGGGCCCCAACAGCATAAACAGAGGGCTCTCTGCCAGTTACCTTCCCATTGTAGATCTCGAAGAATGTCACATAGACTTCCAGGCCCAGTTTCCGGTAGCGGGGCTGATTCTTCAGGAGGAAGACATCCCGGGCTGTGGGAAAGAGCCTGGATAAGTAAGCCACCTGCCTTCCAAGCCCAACTCAACTGCGGCAGCACATACTACTTACAGGCCATCGCATAGATCCCTTTGGATGCATTCTGGGCTTTCCCTGAGAGGTCTCCGCCCATAGTCTACAAAGGAAGGGGCAGAAGACTGTGTAAATGGTTCTTGGTCGAGGCCAGAGCACTACTGGCTCCATCATCACAGAACGCTTCACCACAGTCTGGAGGCTGGACCTGCGAAGGGCCTTCCCTGCATCTGGCATGGTCAGAGTATTTGGTGATGGTCATTTGTACTGAAGGGACTCGGTGTTGTACCCTGGGCAGGCTTTCTCCCTGGCACCCTGGATACTCACATGTGTCTTGCCACTTCCTGTTTGGCCATATGCAAAACAGGTTGCTTTTCCTCCTTCAAAGATTGTCTGTACCAGTGGCCTTGCTGTGAACCTACAAGAAAGGGTAGGGAAGGGTGTTTCTATCTCTCCCCAAAATGGGCTTCTTGGAACATGTTCTTGCTGCCCTTCCACGGCAGAACTCCCAGGGTCCTCAAGTCCTCCTTCCAAGCACTGGCACTCCTCTCCTGCCTCAGTGGTTTTTGAACAATGTGCAAAGTGGTCCCACCTGACTCCAGCCCCACTTACAAATCTCAAATACTGCTGGCCAACTTGGAGGCCTGGACTGACCTGCCAGAAGCTGCAAGGAAGCTCCTCCTCTGATACTAGAGACACCAGATGAAAGCTTGAGCTTAACAGCCAACTTCCAGCAAAAGGTCCACCACAAAGATCAGGGGAAACCCTCCAAAGTAGAGGCTTAAAATATTTTAGGCTTTGTAGGCCACATAGATCTGTTATACTTTCTTTTTTTCTTTTTACAACCCTTTAAAAATGTAAAAACCATTCTTGGTTTGAGAGCCATACAAAAAGGGGCTGTGAACCAGATTTGTTCCACAGGCCATAGTTTGCTGACCTCTGCTCAACAGAACCTTCTGTGATGACAGAAACGCTCAAATCTGTGCTGTCCAACAATAGCCACTGCCACATGCGGCCACTGAGCACTTGAACTGTGCTAGTGTAACTGAGGAACTGATTTTTAAATTTTATTTAACTTCAGATTGAAATAGCCACATGTGGCTAGTGGGTACCATATTGAACAGACCGGTTCTAGAATTTCCTGAGCCTACTAAGTCACACTGAGGTGGCTGCATAAGACACTAGAAGAACCCCGGGAGTCTGCCCAGCCCAGCCTCGGAAAGTATGTGCCACTAAAGCATACCTCACTGGTGATCCACTCAAGGATGGGCCACCAAAGCTGCAAAATGGGATGTGGCAGGCCCAAACAGGGCCCCTCCTGGTGCCAGGAGCCAAAGCTGGCTCTATGTGATGGATGACCAAAGAAAACACCAGAGGGGACCAGAAAGGCCCTCAGAGTTCAGCATGTCTGTGAGAAGTGTTATCACAATGCCCAATACATCAAAAAAAAAAAAAGGGTAGAAGGTGGGGGAGGAAGATAAGGGACTAACCTGTAGACAACTTCATTCGAAGCAGTTTCATCAAATGCAAAGTCAAAGCAGAATGCCTGGTTCTCCAGGTACTTTGTTAAGTCCACTTTCAATCTGGGCTCATGGACCAAGAGGAGACATTTGCTAGGAACGGAAATCACATCAATTTCTTTCTTGGCCAATTCTGCAGAAAGAAAGTATTTCAGGGGGTGCTCCTAGACACAGAGGAACTCTTAGTCAGTCCTAAGCCCCTGACCTAACAGAGCTTACCTTGTTTATTCAGAGGGCGTTTCCTAACACAGACGCATATCCTGTGCTCTTCGATCTTAGAGAGGATGAGAGAAGACAGCCAACCAGCAAAGGGTCAGAGCAGTGTCAAAAGAAAGCTTGCCCAGAGCCCCTGCCCCTCCAATCCCATATCTGGCCCAGTCAAGGGCCAAGATCTAAGACTAGGACCCCTACTTCCTTTATTAGCTACTCCACGGCAAAAGGAGATGGCACTGAGTGTTCTTCCTAGTTTTCTCACTCTGCTGCTTACAGGAGGTTTCAGCACCATTTTCATAATTAATTAGGAAGAATCTAGCCAACCTACGATAGCTGAGGGAGGGGAGAGGTGGGCACATAGCTGGTAAAGATAGGACCCTGCCAGCTGTGGCTCTCTAGCTCCAGCCCACCAAAGGGTACTAAAAAACTTCAAGGGTGAGTGAGTAGAGATTCCTGGAACTCTCTCACTTCCTTAGAGAGAGGTAGAAGTCCTTCGGATTTACTTACAGGATCAGTCATAGTAAGTGGATGACATTCCAAATTAGCCCGAAATTCTTTAATCATCCGGGCAAATTCCCAGTTTGGAAAGCTGCTGTCATACTCCTGTTTGGGACAAGAGCAAAAAAAGGACTGACTGTTAAGATGTAGGTGCCCTCAGGCCTCAGTGCTAAAGAGAGCAACTACAGCTTTGTGTGCTCACGGCCCTTCAGAGCTGACAAAGCTCCCACACAATCTCACTTCCTCCCATCCTGACTCTAGACCAAGAACCCAGGAACAGAGCCCTGGGGAACAGAGAGAGGTAGGCGCGCCTATGCATGCATCAAACTACCCTAGGAACTGGGGCCAGGGCCACTGTCCCACCTCTTAGGAGGCCAGCAGCAGGCTGGGCTTCCTCAGAACAATTACTGCAATCTGGGGGAAATGCTCCAAACTGGAACTCCATTGCAGAACCCCCTCCCCACAGACACACAATGTATCATGTGATGGGCTTGCCTAATGGACAACCAGCATTAAATTTTTCTCATTTGAGGGCCTTCAGAAAAACATCTAAATAATTTGTTCTCTGAATCCTGATGAGAAACCAGTTAAACTTCCTGGATATCAGAACTAGAGCCTCAGAAGTGCTCAGGCGCAACCATATCTGTTGTTTGTTAGAATTCAGTTAAGGATGCCTGTCAAAACTCTTGCCCCGATGCCTAAGAAAGCTACCTGAGCTCGCTTTATTCTCATTTCAGAGTTCTGGGCCCTCTTCTCTTCTCGTTTGCTCTTCATTTTTTCCATTTCCTTCACAAGACACGATTTCCTCCGAACTACAAAAAAAAAAAAAAAAAAAGGAGCCCATTCTTTTCACCTGTCAAGGTCAGCCTGCTCTTCTGTTATTACTGAGTCCTGGGCCTTTCCCTGGAATAGGCATTTTCTAGATCATTGCTCTTAAATCACCATATGCAAGGCAACGAAGCAAGAGCCATGACCTTTGGGATGGACAAGTCCACAAGGTAATGACTTGGCTAGTGTAAGTTCAGAGTAGCAATAACCCAAGCCCTGTGCCTTGGTGGCTGTTTTCTCAACAACCACAGAGAGGTGAGACAGACCCTGCTTGGTCTCAACGGCCATTCTGGGCTGTTTTTCAAGTTTTGGTGAAAAGCATAGCTATGGTAACACCTCAACAACGGCAGAAGGCTTCTACCATGTTGTGAGGATGTAATCACTCTTGTGAAACCCTCTTGGGGTCATTGATCCCATGACCACAGGGAAACATGCATGCCCCCCTATGACCAAGACGGTTTGAACTCAGCTGCCGAGGCAGGCCAGGTTTGGGGCAGGATGTTAACTACCTATCCTATACTAGGAGTAGGACAGCAGACAGCTCAGCTTGTCTACCTGAGTTCACAGGGTTTGCAGAAGAGCTGCCTCGGATGGAATGGACTTGCTCTTCCACCTCTTCGCTGACCATCGCCAATGGTATTTCAGCCACTGCAGGGCAGGAGGGCCTAGGGGGGCCGGCTGTGGGGGAACGAGAGTCACTGGAGAAGCAGGCAGGCATTCTGCAGCTGTGCTCACCATGACCTAGCAGTTCATGAGCCGGGAGGAGGGCTGCTGGCTGCCACCTCAGCAAGGACTCAGGTTCTTACAGTATGAGCAGAGCTGGGCCTTTCCCTTCAACTCGCACACATGCTGAACTCAACCAGTCTCTCTTGAAGGGTTGGCTCCTGGAGTCATTAAATAGTTTGACTAGCTCAGTATGGGCTTCACAATGAAAGGAAAAGCCTTTGGAGGCCTGAAATTCTTTAGGCTTGACCCAAGCATGGGTTCTCAGGCCAGGTCTTTCTACCTACTTAGGGGAAAAGCCAGACCTTTCTGACGTCTCCAAAGCCTTAGGAACCCAGGTGGTTAACAGGAGCAAAGGCTGAAAAGCCAGTAATGATAGGGAACTTGGGCAAAGACTGACTATACTGACTCAACACAAAGGTACAATCTACAATGACTCATTACTTTCCATCCCTGGCCATGACCCTTTTGTTTATTTTCTTTTTTTAGAGCTGAATTTGATAAATGTAAGAGGTAATGACTGTGTGTCTTACAAAATCTGCATCTGTTTTATACGTCTGTTAAATTACAAGTAATTTACTTAATATATTTTAAAATTCCTTTTATGTAAAGTACAAAAAGAGGAAAAAAAACCAAATTTATGCTGTTAGAAGTCAGGATTGTAGTCACCCTTGGGGTCTAGGATCCAGAAGGGGGCTGAGGGGGACTTTTGGAGTGCTGGTGTTTTGTTTGAGCTGGGTGTTAGTTACATGAATGTATTCAACTTAAGAAAACTCATTGATCTATATACTCAGTGGGAGCCCTGGCGGTGCAATGGTTAAGAGCTTGGCTGCTAACCAAAATGTTAGCATTCACATCCACCAGCTGCTCTTTGGAAACCCTATGGGGCAGTTCTACTCTGTCCTATAGGGTTGCTATGAGTCGGAATTGACTCGACAGCAACGGGTTTGGTTTTATACAGTTTTATACACTTAGTGATATGTGTACTTTTCTCTACATAAACATTGTATCAATAACAAGTTAAAAAAAAAAAAAAAGAAATGATTTCCAGATAAGGGAGCAGTGTTGGTGGGACAGGGTCAGAAAAGAACTGAAGCTGATGTGGTGTGGGAATCCTAGGATATTTCACAACGGGGCAATATGTGAGGAGCCTGCTCCAGGTCCTCAAACAGGGAGAGCAGAGTCATCACTCACTGGGAACAGAAAGCTGCTTGCGGGAGTTGGCAGACGCGGGCAGCTCCACCTCCATATCATTCTCCTGAGCGGCGATGTGAACCTCTGAGACTGTGGACATGCGAGTGGAGCGGCCACGAAGAGCTGAAGAACCAAGGGAAGCAGCCAGTCAGTGTAGCATGATCAGAAGGGCCAATGGAGGGGTCAGGGACAACCCTCCAAGATTCTGCACAGGGTAAGATGAGTTCCGCTACCAGGAAAGGAGCCCACCAACTTCCCATTCTCTCCACTCAAACGAAAAATTAGAAAAGGTCAAGTATCAGCAACCTCAAAACTTACTTGTCCATGTTCTGCAACTCTGGGAGCTCCTAAGGCAAAAATATTCCCCACAAGAGCATCTCTCTTGAGTAAATGGAGAGACCTACAACCCAGCTGAATAATTTCTGTAGCGACAGGCCTAATCCAAGTCCCTGAGAGAAAGCATTATTATTCTTGACAGTAGCAGCAGCAACTACCATTGTACATACAGCCTTCCTATACTCAAAACAAGCTAAGTTGGGTATGAGCATTCCTATCTGATCAAAGGGGACATTAAGGCTCAGAGACATCAAGTAACTTGTCCAATGTCACTCAACTAGTAAGTGGCAGAGCCAGGATGTGAACCCAAGGCCGTCAGATGACGAAGTCTGAGCTTTTCCCACTGCTCTAGCATGCTTTACAGAGCCAGGCATGGCCATGTCATCAGAAGCCCATGGGGATCAGCTACATTCATTTTCTGGAATCTTAAAGAATGCTTAACCAAGAGAAACTGTTGAGTTATTCTTGAATTTTTATCAATTTCTACCCATCTATATTTAGTTCATCTCCATAATAGAGAAACCATCAACTCATCACCTATAAAGTACAGGTCAGAAATGTGGAAACAGAATACATGATGTAAGCAAAGAGTAAGCTGTAGCGAATTTCCAAGTGTCATAGATTTAGGCTGAAGGTCTGGCATATGTATGTCTTTCATAAAAAGCCTGAGTTAGCACATTTTTTTCTATTCCCCTAATTATTTGGAATCTTTTATTTCTACTGTTAGATAGCATGCACATTTATGAAGATTGTGTCCATTAAAAGGAGCTGGAGTAATCTCCTGTGAGGGCATATATGTGGAGTGGTACCGCTACCATCCCCATCTTTCCTGCAGGCCCTAACAGTACAGCCAGCAAAACAGGGCTAGCACCACACCACTCAGGCCCAGCCCAAGCTAGGAATAGTACCACCACCTACCCTGGGCCCCCAGGAATCTGAAGCTCCAAAAAGTATTCACAGGTCCTCTGAGGTAGCTAGATCATGTCAGGGCAGTAGTAACCCCTGGACTGGGATAGACTGTGCAGGCTCACCAGCCTGTGAGGTAAGATTGGCTCTGAGTGATAAGCTGATTTCTTGGGCAGCTTCTGCCTAGAGCCACCCCCTAAGTCACAGTCTATTGTATCCAAAGTAGGTTTACTATAATTAATTATGCAGAGAAAGCCCAACCCTCACACAGATGTGGAGGCATTGCTGTTATTTTTTCCATCCCAACCAGCTCTCCAAAGCACCATCAACTGCACCTCTAAACAGCCCAGGCCTAGGTATCTGCTTTTTTCATAGCCTGCTCACAAACCTTACTCCAAAGCATACTTTTCCCTTGAGAATGCTGAGCCCTGAAGGAAGCCGAGCCCAGCTAGGCTGCTAATGACTGATCCCCCCGCAGCAACAGGCTCTGGATTCTACAGGAAAGGCTCCTAGGCCACTCAGCAAATTTCCCTAATGCACCAGGGCCCCTTAAAAGTTGGTGTAACAGCTGAAATTGGATTCTTCCTCACTGAGAAAGATGCCTGAAACAGAGGACAGAAGACCTCAGCCCATATAGAAGCCACCTGCTTCACAGCTCCCATAGCTTTGAGCCCCAGGAACATCATTCCTGGCACAAGCCCTGTGACAACAAGCCAGGGAAAATCCATTTACCTTCTTTTGGAGCAGGAATTTTGGAGGTGATTGATCTGCGTTTTTGTTTCTGAAAAACAAAACAAACCACCACAATATATGGCTCTTCTCAATTCTTAAGGGACCATTAGGGACCCAAGTACTTTGCTGATGTAGCAGTCCCAGAAAAGTCTTAGGAAACAAAACAGCAAGAAGTCAACTAGCCAAGCGGGTCTTCTGGGGGCACTGGCTGTAGCCAGATGACAGGCACCTACCTGGACTGTCACATTCTCCTGCAGGGGCAGATTGTCCTCTGGGCGTAAGGGAAGAAGCTGTAAGAGCTCTGGGTTTATTGCTGCCACATCATCAAAATCAATCTACAAGGAGCAAATACAAATTTCAGTGGAACACCATAGCTTGCTCAATCCAAATTCATCTCTGCAAACAAGGTATTATGGTTTGAATTGTGTCCCTCAAAAAGATGTGTTGTAAATCCTAACCCCCATACCTAAGGATGTAATCATATTTGCAAATAGGGTTTTCTTTGTTATGTTGGTGAGGCTATATCAGTGTAGGGTGCATGTATTTAAGACAATCACTTGGAGACATAAAGGAGCTGATTAGGCATGGAGAGAAACAAGGACAAAGGAGGGAAAGATAGGTGCCACATGGAGATATCCAAGGAGCAGACAGAACCTTCCCCTAAAGCCTGAATTAGAACTTCTAACCTCCTAAACTGTGAGAAAATACATTTCTGTTTGTTAAAGCCACACACTTATGGTATTTCTATTCTAGCAGTACTAGGAAACTAAGACAACAAGGCTACCTCTAGATTCAGATTTTGCCAGCTCTAACTTCCTCTAAGTACTAATAGTTATAAAACAAATGGTTCTTTCTTAGTCGTGGTTTACCATCTAGATGGATATAAGTTTCTGATTTCCAAGCCAATGGTAGACGTCAGTGCTGAGAATGAGGTGAAGAGGAAGGCAGACAGACAGGCAAACAGGCAGGCAGTCCACAGTAGATCTAGGCCATCTAGCTCCCTACTGTTCTGCTGAGTCCTCCTGGGGTCCTGCTGGACACAGCCCCTGGAGCACCTCTCGCTGGCTGACGCAGAGGAAGAAACAAGTTCTAACTGTCCTGGTGAGAGTCAAAATGAAGCCCCTACAGGATCTTATGGGTAGGGACAAGTTCCTGACAGCTGATACCTAACCCTAAGTCTACCTACATTTTCTACGCGGCCCAAAAACTTCTTCCCAGCACAGCTTCCTGCTCATGCCTGCAGTGAGGTCACAATTCTAGATTTACATCATCAGAGTCCTGCAGCCCTCTAGGAACAACTCAAACCTCATCAGTGTAACTTCACAGCAGGTTCAAACACATAGAATTAGTACCACCTTGGTCACTTGTATTTCAAAATGTGACAGAGCTAAAATGTACTCCAGGGTTAGCTAGGGCTTTCCCTCCTAGATATGCAATCTGTATTTATTAACTGGTCTATTAGAACATTTACCAGGCGTGAGTAAGACACTAAGCAGTGCAGAGGAAAGGAGTCAAAGATGAATTAAAACATACATCGCCCTTGCCCTGGGGAGTCCACATCTAATAAGGGAGAGAATTCTTAAGCAAAAAGGGCCAGAAACCAAAGCAGCATGGGATAAGATGAAGAGGAAAGAATCACCAAATGCAAAACCTGGCAAATGGCTCAGCAATCATACTCTGTCCACATAACATTGACAGCTAAGGACATCTTCTATACATCATGGCTTCCCAGTTTCCAACCCCCAAACTACAGAGAGCATAAATGGCATTGGAGACCAGAGTCCTAAATCTAGCTCTGACATTAACTGATTCTCACATCGATGATGTGCGATGATGGACGTGCTGAGGGGAAGGAACAAGAGTAAAAGTATGAAAGGAGCAAGGTACTAGGCATGTTCACAGACTTGTGGGTTAACCTGTTTGCCCAGGACACAGGACACTTTGGAAGAAATGTGTGAGATACAAAGAAAAAGGTTGACTGGGGTCAGACCATGAAAAAGCTGTGGATGATTCACTAAGAAATTTGGACCTCATCCTAACAGCAATATTTGAGCTGGAGTGAGACCCAAAAAGAGCTATTCTAGCAAACAACAACAAAACTCACAAGGAGCTGTTAGTAGCTGGTTGAAAAGAATTTTAGGATCCTCTTGATTCTTCAGGGGCAGTTAAGTTAATGTAAATTACTCAATCCTTTCATTTGTTCCTCACATATACCATCTAAATATAGTCTTTGCATACCTATCACAAGGTACTGTGCTAAACAAGCCCATTACACATGTTATCTCATTAAGTTCCATGAAAGAGGGACCAAGTTTATCTTATTCATCTCTGTATCCCCAAGACCTGAACACACTGTCTGGCATTTTGGCATTGGGCCAGAAGGATTTGTTGAGTATTATCATCCTCACTTTACAGATAAGAAAACTAAATTTCTAAGAGGTGAGAAAGCTTGCATGAGTAGTAGCAGAGCCAGGTAAAATCAAAGTTGTCATACTCCTAGTCTGGTGACCCTCCTACTATACCACAATGCCTCTAACACAGAAATACCTTAGTCACACCTCTCTTCTTCTTAAAACCCTTCCAGTGTTTTCTACTGCCTACAGAATAAAACCTAAACATCTTAGACAAAGAGAAGAAGGCTATGTGACAAAGGAGTGACGCTGCAACTGCAAGCCAAGGAATGTCTAGGGCTAACGGAATCTGGTAGAGACCAGAAAGCCTCTTCCCATAGAGTCTTCGAGAGAACGTGATCCTGCCAACACCCTAATTCAGATTACTAGCTTCCAGAATTGTGAGACAATAAATTTCTCTTCTTATAAACAAACAAACACAAAACAAACCACTAAAAATCTAAACATCTTAGTGCCAGAGATGAAGATGCTCCAATTTCTTTTCAGTCTTTTTGTTGGTGCCAAGCATCCTAACCCCTTACTACTGGGGGCCATCTTACTGCTTTCTTATACCCCAGCCCCCAAGTCTCCACCTCTGAGCCGCTCTAGCACTCCTCATCTGTGCCATTCATCACAAGTCGCTTTCTGTTATTTGGTATTTCAGAAACAGAATTTTGTCTCAACTGGATTATCTATTTTGCTCCTCAAACCAATATGACAGGTAGTGTGCACTCAGAAGCTAATTTGGGTAAGCAAGGTTTTAGAATTCTGTGCAGTTTGCTCTTTACAAACATACCAGAAGTTGTTGGTTGCTTCAATTTAAAACAGAGCCCTAGAAGAACTAGATGATGCCTGGCTACCACTACCAAGTGTTCTAGTCAGGGCCAGAATAGATAGGCCCTGATGGAATGGAAGAAAAATGTGGGACAGAAACTCAAATTCCTTAAGAAAAAAGAAAAATACACCAGACTTACTAGACTAGTTGAGACTGGAGGACTCCCCAAGACTGCTGCCCTGAGATACTCTGTAAACCTTGAACACAAACTAAGTCCTGAGGTCACCTTGTAGCTAAATAACAGATTGGCTCACAAAATAATGAATATCATCCAGAAGTACTGTGCTTCTTCAAAAAATCACCTGTAAGACCCAATAGTCAACAATTACTTTCAAACGAAGATTAGAATACGGGGGCAGGAAAACTAGATTAATGGAAACAGAACAGCCAGAACAGAAATAATGAAAATATTCATGCGCTGTGAAGAATAGCCAATGTCACTGAACACTTCATGTAAAAACTGTTGAATGGGAACTTAAACTGCTGTGTGTAAACCTTCACCAAAGACACAATAAAATATTATTAACAAACAAACAAAAACAAGTCCAACTAAATGAAATCCCAGTGCATCCAAAAAGGACCAAGTTTAAGATTAGGGAGGACAGGAAAACATCAGAAACAAGGCTCCCACAGGTTTCACTTCCAAACAGAATCTTTATGTAGGAAGATGTTAAATGCAGAGGCCATCTCACAGAACCTACCTCTTTGCCCTTTGTGGCACCTCCTTCTGTCCATTCCACTGAAACACAGGATTTCTCCATGTTCACAGTCCTTACATTGGCACTGTGAATTAAACCTAGAGTATGAAAAGGCCAGAGTTACCCGTCTGTTCCCTGAGGGCTGGCAGTTCATTTTTAGGATCCCAGAGACTCTCAATATGTGTTTACCTGAATGAATAGGCAGCTGCCTTTCTTTCTTTTTAAACACTAAACCAAAACCAAACTCAGTGCTGTCGAGTCCATTCCGACTTACAGCAACCCTGTAGGACAGAGTAGAACTGCCCCGTAGGATTTCCAAGGTTTTTTTCACCTTTACTGTAGCGAACTGCCACATCTTTCTCCTGCGGAGCAGCTAGTGGGTTCGAACCGCCGACCTTTTTTGGTTGGCAGAAGCAGCTCTTTAACCTTTGCACCACTAAGGCTCCTTTTAAACACTAAACGGGCAAATAAACCTCCTGGAGTCTTCACTCATAGAACATCCACAGTGAGATGCGCAGGAAACAGATCTCAAAACCGACCTGCATGGGATGATTCATCTCCCACTCAAGAGAGAGCCTACAGTGGGGTGAAGGTATGTTTGGGTAAGGGAGTCGCTATAATTCTTAGGTAAACTGTTCTTCCACACAGCACTAAGGCTAGCTTCCTTGGGTTTCCCTAACTCACTCCTGGCGGCCATGTCTGATAATTCTCCTAATGACACGAGTATTAGACCTGCCGTAGCTGTGCAGCTCCTTAATCAAAAAAGAGTGGACAGGACTACACGCTCCTTAAGGGCAGAAATCTTGTCCGTCTGCAGAATTCCCAGAGCCTGACATACTGCAAGTGCACAATATTTATTGGAGAGTAGAAGGCTCAGGAAGCATACTTCCCTACACAAGCAGGGCTGTTTCAGGGAGAATTTGGAAGCGAGGTGAATCTAGCACCCCTAACCTCTTTGGGAGGTGCAAAGACCGCGGAGAAGCCGCGCCCACTCCCGGAGGGCGGGGAGGAGACACAAGTCTGCGTAGAGGCTCCTAGCACTAGGTAGGGAAGACCAATAGCCAGCGCAGAGACCCAGATCCTGAAGAGCATGCCTCAGGATCCTGCCTTTTGGGGGCGGGACAGTAATTTCAGCCGTCTCACCGCCCACGGCTCCCCTTGGCCTCAGGACCCCGCCCCTCACCATTACTGCGTTGGATCTTGATGGTGAGACCGGGGAACAGTCGGTTCTGAAGTGACGAGTCCATGGGCAGTCGGCAGGTCAGCCGTGAAGAGAAACGCCAAGTACCAAAAATCACAACTCTTTCTACCCCGCGAAGTCTTAACGCCGCCCAAACCGCCGCAGTTTAAATCCCGCGCGCCAGCGTCTCCAGCAACGTCATCACGCCGTCGCCCGTTTCGTTTTCGCCGGCCAGCGACGCCCTGCGGAGCCTTGTGGGATACGTAGTCTCCGGTCCTTCTTCCGGCGCCCGGGACCGCCCATTCGCCTAACCATACGCCTGCGCGCTGTGCGTGCTGGGGACTTCCTCAGGCCTTGAGGTCGCAGGCTTGCAGTTGGTGGGTTTGTACTCGTTCCTCACTGTACACCTGGGTTCCCCGAAAACTTACGCATAGTGTTTGAGAGTGAGGGCGCTGGAGTCCTATGGACATGGATTCGAATTCCGGCTTTTTCAGCTACTAGCTCTTTGACCTCGGACAAGTTTGACCTCGGACAAGTTAGAAGCTTTACTCGGTTTTCTGCTTTGCGGAAGGGGAGCACGCTTCCTTCTTCCTTGAGTTACTGCGAGATTTAAATGAGGCACTGTGTATAGAGTGCCTGAAAGACAGAAATTCACCAACTATTGTCTGCGACGCACTAGCCATGGTGTAGGTGCTGGAGATAGAAAAACAAGACACAGTCCATGCTCTCTAACCTAACGTTTGTAATATGAGCAGGGGACAAAAAGAAGTAACAAGTAAATTGCTAATTCTGGTAGCGCTTTGAGGGAGCCTGTGTGCTGGAGATAGAATATAAGTAGGAAGACACTTTAGATAAAGGGACCAGATTAATATTTGAAGTGATATTTAACCTGAGTCTGGAGAACAAGAAGGAGCCAGCAGTGGCAAGAGGGAGGGCAGGGAGGTGGAAAGCCTTACAGACTATGTTCTGAGAACAGTATGTGCAAAGGCCCTGAGGCAAGAACTCAGAAAAAAAACTCTTATTTAAAAAACTGAAAGCCAGTGTGGCTGGAAGCCTTGGTGAGGAGGAGAGTAGCATGAAATGACTTGCTTGCTTGAAATTTTCTATTAAGAAACAACAACTAAGAAAAAGAAGTGTAGGGAGGTTGAGAATTTGGGAAACTAAGGTAAAAACAAATCCATGGAGAGACAAGGTGGTTGGGGACCAGCTGTGGGGAGAATGTGACTCCAGAGTGGAAGAGTCCGGCACCTTGAGATGGGAGTGAGGCTAAGGCCGAGTGAGACCTTTTGGTTTTGCTCACCTCTGGCCAAGACCCTGGGTGGATTGTTGCCTGTGCCATTGCCACTGTGAGGCAGAAAACCAGTAGCACCATCCCAGTACTCAAGCCTAGCTAGGTTGCACCAAATCAGTGGACACTAAATATTGTCCCCCCACCCTTCATATCTTAGTAGGTCTAGGCTTTAGCCCTCTCCCATCCCCATTACTGGCCAAGTTCACTGACATCTCCAAGGTAATACAAAGCCAAAGGGGAATACATCTGCAATAAGAGAAAAACAACAGAGAAATTTATATTTGATGAAGCAGAATTAATAGACCTGACAAATCTAAAATAAAACATAAATATCCTCAGAAGGTAAGGGAGGATATTGTTAACATAAGGCAGGAACAAGCAGGTAATCATTGGGAAATACTGGGTTTGACAGATTTAATAGTTGAAATTCATACATGGATTGATTAGCAGAATGGTTACAGCCAAAATGAAATGGTGAGCAGTAAGATCAGGGTGAGGATTCATCCAAAAGGCATCAGGAAGGGAATAAAGAAAACAAGGAAGATTGGAAACAAATAAGCCAATTGTTCGTGACACAGTGTTGGTGGCTAATTCAAAAGCCATTCCCAACCCCCTTTTTTCTTAACACATCTCCACATCAGAACTGAAAAAGCTAAATACTTGCTTTCCTGGACTCCCATGCAATTAGAGCCGGCCATGTGATATAGTTCCAGCCAATGAGATGTAAGAAGGGTTGTTCTGGGGGTTTCTGGGCAGGATGTGTTGTTTTTTAATAGACTTTGAGGAAGCTTAGTTTGTACCATCTCTTCCCCTTTTTGTTTGCCATAAACATGGATGCACATCTGGAGTTGTGACAGCCACCTTGGGATCATGAACTAGGTGATAGTCGTTGGGTCAGAAGACCAACTCAATTAGGACACTCAAGTAGAAAGGCAGAAGAAACCAAGAGGGCTCTTGATGGTTGAATAGTTGAACCTATGTCATGTGACATGTGAATTCAAAACAAAATGATGCAAAACAAGTTTCTTTAAGCAAACTTTATTCAAATTTTCTCTTACCTGCAGCTGTAAACATTCCTGATACTTCGTTAATTCAGTATATTGGGAAGAGCTACAAAGTTGAGATTCATAGAAATAAAATAAAAAAAAAGGGGCAGAAATAGTGAAAAAGGGATCTAAAAAGAATTCTAAAGAGCTAGCTGTTTGAAAGGAGCCTTGCTAGTGCAATGGTTAAGCACTTGGCTGCTAACAGAAAGGTCTGTGGTTTGCACTCGACTGTTAACCTAAAGGTTGGGGGTTCAAACCCACCAGCGGCTTTGTGGGAGACAAAACCTGGTGATCTGCTCCCATAAAGATTACACTATTGTTAAGTGCCGTGGAGTGGGTTCCCACTCGTAGTGATCCTGTGTACAACAGAGAGAAACACTGCCAGGTCCTGCACCATCTGCAGAGTTGTTGTCATGCATGAGCCCATTGTTGCAGCCACTGTGTCAATCCATCTTGTTGGGGGTCTGCCTCTTTTTTGCTGACCCTCTACTTTATCAAGCATGATGTTCTCCAGGGACTGATCCCTTCTTATAACATGAATTTTTGCCATCCTTGTTTCTAAGGAGCATTCTGGCTGTACTTCTTCCAAGACAGATTTGTTTGTTTTTCTGGCAGTCCGTGGTCTGTTCAATATTCTTCACCAATGCTGTAATTCAAAGGCATCAATTCTTCTGCCTTCTTTATTCATTGTCCAGATTGCACGTGCATATGGAGCGACTAAAAACACCATGCCTTGGTTCAGGTGCACCTTAGTCCCCAAGGTGACATCTTTGCTTTATCACACTTCAAAGAGGTCTTTTGCAGCAGATTTGCCCAATGCAGTGCATCATTTGATTTCTTAACTTCTGCTTCCATGGGTGTTGATTGTGGATCCAAGTAAAATGAAATCCTTGACAAATTCAATATTTTCTCCGTTTATCATGATATTGCTTATTGGCCCAGTTGTGAGGATTTTTGTTTTCTTTATGTTGAGGTGTAATCCATACTGAAGGCTGTGGTCTTTGATCAAGTCCTCTACAGTTTCAAGGTTGCATTATTTGCATATGACAGGTTGTTAATGAGCCTTCCATCAAACCTGGTGCCTCGTTGTTCTTCATATAGTCCAGTTTCTCAGATTTGCTCAGCATACAGATTGAATAGGTATGGTGAAAGGATACAACCCTGATGCACATCTTTCCTTATATTAAACCACACAGTATCCCCTTGTTCTGTTTGAAAGACTGCCTCTTGATCTATGTACAGGTTCCTCATGAGCACAATTAAGTATTCTGGAATTGCCATTCTTCCTAATGTTATCCATACTTTGTTATGATCCACACTGTCGAATGCCTTAGCATAGCCGATAAAACAAAGGTAAACATCTTTCTGGTATTCTCTGCTTTCAGCCAAGATCCATCTGACATCAGCAATGATACCCCTGGTTCCACATCCTTTTCTGAATCTGGCTTGAATTTTTGGCAGTTCCCTGTTGATGTACTGCTGCAACCACTTTTGAATCATCTTCAACAAAATTTTACTTTAGTGTGATATTAATGATATTGTTCAATAATTTCCATATTCAGTTGGATCACCTTTCTTTGAGCACAAAGGTGGATCTTTTCCAGTTGGTTGGCCGGCTAGCTTTCTCCCAAATTTCTTGGCATAGATGAGTGAGTGTTTCCAGCGCTGCGTAAATCTGTTGAAGTATCTCAAGTGGTATTCCATCAATTCCTGGAGCCTTGTTTTCCGCCAGTGCCTTCAGTGCAGCTTAGACTTCTTCCTTCAGTACCATTGGTTCTTGATCATATGCTGCCTCCTGAAATGGTTGAACATCAATCAGTTCTTTTTGGTACAGCTTCTCTGTGTATTCCTTCCATTACATACAGCTTGGGAAACCCTATGGGGGCAGTTCTACTCTATTGTAGAGGGTCAGTATGAGTCAGAATTGACTGGACGGCACACAACTGTTTGAATTTTAACAGTTGTTAAAATTTTAAATCTAATAAGCTAGATAAATGTGGCAAGAGTGATAAAAAATATGCAAATGAACAAAGTACAGAATGAAAAGAGATAAGTACAAATAGACTATAAATATAAAAAAAGAATGCACAGTTTTACACCAATAAATTTGAAAGCCTAGACAAAATGAATAAACAGAGACTGGATAAATAGTCCTTCACCACCTTTTTCCACTGCTTGAATTATGGCTACTTATTTATGTCCTTCTTGGTACAGGAATGATTACCCCTCAATTGTACACTCTGATGACCATGACTCAGTCTTATTTGCCTTCCTTTTTTTCATTCTTTTCTATTTTTTTAGTAGCAGATCTGCTTATCTGTCTACCTACCTAAGGTATTTCTGGAATATCCCAGGTGTAATCACGATTCTCATTTCATGACATATTATTAGTGGTCTGTGTAAGGCTCCTCTCTTGCATTACTTCTTTGTCCACTTGTCTATCGTTCATTGTTTCAGTCTCTTTTATTCTCATATCCCTCTCTCATTTCCCTTCCTCTCTCCATGAGGCACCCATTCTACTGTTTAATATATATCTTTTTGTTGTTATGTTGCTGCAGAATGGGTATTGACCACATGCCTTGTGTGAGTGTGGATGCATTTTAAAATTTATGCTAATATATATCTCACGTTTTCACTAAACATGTTTCAAAAATTGAATTATGTCCCCCTAAAATTTTTTTTTTTTTTTTAAATTTGTGTCAACTTGGTTAGGCCATGATTCCCAGTGTTGTGTGGTTGTCCTCCATTTTGTGATTGTAATTTTATGCTAAAGAGGATTAGGGTGGGATTGTAACACCACCCTTACTTAGGGCACCTCCCTGATCCAATGTAAAGGGAGCTTCCCTGAGTGTGGCCTGCACCATATTTTATCTCTCAAGAAATGAAAGGGAAGCAAGCAGAGAGTTGGGGACCTCATACCACCAAGAAAGCAGCACCAAGAGCAGAGCACTGTCCTTTGGACATGGTCCCTGTGCCTGAGAAGTTCCTCGACCAGGGGAAGATTGAGGACAAGGGCCTTTCTCCAGAGCCAACAGAGAGAGAGAGCCTTCCCCTGGAGCCGACGCCCTGAATTAGGGCTTTTTTTTAACCTACTAGACTGTGAGAAAATAAATTTCTCTTTGTTAAAGCCATCCACTTGTGTTATTTCTGTTACGGTGGCACTAGATGACTAAGACAACATGTTTTCAATGCAATGTGACATCTAACACATTATTTCTAACTGCTGCATAATACTACATCTTACCCACCACTGCTTCCAGTGATGGACATCTAGGTTGCATCCAACTTCCTGCAATCACAAAGGATGCTGCAAATAATGTTCAAAAAAATAAAATTAGGTCCCTACTTCACATCATTTTAAAAAAATTAGGTGATTAGGAACTCGATTGTAAGAACCAGAACTTTAAAACTTTTAGAAGAAAATATGAGTCTGTTGTTAGTTGCCGTCTGACACATGGTGACCCCACGTTACCCAGTAGAACTGCTCTATAGGGTTTTCTTGGCTGTAATCTTAACAGAAGCAGATCCCCAGGCCTCTTCTTCACCAGTACCTCCGGGTGGGTTTGAACCCCCAACCTTTAGGTTAACAGTCAAGTGCAAACCATTCATGCCACCTAGTGACCTTGTTATAACACTAAAAACTAACCAAACAAAAAACCCTTTGCCACTGAGTCGATTCCAACTCATAGAGACCCTACAGGATAGAGTAGAACTGCCTTACAGTGTTTTCAAGGCTGTAGTCTTTTTTCTGAACATTTTATTGTGGTTTAGGTGAAACAGCAAATTAGTTTCTCTGTCAACAGTTTATACACAGCTTGCTTCGTGACATTGGTTACAAATTCTTAAATGTGTCAGCACTCTCCCCACTTCCTCTCTGGGTTCCCCATGTCCATTCGCCCAGCTTTCCTACCCTACCTTCCTTTTGAACTTTGCTTTTGGGCAGATGCTGCCCTTTAGGTCTCTTATAGTTGATTGTTCTGAGATGTACAGACCTCACTGGTGCTATTGTTCGTTTTATAGGCCTGTCTATTGTATGGCTCTAACGTGATCTCTGGGAGTGATTTCAGTTTGAAGGGTGTCTGTGGGCCATAGTCCCAGGGATTCCACCAGTCTCTGTCAGACCAGTAAGTCTGGTCTGGTCTTATTTATGAGTTTGAATTTTGTTCTACACTTCTCTCCCACTCTGTTCATGACCTACTACAGTGGTCCCTGTCTGAGAGGTCAGTAGTGGTAGCCAGGCACCATCTAGTTCTTCTGGCCTCAGGCTAGTGGTGGCCATGGTTAATGTGGTCCAAGTGCTGTAATCTTTATGGAAGCACACTGCCACATCTTTCTCCTGAAGGGCAGCTGGTGGGTTGGAACTGCCAACCTTTCGGTTAGCAGCTGAGCACTTAACCATAGCACCACCAGGATTCCTGTTATAACCTTAGCCAAAAAACCAAACCTGTTGCCATCGAGTCAATTCTGACTTATAGCGACCCTATAGGACAGAGTAAAACTGCCCCATAGGGTTTCTGAGGAGTGGCTGGTGGATTGGAATTGCCGACCTGTTGTTTAGCAGCCGTAGCTCTTAACCACTATGACACCAGGGCTCCTGTTATAACGTTAGGATAGGGAAATTTTTTACATCTAGAAAACAAACTATAAAGTGAAAACTGATGGATTAAGTACATTAAAATTTCAAACTTCCGTATGATAAACGAAAACAACTGACAGTATGAGAAACATATAACTGTCAAAGGTTTAATTTCAAGAGTTAAAGTGTAAGAACTATAAACAAAAGAACAACAATTTTTAAACAGGCAAAAGATCTGAATAGGATGTTTTTAGAACAGCAAACTGGAATTGCTAATAAACATGAAAAGATGCTCACGTGTATAAATCTATCTTTAAAAAGATTTCTTGTGACCATAAGTCTCTGAGTGTTAAGACATACTTTCTGGATTTAATTATTACTGCAATTATTTTTGTACATGGTTGATCAAAATAACAAAAGAATTTTCAACCTAAAACATAAAAACTTATTGGAAATGCATCTATCAATGAGCTAGACAAACTGTTTTATTTTTCAATTGGCTCATGTAGAATGAGACAGAGTTATTCCTATTTTTTGTTTTTATGAATGAAAGATCTGAGAAAACTGTTCATATAAATATATGGGAACTGTGAAGAGTTTTTTTTTTTTTATAGCAATGTCACTATATCATCGCTTTGTTTAGCATGTCAGAGGTTTTTACGTCCCAGGCACTGTGGTGTACTCAACCAATGGAATATAATACAGCAGATAAAATGGATGAACTGGAACTAGATCTACAGACATCAGTAGAAATAAATCTTGAAAACATAAATGTTGAATGAAAAAAACAAGTTGTGGAAGTATGGATAAGGTATGATATTTCACCAGTAACCAGCTGCAATCAAGTAGATATCAACTCATAGCAATCCCATGTGCTTCACAGGGTTTCCAATGGCTGTGATCTTTCTGAAGTAGATTGCCAGGCCTTTCTTCCAAGGTGCCTCTGGGTTGATTTGAACCACCAACCTTTTGGTTAGTAGCCAAGTGCTTAACCGTTTATGCCACCTAGGGACTTCATAATATTATTTAACAGAAATTTTAAAAACACAGGACCAATGTTTGTGGATGGAGGACACACTTCAGAACAGTGGTCATCCGGTCATCCCGTCATCCAGAAAACACAAGCACACAAATGAGATGCGGGAGGAGGAGACGAAGGCAGTCTTACAAAGATGGTTTTATTTATTTTTAAAACAGGTAAGGGAAAATAGCTTTTGTTTTCTTAATGAAATATTCTGAAGCCATTAGCTGAGAGTGTGAGAGGTACAGGAGGGTTTCAGTCAGAGAAGGTATAAAACACAGGGAGTGGAGTCAACCAGAGACGTATCAAGTGCACACTACTGAGGCCCTCATCAGAGGTTTGGCTCAGTTGTTTGATTTTCCCGAGTTTAGCTGCCACAGAGCAGACGCTCAAAAGGCAGAGGGTTGGGGGTTTGCCAGGTAAAGAAGAGGGAGTGAAAGAAAGGCAAGAGAGGGAGGGACTGCAGGAAGGGGAATGATACAATGGAGGAAAGACTCCAAAATGATCATCACTGTGGTGGAGTTATTACCTGCGCACACATTCTCCTTCTGTCACCATGGGATCAGGTCCTCCCTCTTACCTAAAATAGGCCACTATCTGTCCCCCTCCCTGCCTCCCACCTCCCCAACCCTGATCTATTATTTATTTCCTTTCTCCCTCCCTTAAGGCTCCTTCTGATCAGTTTAAACACGATTCAACATTCTCTTAATATTAATGAAAGAAAAAAAGAAAAGGTCACCTTTAATCCCAGGTCTTTCTAGCTAGAGTTTTTTTTTTAATCTTTCAGCCAAACTTCTCTTTGTAGGAGTTGCTTACACTGTCTTGCCTCCATTCTCCGTTTCCCCCTCACTCACTCATTGGCTCCCTGCTGTTGGGCTTCCATCACTTCTCACTCCTTGGAAACAGCTCTGGCCAAGGTCACCAGTGACTTCCCTGTTAAATCCAGTGGACTTTGCAGTACCCAATTTACTTGACCTTTCATTGATACGTGACACAACTGAACACTCGCTTCTTGAAACTTCTGTCCTTGGCTTCTGTGCTGTCTGGCTTTCATCCTGCGTCCCTGGCATCTCCTTCCTAACTTTCTTCACATGCTATCCTGCTCCCCTCGTTTATAAACTAGGGACCTATCCTAGACTTTTTTCTCTCTCACTTTACAGGCTTTCCCTGTGCAACCCAGGCCATCCTCTCGTCCAGGCCAACATTTATTTCCATCTGGCTTTACTGCTCCCCTTCCTAAGTTTTTTTTTTTTCCTAAGTTATCTCCCAATCATCTCTCTCTCCACAATTTCTATACTTTAGCCAGAGTGGTAGTCCAACAGTGGTTCTCAACATAGCCTGCATCAGAGTCACTTGGAGGACTTGCTAAAACTCAGACTGCTGGATCCCACCACTCATTCAGTAGACCCTGGAGCAGGGCCCAAGAATTCTCATTTCTAACAAGTACGCAGGCAATGAGGGTATTAGTGGTTCAGTGGTAGAATCCTCTCCCTCCATGCAGAAGACCCGGATTCAATTTCCGGCAAGTGTACCCCATGTACAGCCACTACCTGTTTTTCACTGGAGGCTTGCGTGTTGCTATGGTACTGACCAGGTTTCAGCGTAGCTTCCAGGACTAAGGCAGACTAGGAAGAAAGGCCTGGTGATCTACTTCCAAAAATCAGCCAATGAAAACCCTACGGATCACAATGGTCCTATCTGCAGCTGATCATGGGAATAGCACAGGACCAGGCAGTGTTTTGTTCTGTTGTGCATGGTCACTATGAGTCTGGGGCCTACTTGATGGCAGCTAACAACAAACAAGGGGACATTGATGCTGCTTTGAAACACTAATCTGATCATATTATTCTGGCTTATCCCCATGCCCTCAAGGTAAGTCCAAGCTCTTAACTAAGCACTGAAGTCACATCAAGATTTAGTCCCTGCCGCCTTTTAGCCACTTGCCCTCTCTCCACTCCGGCTCACACTGCTATGGCGCCTCTCTGACTAGAATGCCCTCACCATCCTAAGTTCAACGTTCCCACTGAGTTCTATGGATCCTTTAATACTTGGCCCATGTGTCAGCAAACATTGCTATCAGTGCTCATCACACATACCTGTCTCCTAGGGTGCAGCACAAGCTTTGACACAGGGTCACAGGGTTAGATACATTTTTGTTAAATGAACAAATGAAGATAATTATTTTGTATTATTATTATTATTTTTAATTCAAACGAAAATTTTACTTGAAGCACCAATTACAAAACAGACTTTTCCTGGTTGGATCCAGCAAATCCATTATCCCTGTTAAGTCTAGCCTCCGCTCTGCCCCCTGGTGGTAGCCCCAGACCTAGCATGAAAACTAGTGAACTATTTGAGGTATTTCCGGAGGCCGCAGGGTAGTGACTCAGTGACTCATTTGCATACCCACAATACATTGCACACAGAACAATTTCCAACTTTAAAATTACTTGTGTCTCCTTTTTACTTCGGCCTTTTTTTCTACCCGAAATGAAACTGCTCTTACAGAGTTGTCTGAGATAAAGGCAGAAGTCACAAACTGTTTTGAGTATGTTGTTACCATTGCTGTTCTAGGAGTTACAGTTACTCGGGCACTGTGTGCTCCCAATGTCTGGTATGCTCTGGTTTCTCTTCAGATCGTATAAATCTTTCGCCTTTTACTAAAGATTTCCGTGGAGAGGAACAACTCTGAGTCGATAACCAATTTTTTGATGCCTTGCCTTTGCAAGGCTTTATGATGTGTTCAAAAATAAGCTACAGTTCTTGTGTTGTTTGTCACTTGGGGTAGTAGATTTGTTAACTCTTTTTCTCTTAAAGCTTAAGCTTTTTTTTTTTTTGTATGTTTGTGGTTTTTACTTTGGGAAGTTGGCTTTTTTTAGTTTTGTGTATTTTCAGTTATGTGATTTTTTGCGCTATACTAACCATAACCAGTGCACTGTAACTGGTTTTAGTATATTTACTTCTTCATGAGGTAAGTTTTAGTAGTAGGTCGGTAGTTCAAAACAGAATTTGAGAAAGACCTTTGATAGTGGGAGTAACACGTTTGCTAAAACTCAAGATGGAATGAATTTTCTAACCTGTTACCTACGGTAAGCTACCTTTACAAAAGCATGACAGAATTAGTGCCAAAAAAAGAAACCCATTGCTGCGGAGTCCATTCTGATTCATAGCAACCCTGTAAGACAGAGAACTGCCCCATAGACTTTCCAAAGAGCACCTGGTGGATTCGAACTGGCGATCTTTTGGTTAGCAACTGTAACACTTAACCACTACACCACCAGGGTTTCCTACTTAGTTCCAGAACTTGTTAAAATCACTGGAAGACATAGGTTGATGGAGTATCCTGAGATAGCAAGGCAAGGTACAAGTTTTACCTATTTTCTCTATTTAACCAAAGTAAAATAGTAAGTTCTGGGCTGATTACATAAAGACTGCAAATGCCCGGTGTATCTGCGATTTCAAATTTTTGTGTGGATCAAGACAAGTAATTGTTATAAATTTGAACCTTAAAAATAAACGTATACTAAACCACAACCAAGTGCAATACACACAAACCTTAGATGCATTTTAAATTTAGAAAAAAGAAACAAAAAAAAAACGCAGAAAGTATGTTTTTGGGATGATTAGGGAAATGTGAACATGTACTCTATTTTAGATATTATTGAATTAATGTGTTTTCTTGTTGCTACTGTAACAAATTACACAAATTTAGTGTCTTAAAACAACACATTTATTTTTACAGTTCTGGAGGTCAGAGGTCTAAAATTAGGGTGTCAGGAGGACTGCATTCCTTCTAGAGGCTTTAGGGGAGGATCCACTTCCTTGCCTTTTTCAGCTTTCAGAAGCAGCCTACATTCCTTGGCTTGTGGTCCCTTCTCAAGTCATTCTAACCTCTTGCTTCCATTGTCACATCTCAAGTCATTCTAACCTCTTGCTTCTCAAGTCATTCTAACCTCTCAAGTCATTGTCCCTTCTCAAGTCATTCTAACCTCTTGCTTCCATTGTCAAAAGTAATGTGAAGTATTTATCAGTGAAATGTCACAGTATCTGAAACGTTCAAATAGCTCAACAAACACACACACAGAGATTAAAGCAAATGTGTCAAAGGGTATACAGATAAATAGAAATTCACTGTATCATTCTTTCAACTTTTCTACATCTTTGAACTTTTTAAAATAAAAAGTTGGGGAAAAATATATATTAATAAATTCCATGTATATCTGTTTTAGATATTTGTATTCTACTTAAGATTTCATTGCAAAAGTTTCCATTGTTTTTACGAAACTATGATCATCTTAGACCAGTGGTTCCCAAGTTTTTGGATTTTCCAACTAATCAAAATTCAAAAATTGAAAAAAAGTCCTAGTGTATTGCCCATTTTTTACCACCATTATACAAAAGAAAGGACATTTCAGGACTGAAAAAGCAACAATGACTGATCTCAAACTAAAAGACGCTTCTTTAAAATATGAAATCCATTTAACTTTATGAAAAATATAATTATATTTTGTTAACTTTTCTTTTTTCCCCAGGCCCAAACAGAGGAAGGCTGAGGCTTAAAATCTCAGTTTGGTAAAGACCAGTTGCTTTAGACCAGCAGCAGATCTGGTGACGCCCCCTCGTGGCAGCTTGTGGAACACTACTGACATCTGACATTTCCTTTGAGGTGGAGGGGACAATTCCCTCAGATAAACTCATTCATTCATTCATGCATGCATGCCACTGTTCTAAGTGTTTAGGGTACATCAGTAACAAAACAAATATCCTTGCTCTAGTGGAACTTTAAGGAGCCCTAGTGGCGCAACAGTTAAGCACTTGGTTACCAACCAAAAGGTTGGCGGTTTGAACCCACCCAGCAGTTCTTCGGGGAAAAAGACCCAGCAATTTGCTCCAGTAAAGATAACAGCCTAGAAAACCTTATGGGGCAGTTCTATTCTGTCACGTGGCACTGATATGAGTCAAAACTGACTTGAGGGCACCTAACAACAGTGGAGCTTACATTCAGGTGGAGAAACAGACAATAAATAAACATAATAAATAAGGTAGTAAATGCTATGGAAAAAACTGAGCAAAGCGAGAGAGATTCGGGGTACAGGGAGTGGCAGGATGGGTTGCTATTTTAAAAATGAGCAACCTTCATTGTGAAGGAGGTTCCTGAGTGGTGCAAATGGTTTGTGATTGGCTGCTAACCAAAGGGCTGCGGATTCAAACTCATCCAGAGGTGCCATGGAAGAAAGGCCTGGTGATCTGCTTCTGTAAAGAGCATAGCCAAGAAAATCCTGTGGAGATCAGTTCTACTCTGTGACATGGGGATCGCCAGGAGTCAGAGTCAACTCAACAGCAATGGGTTTGGTTTTTTCATTTCATTGAGGTGACTTGTGTGTGGAGAGTTAAAGGGAGGTGAAGGTGTTAGCTATGCAGATAGATATCTGGGGTGAGAGCTCTAGGCAGAGTGAACCTGAGGCAAGAGCTTGTTTGTCTACTTCAAGAAACAGCCCCAGAGGCCAGTGTGGCTGGAGCAGGGTGAAGGAGAGGGAAAGAAGTAGGAGATGAGCTCAGAGGTCCTGGGAGACCAGCTCACCTAAGGCCTTGGAGGACAATAGTAAGGACTTTAGCTTTTACCCTCAGTGAAATGGAGAGCCACTGCAGGGTTTTAGCAGAGGGATATTACCTAAAGTTTAAAAGGACCTCTCTGGTTGCTGAATTGAAAAGAGAATGGGGGTGGAAAACACAGAGACAATGGTGCCTATCAGCAATGAATGTCGTGAAATAATGGTTGGATTCTGGATGTATGTGGAAGGTAGAGCCAATGGAAAGGATGTGAGCATTAGAGACATCAAGGAGATCTGCACTATTTTATTCTGACAGGAAGGACAGTTGCCATCAGTTCAGACAGGGGAGGTTGTGGGTGCACTGGATCAGGAGGTCAGATATGGACACATGAGGCAGGAATGTTAAGCAGGAAACAGAAATGTGGGAGACAGCATATACATTGTATTTGAAGCTCTGAGACTAGATGAGGTCATCAAGGTGTAAAAGGCTCAAGGACAGGAGGCTCGAGGTCAGAATCTTGCAGAAATCCAACTTGAAGGAGGCTGGGTTGAGATGGAATTGGCAAAAGAGAATGAGAGGAAGCAACCAGAGAGGTAGGGAAAAAAACAAAAACAAAAACAGGCATGTGTGGTGTCTTAGACTTTCTTCTGGGACCAGCAGGGAGCTCAGGTGAGGCCCTCTCCTCAGGCTATGCCCTGGAACCTTCCAGGATGTTGGTGACCCTTCCCTCCTGACCTGCTTTTTTCCTTGGTGAGCAGAGGTACCCCTAGTTCTCATTTGATCTCCCATCTCCCTCCACACACAGAGAACTAGACAGATAACAAGACTGTTTATTGAACCCTTCCCAGCCAGCTCTCCCTCTCCCCAACTGTGGTGCCTAACCCCCAGCCTCCCAGCTAGGGCCAAGTGGAGCACCTTGAGCTTGGCGCAGGCGCCTTCCTACTGCCTGGCTTCCCTGCCTTGGTTTTCTCCGGTTGCCTCATGGGCTCTGTTCCCCCTTTGCTTCCATATTCCTTTTCTGGAAATGTGTGATGTAGGCCAGATGATTCTCATTTGCAGAAGGGCCAAAGTAAAAGCTCATGTTGCTGGAGATGCCAGAGTCGTGTAAGGCTGGAGGCGACAAGGAGAGCGTGAGTCTGGGTGCTACCTGCACCTCCACTCCAGGCCCCCTTGCTCCTACTCACCTTTGGTAACATTGACTTTGTTGGCTGCCAAGATGTCCGCCTGAATGCTGTCCATTTTCGTGTACAAGTCCCCGGCATTGCTCTGAAGACAGGAGCAAGAGCTGGGATGCCAGAACAGTCTGGACTTGGAGCTGGGCTTGGGCAGAAGGATGCTGCAGGCGCCCAACTGACATAAGGGCAGGAAAATGAACAGAAAGAGGCCGAGAAGAGGGGCCCAAGCCAAGACAGGCCCTCCAGCAGCCGGTAACCAGGCCCATTCCGTGTGTGGGTGTATACTGGGGTAGGGGCGGTATAGTGGGGGCGCCATTCTGTCTGAGGTAACTGCTGCTTTGTGGCAGCGGAGGGGAGGAGGCACTTACGATGAAGAGATTGTAAAGCTCCTCCCCCATGCTCCTGCGTACGTGCGTCTCCACCACTGGAAACATCTGCACGAAGTACTGCGGCCGGCGGGAGGGGGCATGACTGCCAGTCCCAGCGCCCGGCACCCGCCCCAAGCACCCACCGCCGCCCGCTCACCTCCAGGGTGAGACTAGCCAGCCGCTGGCTGTTGCTGTGGTCGGTGTTGCCCATAGCGGCCATCAGACTGTGCACCACGCGCAAATGCAGCAGCTCTTCGGCGATGCTTAGGTTGCTGCGTGCCAGGACCCTGGGCCAAGGACTCGGGTTGCGGCAGCGCCTTGGGACTCTCCCGCGCCTGCCCTGCGCACTGCGCCCGGAGCTCTCCCGGGCTCCGCAGGCAGCGCTGAGGCCGGCTTGCTGCATCCACCCACTATTGCCTGTCCGCTTACCCGATGGCCTTGGCGGCCGCGGCCTGCTGCAAAAACACCGGCAGGTGGGCGGTGAGCTGGAGCACCGTGGAGTCTGGGGAGGGAGCGGCCGTGAAGCAGGAAGAACCTCCACTCTCCCGGAAGCCCTGATGCCCAGCCGCCCCCTCGCTTCCCCTACCGTTGAGGATCTTGGGCTGCAGTTTGGAGGTCTCCTTGACGGACGGTATCAGCAGCGCCACAAGGCCCTGGAGCAGAGTCTTGCGCACGTCATAGTTGACCAGGTCCTTGATGAGCTCGATGGCTAGGGAAGGATGAAGTGTTGGAGAACCCACGAGGCCCATCCAGCAGAGGCCCAAACAGAACTCCCCGCCCACACACAGGCTCCCCCTTGCCCTCCCCACCTAGGAAGCAAAGAGCCCTTAAACCAAGTGGCTTCCCTTTAAGCCCAGCCTCTTCATCCACCTTTCCTAGCACCTGTTATTCGCCAGTGCTGGGCAAGGTGTTGGGAGAGTCGGGAAGCAATGCCCTCAATGGAGCTTACGGTTAAAGACGAAAAGGAGGAGGCCTAGGCTCCAGGGCTCACAGAAAAAGCCAAAGGGAAGTAGGGGGGGTTGGACCTGTGAGCCCAGTGGTCCAGGAGGCCTGGAGGCTGAAAGGCCCCACGGGGGGCGGGGGGGGGCGTGGTGCCACTTTCCCCTTGAAAGAGTTCAGAAGGTTTCTTGGAGGGAGGGAGGGGCTGAGTCTTCAAAGGGAGACAAGGATGAGGGAAGACAAAGAGTAAGAGCAAGTGCGTAGGGGTGCATGGCAGGAAATGAGAAAGGGGAGGAAGTAGGGGTGCATGGCAGGAAATGAGAAAGGGGAGGAAGTAAGGCACGCAGCAGTTGAGAAACTTTTCTTTGTAACAGTTACTGGGCCCCTCTTTGCCTAAGCACCACGCTGAGGAGGGCTTTCCAGGCAGTATCCTATTGAAGCCTCACCATAACCAAATGAGGTTAGCTTTGCAGTAATCCCATGACTGTTATCCCATGTTACATTTGAGGAACTGAGGCACAGAGAAATTAAGCACTTTGCCTAAGGTCTCACAGCTAGGAAGTGGTAGAAGTGAAAGGAGGGAAAGGTTTGGTTAGGAACCAGGAAGGAACTATAATTTATTGAGAGGCATTTCTTGCAGGGCTTTTCTGTGGCTACTTTACAATCATTCATTCATTCTGGCTTTCACTCAGCCTTTCAGCAAACCTGCATTGAATGTCTGTTGTGCCAGGCACTGCACTGGGTGTTGGGAATACAAGGATAAATTCATTCATTCAACCAACTTTCCTTGGGCATGTACAAACAGGCAGTGACAATATGGCGACAAGTGCTATAAGAGCAGTAGAGGGGCTGTGGCAGTGCCTGGGAAGATGGGAGGGGGGTCCGATTATTTATGTAAAGAGGAAAAAGGAGCCATAGAGAAGCAGAACTAGAAGGGACCAGATTGGTAATGATGACATTGCCCAATGGGGTAAATACTCTGAACATATGTGGTTGCTACATGGAAGATAAGACTTAGAGCCATGCTGTCTACCCCCAGGAATAAATGTGGTATTTCTCTATCTCCATTTACTTCTAGGGGAAAATCTGGCTCGCCTGACTAGCTCATTTGCATACCAGAATGCAATGTAGACACATGAGCACTATTACCAGTATTATCTGTTTGAATAATCATAATTATCTCTTTACTTCCTTGTCAGGAGATTTTACCCAGTGAGAACATGTCTGGGATAATTCTCTACAATGAAAGACAAGCTCTTGTTGGTACCTGCAAAGGCACCCAATTGATGGGGGACTAGACAATACCTGGGAAGATGGGCACGACAGTGACAAATACACTCTGGTTTTTCTTCAGATTGAGTAAATCTTTTGCCTTTTACTAAAGATTTTCATGGAGAGAAATCTTTATGAGTTGGTTATCAAATTTTTTTCAGGTCTTAAGTAAGGCTAAATACTTGTCTGTCAAAGGTATATATTTAGCTTATGAAGGTATAAGTAGGACCAGAGGAGCCCTGGTTGCACAGTGGTTAAAGCGTTCCGCTGCTAACTGGAAGGTCAGCAGTTCAAGCCCAAAGTAGGACCAAAATTCAATGTGCTTCTCATTTCCCCCCACCCCCCCCAAGACGAGGAGGATCAGCTGGGGCAGGGTCAGCAAACCAGGACACGCAGTAGCTTATTTTAACAATGGTTTAGAACTGGGTTCCCTTATTTCCTGCCACCAGCTACTAGTAGGACCATAAATGTGTCGAGCTTTTTTAGCACCGTTTGCTCCTTGCCCTTGACCCAAAGCCCTGAGGCACTCAGGTCCACCCTTCTGGGCCTTAATAAATGTTGATGTGGGTCCTGCCCCAATTCAGGCTTACTGGTGGAGTAGGGTACCTTGGGGTACTTATCGATGGAGCTGAAAAGGCTTTGTAACACTTGTCTGAGCAGGGCAGAGGCTGAGGGACCAGAGAGGCATGCCCATGGCTGGGAAGAGGCTGTCCTGATGAAAGAATTGTATCCTGAGTGTTCCAGAACCTGAATTGTAACCTGTTACTTCCCTAGTAAACCCCATAATCGTGAGTATTGTCTGAGTTGTGTGTGACCATTGCAATGAATTATCAAACCCAGCACAGAAGTAGAGAGTGCCATGGGAGGGATAGTTGGTGTCAGAATTGGTAAAGATGGCAGAGAGAGAAGGCATGTAGGACCTCCCCCTCATAGGAATCAGCCTTTGGCTGTAGATCTTGATCCTCCTTCCCCCTTGTAAAGTTAGAGGAGGCCAGACACCTCCTCGTGCCTTTTTTACAGCTCTTTTAAGATCTATCTATATGAGATCAAATTGACAACAGCAACTAGAAAGACTAGATAGAAAACTTAAAGGGCAATGAGTTTACATTAATGGGGGAGGAAGAACTTAGAAAAGGAGGGTGAGAATGGCTGCACACATAGAAAAATCTAATTAATGTCACTGAATTGTACATGTAGAAATTACTGAATTGGTGTATGTCCTGCTGTGTGTATTCCCAACAACAACAAAAATAAAATAAATTATTAGGAAAAAAAGTTCAGTAATGGTAGCTAGGCACATCTAGTTCTTCTGGTCTCATGGCAAAGGAGGTAGTTGTTCATGGAGGCAATCAGATAGTGCGTTCCATTTTCTCCTCCTATTCCTGACTCTCCTTCTTCCTTTGCTGCTCCAGGTGAACAGAGACCAATTGTTGTACCTTGGATGGCCACTTGCAAGCTTTTAAGACCTTAGGCACTATGCAACAAACTAGGAGGTATAATGCAGGCACTAAAAATGATACTAGGCCAATTAACTGGGATGTCCCATGAAACCATGACCCTAAACCTCCAAACCAAGAAAACAAATCCCATGAGGTGTTTGGTTGTACCTAAGCAGCAGCAGCAGTTGCTCTTTTTGTTGTTGTTGTTCTAAAAATATATAGCACACAACAGTTGCCAAATCAGATTTTTTTAGGTGTACAGCTTAGTGACATCAATTGCATTAATTGGTTTTGCAACCATTACCTGTAATCAATGCCAAATTTCTCATCACCATAAACAGAAACTCATTGCTTACTAAACAGTGGCTTCCCTTGTTCCCCTCCCTACCTCCCCTGGTAACCACTAATAAACTTTGGTCTCTATACATTTGCCTATTCTTGTCATTTTATATAAGTGATGCATTACAATATTTGTCCTTTTGTGATTGACTTATTTCACTCAACATAATGTTTTCAAGGTTCGTCCATGTTGTAGCATGTATCAGGACTTCATTAATTTTTCTGGCTCAGTAGTACTCCATTGTATGTATGTATGTACCACATTTTGTTCATCCATTCATCAGCTGATGGACATTTAGGTTATTTCCACCTAAATGGCTACTGTGAATAGTGCTGCAATGAACACTGGTGGTTATACACTTTTATTGATATATGATATCCCTCTTTGTCTCTGGTAATTTTCTTTGCTCTGAAGTCTACTTTTTATTAATATAGCCAATCCTGTTTTCTTTTGATTAATGTTTTCACAAGATATCTTTTTATATCTTTATACTCTCAACTTGCCTATATTATTTTATTTGAAGTGAATTTCTTGTAGATAGCATATAGCTGAGTAATGTGTAGATTTATTTTAATTTGAATTTATTGTGGATTTGTATATTTCATCAGTTCTGGAAAATTCTCTTTTCATTGTCTCTTTAATAGTCTCTATTCCATTCTCTGTCTTCTCTTTGACTCTGATTAAACATATATTAGACTTTCTCACTCAATCTCTTACTCTCTTTACTCTGTTTCATTATTTTGACTGTGTTGAATTTTGAATAACTTCTTTTGCCCTTTCTTCCATGTTACTAATTTTCTCTTCATTTATGTCTACTCTACTCTTAAGCCTGTCCATCGAGTATTTACTTTTAGCTATTGTATTTTTCAGTTTGAGAAAGTCTATTTGGTTGTTTTTTAAGTTGTATTATGTCACTTTTTATAGCTTTCTGAGTCCTAAAGATATTTACAAGATTATCTTTTTTTAATTTAAATTTAGTTGGCATAGTTTCTTAATAGTATGTATCTAATAATTCCTGTGGCTGAAGTCTTTGTGAGTCAGTTTCCAATCTACTAGTTCCAATTTATAGTTATTTCTTTGTGTGTGTGGTTGTCTTTGATTTTGGGTTGGTCTTGTATTTGAAAATTACTTGTAGGAATAACTTGAGAGCTAGGATGAAGATATTAGCTTCCTTCAGAGAGCTTTTTCATTTGTTTCTACCAGGTACCTGGGGGCACTAACAATTCTGGACCACTTCTGCCCACGTTCAAAGCTTGAGTTCCCTGTACCACCCAGGTCCATGCTGCCAGACTACTTGAGGGTTGCCTTATTTCTGGCTCACCTTTACTTTGAGGGCACTGTCCTCTGATGTCCCAGCTTAATGTGTATCTATTCTGGGTGGATGGGGGGCAGGTATCAGACCTTCTACCTAGGGCAAGCCCAATGTGCCTTCTGTCCTGCTTGCCCTGTGATGCTAAGTTTCTTTAGGATCAGCAAATGGCCTCAGTGCAAAAGGAACTTTCAGTGCTGGCTTCATCTCTCTGGGCTTTCACCATCCCCTAGATTTTGGTCTGATGCAGAGGTTGAGAGCTTGGCTGCAAACAAAAGTTCAGCAATTTAAATCCACCAGCTGCTCCTTGGAAACCCTGTGGGGCAGTTCTACTCTCTTCTGTTGGGTCACTGTGAGTTGGAATCAACTTGATGGCAACGGGTTTGTTTTTTTTTGGAGGGGGGGTGCTGATTCCTCACTGTGGTGCTCTCCAATGCTATTAAAAAGATTTAAGAAAAATTTTTTTCCTTCTAAATTTTTCCATAGTTAGTAAGAGGGGATCAGTGGAAATTGTTCTGCCCGCATTATCAGAAACAGAAGGTTTCTCTACCTAGCTGTTACTCTTCCCGCCCCACTCACCCCTCAGGATTAGATGTGTGTCATCTCTGGTTCCAGAGCACTGATTTCTTGCCATGGAGTACTGGTATCACATGTCTTTCCACTAGCGTGTGAATTCCAATGAACACATCGGAGGCATCTGTTTACACAGAGCCTCACACAGTTCCAGGCATACAGTGCATGTTCCATAAATGTTGTTGTTGAAAAGAACTGACAGAATCCTGTATTCCTGTAGGGTAAGGACCACTCAGGTCATGGTGGCCTAGGACTGAGATTGCAGACTGCTATCCCAGGCAAAAGATGACCCCAGAGGAGGCCCTGCACTGGCTCTATCCACACTGAGCTACTGAACCACTCCCGGCTCTGAATCTTCCACGGGCTGGAAAGCCAGGGCCACAGCTTCTTGCCCCCTCTCAAACCACCCCCCACCTTATCCATCTTGGCCATCCCAGAACTGAGCAACACTCCGTGAGAGCCCACTTCATATGAGCCAGGCGCCATGGAAAGGGGAAAGGATTGTGGCCTTTCCTCTACAGTGAAGGGCATGGGCATGCCCACAGGGGCATCTGGTCAAGTGGCCAGTGAAAGGGACAGCATGCATCCACAGAGCAGAGAGAACGGGTCTCTGTAGGGGACTACTTTCAGTGCATGGAAACGTTACTTGTTTAATTCCAAACATATGCTGCCTAACAATGAACATGTATTAGTGATTTAGAACCCTGTCAGAAAATTTTCATTGGCAGTTACCAATAAACAGTGGTCTCAGGAAAGGCAGGGGCTGGGGTGGCAGTCAGCAGCCCCATTCTGTGTCTCACATGCTTCACGCTCAACTGTCCTGCCTGGGAGCTGAACATCCGCTGCGAACACTGCCAGGGGGAGGGGAAGCTGATGTCTCCATTCCAGGCCTTAGGTGCCCTCCCTGCAGGAAGGAGAGAGCTACTTTTGGCTGGTGTGGTGATCTAAGGAAAGGCACTGAAAGGCTACCGACAAGGAGAGAGCCAGCCCACCTCACTGAACTTGCTCTTGTGCCAGATCCTGGGGGGGCCTCCAATCCAGCCCCAGGACGCAGAGCCACGGAGCATGCCAGAGAGCTCATTCCTGAAGCCCCACATAAAACCAGCCCTGTCTCATCTTATTTTTCCCAATCACAGGATCAGAGATTCACTCCCCTGCAGGAAAGCCCTCAAGGACAGCCTGTGCTACCCTTCCCAGTGCTGGTGGCACTCAGGGATAGGCCTCCCAGGGCAACCACTTTCCTCTGTGGACACCGCTGGCTCAGAAATGATGCTGCATTCAGAAACGCTCCCTCTGCCGGTCCAGCTGCTGCTCATGGGCATCCCCTTCTGTCCAGGCCTTTCAGGGTAGCCCTTGTAATCCCAGCTACTCTCCAGCCCAGCCTCTGGTTCTAACTAGAAATCAGAGAACCAACAATGCTGTGGAGGGAAAGGGACCAGCCCTGGAAAGGCACAGAGCACACTGACCTCCCTGGCTTCCCCCAAATGCTCTCCCATCTGGACAGGACTGCAGCCTGGGGTGCCTCAGACGGTGCCATGGCCTGCGCTGGCTGGGGCCTGAAAATCTTTCTTGTTGTTCTGCCATTGTTGACTACAAAATCCTTTCTCCCCTCTTCTTGCAGCTCATTTTCTGGATCCAAGTTGCTGGCTCTTCTTCGTATCTCTCAGTAGTAGTTGGGCTCTTCCCAGGTACAAGCTGGCAGCCCTTAGTGCCAGGACACCCTGGGAAAATGTCTGCTTGTGCCTGGGACAGCTTTTCCTGACAGCAGAAAATGACTAGGTGGACATTCAGAATAGAAATGAATAGATGGAGATGTTTTTATGAAATTTCCCTGATTACCAACAGCATTCTCATAAACCCGTTGCTGTTGAGTTGATTTCAATCTGATAGCAACCCTATAGGACAGAGTAGAACTGCCCCAAAGTATTTCCAAAGAGCAGCTATTGGATCTGCACTGCCTACCTTTTGGTTAGCAGCTAAGCTCTTAACCACTGTGCCACCATACTCCAGGAGACAGATATCTGGTTCTACCTATTCACTTTACACTAAATGCTTGTTGTTGTTAGGTGCCATTGAGTTGGTTCCAACTCATAGAGACCGTATGTACTACAGAATGAAACACTGCCTGGTCCTGTGCCATCTTCACATTCGTTATGCTTGAGCCCATTGTTGCAGCCACTGTATCAATCTATCTCATTGAGGGTCTTCCTCTTTTTTGCTGACCCTCTACTTTACCAAGCATGATGTCCTTCTCCAGGGACTGGTCCCTCCTGATAACATGTCCAGAGTGTGTGAGATGAAGTCTTGCCATCCTTGCTTCTAAGGAGCATTCTGGCTGTACTTCTTAAAAGACAGATTTGTTTGTTCTTCTGGCAGTCCATGGTATATTCAATATTTATCACCAACACCATAATTCTCTCCCACGGGTCTGTCAGTTTGTTGTACTGTGGGGGCTTGTGTGTTGCTGTGATGCTGGAAGCTATGCCTACCAGTATTCAGATACCAGCAGGGTCACCCATGGAGGACAGGTTTCAGCTGAGCTTCCAGACTAAGACAGACAAGGAAGAAGGACCCGGCAGTCTACTTCTGAAAAGCATTAGCCAGTGAAAACCTTATGAATAGCAGCGGAACACTGTCTGATATAGTGCTGAAAGATGAGCTTCCCAGGTTGGAAGGCACTCAAAAGATGACTGGGGAAGAGCTGCCTCCTCAAAGTAGAGTCAACCTTAATGACGTGGATGGAGTAAAGCTTTCGGGACCTTCATTTACTGATGTGGCATGACTCAAAATGAGAAGAAACAGTTGCAAATATCCATTAATAATCGGAACCTGGAATGTACGAAGTATGAATCTAGGAAAATTGGAAATCATCAAAAATGAAATGGAACGCATAAATGGTATCCTAGGCATTAGTGAGCTGAAATGGACTAATATTGGCCATTTTGAATTGGACAATCATATAGTCTACTATGCTGGGAATGACAACTCGAAGAGGAATGGTGTCGCATTCATCGTCAGAAAGAACATTTCAAGATCTATCCTGAAGTACAACGCTGTCAGTGATAGGATAATATCCATACGCCTACAAGGAAGACCAGTTAATACAACTATTATTCAAATTTACACACGAACCACTAGGGCCAAAGATGAAGATTTTTATCAGCTGCTGCAGTCTGAAATTGATCCAACATGCAATCAAGATGCATTGATAATTACTGGTGATCGGAATCCGAAAGTTGGAAACAAGGAAGAAGGATCAGTAGTCGGAAAATATGGCCTTGGTGATAGAAACAATGCCGGAGGTCGAATGATAGAATTTTGCAAGACCAACGACTTCTTCTTTGCAAATACCTTCTTTCACCAACATAAATGGTGACTATACACATGAACCTCGCCAGATGGAACACGCAGAAATCAAATTGACTACATCTGTGGAAAGAGACGATGGAAAAGCTCAATATCATCTGTCAGAACAGGGCCAGGGGCTGACTGTGGAACAGACCATCAATTGCTCATATGCAAGTTCAAGCTGAAACTGAAGAAAATCTGAGCAAGTCCATGAGAGCCAAAATATGACCCTGAGTATATCCCACCTGAATTTAGAGACCATCTGAAGAACAGATTTGATGCACTGAACACTAGTGACCGAAGACCAGACGAGTTGTAGAATGACATCAAGGACATCATCCATGAAGAAAGCAAGAGGTCACTGAAAAAACAGGAAAGAAAGAAAAGACCAAGATGGATGTCAGAGGAGACTCTGAAACTTGCTTTTGAGTGTTGAGCAGCTAAAGCAAAAGGAAGAATTGATGAAATAAAAGAGCTGAACAGAAGATTTCAAAGGGCCTCTTGAGAAGACAAAGTAAAATATTATAATGACATGTGCAAAGAGCTGGAGATGGAAAACCAAAAGGGAAGAACATGATCGGTGTTTCTCAAGCTGAAAGAACTGAAGAAAAAATTCAAGCCTTGAGTTGCAATAGTGAAGGATTGAATGGTGAAAATACTAAATGACGCAGGAAGTATCAAAAGAAGATGGAACCAAGGACATTCTTTAATGAGATGGAGAAACAAATCACCAATTTCATATGGAAGGGAAAGAGGCCCCGGATAAATAAGGCATTACTGAAAAAGAAGAACAAAGTGGGAGGCCTTACTTTACCTGATTTTAGAACCTATTATACCGCCACAGTAGTCAAAACAGCCTGGTACTGGTACAACAACAGATACATGGACCAATGGAACAGAATTGAGAATCCAGACATAAATCCATCCACATATGAGCAGTTGATATTTGACAAAGGCCCCAAAACAGTTAAATGGGGAAAAGACAGTCTTTTAACAAATGGTGCTGGCAAAAAAAGGAAACAAGACCCATACCTCACTCCATGCACAAAAACTAACTCAAAATGGATCGAAGACCTAAATATAAAATCTAAAATGAGAAAGATCATGGAAGAAAAAATAGGGACAACGTTAGGAGCCCTAGTACATGGCATAAACAGTATACAAAACATTATAAAGAATGTAGAAGAAAAACTAGATACTGGGAGTTCCTAAAAATCAAACACTTATGCTCATGCAAAGACGTCACCAAAATCGTAAAAAGAGTACCTATAGACTGGGAAAAAATTTTTAGCTATGACATTTCTGATCAATACCTGATCTCTAAAATCTACATGATACTGCAAAAACTCAACAGCAAAAAGACAAATAACCCAATTAAAAAATGGGCAAAAGATATGAATAGACACTTCACTAAAGAAGACATTCAGGTAGCTAACAGATACATGAGGAAATGTTCACAATCATTAACCATTAGAGAAATGCAGATCAAAACTACAATGAGATTTCATCTCACTCCAACAAGGCTGGCATTAATCCAAAAAACACAAAAGAATAAATGTTGGAGAGGCTGTGGAGAGATTGGAACACTTCTACACTGCTGGTGGGAATGCCAAATGGTACAACCACTTTGGAAATTGATTTGGCGCTTCCTTAAAAAGTTAGAAATAGAACTATGATACGATCCAGCAATCCCACTCCTCGGAATATATCCTAGAGAAATAAGAGCCTTTACACGAACAGATATATGCACACCCATGTTTATTGCAGCACTGTTTACAATAGCAAAAACATGGAAGCAACCAAGGTGCCCATCAACAGATGAATGGATAAATAAATTATGGTATATTCACACAATGGAATACTATACATTGATAAAGAACAGTGAGGAATCTGTGAAACATTTCATAACATGGAGGAACCTGGAAGGCATTATGCTGAGTGAAATTAATCAGTTCCAAAACGACAAATATTGTGTAAGACCACTATTATAAGCACTTGAGAAATAGTTTCAACTGAGAAGAAAACATTCTTTTGTGGTTACAAGAGCGGGGAGGAAGGGAGGGTGGGGGAGGGGTATTCACTAATTAGATAGTAGATAAGAACTATTTAGGTGAAGGGAAAGACAAGCACACAATACAGGGGAGGTCGGCACCATTGGACTAAACCAAAAGCAAAGAAGTTTCCTAAATAATCTGAATGCTTCGAAGGCCAGCGTAGCAGGGGCAGCGGTCTGGGGACCATGGTTTCAGGGGACATCTAAGTCAATTGGCAGAATAAAATCTATTAACAAAACATTCTGCATCCCACTTTGAAGAGTGGTGTTTGGGGTCTTAAATGCTAGCAAGCAGCCATCTAAGATGCATGAATTGGTCTCAACCCACCTGGATCAAAGGAGAATGAAGAACACCAAGGACACAAGGTAATTACAAGCCCAAGAGACAGAAAGGGCCACATGAACCAGCAACTACATCATCCTGAGACCAGAAGAACTAGATGGTGCCTGGCTACAACCAATGACTGCCCTGACAGGGAACACAACAGAGAACCCCTGAGGGAGCAGGAGAGCAGTGGGATGCACATCCCAAATTCTCATAAGACCAGACTTGATGGTCTGACTAAGACTGGAAGGGCCCCGGTGGTCATGGCCCCCAGACCTTCTGTTGGCCCAAGACAGGAACCATTCCTGAAGCCAACTCTTCAGACATGGAATGGACTGGACAATGGGTTGGAGAGGGATGCTGGTGAGGAGTGAGCTTCTCGGATCAGGTGGACACTTGAGACTATGTTGGCATCTCCTGCCTGGAGGGGACATGAAAGGGGGGAGGGGGTTAGAAGCTGGCAAAAAGGACACGAAAAGAGAGAGTGGAGGGAGAGAGCAGGCTGTCTTATTAGGGGGGAGAGTAATTGGGAGTGTGTAGCAAGGTGTATATGGGTTTTTGTGTGAGAGACTGACTTGATTTGTAAACTTTCACTTAAAGCACAATTAAAATTATTAAAAAAAAAAAAAAGATGGAAGGAATCCACAGAGTCATACCAAAAGGAATTATTCAATATTCAACCATTTCAAGAGGTGGCATATGATCAGGAACCGATGGTACTGAAGGAAGAAGTCCCAGCTGCTCTGAAGGCATTGGTGAAAAACAAGGCTCCAGGAATTGATGGAATATCAATTGAGATGTTTCAACAAACAGATGCAGCACTGGAGGTGCTCACTCGTCTATGCCAAGAAATATGGAAGACAGCTTCCTGGCCAACTGACTGGAAAAGATCCATATTTATGCCTATTCCCAAGAAAGGTGATCCAACTGAATGTGGAAATTATAGAACAATATCATTAATATCACACGCAAGCAAAATTTTGCTGAAGATCATTCAAAAACGGCTGCAGCAGTATTATCAACAGGGAACTGCCGGAAATTCAGACCAGTTTCAGAAGAGGACGTGGAACCAGGGATATCATTGCTGATGTCAGATGGATCCTGGCTGAAAGCAGAGAATACCAGAAGGATGTTTACCTGTGTTTTATTGACTATGCAAAGGCATTCAACTGTGTGGATCATAACAAACTATGGATAACACTACAAAGAATGAGAATTCCAGAACAGTTAATTGTGCTCATGAGGAGCCTTTACATAGATCAAGAGGCAGTTGTTCGCACAGAAGAAGGGGATACTGATGGGTTTAAAGTCAGGAAATGTGTGTGTCAGGGTTGTATTCTTTTACTATACCTATTTAATCTGTATGCTGATCAAATAATCTGAGAAGCTGAACTATATGAAGAAGAATAGGGCATCAGGATTGGAGGAAGACTCGTTAACAACCTGCGTTATGAAGATGACACAACCTTGCTTGCTGAAAGTGAAGAGGACTTGAAGCACTTACTAATGAAGATCAGAGACCACAGCCTTCAGTATGGATTACACCTCAACATAAAGAACACAAAAATCCTCACGACTGGACCAACGAGCAATATCATGATAAATGGAGAAAGATTGAAGTTGTCAAGGATTTCATTTTACTTGGATCCACAACCAACAGCCGTGGAAGCAGCAGTCAAGAAATCAAAAGACGCATTGCATTGGGCAAATCTGCTGCAAAGGACCTCTTTAAAGTGTTGAAGAGCAAAGGTGTCACCCTGAAGACTAAGGTGCGCCTGACTCAAGCCATGGTATTTTCAATCACATCATATGCATGTGAAAGCTGTGAATAAGGAAGACTGAAGAAGAGTTGACACCTTTGAATTGTGGTGTTGGTGAAGAATATTGAATATACCATGGACTGCCAAAAGAACGAACAAATCTGTCTTGGAAGAAGTGCGGCCAGAATGCTCCTTAGAGGCAAGGATGGCGAGACTGCGTCTTACATACTTTGGACATGTTGTCGGGAGGGATCAGTCCCTGGAGAAGGACATCATGCTTGGCAGAGTACAGGGTCAATGGAAAAGAGGAAGACCCTCAACGAGGTGGATTGACACAGTGGCTGCAACAAGTTCAAGCATAACAATGATTGTAAGGATGGTTCAGGACCGGGCAGTGTTTCCTTCTGTTGTGCATAGGGTTGCTATGAGTCGGAACCGACTCGACGGCACCTAACAAGAACAACAACAACAACCATAATTTAAAGGCATCAATTCTTCTTCCATCTTCCTTATTCACTGTCTAGCTCATGCATGCATATGAGGTGACTGAAAACACCATGGCTTGGGTCAGGCGCACCTTAGTCCTCAAGGTGACATCTTTGCTTTGTGTCATCTGTATAACACAGGTTGTTAATGAGTCTTCCTCCAATCCTGATGCCCCATTCTTTTCATATAGTCCAGCCTCTCAGATTATTTGCTCAGCATACAGATTGAGTAAGTATGGTGAAAAGATACAACCCTGACGCACACCTTTCTTGACTTTAAACCATGCAGTATCCCCTTGTTCTATCTGAACGAACTGCATGCTTGAGCCATTGTTAATTATGTACCTGCAACACTTGGAGCTCCTTGGAAAAAGGAAGATTCATTCACTGAATCATTTATGTAAGTATTATTATTATATGTATATTTTTATTATTGTGCTTTAGGTGAAAGTTTACAGAGCAAATTAGTTTATCATTAAACAATACACAAATTGTTTTGTGATGTTGGTTGCCAACCTTGCGCTGTGTCAACACTCTCCCTTTACCCCAGGTTGCTGTTTCCATTCATCCAGTTTTCCTGTCACTTCCTGCCTTCTTGTCTTTTCTTTTGAGCTGGTGTGGCCATTTAGTCTCTTTTAAGTGACTGAACTACAAAGCATGTTCCTCAGGTGTGTTATTGTTTGCCCTATAGACCTGTGTAATCTTTGGCTGAAGGGTGAACTTCAGGAGTAACTTCACTACTGAGTTAAAAGGGTACCTGGGCCATACTCTTGGGGTTTCTTCAGTCTCTAACAGACCAGCAAGTCTCATCTTTTTTGTGTGTGTGAATTTGAAGTTTGTTCTACATTTTTTTCTCTCACTTTGTCTGAACCCTCTATTCTGATCCTTGTCAGAGCAGTTGCTGTTGGTAGCTGGGTAACATCTGTTGTTCTAGGTTCAGTCTGGCAGAGGTTGTGGTAGCTGTGGTCCATTAGTTCACTGAATCATTTTTGATTGTGCTTTAAAATTCATAGCTGTCACTGTTTATACCCAAAGTGGAAGTACTAGTTCCTGCCCAAATGTCTCTGCAAAAACACAGCCCAGTCACAACTCTTTATAAATTGTGCTAGTTACTAAGCATAGCAGATTCATTCAAAAGGCAAAGCACAACAAGAGAAGACAGTCTTTGGCAGCTTTGCTGAAGCCTGTAGTGTTGATAACACCCAACCGTAAGTAGTCACTGATTTACACATTGATTCATTTCATTTATCCAACAAATACATATTGAGCATCTTTTCTGTGCCAGACCCCTGCACTTGGGCTATAAAGAGGACTAAGATACAGTCCCCGCCCTTAAGGACATCACAGTCCAATGGGAGAGACCACTAAGGAAACAGTATTTATGATGTAGCTCTTGCCATGGGAACACAGAGGAAGCCAGGCTAGTGTGAGAGTATGTGAGGGGGTGGAGGGTAGAGAATCAAGAGAAGTCTTCCTGGAAAAGATGATACCTGAACTGACAAAAGCTGGGGAGGGGGGGAGGCTAGAATGAAGAATGTGGCAAGTGCCATGCCTGATAATGCCAGGTCACACTTGTGACCAGACAAGCAGAGAGGTCTGGCTGGGACAGTGGGTACTGAGTCATAAAGTGAGAGCCAAGGCTGCAGAGATAGCCAAGCCCCAGCTTCTGAAGAGCTTTGCATGTGCCGACAACCCTATACAGCAGGTGTTTCTCATCTTTCAGTTCAGAGAAAACTAAGACTCAGCTAGGTTGAGTAGCTTGCCAAAGGTCAAACAGTTAATAAGGAATGGAATGATTCTGATCCCAAAACCCATATTCTTTACTGCTAAGCTCTACTGCCTCCACTCTAGTGATGGACTTAGAAAATAGAATGTGTGTAGACACCGTACTAGAGAGACTACGACTAGTTTAGAGGCCAGTGGAGAATCAAAGTGAGAAACACGAAGACCCAAATTATAGCAATGGTGACCGAATGGAGAAGAGGGAACAGATTTGAATGATACTAAGGAATCAGAATTCACTAGTTTTGTTAGAAGTTGGATGAAGGTAAGGAAGTGGGAAGAGATGATGACTGCCCACATTTCTAACCTGGGTGACTGGGTGCTTTTCACTGAGCTTGGGACCTGGGAGAAGGAAAGTTTTGGGGCTGGAAATCAGGAGTCCAGTTCTGAACATGGTAAGTATGAGGTGTCAGAAGACATCCAAGAGGAAATGTTCAGATGGCAAATGGAAACATGGGTCTGGAGCTCAGGGACAGGTCTGAGCTGTAGAACGGTCACTTAACCACTCTGTCCTTTATCCATAAAACGGGAATAATAGTGCCTACCTCTCTATTATCCACTGTGTGTATCGTAACAAATTATGGATAACATTGAGGAGAATGGGAATTCCGGAACACTTAATTGTGCTCATGAGGAATCTGTACATGTGTCAAGAGGCAATTGTTTGAACAGAACAAGGGAATACTGCGTGGTTTAAAGTCAAGGAAGGTGTGCATCAGGGTTGTATCCTTTCAGCATACCTACTCAATCTGTATGCTGAGCAAATAATCTGAGAAGCCGGACTACATGAAGAAGAATGGGGCATCAGGATTGGAGGAAGACTCATTAACAACCTGTGTTATGCAGATGACACAACCTTGCTTGCTGAAAGCGAAGAGGACTTGAAACATTTACTGGTGAAGATTAAAGACCACAGCCTTCAGTACGGATTACATCTCAACATAAAGAAAACAAAAATTCTCACAAGTGGACCAATAAGCAACATCATGATAAATGGAGAAAAGATTGAGGTTTTCGAGGATTTTATTTTACATGGATCCATAATCAACACCCATAGAAGCAGCAGTCAAGAAATCAAAAGATGCGTTGCATTGGGCAAATTGGCTGCAAGAGATCTCTTTAAAGTGTTAAAAAGCAAAGATTCACCTTGAGGACTAGGTGCGCCTGACCCAAGCCATGGTGTTTTCAACCACCTCATATGCATGCAAAAGCTGGACAATGAATAAGGAAGACTGAAGAAAAATTGATGTCTTTGAATTCTGGTGTTGGCGAAGAATATTGAATACACCATGGACTGCCAAAGAACAAATGAATCTGTGTTGGAAGAAGTACAGCCAGAATGCTCCTTGGAAGCAAGTACGGCGGGACTGCGTCTCATATACATTGGACGTGTTGCCAGGGGGGATCAGTCCCTGGAGAAGGACATCATGCTGGGTCAGCAAAAAAGAGGAAGACCCTCAACAAGATGGACTGACACAGTGGCTGCAACAATGGGCTTAAGCATAGCAACAACAGTGAGGATGGCACAGGACCAGGCAGTGTTTCATCCTGTTGCGCACAGGGTTGCTATGAGTCGAAACTGACTCGACCGCACCTGACAAAAACAACGTCATTGGCTTGTTGTGAGGATTAAACGAGTGAAGAGCTAGAGCAGTACCTAAACCAAAACTCAAACTTGTTGCCGTCGAGTCAATTCTGACTCATGGCAACTGTCTTAGTCATCTGGTGCTGCTATAACAGAAATACCACAAGTGGATGGCTTTAACAAAGAGAAGTTTATTCTTTCACAGTCCAGTAGGCTAGAAGTCCAAATTCAGGGTGCTGGCTCCAGGGGAAGGCTTTCTCTCTCTGTTGGCTCTGGAAGAAGGTCCCTGTCATCAGTCTTCTCTTGGTCTGGGAGCATCTCAGCACAGGAACCTCAGGTCCGGGACGTGCTCTGCTCCCAGCAGTGCTTTCTTGGTGGTATGAGGTCCCCATGTCTCTCTGCTCGCTTCTTTTATATCTCAAAAGAGATTGGCTTAAGACACTATCTAATCTTGTAGATCTCATCAGTGTAACTGCCATTAATCCATCTCATTACATCATAGCGATAGGATTTACAACACATAGGGAAATCACATCAGATGACAGAATGGTAGACAATCATACTATACTGGGAATCATGACCTAACCAAGTTGACAGATATTTTGGGGGGATGCAATTCAATCCATGACAGCGACCCTATAGTACCTACCATATTGTTGGTGGTGTTGGGTGCTGTCGAGTCGGTTCCAACTCATAGCAACCCCATGCACAACAGAATGAAACACTACCCAGTCCTGCACCATCCTTACAATTGTTGTTATGGTTGAGCTCATTGTTGCAGCTACTGTGTCAGTCCACCTTGTTGAGGGTCATCTTCTTTCCCACTGACCCTGTACTTTGCCAAGCATGATGTCCTTCTCCAGGGACTGATCCCTCCTGACAACATGTCCAAAGTATGTAAGACGCAGTCTCGCCATCCTTGCCTCTAAGGAGCGTTCTGGTTGTACTTCTTCTAAGACAGATTTGTTTGTTCTTTTGGTAGTCCATGGTATATTCAATATTCTTCGCCAACACCACAGTTCAAAGGCATCAACTCTTCTTCAGTCTTCCTTATTCATTGTCCAGCTTTCACATGCATATGACGCGATTGAAAACACCCTGGCTTAGGTCAGGTGCACCTTAGTCTTCAGAATGACACCTTTGGTGTTCAACACTTTAAAGAGGTCCTTTGCAGCAGATTTGCCCAATGCAATGCGTCTTTTGATTTCTTGACTGCTGCTTCCACGGCTGTTGGTTGTGGATCCAAGTAAAATGAAATTCTTGACAACTTCAATCTTTCTCCATTTATCATGATATTGCTTATTGGTCCAGTCGTGAGGATTTTTGTTTTCTTTATTAGTAAGTGCTTCAAGTCCTCTTCACTTTCAGCAGGCAAGGTTGTGTCATCTTCATAAAGCAGGTTGTTAACGAGTCTTCCTCTAATCCTGATGCCCCGTTCTTCTTCATATAGTCAGCTTCTAGTATTTGCTCAGCATACAGATTGAATACCAAAAAAACCAAACCAAACCCAGTGCCGTCGAGTCGATTTTGACTCATAGCGACCCTATAGGACAGAGTAGAACTGCCCTATAGAGTTTCTGAGGAGCATCTGGTGGATTCGAACTGCTGACCCTTTGGTTAGCAGCCGTAGCACTTAACCACTACACCACCAGGGTTTCCACAGGTAGAATAGGTAGGGTGAAAGAATACAACCCTGATGCACACATTTCCTGACTTTAAACCAATCAGTATCCCCTTGTTCTGTCCAAACAACTGCCTCTTGATCTATGTAAACGTTCCTCATGAGCACAATTAAGTGTTCTGGAATTCCCATTCTTTGCAGTGCTATCCATAGTTTGTTATGATCCACACAGTTGAATGCCTTTGCATAGTCAATAAAACACAGGTAAACATCCTTCTGGTATTCTCTGCTTTCAGCCAGGATCCATCTGACATCAGCAATGATATCCCTGGTTCCACGTCCTCTTCTGAAACTGGTCTGAATTTCCGGCAGTTCCCTGTTGATAATACTGCTGCAGCCGTTTTTGAATGATCTTCAGCAAAATTTTGCTTGCGTGTGACATTAACGATACTGTTCTATAATTTCCACATTTGGTTGTATCACCTTTCTTGGGAACAGGCACAAATATGGATCTTTTCCAGTCAGTTGGCCAGGAAACTATCTTTCACATTTCTTGGCATAGATGAGTGAGCACCTCCAGCGCTATATCGGTTTGTTGAAACATCTCAATTGATATTCCATCAATTCCTGGAGCCTTGTTTTTTGCCAGTGCCTTCAGAGCAGCTGGGACTTCTTCCTTCAGTACCATTGGTTCCTGATTATATGCTACCTCTTGAAATGGTTGAACATCAACTAATTCTTTTTGGTATAATGACTCTGTGTATTCCTTCCATCTTCTTTTGATGCTTCCTGCATCGTTTAATATTTTCACCATGGAATCCTTCACTATTGCAACTCGAGGCTTGAATTTTTTCTTCAGTTCTTTCAGCTTGAGAAATGCCAGGCATGTTCTTCCCTTTTGGTTTTCCACCTCCAGCTCTTTGCGCATGTCATTATAATACTTTGTCTTATCAAGCAGCCCTTTGAAATCTTCTGTTCACCTCTTTTACTTCATCAATTCTTCTTTTTGCTTTAGCTGCTCTACGTTCGAGAGCAAGTTTCAGAGTCTCCTCTGACATCCATCTTGGTCTTTTCTTTCTTTCCTATCTTTTCAATGACCTCTTGCTTTCTTCATGGATGATGTCCTTGATGTCATTCCACAACTTGTCTGGTGTTCGGTCACTAGTGTTCAATGCGTCAAATCTATTCTTCGGATGGTCTCTAAATTCAGGTGGTATGTACTCAAGGTAGGAAACCCCGGTGGCATAGTGGTTAAGTGCTACAGCTGTTAACCAAGAGGTTGGCAGTTCAGATCTGCGAGGTGCTCCTTGGAAACTGTATGGTGCAGTTCTACTCCGTCCTAAAGGGTCGCTATGAGTTAGAATCGACTCGACAGCAGTGGGTTTGGTTTTGTTTTGGTATACTCAAGGTCATATTTTGGCTCTTGTGGACTTGCTCTGATTTTCTTCAGTTTCAGCTTGAACTTGCATTTGAGCAATTGATGGTCTATTCCACAGTTGGCCCCTGGCCTTGTTCTGACTGATGGTATTGAGCTTTTCCATCATCTCTCTCCACAGATGTAGTCAATTTGATTTCTGTGTTCTATCTGGCAAGGTACATGTGTATAGTCGCCGTTCATGTTGGTAAAAAAGGTATTTGCAATGAAGACGTCGTTGGTCTTGCAAAATTCTATCATTTGATCTCCGGCATTGTTTCTATCATCAAGGCCACATTTTCCAACTACTGATCCTTCTTTATTTCCAATTTTCGCATTCCAATCAGCAGTAATTATCAAGGCATCCTGATTGCATGTTGGATCAATTTCAGACTGCAGCAGCTGATAAAAATCTTTAATTTCTTCATCTTTGGCCCTAATGGTTGGTGCGTAAATTTGAATAACAGTCGAGTTAACTGGTCTTCCTTGTAGGCGTATGGATATTATCCTATCACTGACTGCGTTGTACTTCAGGATAGATCTTGAAATGTTCTTTTTGACGATGAATGCAACACCATTCCTCTTCAAGTTATCATTCCCAGCATAGTAGACTATATGATTGTCTGATTCAGAATGGCTAACACCAGTCCATTTCAGCTCACTAATGCCCAGGATATCGATGTTTATGAGTTCCATTTCATTTTTGATGATTTCCCATTTTCCTAGATTCATACTTCATACATTCCAGTTTCCGATTATTAATAGATATTTGCAGCTGTTTCTTCTCCTTTTGAGTCGTGCCACATCGGTAAATGAAGGTCCCGAAAGCTGTACTCCATCCATGTCATTAAGGTTGACTCTACTTTGAGGAGGCAGCTCTTCCCCAGTCATCTTTTGAGTTCCTTCCAACCTGGGGGGCTCATCTTCCAACACTATATCAGACAACATTCCACTGCTATTCATAAGGTTTTCACTGGCTAATGCTTTTCAGAGGTAGACTGCCAGGGGCTTGTGTATTGCTGTGATGCTGGAAGCTATGCCACTTGTATTCAGATACCGGTAGGGTCACCCATGGAGGACAGGTTTCAGCTGAGCTTCCAGACTAAGACAGACTAGGAATAAGGACCCGGAAGCCTACTACTACCTACCATATAGTAATTGCTTTATAAATATTGGAGTCTCTGGGTGGTGCAAATTGTTAACATGCTCAGCTGCTAACTGCAAGGTTGGAGGTTTGAGTCCATCCAGAGACTCCTTGGAAGGAAGGTTTGGCAATCTACTTCTGAGAAAATCAGCCATTGAAAACCCTACAGAGCATAGTTCTAATCTGACACATATGGGGTCATCGTGAGTTGGAAATGACTCAATGACAACTGGTTTATAAATGTTAGCTATTACTATTTCTATCATTAAAGGTGGAATTAAAATGTTGGGAGTGGATGAATTAGGACAGAGTGTGAAGAAAGAGAAGAGGCCTTAGGACTGAATCCTGAAAGAGAGAGAGAAAAAAAAAAAAATCGACACAGGGATAGAAATGTGCAAAAGACTGGGAAACAGTTTCCAGAGAAATAGGAGGAAACCAGGAGCGTGTGGGGTCTGGGAAGGCTGAGATGATAGCATTTCGAAGAGGAAGGTGTGATCAGGAAGGTTTGAGCCATTGAGAGTTTATGCCCCATGAGGCTGAGAAGCAGCTCTGCGGGGCCCATGCTCATTCATTTGACAAATGAACACTTGCTGTGTGCTAGTGCTGGGGAAACGGTGGTAAACAGATACAAGGAACTTGCCACTTACACTCCACGGAGCCTTTAGCGAAAAGGGAATGGTTTCTCCAATCCACAGAAGAACCCTGGAATCCACAGCCAGTTAGCACTGGAAGAAACCTCAGAGATCACCTGTGTGATCACCCCATTTAAAGATGAAGAAACTGAGAGGACAAATGACTTGCCCAGGGAATCAATGCATGGGAGACAGAGCTGGCAGAGGAGCCTTAGAAATGGCATTGCACCTGGGGACTGGCTATTCCACACAACGTTTTCCAAGGTGCTCATTGCATTGATAGAGTTTTTTTTTTATAATTCGTTGCTCCTATAGCTTTGGAAATGCTATCTGGGTGGTGCAAATGGTTAAGAGTTCAACCACTAGCTGAAAGGCTAATGGTTCAAACCCATCCAGTGGTGCTTTGAAGGATGGGCCTGGTGATCTGCTTCTGAAGGGTCACAGACTTGAAAATTCCATGGAGTAGTTCTACTCTGCACACATGGGGTCGCCATGAGTCGGAATTGACTTGACCTCAACTAATAACAGTTTTGAAAACTAGTTGTCCCACTTCTTTCTCTGCACTACCGGACAAGACTGCCACCTACTGGTCATATGTGAGAAGTGCATTTCCATCAGAGGTTTGCTTCCTTTTTCAGCACGGCAACCCAGTGCCCTCCAGTTGATTCTGACTCATAGCAACAAGGTACAATACCAATATACCCTGGCGATTTGCACTTTTGTAAGGAAAAGACCAGTGCTAGGCATGTTCCCAACCAATTACATTCTATCTTTGATTCCTGTACCTTTCACCACCTCTCACCACATCCTGTTTAAAGCCCAGTGTTGAAATATACCCACTCCTCACCTATCAATATTAAGACCAGGTTGTTTTAAGAAAATCAGCATTATATGAAAATGGAGGATGACCACATCAGATCATCAAATGCAGGATGATTACATCATTACACAGCTGCCAAATTATATCATTACATAACTTCCAAACCACTGAGAATCATGGCCCAGTGAAGTTGACGTATAACCTTAACCATCACAGGCATTACTCTAGCCTCGCACCTTGGTGTTTGTTACTGCCAGATGTATGTCTTTAATGCGCAAAACTGTCAGATAGTAGATTTTTTACTATTGTTGTAAATGTGAAATGTCAGATAACGAGATAGTCTATAAGTGAGGCGTAAACCCAACTGCCGTTAAGTAAGTTCTGACTCAGTGGCCCTATAAGACAGGGTAGAACTGCCCCATAGAGCTTCCAAGGAGTGGCTGGTGTATTCAAACTGCCAACCTTTCGGTTAGCAGCCTGAGCTCTTAACCACTACATCACCAGGGCTCCAAATGAGGAGTAGGTATATTAAAAATACACTCTATTTCTTTTTTAAAAAAGTCAGGCAACAAAATAATGTTATGTGCTCCTCTGGGCAAGTTTCACTCAGTCCATCCAGTCAACCTGCTGATACTTTTAACTGTTCCCGAGGCCTGAGCCAACATCACTCTACCCAAAGGGGAGACTGTACCAAGAAAGGGCCAGATGCAGATGTTTTGAGGGCCAGGAAAACTGTGAAATTACGAACAAGTTTTTCTTGAGGACTTTCTTTAAAAAACAAAATTCTGTATTACGAAACTTTATTCACTGAATAAAGTGACTTACTTAAAGTGCTCGTATAATTTTGGGGGAATAAAGTATCTTTTAAAAATATTCAGCAGAAAAATTTTTAGGTGAAACTCTCCTTTAGTGTCAGAGCCTTGTAATTGCTGTTCAATGAAGTTACAGGCCAGGTGGCCTCTTACACAACAGGAAAAGCTGAAACTACTGCCCATGTCAGCTCAGCAGAGGTCAGCGAAGATACAAGACTCTGTGGGGCAAAAGCTCTAGTTTTACAAAGGAGATCTTATAATATTTGCCTGATCCTGTGAAGGGGATGAAGGTGAGAAAATATAATTAAAAAAAAAATATGGTTTGAACAGGTTGTTGAATTGCTCTGTGCCTCAGTTTCCTCATCTATAAACTAAAAAAAAAAAAAGTGAACTAAGGATAACAGTATTTACTTCATAGAGTTGTTCTGAGGATTACCACGTGAGATTAAATGAGATGATTAAAGAGTTTAGAACAGTGCCTGGCACTAGTAGTGATTACTAGTTATCATTGCTTGTTATTTTTGCCGTTAAAACAAAGCTCCACGAGGGCAGGGACTTTGTTTCATTCACCACTGTTCATTCAGTGCTCAGCTCAGTGCCTGCTCTTATAGGGTAAGTGAATGAGTGAAAATCTTACATCACTTAAAAGAAAATCAATTCTGTGATTAATGTCTAAATAAATCATACTTCTTAGAACTAGGAACCTAAGTAGCTTCACAAAACCAAGAACCTAAGGAAAGTTAACAATTAGGGTCTCGTCTACCACCAGAGCTTCTTCAGGCATTGGGTGGGTTTTAGGAGAGGAGTCACATATTCAAAGACTTGACTCTGTCCTGTTTGGTCACTAATGGCCACTGTTTCCCTGCACTAGCATCTCTAGAGGGTCCTACTATGTTAGTGCAGTACATGAGCTATTAACTCTGCTGTTGTACTTTGGGGCTAATAAGCCACACTTTCACCTTTACTATACAAAATATGATCAAAATAAGCAAGTCAAGTTAATTCTAGGTTCTAGGTCAATTAGACAAAGATTTGATTCTCTAAGTGACCATTTTTCCAAGGTCACCAACATTTCCATTTTGTCATAAACTTGTTTCTTACACATGTGATTTTCAGCAATTTTTATTAGATGGTATGATGGTTTTGAAATATGTCCACAATTTTTTCAGTATGCCTCCCTTCAAGAGGTAGAGCCTAATTCCCCTCCCTTCATTGTGGACTGGATTTAGTGACTGGCTTCAGATTAGTAGAATACAGCAGTGTGAAACTTTTGAGATTAGTTATAAAAGGTATTGGGGATTCTCTTTGTTCTTTTTCTTTTGGATAATTTGCTTTGGGAAGAGTCAGCTACCATGTTGTAAGGGTACTCAAGCAGCCCTGTGGGGCAATCCATGTGGCAAAGAACTGAGGCTTCCTGCCAACAACCAGCACTAAGTTGCCAGGCATGTGAGTGAGCCACATTAGAAGGTGATCCTACAGCCCAGTGGATACTTTGACTGCAACCTCATGAAAGACCCCAAGACCGAACCACTCAGTTAAGCTGCTCCCAGATTCTTGGCCCATAAAAACTGTGTGGGATAATAAATGTTTATTATTTTAAGCCACTAAGCCTTGTGGTAATTTATTATGCAGCAATCAGTAACTAATACAGATGGACTGATTTTTAACAGCTTTTGTATGCAAAGTATGAATATAATGGCTTTCATTTTGTCTTCATAGCAGCATTTTAAATAAGATTCATTTGTCTCTGCCCAAGGGCTCTGTACTGGCCATGGCAGAGAGCTGGGGCAGGGAGAGGGGACCCGGAGAGGGGACCTGCTAGAGGCCACCACACTGCATAGCCTAGGCTACCCATCCCTGAAAAGAGAGGATGAGGAAGGGCCAGAGTAGAGAAAGGGGGGACTAAGGGCCAGAGAAGAGGTCCAACAAAGAGAAGAAAGGGGGTACTGAGGGGCAGAGGATGGTATGAAGTTTCTAGAATTCTGAAGTTCCAGCTTCTCCCAGCTCTCTTAGGCCCTGCCAATGTAACCAATATGAACTTTACAAGTATTTAAAGGAAACATGTTTTCAGTAAATTGGTAATTTGGTAAATTTGCTATTCAGCAAATTGGTCATTTGGCCAATTGATTTTGGCAAGCGTGCATTTGGCAAATTAATTTGCATTGAATTGGTCTGCTTCCACTTAAGTCACACATAGTAATTTTTATGTTTCTAAGGAAATATTTGCAAAAAATACTAGTATATATATATGATGTATATCACATATATAAGGAGCCCTGGGTGGCACAGTGGTTAAAGCACTCGTCTGCTAACCAAAAGGCTGTAAATATTCACAGCCTTGGGAACCCTATGGAGCAGTTCTACTTTGTCCTGTAGGATCGTTATGAGGCAGAATTGACTCAATGGCTGTGGGTTTGGTTTAGGTTTTATTACATATATATCATATATATTTAAAACATTCCCACCAAAATTAATTAATTGCTCCATCCAAAAAACTTTCTATAGCTTTGAAATTTCTCTAAGGAGGGAGACTAGTTAGAGACGGCTTCTGCAGCTTTAAACTGCTAGTCATGATTAAGTCCCTGCCTGCCACTAATTCCTGGAATAGCGATCCTCCTTGGGAGGAAATTGCCATTTTTCACTTCAAAGCAATTATAAATGGAGATAAATTCCAGGCAGGACGGCTTTGGAGAAGTCCTCCTTTAATTCTGATTTTGGGTCTTTTAGGTTAAATGGATGATCATTAAAAGAAATTCTAGCCATCCGTTATGGATTGAATTCTGTCCCCCCCAAAAATGTGTGTCAACTTGGCTAGTCTATGATTCCCAGTATTGTGTGACTGTCCACCATTTTGTCAGCTGATGTGATTTTCCTATGTATTGTAAATCCTACCTCTAAGATGTTAATAAGGTGGAATTATTGGCAGTTATATTAATGAGGCAGGACTCAATCTATAAGATTAGGTTGTGTTTTAAGTCAATCTCTTTTGAAACGTAAAAGGGAGAGGTGAGCAGAGAGACTTGGGGTCATGGATTGGATTATGTCTTCCTCCGGAGCCAGTGCCCTGAATTTGGACTTCTAGCCTACTGAACTGTGAAAGAATAAACTTCTCTTTTTTAAAGCCATCCACTTGTGGTATTTCTGTTACAGCAGCACTAGATGACTAAAACAGAATTTGGTACCAGGAGTGGGGTGCTGATCTAACAGATAACTAAAATCTGGACGTGGTCTTGAAACTGTGAATGGATAGAGAATCAGCAGCAACAGAGAATCAGCAGCAGCAGACCCAGGAGACCAGCACCAGACAGCGCTGGAGCTGACTCACAAAGTGAAAGAGCTGGGTGCTTGTGTGCAGGAGGCGTCCTGGTGGAGGGGGGTGCCTCTGGGCACTTACTGGTGGAGCTAGGCTTGCCAACCCACACACAGAGCAAGAAGGCTGAGTGCCTGTGCACGGGAGGCTTTCTCATGGGGTGGGGTGCCTCCAAGGCACTTATCGGTGGAGCTCTAGAGCTTTGGAACACTTGCCCCAGCAGGGCAGATGTGGGTGGGCATGAGGCGAAGAGGCTAAGAAACCAGGAAGCAGAAACAAAAGGGACAAAGAACACATGAAGCTGAGCTGCCTCAATCTCAAAAGGTATGGCCATGACCTCAGGGGTTTCAAAGGGTGGTACCATGGCCTCTGGTGTTTCTGAAGGTGGGGTTGCCACTCAGATGGACTAGGAGAATGGTGCGCCTAAATACAACCAGAATGCTCCTTAGAAGCAAGGATGGCGAGACTGCGTCTTACATACTCTGGACATGTTGTCAGGAGGGATCAGTCCCTGGAGAAGGACATCATGCTTGGTAAAGTACAGGGTCAGCAGAAAAGAGGAAGGCCCTCAACGAGATGGACTGACACAGTGGCTGCAACAATGGGCTCAAGCATAATAATGATTGGAAGGATGGCACAGGACCAGGCAGTACACAGGGTCACTATGAGTCGGAACCCACTCGACGGCACCTAAAAAAACAACAAAGGTGAGGGAGCAGAGTTGTTATCCCAGTGGGCCTAGAAGGCAGAGCTGAAGCCCAGGGGCAAGGGGCCTCAGAATCTGGAGAGTGTGGCCAATAACTAGAGTCTGGAGGGCAGGGCTGTTGTGTAAACTGTCTCAGAGAACAGAGAATTATTTTCAAAGCCTTGACAGCTAATGTAATGTGTTCTGCTGACTTGCTTGCCTGTTATGCCTTCTTTCCCTCCAGTTTCTCCCATTTGTAAAGGAAATGTCTAGCTTGTGCCTGTTCTGCCACAGGAAGCAGATAACTTGTATTCTAGATTTCACAGATGAAGAGGAATTTTTGGATTTTGGACTTTTAAGACTTTTGCTGATATGATGGGATGAATATGTTTTGGATGTTGCAAGAATGTGGTTTTTTGGGGGCCAAAGGGTGGAATGTCATGGATTGAATTATGTCCCTCCCCCAAAAATGTGTCTATCAATTTGGGTGGGCCATGATTCCCAGTATTGTGTGATTGTCCTCCATTTTGTGATTGTAATTTTATGTTAAGAAGGATTAGGGTGGGATTGTAACACCCTTACTATGATCCAATATAAAGGGAGGTTCCCTAGGGTGTGGTCTGCACCACCTTTTATCTCTCAAGAGATCAAAGGAAGGGGAAGCAAGCAGAGAGTTGGGGACCTCATACCACCAAGAAAGCAGAGCCAGGAGCAGCACGCTCCTTTGGCCTGAGGTTCCTGCACTGAGATGCTCCCAGTCCAAGTGAAGACTGATGACAAGGATCTTCCTTCAGATCCAACAGAGAGAAAGCCTTCGCCTGGAGCCGGCGCCCTGAATTCAGACTTCTAACCTACTGGACTGTGAGAGAATAAACTTCTCTTTGTTAAAGCTATCCACTTGTGGTATTTCTGTTATACCAGCAGTAGATGACCAAGACACTTGAGAACCACCTACCACCAAGAAAGCAACACCAGGAGCAGAGTGCATCCTTTGGACCTGAGGTTTCTGCAGAGAAGTTCCTAGACCAAGGGAAGAATTGATGACAAGGACCTTCCTCCAATGCCCACAGAAACAGAAAGGCTTCCCCTGGAGCTGGCACCCTGAATTTGGACTTCTAGCCTCCTAAACTGTGAGAGAATAAATTTTCTCTGTCTTAAACCATCCGTACCTGTGATATTTGTTATAGCAGCACTAGATAACTAAGACACCATCTAAGACACAAATATTGGTCTCTTCTCGTCCGGAACAAAGGAGAGTGAAGAAAACCAAATACTCAAGTTACCAGTTAGTCCAAAGGATTAATGGACCTCAGGAACCACAGCCTACATGACCCTGAGGCCAGATGAGCTAGATGGTGCCCGGCTACCACTACCGACCACTCTGACTGGTATCACAACAGAGGTTACCTGGACAGAGGGGGAGAAAAATGTAGAACAAAAAGCAAATTCACAAAAAAGACCAGACTTACTGGTCTGACAGAGACTGGAGGAACCCCTGAGACTATGGCCCTAAGATACCCTTCAAACCTGGAACTGAAGCCATTCCTAGAGACTACCTTCTAGCCAAATGATAGACAGGCTCCTAAAATAAACAATAACACCCTAGAGGAATGTGTTCCTTATAATGATTAATTACGTGATATCAAAAGGACAACATTTGCCCAAAAGCAAAGATGAAAAGGTAAGAAGGGGTAGAAAACCCGCACAAAAGGGAATAGGGAACCCAGGGAAGAAATGGGGAGAGTGCTGACACATTGTGGGGAATGCGACCAATGTCATGGAACGCTTTATGTACAAATTATCGAATGGGAAACTAATTAGCTCTGTAAACTTTCACCTAAAGCACAATAAAAAATTGATTAAAAAAAAATTCTAAAATCTTAATTCCATGAGAGAAACCTAAGAAATTGGTGGGCACAGGAGTCACTATCCTTTCCCTGGTTATTTCTGATTGAAAAGGAAGAATACAATAAGGATGGACAATAATGGGGTCTCCTGCAGAAGGGACTAGAAAGCCATACTTGGTACATAGGTTTCTTTTCCCACTGTTCTTTTAAGAAACCAGGAAGGGCAGGATGCTTCCCCACAGCATTTAACACAACGCACTTTGACCTGCCCCTCCTCTGATGGCACCTGCACAGATGTGAGGGAGAGATATAATTTTATGAAACCATGTTACGGCAGACAAACATATTTCAGGAAACCATATTAAAGTATTGAGGAGAAAGGGAAGAAAACCGAAGAGAGGGAAGCCTGTCCCAACTGAACGACATAGAGATGCTACCCCATTCATCCCCCAGGTCCCACACACCCCACTCAGTGATTTGAAAACTTGGCCACAAAATTATTTGACCCTCCTCCTACTGAGATAAGGGGTCTATGGGCTTCCCCTGAATTTGAGCAGGAGGTGATGCTATGTGACTTAGGCTAGGTCAAAAAAGGCTGAGGTGCCTCTGTCTGGAATGTCTTGGAAAGCTCACTGTTGGCTGCTCCCTCTTGGAACCCAGCCATCAAGCTGAGAGAAGCCTGAGCTACATGGAGAGACTGCGTGTAGGTGCTCCAGTCAACAGTTCTAGATGAGCCCTACCTTCAAGCCCCTAAATGATTCCTGCCCCTTTGCATTACTCAAAGCTGGGACTAGGGTGAGGCAAGTGAGGTACTTGCCTCAGGTATAAAATTCAAGGGGGAGGTCAAGGTAATATTTTAATGCTAAATTAAAAGAAAAATAAAAATATAAAAAATTAATGATGAATAATGTATCAAAATTTTTAAATAAAGGCAGGATCAGTAAGAGTGCCATGTGTTGCTATATCAGAGCCTCAGGCAAAAGGAAAAATCAGAAATACTTACCCTCTTTAGCCTTGCTACAGTCCCAGCTGTGGCCCCCAGCTATCTTCCCAGATGAGGCCTCAGACATTGGGAAGCAAAGATAACCCAACTTTACTGTGCCCTGTTCAAATTCCTGACCAACATAATTTGTGAGCATAATAAAATAGTGGTAGTTTTATGGATGTCTGTCAGTGTGTCATACTGTGTTGGCTGTGTGTTACTATGATGCTGAAAGCTATGCCACTGGTATTTCAAATACCAGCAGGGTCACCCATGGTGGACAGGTTTCAATGAATCTCCCAGACAGGCTAGGAAGGAAGACCTGGTAATCTACTTCCAAAAATTAGCCACTGAAAACCCTATGGATCACAATGGAACATTGTATGATACAGTGCTGGAAAATGAGTCCTCTAGGTTGGAAGGCACTCAAAATATATGATGGCTACAACAATAGACTTGAGCATACCAACGATCATGAAGATGGTGCAGGGCCAGGCAACATTTAGTTCCACTGTACATGGGGTCATCATGACTTGATGGCAACTAACAACAACAACACTAAACTTGGGGTGGTTTGTTATAAGCAGTACATAACCAGGCACACTCACTCTCTGCTCTAGAGGCCTTACTCCTCCTACCTTCTTCCAAGAACCTTCTCTTTTTCTTCCTTTTCCATACCCTCTTGTCTCTCAGAACTCTCAGGAAATAAAAGGTCACTTAAGACACACAGAGAAACTCTGCTGGTGTAGTAGTTAAGTGCTACGGCTGCTAACCTAAAGGTTGGCAGTTCGAATCTACCAGGCACTCCTTGGAAACTCTATGGGGCAGTTCTACTCTGTCCTATAGGGTCGCTACGAGTCAGAATCGACTCGACGGCAATAGGTTTGGTTTTTTTGGTTTAAGACACACAGCCTCCACTTAACCATTAAGACTAACGTTGGATATCTGGGCTGAAAAAATTACTCATTTCAAATTCTATTCCCAGTATGATGATTGTCAGGACAACCTAGGGCATTTACAATTTATACATTCTAATTCATTATCCATCCATTCAATAAATATTTAAGGGTCTGTATTTGCCAGTACTGTTTACAATGGTAAACAAAAAAAGATAAGATCTCAGCTCTTTTGGAGCTAACTTTCTAGTAGGGGACAGACAATAAACAAGTAAGCAAATAAATAAGGTCATTTCCAAAGGATGAGTTCTATGATGTTATATGATGGCGAGAGACTAGGGTGGGTAGCAGGAGGGATGGTCAGGGAATTCCTCTCACAGAGGGGACATCTGAGCTGACTTGAAGCCTAGAAGGTGTCCATCTGGGGAAGGAGTCTTCCAGATTTTGCAGGCCCTGGTGGGTGTTTGGATTTCAGTCTAGGTGCAATAGGAAGCTGAGAAGTGACATCTAATTTAGATTTTTATAATGATCATTCTGGCTGCAGTGGAAGAACGGACTAGAGGTGGACCAGAAAGATAAAGTAGAAGATAGAATGGTGGTTCAGACCAGAGAAATCACAGTGGAGACAGAGAAGACAAGTGGAGATATAGCCTAGATACCTGGTAAGGATAGGATGGGGTAGGAAGTGAGAGAAAGAAGGTAATCTGGTACTAGCCTTATATTTTTTATTTGAGTGACTGGGTTGGTGGTGGTACTTTTTACCGAGATAGGGAACACGGAAGGAAGAACAGGTTTTGGGAAGAAAATCAGGAGTTCTGGTTTGGCCATGATAAGTTGAAATGTCCACTAGATATCCACATAGAGATTTCAGGGGAGAGGTCAGGGCAGAGACACAGATTTGGTATCTGTATATATAATACACACACATAATGGCACTTAAACCCCTGGAACTGGACAAAATCACTTAGGAAGAAAGTATAAAGAGATAAGGAGTAGGCTTGGACTGAACCCAACAGTTTGGTAGAGCAATAGGAAAAACCAGCAAAGGAGACTGTGGGAAACTCAGCAGGCAGGAGGAAAACTGGGAGAAAGTGGGAGAAGTCAGGAGAGGAGATGGAGGGAGTGGTCAGCTGGGTCAAAAGCAGCTGAGAGGTCAAGTACGATGAAAATGGAAAAATGAATAGCTGGAAGGGATCTTGGGGTCAAGATGGGGATTTACCTTTTTTTTTTTTTTTTTTAATATGCCTTTTAAATGTCCTTTAATTTATAGATTTCCAAGGCTCTTTTTTAAGACGGGAGACACAGAGTATACTTTTATGCCAGTGGAGATGATCCACCAGAGAAAGAGGGAGCGGATAACTACAGGAGAGAGCCTCTGAGGGGAGGTGAGTCAGAGAATAAGTAGAAGAGGTGGCCTGTGATAGGAGCAGTTGTAATGGGAAGGAAAACAGAGAACGTGGGTAATGGGTCAGGCAGGTTGGCAGATTTTGGGAAGATGCAATTCTCAGTGAAGGAGGAGGTGAGGCATCAGCGAGCTCTGCCACCACTGACACCCACAGCAAGGTAAACAATAAGCAGGCACTCTAAGCCTCTCCGCCCCCTGTTTTCACCAGACTTCCCTGAGAACTCCACTTTCCCTGTAGCCTTGCGGGGGAGGGGGGAGTCAATATCATCTCCACCCCCACCTGCAGCATAGGAGGCAGAGTGACCATCCTCCTTACACCATCCTTCCAAACCATTTTTGTCCTTCCTAATGCAAACAAACACAAACAAAACCCTAGTACCTGGCATAGGTTCTTGGCACACCACAGATGTCCAATAAATTTTTTTTTTTTTTTTAAAGAAACCCTGCCCTTTGGCCTTCTGAAGGTCAGTCCATTTAACTATGTTGCCACTAACTCTGCTCATTACTGTCATCCACTGACTCTTCTTGGTCACAGGCTTCCTCTGTACCCCAACTGTTGCTGTCATCCCGGGGTACTTCACCTTGGTTTTGCAATTTGGTATCCTCAAAAGCAGAGACCTTCATCTCTGGTCCTCTCTAGTCACTCATGCTAGGGCCGCATCTAAGTCCTGTCAGACCTTCCCTCCCCTGCATCTGGATACTTTCAGTGGAAACTGAATACTGTATTCTTGCTCTCTTAACTTCAACTTCATTGAGCATGTGAAATAGTTCCCCCTTGTGGACAATCATAGCATATGCGTTCTCTATATATTTGAATTATATGAAGACTATTTTGAAGGAAGGCGCTCTGGTGGTACAGTGGTTAAGTGGCTGCTAATCAAAAGGAGGGAAGTTCAAATCTACCAGCTGCTCCTTGGAAACCTTAGGGGACAGTTCTACTCTGTCCTATAGGGTTGTTATGAGTCAGAATCGACTCAGTGGTAACGGGTTTTGATAAAAGAGGAGCCCTGGTGGTGCACTGGTTAAGTGCTCAGCTGCTAACCTAAAGGTTGGCGGCTCATACCCACCAGCTGCTCCACAGGAGAAAGATGTGGCAGTCTGCTTCCATAAAGATTACAGCCTTGGAAACCCTATGGGGCAGTTCTACTCTGTCCTATAGGGTCACTATCAGTTGGAATCGACTCGACAGCAATGGGGTTTTTTGGTTGGTAAAAGAAGAATAAGACATTCATTTAACATACTTCTTGAGCACCTGTTAGGAGCCTGGCATATCTGAAATTATTTTGAGGTGCAGAGTTTCACTGTTATCACAGGTACAGACATCAAACCAAAAAGATGGTGACAAGCTTTGTGCTCCCTCTGCCTGTGCCAATGTTAGTTGTTATTTAATAAATGCAGAGTGACTCTAAATTGGGTCTGATAATGGAAGACGCTGAGGGCCATGGCATTCCAGCTCTGGAGGGGTTCATTACTGTAACTGAAGCTAAACCATTTTTTCATTAATTTATTCAACAAATTTCTACTGACCACCTATTATGGTCCAGGCACTGAGCTGGAAAAAGAGAAATTAGATTCAGTCGCTGCCCTGGCATTGGTCTGAGGTCTGCAGGAGAAAGCCATATAGGCAAGTAATCACTAGTACAGCGTGTATCTGCAGTAGTCATTCACTCACTAATCTGTTCAACAAACGTGTAACGAGGACCCAATATATGTTAGGGACTGTGCTTAGGATATAAGGATAAAAACCACGGTAGCTGCACTGAAACCGCACACCGCCCGCATAAAGGGCAGGTACCATTTTACAGATGACTGCTTCACTGGAAGGAGATATTGGGGTGGGGTGGGTGGGGTGACGGGCAGAGTGGCAAAGGAGAGAGGGCAGACTTCGGGGGAGTTGGAGGCAGAGTCAGGAAGGCTTTAGAGAAGAAACGCTTAAGCTGAGAATCGATGGGTGAGTAGGAATGCCACATTTGCCAAGCAGGGGTGGGGTGGGGGACAGAGGTCTCTGTGTTCCCAATTTACTCTCCTCTGGGTGGTTAGGTTAAGCTCCCTAACATGCTTCCTCTGCCAGGCTGCCCCCTTGCTCCAATGCCAGCAATAAACTCCCTGCCGCTGGGTCTGACCTTTACCCAGGCCCCTCCACACTCCATCCCTTCACTGGCAACTCCTCCCCAGCTGGGCTACTCTGCTCCAGCTGGTAATCAATAGTAATTTCAACATAGCCTTACTTTCAACAAACAAGGCCTAAGTTCCTGCAAGGGTCAAACAAATACAGAACTGATACTGTTGCTGAAGGAATAATAAGGCACACATTCCATTTTCAACACTGCCTCTTAAATTGGAACCAAGCTCCAGACCTTTGTTGACCTTCCCCAGGATCTCACTTGCATACCTCAACTTTAGACCTGCCTGCTCCTTCTCCCCCTCCCAGGCTTCCTAGAGCTGGGGCTCAGCCTGTCACCCTGGACACAGGAGTCCCTATGCTCACTGATGCCGAGACCGTCCTTGCTTAATGGGCCTCCCTGTCCTGGCCTCTTTGGCCCTGCCCATTCCCTCTTCCATAAGCTGTCTCCTTCTCCTCACCCAGGCAGTTCCCATCCTGTCCATCCTCCTCAGGTCCTCCTGTGGCCAGCTGGCCCAGCACATTCTTATTTTGTTTTCTAACAAATGGAACGGCCTTCCAACTGGCCTCCAGCCTCAAGTCTCCCTGTGGCTCTTGCCCACCTGGGCATACCACCACCCAGGCAATCTTCCTGAGGCATTGCTTTCCCTCTGCCACTCACCTTCACAGTTCATGATCCAATGGCTCCATGCTGCCTACTGAGACAGTGCCACCTACTTTATTGGCATTCAAGGCGCTCCTCAATTTGGTCCTAGCTGACTTTTCTAGGGTTTCTTACTCAAACTCCCATCAAATGGTCTACCTGTCATTCCCCAGACACATCCTGTACTTCTCTATGTCTATACCTTTGTTTATACCATTTCCCTTTCCAGAATGGCCTCCTCTGCTCCTTTTTCTGCCTTCCAAAATTCTTTCTGTTCTCCAAGGCTCAGTTCAAATGCTACCTTCTTGGTGAACCCCTCCTTGTTCCCTCCTGTTAAAATAGTATTTCCCTTCTCTCAACTCACATAGGGAAAGGGAAGGAAATAACATCCTTTAATACCTGCCAGGTGCTACATGTTAAAACATGTGCTTAGTCAGATAGATCCAGTTTGAATCCAGTTAGCTGTATAACCTTGGGAAGGGTACTACAGTGGGTTGAATGATGGCCTCCCACAAAGGTATGTACATGTTTTAAAACCTATGAATGTAATCTTATTTGGAAAAAAGTATCTTTGCAGATGTAGCTAAATTAAAGATCTCAAGATAAGATCATCCTGGATTATCCAAGCAGGCCCTAAATCCAATGACAAGTGTCCTTACAAAAGACATACAGAGTAGAGACACAGCGAGCAGAGGACAGGCCATGTGAAGATTGAGGCAGGGACTGCAGTTATGCAGCCACAAGCCAAGTGCAGTGCAATGAATTACTTAACATGACCCTCCTAGCCAAAGTCTTTGTGACTCACATACAATGACTGAGTGGGACTATGCAAATAAGGTGGATGGAAACCTAATGAAGGGATTGGTCAGTTTTGCCATCCTGCTAGACTTAGAATGAGCCATTCTAGAGGTGGGAAGAGAGAATCTCACCACCACTAGCAAAGAGGAGCCAGGAGTAGAGTGCATCCTTTGCACCTGGGATCTCTGAGCTGAGAAACTCCTGGAACTAGGAGACTGAGAGAGAGAGCTGTAACACCAAAGATGGCAGAGAATGGGCAGCAGCAGAGGCAGGAGACGGGCAAAAGACCAGCAGGAGATGGCGTGGTGGGCTTCCTGGCCCATGGAGTGAGAAGGCTAAGTGCCTTCAGGCAGGAACCTTGCTGGCAGAGTAGGGTGTCTCTGGGCACTTGGTGGAGATAGGTTTGCCAGCTGGAGGTTTACTGGCAGAGTAGGGTGCCTCTGGGCACTAATCAGCAGAGCTCAAAGTGCTCTGTAAGACTCATGGGGCAGAGGCCGGGCTTAGGGGCTGAGGGCCAGAGAGAGACCCGCTTGCAGGCATGGCTGAGAAGAGGATGTCCTGATCAAAGAACTGTATCCAGAGTGTTCCTGAACCTGAACTGTAACCTGTTACTTGTTTAATAAACCCCATAACTTCTGAGTATGGTCTGTGAGTTCTGTGTGGCAACTGCAACGAATTATTGAACTGAGAAGAGAGGTAGTGCGGAGGGTGGGACAGTTGGTGTCACAATTGGTATAGATAGTACAGAGAGGAGGCATGTCTGACCTCAGCCTCACAGGAATCAGTCTTGGGCTGTTGATCCTGATTCTCCTTCCTTCTTGTGAAGTTAGAGGAGGTCGGATGCCCTGCCATACCATTTTTGCACCAAGGAAGGCCTGGAACTACCAGAGGCCAGATGAAACAAGGATAATTCTCCCCTAGAGCCTTTGGAGGAAGTGTGGCCCTACTGACACCTTGATTTCAGACTTCTGGCCTCCCAAACTATGAGAGAATAGATTTCTGTTGTTTCAAGCCACCAAGTTTATGATAATTTCTTACAACAACCCTAGAAACTAACATAGTACTTACTCTCTTCGTGCGTCAATGTTTTGCCTCAAAAAACATAAAAACACCTACCTCCACCATTCATTCATTGGAACATTGAAATGCCTAATAAGTGCCGGGCTCTGTACTCTTGTGGTTATTCTGAGAATTAAATGAAATGATGCACAGAAAGGGGCTGGCACAAGGAAGCACTCAACAAATGAAAACTTATTAATACTACTGTTATTCAATTCAGTTTCTTAGAAGAATAAATTCCTTGGGGTGTTTCTGTTTAAAGGGGAAACACCACCTAAGACAGAGAACTGTCGCCAGCTCTGGACCCAGGCAGACTAACAACTGTTAAAGCACTATATGGCTGATTTGAAGCACAGAACATGACTATAATTTCTCAATAATTCACCAGTCAATACTGAACCGGTATCTTTGATATGACGAGGCTATCAAGGGCACTCAACAACAAGGCTCTTTGTGACCAAGAGAAAACTTCTAAGAGCTAATCTTCTTAGGAATCCCTGGGTGATACAAATGGTTAAAATGCTCAGCTGCTAATCAAAAGGCTGGATGTTCGAGTCTACCCAGAGGCACCTTGGAAGAAAGGCCTGGTGATCTACTTCTGAAAAATCAGCCATTGAAAACCCTATGGAGCACAGTTCTACTCTGATACAAGTAGGGTTGCCATGAGTCAGAACTGACTCAATGGCAACTAGTTCTCACTGCCACCTTCCATGATCTGGAGCAGACCCTTCTGCCTCCCTTACCTTCATACTGGACTTCCAGGTGCATCGTGCGCAGCACCTTCAGCACGCAGTCCACAATGCTGGGGTGTGTGGTTCCAATGATCGACTGACAAGACAGACAACAGGACAAGGTGGTTACTCTTCTGATCTTGTCTACCTGGAAGAACTGAAAAGCAGACTTCCAAACAGCTGGGTGCCTTGGGTGAGTGGAGGAAAGGAAGGGCAGTGGTGGGTCACTGGGTCTAGGTCCCCCACAGTAAAGGTACCTTTCTTCGAGAGTGCAGCAGAGATGGGCACCTGAGAATCTGCTGAGGTTGCTACTGAACCCTCTATCTTGGGAAGCATTAAGCTGAGGCTTGCTGGCTGAACTAGGAAACTATTTGCTGCTACAAGTGCAGCAACAAGGACTGCTACCTTGGCTGGGGGAGGGTGAGCACAGGGCAGGGAGAGTAGAACTCATCATGTGACCTTTCTGAACTCTTCTAACTCTGTTGTTGCTGCTGTGTGCCATCAAGTTGATTATGACTCATCAATGACCCTACAGGACAGGGTCAAACTGCTCCACAGGGTTTCCTAGGCTGTAATCTTTATGGGAGCACATCACCAGGTCTTTTCTTCCATGTAGCCGCTGGACTACTGCTTTTGGTTAGCAGCTAACCACTTAACCATTGTGCCATCAGGCTCCTTCCTCTAACACTAAGATCCTAAAAACTTCTGTTCCTCAGGAACCTCACCCAATCAGTCAACCCCTCTTTCCTGTCTCTTCAATCTTTATCCGTGCACTGCTTCCCTTCCTTTAGCATTTAAACATCCTCAAGCTTGCCCATATTTAGTGAAATTGTCCTCCTCCTCCTCTGTCTTCCCTGCTTGCTACTGCTCTTTTTCCTCCCTTTACACCTAAATTTCCCAAGAGAAGTCACTTCTTCATCCCCCATTCATTCTTTGACAGGCTGCTGCAATTTAATTCCTCTTGCCACAGGACATCGTCCTCTAATTCACCAAAACTTTTCCTGCTGGGGCCATCTTTCCATTCTACCTTTACTTAATCTCTTTGTTGTATTTGACCCAGCTGATCACGTCCCTCTTACGGAAACTCTTTTCCCTTTTCACATCCCACTCTCTCCTGTTTCCTTCTATCGCTTTTACTGCTCTTTTTTCAAAGAGGCACAGGGTTATGCTGAAAGAATAAAGGTTTTGGAGTTAGACTTGGATTTTAATGCCCACTTAGTAAATACCCTTTACTCAGTATGTGGGCTTTAGATAAGTCACTAAACATCTCCCTGAAGCTTAGTTCCATTATCTTTAAAATGAAGATAGTACTATTGCCTCCCTCAGCTGTTGTGAAGACTAAAAGGCATAATATAAGTAAGCCCCTAGCTCGGTGCCTGGCATGTAAAAAAAGGAGGCACTTAATAAATGGACACTGTGGAAATGATGATAATAGTATCTGTTTTGCGGGATCTTCTTCCTCAGCCTGTCTCCTAAACATTGGGGTGCTCCTTGGTTCTACCTGTGCCTGCCTTCACTTCTTACTTGGCACATTCTACCTGGGAGATCTTCTGTGGCTTCAGTTATCACCTCTCTGCTCGTGAAATTCAAACTGACATCTTCCTCTTGGGCATCTCTCTGGAACTTCTGGCCTTTATTTTCTACTACCCAATGGGCAGCTCTGGTATATGTCCTGAGTAGTAATTCCTACATCTAGCTAGGAGCAAGAATCATTTGGGGGAGTTTAAAATAGATAAAGAAAAGCATTACTAAGGCTCACCTCAGAGCGGTCAGTTCTCTGGGACAAAGGCTCAAGATTTAGTATTTTTTGAATCAATGACCCAACTTTCTCCTCTATAGGCAGCTTGGTCTGCTCCTCAGAAGGGCATCTGGGAACCACTGAGGCCCCTCAAATTTATTGAGTCAAAACCTAACTCTTCCCAAATAAAATCAGTTCCTTCTCTTTATTCCTGCTCTCTCCTGATGGTGGCACAACCCACCCAGGTTTCTAAGTCACTTTTGACTCCTTTCCTTTTACTACTCTGACTTAGTTATCCAGTGCTGCTATAACAGAAATTGGAGAATTTTGGATGGCTAATCTAAAAACCATCTTTTGAGCCTCTATCTCCTCCTTACTAGGCAGTGTTTTCATGTGGTCACTATGCTCTACATCTGACTTCCCTCATGTTCTAGGGCTTTGCCTGAGACAAGTGTGAGAGGCAACAAGAAATGAGGAGTGTTCCCAAGTACTGGAGACCTGAACTCTTCATGCTGGGCTGTCTACAAATGCACTATGATTCTTTCCCTAACAGATTGACTCCTTTAATCTTTTCTACAGTCCTTTCATCATCCTTGTTGCTTGTCTCAACCAGTTTTAAGTATGCCAACATCTTTCTGATCCTTAAGTAAACAGGACAAATCACTCTGCTTGGAGACATGAACTCTGTGCCCTGCCTTGGCCTCTTGGAAGTAACGCTGATTGAACAGCAGACATGCAGTGGGAGGCTGAGCTCTGCTTCTCATGCTGTGTGGAGCACAACTGCAGAAGATAATTGTAAGATTATTGCATTTGAATCAGAACCACAGGGCTGTGCAGCCTTGGCTCACCTGGGCGGTCCTGAGAGTCTGCAGGGACAGCTGCTGAGCTTTGGGGGACGCGCAGGGCAGCAAAGCTATTAGACCTTTGTACACCTGATTCTGGTACTTAGGATTACCATGGACCAAAGCATCCAACAGAACCTGCACTTCCTCCTGGGTCTCTTCTGACTTAGACTTGGCCAAAAATTCTGCTATGGACCGGACACCTGAGCAAAGAACAGAGGAAATGCTAAATTGGAAGGGATTCACGAAAACAATCCCTACTCAAGATTACATAATATGAAGTAACAGGATTAAGATCTATTCAACAAGGATGTTCAATCAAAGCAAAACTGAAGCTTAGTTCTTACCACTCTCTCGTTCTCCTTACAGCCTTGTTGCTGGAGGACTTTGTTTTAGCCTAGGTGTGCCAAAATCTGTGTTTTAAAAGTTAAAAATGGCTCTGCAACATGTACAAATAAAACAGGCTATTCTGATTGCTATCGGTTAACTATCACTGGTATAACCATCAGCAATTTACAAAGTGTTTTACCTTATTTAATCCTGGAAACTATACCGAGAGGGAGGCATTAGTCTCATTTTACAGATAAAAACACTAAGGTTCAGAGAAGCCAAGGGGAGGCAGAGACGAGAGCCATGGTGAAAGTACCAAAAAAACTAAACCCGCTGCCGTCGAGTCGATTCCAACTCATAGCAACTCTATAGGACAGAGTAGAACTGCCCCGTAGGGTTTCCAAGGAGTGCCTGGTAGATAGAAACTGCAGACCTTTTGGTTAGCAGCCATTTAACCACTATGCCACCAGGGTTTCCATGGTGAAAGTACAGTGTGTGAAATGCCTCGATAAAAGGATGCACGGGAGATGGCGCCTCCTCTACATGCCTCCATCATAGCACTGGATAGATTCTACTGGATTATATACCTTTTTCACCAGACTGTAAGCTCTCTGAGGGAAGGGACTGTATTTTATTTATTTTTGTATCCCCAGCACCTTAGCATATACCTAGAACACAGTCGGTATTCAATAATTTTATTTCAATTTTATTTCTAGAGTTATTCATACTGTACTTAATTCAACAAAGGACTTTAGGCAACTGTGCAACAAATCTTTGTTGAATGGATGCATGAAAGAGAATGTATTAAAAAGGGAGAAGTGTTTCCAAAACCACCATTGATAGATTTCAGCAAACAATCAGGAAAATCATAAATCCGCGTCTTCTGGTGGTAACACAGACAGCAGCTAATTGAGTGCGCTGTATAAAATTTTTCCTGCACAACCAGTTCCAAGATGTGTTTTCCTGTAGCAGTGGTGGGTGCTGCTACCATTTCATCCAGGCCCCTAGGGAGACACAGGGACTCAACACCCTTGTCATGCACAGTACCCACCATAGCTTTCACAAATGAGCTCCTTGTACTTTCTGCCAGAATTCGCAATAAGCTGAAGTAGCTTGATGGATTCCTTCTTGTGCTCCTCCTTGATCTTCTCCAGCCCAAGTATTTCCAAGAGTGTTAGGACACCTCCAACCTCAAGGAATTCTATAAGGTACCGATTACTATTCAGAAAGGATAGAAGAGTAGAAATAAAACACTTGTCAAGTCCTTTGGCACTAGCCTTTCTAAGGGATCTCAATCTCCTTTCTTCACATACTTCGCCATTCTACCCAAGAAAACCCCCCAATATGGGTCAAGTGATACAATAGTTTGGAAATTCTTCCTTTCAGCAGGAAATTAAAAGGCGAATACAGTGACATTTCTTGCCTTGAGATTCCTAGCATCTGTTTCCCCTTTTTCTTGTAATAGCACCTCAATTTTCCCTTGGGGAATCACCCATTCAGCACTCACAGGCCATGTGGTTTTAATGACAGGACCTATCATCTTCCTGACTGAAATAATTGGTTTAGGGTCAGACATGTGACCTAAGTTGTTTCAACGAGGCTCAAAACCCAGGACTTTTTTGTAACCCTTGAGAAAGATCTGTTTTCTTTTTGGTGTGGCTGAGATACAAGGGTGTAAGCCTGGAGCTTCTGAGGATCATAGCACACAGAGGCCTATGAATACTGACAGCAGAGCAGAGCAGAGCTGAGCTGAGGAATGAAGAAAAAGAGAGACAGACCAAGTTCTGATGACACTGAGCCCCGGATCCAGTTGCAGACACCACCGAGGCTTCCCCTGCTCCACTGCAATTTCTCCCTTGTCTCAGCCTGCCAAGGCGCATGTGGAAACCAAGATCTTGGCACATGCACAGGGCCTGAAGAGCCATGGCCCCAGACTTGACCCTGAACCTGAACTTCACTGGAGAGGAAATATTCTTCAGCACACAGCTACAGCCGAGCCCATTTGTAAAGCAAAAGTTCCCTTCCTTTACAAAGGATGCAGCACCTGGATCTCCAAATATGGACATGGGAAGGATTGGGGTGTCAGATTTTGGGTGCCAATCCCACCCCTTTGGGACTGGAGGGGACAAAAGCTCCAAGCTCCCCTGGGGCGGGGAGTGCACATGGTCTTTCGGCTGCTAGGCTCCTTGTTGCTCCTTGTTTGCACAAACAATAAATTTCTACTTTCTGTTTCCCTTGTAACTGGTGGTGTGGCGTGTGCCTTATTTTGATCAACTAACAGGACAGGATAAGAACCCTCATTTGGTTACATACTCAGGCCAGAAATAAAGATTCCCAACTTCTGGGTTTTTCGGTTAAGTGAAATTTCCCTTTTTCCTGAATCTACTATGAGTTGTTTTCCAGTAATTTGGAACCAAGACGGTCCTGACTAGTAATGTGTCGGTGGAGAACATCGGACAGAGGAGCAACTAGAGCAGAACCACGGCTGACTCTACTTCTGGGCCCATCCTGAGGGCTCCTGGGAACCCACTGATAGCTAGAAGTCATGAATATCAAGGACGGCATGAGCCCAATATGCCACTGAAACCCTGGAGTCTCTCTAGAACAAATCTTGCACTCACCTGCTTACAGCTGACAAGAAGATGCCAATGGACTTTAGCAGCTTATCTAAACAACAGCCAGTCATGTAGCTGGATGACAGGTTAAAGAATGAATTTCAGGGTGGTTTTTTCACACAGAAACTAGATCCTGTGCCTGATCCCTGGTAGCACCTACTGCCCAGAATGATCAAGCAGCTGAATTGTGCCCTTTACTTTCAGAGGGGCCACCAGGCTGAAGGGGAAGTGGCCACACACAGGTGGTGGAGAGAAGGGAGTGCTGGAAGGCATGCTTACTGCTCTCCTGGAAGCTGTCTCTGGGGTAGTTCAGCTTCTGTGGCTCTGACAGGCTTCCTAGGGAGCAGAGAGGCTCTGATAAATAAAAGGTGCATTGAGAAAGCTTGGGGTCAATTTCCCAAGTGTCTCTAAGCCATGACCATCACATCCTTGGGTCACAGCACAGTATATCGCTTCATGCTTCATTCTTAAGCCCTCTCCGAAAATAATCAGCTTCATCATTAATTCTCAATTTTGTACTTGCTCAAAAGTTCTACACTGGAGGTCACTATCTTTATGAAGAACTGCATGGCCTCCTAATAAGAATAACAAGGAGATGGTGGAAAAATTAAACTCTGATGTAAAACAACCTCAGTATTTAATGTTATTTTTTAATGTGAGCCTTTGCAAAAAGCTTCATTATAATAAAGCACCCAGAGCATGCATCAGCTCAGATACAAGGTATGAAATCAAGCCACAACAGAAAAGGAACCAGTCAACAATTACTAGGCTCATAACACATCACAGGCTCTTAGAACACTTAAGAAATTAGCTGAAATTACTGCAGCTCATGGAGGATGACTGAGAGCTTCCAAGACTGATAAAGGCTAATGTAATGGGTTGGAGGTAATGGTGCTTTGTTGGGGGGCGGGGGAGAGCAGGCATGAGGCAAATTATCTCTGCTGCACCCTGGTTCCCAGGATGCCAATAGAAGTAGAGACAGATTGGCTCATTAGGAAGGGCTCTTTACTGCAAAAACAGTGTTTGCTCTGGAGCCAGGCACCCCTGCCTGTTGCTGCTACCCACCCACATTGCATTCTTTCTTCCTACATTGCCCCCACTCCAGCCCCCAGCCCCTATTCTGTCTCCGTACATTCCCTTCTTTTCTTCAGTTATCAGCTAGGCTGACCAAATTTTGTCACATTCTTTTTCCTCTGTCTCAGGCTAGCCTTATTTTCCATGTTGTTGTTGGGTGCCACCTTTCGGCTGGCAGCCAAGCTCTTAACCACTGCACCACCAGGGCTCCTAAACTAAAGCTAGACTGGAAAGTAAGCCACACGGATCAACTGGATAAACAAATTGTGATATATCCGTATGATGGAATATTACTCTTCAATACAAAGGGACGGACTACTGAACTAATACATGTAACAACATGGATGTAACAACATGTTAACCTTTTGGTTAGCAGCCAAGCTTTTAACCATTGCACCACCGAGGATCCTTCTCGTTTTCATAGCCACTCATTATATGTATTTCTAGCCTATTATTTCCAGCAATTAGAAGGTTGCAACAATACCAGCAGTAGCTAATAAGTATTGAGCATTAATTATGTGCCAGGCACTATGCTCACTGCTTCACTTGCATTGACTCATTTAATTCTCAAGACAGCCCCGCAGTGGGTGCTATTAGTATTTCCATTTACCACTTGAAACAATCTCAGCCAAGTTAACTGATAGAACCATCCTGCCTGTAGACAAATGGAGGGAGTAGGGCCATTTATGTAGACTACCTCCTGCTATCATGTAGAAAGGAGCCCTGGTGCAGCAGTGGTTAAGTGCTCAGCTGCTAACTAAAAGGTTGGTGGTTCAAACCCACCAGCTGCTCTGTGGCAGTCTGCTTCCATAAGGATTTACCATCTTGGAAACCCTATGGGACAGTTCTATTCTGTCCTATGGGGTCACTATGAGTCGGAATCGACTCGAGGATAATGGGTTATCACATAGAAGGTGCAGCTGCAGGTCTGTACTATCCACTGGGGGGGGTTGGGGGTAAGATACTGCAGTACAGTGGATGGCAAATAGACTTTGGGTCAGGCAAAACCAGCTGCCACTGAGTCAACTCCAGCTCACGGAGACCCCATTTGTTTCAGAGTAGAAACTACACACCAAAGGGTTTTCAATGGCTGTGACCTTGTGGGAGTAGATTGCCAGGCCTTTCTTCTGAGGCATCTCTGGGTGAATTTGAACTGCTAACCTTCGTTAGTAGCTGAGCGCTTACCATTTCTGCCACCCAGGGACTCCTGGGTCAAAAGACCCAGGTTCAAATATTATTTCTGCTGTTTTCTAGTAAATTACTCAACCGTCTCAAGGTTCACCCTTTCTTATCTATAAAATGGGATAAAACCATTCACCTATTAGTGTTAGGCTCAAATGAGAATATATGTATAGTACATAGTTCAGTGACTAAAACATAAAAAAGACTCAATAAAGGATAACTAATAATTTTGTCATTATAATATATAAATCCTCAGTTTTACTGATCTATTCTAAAAGCTCAAGGCTAAAGGAATTTGAGGCTTATATGGTTGCCAATTTTGCAAAAGATAATGATATTAAATTGATTTGTTTTCCTTCAAAACCCACTAGAACTAGATGGCCAGGGAGAAGTGGGATCACAAATTCAAAATACTACATCACTTCAGCCAGTTGATTTTATCTGCTGTATGACAAGGTCACAAAAATTAAGAAATTATGAATAATTTTAGGTGTAAAAACTGAATATACAACTGTATATTAAAAGTGTGGCTCAATAAGCATTTACTAAGAATTCATTAAATGTTAGGCACTGTGATTGTCCTGGTGGTGCAAATGGCTAAGTGCTCGGCTGCTAACTGAGAGGCTGGCGATGTGAACCCACCCAGTGGCTCTGTGGGAGAAAGACCTGATGATCTGCTTCCGTAAAGATTACAGGCAAGAAAACCCTCTGGCGAAGTTCTATTCTGTCACATGGGGTCTCCATAAGCTAGAATTGACTCAATGACACCTAACAACATGATTGACACCTAGGATATGGAGAAAGATACAATGCCTAGTGTATTAAGTGCAATGATTGAGTAAAAAATGAAATAGGCTGAAGATAGGATCCTTGGAAACACAAACATTTAAGGGATGGGTAGAAAAGGCCCTGCAATAGTGACTGAGAAGCAGCAATCAAAGAGGGTACAAGAGGGGAGAGGTTAGGAAGGGGATGGTGGCCAAGCAGGGCCAGCTCTAGGGTAAGGTGAGTGAGGCACCTGCTTTGGATACGAAATTTAAGGGGGTGTCAAAACAAAACAAAACTCAGTAATCAAGATAAATAATATTTCAATGCAACATTTAAAAAAGTAAAAATTAATGCAAAAGAATGCCATGATGAAAAAATATTGAAATTTTAAATAAAGACAGGATCTGGCCCTGTACCTATGGAAAGACCCTGCCTCACTTATCTCACCCTATGGTCAGAGAATGCTGTCAGGTAAGTTAGAGAGTGAAGAAGGTACCCTAGATTTGGCCTATGAGAGGTTGTTGATAACTTTGTGAGGTTAGTGCCATGAGTCGTGGGAGAGAAGTCAGACTACAGGTATTGATATTTCTCAAAGCATGATCTGTGGACCACCAGGTTGCTTGTTAAAAATGAAGAGTCCAGGGGCCGACTCTCAATCTACTAAATCAGAACCTTGAGGTGGGTGGGGAGGTAGGCTGGTAATCTGTAATTTAAATTATGCACATTAATCTCTAAGAACATTATGTACACTAATGTCTAGAACTGTATTCAATGGTATTCCCTTTGGCCTTTGTTCTGGCCCTCTGTCTGATTAATAATTTTTTTTTTTTTTTTTTTTGGCCTTAACAAAGAGGAGTTTATTCTCTCACACTCTTGTAGGTGACAAGTCCAAATTCAGGGTGTCAGCTCCAGGGGAAGTCTTTCTCTCTCTGTTGCCTCTGGAGGAAGATTCCTTGTCACCAATCTTCCCCAGGTCGAGGAGCTTCTCAGGCTCAGGGACTCCAGGTCCAAAAGATGCGCTCTGCTCCTGGTGCTGCTTTCTTGGTGGTATGAGTCCTCAACTCTCTGCTTGCTTCTCTTTCCTTTTTATCACTCCTAAAGATGTTGGTTATGAGGCTTAGGTGTTACAAAAGACCTTCAGGCTTGCCCTGATGGTTTCCTTCAAGGCAGAAGGTCACTTCAAAAGAAGACAAGCTTCCCGGCCTCCCAGCATCCAGGCCAGCATCACAGGTCCATGGGAATCTTTCTCCTAAAATCTGTGCTCAGATCTCTGCCCCATCACCTCCTCAGCTAGTATTGTGTGTCTTTTTTCTTGTCTCTCTGAACAGACAAGAATGAGAACAATTTCTCTCTTTTCAGGGAAACTCTCTTGGAAAAAAGAGCTCGACGCATCCTATCTTTAGACTTACGAGGGTTTAGATTTGTGTTGGTTTTATTTTTCTGTTTGTTTTTATATATCTATAAGAAGGGTGGTGCAAACAGTTAACACATTCTGCTGCTAACTACAAGTTTGGAGGTTCTAGTCTACCAGAGGCACCTTGGAATGGCCTGGAAATCTACTTCCAAAAAATCAGCCACCGAAAACCCTACGGATCACAGTTCTGACACAGATGTGATTCCTGTGAATTGGAATCAACTGGAGCAACTAGTATAAGAACACTATCTCTCTCACCTCTCTTATTTTAACTCTTCATTTATACTCTAATCCTTTGCTTTTCCTTTCTCTTCCATTTCCCCATGCCCTTCCCACCTTGCTTTACACATTCTTTTACCCCACATTTCACCCTTTCTTCCTATTCCTATATCTGTAAAATAAGAATAGAACTGTTTCATCATGGCTGCATTCAGGTTTAGAAAAACATATTCAAAGTTCCTAATATTGCCTGGCTATGAGAGGTTTTCAATAAACGGAAGATGTTCTTCTTCCTTTTCCCATTCTGTTGTATAAGTCCTCTTCTTTTCCTGTTCTTGTTTCCTTACTTAGACAGCTCCTTGGTATCCGTCCTCTCCCTTTCCGCCCCCAGCTCTGTACTGACAGGTTTGTACCAGCACTTTCTTCACCCCTGCAGCTCAGTGAGGCAGCTGCCTTCATTCAAACCAGTAACAGCCTTTCCTTGGCACTTTATTGTTCTTTCTCCATTTGAGATATACAATGGCAACTTGTTCTATTGTTGAGATGATTGACTAAATATCACAAGAGAAAAGAGTCACATTTCATGAACTTCAGAAATTTTCTCAATAAGGTATACTTGCTCTATGCACATTTTAATTATCTTTGTCAAAAGATTATTTAGTTGCTAGAGGCAGAATTGCCTGGAAGTCACCAGGTAGACCTTGGCTCGCACCTCAAGTTCTCTTCTGGGAGCTGAAACTTGAACCCCCAGGGTGTTTTCACTTAATTCTCTTCGAGAGGGTGGACAGGAGACATTCACTTACATGTGTGCTTGACAGACACTGCTACAATACCCTCTTACCTCGAATTTTTGAATTATGCTACCTGGAATTCATACCTTACTCCTGGAATGTCAATTCTTGGCTCAGGAATCTTTAATAACTACTTCCTACTGTATTCAGCCCATACAGCTGCCTTTGTGATGCCATGGAGCTCTAGAAAAGAACATGCCTTCAGAAGCCATCCTGAGTCTACCACTAACCAGGTGTGTGGGCTTGGAAATATTACTTAACCTCCGTGCCCCTCTGTAAAATGGGATTAAAAAAGAAAAAAAAAAAAACTAGTTGCTGTCAAGTAAACTCTGACTCATGGTAACCCCATGTGTGTCAGAGTAGAACTGTGCTCCATAAGGTTTTTTTTCAATAATTTTTATTTAGCTTTAAGTGAACGTTTACAAATCAAGTCAGTCTGTCACATATAAGCTTATATACATCTTACTCCATACTTCCACTTACTCTCCCCCAATGAGTCAGCCCGCTCCCTCCTTCCAGTCTCTCCTTTCGTGACAATTTTGCCAGTTTCTAACCCTCTCTACCCTCCCATCTCCCCTCCAGACAGGAGATGCCAACACAGTCTCAAGTGTCCACCTGATACAAGCAGCTCACTCTTCATCAGCATCTCTCTCCAACCCATTGCCCAGTCCCTTCCATGTCTGATGAGTTGTCTTGGGGAATGGTTCCTGTTCTGGGCCAACAGAAGGTTTGGGGACTGTGACCGCCGGGATTCCTCTAGTCTCAGTCAGACCATTAAGTCTGGTCTTTTTATGAGAATTTGGGGTCTGTATCCCACTGATCTCCTGCTCCCTCAGGGGTTCTCTGTTGTGCTCCCTGTCAGGGCAGTCATCGGTTGTGGCCGGGCACCATCTAGTTCTTCTGGTCTCAGGATGATGTAAGTCTTTGGTTCATGTGGCCCTTTCTGTCTCTTGGGCTCATAGTTATCGTGTGACCTTGGTGTTCTTCATTCTCCTTTGCTCCAGGTGGGTTGAGACCAATTGATGCATCTTAGATGGCCGCTTGTTAGCATTTAAGACCCCAGATGCCACATTTCAAAGTAGGATGCAGAAAAGTCAGTTTATCCTGGAAACTTCTTTGCTTTTGGTCCAGTCCAGTTGAGCTGACCTTCCGTGTATTGAGTATTGTCCTTCCCTTCACCTAAAGTAGTTCTTATCTACTAACTAATCAGTTCTTATCTACTAACTAACCCTCTCCCGCCCTCCCTCCCTCCCCTCCTCGTAACCACGAAAGTATGTGCTCTTCTCAGTTTATACTAGTTCTCAAGATCTTATAATAGTGGTCTTATTTGTCCTTTTGCCTCTGACTAATTTCACTCAGCATAATGCCTTCCAGGTTCCTCCATGTTGTGAAATGTTTCACAGATTCATCACTGTTCTTTATCGATGCGTAGTATTCCATTGTGTGAATATACCACAATTTATTTAACCATTCATCCGTTGATGGACACCTTGGTTGCTTCCAGCTTTTTGCTATTGTAAACAGAGCTGCAATCAACATGGGTGTGCATATATCTGTTCGTGCAAAGGCTCTTATTTCTCTAGGGTATATTCCGAGGAGTGGGATTTCTGGGTTGTATGGTAGTTCTATTTCTAACTTTTTAATAAAACGCCAGATAGGTTTCCAAAGTGGTTGTACCATTTTACATTCCCACCAGCAGATAAGAGTTCCAATCTCTCCACAGCCTCTCCAACATTTATTATTTTGTGTTTTTTGTATTAGTGTCAGCCTTGTTGGAGTGAGATGGAATCTCATCGTAGTTTTGATTTGCGTTTCTCTAATGGCTAATGATCGAGAGCATTTTCTCATGTATCTGTTAGCTGCCTGAATATCTTCTTTAGTGAAGTGCGTGTTCATATCCTTTGCCCACTTCTTGATTGGGTTGTCTGTCTTTTTGTGGTTGAGTTTTAAGAAAATCATATAGATTTTAGAGATCAGGAGCTGGTTGGAGATGTCATAGCTGAAAATTCTTTCCCAATCTGTAGGTGGTCTTTTTACTCTTTTGGTGAAGTCTTTAGATGAGCATAGGTGTTTCATTTTTAGGAGCTCCCAGTTATCTCGTTTCTCTTCGTCATTTTTGGTAATGTTTTGTATTCTGTTTATCCCTTGTATTAGGGCTCCTAAGGTTGTCCCTATTTTTTCTTCCATGATCTTTATCGTTTTAGTCTTTATGTTTAGGTCTTTGATCCACTTGGAGTTAGTTTTTGTGCATGGTGTGAGGTATGGGTCCTGTTTCATTTTTTTGCAAAAGGATATCCAGTTATGCCAGCACCATTTGTTAAAAAGACTATCTTTTCCCCAATTAACTGACACTGGGCCTTTGTCAAATATCAGCTGCTCATATGTGGATGGATTTATATCTGGGTTCTCAATTCTGTTCCATTGGTCTATGTGCCTGTTGTACCAGTACCAGGCTGTTTTGACTACTGTGGCTGTATAATAGGTTCTAAAATCAGGTAGAGTGAGGCCTCCCACTTTCTTCTTCTTTTTCAGTAATGCTTTACTTATCCGGGGCTTCTTTCCCTTCCATATGAAGTTGGTGATTTGTTTCTCCAACACATTAAAAAATGTCATTGGAATTTGGATCAGAAGTGCATTGTATGTATAGATGGCTTTTGGTAGAATAGACATTTTTACTATGTTAAGTCTTCCTATCCATGAGCAAGGTATGTTTTTCCACTTAAGTAGGTCCTTTTTAGTTTCTTGCAGTAGTACTTTGTAGTTTTATTTGTATAGGTCTTTTACATCTTTGGTAAGATTTATCCCTAAGTATTTTATCTTCTTGGGGGCTACTGTGAATGGCATTGATTTGGTGATTTCCTCTTCGATATTCTTTTTGTTGATGTAGACGAATCCAACTGATTTTTGTATGTTTATCTGATAACCTGAGACTCTGCCAAACTCTTCTATTAGTTTCAGTAGTTTTCTGGAGGATTCCTTAGGGTTTTCTGTGTATAAGATCATGTCATCTGCGAATAGAGATAATTTTACTTCCTCCTTGCCAATTCGGATGCCCTTTATTTCTTTGTCTAGCCTAATTGCTCTGGCTAGGACCTCCAGCACAATGTTGAATAAGAGAGGTGATAAAGAGCATCCTTATCTGGTTCCCGTTCTCAAGGGAAATGCTTTCAGGCTCTCTCCATTTAGAGTGATGTTGGCTGTTGGCTTTGTATAGATGCCCTTTATTATGTTGAGGAATTTTCCTTCAATTCCTATTTTGCTGAGACTTTATCATGAATGGGTGTTGGACTTTGTCAAATGCCTTTTCTGCATCTATTGATAAGATCATGTGGTTTTTGTCTTTTGTTTTATTTATATGGTGGATTACATGAATGGTTTTTCTAATATTAAACCAGCCTTGCATACCTGGTATAAATCCCACTTGGTCATGGTGAATTATTTTTTTGATGTGTTGTTGGATTCTATTGGCTAGAATTTTGTTGAGGATTTTTGCATCTATGTTCATGAGGGATATAGGTCTGTAATTTTCTTTTTTGTGTGATGTCTTTACCTGGTTTTGGTATCAGGGATATGGTGGGCTTCATGGAATGAGTTAGGTAGTAGTCCGTCATTTTCTATGTTTTGAAATAACTTTAGTAGTAGTGGTGTTAACTCTTCTCTGAAAGTTTGGTAGAACTCTGAAGTAAAGCTGTCCAGGCCAGGGCTTTTTTTTTTTTGTTGGGAGTTTTTTGATTACCGTTTCAATCTCTTTTTTTGTTATGGGTCTATTTAGTTGTTCTACATCTGATTGTTTTAGTTTAGGAGGTAGTGTTTTTCTAGGAATTCATCCATTTCTTCTACATTTGCAAATTTGTTAGAGTACAATTTTTCGTAATAATCTGAAATGATTCTTTTAATTTCAGTTGGGTCTGTTGTGACGTGGCCCATCTCGTTTCTTATTCGGGTTATTTGTTTCTTCCCTGTATTTCTTTAGTCAGTCTGGCCAATGGTTTATCAATTTTGTTAATTTTTTCAAAGAACCAGCTTTTGGCTTTGTTAATTCTTTCAACTGTTTTTCTGTTCTCTAATTCATTTAGTTCAGCTCTAATTTTTATTATTTGTTTTCTTCTGGTGCCTGATGGATTCTTTTGTTGCTCACTTTCTATTTGTTCAAGTTGTAGGGACAGTTCTCTGATTTTGGCTCTTTCTTCTTTTTGTATGTGTGCATTTATTGATATAAATTGACCTCTGAGCACTGCTCTTGCTGTGTCCCAGAGGTTTTGATAGGAAGTGTTTTCATTCTCGTTGCATTCTATGAATTTCTTTATTCCCTCCTTAATGTCTTCTATAACCCAGTCTTTTTTCAGCAGGGTATTGTTCAGTTTCCAAGTATTAGATTTCTTTTCCCTAATTTTTCTGTTATTGATTTCCACTTTTATGGCCTTGTGGTCTGAGAAGATGCTTTGTAATATTTCGATGTTTTGGATTCTGCAAAGATTTGTTTTATGACCTAATATGTGGTCTATTCTAGAGAATGTTCCATGTGCACTAGAAAAAAAAGTATACTTTGCAGCAGTTGGGTGGAGTGTTCTGTATAAGTCTATGAGGTCAAGTTGGTTGATTGTAGGAATTAGGTCTTCCGTGTCTCTATTGAGCTTCTTACTGGAAGTCCTGTCCTTCTCCGAAAGTGATGTGTTGAAGTCTCCTATACTTGTGGAGGTGTCTATCTCACTCTTCAGTTCTGTTAAAGTTTGTTTTATGTATCTTGCAGCCCTGTCATTGGGTGCATAAATATTTAATATGGTTATGTCTTCCTGGTAAATTGTCCCTTTAATCATTATGTAGTGTCCTTCTTTATCCTTTGTGGTGGATTTAAGTCTAAAGTCTATTTTGTCAGAAATTAATATTGCTACTCTTGCTCTTTTTTGCTTGTTGTTTGCTTGATATATTTTTTTCCATCCTTTGAGTTTTAGTTTGTTTGTGTCTCTAAGTCTAAGGTGTGTCTCTTGTAGGCAGCATATAGATGGATCGTGTTTCTTTATCCAGTCTGAGACTCTCTGTCTCTTTATTGGTGCATTTAGTCCATTTACATTCAGCGTGATTATAGATAAGTGTTTAGTACTGTCATTTTGATGCCTTTTTTTGTGTGTGTTGTTGACAATTTCATTTTTCCACTTACTTTTTTGTGCTCTTTTTCTTTGTAAATTGTGTGTTCCTCATTTTCATAGTATTTGACTTCGTTTGCTGAGTTGTTATGTTTTTCTTGGTTTTTATTTTGAGTTATGGAGTTGTTGTACCTCTTTGTGGTTACCTTAATATTTACCCCTATTTTTCTAAGTAAAAACCTAACTTGTATTGTCCTATATCGCCTGGTTTCCCTCTCCATATGGCAGTTCTATGCCACCTGTATTTAGTCCCTCTTTTTGATTATTGTGATCTTTTACATATTGACTTCAATGATTCCCTGTTTTGAGAGTTTTTTTCTTTTTAAAATTAATCTTAATTTGTTTTTGTGATTTCCCTATTTGAGTTGATATCAGGATGTTCTGTTCTGTGACCTTGTGTTGTGCTGGTATCTGATATTATTGGTTTTCTGACCAATTTCCTTTAGTATTTCTTGTAGCTTTGGTTTGGTTTTTGCAAATTCTCTAAGCTTGTGTTTATCTGTAAATGTTTTAATTTCACCTTCATATTTTAGAGAGAGTTTTGCTGGATATATGATTCTTGGCTGGCAGTTTTTCTCCTTCAGTGCTCTATATATGTCATCCATTGCCTTCTTGACTGCATGGTTTCTGCTGAGTAGTCTGAACTTATTCTTATTGATTCTCCTTTGTAGGAGACCTTTCTTTTATCCCTGGCTGCTTTTAAAATTTTCTCTTTATCTTTGGTTTTGGCAAGTTTAATGATAATATGTCTTGGTGATTTTCTTTTTGGATCAATCTTAAATGGGGTTCGATGAGCATCTTGGATAGATATCCTTTCGTCTTTCATGATGTCAGGGAAGTTTTCTACCAACGGATCTTCAATTATTATCTCTGTATTTTCTGTTATTCCTCCCTGTTCTGGGACTCCAATCACACGCAAGTTATCCTTCTTGATAGAGTCCCACATGATTCTTAGGCTTTCTTCATTTTTTTTAATTAGTCTAATTCTGTTATTTTACTGTTAATCTTTTGGATTTCTGAATGCTGTCTCTCTATGGATTCTTGCAGCTTATTAATTTTTCCACTATGTTCTTGAATAATCTTTTTGAGTTCTTCATCTGCTTTATCAGTGTGTTCCCTGGCTTTTTCTGTAGATTGCCTTATTTCATTTCTGAGGTCATCCCTGATGTCTTGAAGCATTCTGTAAATTAGTTTTTTATATTCTGCATCTGGCAATTCCAGGATTGTATCTTCATTTGGGAAAGATTTTGATTCTTTAGTTTGGGGAGTTGTAGAAGCAATCATGGTCTGCTTCTTTATGTGGTTTGATATCGACTGCTGTCTCCAAGCCATCTCTAAGATATTGCAGTGATTTAGTCTATATTTGCTCATTGAGTCTTATCTTGTTTTGTTTTCTTTCAATATACATAGATGGGCTACTAGATTGTGCCATCTTGATTGTTGTAGCCCTTGAATCACTTATGTCCTATTACCAGCTGGTTTGGGCTGTTACCAGATATATAAGCCTAAGAGTTCATTCACTATTCTTGAGTAGAATCTGATTTTGGGTCATCAAGTATGTGGTGCAGACTGTCACCTATCCACCTAGAGAAGTACTGGTGATAGTTGTGTGCACCAGATTCTAGTAGCAGCAGGGTTTCACATTCTGGGGGGGGGGGGGCAGGCAGGATGCTGACAGACTTCCCCCAAGTGCCAGTGAGGTAGGTATGTCTCTATTCCCAAAGCACTTTGGTGGGTGGGCTCTGCAGCTGTACCTTAGGCCCCCAATGCAAGTACCTCTACAGATTGGTAGGTGTCACCCTCCTTAGACCCCTAAGGCAGGAAGCTAGGTGGTCTGGGGGGAGCTTCAGCCCTCAGTTCCCTGTTGTGGGTCAGTGAGGGCTCTGTTGAATATGCAGAGATATCAGATCCGGGAAACTTGTCTTTCCAGTAATCCGCTAAAACAATTACAGTCAGATCCCTATCAGAAATGCCTTTGCATTATAATAGCCACCTTGTTCCCTGTAGGGATGAAAGCCCAAGACTGCGGGTCACATATGTTTGGCTGGAGCTGGTTCTGTGTTTTTAGTCCAATTTGGGAAAGAGTTTTGGTCCCTGGGTTTTTTGTAGCTGCTTCTCTCAGGCCAGGAGAATGGGTTAGGAAAAGACCAAAAAAAAAAAAAAAAAGAAAGAAAGAAAAACTGCAGCGCACTTCACTCTCTGGCTCAGGAAATTCCAACGTTAATGAAGCCGCCTGGGAAGGGGAGGGGAGGGTTCAGATAAATAGGAGAGAGTGGCACCCCGGAATATACTTATCTTGCTTGGGATGACTGTTTTGTCTGAGATTCCCGAGGGGGCGTGTTGACTGTGTGCACTGGCTGGGTAGAGATTGCTCCCGAGGGTCAGGCCCACATCGCGTGCTTGTGCTGTCTCAGAAGCCATGGTCAGTTCCTCCGCTCCCAGTCCAAAGCCCAGCGCCAAGGTTCCCCGGCTGGGACGCCGCCCTCCAGGCTCCAAAACCAGTTGCTGCCTCCTGGTGACTTCTCCTCCTGTCAGCCACGTCGCTGCGCTGCCTGCGTGCACTGGCTGGGCTTCCCCCGAGGTCCCTTCTGGGGGCTAGGGCTGCATCCCGTGTTTGCGCCATCTCAGGATGCTGTGCTCAGCTCCCCTGCACCCAGTCCAAAGCCCGGCACCAAGGTTTCCTGACTGGGACGCGGGCTCTGGGCTCGGAAAACAGTCGCTGCTTCCCCGTGGTTGTTCGTTCTCAGTCTCTGTCACTCAGGTCAATTCTTTAGATCTGTGTTTGATGGTCAGGGTTCGTAGATTGTCATGTATGTGATCAATTCACTTGTTTTTCCGAGTCTTTGTTGCAAGAGGGATCCGAGGTAGCTTCTACCTAGTCAGCCGTTTTGGCCCTGCCCCCTGATTAATAATTTTATCAAAGACCTGAATGCACAAAAAAGAGAGCTGTGCTTACTTAAACCTTCCATTCTGCCTAGCTGCAGACTCATTGGTTCATTCATTCCTTTATCCAACAAACATGTATAAAGCACCCACTATGTGCCAGGCATTGTGCTAGGTGTTAGAAATGCATAAATGAATAGAACAGATGTAATACCTGCCCTCATGGAGCTTAAAGTCCAGTGGGGAGATATGAAACAGGTAATAACAATAAAATATTATGACTATTATGGTAGTGAATGTGCTATGAGTATATATAATAGGGGGCCTAAGCTAGTCTGGAAACCCTGGTGGCATAGTGGTTAAGTGCTATGGCTGCTAACCAAAGGATCGGCAGTTCGAATCCACCAGGCGCTCCTTGGAAACTCTATGGGGCAGTTCTACCCTGTCCTATGGGGTCACTATGAGTCGGAATTGACTCGATGGCACTGGGTTTAAGCTAGCCTAGGGTTGAGAAAAGGCCTTCCTGAGAAAATGGTATTTAAATTGAGACCTGAATAATGGAGAGGGAAAGAGTTAAATAAGGAGGGGGTTTAGAAAAGGGGAAAGGGCTCAGGCAAGATGAAAAACTATAATGAAAGGGTCTGAGATGAATCCATAGAGTGTTATGGGCACACAGAGCAGGAGTATTCTTAAATCTATGTATAACTTGAACCAACACCTTGATGGTTAGCATATCTCTCTTCTGTCCAGATCTGCCTCTGGGGCTCCTGAGCACAGGTACCTCAAAACCTAACATGTCTCTGTCATGGATTGAATTGAGTCCCCCCCAAAATATGTGTCAACTTGGTGGTTAAGCCATGATTCCCAGTATTGTGTGGTTATCCTCCATTTTGTGATTGTAATATTATGTTAAAAAGGATTAGGGTGGGATTGTAACACCCTTACTAAGGTTACATCCCTGATCTAATGTAAAGGGAGTTTCCTTGGAGTGTGGCCTGCACCACCTTTTATCTTACAAGAGATAAAACAAAAGGGAAGCAAGCAGAAAGGGGGGCCTCATACCACCAAGGAAGCAGTGCTGGGGGCAGAGTGTGTCCTTTGGACCCGGGATTCGTGGACAGAGAAGCTCCTAGTTCAGGGGACGATTGATGACAAGGACCTTCCTCCAGAGCCAACAGAAAAAGAAAGACTTCCCCTGGAGCTGATGCCCTGAGTTTGGACTTCTAGCTTACTGGACTGTGAGAAAATAAAATTTCTTTGTTAAAGCCATCCATTTGTGGTATTTCTTTTATAGCAGCACCAGATGACTAAGACAGTCTCAAACCAAACTGACTTACCCCACAGTTGTTCCTCCTTTTGTATTCTCTTGCCCTATAACAGCACTCTGTTCATCTGGTTTCTCAGTCTAGAAATACGAGCTTCATCCTGTGGGATACCAATGCAGGAGGTAGTTGGATGTATGGTGTTATGGATTGAATTGTGTTCCCAAAAAATGTGTGTCAACTTGGTTAGGCCATGATTCCCAGTATTGTGTGGTTGTCCACCATTCTACAATCTGATGTGATTTGACTACGTGTTATAAATCTTAACCTCTATGATGCTAATGAGGCAGGATTAGAGGCAGCTGTGTTAATAAGGAAGGACTCAATCTACAGGATTAGGTTGTATCTTGAATCAAACTGTTTTGAGATATAAAAAAGAGAATCAAGCAGAGAGGAGAGGGACCTCATGCCACCAAGAATGAAGAGCTAGGAGGGAAACATGTCCTTTGGACCTGGAGTCCTTGCGCTGAGAAGCTCTTAGACCAGGAGAAGATTGATAACAAGGGCCTTCCCCCACGGCCGACAAAGAGAGAAAGCCTTCCCCTGGAGCTGGTACCCTGAATGTGGACCTCTAGCCTCCTAAACTGTGAGAGAATAAATTTGTTTGTTAAAGCCATCCACTTGTGGTATTTCTGTTATAGCAGCACTAGATAACTAAGACGTATGGGTATAGAGCTCAGGTTCCACAGAGTAATTTGTGTGGGGGTAAAATTTAAGAGTCCTCAACCTGAGTGGTATTGACATCCTGGCAATGGACTAGATCACTCAGGGAGAATCAGTGTGAGCAGAGAAGAGGGATGTGGATGGAGTCCCATGGAATGCCAACATTTAAGGAATGGTTGAAGAAGAAATAGAAAGGACAAAAAAAGAGAAGAAAACCAGGAGAAATGCTATCACAGAAACCAAGGGAAGGATGTCTTGAGAAGTGGGAAAGGTTGACAAAAGCCACTGAGAGGTTACATATAAGGACTGAGGATGTAGTCATTGGTTTTGCAGTTAGAAAATCACTGGTAACCTTGGCAAGACCTGTATCAGTGGAGTGGTGAGGACAGAAGTTATAAGACAAGGAGCAAAGGCCCTGAGATCAGAGGGTGCCTGTTTGAAAAATAGCAAAGAGACTGCTGTGGTTAGAGGAGAAACAAGTAAAGGAGAAATAGACTACACTATCAGGGAAGTAATGGGGGTTGAGTGTGGAACCTAGAGACTTAGTAAGACAAGGAACAGAGGGGCCCCCAAATCTGCAAACAAAATAAGAAATGGGCCAGGGTGCAGAAACAAAGCCATTCCCCAGAACAATGGGGCAGGGTACCTAAAAATAGCCCACAAACTTCTTTAAAGTTGCCTTTCAGAAGCAGCTGGAGAAAACCTGGCCCAGGGACATGTGCAGAACATCCACCTGTGACTGCTGTGTGACCTTCCACCAGGGGCAGTGAGGGGCTACAGCCCCAGCCGGGGAATCAAACCTGGGGAGAGGGAGACTGCACAGGCGTGACACCCCATAATAAGTCCTGCTACGAATCCCAGAGGCCTCCAGGACAGGAGCCATCTTGGAAAGCTGCTGTGCACACCATAGTCAACATATCCCTGCCTGTGTCTATGAGTAAACATGAATCCTTTCCCACCCAAGAACTTTTAAAAACTCGGGCTGTCTTTTGTTCTGTGAGATGAGGGTATGCGTCGCTCTAGGCCCTTCTTGTCTCCGCTTGCAAGCCTCTTCAATAAAGCTTTGTTCCTGTGGAAAAATACGTGCCTTACCTGCTCATTCTTGACCAGTGAGAGGCAAGAACCTTATTCCGGTAACAGTTAGACTGCAGTGAGTGGAGGATAAAAGGGGGAAGACATGGAGAGAGGATCGACTTTTTCAGGAAGCATCACCACGAAGGGTAGGAGCTGGGTGAGGATACAGGTTTGAGACAGGGGTTTCATTTTATTTTTTAAGGTAGAAGAGATTTAAGCATCAGGTACATGCTGATGAAAAAGAGCTGGTAATAAGCAAAGAGAAAAGACGTAGGAAACAAAGAATAAAGACCTTAAGGAGATGGGAGGGGATTCAAGTGCAAAACAAATAGAGGAATACCTACTTCTTCAACTCTGATGTGAGCGAAAGAGGTAAGGGGTGAGAGCTAAGATAGACTTATAGGTGGGGAAGACAGGAAGTTGAGGAAGTTGTTGACTTTTAGGATGATATTTTTATCACCAGATGTTCTACTCTAAAATACTAGAGAGAATCAAAAGAAAAGCTCCTCTAACAACCCTCTTTTTCTCTTTTGAAGATTGCATCATTTTTTTCCCCCTTGAGCAAAGGATACGTGAGTCTAAGCCAGGTGGTCAGCCGTACCAGGAACAAGCTGGCTCCCTGGGAAAACTCTTTCTCCAATTCAGGGGCAGTCTTGCCTTGGTTGGTTTCAATGAAACTGCTGAGGATGTGACTCCTTGCCACTTTGCCAGATTTGTCCCAATCCTGTAAAAAACTTAAGAGCCTGCTAATTGCTGCCTGCTCCTTTATAGAAGTCATATCAATCAGTCCTGAAGTTGTCTACAGAGGGAGAGAGAACAGACAGGTTACCACAGTATTAAGAGCCATGCAAGCCCTATATGTGACTCTGTGGGTTTTGCTTTTCCAGAAGTTAACTGGAGGAAGGTTGAGCCTCTGTAATCCCCATGGGTGTAGCTACATTTAGAATACATCTCTAGGACTAGGGATCTGATACTTGAATATGGACTCTCTGGCTGTTTTGTAATGGAATTACGAACACCCGGGTAGTAAAAGTCTGCTCTTTAACAGTTAAAATTTTTACCTCTTTGGCATCTCTGCTGATGCCAGCAACTCAAAGGACCACAGCTCCAGGTGAGATGAAGGTGCTTGCTAAAAACCTGGGTCTCTCTAACACCTCACTTCACACAGGGTCACTTCAGAGATTTGGGGCCTTTAGAAACCTGGCCCACTCTTATGCCAATCAGCTAAGGTAAAACGCTCCTTCACCTTGTACCTTGGGCTTTTATACTAACTCTCTTAAAAATAACTTTTAAAAAAAGTTAGTGGGAAGAAAAAGTTCCCATTCCCTAGTTGGATTAATGGACTGTGGTTTGTAGGAGTCTGTGTCCTTGGGAGAGTATTTTCAGTGGGGGAGGGAAGATTTAAAATAAACCCGTTTTCCAAAAATAGTTGTGATTGAAAGTGTTATTATCCATAACAAATGTTAGTGCTGATGGGAGAAAGGCATGTGCGATTCTTTTGTTTAACAGACAAGTGAAAGTCATATTTCACATTATCATGGGGTTTTCTGTGATTTACAGAATATTTGTGAAACATTACTTGCAGGGGCCATGATTGATATGGAGAGAACAGCTTGTGTGTAGGGGAGATGTGTATTTCACGAAGACTGTTCAACATGAAATTTACAGTCCCATAAAGTGCTTCTACATCTTCACCAGAGATCTAGTTAAAAGGACTTTACAGTCTGAAACATCCTAAAATTGATTCTAAATTAACGTTTCCTCACATGTATTTGAGATATTGATGGGGCCGAGCTATCAGAATTTTATTAGGAAGCAATAATCTGAGGCATGCCGAGACAGACATACATACACACCAACCTCCACTCCTCCCCAGAGGACACTGGATATGTGCTCCCAGGAAGGGCGTCCACGTAGCCTCAGGGATGGAGAGAAACACGAAATTCTGCCAGCCTTAAGAACCAGGTGAATTACTGTGGGTCAACATAAACACAGGAATGACCAAAATCCCTCACAGGATCATACATTAATAATGGTGAATTATAGCCATAAGTCTGAGAATAATTTCCAGAGGCCATGGCCCCCTTCAACAGCTAAAGTGCCCTCGAGAAAATGGGGATGAAGTAGCTGTTCTAGACCCCAAGGACGAGTGCTTGAAACACCACCATTAGCTCTATAAGGCAAGATAACACCCCGTGCCCCTTCCCTGCCTCAGATGGACCATTTCTAGGCCCAAGCTCAAAGTGCCAATGAGAGATGCACCCAGCAAACTCCAGGACACCAAGGAAACTTGCAGTAGGACTCTCCACATAATGGCCCCTGAAGGTGTCTTAGGCCACAGCCTTTTCCTGTTTTCTCTTGAAAATAGGAAAAGAAAACCAACAAATGCAGTAATACTGCCCATCCGGTGGCACTGCACAGGTGCTGTGGGAGATGTCAAGATGAACATGGTGCTGTTGGGAGCCCTGAGGAGCTCTGAATCTTGTGGTAGAGTGGAAGGAACACAAGCAGTCACACTGCGTTCAAGGCCCAGCTCAGCCACTTGTTTAGTTAAAACTCAAAAAGCAACAGTATCTGCCTCACCCGCCTCCATCCTCTAGCCTCAACCCAGAGAAGACCCACTTTCAACTTTTTGCTATTTCTTCTGGTTTTTACCTCCGTATTTCCAAATATTGAGCTTATACAAATATTACTTGATTTATAAATTTCAGACAATATTTATTGATTTCTTATTATGGCAGTTGAGGAATTAGCTCTTATACCTCTCTAGCCCCCATTCCTGTCCCCTTACCGCCACCCTCACAAATGAATCCCTGGGTGGTGCAAATGGTGTATGCCCCAGGCCTGGCTGCTAACAGAAAAGTTGAAGGTTTGAATCCACCAGAGGTGCCTCTGAAGAGAGTCCTGGTGATTACTTCCAAAAAACCAGCCACTGAAAGCTCCGTGGAGCACAGTTCTACTCTGACACACACGGGGTCATCATGAGTTGGAATTGACTCGACTGCAACTGGTTTTAGCCTCACAAGATATAGTTAAATCAACAGTGTTTACATTATTGACTAATAAACATTGTTTATTGTTCATAATAGCAGTAACTACTGTTACATTTTCTTTCTCTTACGAGTTGGTTTAACCTGCAGTTAACAAGTGTCTTTTCTTTCTTCAGTTGCTAAGTTTTCTAACTAGATAGACAGGTGCCATTGAGTCCACTCTGACTCACGGTGACCTTTTGGTACGACAGAAGGACACATTGCCCAGTCCTGCATCATCCTCATGGTCACCAGCAAGTTTGAGTGCATCATTGGCTGTTGTGCCATTTCATCTCACTGAAGGTCTCTCTCGCCCTTCCTTGGCCCTCTACTTCACCAAACACTATGTCCTCCTCAAGTGATTCATCCGTCCTGATGATGTGTCTAAAGCAAATGAGTCAGTGTTCTGCTGTGATCCATAAGGTTTTCATCGGCTACTTTTTGGAAGCTGACTGCCAGGCCTTTCTTCCTAGTTTGTCTTAGTCTGGAAGTTCCACTGAAACCTGTCCATCATGGATATCCTGCTGGTAATTGAAATACCAGTGTCATAGCTTCCAGCATCACAGCAACACGCAAGCTACATGGTAGGACAAGCTGACAGATAAGTGGTAGAGTTTTCTAACTACCAAGAGCTAATCTCTTCCAAATGTTTCAAATATGTAGCAATAATGTTTCTAAATGCTCAACCTATAACTGATTAGGCCCATCTTTTCCCTGGAGACCCCTCTCCACAGACCTGTTTTTCTGCTCCCATTTGGACTGGTTCCTCCCTAAGCCTGGTCCATAAATGTTGTCCTGGAATTTCCTTTTACCATTCTCTGTTGGATGCCCTATTTCTTGAATCATGTATCTTCGTCCTTCTTGGCTTACTCCCTCATTTTGTTGAAGCACATTCTCTAGTAGCTTCTTAAGAATTATTTTTGTGTGTTTTTCAAAGGCTGAACAAAACTTTTTTCTACCCTCATGATGAATGGGCTGGGTATATAACTCCGGAATTAAGCCTCTCTCAGGTTGCGTCACTGTCGGGAAGTGCAATGCCATTCTGATTCCTATGCCTTTGTTTGTTTTTTCACTCATGAAGCTTTTAAAGGCTTTTGTGAAATTATATGATGTACCTTGGTACAGGTCTTTTTTCCATTTATTATATGAGGCCCTTGATGGGCTCTTGTAATCAGGTACTCTGTCCTTCAGTTTTTGGAAATGCCTTTTTATTGGGGAACCCATAAATGTCAGTCAGTAGAGGTGTCTTTTTTTTTTTTTTTCTAGGAAAGGTGGGTAGGAGTGACAGATGCCTGGCTGTGGGCATCCTGGGAGTAGGTTTGGGCAAGGGGCTGAGGCTACCACAGCCCAGTGCGTAGACCTGCCCTTAACCACTCAGTTTTCTGCCTGATATCTCATCTCTGCCCTTCAAACTATACCTGGTGTCCCTGAGATGGTGGCCTTCAGAGTTCCTTTCTCCTTATGCGGCAAAAATAGTTGTTTTGCTGCTGAGAGAGGAGGTCTGAGGTGGGGGCAAAGTGCTCTGTACATAGACTTCAGCCAATCCCGGTGTTCAGCCTCGTACCTCATTTATGACCTTCTGTGGGAACTTGTGCTTCCAAGCACTAAGCTTCTGGGAGGTTAAACTGGGTGAACTGACTTGCTTCTTGCTGGTAATCTCTCTCTGTTGGCACTTACCATAGTCTGTAACTTCCTCTGCTTCAAGACAATTACCATTCCCCCACCTGCCTGCTACCTTCCAAATATTTGCTGAACTCTTTCATCAGCTGTTGTCTCCATTCTCATTCTCTGAACTTCTGTGAGTTAATATCTTCCTATATTTCTTTGGTGTTATGCCACTAAGGTTTTCAGAGTTCACGGGGACGTAAAGGGCGGTAACCAAGCTGCCATGTTTAATCAAGAGTCTCCAGCCACTTATTCTTTACTTATTTTTATCTCAACATTTCTTCTAAATAAGATTTGATAAGGATTGCAAAAAAAAAGAAACATTTTAAGAAGTAATTAAAAAGAACATCAAGAAAAGGAAAGAAATGTGCCAATTTCAAGAATCAGTTGCTAGGATAAATCCTGTAAACTTCTCAGACACCAAGGTAAAAGGGGAAAGATTGTGTCTTTCAGGGTGATAGAGGAAGGAAGGAATGATGATGGGAGAAGGAAGTAAAGTTTTTTGAGTATTTATTCTGAGGGTAATGGGGATAACCCTAAGAGCTAACTAAAGACAATATACACACACACAAACACACATACATAGACGTGTTGTGTATATATATAATACCATATATATTATATATAATGTGGAGCCCTGGCAGCACAATAGTTAAGAGCTCAGCTGCTAACTAAAAGGTCAGCAGTTTGAATCCACAAGCTGCTCCTTGGAAACCCTATGGAGCAGTCAGTCTACTTTGCCCTATAGGGTTGCTATGAATCAGAATCAACACGATGGCAATGGATTTTGTTATATATATTAGCTTTACTCCTCTTAAGATCCCACAATTTTCTTTTTTTAATTTATTGTGCTTTAAGTGAAAATTTACAAATCAAGTTAGTCTCTCATACAAAAATTTATATACTCCTGGTTGCTCTCCCCCTAATGAGATAGCACACTCCTCCTCTCTACCCTGTATTGCCATGTCTATTTAGCCAGCTCCTGTCCCCCTCTGCCTTCTCATCTACCCTGCAGACAGGAGCTGCCCACATAGTCTCATGTGTCCACTTGAGCCAAGAAGCTCACTCCTCACCAGTATCATTTTCTGTCTTACAGTCCAGTCCAATTCTTGTCTGAAGAGTTGGCTTTGGGGATGGTTCCCATCTTGGGCTAACAGAAGGTCTGGGGACCGTGACCTCCGGGGTCCTTCTAGTCTCAGTCAGACCATTAAGTCTGGTCTTTTTACAAGAATTTGAGGTCTGCATCCCACTGTTCTCCTGCTCCATCAGGGATTCGCTGTTATGTTCCCTGTCAGGGCAGTCATCGGTTATAGCCGGGCACCATCTAGTTCTTCTGGTCTCAGGCTGCTGTAGTCTCTGATTTATATGACCCTTTCTGTCTCTTGGGCTCATAATTACCTTGTGTCTTTGGTGTTCTTCATTCTCCTTTGCTCCAGGTGGGTTGAGACCAATTGATGCATCTTAGATGGCTGCTTTCTAGTGTTTTACGGACACCACAATTTTCAGATGAGGAAACTAAGGTTTAAAAAAGTTTGCTCATTTATTGAAGGTCTCACATCCAAAAATTGGTGGAACTGGATTTTTAACCCAGATTTGTGTATTACTCCAAAGCCTAGGTTCTTGCCAAAGTGCTAATTCTGCTCTCTCCAAACTGTCACCAACAACCTCTTGTCAAATTCAGTTGCTAGCTTGCAGTCCCATCTTGTTGATGTCTCTGATGCGTTGACATTGCACTGCTGATGACTCTCTTCTCAAAACTCTCCTTTCCTGACCCCACTCTCCTGGTTCTACTCCTGACTCTGTGGATCCTCCTCAGGTTCCTGTGCAGGTCCTTTTCCTGTCTTCAGTTCACGTCCCACGTTTTGCAGTCTCCACTGCCAACACTTCAAATTACATCACAGGCTTATGACTCCCAAATCCACATCCCCAGTCTGGGCCTATGAGCTCCTGATCCCTATGTTTAAATGGACTGTCCTTATTGGTCTAAGTGGACTTCTTTATTGGTATGCCTCACAGGCACTTCAAATCAACAAGTCCCAAAATGAGCTCCTCAACTCTCCCACACCTGCTCCTTCCCCTGTGTCCATCCTATTTCAGTGACTTGGCTACCTCCCTCCTAGTCACCCAAGAGCTATCTTTGACTTATTCTTCTCCTTTGACCTCCTTATCTGAACTGTTGCCAGGTTCTGCCAGCTTTACCTCTAGAGGGAGTTCAAATCAGCCTATCTTCATCTCCACTGCCACTATCTTCATTGACACTCTTATTTCTCACATGAATTACTGCAACAGCCTCCTAACTGGCCTTCAGATTTACCCCACCCTGATCTCCAGAGTGATGCAAGACATTTTTCTAGAACGCAAAACTGACAGATTTCCCTTCTTAGAACCCTTCAGTAGTTCCCCGTTACCCTCAGGATAAAGTTTCAAACATCTCAGCCCAAAGAACTTCCAGCTACCTTCTGGCACAACTGAAATTCCGCTCCCGCCCCCCCACCTGCCACATCACCATTTCCAGCAACATCACTGACCATCGCCTCCGACTCAGAATGCTGTCTCCCCTGATGCCTATCCACCATGATATTTCTCATGGTTTGCTGTCCTTGAGTCCCCAGCGCCTGTCACATTGTATGTAAGGCCTCAGTAAGTTGCCTCGGAAGACAGTCAAACATAACTAGGAATCCATCTGCCCCACCTCCATCTTCATTATCAGCAATTCCACTAAGCATGAAATTCAACAAATTGTGAGTGACAAGTATGTTGCATGCCTTGTGCTAGGCCCCTGGGGATAAATGTGAAAAAGACACAGTCCCTGCCCTCGAGGGTAGAGTTTGCATAGAGCCCTGTAAATGAGTAATTTCAACTCCAATAGTGTGGTAGGTGCTGCACCAGGGTAAGCACAGGGTACTTTTGAATATGAGGAAGGGCCACCTAAGGTCGGGTGGTGGCTGATATGAAAGACTTTCCAGAGGAGATGCCGTCCAGGCTGAAAGGCAACATGCAGCTAGCCAGGCGAAGAGGTGAACTGTTCAGAGGGAATAAAGTATGCAAAGGCTCAGAGGTGAGACAGTGTACAGTATAAGGGAAGTGGCAAGATATGGGACTGAAAAAACAGAAGTCAGAGAATGAAGGGCCTCATATTTCCTACTACAGGGTTTGCATTCTATCCTGAGGGCAATGTGAGGGCACTGAAGGGTTTTAAGTCAAGAGTGACAAGAAGAGATTTTGTTTTAGATCTATCATCTCCACCACAGTGTAGAAAAAGGATTGGAAGGGGGCAAGACAGGTATGGGGCACCAGTTAAGCGGTCATTCCAGTAACTCCACTGAAGATGCTGATGATATTAGGATTGGAGAGAAGTAGACTCTAGAAATGTCACACAGGGAGAAGTAACAGGACCTGGTGAGGATGGAAGAAGGGGAGCAATCAAGCAGGATGCCCAGATTACCTCGCTTCCTATTTCACAGAGAAAACTGGATTCATCAAGTGCAACTCCCCTGCCCTTCCATTCTTACGCATATCATACCAGCACCTAGCCTTCCCTTGTGTCAAACAATGACAAGGGCTCCTTTTCCATGTGTACTAGACTCCATGCCCTCTATGTTCAATCTTTCCATCTCCTCTGACTTGTCTCACACACTTGCTCAACCTCTGTCAACCAAGTAAATACGTAAACAAAGCCTTTCCTTGACTACCTATTCCTCACGCTTCCATGATTCCTTCCTTTTTCAGCCCCAAATCCCTCCAATTGCTCCCTCTGGCCTAAAGGATAAAGTCTCAACTCAATGTAGCATACAAAGCCCTTTAAAACTTTGGCCCCAACCTAATCTCGTCTCTAGTCACTTTTGTATTACAACAAACCTCAACTTCCCAATTCCCCAGGTCCTATCAGAGCCTTCTGCATCTGAAAGCTGTTCTGCCATCAGGACAGACCAGCTTCCTCTTTGCCCTTTGGAAAATTCCCAGAAACAATTAGGGGCTCTCTGCTCTGTGGTCCCATCTAGAACACCTCTTCCCTTACTATGTTGTAAAACTTACCCCGTCTTTCCCACTAGAGCGTGACTTCCTCAAAGGCAGGGGCTGGTCTTCCCTATCTGTGTCCCCAGGGTCTGGCATAATGCCTGGCACAAAATAGATGGTTAATAAGTGCTTCTGGGCGAATGAGTGAAGAAATCAGCCAGCCCCTGTTTAGATGGTTCTATTTGAATGTATATGATATGTAGGTCTATAAAACTACCAACTTCCCAAAGCTGCCATGTGCAAGGTGGCAGAATCTCCATCCAGGAAGGCCAGTGCAAAGTCTATGAGGCATTTTACAGCTATGACAGGAAATAGCAATGTCAGCAGTGGTGTCATCTTTGGACACTAAGGACAGGGATTCAGTGCCATGAACGGTCAGTTAAATTGTAATTGGAGTGAACTGTTTTTCTGCAAACCATAATGTTCTTTAGCTGCAGCCAAATGGCATTCAAGAAGGGGAAAAATTTTTTTGAAATGTCAAAGAAATTATTTCCAATTTGGTGCTCACAACCAGAGACTCTAATGATCAGCGGAAATGAGAAGCAAACAAATTAGCACTAATGGAAAATGGCTTTGGAAAAGAGGATTTAATTTATAGTCAACTGATCATGGCATGCGGCAATACGCAGTAAAAGTCAGCTTCACCAGCTTGATCATAAGAACAGGAGCACACATGGAGTGCCAGAGGAAAATATACGGATGCCATCATGCTTATTGGAGTCTCTCTGTAAGTGGCAGACAATTAAAACAGTCATTACGTTACCTTGGAGAGAAAATGGTCTGCAAAAAAATCAAAGCACATGAAATGAAAATCTGGATTAGGAATCTTGGTCCAAATTGGTTTGTTTGTGGCCTTCTCACCTTGGCAAGGTCTTCTGCAAGGGCCGCAAACCTACTTTGTCTTCAGCCAAGAGTGGACTCTTTGATTTTCATTTCCTCTCTATCTTCAGAGGTGATTAATAAATCCGGACTCATCCATAAATCATTTCTATGGCAGCCAAATGGTTCTTCTTCACACAGAGAAACTAAAATCACACATCTCAGAAACCTCAGCTTCCATATAAAGCCAAAGGTCCTTAGCAACAAGTGAGAGGAGGTATTAAAAATCAAGAGGTCAATAGGTCTTGTTTCTAAATAAAATTTCCTGAGGGTTTTTTTTTTTTTTTTTAATGAATCAGAAGATACATTTCTAATAGCAAGAAGCCTCCAAGGCATGGGTTGCCAGCCTGGCTCACTGTCCCCAGATGGCCCTGCAGAGAACAAGCCAGTCACTGTTACACACACACACACAGACACACACAGACACACACAGACACACACAGACACACACAGACACACACAGACACACACACACACACACACACACACAGCCAAAGTGGGTGTCCTCACCTTCACTTCCACCTCAGGCACACATGCACTTCTTTCTCATAGAGCCCTTTCTGTTTCCCACTCATTCCCACTCATGACTTCCCTACAGACTCCATCTGCCCCCATCTTTTCCCACATCCATCCTTTGTCTCCGTCCTCTCCTTATAGACTTCTTTTCCCCCATCTCCTCCCTGCAGAACTCTTTATCCTCTCCCCTGACCTACTTCGGTGTTATATGCTTCATCTTCATTGACCTAATTATCTGTCCTTCCTTCTCTTCCTAACCTTCTCAGTGTGATCTCAAAAACTATTGTTTCTGATTGGCAAAGTCTTTCCCACCCTCAGCTTCTCCACAGTCCCTCTGTTCACCTCCAACTGGCTCTACCTGAGGGATCCACTTCTACATAGCCCTCTCTTATGGAGACTGCTCATACTCTTACACCCAAAGGATCTCAGGGTTGGGGTGGCGGCTAGTGTCTCCTCACTGAAGTCCAATCCAGTTCCTTATTCCACTTCCTTCTTATGAAAATGCTTGCTACTTTGAGGGTCATGCTACTTGACTACACTGACCTCTGCCCTTCCTTATGCTTTTATAGTCCAGCTTCTAGAATAACTAGCTTTATTCATCAAGGACTTTGGTACCTAGCTCACAAGCATCTCCCTTCCCTTCCCACCTTATTCCAGGAGGATTTTCATGGCTATATCGGTGTTCCCACCATCTCTGTACTCCACTTTGCAACCCATTCTCATGGCCACATTCTAGACCTTGTCATCACTGGAACCACTCAAATATCATTACTCCACTTTCTGATCACAACTCTCTCATTCAATTAGTACCAAGATATGGGTTCTCTGACCTCACTGGGCCCTCTAGTCCATGCATCTTTACTCTATCTAGCTTAGGTTCTAAGGTCCATCATTTCAACCATTTTCTTGCTAGGATCTTCAAGTTCCTTTTCCATTGCATCATCCACCTGGTAAAACCCAAACCAGGATCAACTCAACTAACCTCTCTGCACCCACCACTAGGTGGACGAATGTTCATGGGGGAAAGATACATATACAACCATGCAGACTGGTGCTGCTACAAATTAATGGTCACCAGCCTCAACAGGACCATCAGAACTGCCCAGAAGTCTGTATGCTACCTTACTCATTCATCTCACTCCCATTCTCTACTGCAGCATTTTCAATCTTTCTCTGCTCTTGGAAACCCCAGTGGCATAGTGGTTAAGAGCTACAGCTGCTAACCAAAAGGCCTGCAGTTTGAGTCCACCAGGTACTTCTTGGAAACTCTATGGGGCAGCTCTACTCTGTCCTATAGGGTCATCATGAGTCGGAATCGACTCAATGGCAGTGGTTTTTTTTTTTTTTTTCTCAAACCTCCTACGCCATCCTTTCATCCCACTCTCACTGCCTGATATCATGTCCCTATTTCACAGAGAAAATAGGAACTATCAAACAAGAATTCCCTGAACTTCCTGTCACCAAACCTACTAACATACTAATCTCAACGCACTCTCACTTTCTGTTCAATTCAAATGTCCCTCCACTTTTCTAAGAGAATTTCTCTACCAGTGCTTTGGATCTCATACTTTATTCCTTCTTCAGGGGCACCACTCTCAGTTATCTTCTTTCCTCTATAATTTCGTCATTTTCTTCTTTGGTGGATCAATCCCAATGGCATTTCTCTCATCTGAATAAAACCCTATGTCTCCTTCCGGTATTGCCTTCTCTCTTTCTTCTCCTAAATAACTGGGACATTTCTTAGAAATGCACTGTACATTCAGTCTTCACTCCTTCACCTTCCCACCCACTTCTTAAGCCACTGTTAATCTGACCTTTTCTACTGGAACTGTACTTCTAAAGATCACCAACAACTTCCTTGTTTCTAAATCCAGTGGATTCTTTTCAGACCTTATTTTACTTGATTAATCATCAGCCTTCAACACTTTCTTCCCTTGGCTTCTAAAACACCACATTCTACTACTGGTTTTCTTCTCACCATTTGGGACACTTCATCTGAACTACTTTCACGGTTCATTCTTCTTGGCCAGACCCTCAAATTTGGGTGCTTCTCCGGGCTTTATCCCAGGCCCTCTTCCTTTCTTATTCTATACATATTCCCCAGGTAAGCTTACCAAATCCACTAGTTGCTATCTATAAGGCACTACAGTCCCCCACATTTCTATCTCCAGTTTAGATTTCTCCTGTGAGAAGACTATAGGCATATTCAACTGCCTCCTGGACACCTCCACTTGGATGTCCCACTGGCATCTTAAACTCATCATTCTAAGACCAGAACTGACTCCTTCCTAAAAATGCTGTTCCTCTCTGTTCCGTTTGAGTAAGTCAAGAATCTAGAAGGCACCCTTCCTTTCTCCTACGTCCTTACACCCATCAGTCACTTTGTCCAGTTCTTTCCAGCTCATAAGTCTATAAGAAATCCATCCCCTCCTCTTCATTCCTGCTGCCACTCCATCCCTTACCCATTGCTGTCGGTCCATTCTGACTCACAGCAACCCTATAGGACACTGTAGAACTGCCCCATAGGGTTTCCAAGGCTGTAATCTTTATGGAAGAAGACTGCCACATCTTTCTCCCATGGAATGGCTGGTGGGTTTGAACCGCTGACCTTTCAGTTAGCATCAGAGCACTTAATCGCTGTGCCACTAGGGCTCCTTCTCCATGCCTTAGGCCACCATAATCCTTCCCCAATACTGCAACAATTTTTTAACTGGTCTTTCTCCTTCTCTCAATCCATTCTTTGCACTGATCTTCCTAAAACACAAGTCTGATCATTACTCCCCTGATTAAAGCCCTGCAATGGCTTCCCATTGTCCTCAGGACAGTCTAAGATCTTAGGGGTAAAACGTATTGGAAAATTTTTACTATCAGTAAGATCTACTATCTACAAGCGCAAAGCTGAGCTTAGGATCAAAGACCCTCCTGGATCTGGGCCTAACTCTTCTTCCAAGGTCACTCTCACACTAGTCTCTCCTCTGGCTAGAAGATACCTTATGCAGTTTCTGGCACCCATTCTCGGATTTCCCCTCTTTGAGTTCCTGTAAGGAGTTCTTTTCCCTTCAAATCTCTACAAGTCTTTCACGGCCCAGCCTAAAAGCCATTCCTGCTGCCATCCCTCTGAGTGAGTTCCTGAAATCCTTAGGGCCTGTTCTTTCACAGTATTTATCTTTGGCACAGAATTAGAGTTGGTTCATGCATGGTATCTCTCCCTCTCATGTTAAGGCTTATGGAAATCAGGCCAAAAGCTTAATCTTCACCTACAGCCCAAGGAATCTTACTTAGCTCAGTGTCTGGTACATAATAACCCATTGCTCTCATGTCGATTCCGAGTCACAGTGACCCTATAGGACAGAGAAGGACTGCCCCACCAGGTTTCCAAGGAGTGGCTGGTAGATTTGAACTGCCGGCCTTTCAGTAGGTGCTCAGTAAATATTTGTTAAATGTATGGATAGAAAAGAATTGAGAATCCGGACATAAATCCATCCACATATGAGCAGCTGATATTTGACAAAGGCCCAAATGGTAGGAAACCCTGGTGGCATAGTGGTTAAGTGCTACGGCTGCTAACCAAAGGGTTGGCAGTTCGAATCTGTCAGGCACTCCTTGGAAACTCTGTGGGGCAGATCTACTTTGTCCTATAGGGTCGCTATGAGTTGGAATCGACTTGATGGCACTGGGTTTGTTTTTTTGTTTTGTTTTGTTTTAACAAATGGCGCTGGCATAATGGTATTCATCTGCAAAAAAAATGAAACAAGACCCATACACCACACCATGCACAAAAACTAACTCAAAATGGATCAAAGGCCTAAATATAAAATCTAAAACGATAAAGATCATGGAAGAAAAAATAGGGACAACGCTAGGAGCCCTAATACATGGCACAAACACTATACAAAACATCACTAACAATGTATAAACACCAGAAGAGAAATTAGATAACTGGGAGCTCCTAAAAGTCAAACACCTATGCTCATCCAAAAAAAGAAAAAAAATTTTTTTTTTTTTTTAAGACTTCACCAAAATCTTAAAAAGAGTACCTATAGACTGGGAAAAAGTTTTTAGCTATGACATTTCTGATCAGCGTCTGGTCTCTAAAATCTGCATGATACTGCAAAAACTCAACAGCAAAAAGACAAATAACCCAATTAAAAGATGGTCAAAGGATATGAACAGGCACTTTACCAAGAAGACATTCAGGCTGCTAACAGATACATGAGGAAATGCTCACAATCATTAGCCATTAGAGAAATGCAAATCAAAACTACAATGAGATTCCATCTCACTCCAACAAGGCTGGCATTAATCCAAAAGACACAAAATAATAAATGTTGGAGAGGCTGTAGAGAGACTGGAACACTTAAACACTGCTGATGGGAATGTAAAATGGTACAACCCCTTTGGAAATGGATCTGGTGCTTCCTTAAAAAGCTAGAAATAGAACTACCATCAAACCAAAAAACAAACCAAACCCAGTGCCGTCGAGTCGATTCCGACTCATAGCGACCTAGAACTACCATACGACCCAGCAATTCCACTTCTTGGAATATATCCTAAAGAAATAAGAGCCTTCACATGAACAGATAATATGCACACCCATGTTCACCGGAGCACTGTTTACAATAGCAAAAAGATGGAAGCAACCAAGGTGCCCACCAGTGGATGAATGAATAAATACATTATGGTGTATTCACACAATGGAATACTACGCAATGGTTAAGAATGATGAATCCGTGAAACATCTCAGAACACGGAAGTACCTGGAAGGCATTATGCTAAGTGAAATTAGTCAACTGCAAAAGGACAAATATTGTGTGAGACGACTATTACAAAAAATTTAGATAAAGTTTAAACCCAGAAGAAAATATTCTTTGATGGTTACCAGGGTGGGGAGGGAGGGAGATGGATATTTACTGACTAGATAGTAGACAAAAATTTTTTTAGATGAAGGGAATGGCAACACACAACACAGGGATAGTCAGTACAACTGGACTAAACCAAAAGCAAAGAAGTTTCCTGAATACAACCAAACACTTCGAAGACCAGACTAGCAGGGGCAGGGGTTTGGGGACCATGGTTTCAGGAGATATCTAGGTCAAATGGCATAACAAAATGTATTAAGAAAAAGTTCTGCATCTCACTTTGGTGAGAGGCATCTGGGGTCTTAAACGCTAGCAAGTGGGGATCTAAGATGCATCAATCGGTCTCGACCTACCTGAAGCAAAGGGGAATGAAGAACGCCAACGACATATGGTAAAGATGAGCCCAAGAGACAGAAAAGGCCACATAAGCCAGAGACTCCATCAGTCTGAGACAGGAAGAACTAGATGGTGCCCAGCTACCACAGATCACTGCCCTGACAGGCAACACGACAGAGAATCCCTAATGGTGCAGGAGAACAGTGGGATGCAGATTTTAAATTCTCATTAAAAAAAAAACCAGGGTTAATGGTCTGACTGAGATGGGAAGGACCTGACGGTCATGGTCCCCGGACCCTTTGTTAGCCCAAGATCGGAACCATTCCCGAAGCCAACTCTACAGAGAAGGATTGGACTGGACTGTAAGACAGAAAATGATACTGGTGAGGAGTGAGCTTCTTGGCTCAAGTAGACACTTGAGACTATGCTGGCAACTTCTGTCTGGTGGCAAGATGAGAAGGAAGACGGGGACAGCAACTGGTTGAATGGACACGGGGAATAAAGGGTGGAGAGGAGGAATGTGCTGTCTCTTTACGAGGAGAGCAGCTAGGAGTACACAGCAAGGCGTGTATAACTTTTTGTATGAGAGACTGACTTGATTTGTAAACTTTCACCTACAGTACAATTAAAAAAAAAAGAGTAAATAAGAAAAAAATGTGTGTATAAATGCAAGAAAGCTGTACTCAATAGCTTTTTGATGTGCCCAATCAAGACCATATTTTCTCCCCCACTCCCACGAACTGGTTATTGCCTAAAGTCTCGACACTCCTCCCGACGTCCTGCCTCCCCGCCCCAGCCAAAATATGCCTCGACACCCCTGGGTGGAGGACGGGATGGCACGCGCCTCCAGGCCGTTTTGTACGTTTTTCTACCTCCAGCCCTCGGACCTGCGGCTTTGAGCAGGATGGTGGATGTAGCTAGACCACGTACGCCACAGGGCACTGCTGCCTTCCCGGCAGGATAAGACACGGTTCCGACCAGAGACCCTCCTCATTCCCAGAATACAACTACTCTCTCTCAGACCCTCTTACCTACACAGGAGGGTGGGTACTCTTCCTTGACCGGCGTCCTGGATGACCAATACCTGATCCAGGTCAAGAGAGTCAGCCAATGGTTGCGGTCCAGGGAGTTAGAACGGGGCGGGGCATGGCTGCCAGGGCCGACTTAGCAGCGTGCGGCGAGAGGCTCTTAGAGAGACTCTTAGAGAGACTCGGTGGTTGCTAGGAAGGGAGGTCACAGAACGCGGCTCACGGATTGGGTAATGCCGGAGGAGGTGGGCAGCGATTGGGAGGAGCCCGGTGGCGCTCGGGTGAGGCGCGCTCGCGCGAGCCGGAGTTCCGGCAGGAGGCCCGAGCTGAGGGCCGGCGCGTTCACCATGGCCTCGGCTGAGCTGGACTACACCATCGAGATCCCGGATCAGCCCTGCCGGAGCCAGGGTATGGAACTACGGTTGGGTCCAGTCCTGGGGAGGTGACCTAACCAGCCTGTGGGTCGCAAACGCAGTTGTAGCTCCTCCCCCTTGCGGCACCGCCCTCTCACGGCCCGCCCCCTCCTAGGGTCCCCTGGTTCTAGGCGTCACTGGACTCGATGAGCCACGCCCCTTTGCAAGCCACGCCCCCAGAATGTCTCCCCTTTTCCGAGTTCCGCAGTTATCCTTGAGTCAGCTGCTCGGTTGCGGCCCTTTTTCTGTCCATTCGGTCCAGTGTTCTCAGGGTCCCTCATGATTCCTTTGTCTAGGGCTGGGCTTCGCACTTAGCTTCTCCTCAGCGGTGTGGTTGGGCGGTCCTACCCGTTGTTTTCCCGAAGGGACGGGGGTCTTCACGGGACCTTGGGTCATCGCAGAACCCTTAGCCCTCCTTCCTCTCCATTCTCCTTGGCAGTGACTAACGGAACAGTCTTAACAGTCAAGATAGAGCTCGGTTCAAATCCTGACTCCTCCCTTTAATAGTTAGATGACCTTTGCTTTTGGCAAGCTACCGCTCTGAATTTCAGTATCATCTGCACAAACCGCCCTCGTAGGGTTTTTGGGTGCACAATTGAGATTATTTTGTGTAAAGTACCTAGCATACTGCCTGTCATGGAGTGAGCTCAGTAATTGGAATTTAGCATTAGTTTTACCTCACAGTCCTATCATTAAAAAAAGATGTGTGGGAGGCCCCACAAAATTGTTGTTAGTTGCCATAGAGTTGGCCCCTACTCATGGCCACCTTGTGTATAAACAGAGCTAAACATTGCCCTTCACAGTGTTGGTATGTTTGAGCCCATTTTTGCAGCTGTTGCGTCAGTCCATCTCACGTGCATCTCACCTCATGTTTTCGCTGACTTTCTGCTTTACCAGATGTCCTTTTCTAGTGATTGGTTTTTCCTAATGACATGTCCCAAGTAAGTGAGTCAAAGCCACCATCCTCACTTCTAAGGAGTGTTCTGGCTGTACTTCCTCTAAGATCGATTAGTTTGTTCTTCTGACAGTTCACGGTGTAAATTCAATGTTCTTTAGCAACACCCCAATTCAAATGCATCAGTTTTTCTTCAGTCTTCCCCTTTAATTGTCCAGCTTTTGCATGCATATGAGGCAATTGAAAATACCATGGCTTGAGTCGGGCACACCTTAGTCCTCAAAGTGGCACTTTGAAGAAGTCTTTTGCAGCAGATTTCAGCAGTGCAATATGTCCCTCAAAATTAGTAGCCTTTAAGGCCTAGGTTCCTGGCAGTGTGAGTTGGTTTTGGGGCCCAGGGAATGGAAAGTTTGGTCCCGACTGGGAATTATGGCAGAGGAGTTTTGAAGCACTCATGTGCTTGGGGCACTTGCCTCTTCACCCTAAGCCCAGCATTGCTGCAGCTTCGCCTTCGTACTTCCAGCCTCACTGCCAGCAGCCCAGCCTTTTAGGTTGCTACTGCAAGTATCTTCCTGATGTGAAGATGTGATCTTATCACTGCACCTCCTAAAACTCTTCAGTGGCTCCTTATTTCCCTCAGGATAGTGTCCAGATTCCTTAGCATGGCATTCAGAAACCCTGGTGGTGTAGTGGTTAAGAGCTATGTCTGTTAACCAAAAGGTTGGTGGTTTGAATCTACCAGGTGCTTCTTGGAAATTTTATGGGACAGTTCTACTCTGTCCTATAGGGTCACTAAGAGTCAGAATTGACTCGACAGCAATGGGTAAGGTAATGGGTAAGCATGGCATTCAAAGTCCTTCATAATTTAGCCGCCCCTGCTTCCTTCTTTGATCACTGTGTCCTTCTGTGGCTCAGTTTAAATTTTATGTTCTGGCAACCCCAAATGGCTTGCGATTCTCCACACACTTCTTGCTTCTCTGGTTTTGCTCCTGCTGTTTTGTCTGGAATGCCCTTTCCCCTCTACTGCCACCTTGTTTGTCCAGCTCATTATTTAAGGCCGAACTCAGATGTTGCCTCCTTCAGGACCTCCCAGACCCCTTCCACAGCATCTTGTGTCCCTTGGTTCGGGGCTAGGAGGGGAGGATAGCTCCTGGGCTTCCGCAGAACAGCTGACTCCAGCCCAGCTGTTTTTCCCTAGAGCTGGATCTGTTGACTTAGGGGTCTCGGGTTTATAAAAGTAAAAATGCTTTTGCAGAGTTTTGACAAGTGAGATCAGTTAATATTATTGCCCTTGGAGAACCTTCAGCTGCAGTAAGCTGGAGCTGCCTTCTGCAAGGCCAGGAGGCCAGAAGTTTTCAGCCCAGGTGGGCAGCCTGGTGGTCCTTGGTTCACGTTCTGGCTCTACCTCTTAGTAGCTCTGTGGCTTTGGCAAGTTATTGAACCTCCCTGCGCCTCAGATGCCTCTGCTGTAAATGGGAATAATAATAGTGCCTACCTCACGGAGTTGTGAAAGCTGACGAGGTAGTGACTGGATATGTGTGCCTTGCACAGAGCCGGTGCTCTGTCCCTTCATTCCCTGCCCCTTGTGGCTCTCCTCACTCCTCCAGGAGGCTGGGCCTTAGAATCAGAAGAAATCTCAGGGGGCCATTTTGTCCAGCATCCCGCTACCAGCCTGAGGGCGCTTGTTGCTGCCAGACCCTTTCCTGACAGGAAGTTCGGCACCAATCATCTTGGTCTATTGAAGGCACCTGGGATTGTTACAAAGTGCTTCCCTTTCTTGAGCCACAATAGACTTTTCTGTCATTTCCATTCTCAGTTCAGCATTTGCTGTGTCTTGGTCCTGGGTTAGTTGCTGATGCCTAAGAAGTGACTCACATGGGCTTCTCAGGGAGCTGTGGTCTTGGAGAGGGTGAGGGTTTATAAACAGGTGGTTTCAAAATGATGTGGTAACTGCAGGGCTAGGGGGTTGTGGAAGTGCAACACAGAGCAAGGTAATCTCTCTTCCTCTCTCTTTAAGAGGACAGCTTTGTGCCTTCCTCAAATCTCTTCTCCAAGGGAAATACCTCCAGGGCCATCAGCCATTCATCTTCTGATGTGATTCAAATAGTGCTCCTCCTCCTGATTGACCCATAGGACCTGCTTTTTAGTTGGTCATGCCCTTCCTCGCACACCGTAGACTCCAAAGCTGAGTCAGAGTTTGTAGGGCCCCTTTTCAGAAGGAGGTAACAGCACTGTGATCCCCTGAATCCATTTGCTTCCCGTCTGCAGAGAGCTCCCATCCAGGCTAACATGGCTTCACAGAGCTTTAGTCTTTAGGGGCTCTAGAGATTGTCTCCCTTTTGCAATTACTGTTTAATAGTAAGAAGTGTGTAGGACATTCATATTGGGTTTCTGGAATTGCATTTCCCCCATATTTGAAAATCTAGGCCACAGAGTGAAGCACTGGGCCGTAAGTTGACAGAGAAGTGAGCAGCTGCCGCTGGCATATCAGCTGGTTGGAAGACAACTGCATCTCTGTGGTCATGGGGCTTTGTGGCCAGACCAGGCAGCTGAGGATCCTCCTGTTGGGGATTCCACCAGCCAGTATCTGTGGCTGCGTATGCTGAGGGTAGTCCGCCCGGGCCTTTGCCGAAGCCTGTCCCTTGACCCCGAATCCCACCCCCACCGTACACACTCTTCTTCTTTAACCTGAATCCCCTCAAACCTCTATTCCCTAGCTCCCATCTCATTTCCTTGGGGAAGGTTCTCGCCTGGGGGGCGGGGGGCTCCCACAGCACTATATTGCCATGTTGGTCTAGTGCTTTCGATGGTTTTGCTCACTGTTGCTGGGGCTTGGCAGGGATGAAGGGCCTAGTTCATCTGCTGAGCTAAATGGAATTACTTGGCAGCACTGTGGGCCCAAGCTGGCCTGACATCCTGGCTGAGGCTGCCCTGCCCCTCCTCCCAGCCAGAGAATGGTCAGCCAAATCCCGCCCCAGGTCCCTCTGCAGCTTCCTGGCAGGGAAGCAGGCCTTCTTAAAGGTACCATGTTGCTTTCATGTTCAGTAAACATTTCCAAAAATAATTCACAGAATTAATGGGAATGGGGCCCTGGGCCTTGGACACAGCTTGCTCTTAGAGTAAAAGGAAGGCCTTAAGGGGGTAACAGAGCAAAGTGACTGGTTTTAGTTCCCCAGGTTTCAGGGTGAGCCTGCTCTCTTGCTAAGCACAGACTGAGGTCAAAGAAATGTAGACATCCTCTTAACCCTCAGAAAGCTTCCACTACACCTGGAAAACAGTCCTGTGGGCCCCAGTGGTCTGGGAGGCCTGAGCTGGACCTGAAACTTTGGGAGGCTGACAGATAGATGGTGAGCAGCAGAAAGTGCAGAAGTCAGGGCTCTGAGGGAAGAGGCAGAGTGGCCTCAGGGAACACAGCCTGGCAGGAGGCTGTGGTGTGGTTTTGGGAGCCAGGAATGAGATGAAAACCTTAAGAATTGTTATGCCAAAGAGTTCTCAAAAGCCTAGGTGAAGAGCGAAGTGCTTTTTGTTTTTGTTTTTTTTATTTAAACAGAAGACTTTTATTTATTTTTAAATCATGGTCTCTTTTCTTTCACCCATGAATAAACGTTTTTGAAGTGTCTAGTCAGTGCCAGGCACTGTGTTGGGTCCTGGATTTGAGATCCAGACCCAGTAGGCACTTTGCAGACCTCCTTTTCTCTGAGGTCTTAGTGGTATTTGCACTGTTGATCATGCCCTATCCACATACCAGGCCCACCAGACTGTCCTTTCATTATGTTGTTGATCCTCAGAACCACCTTTCAAAATAGAGACTACTCTTATTCCAATTTACAGGTGAGGGACAGAAGCTTTTGGGGAAGGTGTTGAATTTGGCCCAAAGTTATCCCAGATTTCAGCTCAGGAGCCTCACCCCAAATCTTGTGCATGCAAAAGTTCCATTTGCTGTTAAGTAGTGCTCCCTGAATACAATTCTGTTTCTAGGAAATAATTAAGGACACACACAAAGAAAGGAGTGTCCATTCAAGTATTTTTATAGCAGCAAAAAATTGAAAACAACATCATGTTCAATAATGGGAGATTGGTCACCATAAATTATGAAACATCCTACAGCTGGTCTGCAGCCACTAAAAATGATGGTGTAGAAATATATAAACGACAGGGAAAGATGTTCACAATATATTGCTAAACGGAAGAAAGCAGATTACAAAACAGTATGATTCCAATTTTATTATGTAGATATTCATTTGCTACTTTTTCTACAGTGAACGTGTATTACTTGTAAGGTGATAATAATAACTTTGATTTATTGAACTCTTATTTTGTGCCAGGTACCATGCTAAGTCCTCTTTTAGTCTCTCTAAATAGTCATTATCTTACTTCATCCTTTGTATTATTATCCCCATTTCACAGATAAGGAAATTGAAGCTTAGAAAACTTGCTCAAGGTCTGTTTCATAGTTATTAAGTGGCTGAGCCAGAGAGTTTTTTTTTCCTTCCAGACTCCCTTGAGCTAGCGATTTCAACCTGAATATGATTTTATACAATATGTACTCTTAGATACGATGCTGTTCTACTATAATTTCAAAAAGTAAAAAAAAAAAACCCATAAATTTAGAAATAATTTGGTTTAAATATAGGAACTGTGACACTTCTGGGGAGAGTGGGAGATTAAGGATCCTTTTATTCTTTGCATTTTTGAAAAGAAAACACAGGTTCTTGGTCTTTTGATTCTGGCTTGCAAATAAAAAAGCACACGTTGTACCACAGACCTTTCCTTTCCTGTCAGCCGTTCCTTTGTCTTCCCCGCGGACCCCTGGGATAGACACAATCTAATTTACGCTTTAGTTTTATGACTTGAACTGTTGTACAATATATATATGTATCTGTAGGTCTTGTTGTATTATCGGCGTCAGTGGTTTTTTTTTTGAGACATTCTAGAGGGCAGGGAAACTGTGAGATTAAATTGTTTTGTGGTGTGTCCAGTAGTGCCCAAGAAGGTCTAGGGTAGAAAAGAATCTTTCCGTGCTGCAGAGGGGTTTCTGGGCATCTGTAGCCTCTGACTTCTTAGCTGCTTTTGACTCTGCCGACTGGCCCCTATTTTTTAAATTGTTGTAAAAATAATATAATACATTTTCCAATTCAGCATTTTTCACATGTACGATTCAGTGACACCAATTTCATCACCCTGTTTTTTTAAAAAAGAACTTTTTAAATCTACGAAAGTGATACATATCCATTATAGAAAATGGTAAAATTAAAAAAAGAAAAATCGGGAAAAAGAAATTGCCCTTCTTCCCAGATATAATTGCTACTAATATTTTGATGTCTTTTTTCTATGCATAAACATATATGTATATATTTTTAAATAAAAAGAGTATTCTGTTGTATGTACTGTTTTGCAACTTGTTTTTTCACAGCGTATTGTTTTAAAGTTTTATTTTAATAATAGCGTCATTGAGATATAATTCATGTATCATAAAATTCACTTTAAAGTGTACAGCTTAGCAGTTTTTAGTATATTCACAGAGTCATGCAACCATTACTGCTATCTAATACCAGAACATTTTCATCACCCCAAAAAGAAACTCTGTACCCCTTAGCAGATGCCCGCCTCCCCTCTGCCTGCCACCAGTCCTTGGCAATCATTGATCTACTTCCTGTATCTGTGGAGTTGCCTGTTCTGAACATCTCATATAAATGGAATCATACAATATGTGGCCTTTTGTGTCTGGCATTTTTCATTTAGCAGAATGTTTTCCGGGTACATTTATGTTGTAACACGTGTCAGTAGTTCATTCTTTTTTATGGCCAGATAATACTCTGTGGCGTGGGTATACCACATTTTGTTTATCCGTTCACTGGTTGTTGGGCAAATGGATTGTTTCTGGTTTTTGGCCATTACAAATACTGTTGCTGTGAACATTCAGGTGCAAGTTTTTGTATACATGTATATTCTCAGTTCTCTTAGGCTTGGAATTGCTGGGTCATATGGTAATTACGTTAATTTTTTTGAGGAACTCCTGAATTGTTTTGAAAGTGGCTGCAGCATTTTACATTTTGACCAGCAATGAGTGAGAGTTCCAGTTTCTCCACATTCTCACTAACTCTTGTTATTGCTCTCCTAGCAGTATAAAGTGGTATCTCATTGTGGTTTTGATTTGCATTTTTCTAATGATGAATGATGTCAAGGATCCTTTCATGTGCTTTTTGGCCATTTGTATATCTTCTTTGGAGAAATGTGTTTTCAAATTCTTTGCCCATTTAAAAAAAAATAATTTTGTTGTTGTGGTTGTTGAAAATATACACAGGAAAACATACAGCAATGCGACAGTTTCTGCATGTGTAATTTGGTGACATTGATTCAGTTCTTCAAGCTGTGCAGCCATTCTCACCCTCCTTTCTGAGCTGTTCCTCCTCCATTAACATAAACTCACTGCCCCCTAAGGCTCCTATCTAATCTTGCATGTTGCTGTTGTCAGTTTGATCCCATATAGATAGCTCTTAAAAGAGCATAATGCTCAAGGCAGACATTTTTTACTGGTTAAGCTAAACTATAGTTTTAAAAAGACATCAGGGGATATTTTTGGTTTAAGGTTTAAAGATTATCCCGGTGCAGTAGGTTTGGAGGTTCATCCAGCCTCCATGGCTCCAGAAAGTCTGGAGTCTATGAGAATTTGAAATTCTGCTGTAGATTTTCCCCCTTTTGATCCAGATTCCTTTGCCCATTTTTTAATTGGATTATCTATCTTTTTATTTTTGAGTTGTTTGGTTTTTTAGTATATTCTGAAGACTAGTCCCTTATCAGATATATAATATGCAATTATAGTAGGTAGTCTTTTTGCTTTGATGGTTTCCTTTGAAGCACAAAAATTTTTAATTTTGAGTAAGTCCAATTTATCTAGTTTTTCTTTTGTTGCTTGTGCTTTTGGGGTCATATCTATAAAACCATTGCCTAATCCAGGTCATGAAGATTTACTCCCATGTTGTCTTCTAACAATTTTACAGTTTTAGCTTTTACATTTATGCCTCTGATCCACGTAATGTATTATTGAGTGTTTCCATGTGATTAAGTATTTTTCTTTCTTAGAAGTGGAATTACTAGATCAAAGGGTGTATGCTTTTGAGATTTTTTTTTTTTAATTGTGCTTCAGGAGAAAGTTTACAGAGCAAATTAATTTCTCATTAAACAATTAATACACAAATTGTTTTGTGGCATTTGTTGCCAACCCTGTGATCATGCTTTTGAGATTTAGATGTGTGTTCCAAAATCCCCTTGCAACTTGTCCCCCCACTGCTCTGATTCAGGACTTTGCCAGCTCTTGCCTTGAGTGTGCAGTAGCCTCCGAACTATTCCTAATGGATACTTCAATGTAGTGTCATAAGTAGTGGCATAGTGATGGTGGGTGCTGTGACACTACAGAGGAGAGGCATCTAGCCCAGTCTGGTGACTTGGTATGGGGTGTGAGAAAGCGCTGGGGAATGCATCAAGGGCAGCTTCCTGGAAGGGAATAGTGAGCTGACTCTGCAGGTGGAGTGGGCATTCCCAACCAACCGACCCACTGCCGTTGAGTTGATTCCAACTCATAGCGACCCTATAGGACAGAGTACAACTGCCCGATAGGGTTTCCGAGGAGCACCTGGTGGATTCAAACTGCCAACCCCTTGGTTAGCAGCTGTAGCACTTAACCGCTGCGCCACCAGGAGGTGGGCATTAGCAAACCATAAACACGAGCATCGGCATCCTGGGCCAGGGGGTAAAGAGCATGTGGAGGGAGGCAAGAGGCAATATTGCATCATGGGTCAGAGAGTAGACGCTGGCTCTGTTGCTTCCTGACTGTGTGTTCTTAGGGAAAAGGACTTAACCTCTCTGTGCTTTAGTTTTCTCATCTGTAAAATGGGGATAGTAATAGTTAACTCTTAGGGTGGTTGCAGGACCAAGGCAGCATATGTTGCAGTTCTGACTGGGGTGGCCAGTCACCGCGGAGAAGCAGGTGGATGAGGTCAGGGTTGGATCTACTGATGTACAGGAGGAAGCTGCATGTACAGGTTTGAAGCTGAGACGATGTGATTTGGTTAAAACCGTGGGCTTGGGTTTTGTTACCCAGGGAGCCAGTATAGGATGAAAAGAAAAGAGGGCCAAGGGTGGAGCCCAGGAGGCTGGGGAGGGAAAGATGAAGGGAGGGGAATCAGAGGATAATGAGTGGAAGTGGCCTGAGCAACCCAGGGTGTGATGGGAGTGTGAGGTCACTATATCGTATCCAGCCCCAGGGTTTGGAGAAGAGAGTGGCTATAGTGTGAAAGGAGGCTGAGAGGTCAAGTGTGACAAGTACTGCAAAGAATTAATTCTGGTAGGTGATATATATTTGGCATTGGTGACCTTGGTTAGAGCAGTCTGAGGAGGGTGGCTGGGGAGAGGGGCCAGGAGTGAGATTGCAGAGGTTTGGGCTGAAGTTGGAGGGGAGGGAATGCAAGCCGGCTAGAGTGGTGGTTACAGGCTGGCCTCTAGGGTCAGACCTCCTGGGTTTGGATTCACTACTTAATGTGAATAGTTGTGGAATTAGTTGTGTATCCTTGAGTGAGTTGCATACTCTGTGCCTCAGCTTTTCATCTGTAAAATGAGAATAATGACAGTACCTTGCTTGTGGAGTTATTGTGAAGGTTAAATGAGCTGATAAGTGAAGTGCTTAGAATAATTCCATACACATAATGCTGCATGTGTTAGCTCTCTCTACTGTTATCGTTATTCTTGGCCGTGGGAAAGAGGGGAGGAGCAGTCGCTGGAAGGAGACGTGGGAGTCAGAGGGGTCTGTAATGCTTTAGTAACAAGGTGGATTTGATTGCCTGCATAGCCAATGCAGCTGGCCAGGGTGATGGTACATCTTGGAGTACGGTGGGCAACTGAGCCAGGTGTCAGTGTCTTCTGTGCTTGAGCAGCAGCAGCCAGAAGGCTGGGGAATGTCAGCAGCAGGTGGGGAGAGCATGGTATGGTCAGTGGAATGAGTGTGAAAAGAACAGGGTTTTTTTTTTACAAGAGGGTAGAGGAATACTGATCCGGATGTAGCAATAAATAACAATAGCCATAACAATTATTTTTATTACCCTGGAAAGGGCAACGGGGAACAAGAAGAATGCCAACTCTTTCTCCTTGGATCCATCCTTCACTTTGCAGCCATGTGTTCATTCATTAAGCACCTGTCTACAGAGCCCCTGAATGTGCCAGGGATGGTGCTGAGCACTTAGGAATGTGGTGATCAACACCTCGGCCCCATTCCTGCCCTCATGGAGCCGACTGGCTAAGAGGGGAGACAGGCATTAAACAAATAACTGGTGCAGGTCATGAATCAATAGGGATTGGATCATGTCACTCCCCCATTTCAAAGTTTTTATTCGCTCTCCACTGCTATGGAATAACATGCCAACTCCTAAGTGTGGCTCTGCAGGATCAGGCCCCAGTCCCACTTCTGGCAGCTTTCTTGACCACTGCTCCTCCTAGGACTGCTTGCCGTTTCCCAGACTGACTGTAACATCGCCGTAGCCCCCTGCCTCTGCTCATGCTGTATGTCCACCTGGCAGGCTCCTGCAGAGCCTTCAAGGTCCAGCATAAAGGTGTCATTCTTTGGGAGCTCTTTCCCGGTCACCGTTACTCTCTCTGCTGTGTTCGCAGAGCACCTTGGATTCTCCTGGATTACAGCACTTCAGTATAGAATCATAAGGGGAGAACGTCATGATATAGTCTCCAAGTTAGGAATGGGCATGATGTATAGGGCACTGGGAGGGGACTGTGTCAGAAGTGGGAGATGCTCTTGGTAGGCAGAGCATCTTGTGGCTTGAGGGGATGCCTTGTGGGCCTGGCCGAGCTTTATGGAAAGAACGTTATTGAAAACTTGCGTTCTGGGAGTAGGCAGTAGGTCCAGGATGCCAGTACTGTGAGAGTTTCTTTTTGGAGACTTATATCTGGTAGGTGGAGAATCATTCCTACCTGAATTGGTGAAGCCAAGGGTGCCAGCAAAACATGTGGGGGAGCAAGTAAGCCATTGCCGCAGCTTCAGTCTCTAGCAAAGTGGAGCTATAAATCCCAGCTATGGGAGGAAGGCAGTTCTGAGGCCCAGCAGAAGCTGTTTGAACCTTCCCTTGCGAGTGTACCGTCACTGCTTGGGAGGGGGACTGGCCTCTATGTCTGCCTTCTCTGTATCTGAGATAAATCCCAAAGCCCTTTGCTGGGGCCTCAGTGGTGGCACATGGAGGGAATCCCTTCAGGTGGTGGTGGTGGGGTGGGCTGTGCTCAGAACGCTGTCCAGTGGTAAGGGTGGCCTCCCCAGGGCAGGGTCTCAGAAATCCAGCTGTTCCACCTCAGAGCCTAAAAGACAGTCAGATGGTAACTGTTGGTTGCCACCCATGAGGCTGCCTCTACCTGAGCTTGACAGGTAGAGTTGCAAGATCCAGCCGGGGCCAGAGCGAGGCCCAGATGTGGCCTGTCCACCAGAAAGGCAAGTGCAAGGGAAGAGCTGCCCAGGCAGAGGACAGAGGGAAACCAGACAGAGAAAGATAGGCGAGAATATTTATAGCAGCCACAGTTAGAGCTATGAGAGTGCCGAAGCCATTGTCAGCAGAGGCTGGGAGGGCCAGCAGGCCTCAGCCAGGCATCCAGCCTGCGATCCCAGTGGGTGCGGGCAGTTAATCTCCGAAGGCCAGAGTCACCATGACTAGAGAGCAGGAACATTGAACTTTTCAATCACATTAATTTCCACAGGAAATTGTTGTCTTCCTTTTGTCCAAAGGTTAGTGATTTATATTTACCATCCTCTTAACTAGCCTTGAAATTTACTGTTGCCAGGTCACCTCTGGCACCCATAAATCTCAGGGTGGCAGCTGAGCATAGCCAAGTGGCTTGGTCCTTGGAAGGGTACACGCCAGCCCTTTCATGAGGGCAGATAACTAGCTGTGAACAGTCCCTGCACAGAAGTCCCCCTGAGGGGATGGGCACTCACTTCACGAGGGAAATGAGGTGAGGTCTGTTCAGCAAGGTTGCAGGGAGGCCTTTTCAAAAGTAGTCATGGAGGAGGCAGCTGGGCTTGTGTCTTTTGGCATATCACTGAAGGAGACATGCTTCCAGCGTGGACTGGGTCTCTGGCATGGGAGGTGATCAAGTACCTTAGGGTGGGGAGAAGGGGCCAGATTCCTGGGTTTACATTACCTGTGACTTCAGGCAACTGACATAAGTTCCCTGTGCCTCTGTTGCCTCATCTGTAATAATAGTCCTAAACCTCAGTAAATATAAAAACAAAAAACTCAGTTGCCATCGAGGCGGATCAGAGTCATGGAAACCCTATGCGTGTCAGAGTAGAACTGTGCTCCACAGGGTTTTCAATGGCTGATTTTTCAGTAGTAGATCACCAGGCCTTTCTTCCTGTGCACCTCTGTGTGGACTCAAATCTCTAACTTTTCAGTTAGCATCTGAGTGCGTTAACTGCTCTACCCAGGTACTTCTCAGTAAGTGTAGGCTATTATTCTCTGGCAGGATAGGTTTGGTGTGAGCCAGAGTCTGTTTGCCCCCCTGTTCTGTTTCTCCTTTTAAAATCTTTTTCTTCCATATGCTCTTGGAATTAGAACAGGGTTGGCAACTTTTGCTGTAAAGGGCCAGTAAATATTTTAGGCTTTGTGAGCCATACCGTCTCTGTTGACACTACCCAACTCTGCCATTTTGATGTGAAAGCAGCCATAGATAATATGTAAATGGTAAACAAGGCTGTGTTCCAATAAAACTTTATTTATGGACACTCAAATTTGAATTTCATACAGTTTTCATGTGTCACGAAATACTATTCTTCTTTTGACTTTTTCTTTTAAAACCATTTAAAATGTAAAACCATTTTTAGCTTGCAGACCATGCAGAAACAGGCGGTAGGCTAGATTTGGCCCATGGGTGGTAGTTTGCTGATCCCTGAGTTAGGTGGAATCATGTGGACAGTGTTCACTTCACCTGGGCTGTATCTTTGAGCCACTAAAGGTGCCCTCACGCGGGTTTTCCCAGTGACCTCCAAGTGCTTCCTGAGAGGCCTGCAGAGAGCCAGTTGGGGCAAAAGACAGAGGAAGGAGCCCTGTGGGAGCTTAGGGCACAGGGACTGGTGGGATGCCTGGGCCTGGCACCCCTTGGTTCCCTGCCTGCAGCCACAGTGGTGCTGACTCTGGATTGGCCAGCCCACCCCACCTCACCCCAACTCCACTGCTGATACTCCATGTCTGTGTTTCAGAGAGCAGCCCAGAGCAAGGGAGGAAGGAGGCAGGGACTCGACAGCCTGTGGTGATTCTCTTGGGCTGGGGTGGCTGCACGGACAAGAATCTTGCAAAGTACAGCGCCATCTACCATAAAAGGGTGAGTACTACAGGCATGTGGGTACCCAGTGAGCTGGGGCCTTGCCACCTGTGGCCACTCACAGGGAACGCTGAGCTTCTGGCTCTTGTCACCTCTGGTGTGCAGCAACGGCTGGCCACCCATGGGACAGGCTGGGAAATGGCACCAAGATCAGCCTGTGGGGAGAATAATGGAGCCATGTGGACTTTGGCAAGATTGTCCACCCTTTGCTGCCAGTTCTTTGGCCTGGCCTGGCCCTTTCAGCCCTCTGACCTGCTTCCCTTCCTTCCTCCTGCACCCCATGGTGGGCAGTCCAGCCTGGATTAGCTCCCCAGTTGTGAAGTATGCTCCCTGTGGCAGCAGGAGCCTGGGCTGGGTGTGCTGGGTGGAGCCTGTACTCCCAGGACTTTCTCCTGTGACCAGGTGAGTTTCTGTCTTAGGGTTGACCATGGCACCTGTTACATCCCCAAAGTAGAAGAATCTCTTGGAAAAGTGAGGTATTCATGGTTCTTCTCAGGCCCCACCAAGACTAGGATGGAAAAGTGGTAATTGGAGAGGGGCCTGAGGAGGGCCTGGTTATCTTTTCAAGTCTTTGGCCTCTGGCCTGGCTCTTCCCTCCTTAGCCTAGACCTCTCCAAAGCAGCTTCCTGCAGGGTCACCAGCAAAAGAAAGCCTTGGACTGAGGAGGAGTGGGAGTCACCTGGGAAGAAGGCCAGCAGATGTCTGGCAGCTCCAGCACCCCCCACCCCCAACCTGCCAGCCTTCCTCATGCACTGACCCAAGTCTGCACCCTACCCAAGGTATATAGTGGACCTGGAATGGGAGTGGGGTTGTCTAACCAGCAAATCCTCTGGTGTCACCTTTTGCAGGTTGCCTACTCCGCAGATAGTTTCAGCTGTTCTGAATTCCATCCATTGAACTAGGCTTGTTTGTCTGGGCTCTTCACTAGCTTAAGATCCTTGAGGGCAGGCAGCAGTTGTTGGGTGTGATTAGAACAGAGGATGAAAGAACGGGCAGGGGTCCTCAGGGGATTAAGCAGAGGTGTGGTGTTAGAAAGCCCCTCCATGCAGAGTGGGGAAAGGATTGGAAGGAGGGAATTGACTTAGGAGGGGTTGCTGTGACCCAGGACTGTGTGGCCAGGACCTTGGGGCTGGTGATGCAAGCAGAGGGAAGTTGATGGACTGAGGAGCTCATTAGGAGGTAGGTTGGTAGTTTAATGAGAGATTGGGTATGGGGCTGAGGGATAGGGAGGAGGTCCAGGATAATGCCAGGCTTTTGGCTGGGCAGTTACTGGTAGAGGGGAGTAAGTTGTTTGCAATAGGGAGCACTAGAAGAGAAGCCCTAAGACTGGGGTGGATGAGATTCCCCAGAAAGAGCATAGAGGGAAAGGAGAAGAGTGGACAATGAAGAGGGTCCCACAGATGAAAGGAGGTATGCAGACATGGACAAGAAACCCAGGAGAGCGTGACAGAATCCACAGAAAGACAGTCTTTGGGAAATGGGCCATTGCGGAGAGAGAGTAGAGATATTATTGGGGCAGAAGACACAAGGGAGAAGAAGGTGATGGAATCAGATTCCTGGAAAAGGCAAAGGGGTCGAGGGTTGCAGGGCTGGTGGAGGGTAGACTTGGCAAGGAAGGGGGTACCCTCTGGTAGGGAGGACAGGATGGCTATGGAGAAATTTTTTTTTCCAAGTCAAAACTCCTAATATTTGATTATTTAGAAGAAAGTGAAAACACCATAGTCTACCGTTTAGAGATTGTCCTCTATTTATACATTAGTAGTGGTTAAGAGTTTGGCTGCTAACCAAAAGGTCAGCAGTTCAGATCCACCAACTGCTCCTTGGAAACCCTATGGGGCAGTTCTACTCTGTCCTATAGGGTCTCTGTGAGTCAGTATCGACTCAACTGCGATGGGTTTAGTTTTTTGGGGTTTATGTATCCTTCCAGCTCTCTTTCTCTGTGTATATGAGTGTATTGTTTCTTTGCCTAAATGAAATCTACTGAATATTTTTTTGTATCCTGCTTTCTTCAGATCATGATCTCTACTTTCTCATGTTAATGAACTTTCATCTCATCTAGTTTACTGTCTATATTCAGATTCCCCAACTGTCCCCAAAACATCCTTTACAGCTGATTTGCCCAAACCAAGATCCAGTCCCGGACCACAGTTGAATCAAATTATTTTGTTCCTTAAGTCTCTTTTAAATCTCGGGCAGCCCCTTTCTTCGTGACACTGACTTATTGAAGAGTCTGGGCTGCAACAGGCTGTTTTAAGGAATATGTGATCCCAAACGCTGCTGGAAGGAAAGTAAGATGGGGGCTGAAAGGCGTTGGTTAGATTTGACCGGTCAGGAGAACGTGGGTGACCTTGGTGAGAACAGTGCTGGAAGGAGTGGATGGAAGTCAGTTTGGAGTGAGTGGAAGGGAACGAAGTGGAAAGTGTGAGTGTTAAAATTGTTTCTGGAAGTTTGTCCAGGAAGGTGAAGAGAGGGACGTGTGTAGTCAGAACACAGTATAAAGGCCGAGCTTTTGGGTGAGATTTGTTTGAGCAGCAATCTGGAGAGAGAAAGAGACTGAAGATACAGGAGAGTGAGGGGAGAACTGGAGGAGCAGGGCCTTGTCCTGGGACCAAATGCAGAGATGGGTGGATGGTTGGCTTGGGAGTGGGGTGGGGAAGAGACTGGGATCTGACGTGCAGCGAGAGCCAGGCCCTTGGCACAGGGACTTCTAGAAGTAGCTGACTGGGGAGGGAGTGGCAGCAGAGATGCCCAGATCTAGGATGGAGAGAAGCCTGGTGTGTGTGCCCATTCGCGTGGAGTGCCAGGTGTTCACAGGGTGAGGTGTGTGCCCTCTGGGTGCTGTGTGCTTAGAGGAGGACTGTGTATGGCCTCATAGATGGCGCATGTACAGGAATTGCTGGGTTTCTATGTGTGCCAGCAAATAGGTCTGCACATGAGTGCTCCTGGTGTGTGTGTGTGTGTGTGTGTGTGTGTGTGTGTGCATGTATGTGTGCAGGCACAGGGGCTGTGTCTACCCTAGTAGGTAGTGCTGCCGGTGAGGTAGGCAGGGCAGGTAGTGCTCACGGCGTCCACACTCGTAGAGAGGGCGTTATGTGTGCTCCTGTGGTAGGAGGTGCGTGTGTACACTTGTGGAAGGTGCAGCGGATCAGTGCGCATCATCCAGGAAGTACTACTGTGTGTCCATGTACCGACAGGCATTGCTGCAGACACATGATCCTGGTAGAAACGTGTAATACCACGTGAGCGGCCATAATCCCAGAAAGTGCTGTGTGTATGTGTGTGCGAGTATGTGAACATGTGCACACTCCTGAAGTTTGTGCAACATGTAGGTGTGTACCTGCCAGTGCTGTATGTACTTGTGGGTGTGTGTTCGCAGCTGTCTGGTTTTTGTGCACTTGAAGGTGGTGAAGTGTACATGGTGGGTGGTGGGTACCGTGTGTGTCTGCGTCCACGGGATGTGAGGTGGGTGGGTTCTGTTTAGTCCCAGGAGTGCTGTGAGTGGTGGTAGTGGTGATATGGCAGTGTGTTGCATTTATGGGAAATACTGTGTATACGTTGGAGCGGGGGTATGGGAAGACATTCCACATCCCTCTGGGAAGTTAGAGCAGAGCACTTTGTGAAATTTCCCAGAGCCGAGGGGCAGGAGGCATCAGGGGCATCAGCAACCCTTTTCTCAGAGTCCCCAGAGGGATGCTTAGGTACTCCAGGGGTATTACTGCTATCTTCACTAATTTCTGCTGCTATGGGTTTTGGGTTTACTGGGATTGGTTCAGAGTTTATTTTGTGTCATGTGCTGTTTTGGGCACTTGAAATTCAGTTTTTTATTTAATGTTCACCAAAACCGTGAGATGAATGTTACCCCAACTTTCAGATGGGAAAATTGAGATTCAGAAAGGTGAAGTAAGTTACTCTTTGTCCTTACTGTTAATAAATGGTGGCATCAGGAATTGAACCACACCTGCTTAATTCCAGGGCCTGCCCAACTCAGACTTCCCTGACAGAGGGGTTCTTTGTCTCTGGAACAGGAAAATGAGAGAGGATTAGGACCCAGGCAGGGCTGCTTTGGCTCCATTTTTAATAGGTCAAAAGGGGGCCTGAATGGAGATTTGGGGCACACTTGACCCAGGCATTGAGGGGTACAGAAGCCTAGAAGGGTTTGGGCCCAAACTTTAAAATTTGAGAAGCAACACTGTTTACTGTATTTGGAATTTCAGGGCACATGGGAGGAGTGATCCCAGGCTTTGGAGCCAGACAGATTTGCCTGTCAGACCCGAGGCCAGAGCATGGACTTAGTGACCAGAGACGAACGTGATACAGGCCTGGCTCAGAAGTGGCTGCTGGTGGTCAGGACCGGGACTTGCAGTCTGTATCTCAGGAGTTGAGTCTCATGGAGGCATCTACTTGTAGGGAAAGTATAGACAGAGTCGCTGCAGCAGGGGGTAGCCAAGCAGCTAGGGCTTCAATGGGCAAGAGTTGGGCAGATGAGATTGCAAGGTGTAGAGAGGCTCCACAGGCCCTCTGGTAGGGGAGACAGGGAACGAACCAGGAGATTCTGGTCAGCCCAGGTGTCTTCATAGCATGCTGTGGGTTCCAGACCTCAAATACTTTCCCAGCTGAGGGGGTTTGGCCAGGATGAAATGATCATTCCAAAAACAGGCCTTGGGTCAAGGTACCTTCCGTTCCTGGAAGGCACCTGTGTCTGTGCGTGGTGAGCAAGCAGCCAGGCTGAAGTGGGGCTGGAATACTGCTGGGCTCACTGGGCCCTGCGGGAGTTGGGGTTGCCGTACCTCTCTGACCTTAGCTTGTAACCCACTCAGTCCCTGTCCCTGAGGACCGACTGGGCCTCTTTCTTCTCCCCAGGGCTGCATTGTCATCCGATACACAGCCCCATGGCACATGGTCTTCTTCTCCGAATCCCTGGGCATCCCTTCACTTCGTGTTTTGGCCCAGAAGCTGCTTGAGTTACTCTTTGATTATGAGATTGAGAAGGAGCCCCTGCTCTTCCATGTCTTCAGCAACGCTGGTGTCATGCTGTACCGCTACATGCTGGAGCTCCTACTCACCCATCAGCGCTTCTGCCACCTGCATGTCGTGGGCACCATCTTTGACAGCGGTCCCGGTGATAGCAACTTGGTGGGGGCTCTGCGGGCCCTGTCAGCCATTCTGGCACACAGGCCTGTCGTGCTGCGCCTGCTGCTCCTGGTGGCCTTTGCCCTGGTGGCAGTCCTGTTCCACATCCTGCTTGCTCCACTCACCGCCCTCTTCCACACCCACTTCTATGACAGGCTACAGGACTCAGCCTCTCGCTGGCCCGAGCTCTACCTCTACTCACGGGCCGACGAGGTGGTCCTGGCCAGGGATGTGGAACGCATGGTGGAGGCACGCCAGGCACACCAGGTCCTGGTGCGCTCTGTGGACTTTGTGTCATCCGCACATGTCAGCCACCTCCGCGACTACCCTACTTACTACACGAGTCTCTGTGTCAACTTCATGCGCAGCTGCGTCCACTGCTGAGGCCTGCGCCTCCCCTTACCTCTGTTCCAGAAATAAATGCCTAACACCTCTGCACAACCTACACCTTGGGGCCCTCTTCTAGTCCAACTCTCTGTGGTCATTTGGGACTTTGTAGTCCCCCAAGTAGGAAATTCCCATGAGCCTCTGTCCTGGGGACTACTCATAGTTTGCCTACCCCAGCATCTTAGGGGGTGGGAATACCTGGGCATGTCTCTGTCGGAGCCTTGTAATTGGTTGTTTCGACAAGTACAAGTCAGGTCAGGCCGCTGATCCCTGTGGCATTTAGACTATAAAGGGCTATCAAAGGGGAGAGGGTTGAGGATGAGCCTGAGTTGATTTTTGATTCCTTGAGTGGAAGGTGAGCTTTGTGGGAGGTGCCAGAGGGTAGTCAGTTTGGAAGCAGGGGCTGTGATCTGTGCTCCAAGGGCCCAGAAAGGCAAAGCTGTATAGTTTAAAGCCCCATCCTCACGGGTCCTACTTGGCATTTCACTGAGGCTTCTTTGACCTCATTGCCAGGGAGTCTGAGGTAGAAAAGCCTGGTGACAAGCTGAGGATACACCATGAGGGGCCTGACCTGGTCCATCAACCTTTGCTAGGAAGTCACTGGATCCAGAAAGTTGCAAGCTGTGTGTATACTGGGCAGATGGAGTGGGGAGCAGGAAGGCAGCGTGCTGTAAAGGGAGCTGGGGCAAGCTAGCTCGAGACTTGGAGACCAGCACAGGGTAAGCGGCCACTGGGCTGAAACAACAAACTCCTTCATCTCCTTGAAGGATACCTTCAAGGCAGGAGGGGTAGCATCAGCCTTAGATCTGTCATCTGTCATTCTACAAGTTACTGCTGGACACTGCTGGAACATAGTAGGTACCCAATAAATATTTGTTGATTGAATGAGCTTACTGTGGTGATCCAGGGGCTTGGTGACAGGGCTGGGCTTTGAAAGTTTGGCAGGCAGTGAAGGACATGGCTGGACAAGTTCTGGGTTAGGGGTGGGAGCTGACCCCTGATATGCTCATGGATGATGGACTGTCAGTCCCCAGAGCCAAGCTCTATCTGCATCGGCTGTCTGGAGTCTCCACTACTGCTACAGCAATTCCTATGCTGGGCAGCTGCATTCCTAGCCACGGCCAACAGGTGGCAGTGCTGCCTGTGCCGCAAGTGCTCAAGGATCCCACAGCAGGGTGGGCCTCAGTGGAATGCCCTCACTTTGGGTTAACGTCCCCTATTAGAAAGCATATGGCCCGCAGGGTGAAGGTAGCAGCCATCAAGGGCCTACTGAACCCATGGTAGGGAAGGGGAGAGTAGAGACATAAAAGGAGCCAGCCTCATGGGAAGCATGCATTCAAGATCCTCCTCTTCATCTCTCTACTGCCCTCATCTACGCACTTTTCTAAGCCTGCATCTTCCCCAAGCCCTCAGCCATCCTGCACACCTCCACAGAGGCCACACGCATTCCCTAGCATCTCAGGCCCTAGGATCCTTGTGTTCAGGATCCTTGATGCCATCAAGCTGGGCATGGGACCGAAGGGCCTTCTGTGGGCTCCAAATAGGGTGATTGTTTCCTGTACATCTGGGTACAACGGGAGGCAGGAGCTGCCAACTACACCCAATTCTGTAGTCCTTACTGGTGGGCATCCCAGAAGAGATGAATCTACCGCTGGGGATTTGGGATGACGGAGGTTGGGCCTATAAGAATGTGCACAGGAGTCTGTAGTCATGAGATACTCCAGGGCCTCGAATTATAGCCCAATCTTTTTTCTCAAACAGCTTTGAGAAAGCTGAAGAGGAATCATCTGCAGCTCTGAGCACCTGCCCGGGAGGCGTCAGGATGCTGACCTACCTCACTGGCAGTAGGAGCACGGAAGGTTCTGAGTGGTGATGGGTGACACTGCTACCTGGTGCTAGCTACCGAGCTTCAGTTCCCTGACTTCAGGGTCCATCTCTAATAGGAACTGCTGCCATTTCCATTTGAAGATCCAGGCAGTAGCTACATGTTGGCCACTAGGATGGAGAAAAAACACTATGGGGAGCTGGGATGGTGATCCTATTTTAGTCTCTGGCACATTTCAGGGGACTAGAAAGGGAGAGGCCTGGGGCTTGTGTTTTCTCCCAAGCTTGTAGCTGGCTCCTGACCTAGGTTGGGGGATTGAGCCTGCAACCCCTCTGTACCCCCAAGCTCTGACCTCTTCTGTGATTAATGAGCTGACGATTCTGCATCAATATGGAATTAACCTGGAGCCCCAACCCATCAATAGTCAGGACCCTGGACCTCCCACCTCCACCCCACCCTGAATGTTCCAGGGCCCCTGATCAGACAGTCCTGCCAGGCTTTACACATCACAGCAAGTGTCTCCTCACCTTGCTGCCAGGATTAAGCCCTTTACTGCCCTGTCCACCCCCATCACCTGCCCCTCCCTACACACACACACAGGCATCAGCTGTTTATACTGGTTTAATCCATGTCAAACGTAGTTTACAAAGGGAAAGGACAAGTACCTTTGTATAGAATATACAGACACAGCATCACACCATGGGGCACGTGGGGGGGAGAGACACTCTTCCCTGGGAACAGCAGCTTTAAGTCCAGGAATAGTTCTTGGCAGAAGGCTGGCAGCCAGGAGCACCCTCATCCAGCCCCAATATCAGCCCCTGCATCAGCTCAGTTCCCATTTCCTGCACCACTCCAACGCCTTATAAAGAGCGCCATGAGCTAAGACTAAGGAGAGGATCATGTCCCTCGGGGCATGTGTCCCATGTCTGGGAGAAAAAATATACACCACTGAACACTGAGCACATGGGAGAGGAAAGGGACACCGCTGGGGGGGGGAGGGGAGCAGGCACCCCAAGAGGTGGATGGGCCGAGCCCCCAGCCAACCCTAAAGGAGGCACTGCTTCAGGTGTTCTTAAAAAAAGAAAAAAATCATACAACCCAAGGGGTAAGGGAGGGCGGAGGGGGAGGAATTGTCCCATTTATACACAACATTGTAAACATACACGGTCTATATTACATGTGCTTCAGTCTGGTGTTTGCATGTCTGTCCGTCTGTCAGTCTAGGGGCTGGATCTCAGGAAACTTGCCCCTTTACTCTCCCCACCCTCCGTCCCACCCTGGGAAGAGCCTGGAACAGGTATGGTCCTCAATTCTGGTGGGGGCCAGCAGGCAGGGCCTGGGCCTCAGGTTCACCTCTGGCTCCAGAGTCGTTGTGTGTGTGTGTGTGTGTGTGTGTGTGTGTGTATGTATGTGTGTGTGTGTGAGAGTGCATGTATATACATGGGGAACCTGTGTGCAAGTATGTACAAGGGGAGAGGGTCACTGTCACAGAGGCTGGGGGCAAGTGGGGCTGCCCGAGGCAAGGCCTGCTGGGGTTAGCAAGCTCACAAGTAGATCCTCCGTAGGTCTCCAGGCGCTGTGATCGTGTTGCACTGAGGGCAGAGCTTCTTGGCACCCTGTAGGGAGAGCAGGGAAGGCCTGGGTTACACACAGCATGCCACAGGTTTGCATATGTGAGCACCTGGGCCTGTAGCCATGTCTCCAGCATCAGTGTGGTGTGCTGGGCCCTGGGTCCTCTCAGCCCAGGCTGAGGATGCATGGGGGGCCTCTCGAGCAGGCGGGCAGGCAATGCTCGCTCCTGTGTTGGGGAGGGGGTCACCAAGATCAAACCGCCTGGCCAGCCCCGCAGCAGGAGCCCCGGTAATGAGAACAAGGCTGCGTCCAGCTGTGGCTGCCGCGGCCCTAACGAGATTACACGCGGCCTTTGATCAGGACACAGAGCCCACGTCCGGGCCTTTTATTGCTGTCTCCGGGCGACATTTTAATGGCTGCTCCCGAGCGAAGAACAGGGGCAGGAGCAGAAGGAGCTTAGGAATGGGAGGGGCTGAGGCCCAGGTCCTGCTTACCCACAGCCAGCCTCCTCCTGACCTGGGGTCTCACCAATATGTGTGATACAGTGAGCCCTCTGGGGGTGGGGGCCAGGAGAAGGAGAAAGTGAATCCATGGAGGGGGAGAATTTAATAAACCTGGAGCAGGGGAGGAACACTGTAAACCTGAAGGGGGTAAATATCCTGGCTTCTGGCTGTTTTATGCTCCTCCTTCCCACCCTCCTGAGCAGGCTCAAGCATGAGCATCTGGGCAGACCCCAAAACAGCCACCCCTCCCCAGCCCCATGCCACCTCACCAGGGTCCGCAGCCAGCACTCCTCGCAGTGCACATGCCAACACTGGATGGACGTTAGGGGCATCGAGTACGAGTCCTAGGGAGGATGTGGGCAGAGAAGGGGTCACTCTGAGGTTGGCCCACCATCAAAAAAGCCCAGATCACAGCACAGACACCCTCTCCAACCCAAGGGGGCAGTGAAGCACGGAAGGCTCCCTATTCTTGTCTGACCAAGGGCACCCTAGGTCCCCTCCACTCACCATGCAGATGAGGCATTTGTAGCGGTCCCCACGAGATAGCTGCCGTTCAAGCTCCCGGACCCGAGCCTTCAGGGCTTCAAATGTCGTCACAGCTGAATCTTCGGTGATTCTGTAAAGAGGACAGCACAGTTGGGCAGCAGGCTGGAATCCCCAATCTGAGCTTCCAGCCCATACCTCCCTTGGATTCCAGAACCACATATATAAATGTCTCCTAGACATCCTTCCTGCCCTCCAACCCCTGAATATCCCCTTATCTGCAAACATCCCATCCCAGAACTGAACACCTTACTCTTCCTGTTCCTCCTACAATTTCTAGTGAATTTCTAAACCAGATACCCGGTAATCATTCTTTCTCTGGCACTTCGAACATCCCAAATGTTCCATCTATCTCCTAAATATCTCCTTCCACCCCTACTACCGCTAGTCCAAAAACAAGAAACCAAATCTGTTGCCGTCGAGTTGATTCTGACTCCTCAGAGTTTCCAAGGAGTACCTGGTGGATTTGAACTGCTGACCTATTTGGTTAGCAGCCATAGCTCTTAACCACTACAGCAGCAGAGTTTCCACCACTAGTCTAAGCCCTCATGAGTTCTTCTATGATGACTCCACTAACCTTTCAAATGTCCTCTTTGCCTGCAGACCTATCATCTCCATTCCATTCTCCTAGCAGAGGAATTTGCATTCTAAAATGCAAACTGATCACTTCTACTTCCAACATTTCAAAGGCTCCCCCAGAGTAAAGCTCTACCAAACTCTGTAATAAGGCTTACAAGGCCCTCCTCGGTCCAGCCCCAGCCAGCAGCATCCCTCATATTTTATGCTTCACATACTTTATGCTCCATCTACACTGAACTACTACGAGTCTCCACACAAGACCATTCTACACCCCCTTGGCCTCTATACTTTGTGCTTCTTCTACTTGGACTGCTCTACCTCCTAACTAGCTCTGCCTCATCATTCAGGCATAGATTAGTTACCACCTCCTCCCAGAAGCCTTTTCCAACCCTGCCAGCCAGCACCACCACTGGTGGCTAACCTCTTCTGTGCTCTAACAGCGCCCTCTGCTAACACCACCACAGCAGCGACAGTACTACATTGTAACCACAAATGTCTTTGTCTCCCTGCTAGACTGAGTTCCCTGAGAATAGGCCACTCACTGAACCAATATTTACTATGGACATTACCCCATGCTAGGCTTGGAGTATGAGGACACATTTGCTGAATAAAGAGCCAATCCCACCAGCAGGGAAAGGGTGAGAGATGTGGGGACTGGATGAGTCCCACATAACCTAGGTCCCCGGGCCACAGGGTTGGCCTACCTCAAGGGCTCCTTGTGATTTCCTCCCGGGCACATCAATGCCCTGTCATCCTTAGCTGTTGTCCAAGCCCTGCACAAGCAAGGTCTCTACAACTTCCCAAGGACTCTTTGGGCTGCAATGCTGAAAATGAACTAGCTAGGACTATCTGAAGGAGTGACACTCCCCTCCTAAAACAAGAAAACAGGACACAGGAGGTACCAGTGCTTGGAAAACTCAAAAGAGAAAAACACTTTCTGGAGCAGAAAAGATGGCACTAGAGATGGGCCTTAGGGAATAATAGTGATGATAATACAAATAAAATAGCTAAAATTTATCGAGCACATACTAAATGCCAAGGATTGTACTGAGAGACTGATAATTAACTTATTTACTCTTCACAAAAGCTCCACGAGAAGATTCTAACATATATGAAGAAACTAACACAGAAAAATAAAGCAGCTTGCCCAAGGTTCACAGAGAGTAGGAAGAGAGGATTCAAACCCTGGCACACGGGTCAATCGTTAATTGTGTGATTAACTATGATACTGGATGTACCCAGAAGGAGACACATCTCCAGGTAGAGAAAACAGTAGGAGACTGACAGGAAGAGTCCCATCTGGCTGGAAGGCTCACTTATAGCTAAGCACGAGGTGCTAAAACGAGAAAGGAGGTAGTGTCTGGGAGGACCTCAGATGCCACATTTGGGAACTGAAGTTTATCTTACAGGCAATGGGACATCACTGAGGATGCTGGAAGAGAGGGGTGTGGTAGGATAAGAGTTGGGGTTTAAAAAACGTATTCAATAGGGAAGCAAAGACTGGACTGAGTTAGGGGTGGCGGCCACTCCCCCCCCCTTGTCACAGTGAGGTGTGGCTAAGGCATGGATGATAGTCTCCTGGGGTGGTCTGTTCTGCCAGCTTGACAAAGAAAATTGGCTTAGAAAGTGGGAAGGCTTATAGGTTGTCATTGCTAGATGCACGTGGTAATGGGGGGAGGGAGATGGGGGAAGGCAGATGGGGTGAAATTCCATGGACACCAACAAACTTTGATCTCTGACCTTTCTCTCTTGGGGTGTTAGCAACACAGAACATGGCTCCTAATGGCTGTGTCCTGGTATCAGGGATGCTCTAGAATCCATCACCCCAGGGGTCCATGATTCTCTCTGCCCTGCTTCTCTCCAGGGAAGCTGAGAAAGGCCCTAAGGCCAGCTCCTTCCATTCAACCTTTCAGCTCCCTGGAACCTTCACCCTTACCCTCTTCACAATTATCTGCACAGCTGGTTCTCTCCCTGGCATTCTGCCCAAAGCTATACGTGCCATCCCCATCTGAATCACTGGTGACAGAAGACAAGATTGGGGAGTTATGCTCCCACCCTCTCCAAGGACCAGGCTGGGACTCTGCTGGGTTTAGGTGGTTATTTCAAAGATGGGGAAAATAAGGCCTGGAGCTGGCAGCCTATGCCAGAGTGGAGAACTAACTGCCAAACCCCAAACCAAAGAATGAGTTACAGCAGCAAGTCCAAAAGCGGGGCCACGAGAGACCGAAGGCACTTCTCACTCCATCTCCAAGAGTCCTAAGGCCACCAAACCCACTGCCGTTGAGTAGATTCTAACTCACAGTGACCTTGCAGGACAGAGTGGAAGTGCCCCATAGGGATTCCAAGCTGTGAATCTATGGAAGCACACTGCCGCATCTTTCTCCTGTGGAGTAGCTGGTGGGTTCAAACCGCCAACCTTTCAGTTAGCAGCCAAGCACTTAACCACTGCGCCACCAGGGCTCCTTCTAAGGCCACACTGAGGCCAGTATCCAAACCCCGAGTCCACTCTATCCTGGATTTGCTCAGCACACACCTGGCCTCTAATCTTTGTTCTGGTGAAATGCCCAGGTTGGTCAAGAGCTATTCCTGGGCCCCTCTAGGACACAGGTGGAGGGATTCCTGGAGGAAGCCTGGCATCTTGCCTTTCCCCTCCCCTGGTTGTGAAACAGATCTCCCTCTGTGTATGAGGGAGAAGCCATGGAGAGAGAAGGGCCCCCAACTTTGGCAGATCCAGACCCAATGGAGATCTTTGCATGTGACTGAGCCAGTCCCCACCTTGTCTTAGAGCCCCGCCCACTAGTGCCTGTGCTCACAGGTGGGACAGAATCCTGACTTCCCCCAGCCTTGGTGGGTAGTAGCTTCATGGATGGCCACTGGCTCTGGCCCCCACCTCCCCCTCGGGCGCCATCCCTGATTAATGATCTTGTCTTCCTGATTTATGAGCAGCCCCTCTAGACGAGGGTGGGCGCCCCTTACGGCCCCGCCTGCCCCGCTCAGCTGGAGTAGGAGAGAATTATTAAATAAACATCCATACGTCATTCCTTCCCCCCCTCAAGCTGGTTGCACCAAACCCGTGCGGCCCGCTCCGGCGCTGACACGGAGCAGCTGCGGTGATTCATGGGCAGCCGGGCCCCGCGCCGCGGCCCATACATCATGCCAGCAGCACTCACGGCCCCGGCCGGGATAAACTGATCAACCACAACGGGCTGGAATGAATTTATGACAACACAAAATGGAGGGAAACAAATGGGAGGTGACCCTGGGCCACCGACCCAGCCCTGCACTGGCCTGCAATCCACTCTGCTGGCAGGAGGCAAGATGGAACACTGGCCCTGGAATGAAGAGGCTGCCTTTTAACCCCAGGCAACCTAGCTTCCACTGGAGGGGGTGAGTGTGCAAGGAGTTAAGCAACGGCCAACGGCAGTAGCTCTAGGCAGCCTAGATTGGGCGATACTACCTCCTGGAGCCAGAACTGGCCTTGCTTGGGCTTCTGGAAAGGGAGTGAGGTACCCACCTGATTTCAAGTCCTTGTGGCTCCTGGGGATCTAGGCCAGAGGCTGCCTAGCCCTAGGTGAAGTGCTAACGGATCCCTTTCCCCTGCCAGAGAACCCAGGCCAAAAATTCCTCCCAGAAGTGATGAGATCCAATGCTCCTGCCTAAAACCCACTGCGAGTGCCACCCGGGACAAGAAAAATGAAACCAATTTAGCTCCCGATTAAGAAACAGAAACTGGAGATGAATCAAGTGTGCCGGCTGGGCTGGGCGGCCATACATCACATTCTCCGGGCGGCGGCCGCCACAGCGGGCGGATGGGCAGGCAGGCAGGCGGGCGGGCAGGCAGGCAGGCCGGCAGACCTACTCTTCCCTCCGCCAAGGCTCCTGGGGCCATGGACCAGCGATCAATTCGCAGAATCATGCTTAGCACCAGCTGGGCCCCATCGCCGGCTGTGTGTCCAGGACCACAGGGCTAAACTGCACTCTGGAGGGGCCAGGAGCCCTTGGCAGCAGGCCTTCCTGCTAGCAAAGGGCCCCTTCTCCTTCCCCCTAAACTGCTGCCCCACGGGCCCCTCCCCGGCTACCCACACTCACTTCTCGATGTCGCTGTTCTTGCAGGTCTTCTGCATGGCCTCCTGCTTGCTGCTCTCACCATTGCTGGTGGATGGCATCTCTGCTGGAATAAAGGGACAACACATGCTGGCCAGACTGGGCAGCACAGGTGAGGGGCTGGGCTTCAGTCGGAAACCACCACCCATGGATGTCCTCTCTCCCCCATTACTCCTAACTGAGGGCAGGACTTACCGTCACTGGCCCATTTAGAGAACTCAGGTGTGATGCGTGTGCTGGGAGGGCCACCACTAGAGGAAAGGAAGGAGAAAGAACAAAGTGAGCCCTGAAAGCAGGTGGGACAGCCCTGAGAGTAGGCACTGAGTAAACCCTGGTCTCAGGGGTTCCCATCCCTCTATCCCACCCACTCAAGCCTATGCCCACACTTGCTTTAGGACTGCGCCCCGGAGTGCCTCTCTCTCCTTGGCTTCACCAGGCTCCTCGCCTGTGCAGGGGATGACGTCAGCCTCCGTGTATCTGGCATGGTGGTCAAGGACAATGGATCCTAGTTTGCAGTAGGCCATGACGGCTGAATCCTGAGAAGGGCTTGGGCTCCCCATGTCAAAGCTATGAGACTCTGGCCCTGGGGTGAGTGGCAAGTACCAGAGGTGCTAGCTACTTTTCTTACTCCCTTTGGCCTGCGCCTCCAGCCCCACCTTGCCCCATAGAGCCCCAAGGATACTGTGGCTTCCCATACTCCAGAGTGTCATCCCCATCCACATCCAAGTCAGCATCACTGTCCGGGTTCTCTTTGCCGCTGCACATGATGAAGCCAGAGCCTGTGGGAAGGAGGATGTAAGGAGGGCTAGGGACCAACACAAGTAGGCCAAGGGTGTCTCTTCTGCTGCCCTTGAAGTAGGGGTCAGGTTTTGGGTCAGATAAGGCCCAGATAGAAATTTGGGCCTGGGATGTGTAGAGCCAGATACTAGACCCGGACATTTCAGTCCCTCTCACGTTGCACACCTCATTCTCATCCTCTGCCACTGCCTGCTGCTCCAAGTGCTCATAAACCAGCCCCTTCATACACTGTCATGTCCTCCGGAGACACCCAGGCCCAGGCCTGCTGTCCACCTGCCTTCCAGGTCTAGGAAGAGGACAGAGAAATTCAGGTCTAAAAGGTCACCCCATTCAGTACCTAGGCCTCCTCTATTTCCCACAGTCCAGGGTGAGAAGTCCACTAGAGGGGAGAACAGGCTGGCTAAGGCCAGTCAGAGCCATAGAGCGAGACCACCACCTCCCCCCTACCAGCCAATGTCCTGATTTTGGCCGCCAGGTCCTTGCCAGCAAAAACACCAGGCAGCTGTTCAAATATTTGGTGTCTGAAACGCCTGACATTAATTATTCATCTCCACCTCACTCAGCCCAGATTCCTGGACAAGTGCAGTTATAAAGGGATTAGGAAGGGACAGATGAGGGAGGCTAGGCATGCACACCTGCTTCTCAAAGAAGTCCATGAAGGCAGCCAGGTTTGGCTGAGGCAGGGCCAAGGGCCGTGCAGACGGGTGACCTTACCAAAATGCATTTGGCACAGGCACGGGCAGACTCTTAGCTAACAGAGAAGACTGAGTTATTAAAGGTACACCAGGCCCACTCACCTGCCATGTGGCCTCTCTGACTCCCAGGGTCACCCTTACTGATACCCAGAGTCAGGGGCCACAGAACTTTTTGCCTCCTTCCCTCCGTCCCTCCCAGTGGGTCTTGGACCACCTCTCACAGACAGCACAGCAGCCTTGCCAGGGATAAAAAGAGATGAAGCTGATAGAATCTGTGGTGAGTGGGATCAGCAAGGAAATCCTCAGAGAGGTGAGGAAGCACCTCAGGGTTCTTTCTGCCTGATGATCTTAGAAATTTCTTCTCGTCCATTCTTCCCACTCTCAGGTCCTTGTAATGGATCTTTAAGTCTCTTGTCTGTTCCCTCATCCTGCTTACCACCTAGTTCTAGCCCTTGTTTTCCCTGTCCAAAAACCACATGTGGCTCCCCTGCATGGATAATCGTACCCAGGCTCCTCACCCTGATCTGTTCAGACCTGGATGCCACCTACTTCTCCACCCTGGCTCTTTTCCTCGCTTCACCATGTAACTGAGCATGTAGACTACTCACTGCACCTCAGACATACCCTGCATGCCCTGCTCTTAGACCTCTGTCCAGCTCTTCACTCCATCTGAAACACTCTCCCTCCATCTTTAAAGCCCATTTCCAAGGCTCTTTATTGAAGCGCTTTCTTCCTGATCCTTCTTCCCCCTTCTACCTTTCTGGTCTTCAGTCTCAGAAAGGTTCCACCCAACCCAGGGGTAGGAAGCACCAGGGAAAGAAAGAAGCTAGGTACTGCCTGGCTCCACCTCCTCCTGACAGTCGTCATTTTCCCACTAAGCAGAGGCACCAACAAACTTAAGGCAGCAGGCAGGTCAGCAGCAGGGCCATTAAGCTGAGAAAACACCAAGTTACAGCTCTCTCTCCTGCTCACGGCCAGGTGTCCTGACAAGCAATTCCCGCCTTGTGGGTGAGTGGCACCTCTATAAACCCTCTGACAGTTTGGGAGACAAACTCCACCATCAATCAGAATGTAGCTATCACGTTCACTTACAGCTTGTGCCCCCGAGCCCTGCCAACACCCCTTAAGTACATGCAGCTCGGCAGCCAGCCTCACATCCTCTGCTCAGCCTGGCCCTGCCCAGCCCTGCTTTGTGGGTGGGAAAAAGGAACGCAGAGAACCCTGACACCACTCCTGGGCCCAGCATGGCTTGCATGTCAAAGCAGAGAGAACACGGCACCCAAAAGCTGCCAGGAAACACCTGGCTTCTCTGGTCTGAAGTCCTGCCCACTGCTGTCTTATTGCCTGCTACCCCTCGACTAGGACTCTTGCTCCCGTGGAATATAGCCATCATGGCTTCCCAAATCCTACTTGTGTTCTCATACTCTCATATCCTTCACACCTCTTGTTCTCTTTGCCTAGAACCTTCACCCTCCTGGTCTGCAAAATGAATGTGATACCTGCTCATTTTTCAAGTCTGACTCAGCTCAAACAAGCCTTCTACCATTAACTCAGAAAGCCTACACCCAGTAATTGCTCTATAAGTACTAACTACTTGCTGAATGAATGAAACCTCATCTCAACAACGTTCTTCCAAACTTTATTCAGTTCATCCCCTGGTTTGGTGTTGTGAACAGAGTTTCGGTAGCTGGTCCCTGTTGTTAAGGTACGCTAGATGGTGGATAAGAATTCCCTGTGTATTTATACACAGGTGTCCCTTCCTTAAGGGAGTCCTGGTGGTGCAGTGGTTAAAATGCTTCGCTACTAACCAAAAGGTCAGTGGTTCGAACCTACCAGTCTGCTCTGCAGGAGAAGGATGTGACAGTCTGCTTCCGTAAGATTTACAGCCTTGGAAACCCTATGAGGCTGTTCTATTCTGTCCTATAGAGTCGCTGAGTTGGACTTGACAGCAGCGGGTTCTGGGTTTGGTCCCTGCCTCGGCATTCGCCCAGACTCCTGTGTCGTTTCAGGATTGCATTTATTACCATTTATTGTCATTGGCCCTCACCAGACTGAAAGCTTCAAAGTTAGGTCCCAAGCCTGATTCACAGCTGCAATTCCAGAATCAGCTGGCACCGAGCTGGTCAGGTCCACAGCAGGTGCCACACAACAGCCCTCTAGTAGTACTGGCTGAATGCTGGCAACACTCTTCTACAAGGACCTGGGGAGTCCTGTACCAAAAGGAAAGCTGGGGCCTGGTTAGCTGGTGGCCTGGAGAAACCTCTCAGGACATAACCTTCCCTATCAGACCCCAGCTGGGCAGGCTGGAGTGACATACCTTGTTTACCCAGGAAAGGGCCTCTCCGCTTCTGGTCTGAGCAGTGGACTCTGACCCTGACCCCTTGCCTCAGCTGAGACAGATGTTGGGACCCTCTCCCTACCCCTACAGGTGTTCAGAACAAGCTGCTGCTGCCAGTTTCACTCTTGTGCTGCCCTAGCCTGTTCCAACCTCCTTCCCAGCACATTAAACTTTATTTTCTTAATGAAATGTCACTTGCTGACTTCTGGCAGAATCATAATAAAAAGAAACGGCCATAAAGCCGTTTTATGCAGACAGCGCCCTTGCCAGCTTGCCCCCCTCCCACTAGGAGAGGAAGGCTCCACAGTCGTTTTATGTTCTCAGCTGCTGGAATATCCCAAGCCAGTAGTCAGAGGCAAGATGGCACAGACAGCTCCCTTCCAAGGCTCTGGCTCCTGCTCCATGTGGCTTCGGGGATAACAGGCAAGTTGGCACTCCCGCTGCTATCCCGGGAGGGGGCTCAGCACCCAGGGCCTCCGCAACACATTTTAGTCACTGGGGAAGCCCCCTAGCTAGGGCTCTGTCCCACCTTAAAACAGCATCGAGGGTGCTGTCCACAGGCAAACTAAACCTGATGGCCAATGATGCCCGAACTGCCCTGTTCTGGGGAGAGCAAAGCAAAAAACCCCTTCTCTTCAAATGAGTACTGAACCACAGAGAGGGAGAGAGTTAAGTACAGAAATGACCAGCAAGTCTAAATTTTATAAAAACGATCCCTCATCCATAAACTCATTTCTTCCTGGGCCACTGAGAAAAGGGGGGCGGGGGGATCAGTGTTAATTTAATCAATTGATCAGATGATCGATTGAGAAACTAGAGATGCCCGTTTACCGGGGGCAGTAATGTTCTGGAACCTGATACCACAAAAAAGGAACCATCGATGTCCTCACCTGCTGCTCCCAACAAAACTAGAGCCCAGGGAGAGAGGAAAGTCTTGGGCCCTTCGGAGGCCTGTGCTCTCCAACAGCAAGGGCAGGGGCAGCAGCTCCCGGAGAGTTTTACACTGGAATTAGTTACAGATGCAGTTACGGTGTCTTGTGTAAACGCCATCGATTGGGGAGCTGACAGTCTGGGGAGCTGCGATGCGGGACAATCAATCGGCCTGCAGTGTCACCTGCCACCTCGCTGAACAGTTGACAATGCAATTATCCAGTGTGGAGGCAGGGAGTTGGCGTGTGTCAAACGCACTTAGCCACTTTCCGGGCCTCCTCGATAACGCGTTTCACTGCCTCACATCAGGAGAGACGCGTAGAGATAGACGCTGTTTAAAACCATTGATACTTGCTCCTTCTGCCTGCACTCCCTCTGTCCCAGCTTAACAATTGTGTTCCAAAAGGCGATTAAATCCCCGTCAGTCGCCACAGGGGACAGAAGGTGCCCTGCTCCTTGCCACCTCTCCTCACCCCTCCCAACAGGCAACAGTTGTTACTACACGGTGGCGGGGAGGCAGGAGCCATAAGCCTCTCCATTCTAAGACTGCCTCAAGCAGGCTGCTGTTCCAACATTTGCCGCTGACTGGACCAGGCAGCAGAGCTGTGCTGGGGGACATTTTAGCATCTAGAGCTCCCATCTTTTGGGAGCCAACACACCAAAGAAGGCAGGGCAAGGGCAATGTCCCTATGTCCTTGGATGCACAATACCCTCCATCTCGTTGCCCCGCAATCTGGCACTGAAGTTTTACCACGAAACAGTTAACAGATCTGTGTCACAGCTGCCCTGCCTGTCTTTTCCAGGCTACTTGGAACCATTCTAAATCTAAGACAGGAACCTGAGAAAGATGTAGTCCCTGGGCCAGATCTGGGCAGGGCACAGGCCCTACACAGCTGGTTCTCTGTAGTACCCCTCCCTCTCCCTCACCTCTACCTGTTTGATTCAAAGGGGCTTAATACTGGATTCTAGTAATGCATTCACCCCCAGGGCCCAGAGATACAGCTACAGACACTTTCTGTTTCCTGTGTAGCCTCCTGGGAAATTTCTCCACCTCATCACTCTTGTGCCCACCACATCACTGCCAGCTTATCTGAAACCAACCATTCCCATGTCCTCCCTCCTTTCCAAATATGATGGTGCCATCAGAGCCCTGAGCTTCCCAAATCCAGTTGGTGAGCTCTCACTGGCAGCCCATACAGGGGAGGAACCAAGGCTCCCCACAAGCCTCTTCTCCAGGATCTAGGCCCTGGGTGTAGGAATTGAGAGGAAAGGTATGGCTCACTTGTCACATACCTCATTTGACTACAATAGGAGTAGGCTTGTCTCTGGGGCTGTATTATAATTAGGCTTTCCCTTGTGGCTGCTTCACTAGCTTAGAGGCCCCTTGCTCTGCCAGATTTGGCACGGTGCCCTAGGAGAGCATCTTTTTCTCTTAACTGCTGATCCCTTTCGGGGAATGCCGGTGAAGCACTAGGCTCTGAGTCTTCCCTTTATACAGTCACAACTGTGGATGGGGAGAAACAGCAGTAACATACTAAAAAACTTATGGTTCTGAGAGAAAAATCAACAACCTGGACACATGGCTGAGGATTTCTCCTAGAACTGCAAAGGCCTGAGCAAGTATCTTCTAAGTCCCCCAAATTTCTGCCAACCTGCTTTCTTGAAATCTTTACCTGTTTCTCTTAGTCCCTTAAAATCTATTCCAGCTGGACCTCTCCTGGCAGTCACCTATTGTGTGGTCCTTTATCCTGTCCTAAAACATCATTTTCAAGTACTGCCAGGCCTAAGATATCTGGGCCTCCCCCTCAGTGACCATGGGTTCCCATCTCTAAGGCCCGCCCCCCTCAGCCCAGTGCCTCCACCAAGCCTCCCACAAGAGATTACATTCAAGGTAACTAATGTGATCCAAGAGACTAGCTCCCAGTAGGCCTGGTGGGAAGCTTTGCTGAGGATGACAAAGGGACCCTGGTCTGGGAGGAGGGAGAGGGGATGATCGGATACAGGAACTTATCTGCAATTCTTCAATTCTTTCATATCTAACAAGGACAGCAATCTCTGTTCTGTCAGCACGCACGGCGCAGCTTAAATGGGCCTCGCTGCTCGCCTGCTCATCCTGCCTCTGCCTCCCTCTCACTGAAGTCGGCTGGGCAGCTTCTTCAGCCGGCGTTATCACTCCCTCTAACCGGTCTTGGCAGGCAATCTAATTCCTCCTGAAAAGGTCACCGCCATTTTAACTGCCTTTCAATCACATTAAGCACGCGCTGCCCGCGCTGCCCGGCTTGCGGCCCAGCCCGCCCAGCGGGCGATCAATGCGCTGTACTGACACCAGCCCGCCTGGTGGGGCCACACCCAGCCCCCCAGGAGTTGGGGCCTCTTGGTGCTGGTCAGGGAGGGTAGACCGACAGATGGCCAGCTTCTGCAGGATTCTGGGGCAAAGGCGATCGGGATCAGCCAGGGCCTCCCTTTGATAGCCCCCCCAACTGAGGAGCCTCAGCCTCCTCCGCTCCACTGGGCCCTGTTCTCCGTCTCATGGCCCCCGCTGATCTTGCTGTAAAACAGCCTTTCAAGTCTGCCTGTCTTTTGACTGCACTAAGCTGTTTAAGAGGCAGCAGCAGCTTCTATCAGAAAAGCTGGAGCAATTCTCTGCAGATAAAGGCACCTCCGGCCCCTGTTCCCTCTTCAAGTCTCACTCTCATTCTCGCTCTCCAAATCGCTCAAAGAAAAGCCCCCTTTGAACTCCCCTCAGGAATTCTTGAAAGGAACAACCTCACAGTGTAAACACTCAGGGAAAACTGACACCCGCCCAGGGCCTAAGAGCCCCCTCATACCCGCTCTGCAAGTGCAATCCAGAATAGGAGAAATACTTTGTCAAATCACAGGCCCAACGCAGCTTTATCCCTCTTAAGCCCTGTCTGGTGCCCAGAAGCCATCGGGCCCAGTGCTGGGCCAAGAGTCCTGACTGAGAAGTTGCCACAGCAATGGAAGATGAGAATAGCTGCAGCTGCCAACAGAGCTGACCCAAAGCTGTGTCCTGGAATTGACCCTGCATGGGGTGCCACCCGCCACCTCTGTGTATACACCTTGTGGGATCCTGGGCTTTGCTCTTCATCCTTCCAGGGTCTCACACACTAAAGCTCCAAGATAAGCCTGGAGTGAATGGCAATGAACACTCTCCAGCTCAGCGCTGAGGCCCAGGGAAATGGTCTGGTCTCGCTAGCCTTCCTGTTTACGTCTGGGCTTGTCCCCAACAGCTTGGGTAATTGAGAAAAGCCCAGTGGTATAACAACCTGTGTGAGCTCTTCATCCCTTCATGTAGCCAGCCTGCACTGGATGTCAATGCAGAGACCACTCCTTAGCACGAGCCCAAGCAGCACGGGCCCAAGGAGGCAGAAACCCTCTTCCCAGCTGTGGTGTGTCCCCAGGGACCAGACACAGCAGCACTCCCCAGGGTGTAGCCCAGAGAACTGGAGGCAGACGGGAAGCAGGTTGGCTCACTTAATGACCACAAGCTGCAGTGCCAGGTGTGCTTGTGCACAGAGAGAAAGAAAAGCTGGAGGCCTGGAGGCAGGCCGCTCCCCTCTCCCCTGCCTGAACGGAATTTGACAAGAGGTTACTACTGACCCTGGGTGCCTGCCCAGTTCTGCTGTCTGACTTGGTCAGAGTGAGGGATTTCCACTGGGCCAAGCCATGGCTCTCTGAGGAGCTGGAGGGCACTGGAGGTAGAGCAGGGCCCTGCAGACCCCTCTGCAGCAACTGGGGAGAGCCCAAGGGAAGCAGGGAGCAGCTGGGCCCAGGCCCCTCTTGCTTCAGGGCAGAGGGCGCCCAGGGAGAAGGGATGGGATCACAGCTAAAATTAGATTCACCAGTAAAGCTCATGGGAGGTCAAATTTTGCCATAACTCACTCTCTCCTCTGTAACTGATTTCCCTGACATGGGGCTGAGGAGGAAGAGGAAAATCCAATGTGTTTGCTGGAAGCCCTCAGGGCCCCCAGTGCTGGAGGTGTACAGCAGGTTGCTGGATTCTCATTTATCAGCCTTAAGAGGGATGGAGTGATAAATGCGTAACCGTCCCTTTAATATTTTATGCAGGTGCCAACGCGGCTTGGCTGTCACCTTCAATGCATCACCCGAGGCTGAAAGCCCCCCTCGTCACTCCTAGCTTGCAGCCTCACAATTCCATTTCTCCACCCAAATACATCCATTTTAATATGCACATCACAGGCAGGCAGCTCGGTCACAAAGGAGCCCCGCCAGCAGCAGTACCCACATGGTGGAATGGATGACCAGCCACCAGCCTTGGCCTCTTGGCCCCCAACAGATGGATAACCAGCAGAGGCCTGGCCACCAGAGTGCCACTGCCTGTGTCAGCTGCTTGTACCTCGGAAGCCACCTTCCAGGAGAGTGGTGGCCCTTATCCGCTTCTGCCCGCACCACTCATACTCCTCAAAGCGGTTGCTGTTCTCATGCTCGATGTCCACAGCATCCTCCTCCGCCAGGCAGGAGCCTTCCCTCTGTGAAGAGCAGAGCAGGATCACGCAGGGCCCAGGCTGGCCCTACCTGCCCGCCCCCAGGGCCTGCAAGGGAGACACTGCCCTGGCCTCAGAGTTACACTGTGCAAGATGGGCCCCTGGCTCTAGGACTCTTTTGAAGGAAACCAATCTAGAGGCCAAAGACCTGGCCCTCTTCCCAATAATTTTCCACTGGACCCACGGGAAATGGGAGAGTGAAAGCAAAAGAAGAGGGCAAAGGACAGAGGAAAAAGCTGCTGAGACCACACAGAGACCCCAACAGCACATAGATCTGTGAGCAGTCTGCAGTTAGCGTTAGGGGAAGGGAAGGGAGGAATGGGAGGGTGGTGGCCCCTCTACCTTAGAAAGGCAATGCTCCACATGCCTACTCATCTCCTGCTCCGATCCTGCCAGGGGGCGGTTGCACAGGGGACATACCTGCCCTTCATCTTGCTTCCTCCGTTTCATTTTCCCAATCCGAGCTGCATGGAGAAACCGAAAACAAAGCACAGGACAGGCAGTCGGTCACTCTAGCTCCCGGGTCCCAGTGGGGCTGACACAGCCTGACCTCCTGTCAGCCATCAGCCCCTTTGTTCAGTGCCTGAGATGGCCCTCATTTTTAGCACTTTCTCCTGTCTTGGGGACTGGGTCTTGCCAAGAGTACCTGGGGAAGAGACTGGTGCTAGGCCAGGGAAGTGTCCAAGTGTCTGCTCTTTGGTCAAGCTGGCTCAGACTTAACCTGCATTGCCCTATCTGCATTGTTCAGTGAGTCCAATGGACAAAGATACTCCATGTCACTAGGTATCTCCCTAGAAGTCCAAGACCACAAGCTCTTTTGGTGTCAGGAAGTGCAGCTCCGGAGGATAGCTCTGGGCTAGAGCCCAAGGTCTAAGGCTCTGATATGGCCTGTTGCTCACTCATCAGAGATGCTCAAATCTCTGCTGTTCCTGGGCCAAAAGCCCTGAGGTACAGCCTTTAGGTCCTGCCTAGAATCACCCCAGGAAGAATTCCTCTGATGTCCACTAGTCCCATTTTACAGGAGAGGAGACTGAGGCCCAGTCATAAAGATATGGAGGATCTGGATCAGACCTTGGGCAGCCAGGTCACAGGGCCCAGGGCACCTTGAGAAGGCAGCCTTTACTGCACTACCCAGACCTGTTCCATCATTTCTAATCAGTGCAGAGGGGCTGGTAAGCCCCAGAGGCAGAAGGCTGCCTACCATGCTGTTCTGCAGGGGGCTCAGTTCCAAAGTGCACACTGCAAGCCCACAGCACTGCTAATTAATGCCGAGAGATGCAATCATTTCTAATTAGCTCACTAATCCCTCTCTGCAGCCCTCCTGTCACTGAAGCAGGAAGGGGTCAAAACAAGGGACTCTGTTCCCTCTAGCCCCTCCCTGGATGCAACAACAGGATCAGAGATGGCCCCTGACACCAGACTGATGGGGTGGCAGCAGGGGAGAGCCAGCCAAGGAGGGAAAGGTTCCCCACTGCAGGGCCAGGAAGAATTTTCTCATGGACACTGACCCTGATGCAAAGTGACGAGATGATCATGAATGCAGTACAGGCAGGGGGGACACAGGTGAGAGTGGGTATGTTACAATTTAAAGAGCTTCTACTGTGTGTCAGGCTTGGAGCCAAGTACCTCATGCAAGGTAGCTCATTCAATTCTATATGCTGAAGCTAGATTGCTTTACCCCATTTTTTTTTTTAACGGATAAAGAAACCTGGGGCTTATAGAATCACTTGTCCAAGTTCCTTAAAGTGGCAAAGGCAAGATAGGAAATTAATCTGACTGGCCTAACTATAGCCTAGAATGCTCTCCTGTCACAAGAGTCCCTCTGACTGATCAGCATCAACAAAGACTGACCCTACTGATGTGCTAGAAAGCAAGAATATGCACTTGAAGCTTCCCTCTGGGCCTCAGGCACCTGGGGATCCAGCTGCTGCCTGTTCAGGGTCTGAGGCAGGGGGCTACTTCAACTCCAAAACAGATCAGACCTAGAAAAACCCAAACCAACAGGAAAGCCACCATCCCACCAGGATGAACATGGAGTTTGAGAAACTTTGGTCTATAGCCTGGTCCATCTCTTCAATTTCCTGTCCTCTAACTATAGGACATGTGACGATGTCTAGTACCCCAACCAAATTTTGTAGACAAAGATCCCAGTCCCTCAGCCTTGGCTTCATTACCCCTTGGAATCTCAGGCTCAAGCAGCCTTTACATTTCAGAGCCAGGGCTGGGATGGAGAAGGCATGCTGTATATCAGAAGGGCATTCAGCAAGGGATCCTGAGAGTTCTGGAAGCCGAGTATGGAGCAGTGTGCCAATATGAAAGTCCCTCACCTACCCTGCCCTGTCTGAGGGAGTGCCACCCTGATATGAAGGAGCCAATGATAAGACACTGCTCAATGACTGAATGAAGAAATGAATTTCACAGAAAAGCTGCGTGACACTGGACACGCTCCTTGCCCGGGATACCTACGTTGCAGAAGATCCCCGGCAGTCCCAGGAAAACACCCTGATAGAATGTGCTTCACCTGGAAACTGTCAGCTAAGCAAGGCAGGATTGGTTTTTTGCTCACCATTCACCTTCTAAAACCTAAGCTAAGCTTACTAAAGCTTGGTAGGGAAAGTTTTGCTCCCTAAGTTACCCAGAGAATAGTTACTTCTACCTACAGTCAAAGTATTTACCAAGGTTTTATGGCATGGTCAGAGAAGCACAGGCTCTGGAAATAAAGAGACTTCGGTTCAGTCATAGCTAAGTTACTTCCCAGCTGTGTGATTTTAAACAAATCACCTTAATCTCTCTGAGCCTCGGTTTCCTTATCTATAAAATGTGTGTTGTGAGAATGGTGCTTAACGTGGTGCCAGCCCATGAGTACTCTTGCTTTCCCAGACTGGAGTACAGCCTGGTAGTAGAAACCAAGTGGCAAGAGCTGGGGATCTTGAATGTCCCGATGGCCCAGAAACTCTTAAGCCCCTTCTAGCCACCCCCAGATACACTACACCCCAGTCAGCACAAAAAGCTAGGATCATTCAATTGTGTTTGGCAAACAGTAATGCTCCAGAGGTCTGAATCCAAAAGGGAGGGCTGCCAGGTAGTGCATACACGGCCTGCTTTCAGAGGAGGCCTCTAAGAGCTGTCGAGCCCACGCTGATCACCTTTGTGAAATGTGGGCCGACTGATAACTCAAAGAGCCCTGGGATGAGTAAGTTCCTGTTGCCGTGGGAACTCCAGATCTCACTGCATTGTCAAGTCTCAGCAGAGAGGCTGCATTCACACTACTAGGCACTGATTAAAAACTGGAAGAAAAACATTCCCAGCGCCCTGCCGGCTTGTACAGTGAGGCCCCAGCAGTTTGCAAATTCAAAGCTGAGTTTTTGAGTGGAATTGTGTGGCTTGTTCCTCATTCTCTGGCACTTATTGCCCCCCAGAGTTCTTCACGGCCTTCAGAGAGGCTTGGGCAGGACATGGAAACCATAATCTCCACTAGACAGACGGGGAAACTGAGGGCAGTCGTTGATTTGCACATACCCAGGCGCCTTGACTGCGAAAAAGTCAATGGGCTCCAATGTCGAAGAGACCCAAGCAACCAGGAGCTGCAGGCAGTGAGGGAGGGAGGAGGCCGGGGGAGGGGCGGAGAAAAGGGCCGGGTAGGACTCACCATTCAGTCGGGTCTGCCGGTTGGCTCGCACTCGCAGGAAGGTCTAGGTGAAGATCCCGAACAGATGCAAAAAAAAAAGAAACAAGAGCGTCAGGCTGAGCCTGGAGTCCTGGCCCCCGCCCCAGCACCGGACCCCCATCCAGGCCTGCCCCGCCCCAAACAGCCCGTAAACAAACCTACTTCCTCCCTCCCGCCGGCCCCCCTGCTCCGCCGGCCGCTCCGAGCCCTCGGCATAGCCGCCGAGGACTGCTCTAACGGGAGACCGTGGCCGCCGCGCGGTACCGCCCCAGCCCCGGCCTTCGGCGCTCCGGGCCCCGCGGCCGCCCGGCCGGCGAGGGCGGCGATGCGGGCGGATTCCCCCCGGCTGCCAGGCGGTGGCGGCGCTTCAGCTCCCAGCGGCGGCCATGTTGGCCCTGATCACGTGACCCGCCGCCGTCGCGCGCGGGGGTGAAAGTTCACGGGGGGGCCGTTAGACAGGGGCTAGGAAACGGCCGCTGGTACTCCGATAGCAACCGGCTGGGGCCGCCCCGGGGTCCCTCCCACCGCCTGCAAAGCCAACCCATCCCAGGTTTAGCGGCTGCTAGACCCTCCCAAGGAGCTGTGGTGGCGCAGTGGTTAAAGCGCTCGGCCGCCAACCTAAAGGTGAGCGTTGGAATCCACCAGCCGCTGTGCGGGAGAAAAAGGTGGCAGTCTGCTTCTGTAAAGATTACAGCCTTGGCAACTCTGTGGGGCTGTTGTCTGTCCTACATGGTCGCTGAGTCCAGTCGACTGGACGTCAACCGGTTTGGTTTTGGATTCAGACCCCCCCTCCACCCCCCCTCCTCCCCTCTGCGCCCCTTCCCCTGCGGGCTCCTGCCCCAGAGCCCAGGCCCGGTTCCGGTTTCCGTGCGGCGCCGAGGCTAGCTAGCGCTTTACTAGGAAGAGACTTCGGAATTCCCGGTCGCCCGCAGGTGATCCCACCGCAAGCTCCCATCAGTTGCCCCCCAGGTTAGCCCATCTACAGTTCCGTTATTAGAGGACCCCCAACATTTCAGCTGGCTGCTGAACATCCCCTGGAGCGCCCACCGGCACTACACACCCACGCTGCCAATATTGAACTCAACAACCCTCAAACGGAAGCCTTCCTCCTGGGTGTCCACTTTATAAGAGGATATCACCATCCGCTCAGGAAACTTGAGAGCCGTCCTGACCACATCCTCTCTTCCATCCCTCACACTTAATCCTTCATCAGATCCTGCAGGTTCTACCTTTAAACCTCTCTTAAATCTCGTCTCAACCCCCGTGTATCTCCTACTTATCCTTCCAGGTCTAATAAAAAATAGGTTTCCTTCTCCCAAGAGTACTTTTTTCCTCTAGACCTGTTTCTTTGGCAATAAATTGGGGGCAATGAATCCTAGCTTTCAGGGTTGCTATGAGGGTAAAGTGAGATAATGTTTAAGAGGGTCAGGTACCCAGCAGGAGCTGAGTAAATGAGAATCTAAACCGGAAACCAATAGCCCCTGCTTTCAAGGCCTAGTTCTGACATAACTGAGCAACTACTATATGCTACGCATTGCGTAAAGAGCAGGCCATGGGATACCCATCTAGTCCTTGGGTTATTTTCTAGCTTCATCTACCAGTCTCCCTTGTGGTTTGCATTCTAACACAACTGAACTGCTAGCTGATCCCCAAATATATCATTGTGTTTTATATCTCTCTGCCTTTTGCACATAGAGTTGCTCTTGTCTGGAATACCCTTTCTTCTTTGCCACCAAGTAAACTCCTACTCCTCTTCTATGTTCATGTTCAGTCATTACCTCTTCTGTGAAGCTTTATCTGATTTCCCACTTCCTCCAGTATGTTATTCTAGAAACTTATTTATACCTCCGTCATAGCAATTAAAATATTGAGCCACAACTATCTCTTTATTTGCATATTTGTGTCTTCTAAGTATGCAAGGCAAGGACACTGGGGTGAACATGCATGAGTACTAGGTGAATGTTTGAGGAAGGAAGGGTTAGTAAAAGAAGGATAATACAAGGACTCTGAGGCTAGTGAAGAAGTCAGACTCATTGCTATAGATTAAATACGGCCACCATTGCTTTGTAGCTTCTCCTATCAGGAGTTAGAATCTATTTCCTCCTCCTTTGATTCCAGGCTGGCTTTGTGACTTGTTTTGCCCAAGAGAAAGTGGTAGAAGTGATATTGTTTGGCCTTGCAGCTTTGATCTTCACCCTCCTGGTGTGATACTGCCCTAAGACTGCCAAGTAAGGCAGCCGATCTAACCTTCTGGAGGATCAGAGGCAACATGGAAGAAAACCAAGGCATCCCAGCTCCCAAACATGTGGTGAGGCCACCTTGGACTTTCTAGCCCAGCTGATCCTCCAGCTGAATGAGCTGTATGCATGAGGAACTGCCCAGTCAACCCACGGAATCATAAGAAATAATAAACTGTTAAGCCTCTTAAATTTTAGGATAGTTTTTTATAAATCAGGAGATAACTGAATATAGGCCACCTAAACAGGCAATCACAATATAGGGTGATAAGGGCAATGATAGGGACTCATGGGGTTGAGATGAGATGTCTAACCCAGAAAGCTTCCTGGAGGGCATGGCATTTGAGTAGGGTATTGAAAGAGAAATAAAAATTTGGGGGTGGGGTGGGGTAAAATAGTCCCGTTAGAAGAAACAGCATGTGTGAAGACACAGAGGCAAGAAAGGAATGGCATATCCAGGGAGTGATTAGCATTTAGTGAGCAGAGCACATAGGATTCATGGAGGGAGAAATTAGAAGTGGAAGCTGGAAATACGGGTTGAATCTAAATCCCAGAAGGCCTTCATGCCATGCTAAGGAGCTTGAACTTTATCTTGTAAAAAGTAACCTAATCTGATTTGTCCTTTAAAAGGTAAACTTTAGAGTCTAGACGAGGGTCTTGTGTCTTAACCTGGGCTCCAAAGACGTATAAAGGGTGCTTGGATGGAAATTAGAGGTTTCTTAACTTCCTGAAGTTGTATGTAAAGTGCTGTATTCAAGTGTGTGTGTGGTCTTATGTGTATTTTTCTTTTTTTTTTTTTTAAGCAAGAGGGTCAATAACTTTTCTCATAGTCTCTAGAGAATAAAAGTAAAATCAACGTTCTGGGGATAGGAATGGAAATCAAGGAGTTGAGGCAATTTTTGCCTGTTACCCTTTTCCGAGTTCAGTAGGTGATGAGGCTGATGCTATGAGTGAAGTAGACCGGATGGGCCTCTGCAGGCAGGGCTCTGTCTACCCTTTTGGAGTGAAACTCTTTGGAACTGAGCCTTAACTCCCTCTCAGAGCAGAATTCCCTAGAGTAGGGTCATTTCTCTACCTCAAACCAGGAGGGTCTGGGTCAGGGCAATGTCTCTCAGGGGCTGCACTGGGCTCCCTATCTCAAACCAGCGTTCATACAAGCAGGAACACCTCCACAGGGCCAGCACTTTGGGTTCCACAAGCTGAGTCCCGGACCAAGGCATCCAGCAGAGGGGGATCACTGAGGCTGGTATCCAGCCCACACTCAGCATGCCACTCTTCATGCTCTGTACCCTGACACTAGGTTGTGTCAGCTTGGGAGGAAAGGGGGCCCTTTTCCAAATGGTCTGCCCAGAGGGGATGCCTTTCTCTAATTCCAGTAGAGGCTTTATATGTGTTAGCAGTGACCCTAGTTCTCTAGCTCAGATGATGGGTCCCTGGTACCCTGTCTTTCTACATCAGATCAGGGCTTCTGAGCCAGGGCTGTTTTTCCCTCTTCACATTGGGGCTCCTTGAGAAGCCGTCTCCATTTAAACAAACATTCCTTGGAGCTGGGCCCTGTTTTCCTCCATCTGACCAGGGCTCCTAAGGGCTGGGCTCTGTCTCTTCTTAGACAGAAACTTCTGGGGGAAATTTTGTCTCCTTCCTACCACAGAGAGGGCCCATCTATAGCTAGGATGTTACCTTTAGACGTCATCCTGCTCTGATCTTTTAGGATTATGTTATTACCTAATGTCTGCCCATCTCTCTGGGTCTGTTACCAACACTGGCAAGTCTGAAGGGTTATTTGCTCAAGGGATCCTGGTTTTGAAGTCTGAGCCTGGAGGTGGGGGCCACAGGTGATTCTGGGCTGTCTCTGGGTCCCCCAGGAAACCAAACCCTGTAGGCTACCACCTTATGGATGGGGTGCTTCAGGGGTGCCCAGAGCCCACCAGAGCCCAGGGGACCTGCCACTGCTCCCCCAAATGCATCTATTTAAGGCTCATCCCCTGACACCTGGGCCTTCTGGGTTCAGTTAGGGGCTCTGGGCACAGAGGGAAGCAAACCCAGCTCAGGCCTCTCCTCTTGCTCCTGAGGATGGGGAGGAGTTAGCACTGCTGAGCACTCACCCAGGTGAGCTTGCTTTTCATGCCCATCCACTACACCCTCCTCACCTGGTATCTGTCTGAGTGGTGCAGATCATCAGTGGCGGATGAGTGTGGCGATGCTGTTGGAGATTCTCCTTCCCTCTTGATAGAAGCAGACAACAGGAGGGACTGAAAGAAGAAAAAGGACATGTGGCCCCAGGCCTGAATGAGACCTACAGTCAGTCCCCTTGAGTCCTCAGTCCTATGGAGCTTTTGGGAGCAAGGCAGAGAGAAGTAGGGATCGAGGAACCTTGCTTGAGATTCTAGAGGCACGTGCTCCAGCCCTGGAAGTGTGGTTGTGGGAGAGGGTGGACTGATTCTAGGGATGGGTGGAGATCCCCAGGGTGGGGCCAGGTTGTGAAGGTGATACTTGTCACTCTAGTTCCCTTTCCTGAAGCTGTCCTCTCAGCCTTCACTAGTGACTTTAAGACGTCTAAATACAATGGCCTCTTCTCCATCCTTCCTTCCCCTTTCTGACCCTACACATTTTGAAACCTCCTAGACCTCTGCTTAGGAGTCCCTGAGTGGCACAAATGGTGAAGCGCTCAACCACTAACTGAAAAGTTGGCTGTTTGAACCCACCCAGATACGCCTTGGAAGAAAGGCCCGGTGATCTGCAAAAGATCACAGCCTTGAAGTCCCTATGGAGCAGTTCTGTCTGCATACATGGGATTGTCATGAGTTGGAATAGACGATGTCAACGGGTTTGGTTTGTTTTTCTAGACCCCTGCTTGCTAATCTCTGCCTTAGTGGAGCGGGACTCCCAGCGGGCTGCCACTCTACACGCTTTGCTCTCCTGTAGAGAGCAGAGACTCAGGGAACCCCATGAAGGGTTGGGGGCAAAGCCACATACCTGCCACCCTGCCTGGCCCTAATATAGGCTGCTGGCAGCCCTGCTGTGGAGACAGTAAATTAAATAGTATGTGTGAGTTTCTCGTGTGCGGCCAGGGATGTACGCTTGGTCCATTTATCCCCTGTGCTGCAGCGATGACCCCAGCAAAAACCCCAGCAAAATGAATCCCCCCGTGTCAATCCTACACGGCCTCTTCTACATACGCCTGCAGCTTAGATTAATAAACTGTCTGCCTTAAATTGTGTGCGAGCACCACAGTGCTAAATACCACATGGCACGTTCGGCCTGAGAGCCAATTCTTGCCAAGGCATGTGCAGCTAAAAACAGGCCAGGAGGCCTGGGAGCAACACATACTTCCTCCCCCACTTCCCCAGCCTGCACAGCTCCGAGCTAGAAGCACACAGTTCACTGCAAGGCCTCCCCAGCCTGGAAAACCATGCCAAATCGCCAGTGGCAGCCCAAAGAAAGCAATTTGGGAAAGATGGAGCAGCCATTTATCCTCCATCTCTGACTGAGCCTTAGGATGTGACCTGCATGCTGTGGTCCCGCGGCACATCCTCAGGCAAGGACCCTGGGAAGGGAGGGGCAGCTGCTAGTCTGGCAGGGCTCCCTGACTTGCCCTCACCCGGGAGCCATCTAGGGGAGAGCTGGAGGAGGAAAGAGGCTGGAAAGGGCCTGGGGTGGGACTCCCTGCAACTTGGAGCCCCTTCTTCACACACAGGCCCAGTGGGAGACCTAGAGGGTGACTCAGTCCCCAGCTCAGAAAAAAGGTGCTTTCAGGCACTGTCCTCTTCTGATCCCAAGGAAGATGCTGAGCAGGGGAGACAACGTGGGGTTGCCCCTCACCCCTCGCTTTCCCATCACAGGAGGAAGCTTGTGCTTGTGTGTTCTCTCTCTCATTCTCTCTAGGTTAGAAGCCCTGAGAGGCCTCAGCATTATACCTGGGGCAAGCAGAATAAAAAAAGGTCACTGGCGCTTTTTAAACATGGACCAAAAAGCAGTAAAATGTGTTTTGAAAAAAAAAAATCCCCGCATTAAATCATGACTTTTTGCCTGGCTCTTCGCCTCATTAAAAGTGGCCTTTTGGAAGGTAAAATTATCATTGTAAGCGATAAGATCTTTAAGAAAATAATTCACGGCTTCTTCACCCTTTAATATGATAGCCGCCACCGGCTAATTTTTTTCTTAATGGCAACGAGGCCATCAATCTTGTCTAAGGCCCCCCTCGCCCTCTCCTCCTTCTCCTCCCTCCCTCCTTCTGTCTGTTCTCTCAGTCTCTTGCTGGAACCTTCTACCTCCAACCTCTTCCACCCATGGCCTGCTTCCCTAAAGTCTAGGTCAAGGCAGAGGGTAGACCCTGAAGTGTTCTGTTTTGGGGATGTATGCATCTGAGAGTGAGCAGGCAAGTGTCCCTTGTCTCCAAGTGTGATTATCAATACGCCTGTGTCCGTGGCTGTGGACTCTGCGCACATTGCAGGCTTCTGTGTGTATATTCTGACCTGGGTATGTGTATGGATCTATGCATGTGTGGACATGGATGGTGGACGCCAGGATTTGTCTTTAGAGCACAGGCCTCACTGGGGTGCCCCTACCCTGCCAGCCATGTTCAGGTGTCAGGTATAAGGTGTCAGTGGTTGTGGCAGCAGTCCTGGCAGCTAGTCCATGACATTCCTTAAACACAGCTGTTAAATGTGCAGGCGGGGCTGGACTCAGTGAGTATGGCTCCTTATCTCTGTGAGTCTACAGCTGCCTGGCACCCCTACTTTCTTCCTTTAGGCTGGGAGGGGCTTTGCCTTCTTGGAGGGGCCTATGGAGAAGCCTATAGCAATCCAAGGCAAGGCTAGGTTATGTGTTCATCCTCTTCCCAGCTCACTGCACTTGAGTGATTTCCTGAATGAAGGTGCAAAGGCCACTCCTACCCTTTTTCAAGGTCTGCAGGGTAGCTGGGCCAACCCCATTAAGGTGATACTTGTCACCCTGGCTCGTTTCCCAAAACTGCTGAGACCTCACCAGTGGCTTTAAGACTTCTAGATACAATAGCCCCTTCTCCAGCGTTCCCTTATTTGACTGCTGACCACTCCATATGTTTTGAAACTTTGTTTTCCTTAGGATTCTGGACGCCATGCTCTTATGTGCCTCGCCTAGCTCTCTGACCATTCCTTCTCTGTCTCCTGTACCTTAACTTGCCCCTAAATGCAGGGATCTTCAGAGTCTCTTCTTGGCTTTATGCTAATCGCTCTATATACTCTCCCTCACTGATCTCTATTCGTAAAGCTTCACTCCTCGTGCTCCCACAGAATGGGCTAGGGACTCTTGCTTTTACCAGTTATTATGAGAAATATAAGAAAGGAGGCCACCTCAGATGGGAGGTAGGAAGGGGATACCCAGTGAGGGAGGGTTTAGTTGTCCTCCCCAGCTCCCCATTCTCAAAATCATCCCCTTTGGGGAAGCAGTGCCATATATGGAAGTTCTTGTCATTGTGCTAAGGCCTCTCTGGTCCCTTCCCTTGGGCAAACTTCATGCCTTTACTTCTCCTCTCTCCATTTATGCCTCTCAATCCTTTCTCCCATAGTGTTGGATCAGAGGGACAAACCATCTGTCCAAATGAGCCCAGCATCCTCCCTGGCTCCCTGATGCCTCAGGAAAAAGCACACATATACACACATACACACACACATACACATACCCCACGGTCTGGCCTCTAAGGCTCTGCATTGTCTGTCTTGACCTGCATTTCTATATTTTTCTTCACCTGCTACAATTCATCTTCCTCCTTGAAGTCTTCCCAGCCTCAGTGTCTGGGTCGCTCACAATCCCCGGGTCCTTCTGAAGTCTGACCCCCTTTCTGGATAGGAGAGGAGGAAGTCACACAAGCATACCCTCACTCACACACACAGACCACACACACACTCTTAAATACACAGAGCAGCCCAAGGCCTCTGGTTGAAGTCCAACCCTGGAGACGGTTGGGGATGCAGGAAGAGCTCCTGTTTTCCAGGAGAAACAGTTCTGGGTGGGCTACATTAGGATGGGCAGAGGGAAAACACAATTGACCACCTACCTTGGGGGTTCCTGGAACCATGGCATCCTTCAGAAGGGAATTCTTGCTGCCAAGAAAGAAGAGAACAGGGTGACCATTCCACCTGCTGCTCAGGGCATGCAAGGGTAGAGTAGCGAGAGGACCCCAAGAGAAGGCACAGCCAGCCAGCTCAGCCCAGCTCCATGCAGCCTATTTAAACCCAGCTGGCCCTGCCTGGTTCACCCTTCATCAGGGTCAAAGGCCAGTGCTGACCCCTGAAAGGGGGCTACCTGCAGTACACATGGAAGTCTCACGAACAGATCTTGGGAAAGGGGCTTTACCTGACTCCTGGTGTCAAGTTTCTGCCTGTCCTAAATGCCCCTTCTCTCCACCCCCTGCCCCCAGCCTGCTTTTAGCTCCGATGGGATTGGGGTGATGGAGCTGACATGGCGCTTGTCAATTCTCCCTCCAACACGCTACAAACTGCGTTAGGCCAGGAATGATCTCCCCCTGATTCAATTTGTCAGCCCCAGGCCCTCTGGCATCGGGCACAGCAGGCGGGCGGGCGGGAGCTGGGCCCTGAAATATGGTGGGTGGCTTGGAGTAGGCAGGGGCGGGGGTGGGAGGTGATGGATGGGCTGTGGGGGAGGCGAGGACTGTGTTTAATAACAAAATTGGTATGCAAGGCCACATCCCGTGCTAAGCATGAGTGATCCAGAGCCACAAAGTATTACAAATCCCCGCTAAACAGATGCTGACAATGGAACAAGACGTATCAAATCAGATCCACTTCAGAAACATTAATATCCCTGTTCCTGTCCCTCCTCCCTACCGCCCCCACTGCACTCACCACATCTGTGCTCACACACACACAAATACATGCACACAGAGGTACTGGCTGATACATGCACACAGGGAGACAGCGCAGCACATTCACATAGGGACCCCACACAGACAGAGTATAGCTATACAGCACACCACAGGTAGATCCAGAGAGCACAAAACATATACACACACATCCAAGGCAGAATATCTGGGGCAGAACAGACACACAGAGTGTATCCACACTCACAGATGTGCACAGGCACCGACAGGACCAGACACAGACATACCCAATATGTGAGCAAAGGCATAAGCAGATTCGGATAAAGTAGTGATTCTTAACAGGGAATGAGCCTGCCCCCCAGAGGACATTTGGCAATGCCTGGAGGCAGTTCCGATTGTCACGACTGGGGGACAAGGGGTTGTTACTGGCATCTAGTGGGCAGGGGCCAGGGACACTGCAGAACATCCTGCAATGCACAGGACAGCCCCTCACAACAAAGAATTATCCAGCCCAAAATGTCAATAGTTCTGAGGTTGAGAAACCCTGGTATAAAGGCAGATACACATATATCCATAGACCCGCTATAATTCTGCCAAGTCACAAAGATACATGCGGTCCTGGCCGGAGGCTCAGACATGCATACAGACGCGTGGGCACAGGGAGTCATATTCCCAGAGACATGTCCATAAAGACACGCTGACAACAGTCACACAGACCTGGATATGCTCAAGCACATATCCACATAAACACATGCATGGAAATATACACCCATGTGTACCGACACACACCCAGACAGACATGCACCCCCAAATACAGGCACATATGGGCACACACACAGACACATACATCACAGTCAGAGGCCACCAGGCTCAGCAGCAGAGTGAGGCCAAGTGTGAGTGTAATGACAGAGCTGTCTGCCTGTCCGACTCACAGAGTGGGATCACCACAGACTAAAAAGGACAGCCAGACCAGGTTCTATTTAGTTACATTTTGTTCATAAATGATCCTTGTATTCCTGCTCCATGCCTGGTTCTGATTTAGACACTGGGGATACAGAGAGGAAATCGAGCTGCTATTGAGGAGCTGCTAGTTTGTGAGTTTGTCACTTTTATCATTCCTTCACTCCTTCATTCACTCAGTAAACAAGTACTGATGTCCCCTTTGAGCTGGGCACTGTGCCTGAACCTGCAGGTACAGAAATGGGGCATCTACTGTATAAGACTGTTCTCGCCCCTCCCCTGGAATGGAGGTTGGAAGAGAAAAGGAAGGAAAAATGTGTACCCACTGTATATGACAAACAGGGGCTAGGCACTTTGTATATGCTATGTCATTTAATCTGCACGAAACCGTTATAAAGTTGACCAAGAGAGGCGAGGTGACACCTCTATGTTCACACAGTCTGTGGAAGGGCTGGGGTTTGAGTTCCTGTCTGAGTTCCAAGTGATACTTCTTCATTGCCCACATTGCCTCCCTAAAGATACTCAGGGATTAGGAGAGAGGGTGGAGCTCTGAGCTGCTTTTTCTCTATCCACTTGTTGTATGACTTTGGGGAGGCCACCTGCTACCTCTGGGCTTCAGTTGACTCTGCGGGTGAATAAAAATGGGGGCATTCAGGGTTGGAATGTCCAGCCACTAGCTCTGCCAATCTTCAAGATCATTCCCTAGCAACCCTCTTCCCTTTTTCTCACGCTGGACTGGTACTCCACCAGACTCCTTCCCTCTCACTGAGCAAGGGCCCCCACCCTACCTTTCTCAACAACCTGATCACCTCCAAGCGTGCTTGCCTCCTACCCTACCCCGAGACTGAGGCGTCTGGTGAAGGGTCTGCCTTGGAGAGGAGAGGCTGGAGTCCAGAGCTGCAGGCAGCCTGGCTCCCGCCCAGCCCATCAGCTCTGCCTTCCATCCCTCCCTGTTTCCCCAGCCCACCCCCAGCGATTTTCTCCCTTGCTCAGTCACTCGCTGCCTAGTGATCCATGGGTTTTAAATTATAACTGGGACCCAGGAAACGCGTTCCTAAGTACAATATTCATGGGCTGGGCTGACACTTTTAATTAAGGTGATTTACACTGAATTATCCTTGGAAATAAAGAAATGGTGCGCTGCCCGGGAATAAACCATCATCACCAGCCGCCTTTGTAAGTTACACTTCGTTTTAATCTATTTGGGGAATTGTTTATCTAGTTCATTACCCAACCAAACACCGAGGCTGGCCTTAAATAAGGCTTAAGTGGGGGTGGGGGCACTGCCATCTACACACCCCGCCTCTCCTCTAGTGTCACCCAGCCTCCGTCTGGCTGCTTCCAGCTCTTTTAAAGCACTGACCAGAGGTGGCTTCCCAGCCCAGAGGCCAGATCTTGCAGTGGCTCTGGAAGTCTCCCAGAAAATGTCTCTGAGCTAAGGTCCCGCCAGGCCAAGCCCCACCCTCAGCTTGGTGGAATCCTTCCTCTCTGAGTGAAAACTCCCGTCTGAGGGCTACAGAGAAGTCTGGAGACATCTCCCCCACTCTCTATCCTTTAGTCTTCAGCTCCTGGCTGTGTCCCTGCCTGTCCACATCCACAAGCGCAATCTCCACCCCATCACCACTCTGGAGACATGTTAGATTTAGCCTACCCAGAGTGCTGTCTGTTGTCTCCTCTTTCCCTCAGATACTTGCTTCTCTGACACCACCACCCTCCTAGTTTCCCAAGTCTTCTTGATTCTTCCTCTACCAAGTCTCTCACCATTCCTTCTTCTCTGTTCACACTGCTACTGCCATTGTCCCAGGCCAGCCTCATCATCTTTCCCCTGGACCCTGCCCAACCTACTCACTTGCCTTTCTGCTTCCACTTTCTATCCCCAATCCATTTCGGACACTGGTTTCCAGGGTGATTCTGCTACAACCCAGCTCTCCCTGAAACAGCTCAAGAACATTCTCATTCCCCCACTACATCTAGGACAACACTCCAAAGAAGGGCCTCCACAATCTGTCCTTGATCTAGTTGGGTCCTCTTGGCTCTAACTAGCCAAATCCTGGGGATGTGTTGGAAATAGTGAGGTGAGGGAGGGTGTGGGGTAAGTATATATTGGTGTGTGTCTATTGGTGTGTGTGGGCATAATCTCTGATCTCGAATGTAAACGTGCTTTGAAAAGTCTAAGTGCTTTGCAGTGGGGAGTTCTGACCATTCTTATTTCTGTGTCCCTGTGCCTGGGGCAATGTCCATCTATGGGAAGGTGGTTGTTTCCGTGTGTGTGTGAGCACATCTATCTGTGTTAGAATCGGTGTGTGTGTGCGCACCTGTGTGTCTGTGAAAAGCTAGCCAACCCTAGCTTGAGAGCTGGAAGTTCCCTGAGAGCCCCAGTGTGTGTCAGAAATAGCAGCCTCTTCCAATTCTGTGGTCTGGACAGAGGAAGACAGAAGGCAGATAATCACCAGGTCCACCCTGTGGGAGGGAGGGAGGGAGGGATGGTCCTGAGCGATGGAGGGGCACCCTGGCAGCAGCATCCACACAATCAGGAGCTGGCTGGGCTGAGGGAGGTACAAGGTGGGGAAGGAAGCAATGGGGGGGGGGGAGGCGCTAGAGAGAGGAGGCAAGCAGAGGGGAGATCGGGAGAGCTGGAGTGGAAGCCTCAGGCCACCTACCATGGATGGATGATGCCTTCATTTGGGCTTTCCTCAGAACTCTGAGTGATGCATACACAGCTCTGCCCTCCCGCAGGACTCAGTTTCCTCATCTGTGAAATGGTTGGTCTAAGGCCCCTCTAAGCTCAGAGGGCTCACGGTGGGGAGGAGGAACCGAGGGGCATAGGGAGCTCCGGTGCCTCATTTTTCCCAACCTCCTTTTCTCTCCTCCTGCCTCCCAGAGAGCGGGCAGGGGAGGGGCAAGGGCAACCAAGGCGGAGGCCCTCCCCACGCTGCCCACCGCCCGCGCCCGGCCCATCAGCCCGGAGGGAGCTGACACGTTCCTTGGGAATTTATCACGCACCCAATTACAATGTTAATTGGCAAGTTCCTGAAATCAATTAATTCGCAAATTTTTTCCAATTAAAAATCCAGATAAATCACAAGGGTGGCGGTGGGCGGTCCAGCCCGCAGTCCGGTGGGCGAGCTGCCCCAGGGAGGGGAGGGCGACGAGGCGAGGGGAGGGGGCGGCGGGCGGGGCTGCCCTTGAACGCCTTTGCCGGCCGGTCGGACTGTCAGCGCGCCGGGCGCGGCGGGCCCGAGACAGATAAAACCATCGACCCGTCGCCGCCAGCGCTTCGGCTTTATCGATCCGACGGGAATTTCACTTGCTGTGCAGATCCCGCTGTCCAGCTGTCAGACACCCGACTGGGGGTGGGGGGAAGGCCGGGGCGCAGGGCGTGCCTGTACGGGGAGGAGGTGCATGGGTGTAGGGGTGCTGTGCTGGGCGTAGACGTGAGGGGCACGAAATGGGGGACGCTAAGGCATTTTTTTAAGGCATAGCCTGAGGGGTGTGGAGCAGATGTAGAGGCTCTGGGTGGGGAAGTGGGCATTGGGGCGGGGAGCAAATATGTGAGAGTAGGGGATGTTCTGAGAGGATGTGGAGGATAAGGGATGGCTTCAGGATGGTGGGTGGGGGTGGAGCAAGGCTACAGGCAGAGTGGGTGCCCTCGGTAGTGTGCGTGTGGGGCCATGGAGACTAGGCTGAGGGGGCAGAAGAAGAGCTCTGGGGTCTCCCTTCTCTAGGTCCTTAGAGGCACACTGCTTTTTCAAGGCGCCACAGGTCCCCCCATCTCTTCCTCTCTTCATTCCTTTTGAGGGGAAGTCTTCTTTTGGGAGAAATTGCACAAAAACGCCCCAGTGCTGGGAGAGCTGAGGTATGGGAACTCAGCTGTAGAAGGGCATTTGTTTCACTCTCTGTCCCTGCCAGGCCAATTGTAGCATGAGCAGTGGAGTCACACTGTTTGGATTTGAATCTTGTCTTTCCCACTTACTAGCTGTGCAACATTAGGGAAGTCACTTACCCCTCTGTACCTTAGTTTCCTCATCTGTAAAATGGGAGTGATGATTCTTACCTACCTCAGAGAGTTATGAAGTTTAATAAGTGAATGCAATGTAAAGTACTGAGCACATAGTGAGGGCTCAGCAAGGGTTGTTATTAGTATAGTCTACTGTGGTTAGTTTTAAAGTATGCCCACAAATTCTTTGAGACTCTTAATTCAGGAGATAGAGCATAATTCCCTCTTGAATGTGGGCTAGATTTGATGACTCACTTCTAGTAAATCGAATATAGAAGAGACAGTGTGTGACTTCCAAGAATAGGTCATAAAAGGCATCATGTCTTCCTTCTTATTCTCTCTCTCGGATCACTCATTCTGGGGAAAGTCAGCTGCCATGTTGTGGGGACACTCACGTAGCGTTATGGAGAGGACCACATGTTGAGGAACTGAGGCCTCCTGCCAACAGCCATGCATGTGAACCATCATGGACATGGATCACAGTCAAGTCTTCAAATGACTGCAGGCTAGGCTGACATCTTGACTGCAACCTGATAAGGGATCTTGAGGCAGAACCACCCAGCTAAGCTGCTCTTGAATTGATAGCCCACAGAAACTGTGAGATAATAAATGCTTGTTTGTTTGGGGTAATTTGTAACAGCAATAGATAACTAATACATCTGCCTTCAAAATTCAGTTCAGGCCTCACCTCCCTCAGGAAGTTTTCTGTGCCCGATGCTGGGTTTTGGGCCTCCTTGGCACTCCCACACTTCAGTTCTTCCCTTATAGCAGTCTCTGTCCCTCAGGGTTTGTATTGCCTGACTCTCTTCACGCGCATACTATGATTTTCTGACGGCAGGAATCTCTCGCTCTCTCTTTTTTTTTTTAATTGTGCTTTAGCTGAAAGTTTACAGAGCAAATTAACTTCTCATTAAACAGTTAATATACAAATTGTTTTGTGACACTGGTTGCCAACCTCTGCATGTGTCAATACCCTTCTCCACCCTGGGTTCCCTGTTTCCATTCATCCAGTTTTCCTGCCCCTTCCTGCCTTGTCGTCTTTGTTTTTGGGCTGGCATGCCTATTAGTCTCATATACATGATTGAACTATGAAGCGTGTCCATCATGTGTTTTATTCTTGGCCCTATAGACCTGTCTAATCTTTGGCTGAAGGGTGAACCTCAGGAGTGACTTCAGTACTGAGTTAAAAGGGTGTCTGGGGGCCATATTCTTGGGATTTCTCCAGTCTCTGTCAGAGAAGCAAGCCTGGTCTTTTTTTTTTTTTTCGTGAATTTGAATTTTGTTCTACATTTTTCTCCCACTCTGTCTGGAACCCTCTATTGTGTTCCTTGCCAGGTGGTGGCACCATCTAGTTGTTCTGGGCTCAGTCTGGTGGAGATTGTGGTAGTTGTGGTCCATTAGTCCCTTGTGTCTTTGGTTTTCTTCATTCTTCTTTGCTCCATCTGGGATGGGACCAGTAGATACATCTTAGAAGGCCACTCGCAGGCTTTTAAGATCCCAGATGCCACTTACCACAGTTGGATGTAGAACATTTTCTTTATAGACCATGTTATGCCAATTAGGCTAGATGTCCCCCGAGACCACAGTCCCCAGCCCTCAGCCCAATAGCTTGGTCCCTCAGGGTGTTTGGATGTATCTGTGAAGCTTCTATGACTTTGCTTTAGTCAAGCTGTAGAGATTTCCCCAGTGTTGTGTACCATCTTACCCTTCACCAAAGTTACCACTTATCTACTATCTGAGGGTAGGAATATTATCTGATTCACCTTTGGGTCCCCTGCACCCTGCATGGGGGATTAGGTGAGAGGGAGAAGGAGAGAGAATCAGTCAACTGAATAAGGGGTGTGGTTAGGAGGTAGTGGACAGACTATTCACCCCTGTAGGAGACGGTGTTTTCCAAAGGTGGCTATAATAATATCTCCCATCTCACATGCTCTAATATAATGTGACCTTGCCACGTCTTCCATCGAAAAGTGGGGTACATGTCCCCTCCCCCTGAATAAAAAGGGGGCTAAAACTACCTAAGTCAATAAAGTGGGAGTGACAAGTGAGTTCTGAGGCTAGGTTATAAAAGGTGACCCTGCTTCTATCTCTTTGGCAGGAATGTTTGCTTCTAGAGCCCTAAGCTGTCATGTAAGAAGTTCAACTACCCTGAAGCTGCCATGCTATAAGGAGGTGCAGGGTACATGGAGATGTGCTTTGGTTGCAGCCCTAGCTGAGGTCCTAGGCGATAGCCAGCATCAACCACCAGACATGTGAGTGAAGGAGCCTACAGATGATTCTACTCCCAGCCATTCAGTCTTCCCAGCTGAGGCCTCAGACATCATGGAACAGATACAAGCCACCCACTGTGGCCCCGTCTGAATTCCGGATCCTTCAGATTCCGTGAGCATAATAAAATGGTCACTTTAAACCATTAAGATTTGGGGTAATTTGTTACACCCCTCCTCTGTTCCCTTCAATAACCTGACTCCTCCACAAGGCCCTTGAGGAGCTGAGCCAAGACCTTCAGGCAGAAGCAAGGGAGAGACCTTGACATTCATAGAGAAGGTGGTGCTCGCTCCCTTGGATGACAGCACTAGGCTGCACTTCTAATGGGGCTGTCATGCTCAGTACCTGCTCCTTTTAGCCTACCCTGGGCTCGGCATGGTGGTGTAAGGCCTGTAGCCACGGCTCACCCCTTTTCCAGCCTCTCTGGTGCTCTTTGGAGGCTGCAACCTAAGGGGTCACCCTCCTCCCACTGCCAGAAATACAGCAAGGAGAGAAAAGCAGCACTATTCAACTAGAGGACCTGAGGTGGGTCCACAGAAGAAATTGTGGGAGAAAGCAGAGTGAAGGAGAGTGGCATCACTGTTGGGTCCTCTAACTAAAGGCTGGGTGTGGGCCAGTCAGCTGTCTCTGGGACATGGTAGGTGGCTTACCTGGAGGGCAGTTGGGCCAATTGTTCCAGTTCCTGCTCCATATGCTCCTGCAACTCGCTGGGCCTCAGCAGGATCTGGCAGATGGGGCAAATGGGGGCCTGGCTGTCAAACAACGCTGCTGCCTTCTTCTTACCTGGAGGGGGAAGAACAATCACATAAGCTGGGTTTCTCCATGGAGGGAAACCCAGTGTCTCAGTCTTCTGACCTAATCCTGCTGTCTCCTAGGGCTTCTTGGCCTAGAGGAGAGATGAGCATAAGGATCTGAGTCCATGAGCATCACTCCTCTTTGTAGCTCCAGAGGCTGTGTCCAGGAAAGGCGCCTCCTTAGCTAGTAGCCTCTTGGACACGATCAGTGCTCTGTGCAATCAAACCCTGATCATGTAATTTTATATGTGTTAGTAAAGAATCACTTGGTTTAATCATACCATCACCCACAATATCCAGTGCCCCCTCTATATCTCTTTTCCCCACTGCTGGAGAAGGAAGAAAAGAGGGAGAAGGGGACTCATTCCTGCGATTATTCAACAAACATCCCCTGATGTCTACTCTGAACCAGGCCCAGTACAGGGAAGTAGGGACACAGAATAGAATCAGATCTAGTCCCTGCCCTTGAGATCCTCACAGTTGAGTGGGAAAGAATGAAAAGGACCCAGATGGCTTCCAGGGTAAAATTCTCTTCCAGTTCATCACTTCCCCCCAGGGTTCTATCCTCAGCCTCTTCTTCCTCACTCTGCATGCAGGATGATCTTGTTCATTCTTAGACCCATAACTCCCACCGGTGCCCTGTTGACTCCAGTGACTCCATCTCAACCCCAGATTCCTCCTCTGTTCTCCAGACCTTTATATCCAAACGCCTAATGGACATCATTGCCTATATGTCCCGCAAGAATCTGAAACGCAACAATTCAAAATTGAGTTCTTCAACTGCTTCACCCTCTCCAAACCTGCTCCTCCTTCAGCAGTGCCCAACTCAGTTAATGATACCTTCATTTACCTAGTCCCCCAAGTGAGAAACCTTAGCTTCACCCCAGGCTCCTACCCTTGCCTTACCACCCCTCCCACATTCACCAGCCCCTCCATGTTCATTGAGCCACCAAGTCACGTTCATTCTGCTCTTTAATGTTCCTTGATTCTCAATTCTCCCTGTTCAGGTCTCATTGCCTCTCACTAACCTCATTGGCCTCTCGTAAGTCTCAGTGATCCTGGGTTTTTCTCCTCCAAAGTTGTGTAGCCCTAATACATGCACCCTGGAGCCCTGGTAGTGCAGTGATTAAGAGCTCGGCTGCTAACCAAAAGGTCGGCAGTTCAAATCCACCAGCCACTCCTTGGAAACCCTATGGGGCAGTTCCACTGTGTCTGATAGGGTCGCTATGAGTTGGAATCGACTTGATGGCAACGGGTTTTTTTTTTTTTTTTGGTTCAATAAATGAGCAGACTGAAGAAGAATTGATGCTTTTGATTTATGGTGTTGGCAAAGAATACTGACTATACCACGGACTGCCAGAAGAACAAACAAATCTGTCTTGGAAGAAGTATAGCCAGAGTGCTCCTTGGAAGCAAGGATGGTGAGACTTCATCTCATGTACTTTGGACATGTTATCAGGAGAGACCAGTCTCTGGAGAAGGACATCAGGCTTGGTAAGGCAGAGGGTCAGCTAAAAAGAAGAAGACCCTTGATGAGATGGATTGACACAGGGCTTGCAACACTGAGTTCAAACAGCAACAATTGTAAGGATGGTGCAGACTTGGGCAGTGTTTCATTCTGTTGTACATAAGATCGCTATGAATTGGAACTGACTCGACAGCACCTAACAACAACAGTAGTACATGAACACATGTGGGTGTAGTGCTTTCTATGCTGGCTTGGGGGCTACCTGAGAGTCTGAGCTCTATTCCCAACTCTGTCATTGATGGCAACCAGAGCATTCCATGCTGGAACGAAGACTGAAGGTCACCTAGTGCAATACCCTTGGGAGGGCTAAGTCCTCTTCCTTGCCACTCTTCCCATCCAATGCTCCTCTAGCCTCTGCATACAGGTGTGGGGTTGAGGAGCCCTGTTCATCTAAAAAACATCCATGCCTACCCATGGACATTCTGACTGTAGAAAGGAGTTCTTTAGAGTGAGCTCAGATCTTCCCCCTACTTCTTCTTCTCACTGGTGCCTGCAGACGGTCTTAGCTTTTAGAGAGATAAAGGCTATGCAGTGATGACCAAAATGTTTGCTTGAGTAAGGTTGCCACATTAAATACAGAATGGTCAGTTAAATTTGAATTTCAGGTAAACAATGAATTCTTTTTTAGCATAAGTATATTCTAAATATTGCGTGGGACATATTTATACTAAAATTATTCACTGTTTATCTGAAATTCAAATTTAACTGGGTGTCCTACATTTTTATTTGCTAAATCTAACAACCTAGGCCTGAGGGAACTCCCAGTTCAGGCTGAGCACAAGAACCCACCCTCCCTTTGACACAAGACTGAGGATGATCAGAACTCTCCTGGATGCTCAAATAAAGTCATCAGAGAGCCCAAAGGAGGGAGCAGTTCATGCTGAGTGTTTTTTTAAATTAATTTTTATTGTGCTTTAAGTGAAAGTTTACAAATCAGGTCAGTCTCTCATACAAAAATTTACATACACCTTGCCATACACTCCTAACTGTTCTCCCTCTAATGAGATAGCATAGTACTTTCCTCCACTCTCTCTCCTCGTGTCCATTTGGGTAGCTTCTGGCCCTCTCTGTCCTCTCATCTCCCCTCCAGACAGGACATGCCAACATAGTCTCATGTGTCCACTTGATCCAAGAAGCTCATTCTTCACCAGTATCATCTTCCATCCCCTATTCTAGTCCAATCCCTGTCTGAAGAGTTAGCTTTGGGAGTGGTTCCTGTCTTGGGCTAACAGAAGATCTGGGGACCATGGCCTCCGGGGTCCCACCAGTCCCAGTCTGACCATTAAGTCTGGTCTTTTTATAAGAATTTGGGGTCTGCATCCCACTGCTCTCCTGCTCCTTCAGGGTTTCTCTGTTGAGTTCCCTGTCAGGGCAGTCATTGGTTGTGGCCCGGCACCATATAGCTCTTCTGGTCTCAGGCTGATGTAGTCTATGGTTTATGTGGTCCTTTCTGTCTCTTAAGCTCATAATTACCTTGTATCCTTGGTGTTCTTCATTCTTCCTTGCTCCAGGTGGGCTGAGACCAAATGATGCATCTTAGATGGCTGCTTGCTAGCATTTAAGATCCCAGACGCCTGAGTGTGTGTTTTGAGGAGTGGCAAAAAGAAGGCTTAACCAAAGAAGGGAAATTTAAGTTGCACCTTAGAAGTGCGCCAGGCAGAGAATGGATGGAAACGAATGAATGAATGTACGAATGTATGAATGTGCTGTGAGTTCCATGTGGGCAGGAACCATTTCATATCCATCTTCGTATCTATAGATAATTGATAACAGAACTGACATAGATTGGATGCTCAATGATGACATAAGAGAGAGGAAAAGAGGAAAGGGGAGGGGAGGGGAGGGGAGGGGAGGGGAGGGGAGGGGAGGGGAGGGGAGGGGAGGGGAGGGGAGGGGAGGGGAGGGGAGGGGAGGGGAGGGGAGAGAATGAAGAGCAACTTGTTTTAGAATCTTAACAGAGCTGGTTATTAGGTATGGAGCTTTGTGAGTGCCAGAGTGGGGTAGGTATGGCTCCGGTCTGTGTAGCTAGGTCTCTGAGAAGGGGAAGGGGCCCTATCAATCATGTGCTTGGCTCTACCTTGTTGGCTGGGCCTTAGATGCTGGAAGGACAGCGGGAAGGTACCTCTGAGTAAAGAAGCAGACGTGGCCCTGATCTGACCCTAAATTCACTTAGTCAGAGAATCTCAGAGATGAATGAGACCTGAAACATTCTTCAGGCCACTGCCTGTATTTTATAGATGGGGAAGCTGAGGTTCAAAACTGGTCAGGGATCCCTGGACTTGGTCTTATTTGTTTATTCATTCAACAAACATTTATTAAACATTGATTCTATGACAGGTATTATTCTAGGAGAAACTGGAGCTCAGAGGTAAAACACATTCTTGACTCCTAGGATATAACAAACTAGCAGGAAAGCCAAAAAGGAAGTCAGTGATTCCAGTCACTGTAACCCTGATCAGGGGTATGAGGGAGACATGGACAGGTACTATGGGAGGTCAGGAAGGGGCCAGAGCGTTCGTAGGATCCATGGGGGAGGTGATGCTTGAACAAAGGCATGAGGATGAGTATGGGAGAGTTGACAAGGCTATTAAAACAGGTCACAATAAAATAAAATAAAACACACACATACACAAACAAAATCAGGTCATTGAGGCAGAGTCTGGGGTATAAGGGTGAAGTGGTAAGAGAAGAGAATGAGGAAAGAGGACTCAGGGCATGGGGCCTGAGCTAAGATGGAAATATCAAGTTTTCAGCTCCCTTTAGCGTGGGACACCAAGTCTGGTCCTTGGGTCTTCCTGGAGCTCAGATTCCCCGCTTTGAGCCTGGGGACCAGGAATCATTATTTCCATATACTTATTCTCAGTTCATCTGCTTTGTTGCCACAGGAATCTTCTACTTGTCTAAGCTTGACCTCAGTTTCCCTATCAGGACAATGAGCCCTCTTCCTGGCTCCCAGCATTAACAGTGATCAGCAGAGGGACCCCACAGCCTATGCCCTCCACCCTGCCCCATTTTCTCAGGGGTTACAGTGGCAGGTGTCAGCATGGCCATGGTCCCCCTGCCTCCCCTCCCCCGCTGTGTTCCCTATAATTTTATATTGAGACCTGTGGTCATGACGTGGGTTTTACTGCACTAACGACATGGCCTGCCCAGGTTTAATGACAAAATCCATACTCTGGCCCTGGGCCTGCTCCTCGTTTGCATAATTCCCAGAATACAGCTCCCTGAAGCTTTTGACCTGGGCCATTACAGTGGCCATAAAATGGGCCATAAAACTGCCGGGGATGGCCAAGAGGAGGGGGCTGTGGTCTTGCTGGGATGGAAACGAAGCCCTCAACCCCCTACTCTCCCTAGGCCTGGGAGGAGGCATCTCCTGGCTCTTCCTTTCCACAATTCCCAGAATATGGAACTTCATCTCAGGCTGGAGAGGCCTCCAGAAATCCTTAGTCCAACTGCCCATCTGATGCAGGAATCCCTGCTCCAACAAGGCCGCCCCACAACAAGTAGGCAGACAGAGCCCACCAGAGGCAGGCCGTCAGAAAGCATCTTCTTGAACATTCCGCATTCCTGTCTACCCCCACAGCCGGCCCAGCCCTTTTGCCACAGGTGGGTCTGGGTCATGGAAGCCTAGGTTGAATACCCGCCCAGCTCCCCAGGGAGGTTGGGAACCAGGCTGAGCAGCATAGTGGGGAGACGTGGAAGCACAAGGGGATGGGGACAGGGACTGGGACGGGCTGTCAGTGCTAAAGATGATGAATGGGGAGGTGAGGCGGGAGGCCCAGTGTTATCGGCGGTGGATGGCGGGTGCGGGCGCACGCCGCTCCTGCTAATCCCCGGGCGCTGCCTCAGCCCCTGCACTGATAACGAGGAAATGGGACTGACAACAATTTTTAGCTGAGAGATTCTTCACCAAAATGCCAGGCGGCCGGAGGTCTGACAGCGCCTGATTGAGTGTGTGAGTGTGTTGGGGGAATGCCCGCAGCCCCCTCCTCTCCCATGCAAAGATGGATCGCTCATTCCGCCTCCCGTCCACATTCATTACCGCACCTCCCTTGCTGCCGCCATCTGCCACCTCCGCTTCTCTGCCTGCGCAGGTATCCCCAGACCCTATCCTTGGCCTTACATAAGGCGACTCAAGCTCAAGGAGCTGAAAGGTGACTGTAAGGGTCAGGGACTGAGAGTCAAGAGACCTGAAAACAAATTCTAGCCTGGTGCTCCCCAAATGTGTGACATTCAGGGCATACTTTTTCTCTTCTGAGCTGCTAGAATACCTTTTCCATCAGAAAACAGTGAGGGTCCAACAGGAAGTGGCTAACTGTAAGCTGTGAAGAGGGCTAAGCATGCTAAGTAGAGAGGTGAGGTCCAGTCAAGGCCCTCACCCTGACCTGGGTCAGGCTCTAGTCAGTCCAGCCCTCCAGCCTTGGAAAAAGTCCTCAGGTACCTGGGATCCCAGATCAGCCCTCTGCTGCCCCTCTCTGTTGGGAATTGTTGACCACTGGGAATAGGCGGTTAAGAGTTTGGCTTCTAATCAAAAGGTTGGCAGTTCGAATCCACCAGCAGCTCCGTGGAAACCCTATGAGGCAATTCTACTTTCTCTGTCCTATAGGGTTGGTAGGAGTCAGAACTGACTCCTACCAAAATGGGTTTGGTTGTTTTTTCTTTTTTGGGGGTGGGGGGTCGGAACAAGCTGGTCCTGGCAACTCAAGGGCTGGCCAGGCTGCTCATTCTCTGCATCTTACATAGCAAAGCATAGTGGACACATGGAGGATGAGAATCTCATTCAAAGGGAAAGCGCTTCCCTCACTAACTCACCTCCGGCCCTGCAATTCCCACCAAGTAATTGCCTCTCTGGTTTGGCCTGTTTAGTTCTGTCCCAGTTCTGTTGTCTGTGGGTTCCATTCTTGCGTCTCTGCTTGTCCCAGCAGCAAATTCCATCTCCATTATCTTTTCGCTACAGACCACAAAAGGCAGGGCTTGACTGCCTGGTGTCTGACTAAGGTTGGGGAGGGTTAAAATAAGAGTGACTCTAAGGACAGATGGCAATGGAGACGGGGACTTTTAAGAGTATATATGTGTGTATCTGTGTGTACACATGTGTGTTTCCTAACTCTTCACTCCCCCTACAAATAGAAGGGCGTTCATCCCCTAGTGACCAAAACAGAATAGTCTTCAAGCAGAATTCAACAGACATGCGTCTTACTGGCTATGTGACCTTGGGCAAACACTTAACATTTCTGAACTTCAGTTTCCCTTTGTATGAAATTCCAATTAAATCAGGCTGTGAAAGTTCTATGACGATCCAATTAAATCAGGGCTGTGTATAAGTGAGGGTTCCTTATTATTGTCCCTAGTAAGACACTAGCACAAATACCTACCCTGTATCTACCTCATCCTGATACCGGCTTGGCCTTGCACCGTATCCCGATCTTCTTCCCTGTGATGATCAAGATCGTTTGCCACTCAATAACCATTCTGTCCCCAACAGCTCCCGTGGAGTTCCTTCTTCCTATCCATCCACACCCATATATCTTTTTAGTAGTTTGTATGTCAATTTATCTATCTGTCCATCCACCTATCTACCTATCTATTATCTGTCCAATAATAATAATAATAATAACAATAACTATTTATTAGAGTGTCATTATATGTAAGGCTGTAGGTTTAGTGCTGCACATATTTGGTCTCATTTAATCCTTACAGTCATCCTGTGAGCTAGGTATTATTATCTCTATTACCAAACCAACCAAAACCAAACCTGTTGCCGTTGAGTTGATTCTGACTCATAGTGACCCTAGAGCGACCCTATAGGACAGAGTAGAACTGCTTCATAGAGTTTCCAAGGGGCACCTGGTGGATTCGAACTGCCAAGACAGACATGATGTCTGCCCTCAAGGAGCTTAGGACCTGTCTTAGTTATCTAGTGCTGCTATAATAGAAATACCACAAGTGGATGTCTTTAACAAATGGAAATTTATTATCTCATAGTTTAGGAGGGTAGAAGTCTGAATTCAGGGCACCAGCTGTAGGGGAAGGCTTTCTCTCTCTGTTGGCTCTGGGGGAAGATCTTTGTCATCAATCTTCCCCCTGGTCTAGGAGTTTCTCAGCACAGGGACCCTGGGTCCAAAGGATGTGCTTTGCTTCTGGCTCTTCTTTTTTGGTGATAATGAGGTCCTACTCCTCTCTGCTTGCTTCTCTCTTTTATATCTCAAAAGAGATTGACTCAAGATACAACCTAATTCCGTAAATCGTGTCCTACCTCATTAACATAATAGACAGCTCACTCACAAATAGGATCATAACCACAAACATAAAGGCTAGGATTTACAACACATAGGATAATTGGATCAGATCACAAAATGGAGGACAACCACACAATACTGGGAATCATAGCCTAGCCAAGTTGACACACATTTTTTAAGGGATACAATTCAATCCATAACAAGACCTATCTGAGGACAGAGATACTAAACAAATGTCACTAGAGTAGTCTTAGGAAAAGAAAAGTACATGAAACTATGGGAGTATATCACTTGGTCTGAGGGGCGAAAGAAGTGACATTTAAGCAAAGGTCTGAAGGATAAGTGGGAACCAGTCAAGCAACGATTGGGGGAAGTATTGTTCTAGACAGAAAACAGCATGTTTGAAGGTACAGTGGGAAGAAAGCCTGTATGAGGAATTGAAAAAGTCCAGCGTGGCAGGAGTAGAGAGATTGAGCAGCCAGGTGTTGAGAAATGGTGATAGAGAGACCACATCTTGGAGGACTTTTTATCTACGTTAATGATTTTGGATTTTCTTTTTTACACATACAAGAAGCCATTGAAGAGTTTTAAGTGGAGCAATGATGTATTAGATTTAAATTTAAAAAGATCATTCTAACTACAAAGTGGAGAATGGTCTGAAGTAGTAAGAGCGAGTCTAAGAAGGCTGATAGGTGGTATCTCACTAACTCAGGGGAAAGATGATGGTGACTTGCTCTAGGATGATGATGATGATGGAGATGAAGGGAAGCAGATGAACTTGAGGTGGGGTTGAAGGCCAGAAAGGAGTCAGCGATGATTAATGTTTCTGGCTTGAGCAACTGCTAGGTCATGGAACCATTTACTGGCTTATGGAACACAAGAGGAGCAGCAGCAGGTTTGATAAGGAAGAAAATGAGTTCGGTTTTGGATGTACTTAATTTGAGGAATTGTGAAGACATCCACGTAAAAATGCTGAGTAGGCACTATATGTGAGGCAGGAGCTAGAGTTATAGAAGTGGGAGATATTGACATATAGGTAAAAATTGAAGATCAACACTGTATCCTTTGTACCTAAAACAATGTCTGGAATATGGTAAATATATTCAATAAGTACTTATTGAATGAATGAATGAAGTTAAGAGTAGATGAGATCAGCTAGGGAGAGAGAACAGAGTGGGGAGAAGGCTGGAACAGAGGCCTGAGTAACTCCAACAGGTAAAAGAAGTTAAATAATCCAGGGCTGAGAAGGAACAGCCAAGAGGTGGGATGAAAACAAGGAAGGTGTGACAACATCAAAGCCAAGAAGGAAAAAGTTTCAAGGAAAGAATGTCATCCACAGGGTCAAATGCTGCTGAGAGGTCAAGAATATAAGGCATAAAAAGTGTCCCACCCACTCTATCCATAATACAACCATCTTCACCCCTCCTGCTCCATCCATTCATCCATCATCCCTCCATCCAAACTACCTAATTACTCATCCACTGTTCCCTCTATCCCCTCATCCCCTTCTCTCTTTTTTCTAGAAAACCATGATTGGCGCCTCTGCTGAGTGTGGGATGGGGAGAGTTAACATGCTGACAGACGGCATTTTTTACCTTCAGTCAATATGAACAAGGCCCCAAGACTATGATTCCAAACATCTGGATTTCATCAATATGTGATCTGTCATCGTATATTGGCATTCCCCAGTCCCCGCGCCAGAGCAATGCGGCTGGTTTTATTAATACGTCAAATACATTATCCGTGTAATACACTTGTCTGGCTGGGGCCTCCCGCTGGGGCGGGGTGGCGGATTTGAATGTATGATGAATCAGTTTGCATTACATGTTCGTAAGTCATCATTTGTCAGGATTAATAGGCATCCCTGGTCGAGGAGGTGGGGGTGGAGCGAGCAGGGGGGAGATGTGTATTTAGCTGTGGCCCATACTTATCTGCTGGTGCCAAGGGATGCCCTGCAAACAGCTGTGCAATCCCCTGCCCAGGCTGCAGGGCAGTGGCTGGTACTCAAGGGGCAGAGGTGACATTTTCAGTGCTTCCAGAATCACTTGGAACCAAATGGGCCTATTTATCTTTGCTTTGGGCTTGCTGAACAACTAAAAGGCAAGAGCCATTTGCACAAGCTGGCTAACTCTTACCCACTCTTTAGGGCTCAACTTAGATTGCCTTCTTCCAGGAAGCCTTCCTTGACTCCTCAGACTACATCAGGTGACCCCTCTGTGTTCCCATAGCCTCTTGTACTACCTCTATTGCCATGCAGTGTTATAGTTGCCTATTTATGTGTCTATCACCCTCTCTAAGGGGCCCCGGTGGTGCAGTGGTTAAAACGCTCAGCTGCTAACCAAAAAGTTGGCAGTTTGAACCTACCAGCCACTCTGTGGGAGAAAGATATGGCAGTCTGCTTATGTCAAGACTACAGTCTTGGAAACCCTGTGGGGCAGTTCTGCTCTGTCGTATAGGGTGACCATGAGTTGGAATTGACTGGATGGTAATGGGTTTTGGTCTCACTCTCTCTAGGCTGTACATTTCTTGAGGGCAAGAATGAATTTGTTCATTGCTGTAGCCCTGGCACCTAGCAGAGGGCATACCCCAAAGTAAGAGAATAGTAATTGTAGAAACCAATACATAGTCCTTGAATAAATGAATAATTATTGACTTTGCTAAACCTCCATAAGACTCAGACCTTAGCTGGAGATGCAGTGGGGTTTTTCTCTGATTTCTTGCCCCCACCCTGACCCTGGTAGTCTGGCCACCCAATCTGTTATTTATGCTTTTCTTCACCTGCTCCTCTTCTTTCCAGAGCCCCTCACACAGCACCAGGCTCCTTATATGTGTGTGACATATGCCCAGATATAATACACAGAGGTCATGCATTCATACCCACCTGCCTTTGCTATCTTCCCTTCTCCCTCCATTCTGCCCACAAGAGCTCAGATTGGCACTGCCCACTCTACATGGCCTCCTGCAGCACCAGGTCCTTGTGAAACAACAGCCTGGCTGGTGCCCCAGACCCTACTGTGATGGGTACTATTTACTGTCTTTAGCAGTAGAAGGGGCAGATTGAGCCAAATGTGGTTCTTAGGTGGCCAGTGGCAAACATTTGCAAGACAGTCTGGGTGGAGGTCAACCTGTGGCCAGGTTTCAGCTCAGACTTGAGCTCTGGGTGGGGCCAAGAGCCCTGAGCTAAGGCACAAACCCCCTGAGTCTTAGGCATAGAACCTAAACCCTCGGCCCCATGTGCCCTTGTTCCAGCCAAGTGGCTGTTGGAGCTGCTGTTCAGAGGCTTGTGGGGCTTCAGGGGTGGCAGTTATTTTACATCTCTGACCTTGGCTGTCCCAAACACAATGCAGTTCCCTTCCCTTCTGGAGCTGCAAGTCAGTCCTCCCTCTCCCTTAGCTAATAACTTGCAGACTGTGCTGGGCTGGGCCAGTGAGGGGTGGGACAGGTGGGGCCTCCCAGAGTGCCCTAGGAGTAGGCTTTACAAACTGCAGAAAAGGGTCCACTGCAGGAAAGTATCCACATACGGACATGCACACATATCTTCTCCGAGGTCTGGCCACACACATGCACATGTTGGCACTGGCATGCGCAGGTGCTCCCACAAATGTGGATACTTTGTCACACCTATATGAACACACCTGAGCACCTATGCGTATCTTCAAGTGTAGACTGAGCATACCTGTGTACTCTTCCCCAGCGTGCCTGCATACTTCACTCACCCCCAGTGCCTTCCTTGCCATGAGCCAAAATGCTAAGACTATACTGTTTAAAGTAAAACCAAGTGTGCTCTACCCCCTGCTGGCTCTGACTATGGGCTTATAAAAATGAAGTGGGGAACCTCTGCAGCTGTGGGCAATAAATCCTGAACTGCTAAAGAGAGCTGTGTTACCTGCTCTCTAGGCTGATGGGTAGGACTTGGGGCACTGACTACAAGTGCCTGTGGGGCTGGATGGGCAGTCGGCCAGGTGTGGGGCCTCAGGCACTGCCTGCTTGCCAGCCCAGGCCAGCTGTCTGCCACAGACCTGCGGGGTCAAGAGCCCCAGAGCCCCAGGGAGTGAGCAAGGACTAAGAAGTAGAGGAAGAGAAGGGCTGGGGTGGAGAAGTGAGCAAGACTGCCACGTGCTGCTAAGGCTGAGGGGAGCCCTCGCATCTGGAGATCAATTAGCATCAATTACTGACTTCATTTAATTGTCGTCCAAGATGAATTTGTCATTTTTAGCTGGGAATTAATGGGAGACCTTCACCTCTCCCTGGCAGCAGCAGCGGAGCCAACAGCGGTCACCTCAGCCTCCTCTGAGCCTTGAATCCTGCTTGGGGCTGGGGCCAGGCTGGGGCAGGCAGCTAGTGGGGCTTCTGCTCCCTGGGCGAGCTCTGGCCTGCCCCAGGACTAGCCAGCGTGGCCCACAGCAGCCCAGGGCCAAGGTGGGGGCCCAGGGTCCTACACAGGAGTTGTTTTGCAGCCTCTGGCTCCAGCCAGAAATTAATTTGCTGGGCTGAGCATGTTTACCTTTTCCCAGCGAAGGCGAGACAGTAAACAGCGGACCAGCGGCTGAAATTGAATTGATAACTGCATCAACGTGCCAGATAACGCCTAAAATAATACGCCGATAAGGAAATTCGATTTGATTTGCTGCTGCGCATTGGATTGGCCCCATCTGTAGCTGCCTGTAATCATTTTCAATTGCGTTGGGAAACCTTATTTGTCCTTAAATATTTCTGTCATTTTTCATTGCTGGCGACAGATCCTTGGGCAGGTGGCAGGGGTGCGCTGACTCTGTGGGCGCGGGGCGGTGGCCCAAGAAGGAGGGGTTGTGCGGACTCCAAGGAAAGGAGGCAGAGAGCAGGCAGCCTGGCGGTGACAGCTGTTCCTCCAATCAATCACGCTGTCGACAGGGAGGGACGACTGGCTGGCAGAAATTGAGTTTGCCTCACAGGGGACGATTGAGCAAATTAATAGCCCATTAGCCAAGCAGTGACCTGAGAAATGAAGGTGCAGGGGTTCCCGCTCACTCAGGCCGGCTAGGGTGGGGCAGGGCAGGGGGAAGGGGTTGGGGAAAGGAGAACTGGGGCGGTGGGGGGGAGTGGGGAGGAGGGATGGAGGCGTGGATGAGATGGGGAATATGTATGTGTAGGTGGAATGGAGTGGAGAGTACATCAAGCCAGAGGAGGGATGTCAAGTTGGGGGAAATAGGCTGGAGAGTGGATAGTCCTAGGAGAGATGCTGGGGATGGAGGGAGGGGCGCAGAAGTGGCCCGACTGGTGTCCCTCTACCATCTTCCCATCATGCCCTCTGGGACTGAGTACCACACCAATGTAACTCTCTCCATCCTCATTGCTGTTGTTAGCTCTGGTAAAGTTGGCCCCTTACTCACTGAAATTCCATGAACACTGGGTTGAAATGCTGCTGGGTCCTATGCCATCCCCCTGATGGGCTGCAGATGGGAGTTTTGTGATCCATAATGTTTTCATTGGTTGACTTTTGGAAGTAGATTGCCTAGGCCTTTCTTCCTAATCCATCTTAGTCTGGAAGCTCTGCTGAAAGTTGTTCAACATCATGGCAACATGCAATCCACCACTGACAGACTGTGCACGAGGTGCACTGGACAGGAAATTTAACCTGCGTCTCCTTCATGGAAGGCGAGAGTTCTACCACTGAACCACCACTGCCCTCTTTCTCCATCCTTAGTCTCTGGATTTTCCCTTTCCTTCCTCTCTTCACTTTCACCAGCATATTCCCAGGAGGCAGCACTTCCCTGCAGTCTTCTCCAGTGGAGGCTGTTTATTTTCCCCAAGGCCATGTTCCTCAGGCCAGGAGGTGGGGCCAGTGTCCTACTTAATCCCCACTGATGCTTCCAAACTGCGGGCTCACTGAGTCTCAAGTACCACCCTCTATCCCACCTCATCACTGTTATCTCACATTCTCCACATTCACCAGAACTTTGACACTCACCTCCCTACCCCAAGCCCCATCACTGCCCTGACCTCCTCATATCTGAGAATTTTTTTCCGTCCTCCACTTCCTCCTGGAAGACCTTGTCAACATCTGAAATTGCTCTGTGATAGAACTCCCTCTCCCCCCAGCCCTCCCATGGACTTGCACCCATTATACTTGCTCCTCCCTCTATCCTTCTCCCATCTCCCAAGTCACCACTTACTTGTCATGGATTGAATTGTGTCCCCCCAAAATATCTGTCAACTTGGCTAAGTCATGATTCCCAGTATTGTATGATTGTCTACCATTTTGTCATCTGATGTGATTTCCCTATGTGTTGTAAATCCTATCACTATGATGTAATGAGACGGATTAGTGGCAGTTATATTGATGAGATCTACAATATTAGACAGTATCTTAAGCCAATCTCTTTTGAGATATAAAAGAAAGAAGCAAGCAGAAACATGGGGACCTCATACCACCAATAAAGCAGCCCTGGGCACAGAACACATTCTTTCAACCTGGGGTTCCTACACGGAGAAGCTCCTAATCCAGGGCAAGATCGATGACAAGGTCCTTCCTCCAGAGCCAACATAGAGAGAAAGCCTTCTCCTGTAGCTGACACTGTGAATTTGGACTTCCAGCATACTAGACTGCAAGAGAATAAATTTCTGTTTGTTAAAACCATCCACTTGTGGTACTTTTGTTATAGTGCACTAGAAGACTAAGGCACTTGTGGATTCTAGCCTGGACCCTATGCCATATCACTTCAACACCTCTTGCCAAAATATTCAACATCTTTACTTCCTTTGCCTTCTCCACAATCCAACTCTTCTCCTTTTCATCGCAGACACACAGGTGGCTAAGGATAAAAAAAAAAAAAAAAATTTTTTTTTAAGGATAGCTGGGGTAAATCACAAAAGCATGCAGATATGTGCCAGTACAAATTCACAGTTTCCAATCTCAGCACTACTAAGCAATCCTTTTACATGCTTTTGGGTTGGTCAGGTCTGTCCCTCCTTTCCCACAGAGACAACCCTGTAATATTAACTATCTTGAGGCCCCTTTTCTACCTCCTGACCCCCACCCCCCACTCTTACTAGGTGGCCCTGCTTCCTGTTTCACTCACTTTAAGTTCTTTGGCATGAATTCCTTTAGCTTCCAGACCCACTGTCACCTCCTTTCTCCCTCCAGTTTCAGTGGAAGAGGTATTCATCCTTCTGATAGAGTTTACTTCCTTCTCCTGAGCTTGGAATCTCATTCCCACCTGCTCTCCCTTGGAAAGCTATCATGGCCATTCCCCCCTCTCTTCTGCATTCCCCCCTTGCCCTCCATCAGTATATACATGCTCCAGTCTCCCCCATATTACAACAACATCATTAGCAACCAATCCATCTCTCTCTTGCTCATGGCACCATTTAGCTAATGCCCTTTTCCTCTCCTTCCTGTCCCATCAAAGATACTCCAAAGAGTCTTGCTTGATATCCATATTCCTTTATCTCCTATTTCTTAACTCATTGCAGTCTAATTTTCACTCTCACCACTCTACTGAAACTGCTCTCAATCAGGTCCTTGATGATCTTCATTTCCAAATATAGTGGATGCTCTTCATTCATATTCATTTATTTTGTTAATTCAATAAATATTTATTGAGTATCTTCCATGTACTAGGTACTATACTAAAAAACTATACTAGGGTGTAGAAATACAATGAAATCTACATCCTATTGAGCTTACAGTCTAGTGAGGGAACACATAGGATAAAATCATTATGCAAACAATTGTAAAATTGCAATTGTGTCAGAGAGAGGTGAACAGTGCTATGGGAGCCTGTAATATGAGGATTTGCCCTGCTCAGAGAAATCCAGAAAAGCTTCTCTGAGGAAGAGACGACAAGCTGAGATGTGATGAATGAGTAGGAGTTGAACAGACAAGGAGGAAAGGAAGTGATAACATCAGTCAAATGCTTACCTTATGCTAAGCACTATACTACTTTATCCTCATTTTACTAACGAGGAAACCAAGGCATAGAGCAGTTCAGTAGCTTACCCATGGTTACCTGATAAGTGGTGGTATTAGACTTTCAACCTAGGGAATGCAATTCCAGAGCCCATGTTAACCACTCTATATTCTATATGTTAGCTATTATCCTTGCCATCATTCGCTTCGCTCTCTGCACACTCTGCATGATCTCCATTCCTTGGATTTCATTTACCATTTCTATGTTGGGAATTCCTCAACTCGTACCTCCGACCCTAATCCAAATGTAGCACTGGTATGAGACTTTCTACTTGGATATCCCAGAGGCTCTTCAAGTTCAACATACCTGAAACATGACTTATCTTTCCCTAGACCTGCCTTTCTCCTGCTTTCTTTATTTCAGTCAATGGTACCACCATCCACAGACTTCTCTAAACCAGCTATCTTGACTCTTACTCTTTACCCAGGCCCCTACATCCAGTAAATCAACATCATAATGGTTTTTACCTCCAAGGGGCCTCTCAGAACCGTCTTCTCCCCTCCATTGCCCTAGTTTAAGTGTCATTATCTTTAGCCTTTACTATTAAATCTCCTAACACACTGTTCTCCCCTCTAATCCATTTCCATCTCTACAGCTAGAAGGATCTTTCTAAAACACAGATTGGATCCTATCATTCAGCCACTTACGACCCTCCTCTGGCTCCCAAAGCCCACGGCATAAATTCTGAACTTCTATCATACAAGCCCCTCTCCAGCTTCCTGTCTCCTCCAGCAACAACCCTACTTGCTATGGCTTGACAAGACTTAGCTCTTAAAGTGTTATTCCCATGCCAATAATGCCCATGACATCCATTTGCCCTTGGGCAACTTCCGACTCCTATTTATCCTTTAAGACCACATCCAGACAACACTTCTTCTTTGAAGCCTTCCCTGATAGTTAATTATTCTTTTTCATGCTAACTTGCTGCTATCAAGTCAATTTTGACTCATAGCCTCAAAGTGACCCTATAAGACAGAGTAGAATTCCCCATAGGGTTTACAAGGCTGTAAACTTTATGGAAGCAGATTGCTACATCTTTCTCCCATGGAACAGCTGGTGGGTTTGAACGCTGACATTTTGGTTGGCAGCCGAGTGCTTTAACCACTGTGCCACTTGTAAAAACCTGTTGCCGTTGAGTTGATTCCAACTCATAGCGACCCTATAGGGTAGAGTAGGACTGCCCCATAGGGTTTCCAAAGAGCGGCTGGTGGATTCAAACTGCTGACTTTTTGGTGAGTAACCAAATGCTTAACCACTATACCACCAGGGCTCCTTTTTTTCATGCTATGTCCTTTATATGTCTATACCACTATTATTGCACATATCATATAACTTGCAATTATTTATTTATTCATCTCTCTCCCCTGGTAGACTCTGAGCTCTTTGAGGGCAGAGAGAGTATCTGATCCATCCTGGTACACTCCTGACCCAGCACAGGGTCTGGTACAGAGTGGGTGTTAGGAAATGTTGAATGATTCAGTGACCAAGTCAATGGGAGGAGGACTTAGAGGGACGATGGGAAAGAGAGTGGGGGGAGGGGGGTGGGAGGTCTGGAGGTGGGAGAGGTGGGAATAGGGGAATAAGGCAATTAAGGTAATGTTGAAAATTCCTCTTGCTTAAATGAGGCCTTGCTTCATGGTCAGTGAAGAGGCAGAGGCCCCAAGAGTTTCAAAAGATAGAAGCTCTCAAGAGGTAGAAGCTCTATAGCTCCTAAAAACCAAACCCATTGCTGTCAAGTCAATTCTGACTCCTAGCGACCCTATAGGACAGAGCAGAACTGCCCCTACTATTCCAGAAAAGTATCAAGTGTTCATAGACCTGGTGGGAGGAGGGTAAGGCAGTGACCACATGAACATAACCAGGCAGTAAAATCCTGCCAAGAAACCCCAACAAAGAGACATCCACACCAGGACAGATAGATACCCACATGCTCACAGAGAGTCCCCAGCAGCCTCCCCAGGCACTGAGCCCTCTGCATGCCTTGGCCCACCACCCCACCCAGAACCTCTGGGTTGCTCTCTCTCCAGTGTGTGCTCTCTCTCTCAGCAATTTCCCTTCCCAAGAAAGCTCTAAGGGTTTCAATTACCGGCGCGTGGGATTTAGTGCCCTGGGCTTCTCTGACTGGGGGAGATTTATTTGAAGGTTTAGTGTCGTGGAGAATTCACGTCTTCACTCCCAGGAGCCCAGCTTCCGTCCTGAGCCCCTAAATCAGGAGCCAAGATGGGCTATTGTCACTTACCGCATTAGCCTCGTTAGCGGACCAGGAGGGGTGATTAATAGCAATGCACACACAGCCACCCTGCTGCTCCTGACCTGGGGAGGGAGCAAGGAGGGGCTGAGCCTGCTCTAGGATAACTAAGAAATCTGGGCGACAGCCCCCTACCCACTGCAAGGTCCTGCGGCCCTTCCAGATCTGGGCACATTTCAAAGATTAGCAAGCCTAGCCAGAGAAAGCCCAGCTGGGAGCTTCTGGGGCCGGATTCCTGGAAGGGTCAAGCAAGCAGGGGTGCACAAAGGGGGCTGGGTCTGGGAAAAGGCCCAAAGTGTACACCAGTGTGGATGAGTGTGGGGGCTGGTGGGGTAGAGGGTGGAAGAGAGAGAGTGGTGAGTGTGTGTGTGTGTGTGTGTGAAAGAGGTGTATGCACATTTATTTCATTTCCCAGACACCCCCTGAGTGCTTACTATGGGCCAAGTGATATTCTAAGAACTGGAGACACAGCACTGAAGCAGACAGCCAAGGGCCCTGAAAGAGCGAAGATGTGTATGTGAGAGAAAGCTGTAAGAGTAGGCATATGAAGAAGAGAAAGAAGTGTGTGAGAGAGAAATAAAAAAGTGTGGTTGAGAGAGAGATGTGCGAATATGTGAGAGGAAGAAAGGGAAGTTTGTACGAGAGAGAGAAGTTTACATGTGTGAGAAAGGAGCCCTGGTAGTGCAACAGTTAAGTGCTTGGCTGCTAACTGAAAGGTGGGTGGTTCAAACCCACCAAGCAGCTCCAAGGGAGAAAGAGCTGGCGACCTGTTTCTGTAAAGATTACAGCCAAGAAACCCTATGGGGCAGTTCTACGTTGTCACATGGGAGCGCTATGAGTTGAAAATGACTTGAAGGCACCTGACAACAACAACATGTGTATGAGAGTGGGAGAAAGGTAGGTTTTTGGGAGCCATTTGAGAGATGTTTTCGTGAAACAGGAATCCCTGGGTGGGGAGAATAGTTAACACATTTGGATGTTAACCAAAATGTTTAAGGTTTGAGTCTACCCATAGGTGCCTTGGAAGAAAGGCCTGGAGATCTACTTCCGAAAAAATCAGTCATTGAAAACCATATGGGGCACAGTTCTACTCTGAACACACATGGAGTCGCTGTGAATCAGAATTGACTCCACAGCAACTGTTCGTACTTTTTGCATGAAACAAGGGTGTGTGTGAGAGAGTATGTGAGATGGGGGTTGAGAGAAAGGGTATATGACAGGAGAGGTATTACACACAAGAGAAGGTGTAGGAGGGTGTGACAGTGTCAGAGGTATATGACGAGGTTCCTTGTATGAGAGGGACAGAGAGAAAGGGGTGTGCAGGATGGATTACCCAATAAGCAAGGTACACACAGGATTATTTGTGCTTACTGACTAATTTGTGGTGCGCCATTTCACCTGTTTTTCACCACATCTTGGTGAAAAACAGGTGAAATTGCACACTACAGAGTAGAAGGTAAGCACAAGTAAGCCTGTGCATGCCTTGCTTATTGGGCGTGTGTGTGTGTGTGTGTGTGTGTGTGTGAGAGAGAGAGAAGGATGTGTTTGTGTGTGTGAGAGAGAAGGGTGTGTTTCTGTGTGTGAGAGAGAAGAGTGTGTTTCTGTGTGTGTGTTTTCTATCTCTTTTTTTGCTTTGTCCCTGAAAATTTTCCCCTCCCTACTCCTTTTTCCCCCATAAATCTTTGGAGTCAGGCTCACCTGGGTTTGAATTTCACTTCTGGCTATTTCATTCGTTTATCCATTCATTCACCACATTGTCATTGAGCATCTTGTAGATTTTACCTTTCTATGCCTACAAAATGGAAATAATTATACTTGCCTAAGAGGGTTTTTTAAGAGGGTGGTTATGATAACCCAGTGATATAATTTATGTAAAATGCCTTGCAAGAGCACAGAATTGGGAGCTAGATGCACCCTAGCCCATCTAGCACCCTAAATGCCCATGGTTCAAGAAATGGTAGCTCTAGAGCTAGGGCGCTTTTGTTTTCCCTTTCGCTTTCTCCCTCCCTTACCCTCCTAGCTCTCTCTCAATCACAGCTGAGCCTTAGTATTAATTATTAGAGCCAATTGACTGTTTAGACTCTGATGTTTTAACTAATCACCGCTAATGGCAGACACTGGTGGGCAATCACATCCATTTAGTTCTCAGGCAGGTCCCTTGTTGTAGCTGAAAGCAGAAGAGAGAGGGGATCCAGGAATAACTGGATTTGGGAATGATGGGAAGGGGGATTACTTCCCACAACAGAGGCTCCTCTTTCTTCTCTTGTGGCCCAGGGCCTGCAGCCAAGAGTCCAGGTGGCCCTCAGGGGGAGCCAGGTCCCTTGGGGCTTCCCCACCCACCCTACTTCTCTGCCCGTTGGCCTCATTTCCCCTCTTAGAATTCTGTCACAGAAGTCTCCAGCAACCATCACCCTGGACCAGAAATATCCTACCTGGTCCTGAGTTGCTTTTTAATTTTTGTGGTTCCTAAAAGTCCATTTCCAGGGAGAGTCATTTAGACATAGGTGTAAATCCCACCTCCTCAAGGGGGTCAGCCTGATGCTGTTTGGAACAGGAGGCGGCATCTCCCCATTCTGGCTGAGGGCTTAAGTGAAGATAGCAGCAGAACACGTGCTCAGTGCTGCTGAGTCTGGAGAGACCACCAGGGCGAGGGACGTGACTGAGCTCTGTAAGACGGAGCAAACACCTGCATACTTGCCCTGCCTTCTTCACATTGAGGCCCCAAAGCCCCAGCCTGCATGCAGCCCCGACTTCACCCTGAGGCCCTGGCCTCATCCTATACCTGCTGTAGCCTCACAGGGGAAGCTAGATCCTCAGAACTCAGGAATACCAGCTTTAGGGTGGAGACCAGGCAGGGCTGGACCATAGGGCCCAGGTGTCCTGGAGGGGTTAGCCTAGGTGTGCATGGCCAGTAGGTGTCGCTGTGGCTCCAGCACTGAGAGGGGGTGCCAGGCAGGGGGCCCTGGAGCAGCTGGAGGTGCTGGACACTCCCTGACCCCTGCCTCAGGTCTTCCTGCCAGGAAAGTCACTAGAAGTGCTTCTTCAACTTTAAGTGCGTATGGAACACTTCAGGGATGGTGTCGAAATGCAGATTCTGATTCAGTAGCTGTGGAGTGGGCCCAAGATTCTGCATTTCTACCATGCTCCCAGGTGATCCTGAGGTTGGTGGTCTGTGGACCACCCTTTGAGTAGAAGACCCTACAAATAGACAGTGCCATAGTCGGGGGACACTGACTCTGCTCCTTTCTAAAGCCAAGTCTCACCCTCACTGCTGTTTTCACAAATAAAGCCCCCAAACTGAAGACCGTGGGTGCTATTGGGGATCTCTTCTTTTTGGGGATAATTTCAGGTAGATCAGCAAGAAGCAGGCCATTTCCAGAGAAGCTCTAAACCAAAACCTTACCTAACCCCAGTCCTCTGAGCTAACACAGCCCTACTTCCTAGCCCAAATCCTAAACTTAAATCTAAACCCAAATCCAATCCTAACTTCCCATATGAACCCCAGCTCCCACCCTCAGATCCATGCCCTCTAAGTCCAACACTTGGTCTATCCATTGCTTCAGTCCTATCCCAAGACTGAATGCCCCTATGCCTTCCTGCTAACCTTCCTGACTCTCTGTCATACTTTCTTTCAGATACCAGCCTGAGTTAGACAGTGGAGGCAGTAGGGTCTGGGAACATCAGTCTGGGTCAAGCTCTTCCAGGCCTCAGCAATTAGCACAGGTGTGTTTTTTTTTTTTTTTTTTTTAATTTTTATTGTGTGAGCTCAGGTATTTGCCCCAGGCAGAGGAAGGGACAATTAGACAGTCTAGTAGAGAGAGAATAGGCATTTCCTAGACTCTTTCTGGAGGGCCTTTTTCTGTTGGGAAAAGAGGGGAATCTTATTCTTGCCAGGTGTTGCTCTGCTCTGTTCTAAGGGCTCCGCTTCCAGGGGTGTGAGAAAGGCAGGGAGGAATATGTCCATGAGCCCAGCCCTGGTTACAGCTGAAAAGGGAGGATGTGTGGAGGGGTACAGGCAGAGTACCCTCCAGGGCTTTCACTCCAAATCAAGCATTCTCGGAGGGGTTTTCCTTCTTCCTATCCCTGTCCGTTGTCTGGCCCTTCTGGGCACTACAGAAGCAGATTCCTATAGGGCTGACAGGTTATATAAACTGGATTATAAGGGTTTACTCCTTCCAATTCTGACGTTTTGTGTTTTGAAAGTAGGAACGCAATTTTAAATTGGAGCAATTTGGCCTTGTCCCGGAGGGCTACCCACTGTGACCCACCCCCAAGCTTCCTGAGTCTGGAGCACAGGGGCCCGGGTCCAGTCAGGGAGTACCATCTCTCACACTGTGAGCACCTGTGTAATAAAAGCTACTCCTGCATGTATCAAACACTTCTACGTTTAAAAAGCACACCCCCACCCCCCAACTAACAACCATCTCTATATTTAGGAAAACTACCTCTGCATTTGTAAAGCATCTCCACATTTATAGAATATCTCTACAGTTTTACAAATCCCTTTTTTCATCAACCATTTAAACAAATAAATCTGTTTGAATACTTTGGAAAAGTTAATTCCTGGTACCTCAATTTCCTCATCTGTAAAACGGAAATAAAAGTACCTACTACTTCATAGCGTTGGGCGTAAAGTTATTTGAACGGTGTCTGGCACATAACAGGCCCTCTGTTAAGTGTTTGCTATTATTTATTATTATCCTGGAATGCAAGTACTTTAGAAAAGGAAAAGAAAATTCCAGAAAGGTAAAAGTACTTGTCCAAAGTCATGTTGCTAGTAAGCTTAAGAATAAATTTTTGGTTCCTAATCTGGTGCTAAGGAGCCTTCATGGTGCAGTGGTCAAAATGCTCGGCAGCTAACCAGAAGGTTAGCGGTTAGAAGCCACCCGCTGCTCGGCAGTGGGAGAAAGATGTGGCAGTCTGCTTCTGTAAAGATTTACAGCCTTGGAAACCCTATGGGGTCGCCATGTGTTGGAATTGACTCACAGCAGTGAGTTTGGTTTGGTAGTCTGGTGCTATGTTTTCCACCAAAAAAAAAAACAAAACACCTGGCCAAAGTAGTCCTTATCAGGAGCAAAGACCTACTGGGTAGGACAATAGGTCCAATCTCCCTTGCCCTCTGCTTGGTCTAGGGCATGAGAGGGAACAGGGAAGGGGGCTTCTCCTCCCCTTGTTGAGTCCTGCAGGAACTGGTGGGGATTGTGGGGTGGCCTGGGCCTGGGTCTACACAGGGGATGAGGGATCGAGTAGGTTCTGCTCCTGGATCTGTTACTGTAGCTTTCATAACTGAGAGAGATGCTAGAGGAAGTACCTATCATGGCAGCTCTGGACCCAATCCTCTCACCAAAAGCCTTCCTCTCCCCCCTCAAGCTTGTGTCCTTCTTGCTTCTCCCCTACACTGGCATTCCCCTCCACCCCCACTCCCTGCAGTCAGCCCTTTGGCTCAGTCACAGGAAGAATTCTAGGGCTGGGGGCTCGGCTGGAGAGGAGTTAAGATAAGGAGGTGGGGAGGGTGGAAGATGACTTTTTGAGTCAGACTTGGTCTTGAAATCCAATTTAGCATTACTAGTCCTGAGACTTTGGGCAAGTGCCTTAAAGTTTCCTCAAACCTAGAGGCCAAGGATAATACTACTTGCCTATCCGGTTGCTTTAACAAATGAATGAGATGAGGTGTACAGCCAGAAGCACAGGGTCTTGCACCAAGTAGGTACTCAGCATGCTTTCCTGCCCTGCAGGGGGTAAGGGGGAAATGGGGAGCAACTGTGGGCTGCAAGGGGACTAGACTGACAGTCTGAAAGCTATAGGAAGGCTACACCCACAGGCTCTCAAGGTTCTCCTTCCATGGTAGGTAGGCCTGGCCCTCCCCTAGGCAGAGTGGCTAGTGGTCAAGAAGACAACACAGGCCTGTGTAATGAGAAAGACAGCTGCATGGGGGGTTGGGCTGGAGGTTGTGTGCAAAGAGGGCCTGAGACAGAGGGCCAGCTGGGAGGCCTGGCCAGGCAGTGCCTGTTACCAGCTGCAGCAGTGGGCCTCCTAGCCCTGCCCACCCCCTCCAGCTTCCCCTAGCTGAAGGACACTGGCCTCAGGCTCCCTTGCTATCCTGGTTCTCAGCTCTAATGGTGGAGGAGGCTAAAGGAAGAAACAGGGGTGAACTCTACCATGGCTCTGGCTGGGTTTGCTCAAGGGAGAACTTTTCCTTTTTCCTTCTGTCCCTTGGTCTGTTTGTCCCTTCCTTCCTCTCCATTTTTATCATAAACAGTTCCAAACTTTGGTCCTGTGATACTCTCAAAGTTTGGAGGGCAGTGCTCACCCAGTCCTCGGGGTGTAGAAAGGAGTGGGGCCTAGGCTCTGCCTTCAGAAGCTCACAGGCTGGGGAGAAGGCTGGGCATACAAGATACCATTATAAGGCTGAAGTGAGAAGCACTAAGGAAGAGGAGGAGCTCAGGGCTCAGAAGAGGAGAAGGACTCTTGGAGAAGGAAGCAACAGAGGTCTGGAGTGTAGGGTGGGAAGAGAGAAGGTGGGTGGAGTGATAACTAAGACAAAGGCTGAGAGAGGACCCAGCAGGGTCAGTGAGCGTGGCTGGAGTATAAGGAGGACAGAGGAAGAAATGGAACCCAGGCTATAAAGGTCAGTGGGCCCCCTAAGCCTTCATTCTGACGGCATTAAGGGACCAAGGATATGTTGTGAGCAAGGGGATAGTGTGGCCTTGGTATTTCCAAGCTGGGGGAAACTTACAGACCCGTTGTTGACCCCCCTCAATATTTAGGCTGAGGATTGAGGCTTGGCTTATGACTAGAATAGTCCTTTGCAGAAGGAAATGTCTTGGCCATGTCTATAAACCAAAAAACCGAGACCAGTTGCCATCAAGTCAATTCCTACACATGGCAACCCACGTGTTATAAAGTAGAATTGCTCCGTAGGGTTTTCTTGGGGTAATCTTAATGGAAGCAGACCACTTGGTCTTTCTTCCATGGTGCCAGTGGATGGGTTCAAACCGCCAACCTTTAGGTTAGCAGTTGAGCACTAATCGCTTGAGCCACCCAAGGACCCTGGCGACGTCTATAACCACACCCTAATAAGTCAGGCATTGGCCCAGCACAAAGCAGTTTGATCCTTACACATGAAGGAGGTAGCTGGGATTATTATCCTCATTTTACTGATGAGAGGAAACCCTGGTGGTGTAGTGGTTAAGAGCTACAGCTGCTAACCAAAAGGTCAGCAGTTCAAATTCACCAGGTGTTCCTTGAAAACTCTATGGGGCAGTTCTACTCTGTCCTCTAGGATTGCTGTAAGTCGGAATTGACTAAACGGCAGCAGGTTTTGGTTTTTACTGATGATGGAACCCAGGATCACAGAAGTGAGGTATGCAAAGTCACCTGGGACTTAAAAGGGTCTGAATTCCTTAGCAAGGGCTGCATGGGCGTTTATGTCTAGACCATTGCTGACCTTGCCAGCCTTGTTTCTAACCACTTCTCACCGTGCATGCCATTGTTCCAAATACACCGAATTCTTCCAGTTTCTCAAATCAGTCATTTTCTCTCACCTCACCTCACCTCACCTCTGGGCCTTTAAACATGCTGTTGTCTCTGCTTGGAAAATCATCTTTCAGCTTCAATCGTCAGCTCAGCTTCAAGGTTAACTCTTCCAGGAAGCAGCATTATCTGAATCTTTAGGTTAGACTGTGTGCCCATTGTCCCTGGGCCTTGCCTATCACATTGCACTGTGAGATACTTGTATATTTCCTCAACACGGCCTGGTACAGCAAGTAAAGTCAAGTGAATGAATGAGTGAATCCCTGCCAGCCTTAGGATTCTATTTACTGGCTCTGGTATCAGTAGCATCCACTCCCCATGGGCTTCCTGAGTTAGGAGCACTGGGGGAGGGGCTGGGCTCAAGGAACAGGGACAGTGGTGAGTGTAGTCCTGGGTCTGCCAGGAGCAAACACTTTGTGGTGGGTGGGTGGGTAGGTGGAAAACAGGCTCTCACCCAAGTTTAAGTTCGGTACAAGACCTGGCCTGAAGCAGGAAGCATTCAGGACCCAGAGTGGACAACTGGGCTATGAGACTTCTAAGGAAGAGTGGGGTTCCTAAAGGCTGGAAGTTGCCATTGAGAGGAAGGGCCTTGAAGGATGGGGGAATACTGAGCTTCATGGGAGCAGAGGACTATAAGCTTGAGAGCAGGAGGACACAGGAGAAGCAAAGACAGAGTAAGAAATTCAGCCCCCTACCTAGACTCTCCTGCCCAACAGGGCCTGGGCTGCCCACCTCACCAAAGGGCATCATGTGGGTAGTTGGTCAAGAGGCTGGCCTTCTAGCAGAATGTGTGGATGAGCTGGGATGTTATAAACCACCCCTGTGGGTCCTGGCCCCAAGCACCTGCTCTCTAGCTCAGCGCTTATCTCAGAAAAGGCATTTGCCGAGGGCCACCTGGGCCAGCACTGCTTCCTAGTGTGGTGCTGTGAAACCAGACACTTCAGCCCCAGCTTGCCCTTTCCAGCCCCGGCAGCATCTCTTGTCTTCTTACCTGGCTTTGCCTTGTGCCCATGACCTTCCCCCACTTCTCCTACAGCACTCTGTATCTTAATTTGCACCAGGGCCCATAGCCTGCACACCTCTCTCGTGCAGCCTTAGCTTAAACCAGCCCATTCTGTGTGCCCTTTTTTCCTGCTCTGTACCCTTTCCACACCAGGAGCTCCCTGATGGTCTCAGAATCATCTTAATCCCGTATAGTCCCCAGCCTGGTTGTTGTTTACAAATATATGTTAAATTTAACTATATTGGGAGATACAGAGATGTAGAAGACATAGGGATGAGATATTTGTCTTCTTTTAGCCCCAATTTTGTTGCATGTAAAGTGGAGACAGTAATTCCTATCACCTGGGGACTCTTGAGAGAGTAAGTGAAATAAAGACGGACGCTATTCCACTTTTATGAGGTGGCTATTTTGTTATCCCTATTTCACAGGTAAGGACATTGGGGTTCAGAGAAGCTTGGTGATCTGCCCAAGGTCACACAGCAAGGAAGTAGAGGGACTGGGATTCATATTAATGCTCCCCTCTACTGTACCACTCTATAGCTTCTTAGGGGAAGTAAAGTTTGGTTGGAGGTAGGTAGGTGTAAGTCATATCTAAGAGACAGATAAGGCTTCTTAGCTGACCAACTGGGCTGAGAGTTCAATCTGAAGCCCACAGCTGAGCCGAAGAGTCAGAAAGGAGAAATAGTGGGAAGAAGGATGTCCTGAAGCCAGGACACACCTTGCCCTCAGGAAGCGTGATGAATTCTGGGAGAGGAGACAGGACTCAGGCACATGCAAGTTAGAATGAGGGCTGGTATAGAAGTGCTTGGTGGTAAGGAAGGCCTGAGCATGGAGGGTCTGAAGACAGAAGGGCCACTGAAGACTGAAAGCAGAGGCAAGTGTGTCCCAGCCCCCATGAGTCTCCACACCCTCGTGGGGGTGGAGGATTGGCTGCCTGCCACCCTCCTCACACCTGGGCTGGGGCCCTGCCCATAGGCAGCCCTAGGCTCCAGCCACCTCTGCCCCCTGGCCCAGCAGCAGGCCCAGCTGGCTCACCTTCTCAATCAATACAGCGCTCTTAATGGGCCCAGTCACCAGCACCAACCAGGGGCATTAAATGTTAATTATATCTATTTGGATTTGAAAAATTTTATTACTTGAGTTAATTATGGCTGGAGTCATAAAAAGGTTTCAGAGTGAAAGGGCTACCTTATTGGGGCCACTTTTCCTAAGACAGATTGGAAAGGAAAAGAAGAAATTAAAGCATCTGGCTCCGAGGGCTGGGGAGCCGCACATCCTCCAGGCTGAGAGCCCTGTGCTCAGGACTGGGATTGTCTGAGTGAAAGGCCTGAAGAACCACTCATTTACCAGCCACCCAGGGCCCAGAATACAGGAGAAGCCTGTCCTGCATCGACTGGGCCACTGCCCAGCAGCCTGAGCATGTGGGGGGCTATCAGGTATAGGAGGCCCTCCCTGCCCATGGGAGGCTCTAGGGACGCTGTGATCCTGCTGAGAACACTGGGGCCCCAAAAGTCTGGGATGGCAGGATATGCTTAGTGCTCTTCTCCACAGAGGTCCTCATAGTGGGACCTCCGCCCGCCCAGCCCCTACCTTGGCCGGCCCCACCCAGCCCTGCCTGATTGCTTCCTGCCAGGCCCACCTATGATTCATGGGCCTGACCTTGGGCTATAAAGTGCTCACTCTAGCGGGCATTGAAGCAGGATTTACAGCCAGGGGTCAGCTGTAGGCAGTGACACACACAATACCTGACCCAAGGGATATACAAGGGTGCCCCATTCCCAGCCCACACATAACTCTCTCTCACTCCTGCACACACAGGTACACACACACCCTGACAGAGACACAAATGTGCATTCATGCCCAGGAACTTACAGGCTCAGGCATCCTTAACAGTAGTTCCATTTTGTGGGGCAAGTGCTAGGTGCAAGGTGCTTTATAAGCATTTGTCTAATCCTTAACACTGATCCTGTAAGGTTAAAGTCAGTGTTACTTATTTTGTAGATGAGAAGCAAACTAAGGCTCGGCCAGGTTAAGGGATGTGGACACATGTGCCCTACAAGAGAACTAGCTGGAGAGAGAACCCGGAAGCCCCCCTGTCTATTCGCCAGAGAAACAGTAATACCACTAGAAAGTGGACTCTACAGGAACCTGGGGGCTTAGAGGGACCATCCCCTCCCTTCTCCTGCACCAGAGCAACTGGAGGCCAGCACAGAGGGCAATGTTGCCCCCTCCCCCACTGCTAGAAGGTGGTAAAGATGAAGGGGGAATAAAAGACAGGAGGCGAATGCCTTAAACCAGATACGAGACTGGAGTTTCCAACTGCACAACGTTTTAGAAATTAGAAATAACTGGGACTTAGGGGGAATTTGCCCAACATGTTCTTAAACAGATCAGCTACCCATCAAAGGAGGGATATTTAACAAGGTATTGTTGGTAGAGACTGGAGGGAGAAAATATTTGGTATTTGTACCCCTACTCCATAAATTGTTTTCATTATTTTGTTACTGAGAAGACCATGTAAAAGGAGTTAGCCACTCCTCTCTTCAGCTCAAATGCTATTTGTTTCTACTTGGTTCCTTTCATTTTACCTCATTCTCAGAATTTGTCTTTTCTCCAAAACCAGCACCTACCCATGCTTTGGAGTTCCTGGGTGGCACCAGTGGTTAAGCACGTGACTACTAGCCAAAAGGTTGGTAGTTTGAACCCACCTAGAGGCACCTCTGCACATATGGGGTCACCATGAGTCGGAACTGACTCAACAGCAACTAACAACAACCCATGCTTTAGAGCCTGTTCCCTTAATCCTCAGCAGGGGCTCTGCCCTCATGGTTATCACTCTTGTTCTTGTGTTTTTGCCTCTAGCTTGCTCCTTTCTTTGTCTTCAAATCTGTGTGTAACTTCTCTCTTCAATGGCCCTTCCCTTGACCTTGCTACTTTTATGCCTTCCTTCCTAATTTTTTTCTGGCTTCTAAATAAAAAAATCAGAACCTAGTGTGACCACATAGTGTGACACTGTTGTCTCATCTTCTCCATCTGGGATGGAACTTCAGTCACTGATGATGTCACCACCATGACATCATCCTCCAACAGCTCACTGGGGTCCCATGGAAGCTGTGGTCCTCTTGATCCTCAGCAGGCTCCTTCTCATTTTATCTGCGGCTTTTCCTTAGTGCCTCTGCTGTGCCATTTGACACCACTGACTATCCCCTCCTTGTCCCTTGCATCTCTTTAGCTCACCTGCTGCAGGTACATTGTCTTCCCTTCCCAGTTTCTCTGACTCAAGGCTCATTCCTGTGCTCTTTGCTCTCGGAGAATTTATCTTCCTACCCTCACGGACTTCAACCTTCTCTTCTCCGTATGACTCCCAAGCCTACTTCTAGTTTGATGTTTCCTCTGAACTCGCACCCTGAACTGTCAACTGCCCAAAGGACATATCCATTTGAATACTCTATTTCTCAAATGAAACGCGCTAAAATCGGAAATAATTACTTCTCTTCAAATAGCTCCCTAACTCCCATCTCATTTCTATCCATTAAATAACCATTGTTCTGGTCACCTACGCTCCCCAGACACAGAGTCACTGATTAAATTAATAAATTGAGCAAATATTTTCTGGGTAACTACCATGTGCAATAGAAACCCTGTTGGCATAGTGGTTAAGTGCTATGGCTGCTAACCAAAAGGTTGGTGGTTTGAATCTACCAGGGGCTCCTTGGAAACTCTATGGGGCAGCTCTGCTCTGTCCTATAGGGTTGCTATGAGTCGGAATAGACTCGATGGCAACGGGTTCGGTTTTTTTTGGACCACGTGCAAAACACAAGTGGTCCAGGGCAGTGGGGTCAGAGATGGGAGGCAGGGAGAACATGGAGGTAACATGATGTCACCGTACAAAGTGAAGGCTCTGGAGTCAAGTAGATTTGGGTTCAAAGCCTGGGCCTACCACTTGTCAGCTGTGTGATATTAAGCAAGTTATTTAAAGTGAATATATACAGAGCGCTTGCTATACGTCAGGCACTGACCTAAAGGCTGTGCATTTATCAATTCATTTAATCCTCACAGTGATCCCATGTGGTGGTGGTATCGATTGAGTTGTATTCTCCCAAAACGCACGTTGGAATGCTAACTCTTATACCTGTGGGTATAATCCCAACTGGGAATAGAGTTTTTTTTTTTTTTTTGGTTACGTTAAGGAGGCCATATTTGTGTAGGATGTGTCTAAAGCCAATCACCTTTGAGATATAAAAAGAGCAGATTAGGGTCAGAAGCAAGGAAGCACAGATGGGGGAAGACAGATGCCAGGCCACATGAAGATTGCCAAGGAACTGAGGAATAGAAGCTGAAAAAAGACAAGGACCCTCCCCTAGAGCCAACAGAGAGAAGAAAGCCTTCTCCTAGTGCCGCTGCCCTAAATTTGTCCTCTAGCCTACCAACTGTGAGAAAATAAATTTCTGTTCTTTCAAACTTGTGACATTTCTGTTACAGCAGCACTAGATAACTAAGACAGGTTGCAACTATGATTATCCTATTTTAGAGATTAGAAAACCAGACACAGAAAGGTTAAGAACTCGTCCAAGATCACATAGCTTAGTAAGTGGTGGAGCCAAGATATGAACCCAGGCCGCCTGCCAGAGTCTGTGCTTCTGACCTTTTTGTTATATTTAACCTTGCAGGGTCTCAGTTTTGTTCTGTTTTGCTTACTATTGTGTCACCAGCATCTAGGAACTCATTAAATATTTGTTGAGTAAAAGAGTACACATAAATGACTAAAATGTGTCTATTGGATTTGAAAAAGTTCGAAGTAGCTGTTTACCTTGGCAAAAGCAGGGTCAGGGTAGAGGTAGGGATGTCCACAAAGCTGCAGTGGTTTGAGGAGCGAATGGGAGGGGAGGAGGCTAGGTGTCAAGTGTGGACAACCCATCCAAGGACTTGAAGGGAGGCAAGAGAGGGATTGTGATTACCTTTGGGAGCACAGGGTCTGAAAAAGATTATTGTATATCTTTCTTTTTAGCATTTGGAGGAGAATGAACAGAAGTTGGAGCTCCGGGAAAGAAGATCATTGCTGGAGCCAGGCCTCAGAGATGCCATGAGGAAGTGGGTACCCAAGCATCAGGAAAGGGAACAATTCCTGCCCATGAGGAATGTTAATCTGTTGGAGAGATACACAGGCTAAACAGACAATGGCAGCCTTACCAGGGAAGAGCTGAGCAAGAGGAAACCCCCAGGGGCTGTGGGAGCCAGGAGCAGGGAGATGCCATCTTAATATTATCCTTACTAGGAGAGTCAGGTAACCTGGAGGGTAGGCATTTGAGCTTCTTTCCTTGACTTTTCCTCAGGAAGGCTGCCTAGTACTTATCTCCAGAGAAAGGGGCCTGGGTGACTGGGTGAGATATGGCTACTCCTGGCTGTGCCAAGAAAGCCAGAGGGAGTGACTCCTGGGCCATATATACCTGAGCCCCCAGCCCCAATCCTGCCTGAACCAGCAACTACAAGGGACAGACAGCCAGCTACAATTTCCTCAGCATCCTGACAACCTTGCTGGGGAGCCAACCCCCATTTCCAGAGCTGGAGTCAGCTAGGCTTGCCTCTAGTGAAGCAATAAAAGCAGAAAATCAACATCCCGATGATCTTGTTTATGGTGCTAAGTAAGCTGTACGGCTTAATCCGTTCGAGGTTAATGAATTTACAACTTGCTTTGGAATTTGACAAGGGCTGTAAAAGAGGAATGAACCACTCTCTCTGCAGCTCCTTCCCTAGCGGCTCCTAAGGTTGAACTAGCCTGGCCTGTCTCGCCCTGGTGAAGGAGGGGAGAAGATTTAAGTGGTCAGTTCATGGCCAAATGAATGGACCAAAGGAGGGGCAGGCCAAGGGCAAAGGACTCTTTCTGTAATCCTCTGGTGAGGTCGATGAGTAGCCCCAAGCTGCCCAAAGTGGAGGCCCCAGGCCTTCAGGTCTTTTGTATTTTGGGCAAGTCACTTAAGCTCTGTGAGCCTCCCTTTTCTCATCTGCAAAATAGGGATGATGATATCTACCTGGGGCAGCGGAGGTTCATGGTAGAATTCTCTTCTGCTATGTGGGAGGCCTAAGTTTGATTCCTGGCCAATGCACTTTGTGCAGCCAACACCTGTCTGCCAGCGGAGGCTTGTGTGTTGCTGTGATGCTGAAGAGCTTTTAGTAGAGCTTCCAGACTAAGGCAGACTAGGAAGAAAGGCCTGGTGATCTACTTATGAAAATCTGCCAATGAAAACCCAACAGATCACGATTCCATCTGCAACCAATTGTAGGGATGGAGCAGGACCAGGCAGTGCTTTGTTTTGTTGCCCTTGACCAACAGCTAGCAACATCTACCTCATAGTGTAGTTGTGAGAATGATGTGAGATAATGTACATAAAGAAGTTAGCATAGCGTTTTTTTCTTTAAATTTTCTTTATTTTGTCATTGTTGAAAATATACATAGCAAAATATACACCAACTCAACAGGTCCTACATGTACAACTTAGTGACATTGATTACATTCTTTGAGTTGCGGAACCATTCTCACCCTCATTTTCTGAGTTATTCCTCCCTCATCAACATAAACTAATTGCCTCTTGAGGCTCCTATCTAATCTTTCGAGTTGCTGTTTTCAGTTTGATCCCATATAGATAGTTCTTAAAAGAGCTTAACGCTCAAGGCAGGCCTTTTTTTTTTTTTTTTTTAACCAGTTAACTAAAGTATTGTTTGGTTTTGAGGAGACTTCAGGGAATATTTTTGGTTTAAGGTTTAAAGATTGTATCAAGGCAATAGTTTCAGGGTTCATCCAGCCTCCATGGCTCCAGAAAGTCTAGAGTCGATTAGAATTTGAAATTCTGTTCTGCATTTTCCCCCTTTCGATCAGTATCCTTCTATGGAATCTTTGATCAAAATGTTCAGCAGTGGTAGCTGGGCACCACCTAGTTCTTCTGTTCTTATGCCAAAAGAGGCAGTTTTTCATGGGGGCAATTAGCCACACATCCTATATCCTCCTCCTATTCCTGACTCTCCTTTTTCCTCTGTTGCTCCAGGTGAATAGAGACCAATTGTTGCGCCTTGGATGGCTGCTTGCAAGCTTTTTAAGACCCCAGGCACTAAGCAAGGAACTAGGAGGTAGAACAGAAGCACTAAACACATTATGAGGCCAAGTAACTGGGATGTCCCATGAAACCAAGACCCTAAACCTCCACAACAAGGAACCAAACTCCATGAGGTATTTGCTCATACATAAGCAGCCTCAGCAGCTACTCTTTTTTTTTTTGTCATCGTTGTACATATATCTATAACACAACTTTTGCCAATTCAACTTTTTACAGGTGTACAACTTACTGACAGCAATTACAATAATTGGCTGTGCAACCCTACCCTTAATCAATGTGATTTTCCTACCACTGTTAACCCCGCTTTTCCCCTTCCCTTCCGCCCCTGGTAACCACTACTAAACTTTGGTCTCTATACATTTGCCTCTTCTTGTCTTTTTATATAAGTGAGGTCATACAATATTTGTCCTTTTGTGATTGACTTACTTCACTCAGCATAACGTCTTCAAGCTGCATCCATATTGTGTTATGTATCAAGACTTCATCTCTCCTACGGCTGAGTAGTATTCCATTGTATACATGTATCGCATTTTGTTTATCCATTCATCTGTTGATGGGCATTTAGGTTGTTTCCATCTTTTGGCTATTGTGAATAGTGCTGCAATGAACATTGGTGTACAAGTCTCTTTTTGAGTCTGTTTTCAAGTGTTTTGGATATACATAGCTAGGAGTGAAATTGCTGGGTCATATGTAGTTCTATTTTCAGTTTTGTTAGGAACTGCCACGCTATTTTCCACAATGGCTGTGCCATTTTGCATTCCCACCACAATGGATAAGGGTTCCAATTTCCCCACATCTTTGCTAACATTTGTTTTTTTTTTTTAATCTTAGCCATCTTAGTGGTGTGAAATGGTATCTCATTGGGATTTGATTTGTATCTTTCTGATGGCTAATGATGCTGAGCATCTTTTTATGTGTTTGGTGGCCATTCCAATGTCTTTTTTGTCGAAATGTCTGTTCAAGTCCTTTGCCCATTTTATGACTGGATTGTCTTTTTGCTGTTAAACTGTCAAAGGTTTATATATATTTTGGTTATTAGATTCTTGTCAAATATATGGTTTCCAAAGATATGCTCCCAGTTGGTAGCGTGCCTTTTCACTTTTTTGGTAAAGTCTTTTGATGAACGAAAGTTTTAAATTTTTATGAGACTTCATGGATTTATTTTGTCTTCTGCTGCTTGTGCTTTTGTTATTGTTCTTTAGGAATTTTATAGTATTAGTTTGCACATTTAGGTCTTTAATCCATTTTGAATTTGTTTTTGTGTATGGTTTGAAGCATGGATCCTGTTTCATTTTTCTGCATGTGAAAATTCAATGTTCCCAGCACCATTTATTGAAGAGACTCTTCTTTCCCCATGGAATAGACTTAGCACCCTTGTCAAAAATCAGTTGACCATAGATGTGTGCATTTATTTCTGGACTCTCGATTTTATTCCATTGGTCTGTGTCTATTTTTATACCAGTACTAGCCTGTTTTGATTACTGTAGCTGTATAACCCATTGCTGTCAATTCTGACCCATACCGACACTATAGGACAGAGAAGAACTGCCCCATAGGGTTTCCAAGGAGAGGCTGGTGGATTCAAACTGCCAACCCTTTGATTAGCAGCCAAACTCTTAACCACCTGTTCGCAGTGGTCAGCAATTCCCAACAGAGGGGGGCAGCAGAAGGCTGATCTGGGGCCCCAGGTACTAACCGACCTTTTGTTTAGCAGCTGAGCTCTTAACCACTGTGCCACCAGGGTTCATAGCTGTATAAACCTGTTGCCATTGAGTTGATTTTGACTCATAGCGACCCTATCAGACAGAGTAGAACTGTCCCACAGGGTTTCAAAGGAGCAACTGGTGGATTCGAACTGCCGACCTTTTGGTTAGCAGCCATAGCTGTTAACCACTACGCAACCAGGGTTTCCCATAGCTGTATAAAACCAAAACCAAACCTGTTGCCGTCGAGTCAATTCCAACTCATAGCGACCCTATAGGACAGAGTAGAACTGCCCCATAGAGTTTCCAAGGAGCACCTGGTGGATTCAAACTGCTGACCTTTTGGTTAGCAGCTGTAGCACTTAACCACTATATCACCAGGGTTTCCCATAGCATATAAAAAATATAGTATGTTTAAAATCAGGAAGTTGAGTCCTCCTACTTTGTTCTACTCTTTTAAAACTTTTTAGCTATTCAGAGCTTCTTGCTATTCCATATAAAGTTGAGGATTGCTTTTCTATTTCTGTAAAGAAGGCTGTTGGAAATTTTGATTGGTATTGCATTGAATCTATAGATCACTTTGGGTAGTACTGACATCTTAACAATATTGAGTCTTCCAAATCATGAACATGGAACATCTTTCCATTTATTTAAGTCTTCTTTAATCTCTTTCAGCAGTGTTTTATAGTTTTCATTGTATAAGTCCTACACATCCCTGGTTAGATTTATTCCTAGATATTTCTCCTCTTAGATGCTATTGTAAATGGAATTGTTTCCCTAATTTCCCTTGCAGATTTCTCATTGCTGGTGTATAGAAACCCAACTGATTTTTGTTTGTTGACCTTGTACCATGCAACTTTGCTAAATTCCTCTATTAGCTCTAGAAGTTTTCTTGCGGACTCTTTGGGATTTTCTATACACACCTACTCCTCACTTATTGACTATCTCGTTATCTGACATTTCACATTTACGATGATAGTAAAAAATCCACTAACCATTTTGTGCATTAATGAGATGGTGGGCATGGAGGCAATGGCTGTGGAGTGTCCCCTCCCTAGAGGAGAGTCGTCTGGTGGCCTCTAGGAAGCTAGGCTGTGCTACCCCATGCTATCCCATGCCCTCCACTCCCTCCTGCCAGTGGGGTGCCATGTCCAACTGTCACGTGGGGCCAGCCTCCTCTGTGGCCACAGCTACTGAGCAGATCACAGGCTGCACCAAGCCAGCAGGAGCCTGTTCTGGGTTCTGAGCTCCTGTGCTGCCTGAGGCCCTGCAGCTCAAAATTGCTGTGGGGTAGGGAGGAAAGAAAGGAGCATTGGAGAGGATGTTTGGAAGAAATGTGTGTGAGTTTAATGACAACCCAAAGAGAGCTACATTTGGCCTAAAGCCTCTGCCTCAGTGGGGCTAGGTGTGCTCACAGCTACTAGTGCCCTCACAAGAAGCCTCAATGACTTGTCAGGCCCAGGGGGCAGAGCAGGATCCAGGATCATGAATGTAGGACTCGGTGGTGGGTGGGGTGGGAGTAGAGCCCTCAGGCAGCTCCAGGAGAGAAGCTTTGACCCAGCACAGGAGGAAGGTGAAGTGGTTATGTCGTGGGCCCTCCAGTCACACAGCCCAGCTTTATCCAGTGTTGCCTCCTTCAAGCCTCCTTATCCACAGAGGAATAATCCATACCTGGACTCATCACAGTGATGAGCACATCAGTAAATCTTAGCTGTTATTATTTCTACTATCATATTTTCTAAATTAAAAAAAAAAAAAACAGACAAATGGATGGTCTGAAAATAGAAAGAAAAAAAAAAAGTCCATTTTCACATAACACTGATTTTCACATAACTACTTTGGAACCTAACTGTCAATAAGTGAGGAGTGGGTGTATAGGATCATATCATCCACAGATACAATTTTACTTCTTCTTTTCTAATCTGGATAATTTTTACTTATTTTTCTTGTCTTATTCCTCTGGCTAAGGCTTCTAATACAATACTGAATAGAAGTGGTGAGAGCAGGCACCCTTGTCTTGTTTAGCATAAAAAACCAAACCCGCTGCTGTCAAGTCAATTTTGACTCGTAATAACCCTACAGGACAGATTAGAGCTGCCCTACAGGATTTCCAAGGAATGGCTGGTGGATTCAAACTGCCTACCTTTTGGTTAGCCGCCAAGCTCTCAACCACTGCGCAGTTCTCAATAAATGTTAGCTATGATAATTTCATCGTTTCATTCTGTCTCATGTCATAATTTGCTGTTTACTTGTCTATGTCCCCCACAATTTATCCATCCATTCAGAAATTCAGTAAATCTTTACTGAGAAATTATGCTGTGTGTCAGGCCCTTATGTCAGACACAATTTGGTGTGAGAGGCACAGATGTAAAAACACATTCAAAACAAAGGAACAAGCCATGGCACAAATAGACATGCATACCCATGTCGATTGCAGCATTATTCAAATAGCAAAAAGATGGAAACAACCTAAGTACCCATCAACAGATGAATAGATAAAGTGTGGTACATACACACGCATGTGCAATGATAAATAATGACGAATCCACAAACCATCTCACAACCTGGATGAATTTGGAGGACACTGTCGTGTGAAGTAATTCAATCACAAAAGTACAAATATTGTATGAGAACACTATTATAAAAAAGAAAAGGTTTACACACAGAAAAAAAATTCTTTGATGGTTACCAGGGATGGGAGGGGGAGGGAGGGAAAATTACAAACTGGATAGAAGACGTGTTAATATTGGTGAAGAGAGAGCCAATACACAATATGGGGAAAGTTGCACATTACCAGGGCAAAGGAAGACACAGAGAGGAATGCGAGAAGAAAGGATAATTATGGCAATTACTATAACATAGACAATCTTGCAACAATAGTATTAAGAAACAATAATTTACAGTAGACACATAGGTAGGTAGGTACGCTAAAGAGGTGTGGGAGGGTGTAAGGGAGTATACTTACCTGCAGATATAGGTTTGGTTGTGAATATTTCTACATACATAATTGTAGGCACTGCATGTATATTAATATAGACAATAGAGCACACAAGGGGCACAGTCATGAAAGCTTTTCGTACATAACCAAAGACCTTGTGGGACAAAGTTCTTAGGCTCAAAGGCAAAGGACCAGACTCAGGAAACATCTATGTCAATTGGCACAACATAGTTCATGAAGACAGTGTGCCACATCTTACTTTGGTGAGTAGCGTCTGGGGTCTTAAAAGCTTGTGAGCAGCCGCCTAAGATAAAACTATTGGTTTCTTCCCATCTGGAGTAAAGGAGAGTAAAGAAAACCAACGGACTAACAGACCACATGAACCACAGCCTACACGACCCTGAGACCAGAAGAACTAGATGGTGCCTGGCTACCCCTACCAACTGCTCTGACTGGGACCACAACAGAGGGTCCTGGACACTGCGGGAGAAAAATGTAGAGCAAGAATCAAGTTCACAAAAAAACACCAGGCCTACCGGTGTGACAGAGACTGGAGGAACCCCCAAGACTATGAACCTAAGACACGCTTCTGACCTAGAACTGAAGCCATTCCCAGAGACCACCTTTCAGCCAAACAATAGACAGGCCCATAAAACAAACAACACCCAAGAGGAATGTGTTCCTCAGAACAATCAGTTATACAAGATCAAGAGGACAACATTTGCCCAAAAGCAAAGCTGAGAAGGTAAGAAGGGGTAGAAAACCCGCACGAAAGGGAACAGGGAACCTAGGGCAGAAATGGGGAGAGTGCTGACACATTGTGGGAAATGCAACCAATGTCATGGAACACTTTATGTACAAACTATCGAATGGGAACTAATTTGTTCTGTAAACTTTGACCTAAAGCACAATAAAAAAAAAAAACAAAAAAACCCCAAAACAAAATAAAGACCAGTGCTGGGAAAGAGGAGAACGTACAAGTGACTCTGAAAGCACAAGGAGGGTGTGGCTAAGCCTGCCTCTGTAGCCTAAGCCAGTATTTAAATAATATACTTGGCCGCTCAGACTACTTTCATGTGCATTAATTCTTTTGATTCTCACAACAGTCTGGTAATGACTAGGTTTTCTAAATCGAAACTTAGAACCCAGTGTGATCACATAGTATGACATCTGGAACAGAGCAGTATAGAAAATCGGGGAATGTGGGTTCCAGAAACAAAGAAGGCAGGGGTTTCTTGTCTCTCTATCTTATCAGTTAGAAAAACAAAGCTAAAATTGTCAGTGGGAGAACTGCAGCTTCATCTCATTCATTCACCAGTTAGTTTTCGAGATGCCTGAAGGCCAGGGCTGTGCCCACTACTTCTGCTGAAACAGAGTTTAGCACAGAAATCTAGTCCAGTTAAGTGTTTCTCAAATGAATACACGAATGCTGGGAGCAAAACTCCTCAAAACAGATGTCACAACTCATCACTTTCTCTTCTTTCCCTCCCACCCTCTCTTGAAAGTACTCTTGCCAGGATGGCCAACGACTTCCATTTTGCCAGTTCTGACGGTTAGTTCTCAGTAGCCCTCATCTTATTCTGCTGGCAGCAACTTTAGCACAGTTGATCACTCCCTTCTTCTTGAACACTTATTATACTTGGACTTCCAGGATGTCATACTCTCCTGTTTCTTTCTTGTCTAACTAGATACTCCTTCTTAGTCTCCTTGCTGGCTCCTCCTCCTCTTCCATCTTCCAAATACTGAAGTGTAAGTATAGATATATAAGAAGATATATAAGAAGTTCACTCCAGTGTGAGTGAACTGGTCTGCTTATATGTCGGGTACTTGTTTCTCAGGCTTTGCCTTCAGGGGCATTGCTTTCCCGTTTCCCTCTTCCTAGGTCAGCGGGCCTCCTGGTCTCCAGCTCTAGTTTTTTCAAGGCCTTCTCCCTTTTACTTTGGCTGTCTTCAGTCTTCCACTCTGAAACTAGAATTCTTGTGTGATCTCCTGGTAACTCCCATCAAACAAACCAAGAGCCCAAGTATCTGGAGGAGCAGCTCTCATTTAGTCGGTACGGAGATAACTTTCCAAGACGCGTGCTGTGTGTCTCACACAGATGCCAACACCAGCACAGGACAAACACAGGAAGTGCAGGAGACATAGATGCTGGTTCTGACTGGCTCATCTCTTGCTCATACCAACACTAGCATTGACAGATAATACCTGTCCGGGGCAGGTTATCTTGCTAATCAGATCACCTGGAGTATACAATTCCCCTTTTTTTACCACATCAAAGATTCTGCTTCTAGTTGTGGCTGGCAACCATCTAGCTCCCAACCCCACAGCACCTTCCTACAGAATCAAAGCCTCTTCAGGGGCTGAGGACCCAGTAAGCAAGGTAAGCATGGGCTTACTTGTGTTTACTTACTAATCTGTAGTGAAACTGTTCATTACAGATGATCTGGTAAGCAAGGTAAGTGTATGGAGTCAGAAGACTAGGCTTGGGTTTCAGTTTTACTGATGTGGAATAAGTAAAATACTGGGAGATCTCAGGTTCTATTCAGGTCCCCAAAAGAAGGCCCAGGACCTGCCCACCATGGCCTCCCAGGCCTCATTCTTTCCCCAGGTCCTGTAACTCACAATATCCACCCTGTCCACTCAGTTCTCCCTCCAGAGCCCCTCAAATCTCCTCTCTACCCAACAGATGATACTCTCAGGAAAAATACCGAAGCTTTGGTTCCGTCTTTCCCCTTCTCTCGCACTCCAGATCTAAAAGCGGTGGTTATTGACTAGAGGCTTCATTTTCTCTGGATACCACCCTCCCCTACTCCTCAAGCATGTGTGGGAAATGGCTTGGCCGAAGCAGTGATTTCCTGGCTAAAACCCTGGGGAGGTACTTTGCTCTCCAAGGAGGGTCCCTGTGGGCTCCACCTGTCCAGCTGGCCCCACTTCAGGGGATAGGCAGCTGGGACCCGTCCTGCAGGCGTAGAGGCTGAAGCAGGCTAATGAATCCTGATGGGAGAAGTGACCTTTTCCAAATGCCACATGTCATTGGATTTTATATCACACAAGGACAATGTGCCATGGGTATTAAAATCGTTTTTCCAATAGTTATATACGTGTGTGAGTGTGGTGCAGAGTCCATATGACGAGAGGAAAATCCTAATGAAGATGTCATCAAATGAGCCTTCCCTCCTCAGCACCAGGCAGGTAGTCCTTCAGGACTCTCCCTGCCTCAGCCAGGGTTTGGCCCCAGATCTTACCTCCTAAGCACAGACAAGCTTTTCTTTTTTTCTCCTGGACCAGATCATGGCTCTGGGCCTGGCCCTGGCTCTGCTTTCTGCTCTAGAAAGTTCTACCCAACACCGAGGGAAAAGCAAAACTTGGAGAAGGCAGCCACCCAGCAAATTAAGGCCCCGATGAACACAGCTCTAGGTTGGTCTCTCTTGGTCTCTTCTCAGTCTCCTGGAGAAGCTGGAGGACACTTCGTGAAGGAAGGACATACAACCAGAGGAAGTATGCCAAGTGTGTTCCAGAATTCTAAAGGCCAGGAGAGGCTGGCCTTCGAGCCAGGAACCCCAGGCTATTCTGTTTAAAGCCTCAAATTTTCATGGTCCAGCCCACCTCCACAATATCCCTGACAGGTGGCCTGCCTAGACACCTCCAGGAAACTTCCGACATCCTTAGATAGCATTTCTGCTCTAGAGAGCTTTGTCTGCTTAGGAAGTTCACACACAGCTTGATATTAAATCTATTTCCCTGGAAGTTCCACCTACTGGTCTGTGTTTAACCTCTTGGGTTCAGAAAGAAAAGGCTCCATCTCCGTGCCACACAAAGCCATTCAGGAACCTGAAAACAATGGTAATGTCCACTGGAGTCTTCTTTTCTCTAGGTTGAACATTTCTAGTCCGTTCAATGATTCCCAATATGACCCAGTTTCAAATATCCTGACCCGTAGGCACTTTAGTTCTGTTCCAGTGAGAATGTTATGCCTGTTTTCTCTTGTCATGGTGGGAAACAGAATCAGCATCATGAGGGGAAAGAAGCACAGCATCTGGAGTCAGAAGCCCAAGGTTCAAAAGCCCAGCCTGATTATTTAATAGCTAGGTGAACCAAGTTACTTAACCTCTTTGAGACTCAATTTCTTTACCATAACAGTTGATGAAGGGACAACTTCCTCATTGGAACAAACTTCTTCAGGATGTGGTCCAAGGACAGGCCAGGACCTCAGTGAAGACCTACCTAAGCAGAAAAGGTTAGCAGAGGTCATAGCATGAGAAGAGAGGCAGAAAAAGAAATAACAACCACAAATAGCTGCTTGTCTCAGGCGAGTGCCCAGAACTAACTGCTCCAAAGTCCTAGTAAATAGCTTCAAGTGTGCAGTTTGTCCCCATTCTAGCACAGAACCTAGTTCAATAAGTATTTCTCAAATGAACACATGAATCTTTGTATAAATGTGTATATCTCCTCCTGGGAGCAAAACTCCTTAAAAGAAACATCACAACTCATCATTTCTCTTCTTTCCCTCCTGCCTTCTTTTGAAAGTGCTCCATGCTTGGACAAACAAGCCTACATGTAAGAGGCTGCTTGTCTCAATGCAGGAGCCACTTCCTTCTTAGGCCCCAGGCCTCCCAGAGCCCAAGTGTCTAAGCTCAGACTTGGGCTGTCCAAGTCTAGGGGAAAGATTAAGATCCAGCCTAGAACTTTCTGCTGAAGCACCAGGGCTGATTCCCATAAAGCTTCCATATCTTTTGTTTGCTCAGACTCCTCAGTAGCCTGGGTTTGAATCCTTGTCCCTGTTGTTGTTGTCGTTAGTTGCTGTTGAGTCATTTCCGACTTGTGGCAACTCCATGTGTGTAGAGTAGAACTGCTCCACCCAGTCTTCAAGACTGTAACCTTTTGGAAGCTGATGACCAGGCCTGTCTTTTGAGGCTCCTCTGGGTGGATTTGAACTGCCAATACCAGCACAGGCCACACACAGGAAGTAGAGGAGACATGGGTGCTGGTTCTGTCTGGCTCATCTCTTTCAGCTAGTAGTTTAGCACTTAACCATTTTTGCCACCCAGGGACTTCCATCCTACCGTTTGCTAACTGTGTGACCTTGGCCAAATGTCTTAGTCATCTAGTGCTGCCATAACAGAAATACCACAAGTGGATGGCTTTCACAAAGAGAAATTCATTTTCTGACAGTTTAGTAGGTTACAAATCCAAATTCAGGATGTCAGCTCCAGGGAAAGGCTTTCTCTCTCTGTCGGCTGTGGAAGAAGAAGGTCCTTGTCCTCAATCTTCCCCTGGTCAAGGAGCTTCTCAGGTGCAGGGACCCCATGTCCGAAGGATACGCTCTAATCCTGGTGCTGCTTTCTTGGTGGTATGAGGTCCCCAAGTCTCTGCTTGCTTCCCTTTCCTTTTAGCTCTTGAGGGATAAAAGGTGGTGCAGGCCACACCCCAGGGAAACTCCCTTTACCTTGGATCAGGGAGGGGACCTGAGTAAAGGTGGTGTTACAATCCCACCCTAATCCTCTTAACATAAATTACCATTACAAAATGGAGGACAACTACACATGGCCTGGCCAAGTTGATACACAGACTTTTGGGGGAACATAATTCAACCCATGACACCAATTTACTTGTGCCTATTTCTTTTTTTTTTTTTATTTCTTAATTTGAAATATGCAGATAATTTACCTACCTTAGGGTTATTACAAGGATTATGTGATTTTACATATGTACAACATTTAGAACAAAGGATGCTGGGCACATGATAAAAAAAAAAAACATGATAAGCGCTCGAAAAGTATTGGCTATTATTATTATGGAGCCCTGGTGGCACAACGGTTAAGCATTTGGCTGCTAACCAAAAGGTCAGCAGTTCACATCCACCAGCTGCTCCTTGGAAACCCTAGGGGGCAGTTCTACTCTGTCCTATAGGAATGGATTCGATGGCAATGGGTTTGGTTTTTTTGGTTTATTACCGTTACCTTACACTTCGGATAGTTGTAAAGGTCATGAGTGCTAAATAATAGGAAAGTGTCATTCTTGGCAAACTACCAAGCTCTGTGACCTGTGGGCATAGTTATAGTTGTTAATTGGCACCTATTCTCTCAAATTGGACATAGTCCTCCAGGTGTGGTACAGTCAGTGCACAGTGGAGTAGAACTATCTGCCCTCTCAACTGTTCTGGGATCTAAAGGGTAACAGATATATATGGGGGTGGCCAGAGCACTTGCTGGCTTCTTCTGAATTTACTATCAAATAATCCTCAGAGCTTCTCTTCCGCTTTGTCCACCTTCCCCCTGCATGTACTCAAATTCAAGTATTTATCCCGGTTGTATTTAATCTGGCTGGAAGATTCTACCAATTGTTTGAACCAATCAAGATCATTTGAGATTATGACTCAGCATTCTTCCTCCTAGAATTGTGCCTTCTGCAGGTCTCACCAACATAGTTCTAGGTCTTCCGTGAAAATTTCCTAGTTCAGAGATAGCAGAGAGAAAACATACCCTCTGCCTACCAGCTACCTGTCTCAGATTCTCCTCATTCACCTGGTAAATTTATTCTCATCCTTCAAGACATAAATCCAAACTCAACCTTCCTTGAGAACTCCTGGATTAATATTTGGCTTAAAAACCACTGATCAGAACATGTCACACCCACTAGGATGGCTACAATAAAAAAGACAGACAATAATAAGTGGTGCTGAGGATACGGAGAAATTTGAACCTTCATATATTGCTGGTAGGAATGTAAAATGGTATAGTTGCTATGGAACACAGCTTGGCAGTTTCTCAAAATATTAAATAGTTATCATATGATCCACCAATTCTACTCCTAGGTATATACCCAAGAGAAATGGAAACATATGTCTACACAAAAACTTATACACAAATGTTCATAGCAGCATTATTAACAATAATTAAAAAGTAGAAACTACCCAAATGTCCATCAACTGATGAATGGATGAGTAAAATGTAGTATATCCACATAAGGGAATATTATTCAGTCATAAAAAGGGATGAAGTACTAATACATGCTACAATGCAGATGAACCTTGAAAACATGCTAAATGAAAGAAGCCAGTCACAAAAGACCACATATTGTAGGGTTCCATTTGTATGAAATGTCAAGAACAGGCAAATTTATTGAGACAAAGTAGAGTACTGGTTGCTTAGGGCTGGAATGGGAAAGGGGGAATGGAGATTGACTGCTAATACAGCTTCTTTTAGGAGGGACAAAAATGTTCTAAAATCAGTTTGAGTTGATGGTTGTACAGCCCTGTGAATATACTGAAAATATTGAATTGTACATTTTAGATTGTGTGGTGAATTGTACGGCATGTGAATTACACCTCAATAATGCTGGCTTTTTTAAACTTATTTTTAAAAATAATTTATTTGTTGTTGAGTGTTTGTTTTTAAAACCCATTTATCAGGCACCTACTACATGCCAGACATTCGTAGCAGTGGGGCTAGGGGCTGGGGAGAGAAATGGTGAAAAGGTGGTAAGGGAGTGTTCCCTGGAGTGAATGGTTCTTGAGCTCAATCTTCATAGGTAAGTAGAAATTAGGCAAAGAAGTAGAGGTAAAGGATAAGGAAATTCCCAGCAGAGAAACAGCATAGCAAAAGCATGAGTTCTGGAGTCAGACTGCCAAGGTTTGAATCCTAACTCTATCATTTACTAGCTGTGTGACCTTGGCAAGTTAGTTAGCCCCTCTGTGCCTGTCACGGATTGAATCGTGTCCCCCCAAAATATCTGTCAACTTGGCTAGGTCATGATTCCCAGGACTGTATCATTGGCTACCATTTTGTCATCTGATGTGATTTCCCTATGTGTTGTAAATCCTATCACTATGATGTAATGAGATGGATTAGTGGCAGTCATATTGATGAGATCTACATGATTAGATAGTGTCTTAAGCCAATCTCTTTTGAGATATAAAAGAGAGAAGTGAGCAGAGAAGCATGGTGGGGGGGACCTCATACCACCAAGAATGAAGAGTAGGAGCACACGTCCTATGGACACAGGGTCCCTGCTCTGAGAGGCTCCTTGACCAGGGGAAGATTGATGACAAGGACCTTCCTCCAGAGCCGAGAAGAGAAAGCCTTCCACTGGAGCCAATGCCCTGAATTTGGACTTGTAGCCTACTAGACTGTGAGAGAATAAATTTCTCTTTGCTGAAGCCATCCACTTGTGGTATTTCCGTTACAGCAGCACTAGATAACTAAGACAGTGCCTCAGTTTCGTATCTGTACAGTGGGAATAATTAGAGCATAGCATAGTATATGTTGTAGTGATGATAAAATTAGTTAACATATGTAAAGTGCTAAAAAGAGTACTTGGTACCTAATAAGGTCTTAATAAATGTTAGCTATATTGGATATTGGGTTCAGCATGTTTTGGTGTTCATGAAGAATAAGCTATAGAATGAATGGAGAAGAAGATGAAAAGTAGATAGAGGTCAGATCATATGGGGACGTATATGCAGGCAGAGAAACTTGGTCCTGAACAAGAGGAGGCAGACTTCTGGGACAGACAGAAGAGTGGGGAGAAAGAGTTTAGACAGAGTTGAAGGGAAAAGGCTCAAAGTTGAGGGATGATATGTATCTTGGTTTTCCAGATGAGGTAGGAAGTAAGGCAGTCTGTTATGAACAAGAGGGCAGGGATAGAAAAAAGTCAACACCGAGACAGAGGACAGGAAGGATGTGGAGGACAGGCATTTGCAACGGGACTGGCCTGCAGTTGTATAATTTTGTTCGACAGCTCTCAGCTCTGGGTGCCGAGGTAGATGATAGCAATCATATAGACGTAGGGTTTTGCAAGTAGTATTATAGAAGGACAGGTGCAGAGGTGTTGACGATTATTGGCGAAAAAATAGTTTAGGGAGCCAACCATGGGGTTCAGCCTGGGAAAAGAAATAAGTGAGCAGGGTGTACTGATACATGGGGAGAAAATGTTAGAATTGGGGTACTGGAGGTCTTGATGAGGTCAAAGAAGATACGTTGTTCAACTGTTTATTTATTAATTCGTTCTCTTATTCAATGTTTATTGGAAACCAACCATGTGCCACTCTGCTAAGTGCCAAGGATAGAGTGGTAAAACATGACAGATACTGTCCACCCCCTGTTGCAGGGACAGGTGGTGGGTAGGAAATGAAGTGGGAACTTGGGTGTGAGAGGAAAACATAAGATGCTGGAGTGAACATTTGAGAGGTAGGGCTGTTTCATCTAGTGACTTAAAAACTTTTAAGTAGTCTCCCATTGTACTTAAGAGTCCATCTAAACTTCTTGCCATAGACTATGAGCCCCTACATATTCTGGCTCTTTCCTGCCTTTCTAACTTCAGCTTGTACCACTTGCCCTCTTACTACACTTTAGCTACACTGGCCTCCTTATCAGGTCCTTGATCAAGCCAAATTCTTTCTTTCTGAGGATCTTTTGCATGTTTGACCCCATCTCATCTGTCAGTTATCAGCTCAAATGCAACATCAGAGAGTCCTTCCCTGATCGTCCTATGTAAAGTAGTTCCCTCCCACCGTCATGACTGTCTTATCATACTATTTATTTCCTTTATAATATTTATCACTGTCTTAAATTATCTTGTATTTTTTAACTGTTTCTCAATTCTAAAACCAAAGCTCCTCTCTTAAATTACCCTTTTTTTTTTATTGTCTGTTTCTCATTTCTAAAACCAAAGCTCCTCTATGACTGGGTTTTGTTTGCCACTCTATCCCCAGTGCTGAGAACACAGAATAGGTGCTTAATAAATAAATATGTATGAAATGAATGAATGACATGGGACCAGGGATGGACAGATGAAGTGGTGATAAAGGTCACTGAGGTTGAGGTGGTCAGGAACCAGGAACTGAGGGCGCTGGATGAATCATTATCTCATGGATCCTGAGGTTCCCTAAGATAATGGATAGAGAAGACTGACACAGGGAGCAATACAGAAGCCAGTAGACGACAAAGATAGAAGGTGGTAAGTGGTGGTCTAGCCAAACGGCAAGAGCCTGAAGGGAAGAGGAAATTCTCTTTTTACATGAGGACAAAGTCATAAAGGCTTGGGAGTGGCATAGGAGAGGAGAAGGACACCAGGGATCTTGGAAGAATGAGTGGCCTTCGCTGAAGAGAGGTGCAGAAGCAATAGACGCCTTTGTGGAAAGCAGATTTTAGTCAAGTTGGGAAGTAGAGGGAGTGGTAAATAAAGAAGATGAGTTTGTAGGGGAATTTATTTGTGGCTTCAAGTAGCAGAAGGGAAAAGTGGGGAGAGGAGGCAGCAGTGGGTAAAAGAAAGGAGTGCCTAGTAGTTTGGTGGTGAAAACATTGGAGAAAGCTGCAGGGGCTTGTACTTGGGCAATGACTAAGGATGACTGGATATGAAACCTTATAGGAATGATGGTCTTAGGGCTCCAAATGGACCTTTGGGGTCGAGATCATTGCAATGTTAGAGTGGCCTAGCTTTGCAAAGCCAGAGTGAGGGTACCTAAGATAAGTTGTTCAAGCTGCCTTGACTGTTTGGATCTGCCATATCATCCCTGCCTTATATTCTCACAGCACCTTGGACATGACTTTTATGTGTGCACAGAAACTTGGCAAATGCCCAATTTCTTACCCTCTCATCAGTTCCTGGAGCTCCTCTCCACTTGTCTGCTATCCTCATACTTGGCTTCTTTCCCAGAAGTGAGCCCAAGTAGAGAAAGCAAACTGAGTTGAGGTGAGATGAGAAGAGAGGAGCTGAGGTAAGGATATTACTGAAGCTTTAGCTCGGCCCAGCTTAACTAAACTAGTCTGGCCCAGCCCAAAGCAGCCCCTCAGTCAGCACAGCAATTGTCCGGCTGAAATAACAAGTCCGAGACTAAAAAACTGGCCAGCCCTCTTTGTTTACTCAGCTTTTTTCCCCCCTTTTTCTTTGGACAATGCCCTGCTGGGCTGAGGCTGTCCTGCTGGGTTGTTGCTGAGGCTCTCCCGCCAAGATGGAGCCCAGCTGCTCAGCTGTTTACAAGGCGAATCCGGTTTACACTGGGGCCCATCCTGTCCTGGCTGGGCTGGGAAGCCCATGTCAGAGCCCAGCCAGTGGCCTCTTCTAACCCAGGGTTCCTCAGTCTCAGACTGAAGAGCAATAGGGCTGGGAGGAATCCTCCATGCCCAAAGCCCAGGAAGGCACTGACCTCAGATGAAGGAGTGAAATGGTGCAAGACCTGGCCCCATAGTGAAACTTCTGCCCTTAGAAGCTCCAGAAAAAGGACTGCTGGGATCCCGTGGCCTCCATCTCTGTTCTTTCGAGTGGTGAACTTATGACAACAACGATGGCAACCCCCTCTTCCTCTCACCCTGTTCTTCCTGGTAGCCAAGGTCTAGAAGTAATCTCTGCCTCATCTGCCACCCCCCTGGAAGCTACTGTAAGCATCAAAGGAAATTATGTATATGCAAAGACTTGAAAAGCATTTGTGACTATGAAGAAGCAATCTATAGTAATTCATTAAAATAAAACAGCTAATTTCCAGGGATAAGGCTCAAGTCCCTAGATTGGCAGCTGCTCAAGGGCAGGGCCCATGTCCTTGTCAGCTTTGTGGTCCCAGAGGCCATCATGGAGCATGACACACAGTGGGGGCTCAATCACTTCATTTATTAAACAAATAGTTCTCCAGTCGCTTACAGACTAGTGGGACAGATAGTAACAAAAACCCTGTGAAAGCAATGATCAGCAAAGGAGGCTGGGAAAGCCCAGAGGTGATACCTCACCTGGCCTGGAGGTCAGAGAAGCCTTTTCTGAGGCAACATCTAAGACACAATAAGCAAATACACTTGTTAAATGAAGGAAGAATGCACTTACAGAATCCCTAATGGTGATGCAGCGACAGGCAGACCTGAGTGCTTTTATTCCCTTGTCCCCTCCAAATTGCACTGAAGGGCCATGCCTTAGGCTCGTGAGCACTGGGGCCAGTGAGCTCTCTGGATCTGGCTTCTTTAAGTCAATTTATTAAGGAATTATGGTGAAGCTCTGGAAGGCTTTTTCTGTGCCATCCAATCTTAAACAGGAGCAAGAAGCGGTGTGAGAGGGTGTATTATTTTCTTCGGGGTGCTGAGATAAAATATCACAAACTGAGTGGCTTGTAAGGACAGAAATGTATTATCTCAAAGTTCTGGGCAGTGGGAGCCTGAGATCAGGGTGCTGGCTGTGATGATCCCTTCTGAGGCTTCGAGGGAGAATCTGTTCCATACCTCTCTCCTGGCTTCTGTCAGCTCCAGATGTTGCTTGGTTTGTAGCTGCAGTATCACATGGTGTCCTTCCTCTGTCTCCTTCTCTCTGTGTATCTTCTTTTCTTTTATAAGGATACCAGTCACATAGCATTAGGACTCCCCTACTCCAGTATAACCTCATGTTAACCTAATAACCTTTTCAAAAGCCCTGCTTCCAAACAGGGTTGCACTCACAGGTACAAGTTTTAGGAAACATCTTTTTGAGAGACACAATTCAATCCATAACAAATGGTGTGTGTATGAGTTGTAGGAAGCACATGCTAAACACATTTTCCTAGACTTCAAGCATCAATTTCTCAATGGTAAGCATTTTAAAGTTTGATTTTTGAATATGATCTGAAGGACAAGTAGAAGTCAGCCAACGGAAGGGGATTGGGAAGGGGTAGTTCCAAACAGAGGGGAGAGCACAGGAAAAGGCCTGTGGGTGGAAAAGCATGGCCCAGCTGGGGAAATCCAAGTATTGCAGCATGACCAGAGCAGGCGGTGCAACTCTGAGGGAGCACTGAGGGAAGACTCTAAAGTAAGCAAGAGTTAGATCATGAAGGACCTAGCAAGTCCAGTCCTTTGTCCTAAAGATTCAACTACCATCTATATTCTGTTGATTCCAAATTTTCTCTCTACCTTCAAGGTTTCTTCGGATTGTTACACTTTAATATTCAACTGCCAGCAGATGTAAACTCCTCCGACTCAAACTATCCAGTATGAACTCTTCCTGATCTGCTTCCAAACCTGCTCCTAATCCTACGCCCTTGTCCAGGTCTGCCTTCCATGAGACTCACCTTTAGCTTCCTTCCATGGACTCTTGTCTCTTCTTTCTAACCGGGTGTCCACATGGGCCGAAAGCTAGGTAATAACCCCATGGTTGGCATGATTCTGACATCTCCCCTTTTCGTATGCAGCATTCTGTGTGCAAGCCCTACACAAATCTGACTACACAACTCTCTTCCTTCAAAGCCTTCAATGGATACCCACTGCCCTCAAGATAAACAAGATGAAGCTCAAACTCCTTAGCACCTAACTCATACGGTTCTAGAAAAGGTTAAATGAGATAACGCATGTCAAGCACTTGGCGTGTCACCTGGGACATTTTAGGTATTCAATTAATAACAGCTATTTCTATTATATAATTATATAATTTGTATCATATCATATTAGTAAACCTCCCCTCCTCCATCTTGAAGGAGCCCTGGTGGCACAGTGGTTAATCACTTGGCTGTTAACCGAAAGGTCAGTTGTTCGAACTCACAAGCCGATCCATGGGAGAAAGATGTGTCAGTCTGCTCTGTAAAGATTACAGCCTTGGAAACCCTATGGGGCAGTTCTACTCTGTCCTATAGGGTCACTATGAGTCAGAATTGACTCAAGGGCAATGGATCCTCCACACTCTGGTGCCTATCTCTTCAGTTTTCTTTTATGCTGTTTTCCTCCATCAGGCCCCAAGAGAACTCCCCTTTCAAGCCTCCATGTCTTTGTCCATTTTGTCCAGCTTGATTTCTACCAGCAGGACGCTTCCCTTCACTGTCTACTTGGCGAACTCCCCATCATCATGAGCATCTCTCTCCAAGCACAGTAACAGAGCAAAATTCTACGGACAAACTTTTTATTTCTCATAGACAGCAATGGTTACTTGGTATTGTAGAGAAGAGGAATGAAAATGTTTCAAATCCTTAGTGGCAGCTACAGAAATAGCTGAGATCAAAAGCTACCCTTGAGGCAATGAATCACAGATACCAAGGATGCTGAGAAGCAGCTGGGCCAGAAAAGATCAGCTGGGTCAGAAAAGATCAGCAGAGGAGAATGCCTGGTCTTGCTGCTGTGGAGGCCAGCTAATCAGGAAGAGGCAGAAGGACCAGGATGTGGCAATGGTATCGGGGACAGATTCAGCCTGGCATTTAGTTAAAAACATTACTGAGCATCCACTTTGTGCTGCAGATTAAGCCGTGAAAGAGGGGCCCATTGTTTAGTGAGGAGTCAGACAAAGTAAACAGGAATTCTGTTGTTGTTGTTGTTAGGTACCATCGAGTTGGTTCCGACTCATAGCAACCCTATGTACAACAGAATGAAACACTGCCTGGTCCTGCATCATGCCCACAATCACTGTTATGCTTGAGCCCATTGTTGTAGCCACTGTGTCAGTCCATCTTGTTGAGAGTCTTCCTCTTTTCCGCTGACCCTCTACTTTACCAAGCATGATGTCCTTCTCCAGGGACTGAGCCCTCCTGACAACATGTCCAAAGTATGTAAGGTGCAGTCTCGCCATCCTAGCTTCTAAGGACCACTCTGGTTGCACTTTTTCCAAGACACATTTGTTCATTCTTTTGGTAGTCCATGGTATATTCAATATTCTTTGCCAACACCACAATTCAAAGTTGTCAATTCTTCATCGGTCTTTCTTATTTATTGTCCAGCTTTCGCACGCATATGATGTGATTGAAAATACCATGGCTTAGGTCAGTCAGGTATACCTTAGTCTTCAAGATGATACCTTTGCTCTTCAACACTTTAAAGGGGTTCTTTGTAGCAGATTTGCCCCATGCAAATGATTTCTTGGCTGCTGCTTCCATGGGTATTCATTGTGGATCCAAGTAAAATGAAACCCTTGACAACTTCAATATTTTCTCCATTTATCACGCACAATGTTGCTTATTGGTCCAGTTGTGAGGATTTTTATTTCCTTTATGTTGAGGTGTAATTCATACTGAAGGCTGTGGTTTTTGATCTTCATCAGTAAATTCTTCAAGTCCCCTTCACTTTCAGCAAGCAAGGGTGTGTCATCTGCATAACACGGTTGTTAATGAGTCTTCCTCCAATCCTGATGCCCCGTTCTTCATATATTCCAGCTTCTCAGATTATTCACTCAGCATACAGATTGAATAGGTATCGTGAAATGGTTACAACCCTGACCCACACCTTTCTTGACTTTAAACAGGAATTATAGTGCAGCATAATAAATATTGGCAGCCCTGGTTGTGCAGTGGTTAAGAGCTTGGCTGCTAATCGAAAAGGTTGGCAGTTCAAATTCATGAGCTGCTTCTTGGAAACCCTATAGGGCAGTCCTACTCTGTCCTATAGGGTCGCTATGAGTCAGAATCAACTCGACGGCAATGGGTTTGGTTTTATTGTTTTATAATAAATATTATCATAGCAGTGGTGGAGTGCCACGGAGACATGGATTTCAAAAAGAGTCCCTTGCCTAATGAATTTCAAGGTGACCCGTTGCCGTTGAGTAGATTCTAACTCATAGTGACCCTACAGGGCAGAACAGAACTGCCCCATAGGATTTCCAAGGAGTGGCTGGTGGATTCAAACTGCTGACCTTTTTGGTTAGCAGTTAAACTCTTAACTATTATGCCACCAGGGTTGCAATAAATATTCATGAGTATCTGCTAGGTACCAGGCACTGTGCTTGGTGCTGAGGCTACAGGATACAAAGACGAATGAGACAATCTCTGCCATCTAGTGGGAGGAGACAGCCAGGTTAAAAAATGTCACAAAGGCAGTCAAATGTCACATGTCCCCAGACTGCTTCCTCTTCCATTTAATGTGATAGGAGTCATTATCGTCTAATTCCTCAAGCAAGAATCCTGGACATTATTTCTGACTCCAAGATTTATGTTTGAGATAAAACATAAAATGTCTTGTGGAGGATGGATTAGAGGGAAAGGAGACTGGAGGCAGGGAGACCAGCTGGAGGCTGATGCAGTAATTCAGTGAGAGATGACAATGGCAGCCTGGATTAGGTTAGGAGCCTTGGTGATGGAGAGAAGATCTGAGAGCTTTTTAAGGGTGGAAGTAATGGAATTTGGAGATCGGCTGTGGGGCGAGAAAGAAGGAGGAATCAAAAATGATCCCACATTTGCGGATTGGGTATCTAAGATTGTGGCACCATTTAATGAAAAGGGAAATAAAGAAGGGGAAAAAAATTATATGTTTAATTTTGTATGTATTGAAGTTTAGGTATCTTTATGGGGATATGTCCAGTAGGTGTGGTTTGAAAATGAGTTTGAAGCTCAGAAGGTTGACTTGGACTGAAGTCAAAATTTGGGAGCCACAGCATGCTTAGAAACCCTGGTGGTGTAGTGGTTAAGAGCTACGGCTGCTAATCAAAAATTTCGTAGTTCTAATCCACCAGATGCTTCCTGGAAAGCCTACGGGGCAGTTCTACTCTGTTGGAATTGACTCAGTGGCAACGGGTTTGGTTTTTTTTTAGTATTGTTTACATGAGAGTGGATCAGATCCCCCGGGCAGCGTGTGTGTAGAGAAAAGTGGAGCAGAAATTCATTCAATAAATTTCTTGGGCACCTACTACTTCCAGGTGCTGGAAATACAGCAGTGAACATGGAGTTGACATTCTAATGGCAAAGGTAGACAACCAACAAATAAAAACAGAATAAGATGTCAGAAGGGACAAGTGCAATGAAGAAAAATAAGTCAAGGTAAGAAGATGCTGAGAGCAATGGCAGGTGGTCAGGGAAGTCCTCTTTGAAGAGATGATACTTGAGCAAATATCTGGATGAAGTGACGAAGAGAATCATGGGAATCTCTGAGGGAAGAGTGTTTCAGGTAGAGAAAACAAGTTAAAAGGCCCTGAAGGGGAATGTACTTGGTAAATTCAAGAAGCAGCAAGGCCAATATGGCTAGCGTGTCGAAAGCATGTGGAAAATGACAGGAAATGGGGGTGGAGAGGTAGCCAGGGGCCAGATCGGGGGTCCCGTAGGCCAGGATAGGGACAATGGATTTTATTCCATGTGTGATATGACAGGCTGGAAAAATCTGGAGCTGGGGGTGTAACATAATTTGATTTATGTTTTACATGATTACTATGGTTACCATGCAGAGCACAGACAGACTGCAGGAGGGTAAGAAAGGAAGCCAGGAGGCTACTGCAGTTGTGCAGATGAGGAGTGATGGCGGCCCGAACTGCAATATAAGCAAGGAAGGTGATGAGAAGTAGTCTGAATACCTTCCCATTTGCTGATACATCCAGTAAGTAAGATAAGAAGGAGGTGCCAACAAAAGGGGAGACTTCAGTTCTAAACTAGAGTCTGATATAACTGCATGGTCTTGGGTAAATTATTTTACCATTATACTTCATGTTTATTAATCCAACAAATATGTATGGAGTGTCTACTGTGTGTGGGCCCTGTGTTAGGTGCTAGGCATTCAGCATTGAATAGGACTGACAGAGAGCGTAAATTCCAGTAGTGGAGAAAACTAGCAATTTTAAAAAGTGATAAATACCACAAAAAAATCAATCAGGATACTGTCATAGAAAGTGGCCAGGGAAGGGGTGACACTAGTTGGGATGTGTAAAAAAAGCCCCTGGGGAGGTGACACTTGAGCTGTGTCAGTAACAGGAACCGCAACCCTGGCCAGGCCTGCCTCCCAGCTTTGCGGGGTGTTCACCAGAACAATGGATGGAAAAGCACATTGGCTAAAGCAGTTACAAAAGATTATCTCAACTTTACTCAGCTGTCCTCTCCATTACTCAAAATCTACACCCAGCATTCCCATCAAGACCTGAAACAAACAGACAAACAAACAAACAAACAAAACTTCCTTTGTGCTAGGATGACCCTTGGAGGCAATACCTTCTCCAGCATCTGTCTCTAGGGGTCTTCACTGGATTATCCCAAAGATGACAGATCCTCCAAGAGCTCTTGGTCTCTATAACCACTGCCAAGAGCCATCCCACAACCCATCATGATCGCTACCCCTTTTAGACTATGAGTTCCCTCTGGGACCTGGGCCTGGGGCAACGCAGGCAGAAGGCATACACGTCAATGATTATTGAAAGAATGGTCTAAAGAGGAATGCCCTTTTTGTCTCCCTTTCTCCTCTCCTCTCTCCATGGCCTCCCTTCTCTCTTCCTCTCTGTTTCCTTTCAGCAGCCCCACACACCTTCCCACCAGTCCTGGGAAGCTGTCGCCAAGATTCTGGGCTCTCCCAGGGTGGAGTCCAGTAGGCTTCACCCTCAGCCCCACCCTGACAGGTGGTGCCTCTGGCAGCAAAGTCATGGCCCTGATTCCTCTGTCTCCACGTTTAAGAACATCTCTAACTGCTCCTTGGATAGCTCAATTAGTAAAGTGAATATATTATATAAAGTCTAAAAGATTAAACTATCATCGTCAGCCCATAATTTCATGAAGAAGTCAGGGGACCGTATCCCTCTTATTAACTCTATAACAAATGTGATGAAAATGTTCAAATAGAATGTTAATGCAATGTTACGTGTAATTTTCCCAGGCGATTTTCTGCTGAAATATTTCTTTATTAATAGTAATTGAGGGTATAAATTATGAATGAGGCGATTTTCTCCTTTCAGTAGCAAAGACGTACTAATGGCAATAATTCTTTATAATAATTTTTGGGGAGAGTGAGGCGAGGAGAGAGGATAGGCTAAAAACAGACAAAAGCCCCTGTCCAAAGTCTCCCCTAGGGAGAGTGCCTTTGCTAGGGCCAACCTCTCTTTAGCTCTACCACCCCAGATTACCCTGCCAGTGAAGCCTTTGTTTTTCATGCATTTTCCAAAAAATCTCAAGGTCTGTTTGGAGGGCTGGAAGGAAGTTTTTGCCTCTAGTCTTGATACAGACCAAGTCCTGAAGCCAAACTTTTCAGCCTAGAAACTGCACTGCCAACGAGACTAAAGCCAGGCTCCTCTGCTGAGCTTCCAGGCCCAATCTATCTGGGCACAGATGGCCTTTTGTAGCAGTCTAGAATATCCAACAGGAATGGCCCTCGGAAATCTTCCTGTCTAATTCTCCCACCCCATTACATAAATGAAAGAAAAAAAGGGCAGACAGGGGGAATGAGTTGTCCTAAGCCACATAGTGTCTGTGGGAGAGCCAGGACTCTGCCCAGGTGACCATTCACACGCCTCTGCAATTGGACAGCCTCCAAGCCCCTTGTCTACAGGCCACTGCTCTCCTGCCTCTACAACTCGCCTCCCCTGGTCCCAGCCTGGGCATCTTCCTCATCCGTCAAGACCCAACTCAAAGGCTGGGGTCATCTATGAGTTGTGGGGACATTGCTCATCAGTCAGCCACATGGCCTGGGCTCCTCTCGGTCTAGGATTGTTATAGGTCTGGACAGAGCTTCAGAAGGGCAAGGGCTGGAGAGAAATGCCCCCTAAATTCTGCACTGTGGTTAGACGAGTGCATTTCTCCAGGGTCTTCCTCCATTTAGGGATGCCCTATTTGGTCTTTGTCCATGCATTTTTTTCAGTGTACCTTAAACAAACATGTACCCTTGCCAGGCACTGTGCTTACAAAGATAAATTTATTCAACAAGAATTAAGTAAATTCAGAGTTCTCAAGATCACAGGCCAGAGGGTCAAGAACAGATGAACAAATGCATATGTGAAATAATATGTGTAAATAACACCTGCCTTTTTTTAATTTAATACAGGGAACCCTGGTGGCACAGTGGTTAAGGGCTCGGCTGCTAATCAAAAGGTTGACAATTCAAATCTACCAGCCATTCCTCGGAAACCCTATGGGGCAGTTCTGCTTTGTTCTATACGGTCGCTACGATTTGGCATCGACTTGACAACAACAGGTTGTTTGGTTGGTATTTAACAGGGAGCACTGGTGGCAACAGGTTTGATTTTTTTGTTTGTTTTTAATTTAACAGTAAGGTGTAAATGGTTAAGCACTTGGCTACTAATCAAAAGTTTAGCAGTTCAAACCCACCCAGAAGCACCTTGGAAGAAAGGCCTGGTGATCTGCTTCTGAAAGATCACAGCCATTGAAAACCTTATGGGGCACAGTTCTACTCTGAAACACATAGGGTCACCATGAGTCGGAATCAATTCTATGGCATGGTTTGGTTTTTGATTTTGGTATTTCATTGTAAGTGTTAGTTGTTGCTTTTGTTATTATTATTGGAATGTTTGAGGAACTGCAAGCTACAAGGTGATCAGTGTGGCTGGAGCAGAATGAGGGAGGGGTACAGTGGTGGGGAGCAGAGCAGAGAGATGGCAGGGAGGCAGAGCCTATAGGACCTTGTGGCCACAGTAAGGGTTTGGGATTTTACCCTGAGAGAGAGGAAAAGTCCCTGGAGGATTCTGAGCAGACAGTGGCATGGTATTACCTACATTGTTAAAAGGGAAGCTCTGATGGTCATTAGTTAGGTTTGGAGGTTGAGGGAGGAGAGGGAATCTGGGATGAGCCAGAATTCCCACTGTGGTGACTCAGAGCCTCACTGAGTCAGGGACATTGAAGGGGGAGCACCCTGGGGGGTGGGGGGATAAGATAATAAGTTCAATTTTGGACAGTTTGAATTTGAGGAGTCTGAGGGTCAAAATGGGAATGTCCAGGAGTCCAGGTGGAGTCTCAAGCTGCAGGGTGAGGCTGGGCTTCCAGGCTGGTTTTAGCCAGGACTTTTGGGCTCGCACAGCACTCCCCACACTGGATCGCATCGCTGTGAGCTCTGTGAGGGCAAGGACTGGGCCTGGTTAATTCCTCCACCTTCAGTAATCAACAAAAAGCAGGTTACACAGTTGTTGAAGTGAGAGTTGAATGAGCATGTGATGAGCAAATGAATGAATGAATGAAGGGAGTGAGGGCTGGTAGGACAGCAACTGCTGCTGCCCTGTGAGGCTACCCCTGGGGTCTTGGTGGCCACCTCAGAATCTCTCTGGATTGCTTTTAGACAAAGGCAATTTCTCCCCTCAGCTCCAGGAAAGGTAGGCTCTCTACAAGTCTCTTAGAAGATGATGGGAGAAGGGCTACTGATGGCCTCAACAACCTCCCTGATATTCAGCATTCTTGATATCATTCACAGGGCTTCTCAGTCGGTCACTGCTGAGTGCTTGGCCCCTTCCCTGGAGAAGAAAAAAATGGTCCCCTTCAGTTATAAGACTCTGGCTGGGTGTTATATGGCTTACTGTCCTCCCTGCCCCAGGATCCCACACAATTGGGACTCTTATCCCATAACCTTTCCTTTGCCTCTAATAACATCCTAATTCCCAACAGCAGGTCAGAGATGGGGGTCACTGTTATATGCAAATCCTGTTTTGTTCAAAGTAACACTCTTCCAAATCTTCTGATTGGACTGTTCCTGTTCCTTATTGCAGGAACATCCCTCCTCTTGCACCCTGTTAAGGAACTCTGACTATTATGGATTGAACTGTGTACCCCCAAAATACGTGTTGTAAATCCTAACCTCTATGCCTGTGGTTATAATTCCATTTGGGGATGGGTTGTCTTTGTTATGTTAATGAGACAGGATTAGTGTAAGGTATATCTTGAGTCAATCTATTTTGAGATATAAAAGAGATTAGAAGCAAGATAGCAAGCAGAGAGGGGGGAAGAGTGATACCAAGCCATATGAAGATCATACAGGAGCAGGAGCTCAGAAGAGACAAGGACCTTCTTCTGAGCCCCTGGAGAGAGAAAGCCATGCGCTAGAGCTGGTACCCTTAATTCAGATTCCTAGTCTCCTAAACTGTGAGAAAATAAATTTCTATTTGTTAAAGCCATTCACTTGTGGTATTTCTGTCATAACAAAATAACAAAACAACCCACTGCCATGAAGTTGATTCTGACTCATCAACCCTATAGGACAGAGTAGAACTGCCCCACAGGGTTTCCAAGGCTGTAAATCTTTATGGAAGCAGACTGCCACATCTTTCTCCTGCAGAGTGGCTTTGGTTTGAACTGCCAGCCTTTTGGTTAGCATCTGAGCACAACGAACATCGTGCCACCAGAGCTCCTTTTCTGTTATAGCAGCACTAAGATAGCTGAGACAGAGTTTGGTGCCAAGAGTGGGGTACTGCTCTAACAGACACCTAAAATGTGGAAGTGGTTTTGGAATTGGGTAATGGGTAAAGGATGGAAGAGTTTTAAGGTACCTAATAGTAAAAGCCACGTGATGGTTAAGTGCTACGGCTGCTAACCAAAGGGTCGGCAGTTTGAATCCACCAGGCACTCCTTGGAAACTCTATGGGGCAGTTCTACTCTGTCCTATAGGGTTGCTATGAGTTGGAATCGACTCGACGGCACTGGGTTTGGTTTTTGGTTTTAATAGTAAAAAGCCTTGAGCCCTGGTGGCACAGCGGTTAAAGAGCTTGGCTGCCAGCCAAAAAGTCAGCAGTTCGAATCCACCAGCAGCCCCTTGGGAATTCCATGGGGCGGTTCTACTCTGTCCTATAGGGTTGCTATGAGTTGGAATTGACTTGACAGCAATAGGTTTAGTTTTGTGTGTTTTTTTTTTTTTAATAGTAAAAGCCTAGATTGCCTTGAAGAAACTGTTGGTGGAATTATGGATATCAAAGGCAATTCTGGTGAGGGCCCAGAAGGGAGTGACGAGAGCTATAGAGAAAGTCTCCATTGTCTTAGAGAACACCTATGGTGCCAGCAGCAGGATGTTGCTAGAAATGTGGGTGTTAAACGTGCTTCTGGTGAGGCTTTAAAAGAAAACGATGAGCATGTGATTGGATGACGGAGGAAGGGCAATACTTTTGATGTGGTGGCAAATAATCTGTCTGAAGTATATTCAAATGTTTGGCGGAAGGTAGAACTCGTGTTAAACTTGGATATCTGGCTGATGAGATTTCTAAGCAAGATCTTAAAGGAGCTGCATGGTTTCTCCTTGCCAATTACAGTAAAATGTGAAAGGAAAGAGATGGACTTAAGAATCAACTGTGCAAAATGAAAACAGAACTTAAAGATTTGAAAAATTCTGTTCGACAAACTAAGGACATGGGTCCGAGAATATTCACCAAGGACGTGGCTACACAATCTTTTGTTGAAAAGATTAAGCCCGTGACTGATGGATCTGACCAATTACCATGTCAGAAAACCTATCAGCTTAGACCGAAGGGGAAAAGAAAGAATGAAAGGAAAGAATGCTATCTGCCTCTTGGAATTCTACAGGCAGGAAACAGGCCAAAGGAGCTAAATCTGTTGTCTTCCAAGAAAAGAAAAGGACCATCTCTGGAGCAGCCCGGAGATCAGCAGAACTGTTGGAAAGAGCACAGGAAGCAGGGCCTTCTTGATTTCAAATGGTGGATCCATGGTCTCTTGGATCTCAAAGGGTGGGGCCACAGCCTCCTAGGTTTCAAAGAGTTGGATCTTCACCAACTTGGTTCTGGAATGTGGGGCTCCTGTTGAGGTATGCCAGGGGGTGGGGTTGCCTCCCAAAGATGAGGGGTGGGGCTGCCATGCCCAAGGGGCAGAAGAATGGGGCCTGCCAGGGCTGAGGGGTTGGGGTTGCCACTCAGATGGACTAGGAGAATGCGGCCACCTAAAGCTGAGGGAGCCGAGTTGCCATCCCAGAGGGCCTGGAAGGTGGAGCTGAAGCCCAGGGCTGAGGAGCCTCCACCCAGAGTCCAGAGGGTGTGGCATTGCCCAGAGTCTGGAGGGTGGGACCATTGCCCAGATGGCCTCAGAGAACAGAGGATTATTTTCAAGGCTTGAGACCTAATGTAATTTGTTCTGCTGGGTTTTGGACTTGCTTGGTGCCTGTTATCCCTTTTTTCCTCCAATTTCTCCCATTTGTAATGGAAATGTTTACCATGTGTTTGTTCCACTGCTGTACTTTGGGAACAGATAACTTGTATTCTAGATTTTACAGGTTCACAGATGAAGAGGAATTTTGTCCCAGGATAGAATACACCTGAAGTATCACCCATTGATTTAGATGATTCAGAAGATGAGATTTGGGACTTGGAGTTGACTTAAGATTTTTGGGATGATGCGATGGGGTGTTTTGCATGTGGCAAGAACATGAATTTTTGGAGGCCAAAGAGTGGAATGTTATGGATTGAATTGTGTCCCCCCAAAACACGTATTATAAATCCTAACCTCTAAGCTTGTGATTACAATTCCTTTTGAGAATGGGTTGTCTTTTTTATGTTAATGAGACAGGATTAGTGTAGGGTTTTCTTGAGTCAATCTATTTTGAGATCTAAAAGAGGTTAAAAGCAAGTTAGCAAGCAGAGATGGGGGAAAAGAGATAACAAGCCAAGTGAAGCTATCCCAGGATCAGAAGCTAGAAGAGACAAGGACCTTCCTCTGAGCCAGCAGAGAGGGAAAGGCTTCCCCTGGAGCTGAGACCTTGAATTTGGACTTCTAGCCTCCTAAACAGTGGGAAAATAAATTTCTGTTTGTTAAAGCCATTCACTTTTGGTATTTCTGTTATAGCAGCACTAGGTAACTGGGACACTCACTGACTGTCTTAGTCATCTAGTGCTGCCATAACAGAAATACCACTAGTGAATGGCTTTAACAAAGAGAAATTTCTTTTCTCACAGTCTAGCAGGTTACAAGTCCAAATTCAGGGCGTTGGCTCTAGGGGAAGGCTTTCTCCCTGTGTAAGCTCTGGAAGAAGGTCCTTGTCCTCAAACTTCCTCTGATCGAGGAGCTTCTCAGGCACAGGGACCCCGTGTCCAAGGGATACGCTCTGCTCCTGGTGCTGCTTTCTTGGTAGTATGAGATCCCCAACTCTCTGCTTGCTTCCCTTTCCTTTTATCTCTTGAGAGATAAAAGGTGGTGCAGGCCACACCCCAGGGAAACTCCCTTGACCTTGGATCAAGGATGAGACCTGGGTAAGGGTGGTGTCAAAATCCCACCCTAATCCTCTCAACATAACATTACAACCACAAAATGGAGGACAACCACACAATACTGGGAAGCATGGCCTAACCAAGTTGATACACACATTTTTAGGGCGACATAATTCAATCCATGACACCGACCCCTCACCCTTTTCTAACCCCCAAACCCAAATTTCTAGAGAGAAGAAGACTGACAAGTGCCTTATGGGCGCATTCCAGGGATAATTCTCCACCAGCTCTTCCCTGCCTTACATCATCTCTGGCTTTTCCTCTTCTTTAGACACGAGAACCTTAACAGGAATACACGTGGAGCCCCCATCAGAGACAAGCCTGGGCCTACACAGCTAGGCTGGCTCAGCTTTCTGCCTTTGTAGACAATGAGGGTGGGATGGGAAACAGAGCTATGTCAGTGATGCTCTCTGAGTGGCCACAGTGACCCCCTTGACCAGAGGCCACTGGGGTGATCTCCACGGGCATCTATATGTCTCTCTGAGCAGGACTCTGGGGCCAGGAGGCCAGGCAGAGCTGCAGCCTCAGAAGTCTTTTTTCCCTCCCTCAGGGAAATCTATCCATTAGCAGCTACCCTCCAAACTAGGGTAATGTATGTATTCCTGCGGGAGTCCCTGGGTGGTACAAACGGTTAACTGAAAGGCTGAAGGTTCGAGTCCACCCAGAGGCTCCTCAGAAGAAAAGGCTGGCAATCTACTTCTGAAAAATCAGCCATTGACAACCTTGAGGAGCACAGTTCTACTCTTGACACATATGGGTTTGCCATGAGTCAGAGTTGACTAGACAACTGGTTTTTTTGGGTATGTGTTCTGGCACTGGAGTCCCTAGGTGGCACAAACAGTTAAGTGCTCGACTACCAGCTGAAAGGTTGGCTATTCAAACCCACCAACAGGCACCTCAGAAGACAGGCCTGGCAATCTGCTTCCGAAAGGTCACACCCTTGAAAACCTTATGGAGCAGCTCTGGTCTGCACATAAGGTTGCCGTGAGTCAGAATTGATTCGATGGCAAATAACAACAGCAACAACAGCTCCTGCACCAGACTCCTACTGCAATAGCTGGCCCTGAGCCTTCTCCAGCTTCTGCCCCAGATCCATATCACGTCTCTGGACTGATCCCATCCCAGCCTCAGACTTCCATCCCACGTTCAATACTAGGTAGTTCCTAGTATAGGAAAGCTCAAGGCTGGTGCAAAACAACCTTGATGGGGAAGGAAGGTGGAATCTGACGGCCAGGATGGGGACTCTCAACTCCGGAGTCTGTCTTCTGGTCCTTTCCATGTCCCATAGGCTGGGGCCTCGGAAGCAGGTGGGCTTAGCCGGAGAGGGGCTGAGGACTTCATTCACCCCTCCCTCTACACTTAGTCTTGGTTCCCCTGGGCACTCTCCTCCCACCTCAACCCCCTTCCTTGTTGAGCCAACAGCTCGATCTTGATCTCTTGATCGGGAAGGTCGACTCCAGAGGGGCCTCCTCTGAAAGCCAATGCTAATCAGGTTAGGGGCCAGGCTGGGCGCTGCACTCCCTCTCTAGGACCAAGTGCAAGTGAAAAAATGCCAATTACCAGATGACAAAAAGGGTCCCTGCCCCTGGGGAAGGGCACGCTTGGGGGGGGAGGGACAGGAGGGGCGTAGTAACTGAACACCTTGCCGGAAATAGCTCCTATCAGTCCACTTAGGGAGCCATCAGCCCCGGCAGATTTATGGGCAGCGTGTGCCCCTCTGATAGATCGGACTATTTAAAGGCGGCTGAAGCCTCCATTTATATCAATGTGGAACAGAAAGGGAGGGTAAGAGGCTGTGAGGCGGGGAGTGAGAAGCGGCAATGGGGGCTGGCCCCAAGGTGGGATTTAAGGCTAACAAATTGGCTTCAGAGAAGAGGCAGGGCATCTGGCCAGGAGGACGGGGTCACAGGATGGGGATGACAGTCTCCGGGATCAAGTTCCATCAGAGCCCAGGGAGGATCAGGGAACGGGGGTTTCACAGATCTTCTAGCAGCATCTCCTTTTCAGTGCTAGCCCAGCTCCTTTGTAAGCCCCTCCAGCTAAAACGGGTCGCTCAGGCTAATACTGAAGTGGAACTCCTGATTGGATTTCCAGCTATGCCCCCCATGCTCCCCGGCTGCGGGGCATGCTTGCCCTCCCTGCAACCTCCTCCTTGCCTGGGCTGAGGGAGAAGGAAGGGGTAATTGTGTTAGGAAAGGGGCATTAGCCGCTGAGGAATGGGCCTGCTGCCTCAAGTCCCCAGCCTACACTTCCTGGGGGCAGATTAAGCTGCTCCCATTGCTCTCTCTTGGGTCTTGCCTGGGCCTTCCTTCCTAACTCTATTACTCCCTGGCTGAGGTGCTTGCCCGACCCATGGTGGTCCCTCTGATAATTCACCTCTCAAGAAACTCTGCCTTTCTGACCTCTTACTGCCTCCTGCCTCCCTCCCACACTCCTTCCTTCTCTGCTTTCTACCCAGGCCTCCAGACCTGGACCCAACTGGCTTTATTCCCTTGGCTCAGGGGTAAATGGCTGTAATTCACCAACACATTCCTAGGCAAATCTGTCTGTTAGTCAGTTTGTTGGTTCCTGATTCATTAGTTCATTCACTCATTCATTTACTGACTGCCGATGGAGCACACTCCAGGCCAGGCCCTGTGCTAGGGTGCTGGGGATACAGAGCTGATTCAGGTATAGTCCCTGTTCTAAAGGAACTTACAATCTAAGGGGCAGGTAAGGAAGGGAATGACATAATCAGACCTGGGTTCTACAAAGATCACCCTGGCTGCACATGGGGCGGAGAATAGATTAGTGGAAATGAGAACAGAGGCAGGAACACTGAACAGTGGTTCTCAACATTGGTTGTGCATTGCAATTAACTAGGAACTTTAAAAATGATGATGCCCAGGACACACCAAGATGAATTATATTAGAAGCCCTGGGGAAAGACCCAGGCATCAGATTTTTTAAAAAGCTCCACCTCCACCAGAAAATCCAGTGTTCAGCCCAGGTGGAAAAATCACTGAGCCAGAAGGCTATTACTGCTCTAGTCCAGGCAAGAGCTGACAGTGATCTGAATAAGGGTAGTAATAACAGGATAGAAGGGGAGGGGTATTTCAGAACTATTTTTCTCATAGCTGTTTTTAACCTTAACAACTCTCAAGTCCCCTATTCATCCTCTGCTCCCACCACTCGCAGCAGATGGCCTCAATTTTAAAGTCACAGGAGAAATAAGGCCATTGGGTAAAACGCTACAGGATTATAAACTCCTTGAGGGCAGGCACAAGTCCCAGATCCACAGAGGTCAGCAGAGTACTCACAGGATAGGTGTCGAATAAATGTTTGTTGAATCAGACTGAATCTAGCGGGCAGCTGTAAATGTGGGTCTCACACTTGGGAGAGTGATATGAGGGGAAGATAGAGGTTAGGACATTATCAGCCTTGGAGAACACTAAGGCACTCCTGGAAGGAAAGGACCCAGGGGCAAGACTAGAAGGAACAAGCACAGAGGTGGGGAAAGATGGTGATGGAAGAGGAAAACAAACTAGGCAGCTACATGTCACCCCTGTACTGGGTATCTAACTGTTATCTCATCTGAATGTCACAAGGATCTTTTGAAGTAGGTAGTTTTCTCTCTATTGTACAGGTGGAGAAACAGTTTCAGAGAGGGTAAATTGCCTAAGGTATAACCAACCAACCAAACAAACCAGATGCTGCTGAGTAGAATTCCACTCACAATGACCCCGTGTGTTTCAGAGTAGAACTGTACTCCATAGGATTTTCATGGCTGTGTCCTTTCAGAAGCAGATCACCAGGCCTTTCTTCTGAGGTACCTCTAGGTGGGTCAAACTGCCAAGCTTCCCAGTTAGCAGCTAAGTGCTTAACTGTTTGTGCCACCCAGGGACCCCAAGGTATAACTAGGGGACTCAAATTCAGGAGCTAAGATTTGAAACCATGTCTATCCAACTATAAGGCAACTTTGCATTACAGGAAACAATAGTGTTACAGGATTCAAGGACAGAGAAGTTCAAGAAGGAGAGTAAAGTCAATGGTGTTAAGTGCAGCAGCTTCCCCTCTTCCTGTTCACCTGGCCCCACTTTCCTGGATGACCTTGAAATAGGCACCATCGGTGCCAGAGAAGGAAATCATCCCTCAAGTTTGTAATCCTTTTCTACCAGAATCCTCCTGTAGGTTCTGCTACCTCCAGCACCCACCTGCAGAGAGGGGTCCCACAGCTCAGGTAGACCTGCCTCTGCCTCAGTTCCACTAAGTTAGAGGATGCTCAGTTCACACAAGCTCGGCCTGGCCTTGACCCCGGGGGACCTGAGACCTTGCCTGAAAGAAGATCTTGCTTACCCTTTGCCCCACTCACAAAATCCTTCTCATTCACCAAGGACCAGGCCAACTATCACCTTCTTGGTGAAATATTCCCCAGGTTCTCCCCATTCCCATGGCCTCATGAAGTGCTCCACACTCTGGTTTCCCACCACAGCACTTTATCCATGTCCTATGAGAACTTCTATCACAATAGATTTTGGTTTTTCCGTATCTGTAGTCCCCAGCCCCAACCTGGTCATGAGCTCCCCAAAGGCGGGGACAAATATGATTCTTGACAGGATCCTCAGCATCCATCTGTGGTGACATTTAATAAACACATAGTGATCGATGGAATTAATCAAGAAAATACAACTCTAGGACAAAGGCTGGGAGGGGATGTGGTGGGGTGGGAGGGGAAAGGCCGAGACATGAGGGCCCCTCTGATATCCAATGGCCTGGGAAGTACAAATGGCCCCAGGCTTTCTAATGACAATTTCCAGTCTTTAGGAAGACCATTTGGGGCCATAAACAGAGCTTGCACCTATCTTTTTCAGCTAAGCATGTTCTGGTCTCCTCCAGGCTAGCCCCACTTACCCCTGCAGTTGTCTGGGACCAGCGGAGGCTGAGGCTGAGACTGAAACAGTGGCAGCAACAACACGGCTAGGAGAGACTGAAGGCGCTCTATATCTTTGCTCAGGAAATGGCCTCATAAAAGTGACAGGGAGACGCACCTATGGATGCTTGTTAAAGTTTTATTACTAATCACCTCCAAAGTCTACGAGGCAGAGGGAGGGAGCTGGGAAATGGAGTCATCAAGGCCTGGGAGCAGGTGTCAGTAGCCTCAGCACCAGAGACAGGGACTGCCAAGTGGGTTTACACTGCCCCAGCTCCGTGCAGGGCCCCCGGACTCCCCACACTGGGTCCACCTGGGTGGTACATTGCCAGTGCCCTTTCCCACACTCATAAAATGGACATCTACATCTAGTAGGTCAAACTCCTCCTGAGCCATCTAATCCATTTCCTCCCTTCCTTCTCCAGAACCACTGCTGAAGTCAGACTGCACCAGCTCTCACTGAGACCATTGAAACAGTCTTCAAACAGGTCTCCCTGCATTTGGCCAGCCCCTCTGTAACTCCTCTTCCCTTGCTGCCAGGGTGATCGTTCCAAGCACAAACCAGATAATTATTGCTAACTTGCTGGAAATCCTTCAATGCCCTTCCATTGCCTTCAGAATGGGTCTAGCTCCTGAATATGGCATGTACATTCCTTCAGGATTTAGGCCCTGCCTAGTTCTTTAATGCCATCTCCTACCATCCTCCCCTTCATGGCTAAACTATTTAAATTTCCATCAAATCCAAGTTCTCTTTGCCTAGGCATTTCTTCTCCCTGAATGCCTGGTTAACAGATATTCTTTTTAAAAGACTCAGCTCAAGCATCCTCAGGAAAGCTTCCCTAACTTCTCAGGCTGGGTTAGCTCAGAGCATTGATCACACTGTTTTGTAACAGTCGGTTTACTTGTACATGTGCCTCATAGACTATAAACTTGTCTAGGGCAGGATTCATGTCTGATTCATTTCTTCATTCCTAGGGGGTCCCAGCTTGGCATCACTGTTTGTTGAATGAAAGAATTAATGAAGAATTGTCATGAAGTTCGCATTCCACAAGGCTATGAGCTACGCCAGGGTAGGGGCAGCGTCTGTGTCATTCACTGCAGTGACCCCAGGGCCACATGAAGCACCTGGCACGTGGTAGATGTTCAACAACTACTTGGTGAATAAATGAATGAAGACTAAATGAGATAATGTGTGTGAAAACACTCTGAAACTCTGAATATACTATTTTTAAAATTTTTTAATTCTTACTATTTTTTTATTGTGGTAAATATATATGTAACAAAACATTTTCCATTTCAATATTTTTTACATGTACAATTCAGTGACATCAATTAAGTTCATCATGTTGTTTAACCATTACCACTATCCATTTCAAAATTTTCCATCACCCTTAACAGAAGCTCAGTGTTCCCTAAGCATGGAGTCCCCTTTTCCCCTCCCTCCTATGGTAACCAATAATAAACTTTGTCTCTACATACTTGCCTATCTTGGATAATTCATATAATTCTTATAAGTGGGATCCTATTTCACTCAAGGAGTCCTTGTGGTGTAGTGTTTAAAGAGCTTGGCTGCTAACTGAAAGGCTGGTGGTTCAAACCCACCAGCCGCTCCACAGGAGAAAGATGTAGCAGTCTACTTCTGTAAAGATTTACAGCTTTGGAAACGCTATGGGGCAGTTCTGCTCTGTCCCACTTGTCGCTATGAGTCAGAATCGACTTGATGGCGATGGGGTTGGTTTTTATTTCACTCAGCATAATGTTTTCAAGGTCAGCTTAATACATGCTACAACATAGATGAATATATATTTTTATTGTGTTCACACACATTTCTTGCCAATGTCCTTTCGCTTTTTAATGTGGTCACCACCACCTTTATCCTCCAGGAACCAAGCTGATGAGGGCAAGAAAGGAATCTGAAAAACCAAACCAAACCCGTTGCTGCCGAGTTGATTCCGACTCGTAGAGACCCTATAACAGAGTAGAACTGCCCCATAGGGTTTCTAAGGAGCGCCTGGTGGATTTGAACTGCTGACCTTTTGGTTAGCAGCCATAGCTCTTAACCACTATGCCACCACGGTTTCCTTATGATACGTATAAAGCCTTTTGGGGGGGCTAGGCCCTATGCTAGTGCTGAGGACATAGGATGACTCAGAATTAGTTCTTGCTGGCCAAGAGTTCTTGTCATGTGTCAGGAGGTGATGCAGTCACCAAGTGCCTACAGCCTTCGTAAAGGCCACCCCAGTCCAGAGCTCTGGCTCTGCTGGGGCTACCTGGATGGACACTAAAGAGGATGGAAGCCAGGGAGTCAGGAGGATGCTGAAGGAGCCATGGATTCACCTGGTCTGAGGGGCTCAGGCCCCTTAGTGGGGCCCTTGGCAAACCTCAGCTCCCACTCCATGTGAGGGAAAAGCCCTTCCTAGAGGGTGCTCAGAGCTGATGGAGCTGTAGGCAGGGGAATGGGGCGAGGTTTGCCAGAGGGGAGGCTCCCTTGGGAAGGCTTCCTGTTATGGATTGAATTGTGTCTCCCTAAATATGTGTGTCAACTTGGCTAGCCATGATTCATTCCCATGTCTTCCATTTTGTGATCTGATGTGTTGTGAATCCTAACCTCTATGATGCTAATGAGGCAAGACACAATCTACACGATTAGGTTGTATCTTGAATCAATCTCTTTTGAGATATAAAAGAGACAAGTGAGCAAAGAGGAGAGGGACCACATTATCACCAAGCAAGAAAAGCCAGGAGTGGAGTGTGTCCTTTGGACTCAGGGTCCCTGTGCTGAGAAGCTCCTAGACCAGGGGAAGATTGATGACAAGGACCTTCTCCCAGAGTGGACAGAAAGAGAAAGCCTTTCCCTGGAGTTCGCATCCTGAGTTTGGACCTCTAGCCTCCTAGGCTGTAAGAGAATAAATTTGTTTGTTAAAGCCATCCACTTGTGGTATTTCTGTTATAGCAGCACTAGATTACTAAGATACTTTCTTATGGGGCAGGAACTGCTTTCATTGTACTTCTCTGTACAAGTCTACTCATCCTGACAAAGCACAGGTCACCCCTCTTATCTTGTTGTTGTTAGGTATCATCGAGTCAATTCTGACTCATAATGACCCCACATGACAGAGTAGAACTGCCTTATAGGGTTTTCTTGGCTGTAAACTTTATGGAAGCAGATCATTGGGTCTTTCTTTCGAGGAGCAGCTGAGTGGGTTGGAACTGCCAACCTTTCAGTTAGTAGCCGAGCACTTAACCATTGCACCACCAGGGCTCCTTCCTCTTGCCTTAGCAGTGTGCAAATAAACTGGGTCAGAGTTCTTCAGAAACTATGTGCCCAGGGCAAAGAGAGTGGCATCTGAGCACAACAGTAGGAACTCTCTGAAGTGGGCCAAGATGCCCAGAGTCCCTAGGGCCAAGTCCTCTCCCTCCATTCACTGTCCCACAAAGCCAGCAGCTTCATTTGGCTTTGTGGAGCCAGTAGGCCCTCTTCTTCTGCTCTCCTGTCCACAGGCCAGGGCTGTGCCTCTCTTCCTAAAAGGCACTGCCTGCCTGCCTGCTCCAGCCCTCACTCTTCTTCCTCTGGACCTGACTCAAGTCCCCCTGAGTTGTCCCCTGCCTTGCCTGCTTGAGCTCGGTCTGATCCTGTGGTGCCGCCTGCCCTCCCTCCCTCCTTCTCATCTCTATATATCTGTCTAATGAACATTTCAATAAGCCCAGCACAGCTTTTTCCACTTAATAAGCAGAGTGCTGACTTCATTGCGGGTTTGCTCTTCACTTATCTGTTCGAGGCCTTAAATCATTCTGAGGAAAAAGCTTAGCAAAGGGAAACCTGGTATCCTGGCTACTGGCTGCTCCTGTCAGCACCTGCCTGCTGGGGTTGAGGGGCTGCCCTGCTTCCACAGAACAGCACGAAAGTGCAAATAAAACTACTGGGATCGGCAAGAGACTGGAAGGCTGAGGACTGAGGCCAGAGAATGCTGTAGCCATCACTACTGAAGGAAGTTCTGGAGGCAAGGTGGAGGTGGCAAAGGAGGGCTGGCCTGGTGTGGGGTTGGAAAGCAACTACTGTATTCTAGGCACTGTGCTAGGACAAAATTGTGAACAAAATTGAATAGTCTCTGCCCTCGTGGACTCGCTTTCCACTAGGAAAGCATTAAATGAACAATTGCCTAAATAATGTCTGTGAGGGACAAGAACAGGTGTTATGGGAATAAATAAGGTGATGGGGGATTGGAGAAAGCTTCCCATAGAAAATGAAGTTTAAGCGTAGGGCTGAACAGATTGAGACAGTGAGGTGACAGGTAACAGTCCACTAAAAAACTGATTCCATTCACCAGGGCTATTACAGGTTATATGTTGAGACAACATACTGTAATGGTAAAGGACACAGGCCTGGGTTTGAATAGCTCTGGTAAAGCTTTTTAATCCCCCAGTTTTCTCATCTGTAAAATGGGGTTAAAATAACCACCTTGTGTGGCTGTTGCAAGGATTAAATTTGACACTGAGCATACCCATTGCTGTCGAGTTGATTCCCGCTCATAGTGAGCCTATAGGACAGAACAGAACTGCCCCATAGGGTTTCCAAGGCTGTAATCTTTACGGAAGCAGGCTGCCAAATCTTTCTCCGGTGGAGCATCTGGTGGGTTGGAACCACCGATCTTCAGTTAGCAGTGGAGCACATCAACCACTGTGCCACCAGGGCTCTTTTTGATAAGCAGGATAAAGAATGTATATAAGGTATCTGGCACATAGGACATGCTCATACCCAGTAGATCCTACTACTGCCAGTATTACCATGTGTGTCTATTTTATCCTCTAAGTTTTTTATAAGGCCCTTGAAGGTTTAGACAAAGTCATATACATTTTGTGTTTGATTAGACAGACACGGATCGAAGAGACTGATATTTCACATGGTGCCCAGGCTCTTCCAGACAGGAGCCCCAGGCATCCAGCGGAAGGTAGGACCCGTGGTCTTTGCATGTGTATATGGTGGGGGACAGGTCATGGAATGCTCTTTTCCAGCATCCTTCTGGGATCAGCTGGCACGAAGACTTAAGGGCAAAAGGGTACAGCCTCAATTAAATGTAGGCAAGTGCGAGGCAATGCCTTTTGTGATAAACACATCAAAACTCCCTCTCTAGTGCTCAACTCTGCATGGCCAGCCACAGTTCTGGCAAAGGACCTAGAAATCCTTCTTAATTTAGACAGTTCCCTGAGGCTGTCGGCCAAAAGGCAAAAAGAACTGTGAATAAGTTATCAAGGAAGGAGCACACACTCCTCCAGGTGTGCAGCTGGGGCAGCCCCCTCCCCCCCACCCCTGCAGGGCTCAACTGTGTTCTGGCTCTGTCCTGGAGAAAGGGGTGAGAGAGCTTTGTAATAGGAAAGGTGAAATGACTCACACTCCAGTTTGGAAATATGAAGGCTGCTTGGGGGACATGAAGGAAATCACAAATGGTGTGGAGGTGACTAGCGACTTATTTATGAAATCCTGAAACCCTGGGCAAAGTGGCTTTGCTTTGAAACCTGAGCACATTTGGGATGAATAAAAGGGATTGCTACTTTATACAGTAGCCAGTAAACTTAAATTCATTCTCCCAAGAGGTGGGCCTGGCCAGAAAGCATAAATAAATTAAAAAGTATTTTGACAAATTTATGAAAGACAGTCATATATGTCCCTAAATCAGGGTTTGTTCAGTGAATCAATGAATGAATATGGATGATCATGGTTTTCAAGGTATTTCAATTCAACACAATAAATATTCATGGAGTGCCTGCTACGTACAAAGCGCTGAGAAGGATGTAAACCTGAACAGTTTCTGTCCAGATGCTTACACTTTTATAAGGGGATTAGAAAGAATATTATTAACACAGGGTGGGCATAGTGAGTGATGTACAAAAAAATACAGGAGGCTCTGGGAGCTTAAAGAAGAGAGAGATTCTATAAGGTTTTGGGCAGGGATTGAAAAAGACTTTATGGAGAAAGTGATGTTTGAAATGAACATTGAAGAACACGTTGGTTTTTAGCAGGTGGAGGAGGAAATAACAGCATCCCAGATTGAGTATGGAAGTCCCCAGATTTGAGTATGGAAGAGTAAAGGACATTTTTAGGTACAGATATACTGCAAGTGAGGTGAGAAAGAGGGAGGAAAAGAGAGAGACAGAGGAAGAGGAGGAGATGAAGGAGACATAGAAGAAGGAAGAGGAGGAGGGGAGAGAAAGAAGAAAAGGAAGAGGAAGAAGGGAAGAGAGTGTCAGAGCAGCAAAGGAAGAGCCGGGCAAACCTACGGAGAGTAAAAGCAGGATTAGAACTCCCAAGGCAAGACCCTCATGATCCTATCACAATCAGGCCCTGAGAGGGAAAGGGGGCAGTCAGGGATTTAGCAGCTCTCAAGTCCAAGATTAAAAATAACTGGTACATTTCAGAGCTAAGCAAAAAGAAGTTCCTTCAGCTCAGCCCCTAGAGAGATGGAATGAAGCCCCAGGGCTCCCCATCGGCACAGAGATTGTTTTTGCCATTTCTTGCCTCCTGGGGTTCTCAGTGGGCAAGGACATTCAGCTCAGTCAGACTGTGAGCTCCCCGGTTCCCTGGCCCTGTTCAGCAGCATTTGTATAAATGGGAACTCTGGTGAAAAAGGAACATTTGGAGCAGCCAGGAAGAAACAAGAGAGGGCAGGAGAAAGCCCACACAGGTCCAGCCAGCCTGAGGGAGCTGCATAAAAAGGGTTCCAGGTTTACCAGAGGACAGCACCCAGGTCTTGAAATAGAGGAGTAATTTGTTCATTCAGGTCATCATTAATCAAATGTTTATTGAGGAAATTTTATGGGCCAGGAACTGTGCGAGATCTAAGGAAATATAGAACCTGTCCTTAAGAAGCTCATCGTCTAGGAGGGGAGAAAAATCTGTGGACAGGTAATTAGAACATGGTGTGGTGACAGAAATAAGTTCTGGGTAGAGGCACAGTGAAGGGAATGATCAGTAATATCAAGGAAGGTTTCAAAGAAGATGTGTCACTTGAATTGGGTCTTGGAAGATAAATAGGAGCTCAACAAGTAGGTGAAGGAACAGGAGGCATTTCAGGCAGAGGGAAGGGTATGCGCAAAGGCACAGAGGTAAAAATAAACTGGTACTTTCAAAGGAAGTAGTTCCGTGTAGTTGGAATTTAGGGTATGTATGGATGAGCCACGAATAACATTATGGATAACATTGCGAAGAATAGGAATTCCAGAATACTTAATCGTGCTCATGTGGGACCTGCACATAGACCAAGAGGCAGTCGTTCGAACAGAACAAGAAGATATTGCATGGTTTAGAATTAGCCTCCAACCTTCTTGCTATGGAATTCTAGATGGTATCTGGACTGGCTCCCACCTGGTTGCATGCAAGGAACTGCTCTTCTACGGGGCATTCGCCCCACAGATTTGCCTCAGATGATTTCTAGGAAAAAGGTATATCTTCTCATTGCTCCAATGTCTTCTCAGCTGATTCTAATCACCAGATCAACGGGCCCTCGCTCAGCCCAACTGTCTTCTGTCCTTGGTACCAACACTGGAGCTCTTTGCTCTGTAACATTGAAAGAGCTACCGGCAAGTTCTCAGCTCTTCATGACGAGCCCTATGTCAGGAATGAGCAGATCAGGAAGTGTAATCTTGAAATACCTGCCAGGATTCCCACTCTAGGTAAGCTCTGAACCAGGCATTCTGCTGAGAGAGTAAGATAGCAAAGGAGTAAGAGCAAGTGAGATAGACTCTCCCTACGCAGTGGTCCGTCAGTTGCCACGGAATCAGTTCCAGCTCGCGGTCACCCCGTGTGTCTCAGAGAGGAGCTGTGCTCCCCAGGTCACCCTGTGTGTCTCAGAGAGGAGCTGTGCTCCCCAGGTCACCCCGAGAGGAACTGTGCTCCCCAGGTCACCCTGTGTGTCTCAGAGAGGAGCTATGCTCCCCAGGTCAGCCCGTGTGTCTCAGAGAGGAGCTGTGCTCCCCAGGTCACCCCCTGTGTCTCAGAGAGGAGCTGTGCTCCCCAGGTCAGCCCGTGTGTCTCAGAGAGGAGCTGTGCTCCCCAGGTCACCCCGTTGTGTCTCAGAGAGGAGCTGTGCTCCCCAGGTCAGCCCGTGTGTCTCAGAGAGGAGCTGTGCTCCCCAGGTCACCCTGTGTGTCTCAGAGAGGAGCTGTGCTCCCCAGGTCAGGCCGTGTGTCTCAGAGAGGAGCTGTGCTCCCCAGGTCACCCCGTGTGTCTCAGAGAGGAGCTGTGCTCCCCAGGTCACCCCGTGTGTCTCAGAGAGGAGCTGTGCTCCCCAGGTCACCCCGAGAGGAACTGTGCTCCCCAGGTCAGCCCGTGCGTCTCAGAGAGGAGCTGTGCTCCCCAGGTCAGCCCGTGCGTCTCAGAGAGGACCTGTGCTCCCCAGGTCAGCCCGTGCGTCTCAGAGAGGAGCTGTGCTCCCCAGGTCAGCCCGTGCGTCTCAGAGAGGAGCTGTGCTCCCCAGGTCACCCCGTGAGTCTCAGAGAGGAGGTGTGCTCCCCAGGTCAGCCCGTGCGTCTCAGAGAGGAGCTGTGCTCCCCAGGTCAGCCCGTGCGTCTCAGAGAGGAGCTGTGCTCCCCAGGTCAGCCCGTGCGTCTCAGAGAGGAGCTGTGCTCCCCAGGTCACACCGCGCGTCTCAGAGAGGAGCTGTGCTCCCCAGGTCAGCCCGTGCGTCTCAGAGAGGAGCTGTGCTCCCTAGGTCACCTCCTGCGTCTCAGACAGGAACTGTGCTCCCCAGGTCACCCCGTGCGTCTCAGACAGGAGCTGTGCTCCCCAGGTCAGCCCGTGCGTCTCAGAGAGGAGCTGTGCTCCCTGGGTCACCCCGAGAGGAGCTGTGCTCCCCAGGGTTCCCATGGCTGGCTTTGGGGAGTAGATGACCAGGACTTTCTTCTGAGGCATCTCTGGGTGGACTCACGCTACCAATCGTTTGGTGAGCAGCCTGGCATGTTAAGCATTTGCACTACCCAGGGACTCCTCAGCAGTGGTAAGAGTTCCTTACATTTTGGCCGAAGGCCCTTCTCCATGCCCACCTGGCTGCCAGCTCCTCAGACCCTGGGCTCTGTTTCTCGGGAGGCTCCTGTTCTTTGTCTTGGGTGAAGCCTGACTGCACAGAGAGAGCCAGCCTTCCTCATCTCTATCCTTCTTCCATTCCCAGAGGCAGGGGCTGGACGGAGGTTTCTGTTTGCCCCTCCAGATACACATGGCCCCCTTCTCCATCCTGCTCTGTGCCCCTGAAGGTGGCTTCTCTGGGCTGCATCACTCAAGCTCCCTTGCCTTTGGGATTCCTTTTGGGTCCCACACTGAAGATACTGGAGGGCAGGAGGAGAGAAGCAGTAAGGATGAGGATTAACCTGGCTCTTTCTCTGCCAACCATGCATTGGCATTCCTTTACTGGAGGTAAGAACAACAACAACAAAAGAAAACTTCTAAAGCAGTTCCAGTCATAGTCACAGTTCTTTCTGGGATCTGGTATATGCTCCCTCCCCTTGTTCCCTCAGTCCTAGGGGTGGTAACAGCTCCCCTGCTGTTAGCAGCCCAGGGTTGCTTCATTTTCTCTTTGCAAATAGTCTTTTCATTAACTTTCCCCCCCCGAAAAAAAAAAAAAAGCAAAAAAACTCCACTGCCGTCAAGTCAATTCCGACTCATAGCAACCCTATAGGACAGGGTGGAACTGTCCCATAGAGTTTCTAAGACTTATGGAAGCAGACTGCCACATCTTTCTCCTACACATTGGCTGGTGGGTTTGAACTACTGACCTTTGACCTTCTGGTTGGCAGTCCAGCACTTAACCACCAGGGGTCCTTAAAATTTCCCCAGTTGCCCCATTTGTGGTCTTCTGCTTCTTGTTGGAACCCTGACTCGTACAGCAGGCTTCCTCAGAGATGTGACACTAGCTATAACTATATATGTCCTAGCACGTTCTCTTCAGTTTCATCCTACTTTGTCTATCATGGGTCCTTCAGTAATGTACTAATAAAACTGTATCAATAAATGTCCCCTCTCTGCTGGCTAATAGACAAATTGTAGGAAAACTAAACTTCATAAAAATTTAATCCCATGCCCTTGACCTAGGCAGCTTCTCATAGCTCTACTTAGCTGTTCATTACTACAGCTCTTTGAGAATACAATAGCTAAAAAGAAATATCTCAATTTTACTGAGAGAGAAATTCAGACTCAGAGAATGTCAGGACTGGGCTGCTGGGTGGCTTGCAGCATTCATTCTCATATTCAGCAAGTATTTATGGAGCACCTACCCTGTTCCAGACACTACGCTAGGCACCTGGATACAATAAACAGTCTCACTGAGGACACAATTTTATAAGAGGAGTGAGTATGGGGTGATGTGGAAATACACAAAATTAGCACCTATCCTAATCTTGTGGGGAGGGCAGAGAAGGCTCCCCAAAGGAAGTGAGTCTAAGCTAACACTTGAAGGAAATCTTGCAGTTGACAGGAATGGTGGGGAGGATGAGGCGGTGAGAAAGATAGGGAGAAGGAGAAGGGAACAGCGCGTGCTGATGAGGCGTTAGAACATGGTGCCTTGGGAAACTGAAAGTATCTCAGTACGGCTGGAGTTTACAGATCAAGGGGAGAGTGGCCAAAGATTGTACTGGGAAGGTGACAGAAACCAGATCATACATGGATTTATAGGCCGTATTAAGGGGCTTAGACTTTGTTCTGAGGGCAATGGGCAGCCACTGGTAGCCTGTGAGCAGGGAAGTGATATGATCAGTTTTGTATTGAAGTAACTGATTGCAGTGTGGCGAATGGGTTGTAAGGGGCAAGATAGGAGCAAGGAGACATTTCAGAGTCTGTTATGGTAACCTGGACTAGGACAAGGAGAGTAAGACTTGATAGACTATTATGGTATAGTGAATTACTTTAATATGGCCCTTCATGGTCTTTGTGACTCCCATGAAGTGATTGGGTGGGACTATGCAAATTAGGCGATTGTGGCCCACCACGGGGGGATTGGACAGCTTGCTAATAATGCAAATAAGGTGCATGGAACTCTTGTGGGTGTGGGATCATGCAAATGAGGTGTATGGAACCCTAATGAGGGAATTGTTCAGTTTTGCCATTCCACTAAGCTTAAAGGGAGCCAATCCCAGAAGCAGGGGAGGGGGCCTCACTACCATCAAGAAGAAGAGCCAGGAGTGGAGCATGTTCTTTGGACCCAGGGTCCCTGCACTGAGAACCTCCTAGACCCAGGAGACAGAAGGAGAGAGCTGTAACATGGGAGATGGTGTGGGATGGCAAGAAGCAGCAGCAAGCACAGCACAGTTCAGCTGCAGAGAAAGGGCAGCAGCAGAACCAGGAGACTGGCAAGAGATGGCACAGTGGGTCTCCCAGCCTAAGGAGCGAGGCGGCTACAGTGGGTGTGCTGAGCCATGGAGCGAGAACTGAACACCTTCAAGCAGGGGGCTTCCTGGCAGAGTGGGATGCCTCTGGGCAATTACTGGAGGAGCTAAGGAGCTTTGTAACACTTGCTCAAGCAGAGCAGAGGCCGAGAGGGTAAGGGCCCAAGAGGCCAGGGGGTCGAGGGCCAGGGAGAGGCCTGCCTGCGGGCACGGCTGAGAAGCTGTCCTGACTGAAGAACTATATCCTGAGCCATTCCTGATCCTGAATTGTAACCTGTTACTTCCCTAATCCTGGTGGCGTAGTGGTTAAGTGCTACGGCTGCTAACCAAGAGGTCAGCAGTTCAAATCTGCCAGGCGTTCCTTGGAAACTCTATGGGGCAGTTCTACTCTGTCCTACAGGGTCGCTATGGGTCGGAATCAACTCGACGGCAGTGGGTTACTTTCCTAATAAGCTCCACAACTGTGAGTATGGTCTGTGAATTCTGTGTGGCCATTGCAATGACTTATCGAACCCAGCAGAGAAGTAGAGTACCATGGAAGGGACGGCTGGCGTGAGAACTGGTAAAAAGGTTGGAGAGAGGAGATATGTCTGACCTCCACCACATAGGAATCATCACCCTTGGGCTGACGTTGATCTTGATTCTCTCCTCTCCCCCTCAGGAAGTTAGATGAGGAGCTCTGGCATCACCATGCCATTTTTTAGAGCCATGGACTAGTGATGATTAGATGTTGGGAGGAGTGAGGGAGACAGAAGTGTCAGGGACTACTCTCGTTTCTGAGTTAGGTGACTAAGGAAATGGGAAGCAAAGGAGAAGGAAAAGGGACAGGTCTGGCAGGAGGTCAAAGATGAGGAGTTTCATTTTGTGAAATGTGGAGATGATGTGTGGAGATGGCCACGCCTGAGGACAGCCTAATGAAGGGACTTGGAATTTCCACGTTCAGAAGCCCTGCGCCTGCTCCTGGAGCAGAGCCAGCCAAGCAGCCACCATACTTCCTGTTTCAACAGTCTGCTGCCTGTCCTTTGATGGCACCTTCTTGGCACTAAAGGGGCAATGGCTTCCATCAGCACACATCAAGTCAGTTCTAGCTCTGGGTCAGACCCTCAGAGGAAGTGGTTCTCATCCATCTCCCATAAGGAGGTAAAATGGAGGAACGATGTCAGTAGGAGACAAGACCTAAGGCTTGGCTGTGAGGATGTCAGCTTGAGAAGTTCTAATGTATGCAGCAGGCGAGTGTGTGTGTGTGTGCATGCACGTGAGTGCGCGCATGGTGAGGGGGACAAGATCGAAGGATTCTGAGCAGGGAAGTCACATGGCGAAACTGTCATCTGAGGATGTATAACCTGGTGGTGATATGCAAGGTGAACTGGAGGTAGGGAGACCAATGGGGAGGTTGCTACAATACCACAGAAAATGGCTACTTTGTTTTGTTTTTGCTAATCCGATTAGTAAAGATTTAAAAATTGATAATGCGGATGATGTTTAATAAAATGGGTACAGTCATTCACTGCTGATGGATTGTAAATTGGCATAACTTTTCTCGAAAGCTGTTTATCAACCTGTGTCAACAGCTAGGAATCTAACCTCAGGAAATTATCAGAAATTCTCAAAAATATGTAAGTTCAAAGATGTTCATCACTGTGTTATTAATAATATAAAAAAAGAAATGAAAAACTCTATCTAGATATCTATCAAAGGGAGAATGATTTAAATGTACTAAAATCATTGAATGATGAAATACTTCAACATCATTAGGAAAAGGGTTTTGAAGCATAGTTAATGGAATTAGAAAATGCTCATGATATAATGATAAATGCAAAAAACATGATACAAGACTACATAATCTTTATTCCAACTTTATTAAGGTGTAAGGAGCCCTGGTGGTGCCATGGTTAAACGCTAGGCAGCTAACCAAAATGTTGACAGTTCAAACCCACCAGCTGCTCTGAGGCAGAAAAGACCTGGCAATCTGCTTCTGTAAAGATTACAGCCTAGGAAACCCTATGCAGCAGTTCTACTCTGTCCTATAAGGTCGCTATAAGTCGAAATTGACTGAACAGCACACAACAACAAAACAACAATGTTAATTTTTTAGTTTTGATAAATGTACCATGGTAATGTAAGATGAAAAAAAAATTTTTTTTTTTTTTAATGTAAGATGTTAACATTAGGGGAAGCTGGGTGAGAGGTATACAAGAATTCTCCATACTATCTTTGCAACTTTTTTGGTAAATCTGTAGCTAATATTTCTTGAGCCTTTTCTTCACGTCAGATGTTATATTAAACACTTCCCTTACAATATCTCATTTAATCCTCACTTATGAGTCAGAATCAACTTGACCCCAGTGGTTTGTTTTTTTTTTGGTTATGTAGGGCCGCCATGAGTTGGAATTAACTAGGTGGCAACTAACTGTAACGCCGTGCCACGGAGCACAGTTCTACTCTGACATACATGGGGTCATCATGAGTTGAAATCAACCCAGTGTCAACTGTTTTTTGTTTGCCTGCTTTACTGTGCTGTGAAGTAGATACAGTTAGATTCCATTTTACAGATAAGGAAACAGAGGCTCAAAGTCACACAACTTTAGTTGCAGAACCAGGATTCAAATTCAGGTATTCCTGATTCTGTGCTTTTTCAATTCTGCATAGAAGAAAGATGAAAAAGTAATATTGTATCGAACTGTTAACAGTGATTATCTCTGGGAGGTGGGGGCATCTGTGATGTTTTTTCTTGGGAGGTGGTTGAGCGAAGGGCAGGATAGCATAAAGAGCGGCTAGGACTAGCTGTCTCATTAGATATGGGTGATAAATAAAGGCAAAAATTGGAGATGATGGCAAACTTTCATGCTACTTCCACAAGCCCAGAGGATAGAAGAAGAGGCTGATTTTGGCTGGGGTGGGGGTAGAGGTGGGGACAGGGAGAAGGCAATGAGCTTATTTCTGCTATTTTGAGATGGAGGTGCTAGGGGATATCCAACTTTCCGAGAACTGCCTGAGTTATGGGTCTGGGCTTTGGAATAAGACGCCTGCCTCAGAAATTCAGGTCCTGGGAATCATGGCTCAAGTATGTCAAGTAAAACTATACTGTGAGAACGCACACATTTTCAGGGACTCGGGGGAAGGAGATGAACAGAGGGCCAACCTGACCACAGGGAAGCTTTGCAGGGAGTGGTACAGGCCCAAGAACTCCCTGAGCTTCTCTACGGAGTTGCCACTGAAGCCACCCACAGGCTCAGGACTAAAAGGACTGGACGAAACCTTCATTCGTAGGCTCACAATGTTACAACCCGGTACAGGGTCTAGTGGCTTAACATTGGGGATGCAACAAGATGGGTTTGAATCTGGAGGCAAGTCCTGAGCAGCGATGATTTTGCTCTCTGGAAAGGTTCTCCCTCCTAAGTGTAGAAAAGCAACCTTTCTGAATTTCTTTAGAATCTCTTGCTCTCCTGATTTCCCCATTTCTCAACCCTCTTATCAATCCACCATTGACAAGAAACCTTCAGATTCTCCACATGCACCCAGGGCAAGAGCTTTGCCTTTTTGTCCCTGAATTCAGGGAACCAAATGCTGCCCAGAACGCAGCAAAACCAACAGCAGCTGCCTGACGCTCTACAACCTTCTCAGCTATCATGCACCTTGAGATTGATTGGTATGTAGTGGGCTCTGGCTAGGAGGTTTCTCCATAACCGCAAATATCTTCATTCAACCCCTACCTCACCAAGGCTGCAGCAGGAGAAGTCAAGCCTGGACCCTCTCAGCTTCTTTTCTGGAGCAGTCTTCCGACCCCTCCAGAACTCCCTGTACCTCCTGGCCTTGCCAAGGTGACCATGGAGGGGTAGCAGTAAGGAATCAGGTAGGCTCAGGGCTGCATTTAGGCTCTCTTCTTGCTGTATTTGCTCTCTTTCTAGCTCTCTGGGCAATTGAGTTAGAGGGTCTAAGGCCCTCCCAGGCTTTCACCCTGCTGGGGACAAACTCCAAACTTCTCAGCTTGGTGTAGGCCCCTGCAGAGCTGCAGGCTGAGGACAGGGCTCCTATGGTGGCTGGAAGTCCTTGCTGCTTCTCTTTTTGGAGGTTGGACAGATGGAGCCCAGGCTTAGGATAAATAAACCAATTAAATCTGAGAAAACAACATCTTGCTACCTCTCTCCAGAGCCACTGCCCAGCCCCCGTCTCAGGGCAAGGGTGGGATTGTCTGCAAGCTAAGAGGCTGGTGTGGGGACTCTCCCTATTCTTGGCTGGAGGTCCCCTCCTTCAAGCTGGCCCCTGCAGCTTGGCATGTTTCCCTAACATGGTGAACACATGCTGTCTCTGGAGGATTACTGTTTTCCCTCTGAGGCCCTCGGTCACACTGGAGGGAAGGAGTCGCAGAGGCCAGGAGTCCCCCAGCTAGGAGGCAGAGAGAGGAAAGGGAAGGGGATTCTAGACTGGGAAACAGAAACTGGGAGGGAAGAGAGATCAGGCTGGTCAAGTCTGAGTGAGAGAGAGAAAGTTCTAAGACTTCAGAACTTGCAGTTGGTTAACACTTCATACCGTTGGCCACACTAGAACTCAATCTAGGGATAATCCAATGCAAAAAAGAGACTAATGCTCTTGGAATCCACCCCTTTTGAGAACCACAGAAAAGATGGAGAAAGAAAAATCCCTCTGGGGGATGAAGTTTCCTTTCCCTCTCTTGCATGCTACGCCTCCTTCATTTAAACTTGACCTTCATTTAGCAATTATTCACAGGGAGCCTCCTAGACACAAAGCATTGTGCTAGGTGCTGGGGCTACTGAAACGAATAAGATACTGTTGAGTTAGCCATGGATGTGTACCACACATTACCATGCCACGTCACACCTTTTCTGACTGTGGTATGAACAAAGTTCTGCAGTTGCTTAGTGGAAAGTAGAGCTCACTTATGCCCGGAGGGATTGGGGAAGACTTCTCTGAGGAGAGGGCCCTTGGGCTGGGTCTTGAATAATGGCAAGTATATCAAATAGAGGAGTCCCTGGGTGATGCAAAAGTTAATGCACTCAGCTGCTAACAGAAAGGTTGGAGGTTCAAGTCTACCCAGAGGCACCTTGGAAGAAAGGACTGGTGATCTACTTCCAAAAAAAAAAAATCAGCCACTGAAAACCCTTGGAGTACTGTTCTAAGCTGACACATATGGGATCACCATGAGTCGGAATCAACTCGAAGGCAACTGGTATACCAAATAGAGCCTGAATGAATGGATCAGGGTGGGGAGCATGGGTGAAGGAGAGCATTCCAGGTAAAGGGAGCAGCATATACAAATGCTTGGAGGCAGCAGACAGCTTGGATATTACTCTGGGAACAATGAGGAGCGACCGGAGGGTTTCAGAAGGTATTAGAGTGGTACTTGAGAAATACCATGCTAGAGCAAGGTTGAGGATGGATGACAGGGAGAAAGACTGGATGGTGAACACCAGTTGGGAGAATTTTAAAATAATACTGGTGAGACATCTTGAAGATCTGAACTAAGTCAACAGCAGGCACTGGAGATAAGGGGACATATATAAGGGATGGTCAGAAATCTATAGGATTTAATAACTGGATATGCGTGATGTGAGACAAAGGTAGAGGGTGCCTAGGTTTCTGGCTTAAGGGCCCAGGGGGATAGTGGTGCTGTTCATACTGAGAGAGAAAATAAAGGAGAGAGAATAAATTGTGGGGTGGAGGGGAATAAAGATTGAGGTATGGCCCAGGTGGAGACATTCAGTATGCAGCTGGTATACGGGTCTAGGGCATCTATACCAAAGATCACTTCAAGATCTCATGACTGGGTAATTGAGAGGATGATAACGTTATCAACAGAAAAAAGGACCACTGAAAGTGAATTAGGATGCGGGTGGGGGCTAGATGATGGATTCAATTTTGAGATGTCTGAGGGACCTAGCATTGAAGATATTCGGCAGGCAGTTGGGAAAATGGGACCAGAGCAGCAAGAGGTCAGGTTTGGAGCTTTATATTCAGAAGTCCTCTAAATAAAGATGATAGCTGCAGCTGCAGGAATGGATGAGATCATCCGATTAAAGTGTGCACAGAGAGAACAGGGTCAAAGACAGAACACTGGGAAACACCTACTTTTATTTAGGGTGGGAGGAGGGCAGAGACCAAAGAAGGAGCTGTCTGAAAGGAGAAGCAGGCGTGTGGTATGAGAGGACCTGCAAGAGAAGAGAGCTTCAAGAAGGTGGCCGGCAGGGTTAGCTGAAGAGATGCTGAGAAAGGTGAGGACTAAGGTGGATTTGGGGATTCGGATTAACAACCTTTAAGTGAGCGGATTTAATAAAAAAGTAGGGATGATGGTGGAAATGAGCCAGTGGTGAGAAGTGGAGGTGGTAAGTATAAACCAGCCTTTGAGCAGTGAGGCAGTGAAGGGAAGAGAAGCTCAAGGAGTGATGAGGGTTTAAAGAATGTGCTTTAAGATAAGAAGAACTTGGTCCAGTTGCATTTCTGTGATACACACAAGAACCCATCTCCACTTCAGCTCTGTCTCACAGGGGCTGTTGGTGATGCCCTTTCCCTTTCCCGGGGCCTCTCATGTTCCCAGATCCCCAGGGCCTACTGTGCCAATGACCTTGGAGCAAGAGTCCCCTCAACCTGTGACACTCATCAACATCCTGACTCTCTTCCCTCCTTTCTGCCCTGCCTTCTTCTCTCCCTTTCCAAAGTAAACAATTATTGAACACCTCTTAGGTGTCATCTGCATAAGGTGGGGAGTCATGGGTAGTGCAAATGGTTAACATGCTCAGCTGCTAACCCAAAGGTCGGTGGTTCGGGTCTACCTGGAGGTGCCTTGGAAAGGCCTGGTAATCTACAGTTGAAAACTCAGTCACTGAAAACCCTATGGAGCATAGTTCTACTCTGACACACAGACATGGGGTCACCATGAGTCAGAGTTAACTCAGTGGCAACCAGTTTTTTGTCCCTGGGTTGTGTGAGTGGATAACATGCATGGCTGCTAACTGAAAGGTTGGAGGTTTGAGTCCACCCAGAGGTGCCTCAGAAGAAAGGCCTTGTGGTCTACTTCTGGAAAATCAGTCATTGAAAAATACTATGGAGTAAAGTTCTACTCTGACAAAGATGGGGTCGCCATGAGTCAGAGTTGACTCGACAGCTACTGGCTTTTTGCATGAGGTGGTAAGACACACGGGTGTGGGCAGGTGAGAAAGGACTGCAGGGGAGAGACTGGAGAGGCTACGTAGCAATGCAGTAGTTTGAAATAGGGCAGTAGCAGGTGCAATAGAGAGGAGGGTGGATTTGAGAGACATTTTTGAGATAGAGATTCCAGGACTTTGAGATTGACTGGAAGTGGCGGGGGGCGGGGGGCGGGGGGGAATGAAAGGGCAGAGGCTGGCTCAAAGGTTCCAGCTTTGGGATGCCAGTAAGGGGTCGGAAGTGATCCCTGAGGCCTGTCTTGCCTGCTCAGGACTTGAGCTTGGTGCGTCAATGATTCTGGAGCAAGCACTCCATCTCGGGGTAACATGATCCTATAACACAGGGCTCCTCTGATGTGGGCTGCTTGCCTTTTACAGCATTAGGGGAGCAACATTTCATGGAAAATTCAATAAATCCCCTTGTACAGCCAGACGTCTGTAAACAATGGCTTCCAAATTCAATCAGGCTGAGGACCCGCAGCAGCATTTATGAGCTCTAACGTGGAATATTATATAGGGGAGCGAGTAGCAGGGGGTTGGGGGAAGGGACTTCCTGGAAGATGAAAGCTCTTGGGTGGCTCCTGCTCTCAGATCCTTGCAATGGAAGTGAGACTTCAGGTAGAAGTCCTGGCCATGGGAACTCTTGGGCTGGGCCTGGGGGCCGCTGAGCCAAGGCTCTGGGCTTGGGGAAGAGGACATGGGATTCAGCTTTTCTGCAATGGCTGTGAGGAGGTTGAAAAGTCAGAACGATCATCGTGTGATGAGCCTGAATTGTCATGGTGCGCTTACTATCTTTGTCAGAATGTGAAGGTCCCACAGCTTTCAAGCATTTCTACAAATCTTCCATCCTGTTGGTTCTATGTTCTGGTAATGATCTTCAGAGAACTAGCTCCCCTCTGTCTCAGGCTCAGAGTGTTCCTCACCAGCACAGAAAGATTAGCAATGAGGCAGGGGTAAGGGCAGGGGACTGTAACTTTGAAAAGTTTTCTGATGAAAAAGGTTGCAGTATGCTGTTTTAGGGAGGTTTAAAGGTCTCATCCACTCCTTAGGCCTCTCTAGATTTCTCTCCTTTGTCCACTTAACACTTCTACACTCTCGCCAGCTCTCCAAATCTCTGCCTCTTGTGTCTCCTCAGTTGCTGTCTTTGCGCCCTCTAGCGGGCTTTCTCCAGAAAACCAGTATGGGGCATCATGGAGCAGATGAATGAACATAAGCTCTGAGTTCGAATCCACCCCCTGTCATTTATCAGCTGCAGATCTTGAATAAGTTACTTCTTTCTCTGAATCTCTAGGTCTTTATCTGTATGCGGCAGGGGGAGGGGGAAGGTGATAATATTAACTGCCTTGCAGAGCGCCTGGGAGGATGAAATTAGATAATTAGAGCTATGTAAAGTACCTGACAGTTCAGGTATGAAATAGGCATGCAATACATGGTAGCTTCCTTCCTCATGTTTACCTCCTTTCAGATTTGTCTTCATCCAGTACAACCAGATGGTGCCTGGCTACCACCACTGACTGCTCTGACAGGGATCACAATAGAGGGTCCCGGACAGAGCTGGAGAAAAATGTGGAACAAAATTCTAACTCAAAAAGAAAGACCAGACTTGCTGGCCTGACAGAGACTGGAGAAACCCTGAGAGTATGGCCCTCTGACACCCTTTCAGCTTGGTAATGAAATCACTCCTGAGGTTCACCCTTTAGCCAAAGATTGGACAGGCCCATAAAACAAAACGAGACTAAAAGGGCACACCAGCCCTGGGGCAGGGACTAGGAGTCAGAAGGAAACAGGAAAGCTGGTAATAGGGAACCCAAGGTTGAGAAGGGAGAGTGTTGACATGTCATGGGGTTGTTAACCAATGTCATAAAACAATATGTGTTCTAACTGTTTAATGAGAAACTAGTTTGTTCGGTAAACACTCATCTAAAGTACAATGAAAAAAATTAAAAATAAAAACAAAAATAAATAAATAATTCAAATTTGCCTTCGATAAAACTTCTGTTAATCATCAGAAACTTCCCTCTCTCTAACCAACTTCTCTCTTGTCCCAGCACCTCCCACCTTCCCTTCCTTGTTGGCTTCTCTGTGCAGGCCTGATTTGCATCCAGCAGGAAGAGTCTCAAAGATCAAAATACGTCATAATCACACTGAAAAGCATGTGTAAGGGGTGGAGGCAACTCCTGGGTGTCTCATTTGCCTTTCTTAGAGAATAAGAATATCAGTTCCATGAGGGCAGGGGTTTTTGTTTTGCTTATGACTCTATCTCCCAGTGTGTAGAGTGGTACTTGACATATGGTATTTCTTGAATGAATTATTTCAGCTTCTCACCATTTTTCTGTGTTTTTTTCTCTGGTCCTGGAGGGAAAACAGAGAGTTTGCCTTCCAGAAGAACAAACCACAAACCCTCCTGAAAGTCAGGAATCCTATCTTCCCTCTAAGTGTCCTTGGTCTGACTTCCTCCCATGAAGTAAGTAGGGATCAGAATCATTGTCCTTTAGAAAGGAGTCTCCCTGAAGCCTGCTGCTAGAAACATGAGTTTTAGAAGGATGAGGGGAATGGGGTGGTCCTTGCAGTCAAAGTTCCACACAGGCTCTAGGCTAATATGCTCCCAGCCTTTGAGGATACTGGTGATGTAACTTTGGAGAATGTGCTCCATGGAGCCCCCTGGTCAATCTTAGAAGGCAGGGCAACAGGGAGGAAAAGGTTAGACAGCTGCAGAGCAATACTAAGTAGCACTTATAAAGGGGTTATCATGTGTCAGGCTCCTACATGTACTACCCATTTAAACCTCACATCAGCTTAGGTAGAAGATACAAGTATTATTCACCATTTTACATATAAAGAAACTAAGACTTAGAGAGGTTAAGTAACTTGCCTGAGGTTTCAGGGCCAGGAAGAAGAAACACAGATATGGGATTCCAGGTCTCCCTGACTCAAGAGCATTAACCACTACACTCCGCTGTCTCACAACAAGGTAATGGAGAACAGTCCTTGGGTTACATGGTCCTGGGGCCCTGGAAGAGACCAAGCTTCTCCATTAGCTCCACTATGCTCCCAGCTTACTCCAATTTATAGTGGTCAACTGAGATCATTGCTTGGGAGGGTTACTGCCTCTAATCCTCCAGACCTCCTGCTAGGGACTCCCTGGGGAAGAAAAAGAAGAGGGGCCCAGGGCCAGGGCCAGAAGAGAGCTGCTTTCCTGTTCCCTGACCTCAGCTACACAGAAAGTGGGATGCTCTGGTGCTTAGTTGGGACCAGTTCTAGCCAACTGGGCATAACTACAAGAGCCCTCACTCCTGTCTCAGGCTGTGAGATGGCTGCTCATTCTACCACTTTCCAACTGCCCAGTAATCCCACCCATCTGGAGGGAGGCGATTCTTTAGGATTGGAGCCAGTGTTGACCTTTTGGTTTTCCATTTGGCAGGAGAGTAGGGGTCTAGGAGACAGATCCCAAGGGTATCTGTCTCTCTCCACAGCCAGATACCCAGTCCCCTGGGCTCTAGGATTCAGTCCTGAGGCAGTCATGCAAAACACATGTGTGTGTGTTTAATGTCCAAAACATGATGCCATGTTTCCTGTATACCTCAGTCACGTACTCATGTGCATGCATACATGGCTTCAACGTCGGCTTCTGTGACTAGCATGTTTTGTGACTAGCATGCTCTGGCTTGCTTTCTCTCTCTCTCTCAACTCCCCCCTCCCTCTCTCTCTCATTCTCCCTGCTAGCTGCTGTAAGGATCAGTCCCCAAAGAAAAATGCCCAATTTGTCATGTCATGTCCAGCTGTTAACCTCCCGTTGGTAAGCCATGGGGAAGACTTACTTTCTCCTATTTATTTATTTGCCACTTGGACAATAGAAGGCCCCAGGCCTGCTGAGTTCTCCATAATAAAGCCACCAACGATCTCCCCCATCACCCCCTCCCCTACCCCACCCCCATGTCAACAACACTAGCCAACCTGCAGGTGTCACTGGGCATTAACCCCAGGCTTAACTCTGGCTCTGCTGAACCAAAGGGAAGGGGGAGGGGGCAGCTAGCAAAGGTGGGGGGTCTGACGGGGAGGTCTCCGCACAAAGAGGAAGGCCTGGGGATGGGCTGGCTCATAACCATCGCTCCGGAAAGCTCACTGTGCTGAGGCTGGGGGAGGGAGGGAGGGATCAACCAAATAATGCAGCCCCTTCTTCCCAGCCTCCCCAATGGTCTCTAGGCAGAGCCTTGGCCAGCCGGTGGCAGGCGCCCGGGCTCACCGCACCTAGCAACACTGCTGAGAGACGGGACCCTCCAGGAATGAGGCCCAGTGCTCTGGCCCTAGAGCAGGCCTGGGAGGGGCTGGGGCAGGGAGCAGAGGCTCAGACCCTCCAGACGCCAGATCCACTCATGGTGCCCAGTTCGTTTCTCTATCACTCCTTCTCTGGGCTTCTTTGGCCCAGCCCAGCTGGGCGAAGGAGATGGTGGTTCAGGGGGAACTGCTAGCAAGGCCCCAAGGCAGGGCTTTCTATTCTCCTGTCCATTAAATGAGAGGTAGGGGGTAGGCAGGATGAGCTGCTCTTTAGTCTGCGGCCCCTCCTTCTGTTCGGGTGTCAGAGTGAGTTACAGGTCACACCAAAGTGCAGCACCCCCAGCCTTTCATCTGAGGCCCCCAGCCCCCTGTTGGCAATAACACCATCATCTCTTCCTGGGACTCTAGCTGCCCCTGGAGCCTGCAGTGGAGGGGAAATTGTAGACTGGGATTAGCTGGATTTGTGCACCCAAGTCTGAATTTGGAGCCACTGCTGCAGTAGTACCCTACTTGCTTGCTGGTGACCACTCATCCACTCCCGACAGCCTCCCCATCCCACAGGACTGAAAGTACAGAGGCATTAGCAGGACATTTTCCTAGGCCTAGTCTTTTTTTTTTTTTTAGTCACTTGAGGCTTAATGTGTAACCCACCACCGACTGGCTCTTCAGAGAGGTCACGGCCTTGGACTTGTGGCCCCCAGATATGGATGAACGAATTGGTCAGCTCTGGCCCACTGAAGCTCCTTGTGCGTCTTTGTTAGCTGTCTGGTAGACAGTAGGAGCTCACTTTTGGCTGAATCAGAACGTAAATAACTAGAAAAAGGAGAAATGATCCTTACTGTAAGGTTGTCTAGAGGGTCCACTGAGGTCTGCACTGGTCCCCACCCTGTTTTGGGCCTGGTGCTGGCATCATTTCTATGAGAAGCAGCTAGGGAGACTATAGAGCCTACAGGACCAGGGTCCTGAGACAGAGGTCAAAGATCACAGAGGTCAAGCATGGCAGAAACCTGCCCAATCAGGATTTAGAAGGCACTGGGTTTTTTTTTTTTTTTTAAGTCGATTCAAGCTCAGGATCTCCTGTAGGAAGGATCCTGATTGCCACAGCAAGGGAGGCAAAGATCATGCTCCATCTGTGGTCTTTTAAAACCCATTGCCATTGAGTCGATTCCATCTCATAGAGACCCTATAGGGCAGAGTACAACTGTCGCATAGGGTTTCCAAGGTTGTAATCTTTACGGCAGCAGACTGCCACATCTTTCTCCTGACCCGTGGACTTACAAAGTTAAAATTTTTTTCAAAGGGAGTTTTTCAAGATTTAATTTGATAAAATTAACTATATCCGAAGACACATAGCAAGAGGAACACTAACAGTCACAATGCTTCCAGAGCAGGGTGACCAGGATGGGAAAGCGTCTGACCAAACTGGAGATGCCCAGATTACTGTTCAACATGAGAGGCACTTGGGACCATTTAGAACTGTTCCACAGTGCCCTGGGCTGCCTGAAAAAGCAACATCTTTCCACAGGGGTTTGGTGGTAACCTCTCAGGGACAGAGAAGGGGATGCTTCTCTGTGGGCTGAAGGTGGGACTATGAAATATGTTTCTGAGGGACCTTACCACTAGTGCTCAGAAGTTATGATTTTAGAGACATCATGATCTAATCTAGGAGTCAGCGTGGTACAGTGGGGAAAAATATAGACAATGGCATGAAATGGACCTGTATTTGAATCCTAGCTTGGTTGATTACTAGCTCTGTGACTTTGGATAAGTTACTTGACTTTTCTGAGGTCCAGATTCCTCATCTGTAAAATGAGCATAAGGTTACTTACCTCCCAGTAGTTAGAAAGATTAAGTGAAATAATCTAAGTGAAAGGACCTAGAGTAATGCCTGGCATCTAGCAGACACTGCAGCAAATGTTAATTACTGTCTTCTTTTCCTGTCTGAAACTTACTTGGTTCATCACTGCTTCAATAAGGAAACACGGTCAGTTGTACCTGGTGGCTTCCACACAAGTGAATATTTATTAAGTGCCCCTATCAGACTTGCCCTCTGAAAGAGTTTGGTCTTTCTCCCTCCCTCCATCTGCATCACCCTCAGTTCTGGCCAGAGACACTGGAGTGGCTGGATCATGTCGGAGGCATAGGCACATTTCTTGTCTGGCCTGAATAGCAGGCATTAAAATGCATTTTGGTTCACCCGGGACAATAAAGAAAAAAAAGGAAGCTTTAAGTCACTAATAAAAATCAAATGTAGGCAGTTTGCAGGAGTGATCAGCTCAGAGCTTTGCTGTTCTCTTGTTAAGGGTCTGGAGCCATAAATAACTTCCCCATAAGAAGGCAGAGGCGAGGGGGAGTGAATGAGAGGGAACGCAACAACACAAAATTTTTCATTTTTCTCCATAAATCATTTCAGCGTGCGATAATATTTGTTTTTTCTAATGAGTCTCTTGTGATCCATTCCAGGAGCTAACATCAGGGCCTGTCAGGGGGTGATGTGTGGTACAGTTCAACGCTTTACAAAAACTGCCTGCTACACAGATTTTTTTCCCTTTCTTCCTTATGCTAAGTATTCATGAAGCCCATTATTCTGTGCTCATGCTTTACAGATTCCTCCTTTCTGATCTTTCTCCTTTGGGCAGTGACTATCGCGATCTCTCCTCTGTCTGTCTACACTGTGAGGCTTTGCTGCTGGCCAAGAAAGAGACACGGGCAGAGGAAGAGGAAGGCTGCCTAGTGGCACCCTTGGGAGGCCATCAGGCATAGACTTTGAGCTTGGGGGGAAAGGGGAGCATTCTTCAAAGCTCAACAGAAGCCAATGTGGAGGTTACCTTTTCATACACTGGATTTCTCATGGCCAACTGGTGGGAAAAACCACTTGCTAAGCAAAAGGCCTCCAAAGAGAGCTGGCAGGCTAAACAGAGGCCAGATTAGAAAAGACTGTGTATACCATGTATAGGAGTTTATCCTACAGACAAAGGGAATCAATAAAATAGTCTACAAAGATTTGCACATTAAAAGGGATTTTTTGTGTGACCAGTGTGGAGAATAGATTGGGGAAGGGGTGTAGGTTAGAGGGAGCAAGGAGTAAGGTGGGAATCAGATAATTGTGGGGACTGTTGCAGTTTAACACAGATGAAAAATGATAAGGTAGTGGATTCGGAAATGTGAGATTTTTAGGAAAGCTTAGTAAACTTCTCATCCTTTAAGACTGATTTCAGTGTTACATCTTCTGAGAAATCATTTTCACCCTCTCCAGGTTGACTCACTCATTCCTCTTGGCTCCTAGAATCTCTGTTTTATACCTCTCTTCTCTTGAAGAACTCATCACACTGTATTGCAACTACCAGCCTGAACTCTTTGAAGGTGGGGACCCTGCTACGTGAATCCTTGTATGTTACTATCCACTATGGTGCACAGCACATAGAGTGGCGCAGTGGTACTTATTCTGAATAAACAAACAAACGAAGGAAAGAATAAAAAGAAGAGGGAAGACGGAACTATAGGCAGAAAGCTGAGGAATTTAAGGGTGAAAGAAGAGGAACCACTGAAGAACACTGAGAAAGAATGGTCAGAGCACTAGGGAAGATTGGGGACAGTCATGTCATGGGACCAGGGCAAGTTATGGGAAGAGAACCTTTAAAGAAGGAGACAATGATTTTTAGTGCTGAATGCAAACATGAAGAAAAAGACACAAAAATGTCCACAGGGTTTGGCAACTCAGAGGTTGTTACTGATCTTCATGAGAGCAGGTTAACTGGAGTGGTGAGGGGAGAAGCCAGACCGAAGTCAGCTCACCCCTGGATGGCAAGTGAGAAAGTGTAGACTAGTCTTTCAAGACAGGCAGTTAAGACGGGAATGAGAAAAATAAGGCTAAATTTAAGGAGAATGGAGCTCTGGTGGTGCAGTGGTCAAGAGCTCGGGCTACTAAGCAAGAAGTCCGTAGTTTCGAATTTACCAGGAACTCCTTGGAAACCCTATGGGGCAGTTCTACTCTGTCCTATAGGGTCTCTTCGAGTTGGAATCCAAATAACTCTATTGCAATGGGTTTAGTTTGGGTTTTAAGGGGAATACAGGATCAAGGGGAGTTGTTTTGAGGAAGGGGGTAAGATTAAAAAAACATTTATAGGGTAAGCCATACAGAAAAGAGAGAGTGAGAGAGAAGATACAGAAGATGGAAGATTAGCTGGACAATCATACCCAAAGATTATTGATCGGTATTTGAAAAAGAGGTCTCTGGTGACATATGACGAAATTTTGTTATTTGCCCTGTTCAGCATTTTTATCAATAAAAAACGTGAAGCCATAAACAATACAGCGAACAAATTTACAGTGAAACAGGCTAGGGGCAACCAACAAGTTGGAGCACAGAATCAGTATTCAAAAATCACTTCCACAGGGTGGAACACAAGGTAAAGTTTAACAGAAAAAAGTAACTATTCTAGACATAGGTTAAAAATGTATGCAAATTCTGAAAGTGTAGGTTGAAGGAGTTATGACTTGAGAATAATTCATGAGAAGAAGACCTGGGAGTTCCAGGTGAATTTACATTTGCCAAAAGACTTCGTAGACTTCTGTCCATGTCAGCAGAGGTGTGGTACGCAGAACAAAGGTGGGCTGGTCATAGCACAAACACAGTGGGAACATTCTGCTATGATCTCAGCTTCATCCTGTTGGGAGGTTGGTGATAGACAAACTAGGGCAGATTTGGTTAGAATACAGAGACGTTTTGAAACTATGTCTTGTGATAATTGGTTGGGAAAGTTGAGGAAAGAATAATTTGAGAAATGTGATAGGAATTCTTAAGTATTTGCCATGTTATCATGTAGTAAAGAGAACAGACTTTCTCTGAAGAGATTCAAAGGACAGAACTTTAATCCCAGGGTAGGAATCAAAGAAAGGCAAATTTGGGCTCAATATAAGGTCAGATGTCTACAGATTTGCTCCATACATGGGTTACGCGAAACCCGTAAAACTGAATGTAAAACGTGTGTATGTTGAGTAGGTACGTTTTTTCTGCTGAGCGGGTCCATGACTTTCACTAATTTCTTAAAGAAGCCTGTGACACACATGCAGGTATGCATGTGCACACACACACACACAAATTAAGAAGCAAAACGAGGAGAATTTTCTTTCAATTACGGCAACTGAAATGGAATCATGGCTTCCAGGAAGAATTGGTTTCCCATCATTGGATATGTTCAAATAGAGGCAGAAAGACCTAGTTAAACCTCTATCAAGTTTGGAGGTCTGATTCAAGAAGAGGTGGGCTATGGATCATGCAAAGGAAGGTGTGTGTGTATGTGGTGTGTGTGTGTGTGTGTGTGTGTGTGTGTGCAGAGGGAAAGAGGAAGAGAGAGACAGAGAGAGAAAGGAGAAGGCAAGACAGGTAGTGAGATAAACACTGTCATGGGCCGTTTCCATCATGTACTCACAAGAGCATAATAAAGCCCTTGTAATATACTAGAACTTGTGTGGTCCCGGGGCCTAATTTGCATACTAATTACTGAGTGCAAATGGGACCGAGGGGTAGGGAGGGAAGGTGGGGGAGGCATGCAGGGAGCGAGGGGCCTGGACTGTTTGCTCTGCCATTTCATATCATGCTAACAAGCTAATCCGGCATGCAGTTAGCTCCTGATATATAACTGCTCATTAGTATTATAATAAAGTACATGAAACAACCATAAAACGTTATATACTGCACAAGTGTTGTTTTCTTGCCAATTATCTGCAGGCGGATTTATCACCACAGTTGTTTCGAATTCCCCTTGGTGAGGTTTGGGCGGAATAAAAAAAGGTGTTGGTGGCGGCAGCAGCAGAGGGGGGCCGTTTGGAGGGGCAGACCATGTGTTTTCTTAAGTAGCACTTACTGATGCGCCATTTCATGAGAGTGAAGCAACGAGATCCCATCCTTTCCCAACTCTACAGCTCAGGAGGAAAGCAAGGAAGGGGGAGCTGAGAAAGGCTGTGGGGGCCACACGGGTGGATCAACCAGTAAGTAAAGTACGCATGGCCTTACTTGTGTTTATTTACTAATATGTAGTGCAGAATTTCACATGAGTTTCACCACACTTTTGATTATAAGTAAGCGCAAGTAAGCCTGTGCATACCCTGCTTATTGGGTAATCCGTCCCTGCTGCAGGTCTACAGTTCTGGGACCCTGGAAACCCAGGGTCCACAACCTTTTGGGCAGCCCAGAACCTTGGAGTATAAAGGCCTGGTATCAATCCCATGGGCTGAGATCATGTGAATCTGCACCACTTGTTCTCCAAGCTTCCAAAGAAGATGCTCAAGTAACCCAGTATAAAGCAACATTTCACCACCACCACCTTATGCCCAAAGCGCTATTGAGTAGCCTCTAGTGAAGGCAGTCTTGTACTGGGAAGATACTCTGGAGATGAGTCATTCTTGCAAAGGGTTCATTTCTGCCTCTGTATCCTCAAGGTACTCCCACAACCCAGCCACCTGCTCAATGCTCCAAAAGAAACTACCAGCAAGTGAGGGAAGTCCTGAGTTTCCAACCAGTCAACGGGGCCCAAACCACACCTTCTAGGGTTACTGTACTCCATTATCAGCAACAAATACAGGAAAGGCCTATCATTTTGCTGGGAGAGTATACAGAGAAAGACTCATATCTCACTTTTTCTATATTAGTTTATATGAACACCCTTACTAAGCAATGAAGCAGGGAAAGGCTTTTGGGGTTCTCTTGTACTTCTCTGCCCCTTCCCATTGCTTCCCAGGCTGAAGGAGAATTTGAAGCATTCTCAGTATATCGTCCTAGGAAGGTCTCTGCTGTACCGCCCGCACCTACAGCTTATAGCCAGCTCCCAACAGCCTCACTGTCAGGAATGGGCCACAGGTTCCAACAAGCTAATGGTTCATAGTGAGCCTTTGGACCAGAAGCTCACCTAGGATCCATGATGTCCTCCCAGATCTGCAAGTGGACATCAACTTTAGTAGTGACAAAGGAGCTGTGGCAGAAGGACAGTAAGGCAGTTCTGCAGTGCTCTGTGCTGTCTTAGTGTACCAAAGGATGGAACTGGGCATCAGAAAATGGTGTTAATTCAAAGGCTGGGGAGGCACTCTGTACAGATATACTCCCTTTAGTGACCCATAATGGATCTGCTATTTCACAACTCAAATTCAAACTCTTCAGTGGTCTTCAGTTTACTCTCCAGGCTCAGGACACTGGGCTCTTTCCAAACCTGATAGTAAACAAGGCAAGGCTATACCAATAGGAGTTCCCACAAATTTCTCAGCAGAAGCTGCCTCCTGAAGGGAGGGTATATCAGAAGCCTTCCCCATGGGGAAGGACATGTAATGAGACTGCTCCCTCTATTTTACCCCCATGGAGACAGAAAGCTTTAATTCTCCTAATAAGAAGAGAAGTGGCAACCACTTCTTGATCATGTACAATCTTCAACAGCTCTCGTTTTCCCCTTTGAATAGCATCTCCACTTGAAGAGCTTAAAAATATTTCATAAATTACTGCTCCAGATATGTTCTTCACTGTCTGTTCTCTATACCCTTTAAGTGTCTGTCTATACTAGACTACAAATGGCCAGAGAGACCATTTGACCATTTTCTTTCTTTTTCTTTTTATTATGTTTTAGATGAAGGTTTACAGAGCAAATTAGTTTCTCAATAAATAATTAATACACATATTGTTTTGTGACATTGGTTTCCAACCCTGTGACTTGTCAACACTTGATCTTCGGTTCCCCGTTTCCGTTCATCCAGCTTTCCTGTCCTCTCCTGTCTTCTCATCCTTGTACCTGGGCTGGTGTGCCCATTTAGTCTCATATACATGGTATACCACTGTTTGTTTTATGGGGCTGTCTAATCTTTGGCTGAAAGGTGAACTTCAGGCATGACTTCAGCACTGAGTTAAAAGGGTATCTGGCGGCCATATTTTCAGGGTTGCATTTGACCATTGTCTAATGCCAGAAGTAGGCTTTGATATATCACAGGCTTTAGGGTGACAAAATGGAGGACCACACTTCTTTCCCCATATAGCTCCAAGTTTTATTATTCACTTATTATGGTGACAACCACTATGATGATGATGGCAGTGATGATAAAGGAATGGCCATCTTACTCTGATACTTGTTAATTCCCAAATCCAAGGAGAGAGCAGTGGACTTAAGGGTGGTTCATTGACCGCAATCAGACTAAATGCCAGTGCTCTGGCAGAGTCCAACAGTGAATAAATGGTATTTGGGTTTAGGTGCAGTCATTATCTGAACTGACTAAAGAATCAAGTTCAAGCTCCTTAACAGGGCATACAAAAGCTTCCATGAACTGGCACCCATTTCCCTCTTCTGCCTCATCTCCTGTGCTCTACCCCTCACTCTATGCCCCTGTAGCACTGAGCTGAATCTATTTCCCCTAACAAAGGATGCATTCTATGCCTCTCTGATTTTCCTTCTTCTGGTCCCTCTACCCAGAATGCCCATGCCACTTTTTTCCACTGCCACTCCTCTCAACTTGGATCAGGCATTATCTTCTGCAGGAAGCCTTTTCTTTTCTTCTTTATTATGCTTTAAGTGAAAGTTTACAGCTCAAGTTAATTTCTCATACAAAAATTTATACATATATTGTTTTGTGACATTAGTTGCAATCCCCACAATGTGACAGCACACTCCCCCTTCCCAACCGGGTTCCCTGTGTCCACTGGTCTGATTCCTGTCACTTCCTGCCTCCTCAACCTGCCTCCGGATGGGAGCTGCCCATTTGGTCTCATGTATCTGACTGAACTAAGAAGCACACTTCTCACGTGTATTTTTTTTTGTTTCATAGTCCTGTCTAGGAAACCCTGGTGGCGTAGTAGTTAAGTGCTACGGCTGCTAACCAAAGGGTTGGCAGTTTGAACTTGGAAACTCTATGGGGCAGTTCTACTCTGTCCTACAGGGTTGCCATGAGTCGGAATCAACTAGATGGCACTGGGTTTGGTTTTGTCCTGTCTAATCTTTTTCTCAGGAGTGGACTTCGGGAATGGTTTTAGTTCTGGGTTAACAGTGTGCTGGGGGCCATAGTTTTGGGGGTTGCAGGAAGGCTTTTCTGACACTCCATATCCCTAGCCTGATGTAGGTGACATTTTACGTGCCTGAAGCACCCTGTACCTACCTGTATCCTAGTATCAATCAGTAACTTTTGAACCTCTTCAGGGCAGTCTTATAGACTTTGTAGTCTCAGCACCTAGCACAGAGCTTGGCCCAATACAAGTACTTAATAAATGTTTTTTTTTTTTTTTATCTATTATACAGTTTGGGAGAACCAGCTCGGACTGAAGCTTTAAATCACCCCACTGTACCAAACTAGAGCCTTCAGTGGGCTTCAGTTTACTCTCCAGGCAACAACCATTAATTCAATGCCCTTTAGGCACTCAAAGACAGGCAGTCCCATCAAAAGCCAGAAAGAAGGCATGAACCTCCTGTTTCCATGATATTGAAGGCCCTCTATGTTATTGTCAGCTATTTTTTCCTTCCTTTTAGTCTAGTACTTAAAGATGCAAGCTCTACCTGGCTCAGTGCTTTTCCCAACTTGCTCTCCCACAGAGCCAGGCAGCTGCCCCTCACACTCCCTCCAGGAAGCTGAAGCTCCTCTCTTCCTCCCATGCTGGGTGGTCTTTAGAGGTTGTTCAGTAGAAAACCTCAGTAGCCCTTTCCGCTTTGGGTGGCTCCCGTTTGCAGATTTAAATGAACTAAAAGTAGGTTACTGATGCCTTTCACAGGACTGTTGTGAGGATTAATGGGGACAATTAATGCAATGCTCCTGGCACTGTGTCAGTCATACAACAAACACTCAAGTCATTCTGCTCTACCTTTTCTTCTCCTTGAACGGCACACTGGTATAACTCAAAAAAAAAAAAAAAAAAGGCTTTGAAGCCAGAAAACATGTCTCAATTTCCAGTTTTGTGTTTTATAAGCTATTCAACCTTGGGTCAATTGCTTCAGTTTTCCTACCTGTAAAATGGAAATAATATCTACGCACTAGTTACAGCAATGAACTCAAATATACCAATGATCATGAAGGTGGCATAGGACTGGGCAATGTTTCATTCTGGTATACATAAGGTTCCATGAGCTGGACATGACTTGACAGCAACTAACTACAACAACAATCCATCATTTTAATAAGGAGTAAAATATGATAAAATATATCAGTATCCATATACATCTGAAGTATCTACCACAGCCTCTGGTGTATAGTTCCGTTCAGTTCAATTGCCATTGAGTCAACTTCAGTGACCCTACTGTGTCAGCGTAGAACTGCGCACCATAGAGTTTTCAGAAGTAGATCGCTAGGCCTTTCTTCCAAGCATCTTCGGGTAGCCGAAAATCTCCAAACTTTTGATTAGCGGCCATAACTGTTTGTACCACCTGGAGACTCCCTGGCATATAGTAAACCCACACAAACCCATTGCCGTTGTGTCAATTTCGACTCATAGCAAGCCTATATAGTAGGGACTCAACAAATAGTAGAACATAATAATAATAACAGTAACTGTAAGGGTTTGAATATGAATCTAAAAACTAAACAGTCTGAGAAACATGAAAGAGACATGACTCGGCAGTGAAGAGATTTAGGGGTTTTAGTTGACAGCAAGCTCAGTCTGAGTCAGCAGCTAAGGTGATATCCAGCAGCATTCATAAAGCAGTGACACTGTCTCTGCTCTGGCCTGGTTCAGCCACCTCGGGCAGGGCAGGTCTGGACACCATCCTTTGAGAGCCCCAAAGAATAATGTGTGTAAAGGCCAATTGTAAACCATAAAGCTTTTAAAGACATAAAGTGCTATTATTAATCATCAGCAGCATAATAATAAGTGGTATAGAGATAATCTGTACTGACTTCAGAGGGAAATAAACAGCACAGCAAGGGAGGGAGGGAGACTTCCCAGGGAAGGAAAGGGGAAATCAGCAGCTTGTAAAAAGAAGGATTATAAAGGGCTGATAAAGGCAGAGGGATCTAATTCCTGTATGTTCTCCCTGAAGAAAACCAAGAAGAGTGGGTGAAAGAGCTAATTTAGGCTCATTATAAGATTTCGCCTTGTTATAAGAAAGTATTTTCTAATAGAGCGGAGTGCTTTGAAACATATGAGGTATTCAAGGAGAGATTGGGTCAGTGTAGAGGCAATTAAAACCCAGAAGATGGGATCAGATAATCTTTAAGTGCGCTTCTAGCCCTGATATGTCATGGCTAGGGGCCCTCTCCCCTTTTTTTTTCTATCATCATAGGGGGAGGAAAGAGTCAGAAATCCTCAATTTAATCACTCATCAGATATTCATCAAACATCTACTATGTGCCTGGCACTGTGCTAGGTGCTGAGAACAAGCAAAAATCAGAAGACTTTGGCCTCTGGGCTCTTATAGTCTAATGGGGATAGCTGCTCTGATGGAGGTCTGGCAGAATGCTTTGAGAACACATCAGAGAGAACAACAAAGTGCTTAGAGCAGGGAAGTCTCACTAGGGAGATGATACTTGAGTTTTGAAGAAACAGTCTTATTAGATGGAAAAGGGAAGTAAGAGTACAACAGGCTAGAAGTGAAAAGATGTGCAAAGCCATGGAATTGTGAAAAAGCAGGGTATGTCTGGGGAAAGATGAGGCATACGGGCTGTGGGGTTGAAGGAATAGGTTGGGGCTGGATGGTGAAGCACTTAGTGCAATTTGTTGAGGTGCTTGAATTTATCTTTAGGATTACAGGGTGCCTGGAGGAATCCAGGAAGAAGAGTGGCACAGTCACACCTGTATTTTAAAAAGATTGCTGGCTGGGAGTGTAAGAAAGGGTCAAAGTGGAAAGAGACACTGAAGGATGAATGGTGAATATACGATCAGAATGGTTCTTTTAAATAATAACTATTTTTTTTATGTAAAAGTAATATATACCCATTGTAGACAATTTGGAAAATCAAGAGAACTCTAAAGAAGAAAACTTAGTGACCTATAATCCCACTACCTACTATATTAGGTTGTTTTCTATGTACAGTTTTTACTTTACATTATTTTAGGATATTTGCTGAAATATCCTTCAAAAACATGATTATTAATAGCTACACAGTATTCCATCATATGATCATACCATAATTTATTTAACCATCCCCTTGTTGAACATTTAGGTTGTTTTTAATATTTTCCCTGATATAAATAATATTGAAATGGTTATACTTGTACATAAATCTTTGGCCACATTTTCAATAGTTTTCTTAAAATAGATTCCAAGAAAGAAATTACTAAATAAATGAAATAAATATTTTAAGGCATTTGCTATACATTACAAAATTGCTTCTAGAATAGTTCTACATATTCATGTTTTTACCATAATATATACGAATGCCTATCTAACTCTACCCTCATTAGGACTAAACTTTATTTCTTTTATAAACTACTTATTCACGCTTTAGTTACTTTATATTGAGTTATTAGTGCTTTTTATTGATTTCTAAGTGCTTATTACATATTAAGGATATCAAATGTTTTGCTATATTTACTCAAATCTTTGTTTCTCAGATGCCATTTTTATGTTTTAAGTTTTTTTTTAATTATTTATTTAGTTGATGTTGTCCTTGAGAATATGCATGGCAAAACATAAACCAATTCAACAGTTTTTACTTGTACAATTCAGTGACATTGATTACATTCTTTGAGTTGTGCAACCATTCTCATCTTCCGTTTCTGAGTTGTTCCTCCTCCATTAACGTAAACTCACTGTCCCCTAAAGTTCCTACATAATCTTTCAAGTTGCTCTTGTCCATTTGATCCCAAAAAGACAGTTCTTATAAGAGTATAATGCTCAAGGCAGACATTTTTTACTAGCTAAGCTAAACTATAGTTTGGCTTTAAGAAGACTTCAGGGGATATTTTTGGTTTAAGGATTAAAGAATATCTCAGGGAAATAGTTTCAGGGGTTCACCCAGCCTCCATGGCTCCAGAAAGTCAAGAGTCCATGAGAATTTGAAATTCTGTCATCATTTTCCCCCTTTTGATCAGGATTCTTTTACAGAATCTTTGATCAATATGTTCAGTAATGATAACCCACTGTTCATGGAGGCAATCAGCCACACATTCCATTTCCTCCTCCTATTTCTGACTCTCGTTCTTCCTCTCTTTTAGTTTTCCTTATGGTGGAGCTTTTGTTGTCATTGAATGGTAGTTTAAAAATTGTGGTGACTTCTTAAATTGTATTTATCTAATAAAGTCCTTTCCTAACCATATACATATCCATGTCTAATACATATCCATGTCCTTTGCAAATAACTTTTTAATTCACTTGGAATTTATTTTGATATAAGGTACAAGGCAAGGCATTTACTCTCACCCCTCTCCCCAATATATTTTATTTTTAGTTGAAAGAGCATAGATAAAGGGGAGGTAAAGGGAAAAGAATCTCGGCTGAACCAGGTTTCTGCTTGTATACGTGGTCAGATGGTACTTAAGGATCATTTGAGCTGCAGGCTTGAAAAAAATATAATGTCAGTTTTGCATATGTTGAGTCTGAGGTGCCCCTGCAAGGCATCCAAGGGGAGATATTTAGTTGGCAGTTGGGAATATGAGCATGAAGCTCCCGAGAAAGGTTGAGGCTGAAGTTGTGGACATGGGAGTCATCAGTGCTTAGATGGTAAGTGAAACTGCAGGCATGGATGAGCTTACCCAGGGCAAATGTGTAACAGAAGAAGCGAAGAAGTGAAGCAGGTACTCTGGACAGCAGCAACACACAAGAGGCACATGATGGAGGAGAAGCTAGGGAATGTGACTGAGAAGGAGTAGATAAGAACCAACAAATGAGCTGTTGAAGCTGAAAGAAAAGAGAATTTGAAGAAAGAAGAGGTGATCAAAATGTCAGTAAAGAAGTGAGATAGAACATGGTCCACAATGGGCTGAGTGAATGGGAGGTGCAGAAAAGGAGGCAAAAGTTTGTCAGTGGAGGACAAGAAGATGAAGTAGTAATGTGTTTGGAAGGTAAGATTAAAAGAAGGTTTAAAGTGGGGAGATTCGAGCATGTCTGAACGTTGAAGGAAAGGCATTGAGAGAAAGAGGGAAATTTAAAATACAAGAAAGAGAAGAGCCATTGCTGGTGCCTAGGTCTCAAGTAACGGGCACTAAAGCACAGGTGGAAGGATTAGTACTGAGTTAGGATAAAGGGCAGTAAAGATGACCTTCAGGGTCAAGGGTAAGGTTACCAAACCCATTGCGGTTGAATCAATTCCAACTCAGAGTGACCCTGTAGGACAGTGTAGAACAACTGCCCAGTAGGGTTTCCAAGGCTGTAAATCTTTATGGAAGCAGACTGCCGCATCTTTCTCCCACGCATTGGCTGGTGGGTCGAAGTGCTGACCATTTGGTTAGCAGCCGAGCACTTTAGCCACAGCACTACTAGGGCTCCAGTGGCAGTGTTAAGAGGGGAGAAAACTTGAGCCTTTGGCCTGTATTCTCTCAATAAAGCAGAAAATGAAGTCATCTGTGGAGAACGAGGTAAACAGAGGCAGGGAAGGAAAACTTTTGAGATAGGGGAGCGTTTAAAACAACTACTGTGGGAAATGGGAAAGGGAATTGATCACGGGACAGGGACAAGGACAAGGATTGGCGAGAAGTGTTCAGGGCTAAGGCTGATACCAGTCAGAATGGATGTGTGATTTTCTCAAGCACCGCAGGCCAGGAATAGAGGAGAAAGCAAATGCTTATACGGATTTGGGATCCAGGATATGCAGATAGGTGGGACAGAAAGGCAAAGGAGTAAGGAAATTGCACTAAGAAATTCTTTAAAGAGATTGATCAAAGGGTCAAGGTTGGGTAAGAAAGGAAGTGAAGCTAGGAGGGGAATGATGGGCTTGTTAAATTAGGAATGGTCCAGGGATTGAAGGTCTCGATGAGGTCAAAAAACAGATTCAGTGGGAGTGAGGAAGTAGAACAGATGTAAGAATAGATGGCTCTGGTTAGAAAGTGAGACTTCTGAGGTGAAGAAAATCTGGGAGATGGTCAGACCGAGGGTGTGGCCATGCTTTCACGGACTTCTGTTGTAGGAGTGAAGGATACTGGAGTAGAGAATCTCAGGACTTGGCTGGTTCATGTGGGTGTTAAAATTCCCAGGAGGAGGGCAGGAACTGGGGTGAGCAGAGGGATAGTGAGCAAGTGCCAGTGGGGTGACTGGGAGCTCAGCAGATGACAGTGACAAGATGGTAGGGAGGGTAACATAGCTTCAAAAGAGCAAGGATGTTTGAAAGAGGGTGACTTCTTAAATAAAAGCGGGGTAAACAGGCACCGGGCACAGCCAGGCTAGCCAAACTGGGGCAGCGGTTTCAATGCTCCATTACTTTTTTTTAATTTGTTTGTTGGTTCAATCACCCATTCGTTCAAAAAGGATTTGCTGAGATGTGTCCGCTGAGCCCTGAGCCCTGTGCTAGGTGTTGTGCTAGATGCTGCCTCTTCCAGAGGAATGTGCTACAGCCTTTCCCCTTTTTGCCAAAGGTGGCCCCACTCTCTCTCAGCAGGCCCCCCACACCAAAGCCCGGGCACCAAAGCCAGGCGGCCCTGCCACGGCTGATGGCCAGTAGGGGATCTTCTTGTTACAGCATTTTCCCTAGAGATAAATAGGCCACAGTAAAAAAGATTGCTGCATCCTTTCAATAAAGATTTTTTTTCTTTTCCAGACAGCTTGAGAAATGTTTTAAAAGCTTCTCACATTTCCAGTGAAACCCACAGAGAAGAATTTTGCTTGTTATCAGCCCTGGAAGCCTCTGATAGACGGGTGACATTTTTTTTTTTTCTTTCTCTTTTTCGCTTTTCCTTTTTTTCACCAGCTGAAGAGAGAGTCACAGTGTGTTTTATAACTGGCTCTCTGCATTTCAAAAGCTCAACGAGAGCTCTCTGCTAACCCCGATAAGCCTTGGGCTCTTAGCGTCTTAAATACCTCTGACAAGCTATACATTACAGCGCTAATAATTTGCCAAATTTGCGCCCATAATATGATATCTGTAAAACGTCAAGGGCAGTAATGCGATTAGCGGTCTCAAATGAAATATCGAACATTCAGCGTTTAGGTCCTGAATAGGGGGAGAAAGGAAAGGAAATCAATTTCAAAAGCAGGAGGGAAAAAGGCGATAAGCGTGTAATAAAAATAGAGAGAGACAGAGGAGAGATACAGAGGAAGAGAGACAGGCGGAGCAGGACCCGGGAAGACATATACCTGCCTTGTATCTATTTTTTCGGCAGGTAAGGGATGTAAAAAACTTTTACAAATTAGTTAAAATACAAAGCTGGGAAATAACGTTTGGTCACCACAGCAACCGGGTTTGGGTGGGAAGGAGGGAGATGGGGGTTGGGAGCCGAGGAAGGGGTTGGCCAAGCCCAGGGACCGGCCTTTCACTCTCTGCCCCCAACAGCCTGCTTCCATAAAACACAGGAAGTTGAATTACAAGGAGTCTGAGGGTGGGCTCTCACCCTGCCCCCACCCACCCGAGGTGGGAGAGTCGTAATGGACTAATTATCTGGCCAGCAGAGGCGGTGGTGGCGGCAGTTCGCAAGAGAGAGGGCCTGGGCTGTCACATACCAGGCTCTAGACTAAATAACAACATCTCACACCTGCAGCTTTACGAGCCCTCGGCGAGAGAAGTGCGAGCCCCTCCTTTCCCCGCTCCCTCCAGCTTCTCCCCAAGCACTTTTGGGCCCCCACTCTCAGCAGAGGAGGGAGGTGTCTCACCCTTGCTGAAGCCATGACCCGTTACTAAATCCTTACAACGTGCAGGCATCTCTACAGGGAATGCTCCTTCCGTGAGTCTCCCAGATAATACTCTAGGGCTGTCAGCAGGGCAAGGGGACAGTGCCATCATTAAATACTCCATCCCAGAGTTCACAGGCGAACAGGTCTGTCTGCACCTGCAGATGCTTGCAAGGTAAGGCAGTCATTTGTCACAGGCTCAGGGGCTGTCTCTAGGATGGGACTGAGCTGGAGCACTAGGGTAGACATTAGAAGTGGGTCGTTTTGGACCTTGGGGGACAGCAGATGCAGGGACCCTCAGATCTCCCTCAGCACCTCTCTCTGCTTTGCCTCTTTCATATCTCTCCCTAACATTGTCCTTCACAGGGAGAAGCAGTTCCTTCAAAGTGTGGTGTGCCCGCCCTCTCCGCACCACTTGGTTTTGGAAGTGACCCCATAACCCTGCACCTTTTTTTGCAAAAAGCTGAGACGGAACTGCATCAAAAGAAGAATGAAAACCGTGATGGACACAGGAGCCAGTGCCTTATCACGAGGATGGCAATGAGGAAGAGTAGGACCAAGTCGTTCCCTCCCCCCCAACCCCAAATGCCAAAGTCCTCCAAGTCCCACTGTCTTCCACAGGCAGTCTGAGGCTCCCAAACAGGATGCATAGGGACTGGAAGATGGTGGATGGCCTGGGATGGGAGAAAAGCAAACAGGCTGCCTGGGGTCTGCCCCAGAGCCTTCTCCAGGGCAGCCTGGAATGGCCATTACAGGGCCACTTCTTGCGGCACCACGAGCCATTAAAGCAGGAGTGCTCAGGGAGCCATCAGCCCAGCACAGATGACTTCCCCAGATGTGGCTATGGGGCAGGATGTGGAAGCCCCCAATCCCAGCTCTACAGACAAAACATTCCCGCACTAACCATCCTCGGAAACCCCACAGCCCAGAGCCCCTCTTACAGATGCTTTCTAGACCATTTAGCAGGAGGCAGTGTTTATTTTTGAACACATGTTCTTCCCCATCTCTCGCCTCCCTTCTCCCCTTCCATATCCAAAGCTACCCTCTGGCTGGGCTGCTGTTGGCTGTTAGCGCCAAACTCCAAGGCCAGTGTTGGTAGCCTGCTTGCATGCTTTATTTTGGCTTTGTTGAGCACACCCATGCGTGCACACACACACGCATGCACATGTGCATGCACGTACTTCTCATACCTCCATTAAAAAAAAAACACTTTTTGCCGTCGAGTCGATTCTGACTCATAGCAACCCTCTAGGACAGAGTAGAACCACCCTATAGGGTTTCTAAGGAGTGGCTGGTAGATTCGAACTGCCAACCTTTTTAGTTAGCAGCCGTAGCTCTTAACTGCGCCACCAGGGCTCCATACCTCCATTAGTTAGTGCATATACTACACAAACTCCAAGTATGCAGGCCTTTAGGGGTTGCTGCAGTTTGAAAGCAAATCCTAAACCAGGCTATAGGTTCTCTACTTCCTAAAATGGACACACTAGTCAGAGATGGTTCCTGGGCATTACGTTCCTGTTGGGAAGGCGATATAAGAGATAGAAGGTCTCTGCCCAGGAGGAAAATTCTTGGCCTGGAGCTCAGAATGGACTCTACTTCTCCCAGTCCATGCATAGTGGACACTGCTGTGCTCAGTTACACCCACCCCCTCTCAAGAGTGTGTTTCTCTTTTCTTCAGTAAAAGGGAATCCTCCAGTCCTTAAGTGACCAGCTCAAATTTAATCCCTTCAAGGAGCCTTTCTTAACTCAAATAGCCCAGAGTTCCGCTTCCTCTAATTGATGCGGGCTTACATTTACTCTGTACCTATTGTATGCCAGGCACCATGTTAGGTATTTTACATGTTATTTTATTTAGCTTTTAGAACTCTGGATATTATTATTTCCATTTTACAGAAAGGAAAACAGGCTCTGAAAAGTTAGGTGATTCGTACAATTCAGTAGCAAGTGGTAGAGCTGGAATTGAAACTCAGGTCTGACTCAGAAATTCCATGATCTTTCCATTATGTGATATGGGAGCTTCCTGCATGGAAATGTTTTGCAAACTCTAAAAACCCATACAAAGTTTATTATTACTACAGTAATTTCCATTCACTGGATCATTTACTAATTCAGTTTGTTTAATAACTTTTAATATCTGTGTCTCATATCTGTATCAAAATCGGTTGTAGCAGCACATCGACAGGTAACTGCCAGAAATCCTGGCCAGATTCAGCTGATGTCAAATGGATCTTGGCTGAAAGCAGAGAATACCAGAAAGATGTTTACCTGTGTTTTATTAACTATGCAAAGGCATTCAACTCTGTGGATTGTAACGAATTATGGGTAACATTGTGAAGAATGGGAATTCCAGAACACTTAACTGTGCTCATGAGGAACTTGTACAGAGACCAAGAGGCAGTTGTTCGAACAGAACAAGGGGATACTGCGTGATTTAAAATCAGGAAAGGTATGCATCAGGGTTGTATCCTTTCACCATACTTATTCAACCTGTATGCTGAGCAAATAATTTGAGAAGCGGGACTATATGGTGGCGTAGTGGTTAAGAGCTACAGCTGCTAACCAAAAGGTCAGCAGTTAGAATCCACCAGGCACTCCTTGGGAACCTTATTGGACAGTTCTGTTCTGTCCTATAGGGTCGCTATGAGTCAGAATCGACTTGATGGCAGTGGGTTTGGTTTCTTAGTGGGACTATATGAAGAACAATGTGGCATCAGGATTGGAGGAAGACTTATTAACAACCTAAGATATGCAGATGACACAAACTTGCTTGCTGCAAATGAAGAGGACTTGAAGCACTTACTGGTAAGGATCAAGGACTATAGCCTTCAGTATCGGTTACACCTCAACATAAAGAAAACAAAAATTCTTACAACTGGACCAATAAGCAACACCATGATACACAGGGAAAATATTAAAGTTGTCAATGATTTCATTTTACTTGGATCCACAATCAACGCCCAAACAGTCAAGAAATCAAATGACGCATTGCATTGGGCAGATTTGCTGCAAAAGACCTTTCTAAAGTGTTCAAAAGCAAAGATGTCACTTTGAGGACTAAGGTGTGCCTGACCCAAGCCATTCTATTTTCAATCACCTCATACCCATGTGAAAGCTGGACAATGAATAAGGAAGATGGAAGAAGAATTGATGCCTTTGAATTATGGTGTTGGTGAAGAATACTGAATATACCATGGACTGCCAGAAGAATGACCAAATCTGTCTTGGAAGAAGTACAGCCAGAATGCTCCTTGTAAGCAAGGATGGTGAGACTTTGTCTCATTTACTTTAGACATGTTATCAGGAGGGATCAGTCCCTGGAGAAGGACATCATGCTTGGTAGAGTAGAGGGTCAGTGAAAAAGAGGAAGACCCTCAATGAGATGGATTGACACAGTGGCTGCAACAATGGGCTCAAACAAAACAATGATTATGAGGATTGTGCAGGACTGAGCAGTGTTTCCTTCTGTTGTACATATGGTCACTATGAATTGGAACCAACTTGATGGCACCTAACAACATCATCTTGTATTTTGTAATGGATGCTGTAGGCACCCCAACCAGATTCCTTTTACCTGGCCAGTGCATCCATCCCACAGCTGCTGTGAGTGTTGGCTGCTAACAGCTCACAGATGACCCCTTCTCCAGAGAATTGCCTTCAACTGACTTGAGTCTCTTTGCTTAGGAGGTTAGTCCCCACACCCCAGCACACAGCCCAGTGACCCATATGGGGACACAGGAACAACTCTTCTGTGTGGTTTGTGCTCCACAGTCCCCCATGAATCAGGCCAAGGCTGGACTTCACTTGAGACCCATCCTTGCCTTGCTCAGCTTTTCTCCCTTCCCTACCTCTTCCCCTACAGTTTTTTCCTGAAGCGCACAGCCTCAATAAATCAGGCATACCCAACCTCTGTCTCAGGCCCTGTTCCTAGGGAATCTGTCCTAAGTCAGACTTGTCTCACCCTTGCCATTAGATTGTGAACTCCATGATGACAGGAATTCCTTTTATCATCCCTGCATCCTATGGTGTAGTTGCAGGACTCAAGAAAAATTTTTAGAAAGAGTAGCTGGTATTGTGGAAATAACATGGATTTTGGAGTAAGGCCTAGATTCAGATTTGGACTTTGCTGCTTACTATGTGGGCTTGTTAACATGATTTGACCTCTCTGAGCCTCAGTTTCCTCATGTATAAAGAAGATTAATAACACTCACCTTTCTGGGTTATAGTAAGGATCAGAGATGATGCTTGCAAAGCTCTTAGTGGAGTACCTTGTCCAAGGTAGACAATAACTAGAAGCAATTATTTGTCACAGTCCTTTCTAAGGTATGGCACTCAGGAAAGAAAAAACACCCTAGGTTTTGTCCAACCAGAGACAAGATTTTTCTTAATGCAGCCTAAAGGTGCAGCCATCTTACCTGGTTGTTTCATACATAGCTACAGTCAGCCAAACCCTGGGGTTTTCTCAGACACCCTCTCTCCTTCACTGTCCTTCCAGCCACACTGGTCTTTTGGTGCTTGTTCCATCTGCCTGGAATGTTCATTCCCTCCTTCATTGACTCTATTCATCTATTCTTGCATTCATTCAAGAAATACTGATTGAGAGCCCACTATGTGCCAGGTATTTACTGTACTAGGCACTGGGGATATACTGGAGAGCAAAAAGAGACAGGTGTCTCTTCACAGTGCATATGTTCAAGTGGGTGAGATGGGCATTAATCAAGTAATGTGTAATAAATATGAATCTGGAACAGAGACGAGTTCTGCAAAAGTCATTCATGTTGCTATAGAAGAAAATGTGACCTGGTCAGGAAAGTCAGGGAAGTGTTACCTAAGGAAGTAATGGTAAGCTGAGGTCTGCTGAGAACCACGTCCCCTAACCCCAGGCCCCTCCAACTCTCCATTTTGCCTAAAAAAAAACTCCTACCCATCTTTTAGGTCAACTTAAATATCACTTCCTCAGAGAGTCTTCCTTGACTCTTTAGACCAAGTTAGTCTCCACTGTACTCCATATCTCTACAGCAATTTGCTTATATTTAGTTACTTGCTTAAAATCTACCATCCCAGTAGATTGCAAACTCCGTAAGGACAAAAAATGTATCTCCCTAATTCTCTGCTTTGTGTTCAGTGTCAAGCACATACCTGGTATGTACTGACATTCAATCAGTGTTTGCTGAATGAAAACTTTTGCTTTCGTATACTGTACTTGTGCAGCTAAATGTTTTGATCCAAGTGCAGGGCTTTACATTTATTAAACTTTACATTATTAGATTAGTACAGCTTATCAGTATTCAAATAAATTTAAACTTATCTAATATTTATTGGATACCTTTTGTTTCCCATGAATCATATCTGATATTGGGGATACAAAGATACTTGTATAGTCTAAACCCTTAAGGAATATATAGTCTGGTTTGGGAGACAGATTAGAAAAACAATAATTATAATACAGTTGTTATATCCACATTGATATAATAGCCATAGCCAGAGAATAGAACTGTTAAATCTGTCTGGGGGGAGGCCTGAACTGAGACTTAGAGCTTTAGTACAGGCTCCTAAGATGGACAAGAGGCAGGAGGACCTTTCAAGCAGAGGAGGCAGAATGGGTAAGGGTATAAGGCATGCCAACAGAAGACATGTTAGGCAAATGGTAAGTAGCTTGGACATCTCATGAAGGTGAGACTTGGGACTTATATAGATAATTTCTCACAATCATAGACACACACACACACAATCTTTGACTTCAGTATTTTCTTGTCACTCTATTTTTTCCAATCTGAAGACTATCTTCTTCACAGAAAATATTATCACCCTTCCCAGTGCAAAATTTTCAACGGCTACCTATTGCCCAAAGGCTAAGAGTCACACTCTTTATTACGGCAAACAAGGCTCTTAACAATTTTGCCCAAGGTTATGTTTTCAATCCCACGTTCTCACGCCTTACTCTTCCTTAACATCTCTGTAAGCCACAGTGACTTACTAACATTCCTGCATAACTTTCTGCTCGACCTATTCTCTTTAAATACAGAGGTAGAGAGGAGGGATGTCAAGGAGGTTCACAACTTGGGTTGCTTACTACTATCCATGTGGCACTCTGCTCCCAGCACTACAGTTCCCACCATACTGAACTATGTATAGTTCTCTGAATGCTTTTCTTACTTTTACAACTGGGCTTTTGCACATGTTACTTTCTCTGCTTGGAACTCCCCTTTTTCCAGCTTTCAGTCTGGGTAGCACCTACTCCTCCATTCTTCACGATGCAATTTTCTCCAGGAAGTCTTTCTGCCTCTACTGCTAAAGCCCCGCAGTACCCTCTGCTTACTTTTATAATAGTACTACCACTCAGCATTTTAATATGTTTTCTTATCTATCTCCCTTACTTGACATTGTCTGATTTATTGTCATATCATTAGCATCTAGCACAGCGTTTGGCATATACTAAGCTTTAATAGGTTTTGTTGATTAAGTAAATGAATAAATGGCTAAAGGAATAAACTTCTCATTGTTCCTGAGACACAACATGCTTATTCACAATGGTGTCTTTCTGTGCATGTCATTTGAAAAATAAACTCTATGTTAATTTCCCACCCCACCAGCTCCCTGCCAACAAATCTGCTCCTTCTTTCCCCCACCCACCTCAGTAAATGGTTATTGTTGTTGTTAGGTGCCGACGGGTCGGTTCCTACTCATAGTGATCCCGTGTACAACAGAACAAAACACTGCCCAGTCTATGCTATCCTCACAATTGTTACTAGGTTTGAGCTCATTGTTGCAGCCAACGTGTCAATCCATTTCACTGAGGGTCTTCCACTTTTTCACCGACCCTCTACTTTACCAAACATGATATCCTTCTCCAGAGACTGGTCCTTTCTGATAATATGTTCAAAGTATGTGAGAGGTAGTTTCACCGTTCTTGCCTCTAAGGAACATTCTGGCTGTTCTTCTTCCAAGACAAATTTGGTCGTTCTCTTGGCAGTCCACAGTATATTCAATAGGGTTCACCAACACCATAGTTCAAAGGCATCAATTCTTCTTCCATCTTCCTTATTCATTGTCTAGGTTTTGCATGCATATGAGGTGATTAAAGACACCATGGCTTGCTTGGGTCAGGTGTACCTTAGTCCTCAAAGCAACATCTTTGCTTTTGAACACTTTAGAAAGGTCTTTTGCAGCAGAGTTGCCCAATGCAATACATTGTTTGATTTCTCGACTGCTGCTTTGATGGCCATTGATTGTGGATCCAAGTAAAATGAAATCCTTGACAACTTTAATATTTTCTCTGTTTATCGTGATGTTGCTTATTGGTCCAGTTGCGAGAATTTTTGTTTTCTTTATGTGGAGGTGCAATCCATACTGAAGGCTGCAGTCTTTGATCTTCATTAGTAAGTGTTTCAAGTCCTCTTAGCTTTCAGCAAGCGAGGTTATGTCATCTGCATATCACATGTTGCTAACGAGTCTTCCTCCAATTCTGATGCCACGTTTTTATGCCACGTTTTTGTTCCTATGCTTTGGCTTCTCAAATTATTTGCTTAGCATACAGATTGAATAAGTATGGTGAAAGGATACGGGCCTGATGCACACCTTTCCTGAATTTAAACCATGCAGCATTCCCTTGTTCTGTTGAAACAACTGCCTCTTGGTCTATGTACTGGTTCTTCATGGGCATTCTTCCCAATTCTTCGCAATGCTGTCCACAACTTGTTATGATCCACACATTTGAATGCCTTTGCATAGTCAATAATACACAGATAAACATCTTTCTGGTATTCTCTACTTTTAGCAAAGATCCTCTTCCGAGTCCGGCTTGAATTTCTGGCAGTTCCCTGTCGATGTACTGCTGCAACTGTTTTTTGAATTCTCTTTAGCAAAATTTTACTTACATGTGATATTAATGATACTGTTCAATAATTCGCACATTCAGATGGATCACTTTTCTTTGCAATGAGTATAAATACAGATCTCTTCCAGTCAGTTGGCATAGATAAGTGAGCACTTCCAGTGTTGTATCTGTTTGTTGAAACATCTAAATTGGTATTCTGTCAATTCCTGGAATTTTCACCAATGCCTTCAGTGCACCTTGGACTTCTTCCTTTAATACCATTGGTTCTTGAGCATATGCTACATCCTGAAATGGTTGAATGTTGGCTAATTTTTTAGTACAGTGATTCTGCATGTTCCTTCCATCTTCTTTTGATGCTTCTTACATCATTCAATATTTTGCCCGTAGAATTCTTCAATATTGAAATTTGAGGCTTGAATTTTCTCTCCAGTTCTTTCAGCTTGAGAAATGCTGAGCGTGTTCTTTGTTTTTGGTTTTCTAACTCCAGGTCTTTGTACATTTCATTATAATACTTTATTTTGTCTTCTCAAGCTATCCTTTGAAATCTTCTGTTTAGCTCTTGTACTTCATCATTTCGTCTGTAAATGGCACCTCTGCCCATTTGCTCATATCAGAAACTTGGGAATTTCTCATGATTCATTTGTTCATTCATTCCTTATTTATTGAGCACCTAACTTGGGCCAGGCACTTTGCTGAACAATGAGGACATGGCCCCTCATTAGCTTCAAAGAGCTCACTGTCTAATCAGGATTACATTTTCGTAGGTTCTCCACCCTATCCCTGAAATGAACCCCAGGAAGACAACACACTGCCCAACTGCCCATGTTGGATTGATGACAGCTACCTCTTTACCCCCAAGAAAGCAGTGTGATGAAGAGGAGAGAGCAGGGGCTTTGGCTTCAGAAAGAGCCGAGCTTAAATCCAAGCTCTTCTTTATCCTTGTCGTAGATCGAATTGTGTCCCCTAAAATGTTCATCAACTTGGTTAGGCCATGATTTCCAGTATTGTGTGGTTGTCTGCCATTTTGTGATTTTCCTATGTGTTACAAATCATAATCTCTGCCTGTGGTTAAAGAAGATTAGGGTGGGATGTAACACCCTTGCTCAGGTCACAGCCCTGATCCAATGTAAAGGGAGCTCCCCTAGGGTGTGGCCTGCACCATCTTTTATCTGACAAGAGATAAAAGGAAAGGGAAGTAAGCAGAGAGTGGGGGACTTCATACCACCAAGAAAGCAGTACTGGGAGCAGAGCATGTCCTTTGGACCTGAGATTCCCTCATGGAGAAGCTCCTAGACCAAGCAAAGATTTATGACATGGACCTTCCTCCAGAGCTGACAGAGAAACCTTCCCCTGGAGCTGATGCCCCGAATTTGGATTTCTCTAGATTGTGAGAAAATTTCTATTTGTTAAAGCCATCCACCTGTGGTATTTCTGTTTTAGCATCACGAGATGACTAAGACAATCCTCAACACGTTGCATTTAATAGTCCTTTTTAACAGAAAATATATATTAAATATATATATATGTGTATATATATATGTATATATATATATAGTATGCCCACTCTATACTCGGTACTGAGCAAGGAGAACGTGATTCGGTGGTAAGGAAAAGAAGCAGTACTGCCCTTACAGAACTTACACTCAGTGGAGGAGACAGACGTTAAACAATCAAACACACAAATAAATACAGGATTGTAATTTTCGAGAAATACTTAAACGGAAGAAAAATAGAAAAATGGGGGCAAATCTTTTTTTAGACTGGTGATCAGAAAAGGGCTGTCTTAGGAAAGTGTCATTTAAGCTAAGATCTGAAGGCTGAGAAGAAACCAGCCATGTGAAGAGGCAGGAGGGTGGTATATATGAACTGAGCAGGATGCAAAGACCATGAAGTGAGGTAAAGGCCAGGGCAGACAGGAAGCAGATCCTTCTGGGTTAAGAATTATGGGCCTGACTACAGTGGCCATGCATCTTAAAAAGATTGCTGGACTGCCAGGTAGAGGGTTTGGATTGGGAAATGTCAAGTATGGGCGAGTGACATCAAATAGACTATGCCAGCAGTTCAGGTGAGAGATGATTATGGCCTGACTTAGGGTGAGGCCAGAGAAACTGGATAGAAGTAAAAGAGTTTGAGATGTGTTTCAGAAGAATGGTTGGGAGTAGATGATAGATTGAATGTGGGGCTGAGGAAGGGAGAGGAGTCAAAGAGTGATTCTCAGGTTTCCGGTTTCAGCAAGTGGATGGGGAGGTGCCATGGGAAGAGTGGAGAAGGCACAGGTTTGGTAGGGGAATTATTAACAGCATTTTGGTCAGCAGTGTCTGTCAGAGAACCAAGTGGTGATGGTAAAAGGCAGTGGGAACTCTGAAGAGAGGTCTGAAGCAGAGCTAGAGTGGGAATGGAAGACAGAAGAGGATTAAAAACTGAAATGGAGGTAAAGAAAGTCATTCATCTCTCAGAACTGCATTATGTTAATATTATAAAATGGGAATAAGAACTTTAAATGAGATAATGTAAAACCACCTGTTACATAATACACATTCAATAAATGTTGGCATCCTTTCCCTTCTCTTTCTCATTCCCTTCTACTTTGTACCCATCTCCCCTTCCCTTTGTAGCTCCTCAAGCCCTTTTATTTTCTCACTATCCCTATACACTGTACACAGTTGGCACAAAAATGAAGAAAGTGAACTTCTTATAATTGCCAAGCATATTAAGGAACTAAGGGCCAGGACTGCTGTTGTTAGCGGCTACTGAGTCGGCCCTCAACTCATGGTGACTCCATGCACAAAGGAACAAAATGCTGCCCAGCCTTGTGCCATGCCCACGGTCAGTTGTGGACTGGACCATTGTGATCCGTAATGTTTTCACTGGCTGATTTTTGGGAGTAGATTGCCAAGTCTTTCTTCCTAGTCCATTGTAATCTGGAGGCTCTGCCAAAACCTGCTCAGCATCGTAGTAAAATACAAGCCTCCACTGACAGACAGGTGGTGGCTGTGGAATTAAACTAAGCCTCCCGCATAGAAGGCAAGAATTCTACCACTGAACCACCAATGCAAAAAAAAAAAAACAAAAACAAATCAAACCTGTTGCCTTTGAGTCGAGTCCGACTCATAGCTACCGTATAGGACAGAGCAGAATTGCTCCAAAGAGTCTCCAAGGAACGGCTGGTGGATTCAAACTGCCAGTCTTCTGGGTAGCAGTCAAGCTCTTAACCCCTGCACCACCAGGGCTCCACCCATGCAAGGGCTAGGACAAACTGATTTAAAATTCACGCATTCAACAATTACTCTCAGAACACTCTTTCTTTTGCTCTTTTACAGCTTAACAAACTTGTATTCCTCTTTAAAAAACTATTTCAAGCTTTTCAACTCTGAGAAGTCTTCCCTGATGTCCTTAATTGATTTAGGTGCTTGCTTCTTCTAGGTTGTTCCTGCATCTTGCTCATACACCTATCACAGCACTTACCATAATATATTGAAATGATCTCCGGCTGGTTGATCTCTTCAATGGACTAGGAATCCCTTTAAAGTAGGAACTGTCCTTAAACCTGTTTTTTTTTTTTTTAAGTTGTATGACCTCCAAGGCTCTGAAATTCTATGATTTTAAGCAAAAAGTTTAGATGAGTGAAAAAGCAAACAATACTCACTGCTCCTTTGCTACCCTTTTAGGAGAGTACAGTGCAGCAGCTAAGATCACATCCAAGGGAGTCAGAACTGGAGGTTTTAGCCCCTTAGATTTAGATGAACACAATGCACTGACTGGCAAGCCAAGTGGTATCCAGAGGCAAGTACAGCCAAATTGTTCTCCCGGATCCCAGTGAAAGGACTGTATTCTAGGAAAATGCATGTAATTTATAACTTTAATATTCCTGCACTGAGGTAATATATGAGGACAAGGTTACCATTCTGTGCTAAATGCCAAAAGGAAGAAGATTTTGGAAGCTACAGCTGTTCCTCTAAGTTCTTGGAGAGTCTACAGAGCTTGAAGAACCCTGAACTTACCAAGAGAGCCTTCTCACACTCTGTGATTTTCCTGGCTAGAATCTCAGCCTTTTTTTTTTTTTTTCTTTACTCACAATCTCAATTCAGCAGATAAAGGGAAAATAAAAGGGAAACAACCCAAATTAAACGGTTGATCTGAAGGGCTTTTACCAAGCTTGATGCCTGGAATACAGGAGACATTCTATAAATGTTAGCACAAATAAGTGGTTCTGAAGAGCCAGATGCCTCAGTTTTTCTTTAAGAATCTGTATTTGAACAGAAGTGATCACTTTCTCCCCTCCACTCCTGGAGGAAGTCAATCGTATATAATCACTTACACATTTAACCCACTATTACACTCTCTAACACAGTACCTACCTAGCACATGGCCTAAAAAAACCCAAACCAAACCCACTGCCAAAGAGTTGGCAACCCATGGCAACCCATGTATTACAGAGTAGAACTGCTCCATAGCATTTTCTTGGCTGTAATCTTCACGGAAGTAGATAGCCAGGCCTTTCTTTCATGGCACTGCTGGGTGGGTTCAAACTGACAACCTTCAGGCTAGTAGTCAAGTGCACACCGTTTGCGTGACCCAGGGACCTAGAGCACATGGCCTATACTTTGTATTATTCAAGAATTGTCTATTGAATTGTATTGACCTCACTGTTGTTGATTTCAGTGACTGCCACAGCTCTAGGCTCACCGTTTCCATTTGATTCTAGAACACTGCTGCCCTTCTTCTCTCCCCAGCAACATCTGCCCAGTGTTCTGGCTACCCGTATTAGTTTCCTAGGGCTACTGTAATGAAGTACCACAGAGTGAGTGGCTTTAAACAACACAGATTTGTTGTCTCACAGTTCTGGAGACTAGTGGTCTGAATTCAGGGTGTTGGCAGGGTCATTTTCTCTCTAAAGGCTCTAGGGGAAGATCCTTTCTCATCTCTCTGGGCTTCTGAGAGCCCTTGGCATTCCTTGGCTTGTAGATGTATTTTCACATGGCCAGTTTTCCTGTCTGTCTGTCTGTCTGTCTGTCTGCCTGTCTGTCTGTGTCTCCTCTCCTCTTTTATAAGAACACCACTTACATATGATTAGGACCCATCCTACTCTGGTAGGACCTCATGTTGCTGGTAACATCTGCAAGGACCACATTTCCAAACATGATCATATTCACAGGTACAGGGGTTAGGACTTCAACAAATCTTTTTAGGGGGCACAATTCAATCCATAACAATTCCCCTGGTGGTCTTGGAACCTCCTGGTTTGCCTGGGCTGAAATTTTCTTCAAACATTGGAGTAAAATGGAAAGGACATAGAATGTCACTTGGTACCTGTTACTGGTACCTATACATCTCCATTCAGCACCAACCTCCAGGACTCTCCTTTCAGAATTCATTTCTACCCCTACAGTTAACTCCCTGGCACACAGTCCTTGATAGGTCTTCCTTTTCTAACTGTTTTTGTTCTCCATGACTGACCCATTCCTGAGGACTGGCTTTTGTCCAGTACAGTTCCTAGCCCCTTCATGTCTTCACTCTAAGTTCTACCTCCCTTGCTGGACACACCTGGGGCAATCTTTGCAATGGCAGCTGGAGAGGTTATTGTGGAGGTTAGGCATGCAGCTAGGAAAGGATGGACTTCAGAGCCTTTAAAGCCACTCCCTAATCTAAGGTTCTAAGATTCTAGTACGTTCTCTTGAGCTCATGTGAATAAAACATTCAGTTCAGTTTCATTCATAGGTATTGCTATTACCTTAGTCAAAGGGTACATATTTTTAAAAAGTCTAGAAAGTAGGCCGATCGCTGGCCAGTTCTCAGCTTAGCCCATACACTATGACTAAACCCCAGGTAAAGCGGTGACTCAAGGAGCTATAGCACATCTCGCAGGCCCCAAAGGGACTGACCAGTCTACATTGGAAATGGTCACTGGCATTAAAGGGAGGATTGCAGTTTGACTGTAGAGCTTCTGGCAAAGTCCACAATGGAGAAAGTCCTAATCACTCGGAACCAGGAATAAGCATGTAATATTCTAGTTTCACTGCACCCTCTGAAATTTTCCTGCCAGGCCACATTTCCAATAAGCAATGAAGAATCAATTACCTGAGTATTCTAGTGCCCCAGACAAAAGTCTGATTTATCAGCATTCTACACTTAGGAAGTCATGGTCTTCCTACACAGCTGCTGTCCCAACGTAATTCCATTATTTCAGGTCACTCATTCAACAAATACTGAAAGCCTGCTATGTGCTAGGCACTGTGCTAGGAGCTGGGGTTATGGCACTGAACAGGATAAACACAGTCCTGCACTCACAGTCTGAAGTGGGAGTCAGACACTGAACAAATATAATTACCCAATGTATTACTTGGTTGTATTTAGGACTAAGTGCTACTAGGATAAATACAAGACGCTATGCAACTATATGGAGTCCCCGAGTGGTACAAACGGCTAATGTGCTCAGCTTCTAATAGAAAGGTTAGAGGTTCTAGTTCACCCAGAGGCACCTTGGAAGAAAGGCCTGACAATTTATTTCCGAAAAATCAGCCATCGAAAACCCTATGGGGCACAGTTTTATTGTGACATACTTGGGGTAGTCATGAGTCAGAACTGACTCGATAGCAATTAGCTTTTTACATGACAATATACTGAGTCCGAACAACCTCTGCTGTGGAGAAGCTATGAAGGGTGGCTTAATGTGATACTTAAATGGCTCTTTTTCTTCCTCTTCTTTGACTCTTTCTACTTCCTAAAGAGAAACTTCCAAAGCTAACCAAGGCCTCCATTTGAGTAAGGGAGAGAATACAGAAGGTCCTGACAATGGTGGTATAAAATGCACATCTACCTGGGCAGACAGAAGCACGGATGTGTGTGCATACACACACACACACCAGAGGAAGACCCATGAAATATGCCCTGGGGCGAAGAAGAGGAAGAAAAAAATGAAATCCAAACAGTCTCTTTCACCCCGAAAACATATAATTTTGTGTAAATTTTTACTTTAAACATCTCTCTTTTCCTGAGCTGTGATATGGGCCCTGTCAAAGCCAGGGCCAATTACTGCCATTAGGTACCCATCAAGTCACCGCTTCTCCCCCCATCAGGAAGGCCCTTGCTTCACAGGCCTATAATCTGCACTCACTTTCACTCCATCACTTTCAGAAGGAACAAAATTGTTTTGTGTGTTTTTTTTAAAAGGGCCTTTATTTGGCCCCTGTCAACTCTGAAAAGAAGAGAGAGAAAGAGAGAGAGGGGGAGAGAGAAGAGAGGAGAAAGATTGTTTAAGTGTTTAACTGTGAGATTGCCAACAGGAGGCATGACTGGAGACAGCCCAGCTTGCCCAACGGTACAGGCTTGTGAACCCTTGGGACACCAAACACTGGGCCTTGCCACTTGTTCCCCTTTCTTTGCTGTGTCGCCCTCTGCCAAGTTCTTGCTGCTCACAGAAGAGCTCTTGAAGCATCGGTAGAGTCCATCTGAAGACATCGTCAAAGAACAGCCTGGCCATGAATCACAAACCAGCTACTGAGAATGTCACAGGCCAAAAAGTGGGGCAAGCTTTGTGGATTCCAGGCCCTCTCAGGCACTGGCTGCAGTGGGGGCCGTGGGCCGGAGAAGATCCTCAGGAACGTGAGATGCTGTGAGCCAGTTGCCATGGAGTCGATTCTGACTCATGGTGCCCCATGTGTATACTAGTAGAACTGTGCTCCGTAGGGTTTTCAATTGTTGATATTTCGGAATTAGATTGCCAGGCCTTTCTTCTGAGGCAGCACCTCGGTGTGGCCTCGAACCATTTAGCAGCTAAGCACTTAACAGCTTGTGTCACCCAGAAACTCGAGATGCTGTTAGGAAAAGGCAAAATGAAAGCTGGTCTGTTGGGACAGTGCCTGCTAAGACAGTCAGTTGGCTTGCTCCTTCCCTTAGCTCGCTGGGACATACCCAGTCCTCGCACTCTTCTCCTCGGGTTGACTGACTACCCAGTCCTCGCACCCTTCTCCTCGGGTTGACTGACTACCCAGTCCTCGCACCCTTCTCCTCGGGTTGACTGACTACCCAGTCCTCGCACCCTTCTCCTCGGGTTGACTGACTACCCAGTCCTCGCACTCTTCTCCTCGGGTTGACTGACTACCCAGTCCTCGCGCTCTTCTCCTTAGGTTGACTGACTACAGCATGTGCAGCCAAGATCACTATTGGGATGCTGTCCCTTCATTTCCTTCCACTGATGAAGGCTGAGCCCCCTAGCACCACCTGAGACAGATGCTCTTCCTGCATAGTGGTTACACCTTTCTGAAATCTGCAGACAGTTATCACACCCCTCAGCTCAGCCAGGCAGGCCCAGCATGCCTCTCCACTCCCGCCGCCTCAGTCGTCACTTAGCCAAGCTAAACAGATTTAGCTCCTTTAATCTTTCCTCATTAGCTGGCAATCTGGAAAGGAAACAAATGCTCACCCCATACAGGTTCAAGCTGTTGCTTTAACCTTGTAAAAGTGTGCAGGGCGCTGGGACTGTGGAATCAGTTAGGATCATTACCATGAGAAGCCCCTCCCTCTCAGCTAGTCCCCTTAGAGGACTTCCCCACTCTTTCTGAAGCCACCCCAGTGTATCACTTCCCTTCCATGTCCAAGAGCTCCACACCCAAAGCCCCTGTGCCTACAGCCCCCTAAAGCAAAGCAGCTTCTGGGCCCTCTCAGGACTTGTTCCCCTCATTCCAAACAGATTCATGTTTCACCCCCCTACACACACACACACACACGCACACACACTCACTCACACACACACACTCACTCACACACTCAAACACACACACATAATTAGGTGCTGACGACGCTGACTTCTTCAGGTTCTTGTATTATTCCTCAGCCACACCTACCTATCAGCTTCTTCAGTTACATGCAGTTTTCTCCCAGCCCAAAAGGAGACCTTGTTAAATAGGCACAGAATGCTCTGTTCTCCGGAGTGTATCCCTCTCCCTGGATGGATTCCCTGCCATTGATTTTTCCTCTCTGTGCAGTTTCTATTTACATACCTGCACCACTGGTGAAAACCTGAACCTGTTTTAACAACAGCCACTTGTGGCACACCCATTGCAACACATCTGTTTTTCTGTTTCCAATTTGATCACTTTGTACTATTCTGTTTGGTGTGGTTTGGCCCTTGGGCACACTTACACACACACACACCACCCACTCTCACACACGTACATGAACACACACATAGCTCCCAAATCTATTTTCCTCCTGAAGATGACAGATTTCCGCCCCCCTTCCTTGTATCTAGCTCCAGACTGACTAGGTGAACATTTTTAGGATTGTTCTACCATGTTTCAGAAGACAGGAGTCACATCCGTTTCACTTCCCCAGGCTCCTGATGGCCCCTTTTACTTTCCATGATTTTCCAGACATAATTATAAGTGGTTCAATCAGCTCCCCGCCTAGCATGTTCCCAGAACACTAGCCTTAATACCTCATGATGGATGTCATCCTGGCTTGCTGATTTGTGAAACCTTTACATTTTCTGAGTATTCTCCTACCTGCTTTCTATCAGTAACGATTTTTTGCACCGTCTGCATTTACTTCCTAATTATCCAAATTCCTTTTTGTCATTTTTCTTCTTAAAGACTGATCTAAAAAATGAGCTCAGTATCTCTGCTCTGTAGGAGGTAAGATGAATCTCCCACTTCTCTTCATTTATTAGTGGTCTGTATGCTCACTGGTCTTTCCCCCACCTTTCTCTTTACCTCACCCTCAATATAGTGCTAAATATGTTTATTCCCTTTAACCCTTCATGAGTGAAAGTTTCTCTCGATTTCCTCTGGTTCATCCTTTTGCCCACAGGCACCAGGATTTATTCTCTGCTGGTTCCTGGAGCCAATTCCATTTTTTTTGCAGAAACCTGGGGTGGCCCCACCCAAAGCCATTCTACCAGGCAAAGGCATTTCTTTTCTCTTATTTTTCATCAGAATTGGCTGCAGCTCTTTGTGTTCTTACTTGAGTCTTCCCCTACTCAGGGCTCAGAAAATGGTCTAGCCTCCTTGAAATATAGGAGAAAGCTGAGGCAGCTGCCTGTTCTCCCTGCCTTTCTGAAAGGACCTCAACCATCATCCCCACTCTTGCCACCCCAAAAGTGTTCCCTCCACCATCCAGTCCTACTGGTCTCTATTAGAGGCCCTAAAGAAATTTTCTAGATGTCAAAGCTATTGTCAGCCCTCACCCTTACCTCTGTGAATTCTTGATTTACATATTGTTCATGTTCTCTGTGAGTTGCTACCTTTTCTCCTTGTCCTTTCATTCATTCATTTTTACACGTATTAAATACCTGGGTGCCCACCATAAGCACTGGGGATAGAGTAGTGAATAAAATAGCAGGATACCCGCTCTCACAGTGTTTAATTAAGGTCTGGTGGGGAAGTGACATTCACTAAATTCTCTCCCATCTCAATGTGTAACTACAAATCATGATGTTATATCAAGGAAGCACAGGGTGTTATGAGAAAGTATTACTGGAGGACAAAATTGACATTGGGAGGACAGGGAAGGCTTCTTTGAGTAGTAAAATTCAGCTGAGACAAGAAGGATGAGTGAGAGTCGGGTGAAGTACAGGAGAAGAGAGATTTCAAGCCAGAGGGAACGAATATACACTAAGGTCCTGAAAAGGAAGGCTTGCACATTTGATGAACCAAAAAACAAAAGTGATTTGGCTGCACAAGCGAGGAAAGGGGAGAGTGCCCCAAGCTGAGGCTGGAGTGTAGTGCCCATAATTGAGCATGAAATACAAGACAAGGAACAGGCCTGGAAGGGAAGATCATGCTCCACTGTGCCCTAGAAGACTTGAGGGAGCAACTCATTTCCATGCCTATTTTCTAATATCATCCTCCCCTGCTGCTTTGATGTAAACCAGGGCTGATGAAAAATCAAATGAAACCACTGGGTTTATTTCCTCTTTTCCCTTAGCTAACTCAAGTGGACCTGGATCAGTTACCTGCCTGATTTTCTCACCTATAAATGGGACTCTTAGCTAAAGGAAAATGCAAAAGATACAATTCTATTAAACAATTCTCTGGGGTGAAGGAAGAAGTAGGAGGGGTGAGAGTTTTAAAATCTCTGGGTTGGGATGGGCAATTTTGAAACAGCCCCTAGGTGATTTTGATGTGCCATCCAGGGGATGCCTTGTTTTTCAAAATTAACTCATCTTGAGCCTCAGTTTCCTCATCATAAAAGAAAGGGATTAATCCAGTCCATCTATCCCTGCAGACTGAAATAAGGTTCACACAAATCCTTTGATAACTATCAAGCGTTCTTCAGGCATCAATCTGCTCCTGTAAAGATTACAGTCTAGGAAACCCTGTGGGGCAGTTCTACTCTGCCACATGGGGTTGCTATGAGTTGAAAACTGACTTAACAGCACCTAACAACAGCAACAACATGGTGAGAGAAGTCTTCCAAACCTGGAGGCCCTGGAAGAGGTGAAGAGCCTATAGTTGCTATATGGCCTCGAGAGAGGAAGAGAAGCTTGAGGAAGAGCTGCTCCCAAATCCAAAGGAAGATGGAGGAGCACGGGATGCAGCATTGAGCAGGTGAGGAGGGTGCATGTGGGACTCTGATTGAGACTTCTGGCCAATGGAACAGGGTTGGAAAGGCCTTTAGAGCTCATTGAGGCCAAACAGCTCCTAAGGCAGGGAAACCCTTCTACAAGTGCTCTTTCATCTTCTGGAACACTCATCTCAAGAGGTGAAACCAAAAAGCAGGATTTCTTGAGGAAAAAGAGGGAAGATGTATAGAGAAAAAGAGGTGACAGAGGTTCTTCATTCCACCTGCTGATCCCCAGAGAGCTCACTGCATGTCTCCTTGTGGTGGGCCCTGGGGATGCATGCACAAACCCAGTCTCTACCCAGATGGGACCTCAGGCCAATGACACCAGGAGTTTCAGAATATTTACCAGAGGCAAGGGTGCCCCGCCTAGCTGGAGGAAACAATTCCATTCCTCCCCACCCCCACCAAGCCCTGCCTTAGGAAAGAAAGGTCATTCCCTCCTCCTCTTCTTCACAGCAGCTTTTCAAAGGTTAAATTCAACCAGTCTGCTCCACCACCCCCCTCGCTCCCACCCCAAACAAGAGAGGAAAAGTTAATTGAAAATGCTGTTTAATTTTTCAGCTCCAGTGGATCCTACCCCAGCACAGATGGCTCCCCCAGGACTGTCTGTCCCGGAGCCCATCTCCACCACTCCATCGTCCCCCACCCCTCAAGCATGGGGGCAGAGGCACAGCCAGCAGTGTGGCTCAAAGAGAGAAAAAAGAAGGGGGAGTGTGGGGGGGGGCACCTCCACACAAAAGAGCATTCTGAGCCCTTGGTTCCCTGGACCAGAGAACAATGCTCCCGACTTGATCCTTTCATAAAGAGAGTTTCTGGTGTCAGGAGACAGCCGCCCAGTGCCCAAGCCGCCCACACCAGCCACTTCACTGCCCACCACCAACTGCTGCACTGGCTGGGCTTCATTTGGCACCCCCCTCTGCGTCCAGCTGGAAATGAGTGTGGTACCAACCCCCACCCTACTCCAAGCCTGCCCGCTACTTGTTGCCCCCTTAAAGGCTCTGACAGGGCCCCAGAGAGGCCAGCCAACTGAGATGAAAGGCTAGGGCTCTAACTGGATTACCCCAACCAGCCCCAGGACTAAAGAGGCCAAGAAGCCCTAATTAAAGCCATCCCCCTTTCCCCTTCACCCCACCCCCAATCACCACAGCATTTCTCCTTTCATCCCAGGTTCTCCACTTTGTTCAAATTTCCGCTACTGATGAGTTACTAGGCTCTGGAGACGTGGGGTAAGTGGAGAGACATAGAAGTCCCCTCAGACTTCTAGAGCTTAAAGCCACTGGCTGCCAACTAACTTGCTTGGATTTTGTTGTCCCCTCAGTTACAGCCAAGAGGGAGAAACCCTAGAGGAGGAAAAGAAGGAGTAGGAGGCAAAGGAGCCAGAGAAGAACAGGTTGTGTGGCTAGAGGGTGAGAGGAAAGCCAAGCTGCACATTGAAGGACATCCCTCTAAGTCAGGAGACATAGGCCTCATGACTTGCCCCCACGGTGGCCTAGATGAAGAAGAGCAAGAGTGGTCTCCTTCTCCAAGGAGAGCTATGGAGGGCTGGAGGGACCTCTGTCTCCCTCCTTTCTCCATCTTTTTACAAACCTAACTCTCCCCTACTTCCACCTCCTTCTCTTACCCAGAAATAGCTACTCTCCTTTGGCCAGAGGGCACAATGGGATATCTAAAACTCCAAGAGAAACCTACTGCATTTGGTTCTGGAGTTTGTATTCACCCATTACCACCTTTTGAGTTTCATAATAATCCCACAAGCAGGTGTTTTTGCCTTCATTTTACAAATGAAATTGAGACAGAAAGTTTCCAAGGAACTTCTGTTTTCTACACGTTTACTATCACTCAGCAAGTTAATAATAAAACTAAGACAACAGCCCAGGTCTCCTGACTCCCACCTCTTGTCCTCCTCCTTGGACATCAAAGAAGCCCAAAGTAAGCCAGCAGTAAGCTTTGTGGGTGATTCTGGACCTGCCCTGTTAGAGGGAGCAGGGTTTTACTTTCCCTGGCCCACCCCAGCCTATTGGGTATTCTAGAGACTGGTAGATGATCCTCAGTGGCAAGGTGGGTGAAGGCCAGGAGCTCCCACTTCTGGGAAAGCAAAAGACTGATTCCAACTGAGGGGCCCCACAGTACCCTGCCATGGCCTGTGATGACAGCCTCCCTCTGCAGACAAGGGAAACGTGGGCAGGACACATGGCAGGCAGTGCCAACTGCCTTCCTGCCTCAATGTGATGGCACAAGGAGAAGAGGAAGAGAGTCATGATGGCCACTACATATCATTTCCGTCGCTCACTATCAGAAAGGAGCTGGCAGACCTAGTCCTCCTGAGCACCCGGCCCTCTGTGGCCACTATAATACTGGGTGGGACATCACCTCCTTGTAAGAAGTAAAAGGACAATAACCTCTGAACTTTGCTGGCAAGCTGGGATGCCTTGGCATGTCTTGGGCACTGGGTCCATTAAAAAAGGAAGCCTCTTTTTTATGTGTTTATTCTTTTGTTTTGTTTTGCCTTATTTATGGCCTAGAGAAGTGGTAAGGAAGAGTGACGCTCTGTGAATCTCATTTTCAAAGTAAGGTAGTAGGAAGGGATACCTTCCTAAGGTGTCCAGGGTGTGGAGAATGATTCTACCAACCCGAGTAGGGCAGGGACTGGGGCAGGGCATGGGGGGAGGGGAGCGGAGAGGACTGGAGGGAGGTCAAGGGAGAAACGAAGAAAGAGAAAAAAAGAAAAACCCAGCAGTGCGCCATGTCGCATTGTTCATGCTCAGCCCTTCAATTTGCTCTCTGCATTCTCCTGCCGTGGGGAGAATGTTACGCTGGCTTAAGGGACAAATCAGACACAAAATAAAGACCAACACTCAGCAGTAAAGCAATTATCGCAACATTTTATGCCAGGACTGTTCCTTTTGAAGGCAGCCTGGTGCTACCCGCATGTACCTTAACCCGTTCCTAATAACCATAAAGTTACCATTATTTACGGTACAAGACATTAAATAAATAATGCAAACTCAGGCAGGCGAGCAGTCCGTGCAGAGCCAAGCAAGAGGGCTTCCCTGCTGTGCGCCAGCCGCAGGGGTAACACCGGACAGGGGGGATGCTGACAGCAACGTGTCTAGTGTCTAGGGGCCTTGTGGCTTCCTTCACTCTGCCCTCTCCCCTGGGAACCAGTGCAGAGCCAAGAGGACAGAAAGGCTAGCTGGCGGGGGGCGGGGGTGGGGAAGGGAAGAGCAGAAATCAGGTAAGACCTGAGAGAACTTAACTGAGAGGGAACCCAACCAGGACCAGCAAAGCCCATGGATGTGGCCAGAGTCCTGCTCCCTTGATGTTGCCTGGGTGGGAGCCAGGACCTAGAGGAACTCTCCTGAGACCCAGTGGAAAAGAGGAACAAGCATGTGTTTCCAAGTCAGTCAGAAAAAAAAAAAAACCTGTTGCCGTCCAGTCAATTCTGACTCATGGTGATCCTACAGGACAGAGCAGAACCACCCCACAGGGTTTCCAAGGAGTGACTGGTGAATTTAAACTGCCGATTTTTTAGTTAGCAGCTGTAGCTCTTAACCACTGCACCACCAGAGCGCCGACTTGGGTTCAAATCCTAACTGCTATTTAAAAGCTACGGGACCTTGTACAAGTAACAAACTCTCCGAACTCCAGTTTACTTATTGAGAAAATGGGGGAAATCACATATAGTTTGTGGGATTGCTGGAGTCCCTGGGTGGTACAAATAGGTAATGTGCTTGGCTGCTAACCAAAAGGGTTGGAGGTTTGAGTCCAACCAGAGATGCCTCAGAAGAAAGGACTGGTGATCTACTTAGAAAAATCAGCCATTGAAAACTCTATAGAGCACAGTTCTACCCTGACACGTGCTGAGTCGGAGTCGACTAGCGGCAATTTTTTTTTTTTTAATGGGGTTGCTATGAGAATAAGAGATGACTTATGTAAAGCAAGGAGCACAGAGCTTGGCACTTGATACAGACTTAATGTTAAGTTTTCTTTCCCTCTGAAAGGAATCCTTAGTCTCACTTTTATAGGTCAATCCAATAATAATTTTATGACATCAATCTGAGATGGTCCTGAGGACACCAAAACTTCAGTTCCTAGCTCAAGGTGAAAGAGAAAAGTGGGAGGAAGTAGAGGGACCAGGGAACGAGTTTGAAAAAAGGAGATATGCCACCTTTTGAAGATGGAAATGGTCATGTAGCTTTGGCAAAGGGGCATTTTCCAAAAAGAAACCCTCAGTCTGTGCCAAGAAAGATACATGATGCCAGCAAGACAGAGGTGCTAGAGGACTCTTGAGCTTTACACCTGAAGTATCAGATAATATCTGAGAAATCAGATATGGAAGAGGGCATGTTGCTTTCTCCCTCTTTTCCCTTCTCAACTCTAACCAACCATTCACAATACTTGCGCATCCAGAAACTCCAGAGAATCAAATTGTGTTGTGTGTTATTACAAACCTGGATTCCTGAGAGGAATCTCAAAGGGACAAGTCATACTGTGCCCTTACCTTCTCACCATGCCAGGCCCTATTCTCTGAATGTGAGCACAGGGGTCAGTGGGGATCAAAAGGGCCTGGGCCCCAGATACCCAGGGTGATGTGGTCCCCAAAGCTTCTGTGAATCAGCTATTCACATCCACATCCTTGAGACTTATGGGCTGGGCTGGATTGGACCACTGGCCTGGCTTCTAAAAAAAAAAAAAAAATTTTTTTTTTTTCAGAGTAAATTACTTTTGGTGGGAATCAGGATTAGCTAACCAAGAGTAGCAATGTTGATCAGCATGCCTAGAACTTAAGCGAGCATCAGAGTCCCCTGAAACCCTTGTAAAAACACAGAGTTTCTGGTTCAGTAGGTATGGGGTGGGGCCTAAGGATTTGCATTTTTTTAGTTCTCAGGTGATGCTGATGCTACTGATTCAGTGACCAAGCTTTAAGAACCAAATCAACCAGTTGCCATCAAGTCAACTCTGACTCATGGGGACCCCATGTGTGTCAGAGTAGAACTGTACCCCATAGTGTTCTCAATGGCTGATTTTTTGGAAGGAGATAACCAGGCCTTTCTTCCAAGGTTTTTCTGAGTGAACTTGCACCTTTTGGTTAGCACCACCCAGGGCTCCAGGCTTTGAGAACAATGGCTTAGAAATCTTCTTCTAATTAATGTTCTTCAATGCCCTCTCTTCAGCTGAGATCTGGCCCTGAAAGATGAACAGAGAGACCTGGGATAGCTTTCCCTCTCCTGCTGGATGGTGGTGGAGGTGGTGAGGGCATTCTCTGTGTCTCTGTGGGTCTGGCACAGTGCCTGACACAAGGAATGCTTAACAAGTACATAATGAATATTTGCTCCATGAGGACTAGGCCTAGCATTATGCACGTTTATTAAATGTAAAAAAAAAAAAGAATAACCCCATTTCTATGTCCTCTTTCTTCTTCCTCAGACCACTTTCCCCTCAAATACTTCCAGGTGGAGTTCAAGGACTGGTTCCAGGGTTATCACTGGCAGGTTTACAACCCAGGGAGCTAAGAACAAAATGATGCCATTTAGAGAACTGAACAGTGCAGCAGACTTCTCCACAGGGGCTCCCTGAACACAGATCACCCTGCAGCCTTAACCAGGAGCCTTATGGAGGTGAAGGGGTGGTGGGGAGGCGGTGGTGGTCACAAATTCAGGGAAAGAAAAGACCCAAGGACTTCCTGTATCTGTGATGGTAGTGGTACCAGGCCCCAGCATCCCACCAAGAGGATTCTAGCCTGTTTCATGGCTATAGCTCCTCCATCCTTTCCCTTTTTCTCCCAACTTCAAGAAAGGTGCATGCTGCCTGTTTCAAAGACTGTAATAGCTCCGTGTTCTTACGCTTTATTTTTGGAGGCGTTAGGGTCCAGAGGAGGGCTCAGCAGAGGCCAAGAGCAGGCAAAACAGCTCATTCCTGAACATCAGGAGGTCCCAAGTCACCCAACCTCCCCCGCTCCCCCCCAAAGCCTAAGCCTGCCCTTGTCACAAAGTCAGTCCTGGCAACTGCTCAGCGGCCGGGATTGGGTAGAAGGAAAGGAGAGAGGGAGGGAACTTCTTTCTTTCCTGGCTTAAAAAGTCAAAGGCTCTAAGACTAGCAAAAAGGAAGAAAGAAATTGCCCTGCTCTGCCCCACATTGCTTCCCTTTCCTGGCCAGGTTCTGCTCATTTCCAATAACCTCTGCCAGTCACTCCTCTCTGTGGTCCATGAAGGGAGCTAAGACCCTGCTCACTCTCTCCTCTCATCCCCAGCCTCTCTGCCAGCCTGGGTGTCCCACAGCTGACTGGGCTGCACACAGGACTCTATCTTCAGAATCTACCCCTCCCCCTCAACTTTAGCATTAACCTTTCTCTTTCAACAAAAGCCAAACTCTTTCAAAGCCAACCTGATTGAAATTCAAAAACTTTCCAGGGCCTCTCCACCCATCTCTACTCCTCCCCATATTGATAGCTGCTTACTACCCCCCAACCTTCCAACCCCTCACCCCCCTAGCAATGTATAAAATAGTGGACAAAGGACTCTCCCCACCCCCTTCCCCCAAGCACAAGACTCTCCCTTTGTATCATTGTATCATTTCAGGCTGGGGAAAAGGAGAGCTGGCCCTGGGCTCTCCCATTGTCTTCTGGCTGCCCCCACTCCCACTGCCTTCCCCAGCCTGCAGGCCTTGCCCAGGGCCCTGCTTAGTTGGTTAAACCAGGAGAGGCTGGGGTCTCTATGGGGGGCTCTGACAGGAGCCTATGACAGAAGAGAAGAGCCAAGAGCAAGTTTAGGCCCAAAGGATGCCTGGTTCCATGGCTCCCCAGCCCCACACTGTGAACTCAATGGGTGGACCCAGACCAGCCGACCCAAACCTGCTCCCTTATTTTCCTGGACACCAGATGGAGCTCCTCCCTCCCTCCTCTCTCTTTAGAGACTAACTCCCTCCCTCTGCAGCTGGAACAATTAGAATGGTCTGACAGGCTCTGGGGAAGGGAGAGGCCAGGTGGTGGCCAAGAAGCTAGTAGAAAATGGAGAAAAGCAGCCAAGGACGCCTCCCCATACAGAGCGGCAGCCACTGGGGAGGAAAGACCTAAACTTTTCAATTAATTAATTAAACAAGTATTTACCACATGGTGGTTGGAGAACAGGATGCTTAACATGGATAGTATGAAGTGATACAGCTATTGGTAATATCAATGTTTTGGGGATGAAAATCAGAGTCTGTGACAGAGGTAGGGTGCAGAACAAGATCACCGTAGGAGAGAAGGTCAAGGCACTGAGAGAGCCCAGTATTTATGGGAAGTGGTGCTCCTTGAACCCACAGCATCAGCAACACTTGGGAGCTTATTCAAAATGCAAAATTTGAGCCCTACCTCAGATCTAGGGAATCAGAAATCTGGAGTGGGGCCGAGCAATCTTTGTTTTAACAAAACTTCTTGGATGATTTGACCATGTAAAAGGTTGAAAACCACTGATACAGGATATTTTGATGGATTATTGGAACGGAGGTGTGAGAGATAGAGTCAGATTAGGGCAGTGATTCTCAGCCATAGCTGCGTAACATTAGAATCACCATTAAAGCTATAAAAACCCAGTGCAGCAAGGCTGCACTCCAGAATCTATTAAATCATGACCTGGCAGGGAGGGGCACCTTAAGGATATCAGTATTTTCTAAAGTTTGCCTGATGTCTTAGTTTCCTAGGGCTGCCATAACAAAATGCCACAAGGTGGGTGACCTTAAAGAACAGTTCTGGAGTCTAGAAGTCCAAACCAGGGTGTCAGCTGTGTTGATTCCTTGTAAAGACTCTGAGAGAAGAACTGTTCCATGCCTCTTTCTAGCTTCTCATGGCCCCTGGCAACCCTTGGCATTCCTTAACTCACAGGTGCATCTTCACTTAGTGTCTTCCCCCTGTGTATGTGTTCTCGTTTATAAAACACCATTTAAATGCAATCAATACCTACCATACTCCAGTATGACCTCATGTTAACCTAACTGGTAACATCTCAAAGACCCTATTTCCAAAAAAGGTCATGTTCACAGGTACTGGGGTTGTTGTTGGGTGCCGTTGAGTCAGTTCTGACTCATAGCGACCCTATGCACCACAGAGCGAAACACTGCCAGGTTCTGCACCATCCTTAAAATCCTTGTTATGCTTGAGCTCATTGTTGCAGTCACTGTGTCAGTCCACCTCGTTGAGGGTCTTCCACTTTTCCACTGACCCTGTACTCTGCCAAGCATGATGTCCTTTTCCAGGGACTGATCCCTCCTGACAATATGTCCAAAGTATGTAAGACGCAGTCTCGCCATCCTTGCCTCTAAGAAGCATTCTGGCCACACTCCTTCCAAGATGGATTTGTTTGTTCTTTTGGCAGTCCATGGTATATTCAATATTCTTTGCCGACACCACAATTCAAAGGCGTCAACTCTTCTTTGGTCTTCCTTATTCATTGTCCAGCTTTCACATGCATATGACACAATTGAAAATGCCATGGCTTGGGTCAGGCGCACCTTAGTCTTCAGGGTGACATCTTTGCTCTTCAACACCTTGAAGAGGTCCTTTGCAGCAGATCTGCCCAATGCAATGCGTCTCTTGATTTCTTGACTGCTGCTTCCATGGCTGTTGATTGTGGATCCAAGTAAAATGAAATTCTTGACAACTTCAATCCTTTCTCCGTTTATCCTGATGTTGCTTACTGGTCCAGTTGTGAGGATTTTTGTTTTCTTTATGTTGAAGTGCAATCCATACTGAAGGCTGTGGTCTTTGATCTTCATCAGTAAGTGCTTCAAGTCCTCTTCACTTTCAGCAAGCAAGGTTGTGTCATGTGCATAATGCAGGTGGTTAATGACTCTTCCTCCAATCCTGATGCCCCGTTCGTCTTCATATAGTCCAGCTTCTTGTATTATTTGCTCAGCATACAGATTAAATAGGTATGATGAAAGAATACAACCTTGACGCACGCCCTTCCTGACTTTAAAAACCAATCAGTATCCGCCTGTTCTGTCTGAACAACTGCCTCTTGATCTATGTAAAGGTTCCTCATGAGCACAATTAAGTGTTCTGGAATTCCCATTCTTCACAATGTTATCCATAGTTTGTTATGATCCACACAGTCGAATGCCTTTGCATAGTCAATAAAACACAGGTAAACATCTTTCTGGTATTCTCTGCTTTCAGCCAGGATTCATCTGACATCAGCAATGATACCCCTGGTTCCACGTCCTCTTCTGAAACCAACCTGAATTTCTGGAAGTTCCCTGTTGATATACTGCTGCAGCCGTTTTTGAATGACCTGCAGCAAAATTTTGCTTATGTGTGATATTAATGATATTGTTCTATAATTTCCACATTCGGTTGGATCACCTTTCTTGGGAACAGGCACAAATATGGATCTGTTCCAGTCAGTTGGCCAGGAAGCGGTCTTCCATATTTCTTGGCATAGATCAGTGAGCACCTCCAGCGATGCATCTGTTTGTTGAAACATCTCAATTGATATTCCATCAATTCCTGGAACCTTGTTTTTCGCCAATGCCTTCAGAGCAGCTTGGACTTCTTTCTTCAGTACCATCGGTTCCTGGTCATATGCCACCTCTTGAAATGGTTGAACATCGACTAATTCTTTTTGGTATAATGACTCTGTGTATTCCTTCCATCTTCTTTTGATGCTTCCTGCATCATTTAATATTTCCCCATGGAATCCTTCACTATTGCAACTCGAGGCTTGAATTTTTCCTTCAGTTCTTTCAGCTTGAGAAACGCCGAGTGTGTTCTTCCCTTTTGGTTTTCCATCTCCAGCTCTTTGCACATGTCATTGTAATACTTTACTTTGTCTTCTCAAGCTGCCCTTTGAAATCTTCTGTTCAGTTCTTTTACTTCATCAATTCTTCCTTTTGCTTTAGCTGCTCGACGCTCAAGAGCAAGTTTCAGAGTCTCCTCTGACATCCACCTTGGTCTTTTCTTTCTTTCCTGTCTTTTCAGTGACCTCTTGCTTTCTTCATGGATGATGTCCTTGATGTCATTCCACAACTCATCTGGTCTTCGATCACTAGTGTTCAATGCCTCAAATCTATTCTTCAGATGGTCTCTAAATTCAGGTGGGATATATTCAAGGTCGTATTTTGGCTCTCGTGGACTTGCTCTGATTTTCTTCAGTTTCAGCTTGAACTTCCATATGAGCAATTGATGGTCTGTTCCATAGTCGGCCCCTGGCCTTGTTCTGACTGATGATATTGAGCTTTTCCATCGTCTCTCTACACAGATGTAGTCAATTTGATTTCTGAGTGTTCCATCTGGCGAGGTCCATGTGTATAGTCGCCGTTTATGTCGGTGAAAGAAGGTATTTGCAATGAAGAAGTTGTTGGTCTTGCAAAATTCTATCATTCGACCTCCGGCATTGTTTCTATCATCAAGGCATATTTTCCAACTACTGATCCTTCTTCTTTGTTTCCAACTTTTGCATTCCAATCACCAGTAATTATCAATGCATCTTGATTGCATGTTGGATCAACTTCAGACTGTAGCAGCTGATAAAAATCTTCTATTTCTTCATCTTTGGCCCTATCGGTTGGTGCGTAAATTTGAATAATAGTCATATTAACTGGTCTTCCTTGTAGGCGTATGGATATTATCCTATCATGGACAGCATTGTACTTCAGGATAGATCTTGAAACGTTCTTTTTGACGATGAATGCAACACCGTTCCTCTTTGAGTTGTGATTCCCAGCATAGTAGACTATATGATTGTCCGATTCAAAATGGCCAATACCAGTCCATTTCAGCTCACTAATCCCTAGGATATCAATGTTTATGTGTTCCATTTCATTTTTGACAATTTCCAATTTTCCTAGATTCATTTTCAGTGGCTAATGCTTTTCAGAAGTAGACTGCCGGGTCCTTCTTTCTAGTCTGTCTTAGTCTGGGAGCTCAGCTGAAACCTGTCCTCCATCGGTGACCCTGCTGGCATCTGAATACCGGTGGCATAGCTTCCAGCATAACAGCAACATGCAAGCTCCCACAGTATGACAAACTGACAGACACGTGGGGGACTGGGGGTCAGGACATATCTTTTTCTGGGACACAATTCAACCCATAATACCATGTGATTCCAATGTGCAGGCAGGGTTGAGAACCATGAGCTTACGGAATATACAGAGCGCTATGGGAATGACAGTCCACATGATAAAGGCTTCCTGGGAGTCTGGGAGCTTTTGCTGGGGAGTGAGGTAAACAGAACATGATGAGATTGGCGCCGCGACAGAAACTGGTGATGAGGCTGTGTGTGCTAGAGCTGAGGGTGTGACAGTATTATCAGTAACATGTGGGCTTCTGGGGTTGTTTCTTCACATATGTCCATGGGTCTTGCTCACTGGGAACCCAGAAGAGATGTAGTTTGGGTGAATGAATATACAAATTAAAGAATTAGGGATGTTCACCACCCACCAAACATACTCCATAGTGAATGCTGGCCTCCTTCTGGATGCCTGGGTCTTGGTAAGCAGCCACTGTTAGAACCAACTTAGAGCCAGGCCACTGCTTCATTGCTTCCAGCCAGTGAGCTTCTTGGCCAGGCCAGGCTTTCCCCCAGTTGGTTTCTGTTTTATGTGGAAGTACAAGCAGCTTTTCATGTATCGAGCATCTTGGCCTCCAGGTCCAGTCCAGATCCCTCAGAAGTTCAGAAGAGAAGAAGGAACACGATTAGTTTTGGAGAGAGACTTATTCTAAGAATCTAGGAGGTGAATTCTAGCAGAAAAAAGGGGAACGTAAAGAAAGGTCCTGAGAGCAGTATAGTATGTGCTCAGTAAATGTAGACAGTAAATGAACCCAGGAATGAGGGGAGCTGTCAAACTTGGGGAAATGGGGTGATTATCATGTACTGGGGAAAGGGAGTGGGTGACCATATACTAGTGAGGACTAGCTTTTATTTAAGAAGACTTGACTGGGAGAGATTATCTCACATAACACTAAGGCCAAACAGAAGGAGGTGATGGGGCAATAAGAGATTCCCACACAGAAGTGGATGGGAGAAACTGCCATACACTGGAGTCTGATAACACTCTGATGCGACCTGGCGTTCACTCAAAGTCTAGGAGATTATCCTCCATAGGTAGGTAAGGGTCCAAGAGCATAAATGGGAGGTGATTGTATTCAGGAGGACTTTGGGGGTGGAAGGAGGATTACCATATACATAGGTGCCAAGAACCGATAAGACCATTTAAGAAAATATCTGGATTGTGGATAAGAGAGGTACAATCGGAAAGCGTGAGGCAGACACATCAAATATGTCAGTCATAATAGCATTTTTCTTTTAGGGAACCTCTAGAGATGCCTCAGGAATTCTGGGCTCTAAAACACAGGATTTATTTCAAAGGTGACATTAGGGTAACCCACACTCTGCAACCAGGGAAAAGCACAGAACTGGCCAGAGGAGAAACTGTCCCAGAGATCCCGCCCCCATCCTCAGGCCAGTGTCACTGAGAAGACATTACTGGCAAGGGTCTTCACCTTTGAGGCAACAGGCAGGTGAGCAGGAGGCTGGCACTACTGTCTTTCTGTCCATCAGGAGTTTACAGACGCAGATTACCAGGTGTTTCTTATGCAGAGCCATTGTGTGGATTCAAACTGCCAACCTTTTGATTTGCAGCTGAGCACGTAACCATTATACCACCAGGGTTCCTAGCACTGCTGAATTAATTAAACAGATATTTAATTATCACTGACTCTGTGCCAAGCACCGTGGCAACAAAAACATTTACCTTGCCACCCAAACCTACTCTTTCTTTTTTATTTCATATTTCCCAGGCATCTAATCTAGAAATTTCATCGTGAATTGACTTCTCAGTTGTCCATAAATAAAATTTTAGCTAAATCCAATAGATTCTATCCCTGTAATCTCTCTGTAGATTATCCTTTCTTCTCTAGTTCCACTATTACTGCTCTAGTGCAAGTCTTTTTTTCAAACACCTTTATCGAGATACATGTGCAAAGACCTGGGGATGGAAAACCAAAAGGGAAGAAGACGCTCGGCGTTTCTCAAGCTGAAAGAACTGAAGGAAAAATTCAAGCCTCGAGTTGCAATAGTGAAGGATTCCATGGGGAAATATTAAATGATGCAGGAAGCATCAAAAGAAGATGGAAGAAATATACAGAGTCATTATACCAAAAAGAATTAATTGATGTTCAACCATTTCAAGAGGTGGCATACGATCAGGAACCGATGGTACTGAAGGAAGAAGTCCAAGCTGCTCTGAAGGCATTGGCGAAAAACAAGGTTCCAGGAATTGATGGAATATCAATTGAGATGTTTCAACAAACAGATGCATCACTGGAGGTGCTCACTGATCTATGCCAAGAAATATGGAAGACCGCTTCCTGGCCAACTGACTGGAACAGATCCATATTTGTGCCTGTTCCCAAGAAAGGTGATCCAACCGAATGTGGAAATTATAGAACAATATCATTAATATCACACATAAGCAAAATTTTGCTGCAGGTCATTCAAAAACGGCTGCAGCAGTATATCAACAGGGAACTTCCAGAAATTCAGGTTGGTTTCAGAAGAGGACGTGGAACCAGGGGTATCATTGCTGATGTCAGATGAATCCTGGCTGAAAGCAGAGAATACCAGAAAGATGTTTACCTGTGTTTTATTGACTATGCAAAGGCATTCGACTGTGTGGATCATAACAAACTATGGATAACATTGTGAAGAATGGGAATTCCAGAACACTTAATTGTGCTCATGAGGAACCTTTACATAGATCAAGAGGCGGTTGTTCAGACAGAACAACGGGATACTGATTGGTTCAAAGTCAGGAAAGGCGTGCATCGGGGTTGTATTCTTTCATCATACCTATTTAATCTGTATGCTTAGCAAATAATACAAGAAGCTGGACTATATGAAGACGAATGGGGCATCAAGATTGGAGGAACAGTCATTAACAACCTGCATTATGCACATGACACAACCTTGCTTGCTGAAAGTGACGAGGACTTGAAGCACTTCCTAATGAAGACCAAAGACCACAGCTTTCAGTATGGATTGCACTTCAACATAAGGAAACAAAAATCCTCACAACTGGACCAGTAAGCAACATCAGGATAAATGGAGAAAAGATTGAAGTTGTCAAAGATTTCATTTTACTTGGATCCACAATCAACAGCCATGGAATCAGTAGTCAAGAAATCAAAAGATGCCTTGCATTGGGTAAATCTGCCGCAAAGGACCTCTTCAAAGCGTTGAAAAGCAAAGATGTCACCCTGAAGACTAAGGTGAGCCTGACCCAAGCCATGGTATTTTCAATTGTGTCATATGCATGTGAAAGCTGGACAATGAATAAGGAAGACCGAAGAAGAGTTGACGCCTTTGAATTGTGGTGTTGGCGAAGAATATTGAATATACCATGGACTGCCAAAAGAACGAACAAATCCGTCTTGGAAGGAGTGTGGCCAGAATGCTTCTTAGAGGCAAGGATGGCGAGACTGCGTCTTACATACTTTGGATATGTTGTCAGGAGGGATCAGTCCCTGGAGAAGGACATCATGCTTGGCAGAGTACAGGGTCAGCGGAAAAGAGGAGGACCCTCAATGAGGTGGATTGATACAGTGGCTGCAACAATGGGCTCAAGCATAAGAACGATTGTAAGGATGGCTCAGGACCGGGCAGTGTTTCGTTCTGTTGTGCATAGGGTCGCTATGAGTCGGAACCGACTCGACAGCACCTAACAAAAAACAACAACAACAACAATTCATATACCATAAATTCATGCATTTAAAGTATGAAATTCAATGGATTTAGTATATTCAGAGAGTTGTACAACCATCACATGAGCTAAGTTTAGAACATTTAATCACCCCAAAAAGAAACTCCATACCCATTAGCAATCACTTGCCACTTCCCCTAAGCTCTCCAGCCCTGTTGTTGCTGTTAGCTGCCATCAAGTCAACTCTAACTCATAGTGACTTTATGTATAACACAACAAAACGTTGCCTAATCCTGCACCGTCTTCACGATCACCTCCAGCCCTGGTGGCCATTAATCTTTCTATCTCTGTAGGTATGCCTGGCATTTCGTATGAATGGAATCAGATACTGTATGGTCTTATGTGACTGGCTTCTTTCACTTAGTATGTTTTCTAGGTTGGTGCATGTTGTAGTATGTATCAGTACTTCATTTCTTTTTGTTACGAAATAATATTCCATTGTATCATTATAACACATTTTGTTTATCCATTCATCAGTTGATGGATGTTTGGGTTGTTTATCTACCTTTTGGCTGCTATGAATATTTGTGTACATGTTTTTGTGTGGATATATTTTTTATTTCTTTTGGTGCTCCTTGGAAACTCTACGTGGCAGTTCTACTCTGTCCTGTAGGGTTGCTATGAGCTGGAATCAACTCAACAGCAATAGGTTTGGTTTTTTGATTTATATATATATCTGTGAGTGGAATTGCTGGGACATATGGTAACTCTACATTTAACATTTAGAGTAACTGCTAAACTATTTTTCTATAATGGCGGCAAGCTTTTTACATTCCCACCAGCAACGTATGAGGGTTTCAGTTTCTCTACATTCTTGTCAACACTCATTATTATGTGTATTTTTGATTATAGTTATACTGGTGGACATGAAGTGGTTACTCACTGTGGTTTTGACTTACATTTCCTTGATGACTAACGATATTGAGCATCTTTTTTTTTTTTTTTAATTTTGCTTTAGGTGAAAGTTTACAAATCAAGTTAGTCTCTCATATAAAAAGTTATACACACCTTGCTATGTATTCCTAGCTGCTTTACTCCTGATGAGACAGCACATTCCTCCTCTCCACCCTGTATTCCCCGTGTCTATTCAACCAGCTCCTGTCCCCCTCTCCCTTCTCATCTTGCCTCCGGACAGAAGTTGCCCACATAATCTCATGTGTCTACTTGAGCCAAGAAGCTCACTCCTTAAGAGTATCATTGTCTATCCTATAAAAAAAAAAAAAAATTTTTTTTTTTTTTTTTAAATAGTTCAGTCCAATTCCTGTCTGGAGAGTTGCCTTCGGGAATGGTTTCATCTTGGGCTAACCATGACCGTCAGGGTCCCTCCGGTCTCATTCAGACCATTAAGCCTCGTCTTTTTACGAGAATTTGAGATCTGCATCCCACTGTTCTCCTGCTGTTGAGCATCTTTTTATGCGCCTACTGGGCATATATATATCTTCTTTGGGGAAATGTGTATTCAAATCTCTTACCCATTTTTTTAATTGGGTTATTATTTTATTTGTTTTATTTTTACTTTCACCTTATTGAGATATAATTCACATACCATACAATTTACTCACTTAAAATGTACAGTTCAATGGTTTTTGTATATTCATGAATTGTGCAACCATCACCACAATTTTTGAATGTTTTCATCACCCCAAAAAGAAACTCCATACCTTTTATTTTCACTCCCTATTCTTAAGTCACCATTGGCCCTTGGAAATCACTAACCTATTTTCTGTCTCTATAGACTTCCTTCTTGTTTTGGACATTTTATGTAAATGGAATCATACAATACATGGTCTTTTATGTCTGGCTTCTTTTAGTTAACATAGTATATTTGAGGTTCATCCATGTTGTAGCACGTATCAGTACTTCATTCCCTTTTTTGGCCTAATAATATTCCATTGTATGAATATACCACATTTTGTGTATGCATTCTTCAGTTGATGGACATTTGAGTTGTTTCCACCTTTTGCTGAATAATGCTGCTATGAACATTCAGGTACAAGTTTTGGTGTGGGCATATGTTTTGATTTCTCTCGGATATATACCCAGGAGTGGAATTGCTGGTCCTTTTTTTTTTTTTTTATGGTAACTCAGTGTTTAACCTTTTGAGGAACTGCCAGATTGTTTTCCAAACTGACTGTACCATTTTACATTCTCATCAGCAATGTGTAGGAGTTCCAATTTCTGCACATCTTCACCAACATTTGTTATTATCTATATTTTTGGTTATAGCTATCCTAGCTGGGTGTGAAGTAGTATCTTATTGTGGTTTTGATCTACATTCCCCTGATGACTAATGATTTTGAGCATCTCTCCTTATGCATACTGAGCATTCATATATTTTCTTTAGAGAAATGTCTATTCAGACCCTTTGTCCATTTTTAAATTGGATTATTCTTATCATTGAGTTTACTTCCTCCTTTCCAATCTGAATACCTTTTATTTTCTTCCTAACTTCCCTGGCTACAACCTCCAATACAATGTTGAATAGAAGTGGTGAGAGCAGACATCCTTGTCTTGTTCTTGATCTTAGGCAGACAGCATCTGGTCTCTTACCATTGAGGATATCCTCTTCTATTCCTAATTTATTGAGTGTTTTTACCATGAAAGAGTGTTGAATTTTGTCAATTTTTTTTTTCTGTGTCTACTGAGAAGATCATGTTGCTTTTGCCCTCTATTTTATTATGGTGTATTACATTGGTTGATTTGGTATGTTAGACTAACCTTCCATTCATGGCATAAATCCTACTTGGTCACAGTGTATAATCTTTTTACATATTGCTGGATTTGGTTTGCTAGAATTTTGCTGAGGATTTTTGCATCTATTTTCATAAGGGATGTTTGCAGTTTTCCTGTGACCTTTTGTCTAGTTTTGGTATCAAAGTTAATACTGGTCTCATAGAATGATTTGAAAGTATTTCTTCCTCTTCTACTTTTTTAGAAGAGTTTATAAAATATTGATACTAGTTGGTCTTTAAATATTTGGTAGAATTTGCCAATGAGTTTAGGTTATTGATTTGAGATCTTTTTTTTTTTTTTAAATAGAGGTGCTTATAGCTATAAATTTTCCTCCGAGCACTGCTTTAGCTGCATCTTTTAAGTTTTGGTATGTTGTGCTTTCGTTTTCATTCACCTTAAGGTACTTTCTAATTTCCTTTGTGATGTCTTCTTTGATCCATCATTATTTCTTATCTTTAACTGTTCCTAAGAAATATCTCCTGTATCTCCCTTTGAATTGATATTACAGTTTGCTACTCAACTAGTTTTATGGAAGAAGAGTTTAGTTTAATAAACATTTGTTGAGTACATATTATGTTCCAGCTGAGTGCTGGGAACACAAAGATATTTAAGACACTCTTTGTACTGAAGTAATTCACAGGAAAAGAAGGAAATGACTCAGAAACACACAATTATGATATATGTTGATAAAATTCTATGAAAAACAGTTAAGATACGCAAGGTTTTCAAAAGAAAGTAATTAGTTCTGTATAGTAGAGTATATTTTACAATAGAGATGATTACTGAGCAGGATTTCTTAAGACAGAGTAATTCATCAGTTAGACGAAGTGATGAAAGACCATTTCACAGACAGTGGAAATAGCATGTGTAAAAACTTAGAGGTATGAAACAAAATAGGGTATTTAAGACTACTCTTTCCCTCAGTATCAGTCTATGGGATTCTGATCAAGCAGGTTTCATCCCTGACTCCAGGGAATGTATGTGACCTAGGCATAATACAATTAGAATATATCTTGCTCTGAGCACAGTGGTTGGTTCAGGAATGAGCATCATAAATCAAAGCCAAAGGGATGCACTCAGACTTTTACTGGGATTTCAGGAAAAAGTCTTTTGCTTTCTCCTGCTAGAAAATGCCCAATAGGCAGCTGAAAATCCAAGTCATCCTCACGTAGTTGAAGCCAAGGATATGGATGAAAACCAAGGGAAGGTATTAGGCACAAAGTAGGAACTCAATAAATATTCGCTGAATAAATGAATGAATGAACAATATGTAGAGTAGAATCCTCAGCAATATCAGCTAAAAGCCATCTCACCTCCCTCAGAACTCCTACAACAACTTATCAGAATTATTCTTAAGGTGTTTACCACTTTTTAGTTCATAGTATAATCAGTTGCTGTCAAGTCAATTCTAACTCATGGAGGCCCCATATGTGTCAGAGCAGAACTATGCTCTATAGGATTTTCAATGGCTGATTTTTCGGAAGTATATCTTCAGGCCTTTTTTCCAAAGTGCCTCTGGGTGGGCTTGAACCTCTAAGCCTTCAGTTAATAGCTGAGGATGTTAACTATTTGCACCACCCAGGGGCTCCACTTCATAGTAGCATTACCTATAAATCTGCATTACTTCTTTTCTTAGGATCTAATGTTTGTCTGCTCCTACTTTGTATTATACAGAAGATCTTCTATGATCTGGCCCCTTGAATATCTTTTCAGCATCAACTTTTATCATTACCCCTTCACTCCCTTGCTCAACAGTATTTTAAAACTGTACCCTGGACATGCCATGCTCACTTGTCTGTACTTTTCCATATGCGACCCTTTCCATCCAGAATACCACAACCCAATTCAACTCAATTTAATAAACACTTATTGAGAATGCCAGTCACTTGCAAAGCCAGACCCATTAGTGGAGGGTGAAATCAATTTAGAATGGTGCTCAGCACTTTTTAATGAAATACAACAGAATAGAGTAAAACAGAAAATGAAGGAGTGCATCACATATAGAAAGGATAAGTAGTATCTCTGTGAAACATTTGTTTCCTACTATTCTAAGTAAGATAGCTTGATTACCAAGGTAAGCAGGTTCTTGATTTATAACTTAAACAACCAAGCATGCCCATAGACTTCCTCCTCTGTATCTCCAACCTATGTTTTAAGTCCTTGTTGCAAAAACCCAAACTCTGAAGGAGGGTCACAACTCAGGTTCTAGTCCTTCCTTTTGTTGTGACATCCTCCTATTTTATTTTTAACTCTTTTCAAATCTAACACACAGCCTGGCCATAACAGATTGCATTGTTAACATTTACTGAGCACTTGCTGTTTGCCAGACTCTGTTCTGGATTATCTCATTTATTCCTTATAACAACACTTTTGCTGTTGTTTGCTATTGATTTTGACTCATAGCGACTCTATAGGACAGAGTATAACTGTTCCATATGGTTTCCCAGGCTGTAATCTTTATGGGAGCAGATTTTCGCTCCCATGGAGAGACTGGTGAGTTTGAACTGCCAACCCTTCATTTAGCAGCTGCGTGCTTAACCATTGTACCACCAGGGTTCCTTTTGTAATATTATTGGCATTTTCATTTTATAGATTGCGAAGATCGGACACGGAGTCGTTGACTTAACTGTCCCGCGGTCACACAGCTAGGAGGTGGTAGAGCTAAAATGAACCCATGAAGTCCAGCTTCCCAGCCCTGTGCTCTTAACCACTAAAATCTATGGCTTCCCAAGCGAGCTTTACAGCTGAACAGACACATGAATGTCTCATGGAACAGCGCTTCCAGAATGACCCTACATAGCTATTGCCTGAAGAATATTCTCTACGCTGTCTACACTGTGGCTCTTAGCTTTCCTAAGCATCCATTTTGGTAAAGAAGAGCCTAATTTATTTGGGCCCTAGGTCTGTATTTCAATGTTAATCTGCACGTTGATTTAAACTCTCACTAGTTTTTTGGGGGAGAGAGAAAGGAAGGAAAAAAATGAGGCCAAAATTCATTTCACTTTTTAAAGTTATTTTTAAAAAGAAAGATGACAGGGGAAGAGAGCATACGTCTATCTCTTGAAAGGAATGAGCCTCGGTCGCTTGCCAGTGATTTTCTCTGACTTTGAAGCTCTGGTCCCTGCTGGAGCCTTGGAGCTCTCTCTATGCACCGGGCGCTCTCTCAGCCTATGTGCTCTTGTTGAAGGTGATGAGGACAAAATTGGGACAGGTCGTCCAAAAGACCCTCCTTTCATTTGTTCTGAGCGATGTTCTCTCTTTCTGAAAATTCTCAGCTTTAGCTAAGAAACGGAAAGGGCAGACCCCGCTCCAAAGAAGAAAGGAAGAGGGTATGGGAGACCATTCCTTGCCCAAGTATCCAGTGAATTGCTGAATAACAGGGGGAGAAGAGTCAAAGAAAGGCTAAAAAAAAAAAAAAAAGACACAGCACAGCTCTCAGCCCCTCTTCTATCAGGTTTTACAGAGGGGCAATAGATTTTCTTCATTGCCAGTCCTGACTTATCACAGCCTTGTTTTTAATGAGGTATAATAAGGCGAACATTTTGTAACAACACGGTTCCCCTATTTTATCCCGCAAACAGCTGTGTCATGCTTGTGGCTGGAAGAATGAATCATATCTCTGCCTGCATATGCTAACTCCCATGTAATTACCCCGGCATCTTAAATAAAGCAGGCCCTAAACCTGTCGCTCACATTACAAGCAAACGGTACAGACCTCGTAACTGAGGCCTCTATCATTACAATTAATTTATCACAGAAGCCGCTGAGATTAGAGGCTAGAATTAAAATCCAGAGCATGGAGAGTCACCGTAGTGACACTGAAAAACAGACTCTTGAGAGGTAGCTGGCTCCAGCGGCTGCCTGACTAATGTCTTTCCTGGGAAAAAAGCAGCCTTGGTTGGATTTTGTTTTCTTTACATTTTTCCCACTCACAGATTTTACTAAAGTGATTTCAGTGCGTCTCTTGACTCAAAAATGATGTTGGAAAAATTCTACCTGATACTTAACCAGAACTCTGGGCAGGAGTCACCGTTTTCTCATTCTTAAACCACCACGGTCTCTCCATACAAACAATCCCCTGAGACCTCCCATTTGTTTTTGTTATTAGAAAGGAATTTCTCACGACATCAGTTTGTTTCCTTTGGGGGGCAGGAGATTAGGGGGAGCAAGAAAATAGTCCAGAGCAGTTGCCTCAAATATAAAATGCTGTTTGCATCTCCTCAGGCAGTCTCTCTCTACCAGGGTTCCTCAACTGAACCACAGGGACAGAAAATATTACTCAAGTGACTATTAGTTCTTCCAAGGATGGTATAACTAGTACATCTAGATGGTATGTTCTAGATCCACGCGAGAGAAGTTAATTCATCATATTGAAGAGATGCCTTAGGGCATTCCTGCTTACCCTGGGTGAGAAAGGCTGAAGAGAGAGGATCAGATTGACTGTTACAGCACTATTCACACAGCCCACAGGAGAACCCTCTGTCAGACAACATGAGTCAGCTCCCACCCTATTTAACGCAGGTCTTATTCACCCACTCATGGGTGGGCTCCTCTCACTGATGGGTGGATACTGTCTCTCCCAGCCATCCTACCCCAAGCCCAAAGTAGAGTGTGTTAGGTCTGCAGACTTAGACGTCAGGGGATCCTGTTGTTGCTGTGGTCATTGTCATCACCACAGCTCAGCTCTCTACTCTCCTTGCCATTTCTACCCACTATGTGGCTTCTAGCCCTAATTAAGTTATTCATTACTCACTGAAAGAAGGAATTCAAAAATGCTTTGAAAAGTATGTGGTATATGAAGGGAACAGACTGATCTCAGCATCAGTCTGACCTCCCTTCTTCCTTCAAACCTCTTTACTGCAGCACTCATTCTCTCTCTCTGTTCCTCCTGCTCACTTGTGATGGGAGCCCAGAGGGATCTAGATGAGACCAGTTCTGGTCTGGCTTGCAGTGTATTCTTGATTTTGTCTCTTATTTTGATTATTCCTCTATGGAAAAATGGGTGAGTCAGTGTGGAATAGAAGTTAAGAGTGCGGGTTCAGGATCAGGCTGAATGGGTTCAAATTCCAGCTCTGCTACTTACAAGTTGAGAAATCTTGGGCAAATTACAAAACTTTAGGCTGTTTTCTTATTTGTAAAATGGGCATGAAAGAAAACTAAATTTGCAGGGCCGAAGTACCACATGCAAAATATTTAGCACAATGCCTGACAAATAAAGGGCACACAGAAAATGTTAGCTCTCTTTGTTTTGGCTTCCTATAGCTGAACTAACATCCAACTTCTTGTTCCCTCCTGTTAGAACTGAGAAAATGATCCTCTTCCCATTAAAGTCTAATCCTCCACATGTGCTCTGGATCCCATCTCTTCTTGCTTTCCAAAAACTGCTTCATTAATCATCACCTCTCTTTTCTGCACTCTCAGTCTTTTTCTTTGTCTGGATTATTTCCGTCAGTATACACACATGCACTACTTACTATCTTCTATCCAAAAAACTCTCACTTGACCCCACATCCCTCTCCACCTACCATCTTATTTTTATGATCTTCTTTATAGCCAAACATCTTCAAAGTGTTGTCTACATCTGCTGCATACTTTTTGTCACCTCCCATTAACTGTTCATGTCAATTTGAATTTTGTCCCCATCACTCCACTAAGGTGGCTCTAAGGTTACCAACCACCTTCCCTATTGCCAAATCCTGAAGACACTTCTCTGTCCTTGAAATTTGACACAGATCACCATGTTCTCTTTCTTAAAACATCTCCCTTTCTGCTCTGTCCACTCCCTCTCAGACTCCTTTCTTTTTTTCCTCTTCCAAATCTTTAAATGTTAGCGTTCTCCAAGGTTTGGATCTGTGTCCTTTTATCTTTTACTTTTGCATAATTTGCCTTGGTGATTTCATCTATTTCAATAATTTTGAATAGTAAGGTGCTGCTATAACAACAACAAAACACTTAAAATATGTGACACTGGCCCTAGGACTAGGTGGTGGGCAGCAAGGAAGTTGATAGAGAAGACTGGAATAATATCAACTTGTATTATGAGGTGGTAAACAGATGCTTAAACTATAATAATCTGGAAGGTGGAAAATGTATCTAATGAACTGACAGAGTTGGAGTTGAAAGTCTTTAGGCAAAATACTGAAAGCATAAACTGATTGCTTTTAGCTGGATTTGAAGAGGTACTACAAAAAAGAGAAAAACTTAGAAAGGAGCTGACTATTTAGCAGTAGAATTTAGTAGGAATATAGACTGCCCAGAACTTTCTGGGTTGAAAAATAAAACTTTCTCATTTCTAGCTTCTCAAATAAAAGGTTTTCAAATTAAGATCCATCCTGGGGCTAAAGACCAAATCCATGGTGCTGCCAGAAAGATACAGTTTCAGGGTGAAGTCAAAATCAAGGGTCTTCATTAAGCTCTAAAGGAAATACGGTAGCATCTAGTAGGTCTCTTTAGCTGGACAAAAAGATTCCTAAAAAGCTTAACAGCATGGTTCTACGGCAGCCTGACATGCCCAAAGTACTGGTAAATAAGTCTAGACAGATCATGTCTTGTAAAAATCGTGGGTGTGGCTTTTGGCATATGGAATTGACTAGCATCAAATACATAGAAAACTCAAAGTTTGTGAGAAAGCCATATTGAGCCAGTTTGAACTAAAAGAGACTGAGATTGTTCAAGACGTAGAAAGATCTCTGGATCCTCTCTGGATACCCAAATTTCTGCAGGCAGGGAGTAGGCTGAAAGAGCTGCTCAGTCATCAAAAAGACATGTTATTTAATGATGTCTTCAGAAGTGTCCAAGAAGAATGATGGAAGATGGACTTCCAGAGAGCAGAATCAAGAGCTATGGCGAACAAGGGATGGGGTTCACACCCATGGAGCAAAAATGAGGCCTAATCAAAAAATATTCCCAACTTCTAGGATGGCAGATCTGTCAATATTTGCCCAGTAGAATTTCAGAACTGCTACGGACCAGTGATTTCTATACACCTCTAGTTCTTCCCCTTTTTTAATGCAGCAATTTATTGCTATCAGTCTTTACCTACAATACCACTCTATGTTGGATATGAGGAAGAAGTGAATTATTATTTTTAGTTCTTAGGTCTTCAGATCATAAGAAACCATATTTAGGTCTGATATAGATTACAAGATTTTAGACTCTGAGCCAGGTGCTATGATTTGGATAAAATTTGGGGAGGTCTGGGGATTGTGGGTGAGCATATTTTATAAGTAGGAGGAATGTGAATACTCCTGAATGAAAGGTGTACTGTGGTAGATTAAATTATTGACAAAAAATATTTCCTAACCCCCTACCTCCAATAGAAGAGTTTACTTCCTGTCCCTTGACTTTTGGCTCAATTGTGTGATTGTTTTGGCCAATGGTACATTAGCAGATGTAACCCAAGCACAGGCTTACAATGTGCTTGTGTGGTTGGCCCTCACGCACCTCAGCCACCATCATGAGAAGAGCTTCCAAGGTAGCTACTGACTCTTCAGCCGGAGCTGCAGAATGGATACTCATGCATCAGAATAGAGTTCAACCCACTGGAAGGAACAAAGATGCCTGGCCAAGCTGAGCCTAGATCAGCCGGCCTATAGATGCATGAGAAGTAAGTGCCACTGTTGTATACAACTGAGATTTTTGTGATTGTTTGCTATGTAACAATAATTGACTAATATAGTGCCACTGGCTTCTTTGTAATTCTTCAAACACACCAAGCTCTTTCCTGCCTCAGGGTTGTTAAAATAACCTATTCCTTCTTTCTGAACATGCCCTTCTTCATTGCATGTCTTAACTTGGATTTTAAATGCATTTCTTCAGAGACCTTTTCAGATCACCATACTATTTTATACAGTTGTATCATTTATTTCGTAGCACTCATTCTCGTTTGTAATAAGTTGAAATCAACTCGATGGCAACGGATTCAATGGATATGTTTACTTGTTTACTGTGTTTGTCCCACTAGGTTATAAGCATTATAAGGGCAAGGATCATATCCATCTATTCACCAATGAATTCCTAAAGCGTAGGAGTAAGTTGTCAAACAGTACTTGTTGAATAAAAGGATTTTTCAGATGAACCAAATCATGTTGGGATACACATGGCACAGCACACTCTTTGAGCTACTCAGAACACAGGTGTAGAAAACGTAATTCAATTTATTTCCATTCTTCTTATTTTTAGTAATAACTTTTTAAAAAATAGCTATGTTGTTCTCTTTCTAACGAGCAGCAGAACTAGGCTGCCCTCTTGGTAACTAAACCAACCAATCTAGCTAAAATACCTAACTGATGGGCTCTTTGCTTGCACCATACCTGATTGCTTCTGGACAAACCTTGTAATTCTGGGTCAAAGATGCAATACAGACTTAATTGGGTGTTTCTGTCAAGGCCAGAATAAACTTTTTCACAAAGTTTGATTGGTGTATTCTTACCAATCCAAAAACAAAGGCATACCCACAAAAACATGCATACTCACAGAGCTTGGTTTAAGGCTATGGCAGAAACCTGAAGCCCAAGGCTATCTCCAACCTGTTGGCTTCAAGTCCACAGACTGGTGACTCTGGCAGCTTCCTCCCCGTAGCCCTTGCTGCTTCTCACTGCAAGGTTCCACAGTCAGTCTTTGCAATGTTTCTGAAGCCACAGACCACACACTGTGAGAAAAGGAGAGGTTCCAGAACATGGAGATCCCCTAATAAGGAGAAATCAGTGCCTGGATCTTAGTACAGTTTTCTTTCTTTTTTAAATAATATTTTATTGTGTTTCAGTGAGAGTTTACACAGGAAATAGGTTCCCATTTAACAAATTCTACACAAATTATTCAGTGACATTGATTACATTTTTCACAATGTATCAACATTCTGATTAACTCCGTTCTAGTCAAATGAGTTTTTTTCTTCTAAATTTTATTTTGTTGTTGTTGAGAATATACACAGCAAAACACACACCAATTCAACAGTTTCTACATGTACAATTTAGTGACGTTGATTACATTCTTCGAATTGTGCAACCATTCTCACCATCCTTTTCTGAGTTGTTCCTTCTTCATTAACATAAACTCACTGCCCCCTGAGGCTCCTATCTAATCTTTTGAGTCGCTGTCGTCAATTTGATCCCATTCTTAGAAGATCATAATGCTCAAGGCAGGCGTTTTTTACTAGTTAATCTAAACTACAGTTTGGTTTTAAGAACACTTCAGAGAGTATTATTTTGGTTTAAGGTTTAAAAATTTCAGGGCTACAGTCTCAGGGCAACAGTTTCATCCACCCTCCATGGGTCCAGAAAGTCTAGAGTCAATAAGAATTTTCAATTCTGTTCAGCATTTTCCCCCTTTTGATCAGGATTCTTCTACAGAATCTTTGATCAAAATGTTCAGTAATGGTAGCCGGGCACCATTTGGTTCTGGTCTCATGGCAAAGTTGTTCATGGAGGCAATTTGCCACACATTCCATATCCTCCTCCTGTTCCTGACTCTTCTTTCTCCTCCTTGGTACAGGCTTCTAAGGTAAGCTAATTGTTTCTGTAGAGGTGGCTTTCTGGCTTTTCTAATTCCAAGCCTCTTCAAGTCAAGATCTTTGTATTCAATCTCTATACTTTTCTGTTTTTTTTTTTTTTCTTCTCCAAGGCATTAACATTAAAGATTACATATGTATATACGGCCAATGTTTGTATATGTATATAATGTAATGATTAAAACAATAAGTAGGACCTGGAAGGCTACCGGGAGTGGAAATTGATATCATTACTTTGGAAAAGCATAGTATTATCTTCTTTATTTAATCAATAACTATTGACCATCTACTCTGTGCCAAGTACTATTTAATGTATGCATACATATATATGTTACATAGAAAATATGTTATGAACCATAATGATAAAATCAGCACTTGTGAACCACCATCCAACTTAAGAAACAGAACATGAGCACTAACAGTTGGAGCTTTCTAGGCTCTCCTTCTGGATCCCACTCCCCTACCTCCCCTATCCCATTCATTTAACTTCCATGCCAGACTTATTTCCCCCTCAGGCCCTTACTTTTCTCTATAGCTTACCAAATATGTGCGACCTTAAGCAATATATTGCTTGGTTTTGTTTGCTTCAGAATTTTATAAAAGTGTATCACACTGTATGTATTCTTTTGCAACTGGCTTTTCTCACTCAACATTACATTTCTAAGAGTCCTCTGTGTTGATTCACGTGGCTATAGTGTTTTCATGTTGTGAATATACCACAATCTGTTTATCCATTCTCTTGTTAATGGACATTGGGTTATTTACAGGCTTTGTTTTCTTTTGCTTTGTTGCTATTACAAGCAATGAATGCTGGGAACATTTTTGTATTCACATCTCTTGGAGTACAGGGGCAAGAATTTCTCTAGGGAATATACCTAGGGATGGAACTGCTAAGCCGTAGGATATATACATATTCAACTCTACAAGAATGTAAGCTATGATAATGCATGAGGTCAGGGATTTTTGTCTATTTTGTTCATTACCATATCCCCAAAATCTAGAAGGGTGCCTGGCCCAGAGTAGGTGTTCAACAGGTATTGATTAAATAAATGAACATAATGCTGTATTTTCCTAAAGTGATGACACCAATTTATACTCGCAGCAGCCTATCAAGTGCTATTAATTTTTTTAATCCCCTGTTGCGTTTGCTCATGTATTCCACATTAGGTTTTTCTTTTTCTTCTTCTTGGTTCTTTAGCTAACAAACCTGGAATGGCCACTGTTTCTGTGAACTAGGACTAGTTTAACCACTCTAAGCCTCAGTTTCTTCATTTGTAAAATGGAGACAGCAATGTCTTCCTCTGCAAAGATTTAACACACTCATTAACAGCATCCAATAAATGATAAATCCTGTTACAGAGAAACCCTCTTTTCTAACACATCAGTTGGTTAATCTAAAAAGTCTAATCTAAAGCGGAATATAATTAAAAAGAGATATATACTTACGTTGAACATTTTGTTTTAGCTAAAAATATATAAATATAGATTCATTCACCAATCTTTTGATGTAGGGCCAAGGTATGTGTCTGCTGATTGGCTTTCCATATCTTCCCTGAATAAATCACATCCATAACACATTGTCTACAATTCCTGGCTTTATTTTTTACAGCAGAACAAGAACTTAAAGCAATTTGAGTGCAGACTCCCAGATGGTTGTGATATTTTTTCCTCAATCGGTCTTACACCTTCTTCAACAGCAATTATTTTAGACACCCTAGATTTCAGTTGGCTTTCATAGAAACAACCTCCCTTTCTTTGCAATTTCATATTGTTGAGTTTACAAAATATTTAATGAAATCAGACAATTACAATAACAACTTCCAGTGGCATAAACAGGCTTATAAACAAGTACAGCTGAGTCTTGGTAAGCATACAAGTCAACTGGTAAGAGCATCAGTGTGTGGCCCTACAAAATTGAGTAACCAACAGCTGAGAGCACAGTATGGGTATAGGTTAATATGGTCTACACAGGGCATAAAGAGTGTCAGTTAGCCTGGCAAATAGATTAAGGAGAAGCTGGTTAAGAGATCTACTATATTATTATTCTCTTTGTTTTTACCATTGACCTAGTTATAGGGTCCAACTATCGCCTTAGCTGATTCCCTGGAAGGAAGTCATCTTCCAATTAGGCTTGGTTTATTGTCTGGGTTTTCTCCCCTCAGTCACAGGGAGACATGGACTTTCCAAGAAACAAAGCCTAATAGGTTGGAAGAAATTTTAAAATATTCAGTTATCAAAGGGTTATTCTTGATCTTAGAGAGTTCCTTGTCTCTGATAAGCTGATACAGAAGTAGAAGGGGAGAGGATAGTTTTACCTTTCTACATTGTCCTCTGATGGGGCAAAGAACTGCGGAGAAGAAGGAGGTCTGACTTTAATTAGTCAGACCATCACCCTACTAAACTCCACTGAAACCAAAACAAACGAGGCAGTCCCATATGTCATAAGAATTAAAGGCATGGTTCCCACTTCCTAACGATGCTTTTACAGAAACCGTTCCACTGTAAAACTTTATGATTTGAATCTTTATAGCCGCCAGCAGAGCACATGTTCACTGCCTTAAATTATAACTTAATCACAATAGAAGCTGGCTTTCCAGCCCTTTGCAATCAAGACAGGAGAGGGGAGGGACCTACAGAACAAACTGCCTGCTATTCCTCTGCCTACCTGCTTCCTCTTGGGTTAGAAACCCTACCTAGTGTAGTCCCAGGAAAGTGGAGAGAAACAAGGAAACACACACCTCACAGCCCAGGGAAACCTAAAAGCCAGAACCTTTCAGTAGGGTCTAGAGTCATGAATATAATTCTATCTTTTTTATTTGGCCCTAGGACTTATGGTAGAGCAATAGGTATATGGTGGCCTAGGTAGGGCAAAGTGAGTGCTGCCAAGAAGCAAGGCAAGAAGGATAAGAGCGAAAAAGGAAAAACCAGCAGATATCTGCAGGTATGCTAATACTAGTACTCATCACTACATTGGTCAGGTGACTCATTTTTTTAACCTTGGTTGAGCATCCTCTTGTTGGAGATGAGGCTGACAAAAGAGAAGACAAAAGTAAAACTCTCCCTGTCTCTCATCAGTTCATTATGGCTGAAATATAAAGTATGAGGAGGAGAACTATAAGAGATGTTAAACAGGAAGGCTAAAGTCAGATCTCAAAGGGTCTTGTATGCCACACTAAGAAATTTTCATTTTATTATTTTAGGCAATAGGCAGTGAGTCATATTTTGAGTACTGAAGTAACATGATCAGAACTTCTTTTTTTAAAAAAAGTGAGTCAAAAAAATGGCTAATAAGCACATGAAAAGATGCTTAATATCATTTGTCATTATTGTTGTTGGTTGCCCCTGAATTGATTCCAATTCACGGTGACCTCATGTGTTACAGAGCAGAACTGTTCCATAGGGCTTTCTTGATTGTAATCTTTTTTTTTTTTTTAATTTATTGTGCTTTAGGTGAAAGTTTACAAATCAAGTCAGTCTCTCATACAAAAACTTATACACACCTTGCTGTGTACTCCTAGCTATTGACTGTAATCTTAATGGAAGCAGGTCACCAGGACTTTTCTTCCATAGTACCATTGGGTGGGTTGGAACCTTCAACCTTTAGGTTAGCAGTCAACTGCAGTTTGCACTACCTAGGAACCCATTAGTTATTGTTGTTGTTAGGTACTGTCATTGTATCTCCAGCACCTAGCACAGTGCCTAGTACATGTTGTTGTTGTTAGGTGCCATCGAGTCAGTTCCAACTCATAGCTACCCTATGTACAACAGAATGAAACACTGCCTGGTCCTGTGCCATCCTCACAATCGTTACTATGTTTGAGCCCAGTGTTGCAGCCATTGTGTCAATCTATCTCCATGAGGGGAGCTTCCTCTTTTTTGCTGATCCTTTACCTTACTAAGCATGGTGCCCTTCTCCAGGGACGGGTCCCTCCTGATAATATGTCTAAAGCACATGAGATAAAGTCTTGCTGTCCTCGCTTCTAAAGAACATTCTGGCTGTACTTCTTCCAAAACAGATTTGGTCATTCTTCTAGCAGTCCGTGGTATATTCAATATTTATCACCGACACCATAATTCAAAGGCATCAGTTCTTCTTTGGTCTGCCTTATTCATTGCCCAGCTTTTGCATGCATACGAGGTAACTGAAAACGCCATGGCTTGGGTCAGGCGTACCTTAGTCCTCAAAGTGATATCTTTGCTTTTCAACAATTTAAAGGGATCTTTTGCAGCAGATTTGCCCAATGTGATAAGTCGTTTGATTTCTTGGCTGCTGCTTCCATGGGCACTGATTAGTCACTAGGGAAATGCAAATCAAAACCATAATGAGATACCACCTCACACCCACTAGGATGGCTATTACCAGAAAAACAGAAAATAACAAGTGTTGCCAAGGATGTGGAGAAATTGGAACACTCATACATTGCTGGTGGGAATGTAAAATGGTGCAGCCACTATGGAAAACAGCTTGGCAGTTCCTTAAAAGGTTAAACACAGAGTTACCATATGACTCAGCAATTCCGCTCCTAGGTATACACCCAAGAGAAATGAAAACGTAGTCCACACAAAAATGTCTACATGAATGTTCATAGTAGCATTATTCATAATAGCCAGAAAGTGTAAACAACCTAAATTGCAATCAGTTGGTGAATGGATAAACACAATGTGGTACATCCATACAATGAAATATTACTCAGCCATAAAAATGAATGAAGTACTGATACGTGCTACAACATGGATGTACTTTGAAAACATTATACCAAGTGAAAGAAGTCAGTCACAAAAGACCACATATTTTATGATTCTATTCATGTGAAATGTCCAGAATATGCAAATCTATAGAGACAGAAAGTAGATTAGTGATGTCTAGTACATAGGGAGAAGGGAGAATTGGGAGGTACTCTTTTTGGAGTGACAGGAATATTCTGGAATTAGTAGTGATGGTTGCACAACATTGTTCATTTAGTAAAAAATACTACATTGTACAATTTAAAATGGTAAATTTTATCTCAGTTGAAAAAAATCCATGTATCTATAAAAGTATATACTGGAAAGGAGCAAGATGAAAGTCAGAGAGACTAGTTCAGAAAATTATTGGCATGATCTATGATAAGGGCCTGAACTAGGATAGTAGTAGTGGGAATAGAGAGGAGGAGACAGATTTAAATATATTTAGAGGTAAAAATAATCAGATCTTAGTGTTTAATATGAGACTAGCTGAGTGATGCTATATTAACCAGACTAAAATCCATTGCTGTCAAGTCAATTCTGACTCATGGTGACCCTATAGGATAGAATAGAACTGTCCCATAGGGTTTCCAAAGCTGTAATCTTTATGGAAGCAGACTGCCACATGTTCATAAAGAGTGAAGGAGTGGGTAAATAGAAAAGATGATGAGTTCTTCTTTTGACCTGAAAATTGTGAGGTACTTATAGGATTTTAATTCATTCATTCAACAAATATCTAATGAATACCTACTGTATGCCTGGTAGGAATGTTCCATGGAAAGTTGGAGACAAAGTTTGGAGTTTGGTAGAGAGTTCTAAGCTGGACCTAGATATTGGGAATTAACAATATATAGAATGAATGGGATTGTTTAGGGAAAAATTCATAAAGGAGAAGTAAAGAAGGCCAAAGACATTTCTTGAGAATTAGGAGCCCTCAAAGGGAACTAAGAAAAAGTAGTCAAAAAGGCAGAAAGTACAGAATTCAAGGAAATATAGAGTTTCAAAAGGAGTAGGCAACAATGTGAGCAATACTGAAGAGGTCAAGTAAAATAAAGGCTGAAAAGAAGCCATTTCATTTGGAAATTAGAAAGCCTTAGTGGCCTTAAGAATGTCTGAGTGGTGCATACTTTAAAATGGCAAACTTTATCTCAAATAATGTGCTTGGCTGCTAAATGAAAGGTTGGAGGTTCAAGTCCACCCAGAGGCACCTTGGAAGAAAGACCTAGCGATTTACTTCCGAAAAATCAGCCATTGAAAACCCTGTGGAGCACCATTATACTCTGACACTCATGAGGTTGCCATGAGCTGGAATCGACTCAGCGGTAATTGGACTGGACTAGAGCGGCCTTAAGATGGAGTGGTCGAGGTCAATGCTGAAAAACAATGGGTTGGGGAATGAATAGGAGTAAAAGAAGTGGAGACATCCATTCTCTCAACAAATATTTAGTGTCTTCTGTGTGTCAGGCCATGACAAGGAAAAAATTCTTCTAGGGAGGTTTGGATATAATAGGAAAGAGAGAAACAGGACAGTAAAAGGAGGAGGATGCAGGACATGGAGAGGAAAATGAGAGAGCTGAAAGGATAGAAGAATATAATCAGAAACTGAGAAGTGAGTGAAGTATAAGGTCAATGTGTTCTGAGTGCTGACAAGGTTCACGGTGTGACCATGGACTGGATAATGAAGTAGAGTGGCAGTAAAGCTCTTTAGAAATTAACAAGCCAAGAAACTATAAATGTAATCATTCCATCCAACAAATGAAGAGGGGTGGAGAGAGTCAGAAAACAGAAAAATGACAGAAGTAAGAAGAAATATACAATAGATAGGAGAACAACATGGGTCTCAAAGAAGGAGAATTATATATATATATATATAAAATATACATTTTTTTTCCCCCAAATAAATCCGTATATTCTACTGCCAGCTACATACTAGACACTCCATAAATAAATGTTACCAACAAACTGATGTGTCCTTTCAAAAGCATCTCAAATCTGGCATGTTCTAAACTGAACTCTGCTATTTTCTCCTAAACTTAACTCTCTTCGGTTGTTTTCTATTTCAGTGAATGGTACCATCATCTATCTAGTTGAGCGTGCCAAAAAATTAGGGAATACTGACATATTCCTTCTTTTCTGTCACTCTTCATATCTAATCCATCATCAAGTGTTGCCAATTTTACTTCTTAAACATCTCCTCAAATCTGCCCAGATCACTCCACCTCCATCACCACCACCCTAGTCTAAGCAACCATCATGTCGTCTGCCTCTGTCTCTTAACTCACCTGTGCACCTTGTTGTTTAGTTAAACTCCTATTCATCCCAATCAAGCTCAAGTTTCCTAAAATCTCTGACTGGGTTATATCATACCCTTAGGCTGTCGTGTTGTTGTTGTTGTTGTCAGGTGCCTTCGTGTTGGTTCCGACTCTTAGCGACCCTATGTACAATAGAACAAAACACTTCCCAGTCCTGTGCCATCCTCACAATCATTATGCTTGAGCCCATTGTTGCAGTCACTGTGTCAACTCATCTCACTGAGGGTCTTCCACTTTTTCACTGACCCTCTACTTTACCAAGCATGATGTCCTTCTCCAGAGACTGATTGCTCCCGACAACATGTCCAAAGTACGTAAGATGCAGTCTCCCTATCCTTGCTTCTAAGGAGCATTCTGGTTGTACGTCTTCCAAGACAGATTTGTTTGTTCTTTTGGCAGTCCGTGGTATATTCAATATTCTTAGCCAACACCATAATTCAAAGGGGTCAATTCCTCTTCGGTCTTCCTTAGTCGTTGCCCAGCTTTCGCATGCGTTATGAGGTGATTGAAAACACCATGGCTTGGGTCAGGTGCTTCTTAGTCTTCAATGCAACATCTTTGCTTTTTAACACTTCAAAGCGGTCTTTTGCAGCAAATTTGCCCAATGCAATGCGTCATTTGATTTCTTAACTGCTGCTTCCATGGATGTTGGTTGTGGATCCAAGTAAAATGAAATCCTTGACAACTTCAATCTTTTCTCCATTTATCATGATGTTGCTTATTGATCAAGTTGTGAGGATTTTTGTTTTATGTTGAGGTGCTGTCATAGCACTGCAAAATTCTCCTTCATAGTATCTGTCACAGTTGCAATTTTACATTTGTTTGAATGAATATTTGATTAAAGTCTGTCTCTATGAGGTCTGGGGCTGTGCTGGACACATAGAAGGAACTGCATAAATATTTATTGAATGAATGAAGAAATGACACATTAATAAACATTTCAATGTTGGTAAGTGGCAGATCTGGGACTATATCCCAAGAGAGGATTACTAGGTGGGAGGTTGAAAGAAATGAGCTCCAAGATCCCTTACATCTCTAAGATTCTGTGCTTCTAAATGAACTTTCGTTATTTTCCTTTCTCTCCTTTCTCTCGGTTTGCTTGCTTGGCTTTACCAACACCCGTACAATAGATACCATAAAGAATTAAAGACCCTAAGGGTTGGAAGGAATTAGTTCCTTCGGATGCTAGAAGCCTTTATCAGATGCTTGAAAGAAGCCCCCCAACAACAATCTTAATAATTGGCCATTTAGTTGCTACTTATCCACATCTAATAATAACGCTCAATTCTCTGAAGGATTCCTTCCCATTTACATTTCCTTTAACAATGTATGAGTTAACCATCTTCATATATTATTGGCTATCTGTATTTCTTTCTAAAACTATTGCTCAAATCTCTTACCTTCTTCTCCCTTTCTCTTATTTTGTGTTTTCACTGATTTGTAAACTCTTTGTTGATCCAGGAAATTTGCCCTTTGTCATATTATATTGCAAATATTTTTTCCATTTTGTTGTTATCTTCTGATTTTGTTTCTGGCATCTAAACAATTCTATAGGGTATAAAATTTAAAAGCTATGGAATAATACACAACAAAAAATTTCCCTCTCATCCTTGTTCTCCAGTTCAATCTCCCTTCTCAAAGGCAAGTGTTATTAATAGTTTTTTATATGTATTTCTCGAGCCTGCCTATGCAACAACAACATAGATTAGGAATAGACAATAGAAGAGCCTATTCCTATTACATCGTTGTTGTTGTTAGCTGCTGTTCAGTCAGCCCAACTCACGGCCACCCCATGCACAGCGGAACAACACATTGTGGATTGGACGACTGTAACCCACATGATCTTCACTGGCTGATTTTTGGAAGTAGACCACCAGGCCTTTCTTCCTAGTCTGTGTTAGTCTGGAAGACTCTGCTGAAACCTGTTCAGCATCAAAGCAATGCACAAGCCTCTACTGACAGATGGGTGGTGGCTGTGCATGAGGTGTATCGGTTGGAAATCGAGCCCAGGTATCCCGCATAGAAGGCAAGAATTCTATCACTGAACCACTGATGCCTTATATAAATAGGTACATACATACATACTACACATATATCTTATATATGTGTATTTTTTCTTTCCTCAACACACCCAAAAGGTAACACTGTATTCTGTGTTCTGCATCTTGACTTTTCACTTACACACAGGATACATCAGAGACCTTTCCAGTACATAAAGAGCTGACAGATATTGCCAAATTGCCCTCCATAGAGGCTGAACCAAATTATACTCCCATCAGCAATATACGCCAATGCCTGCCTCCACACCCTTTATCAGTATAATGTTAAAACCTTTTTGGTCTCAGCCAACCTGATAGGTGAGAAATGGTATATACATTTCTCTAAGAGTGAAGTTGAGCATCTTTTCTTACATTTAAAGTGCCTATGGTCATTTAAAAAATTTTATGGCTTCTAGACCTTTCCATTTTAGAAGAATGAGGATTAGGAAGGATTATTGTGATTATGGGAAAAAGAACCTTTAGTTAATCTAGATCTAGTAACCTGCTTTTTTGTTGGTGCAGCAGTGGGAGGGTTTGAGCTTTATCCTTATTTCTATCAGCAACACACCTGTGGCTGAGAGATGCACTGTGGTAGAATAGAAAAAATACGGGCTTTAGGGTCAGACAGTCTTAAATTCAAATTTCATCTGCCTTCTTTTCTTTCCTTCTTTCCATACTCACTTACTGACTACATGTCAGATCCAGTGGAGGATGATGAAGATTCAAAGATAAATAAAATACAGCTCTTACCACCAAGACGCTCTCAGTGTAATGAAGGAACCAGGCACATAAACCAGTAAGTGTAATGCAAAATAGATAACAATAATGATGATGCCAATGCTGATGAGATACTGATAATAGGCGGCATCTCTGTAGATGATGAATTGGGGAAGGACAAGACCAGAGACAAGGAGACCAGTTAGCAGGCTGTATCAGCTAAGCAAGCAGCTTAGTGAGAATGAAGAGGAGGAATCAGGTTCTTGATATAATGAGGCAAAATCAGTAAGAGTGATTTTGGTAGAAGCAAGGAATGAAGATGGGCTGCAGTGGGTTGAGGACTGAGAGGAAAGAAAACCTGCTCTTTCTTTGATATGACAGCTCCTCTGGCATCACCAAATATTCGCTCCCTCTATCCCTCCGACCTCATCTTCTCTGCCCCACAGATGTTGCCTTGGCCATATGACTTGCTTTCTCCTAAGAGCAGGGTAATGTGACTCTCCTACCTCTTGACTCTGGACTTGGTCATTAAATTGCTTCAATCAATGGAATATCTGCAGGCATCACACAAGCAGAAGCTTGAAATGTGCTTGCAAAGTTGGCCCTGGTCTCTTGGGCTCCCATCTTACCATGAGAAGAAGATGATTCTGATAAGTGCTGGTTCAAGGAGGATAAAGGGTACATGGAGCAGGCCTGGACCTAACCTACAGCTTGGGGCCAAGCCCAGGTGAGCCCAGCCTAGATCATCTTAGCCTCAGCTGATCTACAGACCTGTGTGCTTCAAGAAATAATCACCACCTTATGCCATTGAGTTTTGAGGAGGCTTGTTACACAACATTACTGTGGCAAAAACTGACTGATACAGGTCTCCAACAGAGTTGAAAGTTATCTCTTATACCCACTTCTTTCAACTGTTCATCATATGCCTTCTCCTTTCTGCCAAATTTCTCAGCAAGATACACCAACTGGGACCAATTAAAAGGCACTCCCCAAAAGAATTATAAAATTAGAATTCTGCATACATGCATCCCTCTTTCCCCTCTTCCTTTCAACTCTGCCTCCATTCTAGAGCCAGCCATATGCCAAAAGAAGAAGGAATCTGCTCCTGGGGACTGGGGCTCAGAGAGACTATAATTAAGTGACTCAGTAAGAGTGAAACTCAAACTCCATGGATGTATCAGAAGGGAATGGTCTTCAGCTCCTGGTTAATTCTGGAAACTCAGCTTACTCTATACACCAAAAAAGGTTAGAAGCCATCTAAAATGTCTACACAAAAACCAGTCATACACCAACTGTCTATACTCGGGACTCTAAAGATGAGAGTGCTTTATATTCATTCAAAACCACCTGAAGCTAGGAAGATAAAGGGAGGATATAAGGGTCGACCCATGCTTTCTGGCATCTGAAGCTTAGCTTATACAACTCTGAGGTCCCTCTTTAAAAATAAAAAAATTACAAATATAAAATTAGGTTCAAAAGCGAATATTTATTTAAAACGATAATGATATCACAACAAATTACAAAATTTTTAAAGTGAGGAAAACCATAAACATCACAAAATTTGAAAAGCCTTAATTTTAAATCATTTGATATACCTTTAAATAGTTATTTCTTATATTTGTGGGGCTGCAGACTCTTTGACTCTTCATATGAACAATAATTTTGCAGTATCATTTTCTATAAAGAAAATAGATAATTCAGTCTTTCATCTGTTGTGGTTGATCAAAACTTGTTTATTTATTATTGATAGTTTTAGAGAAATTTCTCCAGCTTCAAAACTACTTATTATTAGTAAGTACCGCTATATAAGTATTTTAGGATTATTGTGAAATTGGAGAAAATGCTATCAAGTTTTTTCACACAGAAGTTATAAAATTCAGGTCATTTCAAATTTTCCTGAATATTCTTCTACTTTATTGACACTCTTTTACCCATTTATTATTGATGTCCTAGTTACAGTGGCACATTATGGGTTTCATGTTATTTTTGGTGATGTCAATATCTTGGGGTTGTGAAAAATATATAATTTCACATACAGAGGTACTCATTATTAGTCGTATTGCTACAGGCTTATGCCCTATAAACAGAGAAATTTTGATAAATTCTATTTCATGTAACTCTCATATAAAAGAAAAAAATTCTTTGATACATTTATAATTGCATACGCTGCATTAAGAAGTATATTCCTGAGCCCCGAGAGGTGGAGCCAAGATGGCAGAATAGGCAGACGCTTCCGTTGAGCCCTCTTTACAACAAAGACCCGAAAAAACAAGTGAAATGAGTATATTTGTGACAAGCTGGGAGCCCTGAGCATCAAAGGCAAGCAAGCTTAGACAACGAACTGAGGGGCAGGGGAAGGAAGAGACTGTTCAGAAGTGGAGAGTTGCTGGACCTGAATGACGGGGAGCCCTCAGGCACCATTCTGGGAGCGGTGGTGGCAGGCTGGTCCTAGCGTTTGGCTGCAGTTTCCTCAGGGAGAAGCAGCCAGCCACACAGCCCACTCACACCTCCAGAACCTGAGGAGAACGGCACTCTCGGCAAAAGCTAAGTACTTGTGTATATTTTACCGCGGCGCCCCCAACCCCAAGCCAGCTTCAGCAGCTGAATCCCTGGCCCTGAGATAGACCATAGTGAGCACCTAGAGCCATCCTCCCCGCCTTGGGAAGGGAAAAAATTTGCTACCGGGGGAAAAGATAATTTGCTAGCTCCATTAACCACGGGAGCTCAGGGCAGAAGCGGCTCCTGTCCAGGCATAAACCATCTGTGGACCTTGAGCACCTTCCCTTCTGCATGGACCTGTGTGGGCCTATTTCGGGAGAATAGGCCCTTGTTGGCAAACTCCAACCATTTCAGCTGTGCAGTGGAGAGGTGACTGTTTGATCTTTGACATTGCTTTGCCTATTAAATAAGGTCCTCACCTACCCACATCAGGGACCTAAGGACTGATAGCTCCACTCAGGTCACCCAGCCACCCGCAACAGGGGTCCAAAGATAACTCGTACCTCCCAGTCCTTACAACCAAAAACTTTGGGTGCCCATGGTCGCTGTGCACAACCCACCCACCAGCACGCTCTAGGGAACAGAGACGCATTTTCCTCAGAAACACGCAGCCTCCTGCCTTGTTCAGAATGTGACCCCCTGCTGCCATCAGATACAGGTATATACGCCAATCACTCCTGTCCCTCTAAGACTGTTAGGACAGAGCCTGTACCACACACTTGATATCAGCTACCTGGAAAACTGAGCTGAATTCATACAAGAAAACTGAATGGACTCCTAGACTGATATACCTGATAACAGCTCTAGCCTGCTGGGGACAGGACACCAGAGCTCCCAAGGTGAAAATAATCAAGCTAGCTCACTCAAGCAACCCATAGGGGTATACCAAAACAAAACAAAGCAAGCAGCTATGACACAGTAAGCAAGCATAAACTAATACAATAAATTATAGATGGCTTGGAGACAACAGTCAATATCAAGTCACATAAAGAAACAGACCGTGATCACCTTAACAGGCTCTCAAAACAAAGAATCCAGGGATCTTCTAGATGAAAGTGCATTCCTGGAATTACCAGATGCAGAATACAAAAGTTTAATATACAGAACACTTCAAGACATCAGGAAGGAAATGAGACAATATGCAGAACAAGCCAAGGAACACACAGATAAAGCAACCGAGGAAATTAGAAAGATTATTCAGGAACATAATGAAAAGTTTAATAAGCTGGAAAAATCCATAGACAGACAGCAATCAGAAATTCAGAAGATTAACAATAAAATTACACAATTAGATAACTCAATAGAAAGTCAGAGGAGCAGAATTGAGCAAGTAGAAGCTAGAATTTCTGAACACGAATATAAATCACTTGGCACTAATATATTTGAAGAAAAATCAGATAAAAGAATTTTAAAAAATGAAGAAACCTTAAGAATCATGTGGGACTCTATCAAGAGAAATAACCTACAAGTGATTGGAGTACCAGAACAGGGAGGGATAACAGAAAATACAGAGAAAATTTTTGAGGATTTGTTGGCAGAAAACTTCCCTGATATTGTGAAAGATGAGAAGATATCTATCCAAGAAGCTCATCGAACTCCACATAAGGTAGATCTTAAAAGAAACTGACCAAGACATATTATAATCAAGCTTGCCAAAACCAAAGAATAAAGAGAGACTTATAAGAGCAGCGAGGGATAAACGAAAAATCACCTACAAAGGAGAGCCAATAAGAATAAGCTCAGGCTACTCGGAAGAAACCATGCAGGCAGGAAGGCAATGGGATGACATATTAAAAAACTGAAGGAAAAAAAACTGCCTGCCCAGAATCATATATCCATCAAAACTGTCTCTTAAATATGAAGGTGAAATTCAGACATTTCCAGATAAACACAAGTTGAGGGAATTCGTAAAAACCAAACCAAAACTACAAGAAATACTAAAGGGAGTTCTTTGGTTAGAAAATCAATAATGTCGGGTATCAACCCAAGACTAGAACACTGGGCAGAGCAACCAGAATTCAACCCAGATGGGGAAATCCAAAAAAACAAAGCAATATTTAAAAAAAAACAAAAAAAAAGAAGCCCACACAGGGTAACGGCAATGTTATTACATAAAAGAAGACAGCATTAAAATAATAAAGAGGGACTAAGAAATATAATCATACACCTTCCATATGGAGAGGAAGATACGGCGATACAAAGAAATAAAAGTTAGTTTTAAATTTAGAAAAATAGGGGTAAATAATAAGGTAACCACAAAGGAGACAAACTATCCTACTCATCAAAATAAAATACAAGGGAAAAACACAGACTCAGCAGAAACAAAATCAACAACAACAAATATGAGGAAAGGACAATATATAAAGAAAATCTACTCAGCACATAAAATCAAGTGGGAAAAAGTAACTGTCAACACACACAAAAAAAGACATCAAAATGATAGCACTAAATTCATACCTCTCCATAATTACCCTGAATGTAAATGGACTAAATGCACCAATAAAGAGATTAAAAAACAGGATCCATCTATATGCTGCCTACAAGAGACACACCTTAGACTTAGAGACACAAACAAACTAAAACTCAAAGGATGGAAAAAAATATATCAAGCAAAAAACAATAAAAAGCAGCAGGAGTGGCAATATTAATTTCTGACAAAATAGACTTTAAATCCACCAGAAAGGATAAGGAAGGACACTATATAATGATTAAAGGGACAATGCACCAAAAAGATATAACCATATTAAATATTTATGCACCCAGTGATAGGCCTGCAAGATACATAAACTCTATCAGCATTGAAAAGTGAGACAGACAGCTCCACAATAATAGTAGGAGACTTCAACACACCACTTTCGGTGAAGGACAGGACATCCAGAAAGAAGTTCAATAAAGACATGGAAGATCTAAATGCCACAATCAACCAACTTGACCTCGTAGACATATACAGAACACTCCACCCAACAGCAACCAAGCACACTTTCTTTTCTAGTGCACAAGGAACACTCTCTAGAATAGACCACATATTAGGTCATAAAGCAAGCCTTAGCAGAATCCAAAATGTTGAAATATTACAAACATCTTCTCTGACTATAAGGCCGTAAAAGTGAAAATCAATAACAGGAAAAGCAGGGAAAAGAAATCAAACACTTGGAAACTGAACAAATACCCCGCTCAAAAAAGACCGGATTATAGAAGACATTAAGGATGGGATAAAGAAATTCAGAGAATTCAATGAGAATGAAAACACTTCCTATCAGAACCTTTGGGACACAGCAAAAGCAGTGCTCAGAGGCCAATTTATATCAATAAATGCACACATCCATAAAGAAGAAAGGGCTAAAATCAAAGAATTATCCCTACGGCTTGAACAAATAGAAAGAGAGCAACAAAAGAAACCCACAGGCACCAGAAGAAAACAAATAATAAAAATTAGAGCTGAACTAAATGAAATAGAAAACAGAAAAACAATGGAAAGAATTAACAAGACCAAAAGCTGGTTCTTTGAAAAAATTAACAAAATTGATAAACCATTGGCCAAACTGACAAAAGAAAAACAGGAGAAGAAGCAAATAACCCAAATAAGAAAGGAGAGGGGCGATATTACAACAGACCCAACTGAAATTAAAAGAATCATATCAGATTACTATGAAAAACTATATTCAAACAAATTTGAAAACCTAGAAGAAATGGATGAATTCCTAGAAACACACTACCTACCTAAACTAACACAAACAGAGGTAGAACTAAATAGACCCATAACAAAAGAAGAGGTTGAACAGGTAATCAAAAAACTCCCCCGCCAAAAAATCCTGGTATGGACGGCTTCACTGCAGAGTTCTACCAAACTTTCAGAGAAGAGTTAACACAACTGCTACTAAAGGTATTTCAGAGCATAGAAAAGGATGGAATACTACCAAACTCATTCTATGAAAACACCATATCCCTGATACCAAAACCAGAGACACCATAAGAAAAGAAAATGATAGACCTATATCCCTCATGAATGTAGATGCAAAAATCCTCAACAAAATTCTAGCCAATAGAATTCGACAACATATCAAAAAAATAATTCACCATGACCAAGTGGGATTCATACCAGGTACGCAGGGATGGTTCAACGTTAGAAAAACAATTAATGTAATCCACCACATAAATAAAACAAAAGACAAGAATCACATGATTTTATCAATTGATGCGGAAAAGGCATTTGACAAAGTTCAACAGTCATTCATGATAAAAACTCTCAGCAAAATAGGAATAGAAGGAAAATTCCTCAACATAATAAAGGGCATTTATACAAAGCCAACAGCCAACATCACCCTAAATGGAGAGAGCCTGAAAACATTCCCATTGAGATCGGGAACCAGGCAAGGATACCCTTTAGCATCACTCTTATTCAACATTGTGGTGGAAGTCCTAGTCAGAGCAATTAGGCTAGATGAAAAAATAAAGGGCATCCAGATTGGCAAGGAAAAAGTAAAAGTATCTCTATTTGCAGATGACATGATCTTATACACAGAAAACCCTAAGGAATCCTCTAGAAAACTACTGAAACTAATAGAAGAGTTCACAGAATATAGGGATATAAGATAAACATACAAAAATTGGTTGGATTCCTCTACACCAACAAAAAGAACACCGAAGAGGAAATCACCAAATCCATGCCATTTACGGTAGCCCCCAAGATGATAAAATACTTAGGAATAAATCTTACCAGAGATGTCAAAGACTTATACAAAGAAAACTACAGTACACTTCTGCAAGAAACCAAAACAGACTTACGTAAGTGGAAGAACATACCTTGCTCGTGGATGGGAAGACTTAACATTATAAAAATGTCTATCCTACCAAAAGTGACCTATACATTTAATGCAATTCCGACCCAAATCCCAAGGACATTCTTTAATGAGATGGAGAAACAAATCACCAATTTCATATGGAAGGGAAAGAGGCCCCGCATAAAGAAGGCATTACTGAAAAAGAAGAACAAAGTGGGAGGCCTTACTCTACCTGATTTTAGAGCCTATTATACTGCCACAGTAGTCAAAACAGCCTGGTACTGGTACAACAACAGATACATGGACCAATGGAAGAGAATTGAGAATCCAGACATAAATCCATCCACATATGAGCAGTTGATACTTGACAAAGGCCCCAAAACTGTTAACTAGAGAAAAGACAGTCTTTTTAACAAATGGTGCTGGCATAACTGGATATCCATCGGCAAAAAAATGAAACAAGACCAATACCTCACTCCATGCACAAAAACTAACTCAAAATGGATCAAAGACCTAAATATAAAATCTAAAACGATAAAGATCATGCAAGAAAAAATAGGGACAATGTTAGGAGCCCTAATGCATGGCATAAACAGTATACAAAACATTACAAAGACTGTAGAAGAAAAACTAGATAACTGGAAGCTCCTAAAAATCAAACACCTATGCTCATCCAAAGACTTCACCAAAAGAGTAAAAGACTACCTACAGACTGGGAAAAAGTTTTTAGCTATGACATTTCTGATCAGCGCCTGATCTCTAAAATCTACGTGATACTGCAAAAACTCAACTGCAAAAGGACAAATAAATAACCCAATTAAAAAATGGGGAAAAGATATGCATAGACACTTCACTAGAGAAGACATCCAGGGAGCTAACAGATACATGAGGAAATGTTCACGATCATTAGCCATTAGAGAAATGCAGATCAAAACTACAATGAGATTTCATCTCACTCCAACAAGGCTGGCATTAATCCAAAAAACACAAAAGAATAAATGTTGGAGAGGCTGTGGAGAGGTTGGAACACTTCCACACTGCAGGTGGGAATGTCAAATGGTACAACCACTTTGGAAATCGATTTGGTGCTTCCTTAAAAAGCTAGAAATAGAACTACCATACGATCCAGCAATCCTACTCCTTGGAATATATCCTAGAGAAATAAGAGTCTTTACACGAACAGATACATACACATCCATGTTTATTGCAGCACTGTTTACAATAGCAAAAACATGGAGGCAACCAAGGTGCCCATCAACGGATGAATGGATAAATAAATTGTGGTATATTCACACAATGGAATACTACCCATTGATAAAGAACAGAGAGGAATCTGTGAAACATTTCATAACATGGAGGAACCTGGAAGGCATTATGCTGAGTGAAATTAGTCAGTTGCAAAAGGACAAATATTGTATAAGACCACTATTATAAGATCTTGAGAAACAGTTTAAACTGAGAAGAAAACATTCTTCTTTTTTTTTTTTAATTTTTATTGTGCTTTAAGTGGAAGTTTACAAATCAAGTCAGTCTCTCACACAAAAACTTATATACGCCTTGCTACATACTCCCATTTGCTCTCCCCCTAATGAGACAGCCTGTTCCCTCCCTCCACTCTCTCTTTTCGTATCCATTTCGCCAGCTTCTAACCCCCTCTACTCTCTCATCTCCCCTCCAGGCAGGAGATGCCAACATAGTCTCAAGTGTCCACCTGATCCAAGAAGCTCACGCCTCACCAGCATCCCTCTCCAACCCATTGTCCAGTCCAATCCCTGTCTGAAGAGTTGGCTTTGGGAATGTTTCCTGTCCTGGGCCAACAGAAGGTCTGGGGGCCATGACCACTGGGGTCCTTCTAGTCTCAGTCAGACCATTAAGTCTGGTCCTTTTACAAGAATTTGGGGTCTGCATCCCACTGCTCTCCTGCTCCCTCAGGAGTTCTCTGTTGTATTCCCTGTCAGGGCAGTCATCGGTTGTAGCCTGGCACCAGCTAGCTCTTCTGGCCTCAGGCTGATATAGTCTCTGGTTTATGTGGCCCTTTCTGTCTCTTGGGGTCCTAATTACCTTGTGTCCTTGGTGTTCATTCTCCTTTGATCCAGGTGGGTTGAGACCAGTTGATGCATCTTAGATGGCAGCTTGCTAGTGTTTAAGACCCCAGACGCCTCTCTCCAAGGTGGAGAAAACATTCTTTTGTGGTTAGGAGAGTGGGGAGGAAGGGAGGGTGGGAGAGGGGCATTCACTAATTAGATAGTAGATAAGAACTATTTAGGTGAAGGGAAAGACAGCACACAATACAGGGGAGGTCAGCACAATTGGACTAAACCAAAAGCAAAGAAGTTTCCTGAATAAACTAAATGCTTCGAAGGCCAGCATAGCAGGGCCAGGGGTCTGGGGACCATGGTTTCAGGCAGGGGTCTGGGGACCATGGTTTCAGGGGACATCTAAGTCAATTGGCATAATAAAATCTATTAACAAAACATTCTGTATCCCACTTTGAAAAGTGGTGTCTGGGGTCTTAAACGCTAGCAAGCAGCCATCTAATATGCACCAATTGGTCTCAACCCACCTGGATCAAAGGATAATGAAGAACACCAAGGACACAAGGTAATTACAAGCCCAAGAGACAGAAAGGGCCGCGTGAACCAGCGGCTATATCATCCTGAGACCAGAATAACTAGATGGTGCCCGGCTACAACCAATGACTGCCCTGACAGGGAACACAACAGAGAACCCCCGAGGGAGCAGGAGAGCAGTGGGATGCAGACCCCAAATTCTCATAAGACTAGACTTAATGGTCTGACTGAGAATGGAAGGACCCTGGTGGTCATGGCCCCCCAGACCTTCTGTTGGCCCAGGACAGGAGCCATTCCCGAAGCCAACTCTTCAGACAGGGATTGGACTGGACAATGGGTTGGAGAGGGATGCTGGTGAGGAGGGAGCTTCTTGGATCAGGTGGACGCTTGAGACTATGTTGGCATCTCCTGCCTGGAGGGGAGATCAGAGGGTGGAGGGGGTTTGAAGCTGGCGAAAAGGACAGGAAAAGAGAGAGTGGAGGGAGAGAGCAGGCTGTCTCATTAAGGGGAGAGTAATTGGGAGTGTGTAGCAAGGTGTATATGGGTTTTTGTGTGAGAGACTGACTTGATTTGTAAACTTTCACTTAAAGCACAATAAAAATTATTAAAAAAAAAAGAGGATGGAAGGAATCCACACAGTCATTACATCAAAAAGAATTAGTCGATATTCAACCATTTCAAGAGGTTGCATATGATCAGGAACCCATGGTACTGAAGGAAGAAGTCCCAGCTGCTCTGAAGGCATTGGCGAAAAACAAGGCTCCAGGAATTGATGGAACATTAATTGAGATGTTTCAACAAACAGATGCAGTACTGGAGGTGCTCACTGGTCTATGCCAAGAAATATGGAAGACAGCTTCCTGGCCAACTGACTGGAAGAGATCCATATTTATGCCTATTCCCAAGGAGGGTAGAAGGGGTTAGAAGCTGGTGGAATGGACATGAAAAGAGAGAGTGGAGGGATAGAGCGGGCTATCTTATTAGGGCAGAGCAATTGGGAGTATGTAGCAAGGTGTATATGTTTTTGTGTGAGAGCCTGAATTGATTTGTAAACTTTCACTTAAAGCACAATAAAAATTAAGAGAGAGAAAAAAAAAGTATATTCCTGACTGGTGAGAAGTTCTGTTTTAACCAGGCATCCATAAAACCAAATTTTCCACTTTAAATTTTACATATATGATGACTAGGTTCTGGATCTATGCATTTTAAGCCTTGCTTCTCTTCCATTGCAGGACACATTAACATCCCCTTACAAGCTCTAGCTACGTACCGTATGTGCTGATAATCGAGGAGCTGGCGGTAGCAGTACTCCTTGAGAGCCATTTGTATACGGGGACAGCCAGCAATAAGTTATTTCTGCATAAAAGAGACTGGGAGCAATATGAATTAAAAAAAAAAAAATTTTTTTTTTTTTTTTTTTTTTTATAGATCCCACTAAATCAAAACTAAATACATTCCCAACTCAACTTCCTCTTAACCAGGTTCCAAAAACACCCACAGTCATTCCAAAGCTACTCTACACAGGGGAAGTGCAAAGTCAGAGTGGAAACAGTGGTTTTTGTTAAAAGTATTTTACTTTTGTAAATTAAATAAATAAATAGAGGAAGACCCTTGATGAGATGGATTGACACATTGGCTGCAATAATGGGCTCAAACATAGCAATGATTGTGAGGATGGTGCAGAACCAGGCAGTGTTTTGTTCTGTTGTACACGGGATCACTACGAGTTGGAACTGACTGGACGGCATCTAACAACAACAACATATATATATTTTAATGTATATATGACCATGTGAAAACTTTGCCTCCCAGAGTCTTGGAAGGAGCCCATATAAGAAAGGGCTCCCTAAGTTTAAATTTCATTAGCTTAGTTTTTTTTTTTTTTTTTTTTTTCAGCTTCATAGAAAATCTACTTCTAAGGGAGTAAGAATGCTGGCTTTATCTTTTTCTTGGTCTAGGCTCCATCTACAGACAGAATTACTGCTTTGGTAATTTTTTCTCCCTCCATTAAGCAAATATTTATTGAATACTGACTATGTGCCAGGTACTAAGGATGTAACAGTGCTAAAATGAATACAGTCCCTGCCCCTGTGGGCTTATTCTTTAGCTGAGTGATGGACATCAATCAAATAAACAGCCATATTTTAGGTCAATGTCACAGGAAGGCTTCCTTTTCGGTTATGCCTGTTATGCCTGAAACCAAGCCGATTATTGCTATTTGCCAACATGAGAAGAAAGGCTGGGAATGCAAAGAGCCACTTAGAGGAAGACCCCTTAGGAGCAGCTCTCCTCTGACCTTGTGATTTTCCTTGGGTTCAGAGTTTGGCCACCATGCTCCACATCTGTCCCAGCATGCTCTGCACCTATAGTCAAACTATTCCTCTGGCTCTTCAGGCTTAGAATCACTGGGTACTGAGCCTTGGAAAGGCTAGCTCAGCAGGGCTTCTTCAGCTAGGGACTCCAAAACCCAAAGTCCAACAAGGGAAACACTGGATGCTGGTCCAAAGAAGTGAAGAAGGACCCTGAACTGAGAAGTAGTTAATACAGCTGACTATTTCTCACCCTAACTAAAAATGGAGAAATGTTGTGAATTCCCTCAATGAAACTTACCAGGTGGTTCTGATCTTCTATCATATCTTGTCCCTTTCCTACTCTCCACTGAGTCAGCCTATTGACATAGCTCTTATCTTCTTTTTTCAGCCAAACATCTTGAAATGGTTATCTGTACTCATTGTCTTCACTTCCTCACTTTCAATTTACTACCAATCCACAGCACTCTAGCTTCTGCCACTGCCAACTATGGTTGTAGGTGCTGTTGCTGCCCTGCACAAATCCCCTGCCCTCACTACTTCCATGCACCCCAGACTTTCAACTGCCAATACATACATTCCTTTACCTGAAGGCTTTCTCTTGCCACCAGGGCCTGCTTTGCTCCCCAGGCAGCAGGCTGGAAATATCAGGGAATTGATGCCCTCCCAGAGCAGCCTTCAACCAATGACCTGCAGGAACTGGTATATAAATACTTCAGCTCCCTCACTCCTTGGAAGAGATAACTATGAGGGGAGAGTTCCAGAGCTTTCCCAGTGGGATTAAGCTCTAACTGCTCGAAGTAGTTGCTGGCTTGCTAACTCATCCTTTATTGGCTCTCCCCATCCCTGATTCACTCCCCCACTCTCCCACCAGTGTTTCTTTATCTTTCAAATAAACCAATCCTTATCTCAGGGTCTGCTTCTAGGGAAAACCAAACTATGCACCAAAATCACCAATGACATGTTCATTATTTCAGTCCTAAATAATCAGTCAACAAGTATGCATTGACTACCAACTAGATGCCAGGCACTGTCAACTCCTACCTCACTTCTTTGTTGTGTCTGATACTAGTAACCGCCTATTCTTGAAATTCTCCTTCCTTGGATTAAGACTTCCTTGCATTTTGGCTATTCTTTCTTTCATCATTAGCTCCTGTTCCACCTACCTCTTACTCAGAGGTGCTTCCTAGAATTCTCAGTTGAGCCACTGTTCTTCCAATTCTACATGCCCTTCTTTGGTGATGTGAACTACCTGAGTGGGGTTAAATCCTACTAATTTGTTGAAGATTCCCAAATCTCTATATCTGTTCTTATTCTCTGTCTTGGGTTCCAGACTTTTATGTCTACCTGCCTAGCAGACATTTACATATGGAAACTGCAAAGTCACTTCAAATTCAATATACCCAATGATTGGGGGTTTATTAGAAGGGTTCTGTGTAAGAACTAGCGTATAAGAAAATGGAGTAGAAGATACTGGCAAGACAATAGTTAAACGACGTGGATAATGGGATCTAGGCTTAATAGGAAAGGAAGAGATTCTGGGATGAGACACAGAGACTGGGAAAAAACAGAAAGGTCAAAGGCATTGCTGGATTACCCAATACATAAACACATCCTCAGGTTACTAGCAAAGCAAAGGGAACCCCAACAACATTTTCTGGGAAAGAATTTGAAATAAAAAAAAAATAATAATAAAACAACGCTAAAATAAACCCCACAGGAAAAGTCAGAATTTTAGAGGACTTCCTTAAATTTATTTTATGTTAGTATTATTTTTATTTTAAATTTCATAGGGAGGCATTCTTTTTTTTTAGTACTTAGGAAGATTAAAGGCCTGGCCTGGGCCTGGGAAGTTGACGAGATTAAAACAGCTATATTGAGAGCAAGAGAGAAAGCTGGAAGGATAGAAAGTTGTCATCCAAGAGCAGATGATCTCTTAACTGACCTCTTCTTTACTAATCTACTTTGTGGTTGTTAGGTACCATTAAATTGGTTCTGACTCATAGTGACCCTATGTACAAAAGAATGAAACACACCGCCTGGTCCTGCAACATCCTCACAATCATTAATATGTTGGAGCCCATTGTTGCGGCCACTGTGTCAATCCATCTCATGGAGGGTCTTCTGCTTTTTCTCAGACCCTCTACTTTACCAAGCATGATGTCCTTCTCCAGCAACTGGTCCCTACTGATAACATGTCCAAAGTACATGAGACGAAGTGACACCATCCTTCCTTCTAAGGAGCATTCTTCCAAGACAGATTTGTCCCTTCTTCTGGCAGTCCACCATATAGTCAATGTTCTTTGCCAACACCATAATTCAAATGCATCAATTCTTTTTCTGTCTTCCTTATTCATTGTCTGGTTTTCAAATGCATATGAGGTGACTGAAAATACCATGGTTTGGGTCAGGTGCACCTTAGTCCTCAAAGGGACATCTTTGCTTTTCAACACTTTAAAGAGGTCTTTTGCAGCAGATTTGCCCAATGAAAGACCTCATTTGGTTTCTTGACTGCTGCTTCCACTGGTGTTGATTGTGGATCCAAGTAAAATGATATCCTTGACAACTTCAATATTTTCTCTGTTTATCATGATGTTACTTAGTTGTGAAGATTTTTGTTTTCTTTATGTTGAGGTGTAATCCATACTGATCCATACAGTCTTCCTCCAATCCTGGTGCCATGTTCTTCTTCATATAGTCCAGCTTCTCAGGTTATTTACTCATCATATGACTGAATAACTACAGTGAAAGGATCAACCCTGATGCACATCTTTCCTAATCTACTAGGCTAACTAAAGCTTTCCATTCCCACTGTAACACATGCTAATTGATGACCACAGCACCCTGAATGCTCCTGGCTGCTAAGCTACTCTCTTATATGCACATCCTTTTACTTTCACCAGTTGAGTGGATGTCATTGTGATTGCTCCAAAATTTGTTTATGTTCGTGGTACTGGTTATTGTAGTTACGTAATTTAATTAAATACTATGTAAACCAATTATGCAAAAAAAAAGAGAGAGAGTTGTTGTTTCTAAGGACACTAAGTCAATGCTTTGGGAAGACTCAATACAGGTAAATCTTTAAAAAATGCTGTTGAATTGGGTATGGGTGACAATAGTAAAACAGTTAACACTTACTTAGTGCTTGTTCTGTGCAGGTACTACATTAAGCCCTTTATATAAACAACCTATTTGACCTTCACACCAACCCTCTGAAGTGGGTACTGAGGAAACCGAGGCACAAAGAAGATAAGCAACTTGCCCAAGTTAGAGAGTGGTGCATTCAGAATTTTGGACCCAGGCAGTTTGGCTTGAGAGACTGTATTCTTAACCATTATGCTATCATGTAAAAAATCTGGAAAAAAACAAACAAACATACAATGGAGTCTGCACTAACATTAGTTCTCAAGAATTATTTCAGTGTCTGGTTCTACTTTAAAGAAACTGAAGCTGAAGTCCACAGACTATCGGATATAGGTACAATTATTCAAGAATCAAGGACTCCACATTTGAGGAAAGGCCTTGGCTTTCCACCAGAAGATTAGCAAGTGGTTGTGCGTTTATATGCTCAAAGTTAGAATAAAAATGTTGAAAGTATATATGTAGTACTTTTTATGACTTCCCACTTTAACAGACTTCGACTAATCAACCTAATAGCAGTGCTGAATGAGTAGGACTTCTCTGTTTTAGAATTTAAAATTTCAGAGATGCAACAGCCATAGATGAACACAGATCTGAATATAACATTCCCTTGCTTAAAAACCTTTGATTTTTGACCTCCCTCCTCAACTGCAATAGGAAAAACAATACAAGGTTATGCAGGATCATATGTACTGTTCCAACCTTATCTTCAGCCAGTCCCTCAAATTTCTAGTCATTTGCCAATTACTTCACACCCATTCATGCTTCTGCATCTTTGCACATATCATCTTCTTTGTCTGGAGTTCTCTTCACTCCTTCCTCCAACTGGAGAAATTTTATTCATAATTCTTCTTCATTTATTCAGCAAATAATTCTGAGTACCCAGTTATATGAAGAAGAACACAGCATCAAGATTGGAGGAAGACTCATTAACAACCTGCGATATGCAGATGACACAACCTTGCTTGCTGAAAGTGAAGAGGACTTGAAGCACTTACTGATGAAGATCAAAGACTACAGCCTTCAGTATGGATTACACCTCAACATAAAGAAAACAAAAATCCTCACAACTGGATCATGATAAATGGAGAAAAAACAGAAGTTGTCAAGGATTTCATTTTACTTGGATCCACAATCAACGCTCATAGAAGCAGCAGTCAAAAAAATTAAACAACATATCTCACTGGGAAAATCAGCTGCAAAAGACCTCTTTCAAGTGTTAAAAAGTGAACATGTCACTTTGAGGACTAAGGTGTGCCTGGCCCAAGCCATGATGTCTTCAATCACCTCATATGAGCGTGAAAGCTGAACAATGAATAAGGACAACCGAAAAAGAACTGATGCATTTGAATTATGGTGTTGGTGAAGAATATTGAATATACCATGGACTGTCAGAGGAATGACCAAATCTGTCTTGGAAGAAGTACAGCCAGAATGCTCCTCAGCAGTGAGGATGCTGAGACTTGGTCTCACGTACTTTTGACATGTTATCAAGAGGGACCAGTCCCTAGAGTAGGACATCATGTTTGGTAAAGTAGAGGGTCAGCAAAAAGAGGAAAACCTTCAATGAGATGGACTGACAGAGTGGCTGGCTGCCACGATGGGCTCAAACATAGTAGAGACTATGGGGATGGTGCAAGACCAGGCAGTGTTTTGTTCTGTTGTACACAGGGTCACTATGAGTTAGAACCAATTCAATGGTGCCTAACAACTACAACATTTATGTGAATAATGAACTAATTTATATAATACATAATTATATATCCTTATTGAAATGTTATGATAAGCTCTTCTTTTCATTAAAAACATTTATTACAATTTACTGTTTTACATTTATTTTTATATTCATTTAATGTCTGAGGGAAGAAGGGAAGGGAAAAAGGAAGGAGAAAACTGAAGGTAGGCCCAGGTTGTTTGAGAGTATATGTATTAGGGGACCAGATCTGCCTTTAGGAAAAGGGAAATAGTTGGGAAAACTCTGAGGAATTAACAATGGAGCTGAGATCTTAAGGTTAAGTGGACTGGAGGTGGAGTTGGGTATGGGCAAAGAGGTGAGGTGAGAGGATGTGTGTTCTAGATCAAGGGAATAGCAGGTGCCAAGACCCTAAGGTAGAAGGTTGTGGGCGTGACATATTTGAAAAACTGAAAGACGGCCAGTGTGGCAGGATTGCAGAGCCTAAGGGAGACTAGAGGGAGATGAGGCCACAGAGGAATATGGGCCAGATCACGCAGGGCTCTATAGGTCATGCTAACAGAACTTTGGTCTTTATTTAAAAAGCAAAACCATTGGTAAGACTTAAGCAAGAGAATAACATATTTTCAGATGTGTAATTTTTACAGATCCTTCTGGCTGCTGTGTAGAGATCAGATTGGGAATGTGGCAAGTGTCATTCCTCATAAGCTTTCCTTGATCCTGCAGGCTGAGTTAATGCTTTCTCCCATATCCACCCACCGAAATTTAGGAAGCTCTTTGAAGGGAGGGACTTTGTATGTTTTTTTCACTACTGTATCCCCAGTTTCTAAAACAGTTCCCAACACTTAGTAGTTTCCTAATAAATGTTACTTAAATGAATAAATAATGTACCCTTATTATGTTATTCATCACAGTACACTCTAATTATTCTTATACAGTATTTCAATTTCATGGCTTTCCAGTAATCTGAGAGGTAAATGATCTTTCTTGAAAGGGGGAAACGAAAGTCCTACTTATTGCAATGCTAATGCTATGTCTAAAAATCAGGTAATTCAATGGGAGAGAACATCTGTCCTGCCGCCTCATTTTCCCTTCTCTGCTTTCTTTGGACACGTCATCAGGAAAGACCAACCTATAGAAAAGAACATTATGTTTGGTAAAGTATAGAGTCCTTGAAAACCAGGGAAACCCTCAGTGAAATGGCTTAATACACTAGCCACAACAATGGGCTCAAAGAGGTCATGAAGATGGTGCAGGACCAGGCAACGTTTTATGTTATATGAAAGGTTGCCATGAGTCGGTAATGACTTAAAGGCAACTAACAACATACCTCATTATAGGATCACTGGGGCCCTCGATAACCAAACAAGTCCACAGTATGCGGTAAAAAGGAACTTCATTCTCTTGTAAATTGAACACCTCCAGAGATTAATGATAATTGTTTTGGCTTGAATTATCCAATAGCCTTTATTGTTCTTTCCCATTGAAGGTCTCAGGGCCAAGTAACTGTCCAAAGGCCAACCTTTAAACAAGATGTTTTTGTTCTGGGAATATGACAGTCCAGCAATATTTTCACTACAACTACAAAATCCCAAGACTAGAAAGGTACTTCGGGGTCATTTAATCTACCCTTCTCTCTCTCTAGAGAACTCAGAAAGTCATCCCTGATCTTGACCAGGCTTCCTGAACACAGGAATATATCTTAAAATCCAAGGCGACCCACTTACCAACCCCCTAGCATTTTGATCCAATACAGGAAATTTTTTAGCCTTTCAGCAGGCTCCTAAACAACCTGGTTCCTTCAAATTTATTTGACAGAAAAAATGGATAGCTCCACTAAGAAGTATCTCAATGGATTCTCTCATCTTAAAAATATTTCTCTTTTTGAATCTCTCCTTCGACAGTCAACTCACAGTATGAAGTATATGTACTGGCTCTACAGACCATCCTCTCTTTTACACAACTTTTGTGGAAAATTTGAACCCTTCCTATTTAATGGTACCCTCTGTTTCCAAATTCACCTAAAGCATCCATTTTCTCGGACTCCTTCTCAGTTCTCTAGTATTTGAAGAACCATTTTATGTTGAAATTACAGGTTAAATAAGTATTGAGACTGTGATTTGAATCCAGCTTTTATTCCAAAGCTGATTTATCCCCTTATACCATGTTCATTTTAAAAAGTTTGTATCATATTCATAGCTTCCTTGTTAATTGTATCTCCTTGGCCAACTTTTCCCTTACACCAGACCATTAAATTATTTTTCAGGGTTCTTTTTCCTTCTCAACTTATTCTTCCCTTTCATGTTGCTCTAGTTTTCACTGTCTCCAAAATCTTCATTTGCAATTCTACCAAACTTTCTGTATTTCCTAATTAACATATTAGATATCTTAATTAAGAAACTAAACAAATATTTATTGAATACCAACCACATTTTTCCATACCACAAATATCTCTTCATTTGAGAGCATCACAAACTTCTAAGGGACCTTGCAGCAAGACTCTTACAGCTGCCTCACCTCTGGTCCTATCTCCAGTCTCTCTCCTTTTCCCAAACCCCATTCCCAACTTTGTTTCCCTAAACGCCATTTCCATCATAACAATCACTGGGACCAGATCATCCCCATTTTCCAAAGCCCACATGGCTTACCTCTCTACTCAAGCTGAACCTTGGGACCACAGGCTTTCAGGATATGCATTAATGGTTCATGATCCACCTTCCCTCCCCAGCTGCTCTCAAGGCCCTAGGTTCCCTAAAGGACACCATGACATCACCACATTACATCAAGGCGCTACTGAGTAGTGCTTGCCACTCCCCTTTAGTGCATTCTTTTCTTTTCCTTTCTTTTCTTCCCCTTCTTTCCCTCTCATTTTTTTGTTAATCACATTCTCCCATTTTTCTCCTCTCCCTTCTACAACTTCTAAGGGTGTCTCACTTGAAAAAACTTCTTAATATCTTGCTCACCTGCTTCTCAAGTCCTGTCACTGAGGTGTCCTCCCTGGCATTTTCTGTTTGGAGCATTGTGGTGTGCCCAGTGTCCTTGCTAAGGTGAAGCAGAGTGAGGCACCAAACTCACATTCTAAAGGAGGATATTTAACAGAAGCAAAAGATTGAACGAAACAGAGAGAAATTTAGGAAACAGGGAATGACAGGAGAACAGTTTGGCAGTTTCTTATAAAGTTAAAAATATACTTATATGACCTAGCAATTCCACACCTAGGTATTTACTCAAGCAAGACGAAAACTTATGTTCCCACAAACAACTTGTTTCCAAATGTTTATTGTGGCTTTACCTGGACTCACCAAAAACTCTAGTAGTCCTTCAAACTGTCCATATGAATGGATAAAAACAAACTGTGGTATACCCATACCATGGGATACTACGCTACTACTTGTCAATAAAAAGGAATAAACTAGTTAAACTGGAAACAAGATGGATTCCTTTCAAATGTATTAGGTTAAGTGAAAGAAGCCAGAATCATATATATTATATGATTCCATTTATATGACATTCAGGAGTCCCTGGGTGGAGCAAACAATTAAGTGTTCAGCTACCAGCTGAAAGGCTGGCAGTTCAAACTCATCCAGAGGCACCTTGGAAGACAGGCCTGGAAATCTGCTTCGAAAAGGTCACAGTCTTGAAAATCCTATGGAGCAGTTCTACTGTGCACACATGGGGATGCCATGAGTCAGAGCTGACTCAACAGCCACTAATAACAACAACAATATATGACATTCTGGAAGAAGTAAAACTATAAGGACAAAAGAGACCAGTGGTTGTCAGAGACTGGGGGTCAGGGGAGAAGTTGATTACTAAGGGGAAAGAGAATTTTGGGAGTGATGAAACTGTTTTATATTATGATTATGGTGGTAGTTACATGACTGTAGACATTGTCAAAACTTATAGGACTATATGCTATAAAAGGTGAATTTTATAATATGTGAATTAGTCCTCAGTACATCTGACTTAAAAAAACAAATTCACCAGAACAAAACAAAAAACCATTACTATCAAGTCAACCATGATCCTTAGTGACACTACTTAAGACAGAGCAGAACTGCCCCACAGGGTTTCCAAGGCTGTAATCCGTACGGAAACAGATTGCCACATCTTTCTCCTGTGGAGTGGCTGGAGGTTTAAACCACTGACCTTTCGGTTAGGAGCCAAGCTCTTAACCATTGTACCAACAGGGCTCCTTAAAAAAAAAAGGAATTAATAAAGCTAAATGCAGAAACAAACAGAAAACAATAGAATTGATTAAACATACAAAAAACTGGTTCTTTACAACACACCAACATACAACAACAAAATAGATAAACCTTTGGCAAATCAGGAGCCCTGGTGGCACAGTGGTTAAAGCACTCTGCTGCTAACCAAAGGGTCAGCGGTTCGAACCCACCAGCCATTCTCCAGAAGAAAGATGTGGCAGTCAGCTTCTGTAAAGATTTACAGCCTTGGAAACCCTATGGGGCAGTTCTACTCTGTACTATAGGGTCACTATGAATGGGAATCAACTCAAGAGCAATGGGTTTTTTAGTTTGGCAAATGTGAGTAAGAATTACACCTCTACTGTTAAGTTGACGCTTCTGACTCATAGTAACCCCATATATGTTGTTGTTGCTGTTGTTAGGTGCTGTCAAGTCATTTCCGACTCATAGCAACCCTATGCACAACGGAACAAAACACTGCCCGGTTCTGAGCCATCCTTACAATTGTTGTTATGCTTGACCTCATTGTTGCAGCCATGGTTTCAATCAACCTCGTTGAGGGTCTTCCGTTTTTCCGCTGACCCTGTACTCTGCCAAGCATGATGTCCTTCTCCAGGGACCAATCCCTCCTGACGACATATCCAAAGTATGTAAGACTCAGTCTCACCATCCTTGCCTCTAAGGTGCATTCTGGTGGCACTTCTTCCAAGACAGATTTGTTTGTTCTTTTGGCACTCCATGGTACATTCAATATTCTTTGCCAACACCACAATTCAAAGACGTCAACTCTTCTTCGGTATTCTTTATTCATTGTCCACCTTTCATGTGCATATGATATGACTGAAAATACCATGGCTTGGGTCAGGCGAACCTTAGTTTCAGGGTGACATCTTTGCTCTTCAACACTTTCAAGAGGTCCTCTGCAGCAGATTTACCCAATGCAACGTGTCTTTTGATTTCTTGACTGCTGCTTCCATGGCTGTTGATTGTGGATCCAAGTAAAATGAAATCCTTGACAACTTCAATCTTTTCTCTGTTTATCATGATGTTGCTCATGGGTCCAGTTGTGAGGATTTGTTTTCCTCCGGTTGAGGTGCAGTCCATACTGACGGCTGTGGTCTTTGATCTTCATTAGTAAGTGCTTCAAGTCCTCTTCACTTTCAGCAAGCAAGGTTGTGTCATGTGCATAACGCAGGTTGTTAATGAGTCTTCCTCCAATCCTGATGCCCCGTGCTTCTTCATGTAGTCCAGTTTCTCGTATTATTTGTTTAGCATACAGATTAAATAGGTATGGTGAAAGAATACCACCCTGACGCACACATTTCCTGACTTTAAGCCAATCAGTATCCCCTTGTTCTGTCCGAGCAACTGCCTCTTGATCTATGTAAAGGTTCCTCATGAGCACAATTAAGTGTTCTGGAATTCCCATTCTTCACAATGTTATCCATAGTTTGTTATGATCCACACAGTCGAATGCCTTTGCATAGTCAATAAAACACAGGTAAACATCTTTCTGGTATTCTCTGCTTTCAGCCAGGATCCATCTGACATCAGCAATGATATCCCCAGTTCCATGTCCTCTTCTGAAACTGGCCTGAATTTCTGGCAGTTTCCTGTTGATATACTGCTGCAGCCGTTTTTGAATGACCTGCAGCAAAATTTTGCTTATGTGTGATATTAACGATATTGTTCTATAATTTCCACATTCGGTTGGATCACCTTTCTTGGGAATAGCATAAATATGGATCTCTTCCAGTCAGTTGGCCAGGAAGCTATCTTCCATATTTCTTGGCATAGACCAGTGAGCACCTCCAGCGATGCATCTGTTTGTTGAAACATCTCAATTGATATTCCATCAATTCCTGGAGCCTTGTTTTTCACCAATGCCTTCAGAGCAGCTTGGGCTTCTTCCTTCAGTACCATGGGTTCCTGATCATATGCCACCTCTTGAAATGGTTGAATATCGACTAATTCTTTTTGGTATGACTCTCTGTATTCCTTCCATCTTCTTCTGATGCTTCCTGCATCGTTTAATATTTTCACCATGGAATCTTTCACTATTGCAACTCGAGGCTTGAATTTTTTCTTCAGTTCTTTCAGCTTGAGAAATGCCGAGCGTGTTCTTCCCTTTTGGTTTTCCATCTCCAGCTCTTTGCACATGTCATTATAATACTTTACCTTGTCTTCTCAAGAGGCCCTTTGAAATCTTCTGTTCAGTTCTTTTACTTCATCGATTTTTCCTTTTGCTTTAGTTGCTCAACACTCAAGAGCAAGTTTCAGAGTCTCCTCTGACATCCATCTTGGTCTTTTCTTTCTTTCCTGTCTTTTCAGTGACCTCTTGCTTTCTTCATGTATGATGCCCTTGATGTCATTCCACAACTCGTCTGGTCTTCGGTCACCAGTGTTCAGTGCCTCAAATCTATTCTTCAGATGGTCTCTAAATTCAGGTATACTCAAGGTCATATTTTGGCTCTCATGGACTTGCTCTGATTTTCTTCCGTTTCAGCTTGAACTTGCATATGAGCAATTGACGGTCTGTTCCACAGTTGGCCCCTGGCCTTGTTCTGACTGATGATATTGAGCTTTTCCATCGTCTCTTTCCACAGATGTAGTCAAACTGACTTCTGAGTGTTCCATCTGTATAGGTCCATGTGTATAGTCGCCATTTATGTTGGTGAAAGAAGGTATTTGCAATGAAGAAGTCATTGGTCTTGCAAAATTCTATCATACGATCTCCGGCATTGTTTCTATCACCAGGGCCATATTTTCCAACTACAGATCCTTCTTCTTTGTTTCCAACTTTTGCATTCCAATTGCCAGTTATTATCAATGCATCTTGATTGCATGTTGGATCAATTTCAGACTGCAGCAGCTGATAAAAATCTTCTATTTCTTCATCTTTGGCCCTATTGGTTGGTGTGTAAATTTGAATAATAGTCATATTAACTGATCTTCCTTGTAGCTGTATGGATATTATCCTATCACTGACAGCGTTGTAGTTCAGGATAGATCTTGAAACGCTCTTTTTGACGATGAATGCAACACCATTCCTCTTGAAGTTGTCATTCCCAACATAGTAGACTATATGATTGTCCGATTCAAAATGGCCAATGCCAGTCCATTTCAGCTCACTAATGCCTAGAATATCGATGTTTATGTGTTCCATTTCATTTTTGACGATTTCCAATTTTCCTAGATTCATACTTCCTACATTCCAGGTTCCAATTATTAATGGATGTTTGCAGCTGTTTCTTCTCATTTTGAGTCATGCCACATCAGCAAATGAAGGTCCCGAAACCTTTACTTCATCCACGTCATTAAGGTCGACTCTACATATATAGGACACAGTAAAACTGTTCCATAGGATTTCTGAGGCTGTAAATCTTTACAGAAGCAGACTGCCACATCTTTCTTCCATGGAACACCTGATTGGTTGGAACCATCAATTCAGTTAGCAGCAGAGCACTTAACCAATACGAATAAAGCAGAAAACTCAAGCATACAATATTAGAAATGAGGAGAATTTAATTTTTCTCTTCTTTTTTTTATTAATTTTTATTGTGCTTTAAGTGAAAGTTTACGGATCAAGTCAGCCTCTCACACAAAAACCCATATATACCTTGCTACACACTCCCAATTACTCTCCGCCTAATGAGACAGCCTGCTCTCTGCCTCTACTCTCTCTTTTCATGTCCATTTCACCACCTTCTAACCCCCTCCACCCTCTCATCTCCCCTCCAGGCAGGAGATGCCAACATAGTCTCAAGTGTCCACCTGATCCAAGAAGCTTACTCCTCACCAGCATCCCTCTCCAACCCATTGTCCAGTCCATTCCATGTCTGATGAGTTGGCTTCAGGAATGTTTCCTGTCCTGGGCCAACAGAAGGTCTGGGGGCCGTGACCACCAGAGTCCTTCTAGTCTCAGTCAGACCATTAAGTCTGGTCTTTTTATGGGAATTTGGGGTCTGCATCCCACTGTTCTCCTGCTTCCTCACGGGTTCTCTGTTGTGTTCCCTGTCAGGGCAGTCATCAGTTGTGGCCAGGAACCATCTAGTTCTTCTGGTCTCAGGATGATGTAGTCTCTGGTTCATGTGGCCCTTTCTGTCTCTTGGGCTCATAATTACCTTGTGTCCTTGGTGTTCTTCATTCTCCTTTGATCCAGGTGGGTTGAGACTCATTGATGCATCTTAGACCGCTTGTTAGTGTTTAAGACCCCAGACGCCACTCTTCAAAGTGGGATGCAGAATGCCTTCTTAATAGATTTTATTATGCCAATTGACTTAGATGTCCCCTGAAACCATGGTCCAGACCCCTGCCCCTGCTACGCTGGCCTTCGAAGTACTCAGTTTATTCAGGAAACTTCTTTGCTTTTGGTTTAGTCCAGTTGTGCTGACCTCCCCTGTACTGTGTGCTGTCTTTCCCTTCACCGAAAGAAGTTCTTATCTACTATTTAATAAGTGAATGCCCCTCTCCGACCCTCCCCCCCCAACCACAAAGGAATGTTTTCTTCTCACTTTAAACTATTTCTCAAGTTCTTATAATAGTGGTCTTATACACTGTTTGTCCTTTCGCAACTGACTAATTTCACTCAGCATAATGCCTTCCAGGTTCCTCCATGTTACGAAATATTTCACAGATTCCTCACTGTTCTTTATTGATGTGTAGTATTCCATTGTATGAATATACCATAATTTATCCATTCATCCGTTGATGGGCACCTTGGTTGCTTCCATGTTTTTGCTATTGTAAACAGTGCTGCAATAAACATGGATGTGCATGTATCTGTTCGTGTAAAGACTCTTATTTCTCTAGGATATATTCCAAGGAGTGGGATTGCTGGATCGTATGGTAGTTCTATTTCTAGCTTTTTAAGGAAGCACCAAATCGATTTCCAAAGTGGTTGTACCATTTGACATTCCCACCTGCAGTGTGGAAGTGTTCCAACCTCTCCACAGCCTCTCCAACATTTATTCTTTTGTGTTTTTTGGATTAATGCCAGCCTTGTTGGAGTGAGATGAAATCTCATTGTAGTTTTGATCTGCATTTCTCTAATGGCTAATGATCGTGAACATTTCCTCATGTATCTGTTAGCTCCCTGGATGTCTTCTCTAGTGAAGTGTCTATGCATATCTCTTCCCCATTTTTTAATTGGGTTATTTATTTGTCTTTTTGTAGTTGAGTTTTTGCAGTATCAGGTAGATTTTAGAGATCAGGCGCTGATCAGAAATGTCATAGCTAAAAACTTTTTCCCAGTCTGTAGGTAGTCTTTTTACTCTTTTGGTGAAGTCTTTGGATGAGCATAGGTGTTTGATTTTTAGGAGCTCCCAGTTATCTAGTTTTTCTTCTACAGTCTTTGTAATGTTTTGTATACTGTTCATGCCATGTATTAGGGCTCCTAACATTGTCCCTATTTTTTCTTCCACAATCTTTATCATTTCAGATTTTATATTTAGGTCTTTGATCCATTTTGAGTTAGTTTTTGTGCATGGAGTGAGGTATGGGTCTTGTTTCATTTTTTTGCAGATGGATGTCCAGCTATGCCGGCACCGTTTGTTAAAAAGACTGTCTTTTCTCTAGTTAACTGTTTTGGGGCCTTTGTCAAATATCAACTGCTCATATGTGGATGGATTTATGTCTGGATTCTCAATTCTCTTCCATTGGTCCATGTATCTGTTGTTGTACCAGTACCAGGCTGTTTTGACTACTGTGGCGGTACACTAGGCTCTAAAATCAGGTAGAGTAAGGCCTCCCACTTTGTTCCTCTTTTTCAGTAATGCCTTATTTATCCCGGGCCTCTTTCCCTTCCATATGAAATTGGTGATTTGTTTCTCCATCTTATTGAAGAATGTACTTGGGATTTGGATCGGAATTGCTTTAAATGTATGGATCGCTTTTGGTAGAATATACATTTTTACAATGTTAAGTCTTCCTATCCATGAGCAAGGTATCTTTTTCCACTGATGTAAGTCTCTTTTGGTTTCTTGCAGAAGTGTACTGTAGTTTTCTTTGTGTAAGTCTTTTACATCTCTGGTAAGATTTATTCCTAAGTATTTTATCTTCTTGGGGGCTACTGTAAATGGCATGGATTTGGTGATTTCCTCTTCGATGTTCTTTTTGTTGGTGTAGAGGAATCCAACTGATTTTTGTATGTTTATCTCATATCCTGATACTCTGCTGAAATCTTCTGTTAGTTTCAGTAGTTTTCTGGAGGATTCCTCAGGGTTTTCTGTGTATAAGATCATGGCATCTGCAAATAGAGATACTTTTACTTCTTCCTTGCCAATCTGGATGCCCTTTATTTCTTTATCTAGCCTAATTGCTCTGGCTAGGACTTCCAGCACAATGTTGAATAAGAGTGGTGATAAAGGGCATCCTTGTCTGGTTCAGGAGAATTTAATTTTTGACACAAAGGAAATCTAAAAATTGTATCATATAGGCATATTTAAAAATGAACATCTACATGAAATTGCATGATTTTCTAGATAAATATAAATTAACAAATCGACTCAAGAAGAGATATAAAACTTAAGTAGACCAATCACCACAGGAGAAATCGAAATGGTAGGCAAAGATATTTTGTGTGCCGTCAAGTGGATTCGGACTCATAGCAACACTATAGTACAGAGTAGAATTGCCCCATGGGGTTTTCTAGGCTGAAATCTTTATGGGAGTGGATTGTCAGGTCTTTTCTCCCGCAGAGTGGCTGGTGGGTTTGAACCACTGACCTTTCTGTTAGCAGATGAGCGCTTAACCACTGAGCCACCAGGGCTCCCTAGGCAAAGATACATATTGTTCCAAATACCATCAGGTCCAAATAATTTACAGTTGGGCTATACTTTCAAGAAATAAAGTATTTCTATGTTATATATAAACACTGGGTTCTTTTTTTTTATGTTATATGTACAGCCCAGGTGGCACAGTGGTTAAGAGCCTGGCCGCGAACCAAAATGTTGGCAGTTCGAATCCACCAGCCTCTCCTTGGAAACTCTATGGGGCAGTTCTACTCTGTCCTGTAGGGTTGCTCTAAGTTAGAACTGAACGGGTTTCATGTTTTGTTTTTTTATGTTATTTATACTAGTACATAGAGAAAATAGAAAATTAACAACTTATTCTACTAGATCAGCAGTTCTCAAAGTATGGTCTGGGGATCTCTACAGGCCCCTAAGACCTTTTCAGGGCATCCCCAAGGTCAAAGCTATTTTGATACTAAGATGTTTTGACTTTTTTTCAATCTCATTCTCTCACATGAGTGTACAGTGGAGTTTTCCAGAGGCTAATGGAATGACATGTGATAATATCATTGTTCTAGCAACCAAAGAAATTTGTCTATCCTTGTGTTTTAAAATTTTCATTTTAGTTCTGAATATTACAAATATTGGTAGACAACTCACATAAACAAAGGTTCTTTGAAGATCCTCAACATTTTTTAAATTGTACTTCAGATGAAGGTTTACAGAACTAGCTTCTCAATAGACAGTTAGTACACATATTGTTTTGTGACATCGGTTAACAACCCCATGACATGTCAACGCTCTTCCTTCTCGATCTTGGTTTCCCCATTACCAGTTTTCCGGTCCCCTCCTGCTTTCTAGTCCTTGCCCCTGGGCTGCTGTGCCCCTTTAGTCTCGTTTTGTTTTATAGGCCTGTCTAATCTTTGGCTGAAGGGTAAACCTCCGGAGTATCTTCAATACTGACCTAAAAGGGTGTCTGGGGGCCATGTTCGTGAGATTTCTCCAGTCTCTGTCAGGCCAATAAGCGCGGTCCATTCTTGTGAGTTAGAATTTTATTCTATTTTTTCCTCCAGGTCTGTTTGGGACCCTCTATTGTGATCCCTGTCAGAGCAGTCAGTGGTGGTAGCTAAGCACCACTTAGTTGTGCTGGACTCGTTCTGGTGGAGGCTGTGGTACTTGTGGTCCATAAGTCCTTTGGACTAATCTTCCCCTTGTGTCTTTAGTTTTCTTCATTATCCCTTGCTCCTGATGGGGTAAGACCACTGGAGTATCTTAGATGGCCGCTTACCAAAGTAGAACATAGAACACTTTCTTTATATACTACGTTAAGCCAGTTGAACTAGATGTTCCCCGAGACCATGGTCCCCATAGCCCTCAGCCCAGTAATTTGGTCCCTCAGGGAGTTTGGATGTGTCTATGGAGCTTCCATGACCTTGCCTTGTACGAGTTGTCCTGGCTTTCCCAGTACTATGTACTGTTTTACCCTTCACCAAAGTTACCACTTACCTATTGTTTTAGTGTTTTTCCAGCCCCACCCCTCCCCTCCCTCATAACCATCAAAGATTGTTTCTTTTTGTGTGTAAACCTTTTCATGAGTTTTTGTAGTAGTGGTTTCATCAAATATTTGTCCTTTTGTGATTGACTTATTTCACTCAGCATAAGTCCTTCCAGATTCATCCATGTTGTGAGATACTTCGCAGATTCATTATTGTTCTGTATCATTGCATAGTACTCCATTGTGCATAATATGCTATATTTGTTTATCCATTCATCTGTTGATGGACATTTAGGTTCCTTCCAACTTTTTGCTATTGTGAATAATGCTGCAATGAACACATTCGTGTGATGGCTCTTATTTCTCTAGGATATACTCTTAGCAGTGGGATTGCTGGATTGTATAGTATGTCTATTTCTAGCTTTCTAAGGAAGCATCATATCATTTTCCAAAATGGTTGTATCATTTTGCATTCCCACCAGCAGTGCATAAGAGTTCCAATCTCCCCTTTATAATTTTTAAGAGTATGAACGGGAACCTGAGATCAAAAAGTTTGAGAACCACTGTACTAAACTAATATTACTCCAACACATACACAAAAAATAGACAAACATAGCACAAATAAAACTATCAGCTTTCTTAAGAATATAGATGCAAATATCTTAGACTAATATAAAAAGATGAATTTTTATGACTAGATGAGATTTATCCAGGAATGCAAGGGATAGTTCTATATCAGAAAATCTATTAATATAATGTGTTATATTAATAGATTAGAGGAAAAAAACTTAAAGCTAAAAAAGGGATAAGTTTTAACATCCATTCCTGATTTTAAGGAGCAAGCAGCAAAACAATCAAAAAACAAAATAAAAATTTAAAAGCTCAGGAAGCCAGGAGTAGAAGAAAATTTCTTTAATTTGGTAAAATGCATTCACCATTTCCACTAAAGGCAGGAACGAGACAAAGATGTCTGCTTTCACTGCCATCATTTCAACTACTAAACTTGGCACTGGAGGTTCTCACTAATGTAATAAGGTAAGAAAAAGAAATAAGAATATTACAAAAGAAGACATAAAATTGTCACTATTAACAAGTGACTTAATTTTCAACTTAGAAAATCTAAGAATCAAGTGGAAAAATTAAACGAATACTATATTTTAGTAAAAAATCTTGATAAAAATTCAGTTAAAATCAACACCTTTCCTCTACAACTATAACCAAATGGAAAATCGTAAGGGAAAATATCTTACTTATAATAGCAATCTAATTATAATATACATGTGAATAAGCCCACCAATAAGTGTCCAAAATTTATATGAATAAATTATCAACCATATTAAAAGACATAGAAGAAGAAAAACAAATGAAGAATCATCATGTTACTGGATAAGACTCAAACTACGAATCCAACGAAATCCCAATTAAAATACTTAAAGCATATTTATGGAACTGGGCAAGTTTATTCTAAAATTCACCTGACAGGGGAAATATACAAAAGCAATCAAGAAAATTGTGAGAAACAAAAACAATGGGCTGTTAGTGATGTCCCCCATAATGCTACAATAATTGAAACAGTGTAGTGTTGGCACAAAAAATGGACTAAAGAAACAATCAACAATGATCTGAACAGACATTTCTCCAAGGAACACATACAAACAGCCAGTAGGCACATGAAAAGATGCTCAACACCATTAGTCATCAGAGAAATGCAAATCAAAACCACAATGAGATACCACTTCATACCCACTAAGATGGCTACAATAAAAAAGACAAACAATAACAAGTGTTGGGAAGGATATGGAGAAATTGGGATCCTTACATACTACTGGTGGAAATGTAAAATGGTGCAGCCACTTTGGAAAACAGTCTGGCGGTGCCTCAGAAAGTTAAATGCAGAGTTACCACTGGATTTAGCAGTTCCACTCCTAGGCATACACCCAAGAGAAAAGAAAATATATGTCCACATAAAAACTTGTACACCAATGTTCATAATAGCATTATTTGTAACAGCCAAAAGGTGAAAACAATTCAAATGTCCACCAGCTGATGAAGGGATAAACAAAATGTGGTATATACATATAAGAGAATATTATTCAGCCATAAAAAGAAATGAAGTACTGATTCACGCTACAATATGAATGAATTTTGAAAACATTATGCTCAGTGAAAGAAGCCAGTCACAAAAGACTACATATTTTATAATTCCATTCATATGAAAGATCCAAAACAGGGCAATCTATACAGACAGAAAGTAAATTAGTGGTTGTCTAAGGCTGAGGGTGAGGGGCTGGAGGCTATAGGGCTGATAGCTAAAGGATACCCTTTGTGAGGTGATGAAAATATTCTAAAATTCACTGTGGTGATGGTTACACATATCTATGAATATGCTAAAAATCACTGAAATGTACATTTTAAATGGATGAACTGTATGGTATGTAAATTATCTCAATAAAGCTGTTCAAAAAAAATCAGTGGTACAGAATAGAGTCCAGAAACAAACCCATGTATAAACTGGCATTTCATATCGAAAGTGAGAAAAGGGCGAACTGTTTAATTAATTGTGTTAGGATAACTGGAAATTCTCTTAAGAAAAAAAAGTTAAAATTCTAATGCACACTATACATAAAAATAAATTTTAATTCTGAAACATACACACACACAGAGACATATATAGTTCTTGTTAGCTGCCATCAAGTTGGTGCCCAACTCATGGCAATCCCATGCAGAACGGGATCAGACAGTTGTGATCCATTGAGTTTTCATTAGTTCATTTTCGCAAGTAGATGGCCAGGCCTTTCTTTCTAGTCTAGTCTAATTTGCTCCACTGAAACCTGTTTAGCATCACAGCAACATGGAAGCCTCCACTGACAGACAAGTAATATGTGTGTGTATGTCTGTATGTGTGTAGTCTCCTGGGGGTAGAAAGAGTTTTTCTGATAACCAAAACAACAAACCTCAGGAAGCCATTATAGTTTAAAAGACTGACAGATTTTAACTACATAAGAATTAAAATCTTCTATATGATGTAAGATAATGTAACAACAACAACAAAAAAAGAGCAATAGGCTAGGAAAAATTATTTGCAACATATATAATGATGAAAGGATTAATGTCATAATGTAGAGAGCCTTTAAATCAATAATATATGCAATCCAATAGAGAAATGATATAAACAGTCAATTAACAGAAATACAAATGATCAATAAATACACAAAAAAATGCATAAATTCACTAGTAATTGCAGAAATACAAATCTACGAAAAATAATACAACTTTTTTTACTCATCAGATTTGCAAAACTTAAGATTGGTCATAGCCAATATTGGTGAGTTTTGGGGAAATGAGTATTCTCATTCACTTTCGGATGGGAGTGTAAACTGCTGTGAACTTTTTGTAGGGTAACTTAGTATACACAAAATTAAAAATTTCATACTTTTTAACCTTGCACTTTCACCTCTCATAACTTACCTGGCAGAAATAATTGCACAAGTCCATAAGGACATATGTGCAAGAAGTTCACTGCAGCATTTTTTGTAATAGTGAAAAACTAGAAGCAATCTAAAAGTCCTCTAATAGGGAAATAATGAAATTACGGTAGCTCCAAAATAAGGAATACCATTTAAGAATTTTTTTTTTTTTTAAATAAGGTAATTCTATTATAACATACTGACATGGAAAAACTTAAAAGATGTATTCCTAAATGAAAAAACCAAGAAGCATATTTCTGGTATGATCCTATTTGTGTAAAAAACTATATTTCTATCTATATAAATACATATGTATATAAATAGGAAAAGGTCTGGAAGGGTACATACTAAACTGTAAACAACGTTTACCTTTGTGGAGGGGGGTAGGATTAAAGAAACGGGGTAGAAAATTTTACCTGTATATTTTTCAAAAGCAATAAAAGAAACAAAAATCTCCTGCAATATCTATAGTAAGAGGTGATGCAGGCCTGAGCCAGGGCATTGGTTGCGACAGGAGGGAGAGATATCTCCTCCAGGCTCCTTTTAACATACTTTGTGTTTTTCCATTATTATCTATCAATTGAAAGCTGTAACTATATATGTAACTGCCTGAACAGATACAAAGTTTGGTAACTATTGATCTCTGTATCTTCATTGACTAGCAAATAGAACAGAATGTATGTTAAACGAATCATAATCTGAAAGGTAATAAAAAGGTAAACTACGCAGTTTTTGGTAACTACTTATAAAAATTATGGATGACTCAAAAAAACTACCGAAACTAATAGTTCAGCAGAGTATCAGGTTACAAGGTAAACATACAAAAATCAGTTGCATTCCTCCACACCAACAAAATTCAAATTCCAATGACATTTTTTAATGAGATGGAGAAATAAATCACCAACTTCATATAGAAGGGAAAGAAGCCCCAGATAAGTAAACAGAAAAAAATAAAAAAAATTTTTAAGTGAAGCATTACTGAAAAAGAAGAACAAAGTGGGAGGCCTCACTCTACCTGATTTTAGAACCTATTATACTGCCACAGTAGTCAAAACAGCCTGGTACTGGTACAACAACAGACACACAGACCAATGGAACAGAATCAAGAATCCAGATATAAATCCATCCACACATGAGCAGCTGATATTTGACAAAGGCCCAGTGTCAGTTAATCGGGGAAAAGATAGTCTTTTTAACAAATGGTGCTGGCATAACTGGATATCCATTTGCAAAAGAATGAAACAAGACCAATACCTCACACCATGCACAAAATCTAACTCAAAATGGATCAAAGACCTAAGTATAAAGTCTAAAACGATAAAGATCATGGAAGAAAAAATAGGGACAACGTTAGGAGCCCTAATACATGGCATAAACAGAATACAAAACATTACTAAAAATGCCAAAGAGAAACCGGATAACTGGGAGCTCCTAAAAATCAAACACCTATGCTCATCCAAAGACTTCACCAAAAGAGTAAAAAGACTACCTACAGACTGGGAAAAAGTTTTCAGCTACGACATCTCCGACCAGGGCCTGATCTCTAAAAATCTACATGATTCTGTTAAAACTCAACCACAAAAAGACAAACAGCCCAATTAAAAAATGGGCAAAGGATATGAACAGGCACTTCACTAAAGAAGACATTCAGGCAACTAACAGATACATGAGGCAATGCTCTCGGTCATTAGCCATTAGAGAAATGCAGATCAAAACTACAATGAGATTTCATCTCACTCCAAGGCTGGCATTAATCCAAAAAACACAAAAGAATAAATGTTGGAGAGGCTGTGGAGAGATTGGAACACTGCTACACTGCAGGTGGGAATGTCAAATGGTACAACCACTTTGGAAATTGATTTGGCGCTTCCTTAAAAAGCTAGAAATAGAACTACCATACGATCCAGCAATCCCATTCCTCGGAATATATCCTAGAGAAATAAGAGTCTTTACACGAACAGATATACGCACACCCATGTTTATTGCAGCACTGTTTACAATAGCAAAAAGATGGAAGCAATCAAGGTGCCCAGCAACAGAAGAATGGATAAGTAAATTATGGTATATTCATACAATGGAATACTACACATCAATAAAGAACAGTGAGGAATCCGTGAAACATTTCATAACATGGAGGAACCTGGAAGGCATTATGCTGAGTGAAATTAGTCAGTTGCGAAAGGACAAATATTGTATAAGACCACTATTATAAGAACTTGAGAAATAGTTTAAAGTGAGAAGAAAACATTCCTTTGTGGTTAGGAGAGGGGGGAGGGGGGAGGGGGGGAGGGGGTACTTACTAATTAGATAGTAGATAAGAACTACTTTAGGTGGAGGGAAAGACAACACTCAATACAGGGGAGGTCAGCACAACTGGACTAAACCAAAAGCAAAGAAGTTTCCTGAATAAACTGAATGCTTTGAAGCCCAGCATAGCAGGGTCAGGGGTTTGGGGATCATGGTTTCAGGGGACATCTAAGTCAATTGGCATAATAAAATCTATTAAGAAAACATTCTGCATCCCACTTTGAAGAGTGGCTTCTGGGGTCTTAAACACTAGCAAGCAGCCATCTAAGATGCATCAATGAGTCTCAACCCACCTGGATCAAAGGAGAATGAAGAACACCAAGGACACAAGGTAATTATGAGCCCAAAAGACAGAAAGAGCCACATGAACCAGAGACTACATCATCCTGAGACCAGAAGAACTAGATGGTTCCTGGCCACAACTGATGACTGCCCTGACAGGGAACACAACAGAGAACCCGTGAGGAAGCAGGAGAACAGTGGGATGCAGATCCCAAATTCCCATAAAAAGACCAGACTTAATGGTCTGACTGAGACTAGAAGGACTCTGGTGGTCACGGCCCCCAGACCTTCTGTTGGCCCAGGACAGGAACCATTCCTGAAGCCAACTCATCAGACATGGAATGGACTGGACAATGGGTTGGAGAGGGATGCTGGTGAGGAGTAAGCTTCTTGGATCAGGTGGACACTGGAGACTATGTTGGCATCTCCTGCCTGGAGGGGAGATGAGAAGGCAGAAGGGGTTAGAAGCTGGCAAAATGGACACGAAAAGAGAGAGTGGAGGGAGGGAGCAGGCTGTCTCATTAGGGGGAGAGCAATTGGGAGCGTGTAGCAAGGTGTATGTAAGTTTTCATGTGAGAGACTGACTTGATTTGTAAACTTTCACTTAAAGCACAATAGAAATTATTTTAAAAATTATGAATGATAATAGCTGACATTTAATGATTACTGACTGTGTGCAGATAGCGTGTTAAGCGCTTTGTAGGCATTATCTCATCTAAGTCTAAGAACAACCTTATATTCCCTCACACAAAGAAAGAAAAGTTAAACTTTCCCAAAGTCATTCATTAAGTACTGGAGCTGGGATTCAACCCAACATCCTAGACACCATCCTCTTAACTCTGAGGTTGTACTGCCTCTCCAAAGATGAAAAGTTAATAAAACCAATTTTGATGTGTTGAGTTTGAGGTGGAGCTTTTCAATGAGTAGGTTGTTGGATATCATAAATTTGCAGCTACTGAGAGGGGTCAGAGCTAGAAAAACAGATTAGAAGTTGGCTATGAGGGAGTAGTATCTGGGAGACCAACATTCAGTATTCATTCAACAAGTATTTACTGAGCTCCCGCATGAGTGCCAGGCATGTATTATATCAAACATTCACTTCACATCCATTTGACTCATAGAATGCATCCTATGTAAAAATATTATAATCTGCTATTTTGAATTGTTGATCATTTTTTCCATATCTAATGGTCCCAATTACACTGTAAGCATCTTGCAGACAAGGACAAAGTACTAAATTACCTTGTATTCCCACAACATCAAAATGGTACCTACCATGTGATGGGGCTTGGAACATGTTTACTGACTGAATACTTGAGAAAACATTAAGAAATGAGCAGCCATTCACGAAGTTAGCCTAACTCTCAGGAAACCAAGTGCAGACAGAGTCTTCAATTCTCTTATTATCTAAGTCTCTAAAAGCAATCATATTTCAAACCAAACAAAAGGTTTTTCATCAATTTTATCAAGGTGAATTGTAGGCATCAAAAAGCTGTCACTTGGAGCAGGACGCTGGAAGGCTATAAACCAAACACATTGCTGCCGATTGGATTCCAACTCACAGCAACTCTGTAGGGCACAGTAAACTGCCCCACAAGGTTTCCAAGAAGTGGCTGGTGGGTTCAAACTGCCGACCTTTTGGTTAGCAGCCAAGCTCTTAAATACTGTGCTACCAGGGCTTCAGAAGGCTAACATCAGGTGGTATAAGCAAATTTATCAAAGCCTAGAATCTAGTGCTCAGCTTTGCTGGTCCAGAAACCCAATCCTGTCAGAACTGAGAGAACTCAGGGAGGCCCATACAGGCTCACTAACTCATACAAAACTAAAGTATAAAATTAGATTATCAGTTTATTAATAGATAGAGGCATATGACCGTCAGACAGACCAGATATTTGCATGCATCCACCGTCATCTCCCCATAGCCAAGTAATGTGCAAAGCCAAGATACTAGAAGGCTGTATGGGCAGCCCAGAACTAGCACACGAGGAGTTAAGAATAAGATAACGTTTTACAGTCCCGGGCTCTGATAACCTGATGCAGAGGCAGCACAAAACAGGAGCAGAGCATTACCTCTGGAACCATATAGACCTGGACACACACAGAGCTCTTCACTTCTGCCCAGAACAGCCGTAGACAAGTCAAACAACCTCTCCAAACTCTAGTTTTTAAAAGGTAAATGATGATACCTACTATATCATGCAATAAATGATGTGGTTGAATTCATCAGTAACCATGAAATATAAATCTATTAAAAGCATATATATAATATTTTTTACTCAACAAATTTTCAGGCTATTGTGAAGATCAGATGAGATAATGCATAAAATGCTAAACTAGCCTGTCACATGATAGGTATTCAATAAACAGCAGCTAGATATCCATCTCCACACCAGGGACACATCTGTTAAGGGTTCAAGTCAGTATTTCAGAATATTCTTTGCTCTGAACAAGACTGGGCAGGCAAGAATGAGAGCAAAAGACCCATTAGAAGGCTGCTGCAGTAATCCAGGTCATAGGTACCAGTGGCTTAAAATAGGGCTGTGGCAGGAAGGATGGAGATATGTATACAGATTTGAAGGATATTTAGGAGGTAGACACTACCCTGGGCGTTTTACATAATTATTCAGAGTCCTTACAGCAATGTTATAAAGGCGGCAGCCCATTTTCAGATGAAAATCAGAGCAACTAGCTCCGTTAAGCAACTAGCTCAGGATCACACAGCAGTGACTGAACAGCAAGATGAATCACAACTGGTGCGAATTCCCGGTCTCTATTCTTCCCATAAACAATATATATTTTTTTATTCTTCCTATAAACAATATAGACTGAGGCACATATCTTGGTTCTCAACCAAGATGTCAATTGTGAAGAACATAGTAATTTCTTACTTTCAGAGAGATGATTTGTCTTCTAGTAAAAATTTGGAGGAGATCAAGGTTATCACCATAATAAATAATGTTCACTTTCATTATAATACGCTTTCTGGAGGGGGAGGGAAAGAGGTGGAGTTACAGCTCATGGGTCACAATTCTAAGTCACTGTAGGTTTGTCTATGGGAGAGTACCATGCACATGAATTTCACCCATTTTGTCTTGTGGAGAACTGTTTAAGAATGGTTACTCTAAGGAAGTCTTAGTTTGGCCATTTGTAAGTTTTCACTGAAAAGGCAACAAACTCTTCAAACAGTGGACATAGATGTTAACAAAAGGAAAATTTTCTGGAATTGTGTTTCTTAGATTTTCACCTTTCTAAACACACTCACATACAACCTATAATCAACTACAAAAACTTAAATATTTTTGGAAAAAGGACAATGTCACATGACAGATTTCAGCTACTTTTCCATAAGAACTGACAAGCTAGGCTTTTCTCACCTTTACTCTTACATGTGAATTTTTTCAACTCAAGCATACAACTTTTTATTTATTCTTATAAAATTTCGCTTTGAATTAGTTTGAACCTAAAATTTTATCCTAATGAGATAGATGTGAATCAACCTTGTGCCTCTGCAAACTTAATCATATTCCTACTCCAAATATCGCTTTAAAGTGACTGTTGTTTTTAGGAGTTTTCGTAAATCATTCATCCACTCAGATGCATTGCATGCCACCCAAGCATCAGGCCCCTCAAGGAATTCACAATCTAATAAGTAAAAAACAGATAGGCACATACCGGTAATAATAGTAACAACTTTAATAATGATTTCTACTATTTACCACTACATGCTCTGTGCAAGATACTGTGTGAGGGCCATGAGAATAAAAAGAGAAGTAAGAAATTTTCCCTGCCTTCAAGGGGCTTCCCATACTTCCAAGCGCTTACACACAGTCCAATGGGAGGGGTAGGTGGGTCAAGCAATAAGCACAACAGAGTAAACCAGTGCCTTGCTAGAGAAATAAGAACAGTGTATCTAGTAGGACAAAAACTAGAAGGGTTAATGAGTGATGAGGAGAAGAGATGGAAAAGGTTTTACAAAGGAGGTGAGCTTTGAGCTGAGTTTAAAAAGATAAGTAGGTGTTCTCCAATTAAGGGGAAAGGGAAGAGAAAGTGTAACCCTGCCAAAGGCACGTATGAATCAGTTTTAAGTGTTCAATGAACAGCAAGCAATTTGGTACAGGTGGAGGTTACAGTAAAAAAAATAAATAGAATAAGATAAAAAGGAGTGGGTGGAGAATCCAGCAAGAGTTGAGGAGTGTCAGGTAGATGGCAGATGATAGAGGGTCTTATATCCTATGTTGTCAATGGAGAGTCATTGAAGGGTTTTAAGCATAGAAATTCTAAGAACAGGATTTGCCTCAGAAATAGCACTCAGGTATCTGTGAGGAGAATGGAATACAAGGGTTAGAGACTGAAGATAAAGAGATCACTTAGCTTACACAGTATATATTTATATAAGATATACATAAGGTGCAATGGCTGAATAGAAAAGAAGAATACAGGCACATAGACCAATGGAACAGAATTGAGAACCCAGATATAAATCCATCCACGTATGAGCAGCTGATATTTGACAAAGGACCAGTGTCAGTAAATTGGGGAAAAGATAGTCTTTTTAACAAATGGTGCTGGCATAACTGGATATCCATTTGCAAAAGAATGAAACAGGACCCATACCTCACACCATGCACAAAAACTAACTCCAAGTGGATCAAAGACCGAAACATAAAGACTAAAACGATAAAGATCATGGAAGAAAAAATAGGGACAACCCTAGGAGCCCTAATACAAGGCATAAACAGAATACAAAACATTACCAAAAATGATGAAGAGAAACCTGATAACTGGGAGCTCCTAAAAATCAAACATCTATGCTCACCTAAAGACTTCACCAAAAGAGTAAAAAGACCACCTACAGACTGGGAAAGAATTTCAGCTATGACATCTCAGACCAGCGCCTGATCTCTAAAATCTACATGATTCTGTCAAAACTCAACCACAAAAAGACAAACAACCCAATCAAGAAGTGGGCAAAGGATATGAACACACATTTCACTAAAGAAGATATTCAGGCAGCTAACAGATACATGAGAAAATGCTCTTGATCATTAGCCATTAAAAAAAAAAAGAAAGAAATGCAAATTAAAACTACGATGAGATTCTATCTCACACCAACAAGGCTGGCATTAATCCAAAAAACACAAAATAATAAATGTTGGAGAGGCTGCGGAGAGATTGGACTCTTATACACTGCTGGTGGGAATGTTAAATGGTACAACCACTTTGGAAATCTATCTGGCGTTATCTTAAACAGTTAGAAATAGAACTACCATACAACCCAGAAATCCCACTCCTCGGAATATACCCTAGAGATACAAGAGCCTTCACACAAACAGATATATGCACACCCATGTTTATTGCAGCTCTGTTTACAATAGCAAAAAGCTGGAAGCAACCAAGGTGTCCATCAACGGATGAATGGGTAAATAAATTGTGGTATATTCACACAATGGAATACTACGCATCGATAAAGAACAGTGACGAATCTCTGAAACATTTCATAACATGGAGGAACCTGGAAGGCATTATGCTGAGCGAAATTAGTCAGAGGCAAAAGGACAAATATTGTATAAGACCACTATTATAAGATCTTGAGAAATAGTAAAAACTGAGAAGAACACATACTTTTGTGGTTACGAAGGGGGGAGGGAGGGAGGGAGGGAGAGGGTTTTTTATTGATTAATCAGTAGATAAGAACTGCTTTGGGTGAAGGGAAAGACAACACTCAATACATGGAAGGTCAGCTCAATTGGACTGGACCAAAAGCAAAGAAGTTTCCGGGATAAAATGAATGCTTCAAAGGTCAGCGGAGCAGGGGCGGGGTTCTGGGGAAAATGGTTTGAGGGGACTTCTATGTCAATTGGCAAAATAATTCTATTATGAAAACATTCTGCATCCCACTTTGAAATGTGGCATCTGGGGTCTTAAATGCTAATAAGCAGCCATCTAAGATGCATCAATTGGTCTCAACCCACCTGGAGCAAAGGAAAATGAAGAACACCAAGGTCACACGACAACTAGGAGCCCAAGAGACAGAAAGGGCCACGTGAACCAGAGACCTACATCATCCTGAGACCAGAAGAACTAGTTGGTGCCCGGCCACAATCGATGACTGCCCCAACAGGGAGCACAACAGAGAACTCCTGAGGGAGCAGGAGATCAGTGGGATGCAGACCCCAAATTCTCATAAAAAGACCATACTTAATGGTCTGACTGAGACTAGAGGAATCCCGGCGGCCATGCTCCCCAGACCTTCTGTCGGCACAGGACAGGAACCATCCCCAAAGACAACTCATCAGACATGAAAGGGACTGGTCAGCGGGTGGGAGAGAGATGCTGATGAAGAGTGAGCTAATTATATCAGGTGGACACTTGAGAGTGTGTTGGCAGCTCTTGTCTGGAGGGGGGATGGGAGGATAGAGAGAGAGGGAAGCTGGCAAAATTGTCACGAAAGGAGAGACTGAAAGGGCTGACTCAATAGGGGAAGAGCAGGTGGGAGTACGGAGTAAGATGTATGTAAACTTATATGTGACAGACTGATTGGATTTGTAAACATTCACTTGAAGCTTAATAAAAGTTAATAAATAAAAAAAAAAAAGAATACTAAACCTACACTAAGGAATCAGGGACGAGGACCCAATAGAAAAATGAGCAAAATCCTGAAAAGGCACTTCACAAAAGGGAAAATTCAAACGGTCAATAAACATAAAAAAGGTGCTCAGTTTTATTAGCCATCAAGGAAATGCAAACAACCGTACTGAGAAATCATTACAGAAGGCTGACAAAACTTAGAAGGTCTAACAATGCCAAGCATTGCTGAGGATGTGGAACAACAAAAGCTCTTATGCACTTCTGGCCATAGACACACTGGTAGGTCCTCTTTGGGGAACGGTTTCATGCTACCCACTAAAGTTGAAGAAGCACTTACCCCAACCCCCACTGCCGTTGAGTCGATTCTGACTCATAGCGGCACTTACCCCAGGACCCAGCAATTCTACTCCTGGGTCTCTACCCTAAAGACGTTTGTGCCCTGTGCACCAGGATACATACAAAGATGCTTACAGCTCACCGCTCATAAGAACCAAAAATTGGAAATAATCCAAATGCGTATCACCATCGGAGTGGATATATGAATCAGGGTATATACATACAATAGAATATTAAACAGCAATAAAAACGAATGAACTCTAGCTACACATAATAATATATATGAATCCCACAAGTTTAGTGATGAACAGAAGCAGCAAGACACAGTACAAAAACATGATTTCACGCATATGAATTTCCAAAGAAGCTAAACTAAATAATATTGTTTAGGGATGCATATATGGGTGATAAAATTATAAAGGAAATAATCATCATAAAAGCCAAGGTAGTAGTTACCTAAAGAAGGGAGGAAAGGTACCTCTGGGATACCAGAAACATTTTATTTCTTTACCTGGGTAGTGGTTTCATGACAGTTCACCACCTAAGTATTTGTTTAATTGTACGTATAGGTCTTGTATACCTTTCTGTGTGTATGTTATACTTCACAATATAAAAGAAAAAGATTAATGTACTTTAGGAAAAAACACAAAGCACATTAACAGCTATGTACTTCTAGAAGTGTTTACAAATGAAAAGCTATTTTTGCTCAAAATAAAAAAGAAAGAAATCAGAAAAAGCTTCACATAGGAGATACATGTGGACCGAAACATAAAGAATTAGTTGAAAATTTACGCAGCCAATACAGGAAAAAAATAATTCTGAGTAGGAAAAATTAAAAAAAAAAAAAGTTGCCAGGGAATATACAAAAAAAAAATGTTGCCGTTGAGTCAACTTCAACACATGGAGTAGAACCGTGCTCCAAAGGGTTGTCTATGGATGATTTTTCAGAAGTAGATTGTCAAGCCTTTCTCCTGAGGAGCTCCGAGCGGACTCAAACCTCCAACCCTTAGGTTAGTAGCCAAGTGCATTAACTGCCTGCACTACACAAGGATTCTGTGTGGGGAAAACAGCATACGCATATTCACAGAAACATGAGAGAGGACAGCATATTTAGTAACTACAATTAATTCACTATGACTAAGATACTAGTTAAAAGACGAAAAATGGCAAAAAAAAAGAGGCTGAGGATCTTGGATTTTTTGTGACAGGAATGAGCAATCAGGTTGGGGAATGATGTGAATAAATATGTATGTTAGAAAGATCATTGACAGTAGTGTATGGAATGGACGACGTAACGCCAGAGAAACTGGGAGCCTACTGGAGTAATTTGGGTAAGATATAATGAAAGCACGAATTAGGGGGAAAGAAGTATTGACAGATGGAGATATTTAATAAGCAGAATTGTTAGGACATGAAAATAGATTAAACATGAGGGATGAGGTAATAGAAGGATCCTAAGTTTATAGCTTGAGTAACTGTTAGCACAATAAATCCAAATAGGTAATAACAGCGGGAGAAGTAGGTTTAGCAGGAGAAGATGGTAGGTTTGGTCTTGTTGAATTCAAAGTGCCTTTAGGACATCCAAGAGTAAATGTCTAGAAGGAGCTAGATATACATACATGTATGAATCTCTGCAGCAGAGATTGGTCTGGACACTGAATGACTCAAAACCTAGGCCTCAGAATGAAGTGTTTTGGTGTAATTTGAACGACTACCATTTTCAGATGTCTCCCACTGGGCCCTTACCTCAGTGTGAGGGTAGGAAACAGGGATGATTCCTAAACTTTCTGGCCTGAGCAACTGGATGAAGGGTGATGTCATTAGCTAAAATGAAAAAAACTACTACAGATGTTAAGATTTCTCATTTTTTGTTGTTGTTGTTTTTTAAAGGAGAAGGGGGAACCAAGAGTTCTCTTTGAGACTTTTTTAGACATCAAGTTTGAGATGTCTTTGAGACACCCAAATGAAGATACCAGTTTGGAGCTCAGAGGGCAAGGACATGGCTGGAATTATAATTCTACATCCCATTAATATAAAGACAGAATTTAAGTGTTCCCTGACCTAATTCCAGATTGTGAACTACTATCCCTTTTAAAATAATTATAATACATCAGTATAATATAATGTATTATATTTACATATGTATGTATCCCTCATAATATAATGTAATATATATTTTTTTTATTTGGTTGTTCATATATCTCTGTTCCCTACAAGAACTGGAAGCTGCTTGAAGGCTGAAGCTGGGTTTTGTTTACATTGGATTATGACCTAATGGTTCCTAGCATACAGTAGGTACTCAGTAAATTTGTTGAATGAATGAATGATGAAGTGCTGCCCACCCATTCCATTATCACGTCTTGAGTATTCCCTGTACTACATTCAACAGAGACCTCAAACCTTCTCCACAGACTAAGTTCCCAGGTGCTACTTGTCCTTTCTTCCACGGTTCTCTGCACATTATCTTGCTTCCTACCTTCAAGATAGAGACCACTAGCATCTTTTCCCCCCACCCATTAAAAATTTTCTCTTCTTTCACTCATCTCAGAATTATTGCTCATCTCCAAAGCTAGCCCTTCTACCTATCACCTTGACTGCATCTCTTGTACCTCTTCCTCGGATTTGCTTCCTTCATTATTCCTGTCCTGAATGATCAGACATTATATCTTCTCTCTCATTCATTCATTCTTCATTCTCCAGTTCAGAATATGTGAAGGTGCCATGTTCACCCTAGAAAATACCACATATTGGGCTTAGGGAAACAGACCCATCCAGAATTCACATCCTGATGGTAATATTCTCTTTAATATCTTGCCAAGCATGGCACTCGCTGACTCAGAAAATGCCTGGAACTACGATACCAAATTAAAAGCCTCAGTCCCTATGGCTGTTTAGGGGTTGGGAAGACATGGCCTGACACAGTCTTCTTTCAACTGCTTACAAAGATGGGGCTGCACCAGGGCAAGGACATCCTCCCTTTAACTGAGGATCAGCACTCTTTCTTCCGAATGATAATCTTAGAAGTGGCTGCCACTAGGTCAGGAGATTAATCAAATCGGAAACCTACGAGTCCCTCAGACAGGCTTCAGGTGGGATTCTTAAGCTGGCTGCCCTCCTTGGCAATGCAGTCCTGGTTTTCAGGGTTAGCCCCTGAGCAGAGAAAAACCCTTGAATTTGGCTAATGTCATGGTCTTTAGAGCACCTGAGGGAGTTTGTCTCTGAGCCTCAGGAAACAGGAGCCCTAAGACTTCAAAGGAAGCTCTGCCTCTAAGCTCTCTCTTGTACTTCCAGGCTGGGTTCCAAGCTCACCCATGATTGATACTCCCTCAGCAGAATTTAAGTACCAAGTTGAGAATAAGTCTGTTTCTAAATCAGCATCTCCATCCTGATCTAAGACATCACTAGGTGGAGCTTTCTGCAGTCCTGGAATGGTAGAAGGGAAAGTGCACAGGTTTTTGGCAGCAGACAGATTTGGCTTTTTACCCTAGTTCTGGCTCCTACTAGTTGTGTGTTAGTAAAATTTCTTAAATTCTCTAAGTTTCGGGTGCTTTATCTGTAAAATGGAGGTAACATCGACCTCTAGAGTTGTTGTATAATAAATACTCAATTTCTCTCCCTGCTTCCCTTCCATTTCTTCTAAACTAACAACAGGCTAGGAACATGAGTCCTAACACGGGGAGCTTTGACTAAGGCCTCCCATTCTTGCATTATGGCTTCCTTATCTTTCACCACTCCCCTCCCTTGAACACTGTGTACTTTCTGGAGTGAACCTTTTTCAGTTCCCTAAATACATCAAGCTCTTTCTCCACCAGTGCTGTCCAACAGAAGTTTCTGCAGTGATGAAAAAGTTCTGTCTGTCCAATATAAAAGCTGCTAACCACAAGTGCATGGGAGAAAGATGGGGCAGTCTGCTTCTGTATAAGATTTACAGCCTTGGAAACCCTATGGGGCAGTTCTACCCTGTCCTATAGGGTCGCTATAAGCCAGAATCGATTCAACGGCAGTGGGTTAGCCACATGTGAGTATTCTTAAATTGTGGCTAATGGCATAGAGAAAATGATTTTTTATTTAATTTCATTTTAATTTTAATAGTCCACTGTGGATAGTGGCTACCATCCTGGACAGCACAATTCTAGACTGTAAGTCTTTGCACCTACCATTTCCCTGGATGAAATGTATTTCCCCACTCTTCACCTAGCTAACTCCTGCTGTTGTTAGGTGCTGTCAAGTTGATTCTGACTCAAAGCAACCCCATGTGACAGAGCAGGGCTGCCCCATAGGGTTTCCAGGGCTGTATGTAATCTTCAAGAGAGCAGATCACCAGGTCTTTCTCCCATAGAACTGCTTGGTGGGTTTCAAACTGCTAACCTTTTGGTTAGCGGCCAAGTGCTTAACTGTTGTGCCACTAGTCTTAAAATCTCAACTTTAACATCTCTTCTTCCAGGATGCACACCATAAGCCCCAGGACTCCAATAGATTTCTCCTTTGTTCCCTTCCATAGCATCCCCTACATTTCTGCTAACTTATCACTCATCATATTTTAATTGCTTATCTGCCTGACCTCTGGTTCTTGGGACCTGAGCTAGCAGCTTACCTGTCCATCTTGGGATTTGCTGATCTTCACGGCCTGCAAGCAAGAGTCCTGCTCCCCGACCTCCCTATCTTGGGTTTGCCAGCCCCTGCAGCTAAGTGACACAGAAGAAACCTTGTGGTCTTGCCTGCCGACCTTGGGGATTCCTCAACCACCACAATCTGTGAGTGGGATCCCTGCTCTCCAACATGCTCATCTTGGGCTCACCAGCTTCTGAGGCTCCATGAATTGTAAAAGGACTCTATCCTGAACCAAGAACTTAGGACACTCCAACCCCTTCAATTGTGTGAGCTGTTTCCTTAATATAAATCTCTCTATATATATTTATATGCATTACTGGGTTTGCTTCTCTAGAGAACCCAGCCTAAGACAGTGTCAGAATTGGTAAACGTGGCAGAGAGAGGTGGGTTGTCTGGCCCCCATCTCGTGGGCATCAGTCTTGTGCTGTTGATCTCAGTTCTCCTTCCTCCTTGTGGGGCTGGAAGAGGTCAGACACCGCCCCTGCACCATTTTACAACATCCACAGAAGTTTAGACTTTAGATTTTTCCCAAATTGAAGACTGCTTTCTTCCAGTCCCTGGAGGACATCATGCTTGGTAAAGTAGTGGGTCATCGAAAAAGAGGAAGACCCTCAACAAGATGGACTGACACAGTGGCTGCAACAATAGGCTCAAACACAGCAATTGTGAGGATGGCGCAGGACCAGGTAGTGTTTCGTTCTGTTATACATAAGGTTGCTATGATTCAGAACCAACTCAAAGGCACCAAACGACAACATCTTTGTGATAAGCACTGTACATTTGAACAGTTTGAAGGGTTAATTAGGAGTAGTCTTTTATCTTTCTAAGGATAAGCCAAAAGTCAGAAACTAAAAAGGAAAAGAACGATAAAATGCCTCTTTAATAATTAAAAGCTTTTTTTTTTTATATGGAAACAAAAATAAAACCCTACCACCCTAATATACCAAGACAAATGATAAACAGGGAAGAACTATGTGTAACATACAGATAAAAAAGGATTAATATTTTTTCCTATAAAAAAAGCTCTTAAAATCAATAAGATGGACATGCCATGGATAAAGGACACGAACAAGCAATTCATAAAAGAAGACAAACTAATCCTGATCAACATAACAAAGTATGTTTAACATCATTAATAATGAAGAAGTGCAGACTAAATAAACAAAATGCCATTTTGCTTATTAAATTAACAAATATTTTAAAGATTTATCATGTGTTAGTAAGAACATAAGAAACAGGTAATCTGGCAACAGGCATAAAAATTTAAATGTGCATACCTTTCTACTCAACAATTCTACTTTTAGGAATTTGTCCTACGGAAATGGTCAGACACTTGATAAAGGTGGATTTATAAAGATGTTCTCTGCAGCGTTATTTATAACACTGAAAACCTGGAAACAACCTAATTGGACAGAGAAATAAAATCTGATACATCCCTGCAATGGAATACTACGTAGCTATTAAAAGTGATGGTGCCAATCTATATTTACTGACGTGGAGGAGTACCTATAATAAATGAGTAAGTGAAAAAGAAAGTCACAAACAAGCAAGTTATACAAAAATATTTACACTGACCTACTTTTCTTCCTACCTACTCATAAAAAGGAGTCAAGAAGGATACATACCAAAATATTGATTCTCTCTCGGAAAACAATTCAGAGCTTACTACAGGATAGGAGGAGTGAAGAAAGGGGAATGATCACTTCATGGGTAAGAGGTGTTTTTATGGGGTGATGAAAAAGTTTTGACAGTAGAGAAAGCTCGTGGTTGTACAACTCTGTGAATACACAAATACTACTGAATTGTACTTTTTAAATTGGCTAACTGTATTTTATGTGAATTTCACCTCAGTTAAGAGGATACTGATTCTCCCTGGGTAGGTAGATGTTCCACTCTCTTTTTTAATACTTTTCCATATAGGTTAAATGTATAATAATGTGTGTTTTTTTACTTTTCTAATCATAAAAGCCAATAAATTTTTCATTTTGGAAAAATTATTTTCCTATAGAGTAGTGGTTCTCAATCTTGGTTGTATATTAGAATCACTAGGGAGTTTTACAAAATACTGAGAAATAGGTCCCACCTCCAGAAATTCTGATATAATTGGTCAGGGGTATGCCTGGGCATTGGAATTTTTTTTAAGCTTCACAGACCATGCTACTGTGCAGCCAAGATTGGGAACCCTATTAGAGAGCTAACTGGTAACTCTGATAATTCAGGAGTTGACCTGAAGCCTGCTGAGATGTTTCAGAAAATCATCAGGTACTTCTCAACCTGCTCAAGATAAACTGCCCATTTAAAATCATATCAGATAGCCCATGGGCTTTAGGACTCTCTGGCTCAGCCTTGGAGTCCCCTCAAATGGGTCACAAGGACCTAAGAAATATCCGGTACTAGGTTTTCTGGCTGATGTAGCTGTGAGCTCACTGAGGGCCTAGACCTTACCTGTCTTATTCACTGCTGTATCCCTGGTACCTAGAATTGCCTGGAACATAGTAGGTATTGAATAAGGATTTGTTGAATTAACGAATCATATGACAGCACCAATTTTACTTAATGAAAAATACATTTAAACATTATTTTTATAACTAAACCTGTAATACAAAATTCACTAAAATTTAAGATGATACAAGACTCTTTTATACACCATTACAGTGCTGGGGGTGGAAGTTTATTTTCTTCTGTCATTTGAGTCTATTCTCAGAACAATATGAGAAGCAATGGATAACGTCTTTGTGCAAGGCATTTCCCACCCCCTTATGAGGCTAGGTAGAGGTCCCTGGGTGGTGCAAACGGTTTGTGCTCAACTACTAACCTAAAGGTTGGCCGTTTGAACCTACCCAGTGGCACCACAAAAGAGAGGTCTGGTGATTTGCTTCCTTAAAGATTACAGCCATGAAAGCCCTACGAAGCAGTTCTACTCTGTAACACATGGGGTCACCATGAGTCAGAATCAACTTGATGGCCATCGGTTTGTTTTTGTTTTGTTTCTTGGTGTAAGGCTAGGTATTAGAAACTCTAATTTACAGATAAGGAAATGAAGGTGCAGTAGTTGCTCAAGGTCACACAGTTAAAAAGTGGGGGAATCGGGATTCCAATCCAGGCCTGTTTGTCTCCAAAACTCATCTGTGGCTTTGAGAGGTGCGAAGCAGGACAATGAAAAGGACATTGCAGGTCCATGACAGCTAACGTCTGTGCTTCCTAACAAGTCACTTCCACTTAGCCCTGAGCTCCCTTGTCTAAGAGGTGCTTTTTCTTAACCCTTGGAGAATCCAGAGGACGATTTGTCACCAGGGTTATTAGCATTTCTCCCTGGATATCGACAGCTTGTCTTTCCTCCCTCCAACCAGTGACTGATTTCTTCAAATGCTTGCCAAATACAGCCCAAGTCACCATGGTAAACGTATTGACAGAATCATATTAACAGCTACTGAGCATTTACAGGGTTGTAAGTTAAGCAGGCAAAAAAAGATAAGGAAAAGCACAGGGAAATAAAACAAGTTCAATCAGCAGTGACAATTATTTATTTTGAAGCTGCCCGGGTGGAACAGTTTTTTAAAATATATTTTAATTGCTAATTATGGTTTCTTACAGGAGCATGGCCTCAGTGAGAGTTGCTCCTCCTTAGAGCTAATCATTAATATTTTAGCCACTCAGCTCAGAAATTGTGCTCCTGCAGTCAACCTGCCTGTAACTGTGTCCGACACAGTTGACTGGAGCTTTAGCTGCTTGCTTGGTAACAGAAATTCTACAGCATTGGTTGGTCTGAGACACCACTCCTAAAGTCTGCTATTGCATTTATTGTAAGGCAGGAGACACTGAAGTCCTTCTTTCTCTAAAGATTGAGGCTGGTTCAATTAGCAAAATTCTCCTTTAAGCCACCAAAACAACCGACAATTTTTCAAAGGAATGACCTATCTTTTCTAAGTTAATTTACACCTTTTATTGGGGGACATAAGTATTGCCTTAGGCAAGATACAGAATACAGGAGAGTTTGTTTTCCGTTTCTAATTCCCTGGGTACTTCTATATGAACCTTGTAACAAATAAGGTCAGCCTCCAGGCCCAGGGAGCTACTGAGGATAAACAGGCACAAGTGCGCTCTGGGGTCCCCCATGCGTGTGAGTGTGTTTTGGCCGGGGCCCTTCTCCCGTGTTTCTAACTTCACATGCTTCTTAAAGAGAATTTAATCCTCACGGGAGAATTTAATCTGTTCATTTGCACGCATCTCATCAGCACCCTGCTTTGTTAAGGACTGTTTGATGTCCCAAGGAAAAGACTTCCAAGTCTTTTAAAGCCTTTTTGATGTGAACCAGAAAATCACGTTTTGTCAAGAGCGCACTCAACTTGAACCTCAAAAGGTTCAGGACTCAGAAACCACACGGTTCAAGTGGGATTTAAACTGGGCAAAATCACTTCCCTGTCTTTCTCTCAAGTCCCTCCCCTGGCCTTTGTGCTAACAGATTCTGTACACCATTGGGCCTTTTTCTTTCTTTTTACTCTCTCTCTTTCTCTGACATGCACACATCTTGGCCTCTCTGAGGCAAGAAAACCTAGGAAAAGGAAAAATATATAACCCCCACATAAATGGCTATCACCCCACTAAGGATAAAAGCTGTCTCCAGCTCCACCTTCTCTTCACAAATTCAGAAAGGTCCCTGCTGGGGTGCCCAGAGACCTGGGCTGCTCTAGGTGAGGGTCAAATGATTTACAGAGTCAAACAACTATGATTACATCCTTAATCGAGGCATTTAACTAGGTACAAGACTAGAGCTTCTCCTGCCCCAGGAAGCTTTTGCAGAGAAAACTGGAAACCTATTCCAGGGAGTAGTGTGTGACTCAAGCCCATACATACTTTAGGACTCCACTGAGGAACTCAGAAATGAAGTGACAGGAGATTTGATCCCTCCAAAATCACAGGGAAGAGCTGAGCTGCGAGAGAATACTATAGCCCTAACTTCCTCTTTCGAAGATCTCTTCTGATTTTTTTTTCCTCTTTGGAGTTCAAAACCCAATTACTCAAAGGTCAACAAAATTTTAGATTCAGGAGACAGAATCTTAATTGTAAAAAGGTACAAAGTGTTCTCATAACCTAAAGAATATTGGATGACTTGTTTCCTATGGCTGCAACCACATGGAAGCTTTACTGACCACTATTTCAATAAAAAATTTTTTCAAAAAATATTAATAAAATGGTGACAATACCACACCATACCAGTTGCTGTCAAATTGACGTCAACTCATGATGTTCCCATGTGTACAGAGTAGAACTGTGCTCCATAGGGTTTCCAGTGGCTGATTTTTCAGAAGCAGACCACCAGGCCTTTCTTCTGAGGTGTATCTGAGTGGACACGAACCTCCAACCTTTTGGTTAGCAGCTAAGCGTGTTAACCATTTGCGCCACCCAGGGACTCCAAAATGACAATAACTGCAGTTGTTTCAATTTTGACTCATGGTGGCCCCATCTATATGAAGTAGAACTGTTCCATAGGGTTTTCAAGGCTGTGACCTTTCAGAAACAGATCACCAGACCTGTCTCCTGAGGTGCCTATGGGTAGGTTCGAACTGCCAACCTTTTGGCTAACAGTCAAATGCTTAACTATTTGTGCCACCCAGGGACTCCAAAGGTGACGATAATAGTCACCATTTATTGAGTGGCTATTGTGAAGCAGGCATCATGCAATATACACATTAAAACCCAAACCAAACCCATTGCCGTCGCGTCAATTCCAACTCACAGCAACCCTAGAGGACAGAGCAGAACTTCCCCATAGGGTTTCCAAGGAGCACCTGGTAGACTTGAACTGCTGATCTTTTGGTTAGCAGCCAAGCTCTTAACCACTATGCCACCATGGTTTCCATAAACATATTATCTCATTTAATTTGTTCAATAACACAAAAAGGCGAGTTCATCTTATTCCCAATGTGCAGGTAAGGAAACTGAGGCAAAAGCAATATAGCTAATAAATGTCAGAGCTTCAGTTAAAGCCTAATGTGTCAAATTCCAGAGTCAGTGTCCCTGACCTACCACCATGCTTCTCAGCATCTGTTCTTTCACAGTGTTCTTTAAAGGCACTTGGCATTTTATAAGTTTAGTTATTTATATATTCACTTAGTATTTATTGAGTTTAGTATGGGAAATGCACTGTGGATATTTCAAATAAAGTATTAGATAGTATTCCTTCCTTATCTTTCACTGTGACAACTGCGATAGCCTCCTGACAGGTTTTCTTCTACCAATACTTGGCCCCACTTCAATCTGTTATTCACAGCAGCCAGAGTAATCTTTTTAAATTATAAATCACCACATGGTATCCTCACTGTTTAAAAAGTTCTGTGGCTTCCTGTTTTGCCTAGAGTAAAACCCAAACTCCCCATGGCCTACACAAGTCCCCAGGGTCTGGTTGCCTCCCTCTCATCTATTACTCTATTCCCCAGACCTCTCCCCTCTCTGCTTCTCAGACATGCCACAACTCCCTTCTTCTAGTCCTTACATCATTGTCTCCTGCTCATCATTCCTATGTCACTTCAAACATCACCTCCAGGGGCGTACTGAGCATATTCGACCCAGTAGATCATTTTTTTAATGTCAAAATTATTTTCAGTATTAATCAGTTTCTTGATTCTTTTGTTTTAATACAAGCAATTAATCTAAAAAGAATATGTTTTATTTTTAAAGATATTCAAATTTAGTGAACGATTTAAATATATGACCTAAAATTTGTACTTACCAAACAAAAATATTACACCCTGAAGTTCAAAGTGTGTTTCATCAAAACTGGAAGCTCTCCAAATTCATCCTTATAGAATACAATGTTTATTAAAGGATAAGTAATAAAATGTGCTAATCTGAAACTTACATATATGTTATTAAAATTCAAGAGTAACCACAGCAATTTTTTACAATTTAGACCAGCAAAAGATTTGTTTGGGGAGGAGTAATTTACTACGGACTTGGTTTAAAAGTGCCAGCACAGAGGATACTAAAAATCGGAACAACTTTTACTTGATTGTGGTTTTTAGATCCCTCTGCAGACTAAAGCAGCATCCCTCTCCTCTCTCCAGTGCACACTTTACTCTCTATCAAAAGAAAAAAACTGTAAGTGCTGTGACATGGGAAAACAAGGTATTATGGGAACAAAAACAGGGACACTTAACTCAGCCTGAGAGGGAAGACTTCTTGGGGAGGTGATACTTGAGGTAAATCTTACAGGATTAGTAGGAACTTGCTTAAAAAAAAAAAAAAAAGATTCGTAGGAACTTGCTAGGCAGAGGAAAGAACGAGGGATGCCTGAAGCAGAAGAAGAAACGGTATGTGAAAAGGTAATTTGAAGAATGGGTTAGGATTCCCATAGTCAGAAATAAAGATGAGAGATCACTCTATAAGAAGAAATGGGCATGGGCCAAGGCACACAGATGGGGAACAGCAAGTAAGCCAAGGCACACAGATGGGGAACAGCAAGTAGACCAATTTGGCCAAAGACACTAGTTGATAAAGCTGCTTAGGTTGGTGGCACTGAGTTATAAAATGTTTCAAAGGCCAGTGGATGATATCTTGGATCTAAATAAAGAGATAAAGGCAGGTCAGAACCATGGGAAATGCCCACATGTCAGGGTTCAAAGGAAGGAGGAGTCAATAAAAGGAGAAAGATGGAGAAAAGCAAAGTTGAAGAAGCAGGAGGAGAACATGGGAGTATAATGTCCCAGAAGCCAAGAGTGGGGGAATTCCTGCAAAGAACTTGGCCAAAGGCCACCACCAGCCCCGCTAGTGCACAGGAGGGAAGAGACCCCATTGAGAAGATGGCTAGTGATGTAGTCTTCTAGTCTGCTTCTGCTTGGGCCTAGTACCAATTTAAGGGAAAAACCTCCTAAAAATGGCCACAAACAGCTGGTTAAATGGAATCCCTCATATCTGCTCTCTGTCCATCCTATCTTGCCCATTTGAAGAAAGCAGCAAACATTTGAGTGTTGAAGTCCTTTTTTCATATTTAAACTCTCTTCAGCTATATAGCTCCCAGACCAGTGTGTGCCTCTTGGATGGTGAAATTCATGTAAATATCAGTTAACCTTTATACAAACTAATTCAGGAAAGAAAATTAATTTTGTAAGCAAAACATTTTCCCAGCAATTGTGACTATATTTTACATTCCATCCCAATTGGCCATTTGAAAGAAATGGAACCAATTAGTAATTACTTCTGGAATGAGACATAAGTCATTCAATTTTATCAATCCATCTCTCTAAGGTTCAATTTTTATTTTTAATTTTTATGTTTTAGGTGAACGTTTACTGCAACAATAGTTTCTTTTTACAAAGGGGTCAAACTGTGTATACTTCTTTGTACCTTGTTTTACATAAAATTCATATGGCCCTGCCTCAGGTTTTAAAACCACTACATAGTATTCTACTACATGGATGTATCATAATTTATTTTACCAATTCCCTAGCAATACATATTAAAGTTTTTTCACATGGTAAACAATACTACAAAGCACATACATCTTTATGGACTTGAACAAATATATAAAGGATATATCTCTACAGTTGAATTCCATCAAAGGATATTAGTATTACAAGTTTCATAGAAAGATACTGTCGAATTGCCTTCCAAAGAGGCTATAACATTTTATACTTCCACCAACTATGCAACGGGACCCTATTTCCCCATATCCTCATCAACAGTGGATGTCATTAAACAATTATTCTTGATCATTTGATGTGTTTCAAAACCTTCATCTTCTTTCTATCCCCACTTTCTAACTTTCTTTCCTTCTTTTTAGCTCCCTGGAGCCCTGGTGGCATAGTGGTTTAAGCGCTCTGCATTTAACCCAAAGGTTGGCAATTTGAACCTACCAGCTGCTCTGTGGGAGAAAGATGTGGCAGTCTGCTTCCATAAAAGATGACAGCCTTGGAAACCCTACAGGACCGTTCTACTCTGTCCTATAGGATCCCTACGAGTCGGAATCAACTAGACGGAAATGGAGTTTGGGTCACTTTTGGTTTTCCCCCTGCTTCCCTGCTAAGATTGTCCTGTACTTTCCCCCCTACACTTACACTCTTGATTCCCTGCCCTCACTTCTTTTACAGCCCCATTTTTCCTGCTCACAAATTTCCCTTTACAGTTTCTCCACAGTTCAACATGATTCAATAAAAAAACAGACACTCCTTCCGTGCTCTCCCAACCTGTTGGTCCTCCTGCACCAGGAGAGAATGTTAATAGGGAAACTCCAAAACCCTTAATCTGGGTCAAAATATCAGAAGGAGTAAATTCAATTTGGCATAATTCTGAGGGGGGAAAAGAAACTACTGGAAGAATTCTGCTTTGTTTCCTTTGTTAGGATAAAATCTTATTATTTTCTATATTCCACACCTGGATTTCTTCCCTTTGAATCAATAGGTCATAATTTTTATTCATTACTCTTTTTTTTCTTGCAGCTAGAATTAGAGTGGACAAAAAAGTCGGGAAGGAAGGAAAGAAAGAAAAAATCCCAAAGTGACTGACTGAAGAGTAGGAACGAATGGGCAGGAAGGGGCGCGATGAGGAGACAAAGGGCAGCACAGAGAAAAGAGCCAACTTCTTAAGTCCTCTAAGAAAAGTTCTTTACTTTAGCTCCATTACCACTCCCTTCATTCCTGAGCTCTAAAAACAGAAACAGAGGGCAGGAATGGGCTGGAGGGTGGGGCATAGCAGAAGGGGGAAGGCAAGTGTCCTATTCCTCCAACTCCCCACCCCTACCGCTTCTTATCCAGCAAAGCTCTATCCACCACCAAGAATCAGCTTAATAGAATAAACCACTTAGGGTTAAGACTCACAGAAAGTCAAAGATCTCCCAATCTCCTTGCCTATTAAGCCTCTTATAAGTTTAGAACGCTGCTAAAGAAAGTGATATTATGGTCAAGCTACTTAGAAAGAACAGAGGGATGCAAAGTTGGGAAGAAGGAGGCCAGTTTGGGGGTTCACGAGAGCATCTCCGGTTAACTAAAATGGAAGGGAGGGGGGATCCTTGAGTGGGGGCAGAAGGCCCCAACAGAGAGAACTGGTGGTGCTCTTGTAAGTCTTCAAGTTGACATTCAGAAGAGTATTTGTACAATGTACGTTTGAGATGAGAATCTGGATGGGGAAAAGCAAAAAAAAAGAAAAAAAAAATTTTTTTTTTTTTAGGGTAAAGGAAAAAATTACAGTCATAAGCTTTATGTAAGTAATTAGAAAATGAGAAAAATAAAGCAGCCTGCAACAGTTCCTTCCTAGCTCAAACTTTTCAATGATTCTAGGCATTCTGCCACTTCCTTATCGTCTCCCCAAAATAGCTGGTAAAGAGTAAATGGTCCACAGGCTTGCTGTGCGAGTGGTTGGCAAGGTAGAGCAAAGAACAAAATTAACCAAGCCTTTCACGCCAGGAAAAGTCCTATGGTTTACTGTCCTTCCCCAGGTAGGAGTTTAATGTAGAATTCTAGCTATTTCCACCCTACGTCTTTCCAAAACCAAAAAAACCCCTGTCATTGAGTTGATTCAGTACAACTGCCCCCATAGGGTTTCCAAGGCCATATATCTTTTACCGAAGCAGACTGCTACATCTTTCTCCCGTGGAGCAGCTGGTGGGTTCGAATCATCGACCTGTCCGTTAGCAGACGAATGCTTAACCACTGGACCACTAGGGCTCCTTCTATGCCTTTCAGGGTAATTCTAAAAAGAGATCATCGGCTGAGCTCTAAAGTCATCCAGGGAGGAAAGGCAATATTATAAAGTAAAACCTGCAAAAGCCGAAACCTGTGTAAGGCAGAAACCTGTCAGAGAATGAAAACTCAAATATTTTCCACTAAAACCGGCAATAAAAAAGTAGTAAGACTGCACTCCGTTAAAGGCAAAAAACTTTAGAGACCCAGAAAAAAAAGGCAATCCTGTTGAGTTCTGGTTCTCACAGGTTTCACTGTATATAACAATTCCTCCAGTAGCTCCTTAATATCATTTGGGACTTTTTTCGGGTATAGAAAGACCTGTCACACAGCACAAACTCATAAGAGGCCAGGACAATGTCTCTGTAAAGTAACAGAGAATAGAGGCAATAGGGAGGAGCCTTGGTTCAAAAGACTTCAAATCTATGTCCAAGCCCTTGTAGCGGTAACTACAGGTAACAATTATCGAAGGCTTACTCTGTGCCGGGCACTGTTCTTAGGACCTCATTTGTACTTTACACTAACTCATTTGATACTCATATCTATCCTAAGAGATTAGTACTAGTAGTAGTCTCGCTTTACTTTGAGGAAACTGAGGCACAGAAAAAACGGAAGTTTCTGTCCAGGCAGGTACTGCACCACAAGAAGCAGCATTAGAAGTAAGCAAAATAGGTCATCTTCCTCCACCCAACAAGAAATATGTTTAACAGTTTTTTTTTTAGATCGTAATTAGTAAGATCCAGCCACTGTGTCAGGCTCAGGGGACAGAGATGAATAAGACAGTCTCTCTCTCAAAACTCACAGAGTAATGAAGGTGACAAAGGCTTTTGAATGGGACAAAACAGACTGTGCCTAAGGCTGTCACACTGCAAGTACCATACAAAAAATTGCCAAGTCAATGCCAACTCATGATTCCGACTCATAGCTACTCTATGTACGAGAGAACAAAACACTGCCCCATCCTGCGTCATTCTCACAATTGTTGCTATGCTTGAGCCTGTTGTTGCTGTCACTGTGTTGATCCATCTCACTGAGGGTCTTCCTCTTTTTCGCTGACCCTCCACCAAGCATGATGTCCTTCTCCAGGGACTGATCCCTCCTGACAACATGTCCAAAGTATGTGAGACGTAGTCTTGCCATCATGATGTCTTGACTCATGATGATTTATGACAACTCTGTGTGTGTCAGAGTAGAACTGTGCTCCATAGGGTTTTCAATGGCTGTTTTTTTGAAAGTCAAATAGCAGAACTTTCTTCCAAGATGCCTCTGGGCGAACTCAAACCTCCAACCTTTCAGTTAGAAGCCAAGGTTGTTAACCAGGAGCACCACCCAGGGACTCCCACACTACAAATGACTCGTACAATTGCTCCCAGTGTGCCTACCTCTGAAGTTACCACACAGGCTGACATATATGTGTGAAGGGCTTAGAACAGTGCCTGGCACACAGTGAGCAGATACAAAGATGATTATTATTATCTCAGGCATCTGACCCATAGGCCTCCCACTCCTGGGTTTATTCTTCTTCCCATTGACTCTGGAGCCAAATTGCCTGGGCTTGAATCTCATCTCTAGTTCGTTCTTGTGTGACAATGGGTACATTGCTTAAATGCTCCATGCCTCAGTTTCCACATCTGTAAAATGAAGATAACCCCTATCTCATAGGGATTTCATGAGGATTAGATAAATCGGTGCATGTAAAGCACTCGGAATAGTGCCTGACACATAGAAAACACTCAAAAGGTGTTAGCTATTATTATTACTATGTTCCAGCCTTTGCCCGTAGTCATTTCACTTGCAATAAAAAGACGGAATTTAAATGCATCTGATATGGTTAGTTTAAGGAGGATAGGAAGTCTCTGAGACTAAATAGGAGGAGGAGAACAGTTCCCCTGGGAAGTTGGAAGAATAACCCTGGAACTTGTTAATTAAGATCTTGTTAATGAATCTGCTTGTTAATGGTCTATTAAATAATCACACAATGAAGTTTACCGCACAAGTAAAGCCTTTATCAAACGTTTGCTCTTTCCAATCTTCCTGGCCCAGCTCTGACTTCTCAAGATCTTGCCTAAGGGGAAAGTCCTTCCAAATCCTTCCAAATCTGACACAACCCTCTCTGTCTTGTCATACTCTTGTAGAATATGGCTATTCTTGCGGCCTAGGAAAGGTTTCCAGGGCAGAAAGCCCTCTTGTCTTGATTCTGCGTGTCATTCCTTAGGCCAAGGCATGGTGCCTCTGAGCCAAAACACTTCCCTCCAGAAACAGGAATAGTCACTGGCCCTGGAAACTGAAAAATAAAGATGCTCTGAACTTTGCTGAGAAGACAGAGGATAAGTTCCTTTTAGTGGGGAATTTCAACTGAAATGTCACTGACACATACAGAAAGTAGCCCACCAACCACAGCCACAAATAGTTTACAAAATTTTTGTCCCAAACCATCTAGGAAGATAATCTTGCAGCCAGCGTCAGGGAAAGCAGGCTCTTCAGGGGCCCAACTCTGAGGATGAAACGGCATGTAAGAGGGCTCCCTCTAGGTTGGACACTCAGGCATTCCATAAACTATTTTAGTCTCCTAAGACTATTTCACTCTTTTAGACAGACATGCTTGGAAGAGGATAAATTGTACTGTGTATGTGTGATATACATATTTATATATACATACACACACACATATATATTCTTGGCCAACACCATAATTCAAATGCATCAGTTCTTCCGTGTTCCTTATTCATTGTCCAGTTTTCCCACGCATATGAGGTGATTGAAAATACCATGGCTTGGGTCAGGCACACCTTAGTCCTCAGAGTGATATATATATATGGTATTGGTGAAGAATACTGAATATACCACAGACTGCCAGAAGAATGAACAAATCTGTCTTGGAAGAAATACAACCAAATGCTCCTAAGAAGTAAGGATGGCAAAGCTTTGTCTCACATACTTTGGATATGTTATCAGGAGGGACCAGTCCCCGGAGAAGGACATCATGCTTGGTAAAGTAGAGGGTCAGTGAAAAGAGGAAGACCCTCAGTGAGGTAGACTGACACAGTGGCCACAAGAATGGGCTCAAACATAGCAACGATTGTGAGGATGGTGCAGGACTGAGCAGTGTTTAGGTCTGTTGTACATAGGGTCAGTATGAGTTAGAACTGATTCGATAGCACCTAACAACAACAATACATATATATGTAAGATACATTTATATGCATATCTATATAATATAAATATATATATACATATATATGCATAATTTGTTGTTGTAAATTGTCATCAAGTCAGCTCCTTAGAAGTGAGAATGGGGAGACTTCAGCTTGCTTACTTCGGACACATCATCAGGAAATACCAAACCGTAGAAAAGGACATCATATTTGGTAAAGTAAAGGGTCAGTGAAAATGAGGAAAACCCTCAATGAGATGGACTGACACAGCTGCCACAACAACAACGGACTCAAACATACCAATGATCATGAAGATGGCGCAGGACCGGGCAACTTTTCGTTGTGTTATACTAAGGTCACCATGAGTGAGAGCCGATGGCAACTAACAACAACAAAATATTATACACACACACACGTACATATATATCAAAAACAAAATACATTTATATATACATATATGTAACTTTTAGATTACAAAACACATTTGTGTTATCTTTTCTGATTCAACAACCCTGTAAGATAGGGCAAGGGTAGACAAGAAGATGGGGTCAGAGAAACTAAGCAACTTATCCAAATTTACCCAGCTAGTAAATGAAAAAACCAAAGCTTCTGATGGTGCCCTTCCCCTGTCACTGAGCTGTTCCCAACATCTATATTTCTAGCCATCACTTCCCACTTGTAGATCTGCCAGGGGGTGCCCAGCCCTGTAGTGGATTCTGGGCAGTCCTTCAGACTATGTCAAAGGGGGTAGACCAAGTCGGCAGCTCGTAGTGTAGCTTGGCAGAGGAAACAGAGATCCTGAGTTCATTTATCCTCACAACAAATATTTATTGAACCAGGTGCTACATGAGGAGACACACTGGAGAACAAGACAGACATGGGCCCGTGGGAGAGGGCCAATTAAGCAAATAATTACAATACCATTCAATGAGTGTTTACAGAAGGGAAAGTCTGTTGGGGAAAGACCACCGTTCCCAACTCCATAAGCAAGGTTGAGGAGGACATCACCAGTGTACACAGGGGCTGGAGGCCACCTGAACCTCAGACCATGCCCCTATTCAAGGTTCTCTTACCCTTCTACCCACTGGCAGTTGCCCAGAAGGGTTAAAGTTTGAAGCAGAAAGCCAATCTGCAGGTGTTTGTGACTAATTCTGCCACTGAGAGGCTCCCCGCAACCCTCCAACCTTTACTTCTTCACAAATGAACATTTCGTCGTGAGAAGTAAGCTTATGGGTTGGGGAAGTAGAGGGAGGAGGCTGGCAAAAATCCTCTCAGCAGGATCACAGCAGTGAGAAGACAAGCTGGCTGGAGCCCAACAAGCTCCAAAGTGCACACTGGCCTCCATCACATCTGGCTAAGCACCGCCAACCCCTCCGCTGGGCCACCTCATAATTGCAATATTGTACCAAGAAAGGGGAGGTCTGAGCATATGCAGTCAGCTGCTCAGCAATAATGGAAGAAAAGGAGAGCAATCCAAGGAGGAACAAGGGCAAACAGGGGGAATTAGAGGCAGTTGGACAGATCTTAACCATGACAGGAGACTGGGTAAGAAAAGTATTGGTTGTGAGCAGACCCTGTGTCTTCACTCTTACTGATCTCAGGCTCCTCTGTGGAATTCCATCCTCTTCTTTACTAGTCTACTCCTAGCTCCCCTCCTCCAAGGTCAAACTCATGTATGAAACCTTCCCTCTGCCACTCTCACCTTTGATCAGTGATTCATAAACTTTAAGTGGCACAGGAATCAACTGGGAGGATGCTTGCTAAATACATAGATTTTCAGGTCACATTCCCTGTGATTCTGGGAATCTGCATTATAAATAACATTCTCCACCCCACTGCCAATCCCTGCCCCCATCCTCCACGACCACTCCTCCACGACCAACACCGTAAGTGATCATGAAGCACGCGGTTCCCAAATCACATTTTGAGAAATTCTGCCTTGGAGAGGACCCCTTCTCCTGAAATCCGAGAGCTCTTGCTGTCTGTTATTTCATATCATTTCTTTTTCATACACACATTCTAACTACTCACCTCAACCATAAGGCCCTCAAGGATAGTAAGTATTATCTCCCGCTTCTCTGATCCCCTGCAAACAGCACTGAGCACAGCTCTCTACACGCAGGAGCTCAGGAAATGTTTGTGGATGTAGAGAGATGATGACGATAAGAGGCCAGGGGAAGGAAAACCACAGCAGGGATGGCGATGGCAGGGGCCCCTGCTGGAAGGAACTGTATTTAGTATGCCTACATGTGCCAGGCTGGAACAACGGTTTGCTTTGCCTTCTATTTTTCCTTCCTCAATAGTCTTGGCACTGCATACCTAACCTCCCTCATGAAAGTCAAGCCTGAGCAATACACCTCCCACAGGAAACTTTGCCAAGAAACCTTGCCAAGGATCCCAGGTGTTACGTGGCTTACTTTAACAGCCAAGTGAGTACTCTCGGTCCAGAGACCTATCAGGTCTCCGTACAGGGTAAAGCATAAAGCTGAGCATGAACTTTAGCAAAAACATCAGGAACCTTAATTTGCTTCACTAAACGTCAGCAGGTTAATGGTCTTCCTTCATTCACAAATATATTTCAAGTGTCTACTCTGTGCCAAACATGGTTCTGGGTGGTTAAGGCATCATATGTTATCAGAAAGTATCTTATACAGACTTATCTTTAGAAAGTTACTTTAAAAGCAAGACCCGGTATGATGCTGGGCTTCAGAACCACATAAACACCCGAGGGACATTCTGCAGAATGCCTCACTTTAAGATGCAGTGCTAAGAGATCTGAGGTCAGGTCTCAGGCCCTGGCAGGGAGAAATTCCATGCTCACTTTATTTTGAGCAACTCTGGGCAGCTCTAGAGTTCTTTCTGCTATTTTCTCAGATACTATACTTTGTCTAGAAAAGCAAGCCACCACACCTATCCCCTTTGTATAAGTAACTCTTCCTTGATTTTCAGGTATCAGCTTAAAGGTCAATTCTACTCCAGGCTCTTAGATAAGATTAGGTGCTCTTGCTTCTAATTCCGTGGCATTTTATACCTCCCCTATTATAGCCACTTCTCACAACGGCCTGCAATTGTTCCAACAACGCAGGGACTATAATCTCTCTTGCTCCTCATTGTATCCCCAGCACCTAGCACAGTGCCCGACACAATGTCGTTGTTGTTGTTAGGTACCATTGAGTCGGTTCTGACTCATGGCAACCCTATGTACAACAGAACGAAACACTGCCTGGTCCTGCACCATCCTCACAATCGCTGTTATGCTTGAGTTCATGGTTGCAGCCACTGTGTCAATCCATCTTGTTGAGCGTCTTCCTCTTTTCGCTGATCCTCTAATTTACCAAGCATAATGTCTTTCTCCAGGGACTGAATCCTCCTGAAAACATGTCCAAAGTATGTGATGCAGTCTCCTGGCTTCTAAGGAGCACCCTGGTTGTACTTCTTCTGAGACAGATTTATTCGTTCTTTTGGCAGTCCATGGTATATTCAACATTCTCAGTCAACACCACAAGTCAAAAGTATCAATTCTTCTTCAGTCTTATTTATTCATCATCCAGATTTTGCATGCATATGAGACAAGTGAAAATACCTTGAAGGCTACGCTGCACCTGACCCAAGCCATGGCGTTTTCAATCGCTTCATATGCATGTGAAAGCTGGACGATGAATAAGGAAGACTGAACAAAAACTGATGCCTCTGATCTGTGGTGCTGACGAAGAACATTGAATGTAGCATGGACTCTCAGAAGAATGAACATGGCACAATGTAGGTACTCAGTAAATCCTGGTCGAGTGATTAAATGAATTAATGTGTGCATCAAACTATCTACCAACGATGGCAACTGAATCATGCCTCATGTACTTTGCCATAGTTTTATTCACCAAAAAATGTCACCAACAAACACCTAAGATGAAGTAGCACTATTCCTTCTATAGTACCACTATCTCACAGGGGTAAAACTGATGCTCACAAGAGCACCCCAATACAGACTCCAGGAGACACTTCCCATTACCAAAGACAGATGCAATGCTCCAAAATCAATATAATGTCACCTGAGAGCTATACTGACTATAAGCCACAATGCCAGCTCTGTCACAGGCTTGATGGTAAGGTCTCTTTCAAGTCACTCAGCGTCTCATAGGCTCAGTTTTAACACCTCTGACATGGAGAAGACACTAGGCACTTCAGCAGCAGGTACTTTCTTAAATAAAGAGCAAACTTCAATAAAAAGCTACCCATACCATGATGAGAAGTAGGAGGAAGGAGGATTTGTAATGAAGCATCTCTGCAGTTAGGAAAGGGTTAAGCCTACACTTCTGGGTTCTCTTACTTGTAAATCAGCCTTGACTGCTGCTCAGTCTGAATGAAGCCCCACCAGGTTGGCCTGTCAGGAAGGAAGCCCATGCGTCCAGACTTTTGTTGTTCTAAGGATTTTTTTTTTTAATTTTACTGTTCAGGAAGGAAGCTGAAGCCTAGGTCCTAGCTGCAGTCCTGCTGATTACTTACCCTTGCCTGTGCTCCTGCCTCTACCTCTCTACCTACCTTTCAGACCCCACTCTTTCCTTTTCTAGAATCCCTTTTTACCCATGATTTTGGCATTAGGGCTTAAATCCCAGACTTACCCCCCCTTCTTTAAAAACTGAAAATTAAGAATGTTCAGTATTTCTGCTCCTACCTCCCATACACTCCTGTGTCTGCAAGTGTAAAGGACTGGGGATGCGGAAAGTGGAGAAGTGGGTCCTCCATGATCTGGGAAGACATTTTGCCCTAAACTGTGGTCTGAAGCCCTTTCCTTTGATGGAGCCATGAAAGAATTGATAGGGATTGAGGTTTCAGATCATTGGTCACCAATTGCTATTTTTGCTGCATACATATGTGGATCCGAGACTTTTCAAATGTGAGCTACTATATTTAAATAAAAGACCCAAATCCAAGGCCTTGCGGGGGGCGGTCAGTCTTTCCCACTCCCACCCTCCTACTCTCCACCTTCCCCCCTGACATGCAGAGTCATTCTCTGCGGGCCCCATGGGACTTTCTTTCTACAAAGAGAAAAACACTGAGTTTATTTGTGCACTGAGGGGAATGGACAGCCCTCCTTTACTCCTAGGAGAATGCACACAGACACTATGTAAGAGGCCAATCCCCGCCCAACCCTGCCCTCCCCTTCCCCTTGTTAATCCCTCCCCAGCAGTCCCCCCATCTCAGCCCTGCTGCTGTATTTCTCTCCTGACCTACAAGGCCCCTTCAAGCCCTGTCCTAAGCCTCCCCCAAGCAGAAACAATCCATCATGCTGGGGGACTGTGACACACACAGATGGGGGAAGGTTCACAGATTTGTCTCACATAAGCAAGAGGGTAAAAGTGTCCGTATAACTTAAAGCCTAAGGAACATACCAGAAACTCCGGGACTTTGAGTTCTAATGCTAACCAAATACCATTGCAGCAAATCTCATGCTATATACCCCAAATTGCTAACACACAAATTCTAACGGCCTATTTACGTCAAACAATATCTGATAATACAATATTGCAGAATAAGAAACTATCATGCGATGTGGATTCTCCAGCCTGGGCCACTACCTAGATATCTAACCCTAGTCAAGTCCTTTCTTCACTTGGAGACTCAGTTTCTCTAACTGTAATACTACCTTGCTTCTAAAAACTAAGAGAGAAAGAGGTCAGAGGGACACCAGGTCTCATCTTGGTGGATGGCTAATAATGGAGGGATATGAAGCAGCTGGCCATCATAGAAAAGAGCTTTTCAGCCTTTCTCCCTCCTTTCCCAATTGCCATAAGGCAGGAGTGTGTGTGAAAGGATCCTACATACATGTTAGTTGTTAATGACCCTGTGTTTGGCTATATCAGTGCTTCTAACAATGAAGATTATACCACCACATTGTCCTCAAAATGCTAATAGTCATTATGTATTGAACACTTAATATGTGTAAGGAACTGTTCTAAGCACCATCCATGTATTTATCTTACTCAGTCCCTCACAACAACCCTTTAGGCTTGCATAATTCCCATTTTACAGAGAATACATTAAGTGACTTGGTCAGGGTCCAGATTTAACTCCAGAGGCTGAACTTGTAGCTACTATGCTATACTGCCTCCCCACCTTTGATCTTGAAACACCTTCAAGTTGAGACCCAAAGGGGCAAACACCTCTTTCATTCCGTCAATAGGTTGTTTATTACGCCAGGCCACTCTGACTTGGTTTAAGCAAAACCCCAAAAAGCAAGGTGAAATGAGAGCAACGCAGGATTTGCTGGTACTTAAATGGGAATCATATATCTGAAAATAAAGCAAAGGTCTCTTCAGGGCTAGTCCTTGTCCCCTTCCTACAGCTTTCTGACAGTCTCTGTTGCTCTAAGATGGATGTAAAGCTTTAAGTCTCAGCCGGCAAATGAATTTCGGTAGAAAAAGACAACTATCGTCTGGTGAGTCACACTCTGGATTACAAACCAAAACCAAACCCACCGTCATTGAGTTAATTCCGACTCACAGAGACCCTATAGGATAGAGTAGAACTGCCCCATTGGGTTTCCAGTGCTGTAATTATTTATGGAAGCAGACTGGCTCATCTTTCTCCCCAGAAGTGGCTGGTGGGTTCGAACCATTGACCTTTCTGTTAGCAGTCAAGCACTTTAACCACTAAGCCACCAGGGCTCCCACTCTGGCTTACGGGGCTTATTTGTAATGAGACTGTACCAAACAGTTCCTTCTATACACGTGTACCTCTGCCTGGACTTTGCTAAAGCTCCATATCTGCTGAACAAAATGTACTAGGCGCAGCACCATGTCTCCCCTCAAAAAGACAACTTTCATTTTCTCTAGGTCATCTTCAATGAGAACATATTCCACTGAGAAAACTGACGGACAAATGTCTGAATTGCCAGATGGTTATATGTGGTTGCAAAACCCTCACATCACTTCTCTGTTTCCAGCTTCAGCCAGGACCTAGGTAGGAACTTTCTTCCTAAAACACACACCGAAAGCAGATCCGTATTTGTGGACTCCACGATAGGGAACGTGAAGCCGTGGGAAAACATTTGGGAACAGGACAGACTCCATTCTCAGGCTTCTAGAGGGTTAGGAGAAAAGCAAACTTTAAATTATTTTTTAAGTTATAAAAGATTTTTTAGTACCCCCAAATAATCAACAAAAAAAGACTATATTTGAGGGAGGTAATTTCACATATCTCTTGAAAAACTCCCAACTACCTTTGTCACTATGAAACCTGAAGGCACAAATAAATTCTTCCTTTCTTACCTCCAACCTCTGTCTTTGGTAGAGCAAAGTCTTACAGATACTGTTCAGTGCAATGCTGAAGAGTGGCAAATTGATGAAAACTTAAAGATTATAACCACTACTATCAATTTATTCAATACTTAAGTAACACTTGGTGATTGGCACCAATGCAGGGAAAACAAAACTAACATAAGTAAGGTAATAGAAAAGTCCAGTCCATTGGGTAAGACCAGAGGGGAATGAGTCTTGTTTACTTAACATCTACCAAGTTTACTGATTCATACCACAGGCTATCATTTCTCCTAAACCCACAGTCGCAGTCCAGGACTTTTTCCTTGAAAAGGCATAAGAGGGAGACTGTTGGCTGTTGTTGGGTGCCATCAAGTTGATTAAACTCACAGCAACCCTATAGGACAGAATACAACTGCCCCATAGAGTTTCCAAGGCCACAGTCTTTGGACGCAGACTGCCACTTCTTTCTCCCACAGAGCTGCTGGTGGGTCTAACCACTGGTGGGTTCAAACCCATTGACCTTTCAGTTAGCAGCCAGGCACTTAACTACTGTGCTACAAGGTCTCCTTAAGAGAGTGACAAAGTAGGTTAAAATTTTTTTTTTTTTTTTTTTTTTTGCAGAAAACTCTCCTTCTTGCCCCAGAGAAAGAGATATTTACAAATTCCCATCCTGTGACACAGACTTTAAGGTTACACAGGATAGAAACACAGTCTGTTCAACTACAAAAGCCACAACCTAAATGGCATTAAAAAAAAAATTTTTTTAAGGCATTTTAGCTGCTATGCAGCAATAAATTATCTGTAAGTCTGCAGTTCATTTCTCTGTAAAAGGGGAAAAATGGTGCTGGGAAATGCTCTTAACTGTTGTAAGACAATATTTAAGTCCAAAAATTGTTATTTTGGGTGTTAAAATCATGTGGATTTTAAAATAAAGTGTATCATCACCCCAAATCCCAAGTATTTATAAAGAGTTCATTTCAACATGTGCTCTGATACTTATTAGCCAGACGGATGTGGTTACTAAGAATGAAAAAATTAGAAAAACCATTATAAAATATAACTCTATTAAATGTACTCTCACTCTAAATCCCAAGTATTTACCAAGAACACATTTCAATGTGTGTAGATATTTATTAACCAGATGGATGTAGTTAATAAGGGTTAAAAATAAGAAAAACCAATATAAAAATATAATTCTATTTTCAGTTTCCGCTTCCCTTCCTAATGAGGAATAGGGGTGGGGAGGGAGGGCAACTTTTGTTATTTGGATACAATGTGTGTGTTTTTTCTTTTCAAACAAAAAAGGGCCACCAAATAATCAACCTGGGGCCGTGGACCGGAAGGCAGCCCCGGAAAACTTCCCGTGGGAAGAGTTCCAGAAATTGCCAGGACTTTAATGAGCCCCGCTGTGCTGCCTGCGCGCCTCACACCGTCAGAGATGACCACGACTCGCCTCGCCCGAATACCAGCAATCCTGCCGATGCACGAACCCCAGGACTTCGGAAGCATTCCCCCAAACATTCTACAGGTTCAAAAAGCAAGACGGCACTTCGAACCTAAAGGACAAACCTCGAAGTCCTCGAGTACCGAGGAAAAAACTCGAGCCAGATGGGCGTTCACATGTGCCCGCCCCCCCATCTGCACGCCTTGGCTCCCCTCCCCTCCCCATCTCGCCCCCCCAACCCCCTCCCGCTCAGTGGTAACCTCCAGGCCCGCGTGGCGGCCCCCTCGCTCCCCCACGCGCCCACTGCACCTCCGCCCCGTCCCCCATCTCCCCAACACCCACATGGGCGTGCCCCTAACACCAACTGCCCGGCCCCCTCGCCCCTATCCCCCCACTTTCTCCTCTTCTCAAACGACCAACAGGAAACCGACCAGGACTCGGTTCTTAGGGAGACTTGGGGGTGCGGGACGGTGGCGGGGTGCGGGTGGGAGGGGCGAGGCCGGACGTCGGGCGCCGGCGGAGGCGGGCGCGGGGCTCGCCGGCCCTCGGGGCAGCGCCCGGGGCTCTCCAGCAGCCTCCGGGTCCGGCCGAGCGGCGGCGAGGTCACCAACATTTCTGAAACCACTAAGGAGTCATCTCCGTGGTCGGGGCTGGGGGCTTCTTTTCAAGTGACAGAACGGTGCCCCCTCTGCGAGCCGTCCTCCCCCCGCCCACCCTCGCGCCTCTCCGCGCCTCCTCCCCCAAACGATCAATTACCAGCCACCCTTCTGCCGGGAGCGGCGAGGGGCTGGCTCGCGGCCGCGAGGAAGCGGCGGCCCGGATCACTTCTGCATGACAATTGATGGGAGGGAGGGCGCGAGGCGAGGAGGGAGGACGGCTGCAGTGTCCGTTTTCTCACCATGGTGATTAGGCATTCCGGCCGTGCGAGGAGGCAGCCGCCGAACAGAGCGGCGCGGCGTGGAGCGAGGAGAGGGGAAGGGAGCGAGAGCAAGACCCGCCGCCGAGCGGGCGGGCGGGCGAGCCGCGCGCGGAACCAAGCCAGGCCAGATGGCTCTGCAGCCATCAGGGACTGCTCCCGTCCAGCCCGGCCCCACTTTAGCTGTGCAAACATTTCTTTATCCCAACAAGACAATTAAACCCAGAAGCATGAAAAGGAGTCTCCACGACTGTGTTGGGAGTGAACAACCAGAAACAACCACACACATCACAGGAGTTCTTGTCCCCGAGAGAGGAGGAGGAGAAAAAAAGGCGCCAGGAGAACCTCGGGAGCAGCTGAGCGAGATCAGGCTAGGTCTGGGCAATCAGTAGACGGGGCCATCTAACCCATCTTGTCTGGTGATTTGCTGACCCTTCACAGACAGCCGTCATCCACCCCAGCTATAATCCAGAGGTTGATCCATAGGACGTGGGAACTGCCCCAAACATTCTCCCCAGCAAGAGCAATTCTCCTGACAGCCAGACTCTAGGTTCTGCCCATCCCAGTCCCAGAGCCCATGGGAAGTACCTCCCACAACCACCCCCATGATGCCAGCCGCCTGTCAGAATCTCAGTCTGCCCTGGGCCTATGTGGACTCAGCTGATCTGATTCTTAGGACTTAGGGTCTTAAGTGACACAGCCCTTTATACAGATACATCTCAGAGTACAAAATATCATCTCTTGGCCAGGGCATTTGAGACCTTGGAATGACTTTTCGAATATATCAAAGATGAAAGCAAGGCGGAACATCCAGGAGCTGCTTCAAGCCTCCAGGTTTCCTGTCTACCTGTGAAGCTTCCTGGCCACCAAGCAAAGCCACTAGGATCAGTGCCTGGTGCCCATCCCTGAGGTGAGCCAGACAGCAGGACCGGTCATCGCTCCACCAGCCAGTTCTGTCCCTCCCAGCCTGCAGGTGAGCATATGTACTAACCACCTGCAACTTGGGTTGAATGGATAAATGGGCAAGGAGGCCAAAGACCATGTCACCATGCGGCACTCTGGGCACAGGGGTGGCCTAAAGAAAACTATCAGGAAATACACACAATAGGCCCAGAGCCCTAAGGGGGTAATAAATGTATAGATTCTAGGACAAGGCAGCAGACAATACTTATCTTCCCTTTTGTTGTAAAGTTTCATTAATGAGGAAATGTTTATTTTTAAAGCCCTGGGAAACATATCCATAGACACTTCATTTTAAGACACACGTGGACTATTCGTAATTGGCCTATAAATTTTCACATCATTTCCCTGGACAAGAAGCCTTGGAGTGACAATAAACAGGAGTTACCTCAGTCCCCTTCCTGGGGGAATTATGCATCCTCCATGAACAGCTTCTCACAAAACACTCCTCCCATTTTCCTGGGCAAATAAGTCAGTCTTGTAAAGGCATCTTTTTTCCATAGAGCCCAACACCTACCTCAGGAATCACCTGTGATGCCAGGTGGGTGAACAGGCAAGCCAACTGGAATCATCTACTAGGAGAGACAATACTTAACCCAGATATATTGCTTTCTACAAAAGAATGCATTTTTAATCACAGAAGAAATCCATAGTCCTGCCGATCAAAATCCAGACTTAAGGAAAGAACACTCGTGTGCATTACACCATGTCTCCAGGCCCCTCTCTCAAATGCTCTCACATGAAGATGTATCTGTAGATGGATGCAGCGTGTGAGCAGGGGTGGCTGCAACAGTAAACGCTGTCAGTATTTCCATTGTAAAACTGAGTTGTCAATGACCTAAAACTCAGTCATAAAACTTCTTCTCTAAGTGGGACACACACACACACACACACACCCCAAAAGCTAAACACTTATTTAGAGGTTTTACTGTTGCATTTAATTGAAACTTTTTTTTACATTTTATGAAATACTATATATATAATGAGAACTGAAAAAACGAGTCAACCATACCAAAAAAAAACTAAATTTATAAAAGAATAAAAAACTAAAATATACATGGTTAATTCTGGCAGTCAGGGCAAAAGCCACTGTGTCCTATGACTTTGCTTTTTTGAACACTTTCTATCCTGTCTCTGCTCATCTCCCCATCCCCCCTCACTGCCCCATCTGCCCCTCAAGCTCTCCCTAAGGAAGCGGTCTTGTATACTGTCACTCGATTATCTGAGAAATATTACTTATTTCAAAACGGTTCTGTAGGGAGGACCTGAAAGGCTTCTAGTGGGAATAATCAGGCCTTCTAACGGCCCTTAAATATGTATTTACATAAAACAGACCATAAATATTCCGACACACGTCGGCATATGACAGGAGCCAAGAAAGCTGCCGCAGACTTTGTCACCGTGCCTCTCCCACCCTTCCCTACAGAAAAATGTTTCTCTTGCTTTCCAAAAACTCCAAATCAAAAGCACAAGTGCTGACCAGTACAACCCTGTGAAGGCTGTAGCAGCACCTAAGGAAAGCAAAGGAGAAAGGAGCACAAATCCAGGGTTTCCAGAGGGTCACATTCTCCTCTTCACTCTGCACCTTTGTTTCTTGTTAAAGATTAGTCACAAATGCAACTCTAGATAATAATGTGGGTGTGCCAACATCATACGCTCACAGACACTCCTCTAGGTTTCATGTTTGTGTAAGAGAAAAAAAAGAGCACAAAGTACTCTAAAAAGGAAGAATATTTTAAAGGGGGAAAGGGCTCCGATTTATATAACGCTACAATTTGAAATAAAGAAGTTTCCCCACCCTTCTGATCAGGATCTCATTAACTTCAAGGTCAGAATTCCATTTCACTTTGGGAGACAGACTCATTTAATTTTTCTCCACCCAGGCGTATTCCTGTGTGAGGGATCCATCTCCACAGGGGATGGCACCACCACACAATACAAACCAGGCAAACAGAAGAGTTATGGCTTTGACACTCGGAGGGGAATGGATATCCACATCTACTGAGTTCTGACTTGACTAACAAGCCTCCTCCTGCTCTGGGGGTCTGATCCAGGTAAAAAAGATAGAAAATGGAGACACGCTGGATTTGTTAGGTGAGAAGAAAGGAATCTTGATCTCCAGATGGTACTTTGTGGCATGTGAATTTGGACAGAATTTTATTTTCAGTTTGTATTTGGAGGAAAAAATTGGGTGGCAGAGTTGGTCACACCCTAACCCAGGGCCGCTTTAACCAGAGGTCAGATTACAGCTGGCCTTGATTACTTTGCACGTCACTGGACAAATGAAAGCTAAAATAAAAGAAAACAGACCGACACAAGGCCAATAATATATGTTCAGCAGGGATCTCCAAAAGGCAGGATCATAACCCACACAAGCCGGCCTTACAGACAGTGAAAAGGTGAAAGAGGAGCTAAAGGAAAAGTGAGCGAGCAACACCAGCAGTTGTGCTGTCAGATAGCAGCCTTCTCCCTTAAGTGGGGAGGTCTCGGGGCTTACAGAGGCTGACATTAAAGACACACTCGCAACAAATTTCAAAACCAAAGAGTGATGGATTTACAAGGCAGGTTGATTTTATGATGACTTTTATTGAAAAGGTACGCTGGGTTTAGGCAGATGCCTTTTAGCGCAGAAAAGTTAACACAGTGCCTAATTCAAGGAGACAGCCTGAGGAAGCAGTGCCGACAGGGGAGAAAGCTGCAATGTCTCTATTACTCTCTCCGGCACCATAAAGAGAAGAGAAAAAAATGGTATTCGTGTTGGTGGTTATAGAGAGGACAGGAGCACAAAAAATAAAGAGGGGCAAGCAAACCTCAGATGTAGTTTTCTTAAGAAAATAAAATGAAGCAAGCCTTAGAACAAAAGGTTGGTGGAAAAACACCCTCAGTTCATAAATTCCCACCAGGCTTGAAGAATACTGCTCTGTCTACCCACAGCCCAAAAGCTTCAAAAATGTAATTATTTTCTGGTTATATTAGAGGAGAACATTGCAGGGTCCCACACTCCTAGTCTGCAAGTCCCATATGAAGGCTTAGTCGCAACTATTAATGAGTGTACCAGCACCCAACAAGGCACTTGGAGAACATGAGAAAAGCTGTTCCATAAGCAGAAATTAATAATAGTTGTGAACATCAAATATGGAGCAGTCACAGATCAACCATGGCTAGTTCTAAAAGTGAGCCTCAGGGTACGCATCTAGCGAACCTGTTAAATCCCAAGAGAAGTCGGCTTTCTAGCCTTGCGATCCTAAGGAAAACACAGCTGTTTGAAATGCTTTATGGTGATTGACGACACCTTTGTCCTTCTCTGAAAAACAGCCTGATGTGGACAAGGGTTGAGAGTTGTGAAAATAAAATCACATGGAGTCAGCCTGATGTGATACAATGGAAAAGCTAAAAAAATAATACCGAGATCAGAGAAACATAATGAGGATAACAAAGAAAGGAGGGATGAACCAGTTGCTTCAGACCCCCCAAATTCTCTAGGAACCTATACTCTCTAATGAAATGATGTCACTCAAGTACACACATGACACCCTTTTTCATTCCAGAGTCCCCAGAGAATAAGCCAACCATGCCCGTGGAGCTCTGAGGCCAGCTTGCCTCTGGCTACCTTCAGAAAAACATTTCCTGCAAGAAATATCAATGCTCATTGACGAGAGACAAATAAATGTTAGCACTCCACAGCTGTTGAAAGAAAGGTAGTAGTTGGCCCTTCCTATTACTGGGCGCATGAAAAATGCCATCGACCTGTTGAACGGTCCTGCAATGCAGGACTTACTAGGGGAAGGGGAGGGCATGCACCAAGTACTTACATCTGTCATTCCGATCTTCTGGGCTAGATGAGGCTTCCCGATCAGAAATGAGGCCAGAGACAGCAAAAATCTTCTTCCCAGTGTCGTCAACCTTAAGTGAACCGGGGGAGCTAGATGGCAGCTGTGTCCCAAAGTCATATTCCTTGCCATCTGCATCTGAGAAGCGCAAGTGGGGAGACTCTGTGTCATGGCAGTTCTTAAGTCGTTTGGCCGGTGTGAAGGCGGACTGATAGCTCTCCCGATCCTCAGTGGAAGCAAAGGGACGGAAAGCCCCCACGCCACTATGATTCAGCATACTTATTGGGGTGCAATCTAGGTTTGGGGGTGCAAACTGAGGGTGGAGGTGTAGTAACGAAGGGGGAAAATCACGGTTGGCAAAAGTGCCTGGCACCCCACCCTGCCGGTGGTACATAGAGGCAAAGGTGTAGGAACCGTTGGTAAATGGAATGTGCACATCCTTGTCTACTGAGACAGGTACACCGAAGGGTCGTGGCTGCTGACAAGGGATGGAAGCATCACGGCTGGCCTCAGCCGTGGACGCCAGGACCATCAGTGCTGGGGATGCCAGAGGGTTGGGAAGGTAGGATGAATTCTCCATCTTGAAGGCTGCCCGGTGTAAGTCCATCGGAGTGTCTTTCTATGGCCGGTGTCAGACAAAAAACAGTCTTCCCTGGGAGGGAGGCCAAGCAACACCTTGGATTGGGGCAGGGAATATTACTGGGGAATCATCCCCTTCTAAGACCTGTGGAAACAGCAAAGAGAAAAAGAGGAGGGAGGACAGTCAGGGGGAGGAAAATAAGGGAAACTCCAAGTGATAGAAACACTATCCTTCTGGTTTACAGATGCCTGAGCAAGAGACACCACAGGCTTTAGGAGCCAGTGGGCAGCAGCATCAGACCATTTTCATTCAGGAAAATCAATAGACAACTTACTGTGATGTACGCGTAGCTGACTTTGGTCCTTACACGTTCCGGGTGAAATGCGCCTGAGCCCAGCAAAGGAAAAAAAATCATAAAACCTCCAAATACAATATTCCCTGAGCAAATGAGCTTTGGAAGGCCAAGTCACCCAGTAGATTAGGAGTGGTCTATATTTTGAAGGGCTTCCACCCGGATACACCTGTCATGGCAGGCTGAGGTTCAAACAGAGACCAAGTGCTACCTGTGTGATCCCCCACATACACATTCTCTCTCCATCCTCTCTGACAATACCCTGATACTGAAAAATCCCTAAATCAAGCACATGTAGACCACATACATCTGTACATACGCGTTTACAAACTGTCCCTGTGGATAAATCATGCACATTGGCACCTATATGAACACGCCTTCACGTATCATCTATGACTGTTTCCTGAACTGCTAAGTGAAACAACATTATTTTTGATGCACACCCCTCTCTAATCACGCAGGCTTTCTATTTTCCCTTTCTGAGAAGAAACAAAACCTTCATCAATAAAATGCCTGGCGTCTCTGACAATATTTAAAAACATAATGGGTACCTTTGGCATATGCTCTCAAGAAGCGTCTGTCTTCCAGGGGCAGCAAAGAACAGGATCCGTAATTTTAGTTATGAATGCACTCACTCCTAAGTAGATTTGTAAACTGCCTTTGAATTTGCCATTAACATTTAGAGTAAAATGTTAACAAAATTTCTGACTTATTTTGCTCTGCTTATTGGCCCAGGCAGAGTTGATGTCCAATAAAGGCCCCCAGAACAAATTGGAGTTCGGAGAGACTTCTTTCAATTTCCATTTAAATTAAGTTGTACATTTTCATAGTCACCGATTCTGCTTCAAAATTTATTTTGGGGTGGGCGTTGAGGAAAGGGGATATACATCAAATAAAATGAATACTAGGACTTACTTAAATACACTTAATGGAAACTTAAGGAAACTCAAAGTGCAACCAAAAATCACCATCTGCTACAAACTGTAAACTTCAAATTGAGTGTTATATCTAAAATAAAATGTACCCATTTACCCCTCTCCCCCCAAAAAATATAACCCACCTATATAGTGGTGTAGCTTTGGTATTTCCTCAAACAGAGAAACCTCAGTTAAACTGTAGACCAATCCTCCTGGCTTTAATGCACTGCAAAGAGAGTATTTCCTTCTCCCATCCTGTAGCAGACGTGTCAATGACTATTATTAATTGGGAAGATGAGTGGACACCATCAGACTGCTTCCTCATTTGGCATCTTTCCTTATAGACATCATTGCTAAATTACCAGATTATGTATCTCACATTAACGGATTTTTCTCTCTTCCAAATTTTAAATAACGTTCCTGTCAAGTTATAGCAGTGCAGGGAATGATCTGCCAAGGACAGCCAGTGAGCCTGACAAGTCTGGGAATCCTGTTCTTGGCTGTTTTCAAGTCAGATTAATGGTCATACAACATGGAAGCTCTGAGAGTGGGTCTAGTGCTGTTCCAAGGGCTCCAAGCAGCACTTCACGAGAGAAATAACTACTTGTCTATCAACAAGCAATATTATATGAGACAAGCTGGAGAAAAGGGCACACACAATACATGGGTGGGGGGTACTTCCTCCCCAAATAACCATCACGCAGAGAATTCTATTTCTATTTTTACTTCCTAGATCGCCTCATTATGTTAAATGGGTTTCATAAATTAGTAATCTGGCGACAGCACCGGACACTCCAGAACACAGTGAATCACTCAAACCTAGTTATTCATTTGAAAACTTCATTACACTGAAAATAAATCAACAATATTTTTCCAGGCCACATCTCTTTTACTCCACCGTGTGGGTGTTGGTCTTGTGGGGGGGGTGGGTTGTGCTTTTTTTTTTTTCTTTTCCCTTTTCTTTCATACCCCCTCCTCACATTAACAACATATACAGATGAGGCTTCAGCAGACCACAGTCATTATGAAAATCTATAGTTAATATACTCCCAATGTCAAAATGTCATGGGTTTAAACACAGAACCCAAAATAAGAAAACTAACTGACCCTCTTAATTAAAAAAATATGGATTGTAAGATAATCAGCTTGATGGAGCATTTGGGTGACTGTAAAGAACCGGGGAAAGGGAAAGTAAGTAACTGTTACTTTTCTGCCTCTATGCTGATTTTTTTTAATTTAGCACTTCGTGCAAATCCAGATTAAAATAACTCCAGCTATTGATCCGAGCAGTGGAATTGACATTAATTTTAGTTCACTTCTCACTTTGCAAAGGGATCAATAGGAAGTAATAACAGCTGACATCCCCGCTGAAAGGAGGAGAAAGAAGGGCTGAAGACAGAAATCGAAAAGCAACCAAATAAATCATCAGCTACTTTTCCACGGCATCAGACAAACTCCAAACAGATTGCAAAAAGTCTTTGTTGAATTAACTAAACAAGGAGGAGGGATCAATCCACGAAGCTAAATAAATTGTCTGGCAGGCAGTGAGGTTGGACGGAGGGACCAACAAATATTGAGTTTTTAAAATTTCAAATCCTTGGCGTGACGGGTTTGGTTGAGTTCTGTATGTGTGGGAGTTTGTTAAATCACACACCCGACCTTGGTCTAAAGTGATTACGAAACGCCAGCTAACTGATAATTAGTGAGATTACTAATTGCGTTGGTTAAACATGCCAGAACCAAAACAAATGAAAGGAAGAGGCCGGCGTTTGGAACGTGAAAATGTCTGAGGCTAGGCTGATGCGCAGCGCTCCGCGGTCTCCGGCGCGAACTAGCCACTTTTCACACAGAAAAACCGAAAGCCGAAGAGAAAGTCTCAAAGAGTGGGCAATTTCCCACCCCGGGCTCTGCCCATCCTTGTCCAGGGTCTGGGCTTCCTGACCCCGCGCCCGGGATCAGCGTAGGAGGAAGCGGTGGTGTAGCAGCTGGGAGCCAAAGCCACTTGCAAATGACTGCCACAAAGAAAGCTGCAAAGCGCTCTTTCCCGGAGCCCGAGCTCAGGGAGCCCACCAAACTACGACTCTTCTGGCAATTAAAACGCACACACAACACTCCTCTGCTTATTACAACAGGTGACATTTTTGTGGTCTGAACCGTTTCCAAAAGCCAGGAATTAAAATAATAGAACAAATTAAACGATATTTTTCCTTTGCATAAATAAACTTAAAAAAAATTAACAGCCAACTTAAAAAGCGAAGAACAATGGGAAATGGGGCCAGGGTAAAGGGCGGGGGGGAGGTTTTGAAGAAAGCAGGAAAGAATTTTTTTTTAGTTCACAGACTTCGCTTGAAGAGAATTCCCGCACACCAAATGCCCAAGGGGTATTTGGAAGCACCGCTCTAACAGAAATCTTAACACCACTTGGGAGAGCTCAGAGAGCTTAGAGCTAATACGTTCCCGGGCTGGGGCCCGACGCCTGCCGTTCAGACATGGCCGAGTATCGGTCCCAGATTTGGACCCGGATCCAGCCCGGCTTGGACAAGGGGTGCGAATAGTAGACAGCCCGGCCCGTCCGAGAGTGCGGGGCCACGGGGCCGCTCGCTCAGCGAGCGGGTGCAAAATTCAGCCGGGAAGGGTCTGAACCCGGAGAAACCAACTCTTTAGGGAAAACGGGGGAAGAAGCAGTGAAGGCGAAACATAATGAACTTGGGGCCAACACAGAGCCAAACCCACCACGCCTTGCTCTGACTTCGTCCTCCAGTTCTACGTTGCCTTGCACAAAGAATACTTTCGCTCCCCAAAAACCTCCGCATGAAACAATTTGCCTGTAACTTTGGAGAACGGAGGCGCCCACCGGGCAAGAGCCGACACGTGCGAGGGGCACTCGGTCAGCAGCCGGGAAGGGCCAGCGGGGCAGGGGTTCGGAGAAGCCTGCCTTCACCCAAAGTCCACGAACCTCAGACGCCGAAAAGCCCCGCCCTGCAGGTCACCGGGGTCCCGCCGCCGCGCGCCAACACTTTCCGCGGGCAGCCACCGGGCTCCTCCACTCCCGCTCTCCTGCAAAAGCTGGCTGGCCCCGGCTGCCCGGCCCTCCCCCTTCCCAGACTGCGGACCTGAGGCGCGTAGGGAGGGCTCTATAGCCCGCGCGGCGACCACCCGGCCGCCACACCCGGGGCGGCTCGCAGAACAGGTGTGTGTCCCCGCTCGCTCCGCGCTCGGGCCCGGCCCATCGTTCGCCAGCGCCGAGGCGCCGCCCTGTACTCGGCCTTCTCCCGCCTTGCCCCGGAGCGCAGCGAGGGAACTCACACCAATCTTGCCCGGTACCCGCGAGCCAAGAGGGTTCGAAACGGAAGACGCCAGGGTCGCTTTTACTCGACGCTCTGCCTTTCACCTCTGCGCTTTTTCCCTTTGCGGGAGAGCCCCCGAGACGGGTGGAGGAGGAGGCCGGACAAGGCGAGGACCCTGCCCGCTCTGCTCCTTCCAGTCCGACTCGTCGCTTCCTCACTGCCCGCCCTTTTTCTCTTTATTTTTCCTTTCTCTTCCCTTTGCCTCTCCAGCCGAGCCCAGAGCGGAGCCGAGAGACGAGACGTGGCTGGTGGGCATCGTGGGCAGAAAGTGCCCGAGCCTTCCCTCTCCGCAGCTGCGGGGGAAGGGAGGCGGCGCAGGCCAGAGACCCCGGACGGCCCGGCCCGGCAGGTCTGCGCCCGTGTGGCTCGGAGCCCCGGTCCTTGACCTCTGTTGATGCCGCGGTCAGGGCCCAGAAAGCAGCGAGTTCTTTACGGAAAAGAGAGAGAGAGAGCACTTCTTCTGCCTCCTGGGCAGCCGAGCCCTCGCTGTCTCGGGGCTCCTGCGCACCCTAGCCGGTCGGGGTTGACCCCGGCCCCGAGCTGCTGGAGGAGCTCCCAGAGCCGGGGACGGGCCGGGCATCCCTTCGGATGGCCTCACCACCGTGGGCGGCCTGGCCCCAGGGGCCACACGGAAGCTCTCCGCCCAAGTTTGTTCTGCCCTGGAAGAAAAGGCTTTCCCTTACAAAGCACAAAGGCGAAACGCCCAGGCCGAGCCCTGAAAAGCCCGGGGTGGGGGGAGGGGGGGCGGCCGGAGGCTCCGGAGCGCGGTGGCGGGGCCGGGCTACGGGCTGGGAAGGTCGACCGGCCCCGGCAGACGAGCGTGGCAGCGGTGGCCGCAGTGGTGCAGCACCCGGCGTGCTCCCTGAAAAGTTTTGTTCTCAAGTCGGAGGAACAGAAATTGTTACTCAGTTTAAGGCAGGTCTAAAATAAAAACTATAAAAAAAGAGCAATGCACCGCAGTCTACAGGATCGTGCTCCCACCCGGCTTTGCAGAACTGCTGGGAGAAGGAGTCCCGACCCCGAAAATCCCGGGAGACCTCCATGGGTCGGACTGTTCTAAGGCTAGGCCAGTGCAGCCGAGCGGAGCAGGGAGTTTACAGATTGCATTTAGAACGGGCCACGTCCATGCCAGCACCTGCCTCCTTCGTGCCCGCTGAGGCTCCCCTACTCCACCCTTACCCCTCCCTCCACACCCTTCACACCCGCCCCCGCTAGGAAAAAGTAAGCCCAAGCACCCGGGGGCCCAGGGCTCCCCGGCCTTTCTTCGGGTACCCCACTGGGCTGCATATGTGTTGTGTGGGGGTGGTCACGGTCCTTTCTCATTCGGATTAACTCTTCCCCATTTCGCCCGCCGCCGCAGGCTCTCCGCTGAGTACTACCCAGCCTTGGCCCCGCCGGAAATCACCGCGGGATACACTAGGGAGCCCAGCGAGAGAGCATTCTCTTGATCGACCCAAACGAAGTGGGAAGGGGGCTTATTAAAAGATGGAGAAAAGAAGTACTGCTCCTTTCCCTTGCTGTCCCCTCACCCTCCCTATTTGTCCAATTCCCGCGTCTGGTCCCTCCCCCTCGCACCCCCCCAAATAAAACACATTAAGGAAAACTCAAGACGGAAAGTTTGAGTGAGGCAGCGCACACAGTGCGCAGGGCACCGAAGCCGGGAGGCTCTGTCGCGATGATCTAAGACGCGCCAACCCAGATCCTAGCCCCTGCCCCTGTCGGGGGGAGCCTCCTGAATCTCTAGGAAACGGACCGAAAGTTAGCCAGGTTCCCGAGCAACCCTGCCTCCCACCGCACCCACCCCTCCTGTGTACGCACACACATTCACACCCCTTTCTGATATCCATACTTGCCGTGGAAATTCTTTGGGAGAACGGTTGCACTTTTCAGGACACAGAGGGAAGAAGGCGGGGAGTGTGGTGCATGAACAGTCCCGGGTGCGTAGAGCCGGCGGAGGCAGAGGTGGCGGCGGCGGCGGCAGCAGCAGTAGGCGGCTGGCCCCGGGTTTGTGTTCGCGAGCTGCCTGGGATTGCATGTACAGATCAAGAGACTCGGTTGGTGTGAGAGAAGGAGCAGTGCTGCCTCTCAGCGCTGGCTCTAATCAGTGAATGAGCCTCCACTCTCCCAGGGACTCGGAGACACACACACACACGCACACATTCTCTCACACTCACACACACACAGGCACTCTGAGCACTGAATACATTAGGGCACTAAGGGACTCTGGGAAATGGAGTCCAGACCCAGGGCACTCCTGGAGAACAAATCTGCTGGCCCTCACTGCTAGCAAGTCTTGGGGCTGCCAGAGACATTGTGGAAACTGAAGAGACCTTTCGCTTTTGTTCACATTCCCCTCACCCTTGAAAGATCTCAGTGAATAGTCTGGTGTTCTTCCTTTTTTGAACCAAAAATGACCAAGAGTAAATGGGTAAATCTTTAAGACTGACTCCCACTGCTGCTAAATGACCCCAAAGTCCTGGTACCCTCATAAACTCTGGCATTTTCCAGAAAAAGTTCACCTGTGATTTGCTCCATAATACTTCTCTGGGTCTTTGCCGATAATAATGAAATAATAAATGAATATAAACACAACTTTAACTTTTAGAAGGACTGGAGGGGGGCTAGTTTAGCACCCAGATTTGAGAATAAAAAATTTTATTGGTGTTTATATTACAGTTTTTTTTAATTGAACTTTAGTTGAAGGTTTACAGAACAAACTAGTTTCTCATCACACAGTTAGTACACACATTATTGTATGACATTGGTTAACAACCCCACGGCATGTCAACACTCTCCCTTCTCAGCCCTGGGTTCCCTATTACCAGGTTTCCTGTTCCCTCCTACCTTCCAGTCCCCACCCCAGGGCTGGTGTGCCCCTTTAGTCTTGTTTTGTTCCATGGGCCTGTTCAATCTTTGGCTGAAGGGTGAACCTCAGGAGTGGCCTCATTACTGAGCTGAAAGGGTGTCCGGAGGCCATACTCTCAAGGTTTCTCCAGTCTCTGTCAGGCCAGCAAGTCTGGTCTGTCTTTTTGGATTAGAATTTTGTTCTACATCTTTCTCCAGCTCTGTCCGGGACCCTCTATTGTGATCCCTGTCAGAGCAGTCAGTGGTGGTAGCCAGGCACCATCTAGTTGTACTGGACTCAGTCTGGTGGAGGCCATGGTAGATGTGGTCCATTAGTCCTTTGAATTAATCTTTCCCTTGTATCTTTAGTTTTCCTCATTCTTCCTCCTCCCAAAGGGGTGAGACCAGTCGAGTATCCTAGATGGCCACTTACAGGCTTTTAAGGCCCCAGATGCTACTCACCAAAGTAGAGTATAGAACGTTTTCTTTATAAATTCTGTTATGCCACTTGAGCTAGATGTTCCCCAAGACCGTGGTCCTCACAGCCCTCAGCCCAGCAATTTGGTCCGTCAGGGAGTTTGGATGTATCTATGGAACTACCATGACCTTACCTTGTACAGGCTGTGCCGGCTTCCTCAAGAATTGTGCACTGTCTTACCCTTTACCAAAGTTACCGCTTTTGTCTATTAAGTGTTTTTCCATCCCCACCCCTCCCCTCCTTCGTAACCATCAAAGATTGTTTCTTTTTGTATGTAAACCTTTTCATGAGTTTTCACAATAGCGGTCTCATAAAATATTTGCCCTTTTGTGATTGACTTATTTCACTCAGCATAATGTCCTCCAGATGCATCCATGTTATGTGATGCTTCACAGATTCATTGCTGTTCTTTATCGTTGGTTAATACTCCATTGTGTGTATGTACCACAGTTTGTTTATCCATTCATCTGTTAATGGGCATCTAGGTTTCCATCTTTTTGCTATTGTGAACAATGCCGCAATGAACATGGGTGTTCATATACCTGTTTGTGTGACGACTCATTTCTTTAGGATACATTCCTAGGAGTGGGATTGCTGGATCATATGGTATTTCTATTTCTAGCTTTCTAAGGAAGCGCCATATCGTTTTCCAGAATGGTTGTATCATTTTGCATTCCCACCAGCAGTGCGTAAGAGTTCCAATCTCCCTGCAGCCTCTCCAACATTTGTTATTTTCTGTTTTACTGATTCATGCCAGTAATGCTGGGATGAGATGGTATCTCATTGTGGTTTTGATTTGCATTTCTCTGATGGCTAGTGATCACAAGCATTTCCTCATGTATCTGTTAGTCACTTGAATATCTTCTTTGGTGAAGTGTCTGCTCATTTCCTTTGCCCATTTTTTAATTGGATTATTTGTCTTTTTGTTGTAGAGGTATTGGATTTTCTTGTAGATTCTAGAGATTAGACCTTTGTCTGATTTGTAATAGCCAAAATTTTTTTCCCAGTCTGTAGGTTCTTTTTACTTTTTGGTGAAGTCTTTTGATAAGCATAAGTGTTTAATTTTTAGAAGATCCCAGTTATCTAGCTTATCCTCTGGAGCTTGTGTGCTGTTGGTTGTGGTTTGTATTCTGTTAGTGCCGTGTATTAGGGCCTCTAGTGTTGATCCTATTTTTTCTTCTGTGAACTTCATAGTTTTTGGCTTTATATTTAGGTCTTTGATCCATTTTGAGTTAGTTTTTTATATGGTGTGAGGTATGGGTCCTGTTTCATTGTTTTACAGATGGACATCCAGTTTTGCCAGCACTACTTGTTAAAAAGACTGTCTTTTCCCCATTTGATGGGCTTTGGGCCCTTGTCGAAGATCAGGTGACTACAGGTTGATGGATTTACATCTGGGTTCTCAATTCTGTTCCACTGGTCAATGTATCTGTCGTTGTATGAGTACCAGACTGTTTTGACTACTGTAGCTGTATTGCAGGTTCTGAGGTCAGGTAGTGGGAGTCCTCCTACTTTATTCTTCTTCTTCAGTAGTGCTTTACTTATCCAGGGTCTCTTCCCTTTCCATATAAGGTTAATAATAAGCTTTTCCATTTCTTTAAAGAATGTTGCTGGTATTTGGATTGGTATTGCATTGTATTTGTAAATCGCCTTGGGTAGAATTGTCATTTTCACAATGTTGAGTCTACCTACCCATAAGCATGGTATGTTTTTCCATTTATGTAGATCTCTTTTGGTTTCCTGCAGTAGTGTTTTGTAGTTTTCTTTGTATAGGTCTTTTACATCCCTGGTTAGATTTATTCCCAAGTACTTTATTTTTGGGGGTCTATTTTATTATAAATGGTACTGTTTTTCTGATTTCCTTTTCATTGTTCTCTTTATTGTTGTATGGGAATCCAAATGATTTTTGTATGTTTATCGTGTATCCTGCTACTCTGCTGAATCTTTCCATTAGTTCCAGTAGTTTTCTTGTGAAGTCTTTTGGATTTTCTTAGTATCTATTATCCGCAAATAGGGACAGTTTAACTTCTGCATTACCAATTTGGTACAGTTCTTTCTTTTCAAATCATTTTATATCATCCTTTAATTCAGCAAGTACAGAACGATTAAAAGGGAAAATGGAGAGAGAAATAACATCCCCTGAGTACCTTCTAGGAGCCAGATAATAGGATTAAATGCCTTTACATAATCTCATTTAGTCCTTAGACTAATTCTGCAGATAATTTTATCACTATTTTATAGAAAAGGAAACTGAGGTTGCGGGGGTTTATATAATTTGGTCATGGGAACCTGATTAACAAGTTACAGGTCTAGGATAGCAGGTTATCCTATCTCTGAAAGCAAAAGGCCCAACCAAAATCTAATCATGGTTCAAGAAGTCATTCCTTTGTTTTGTGGCTCAGTTTCTGAAACTCAGATTTCTTGTGTGGGACAAAAAAAAAGGTGGTGGGGGGGTGAGTACTATACTGATAATCCATCCTGCAAAGAGTCAAAGGATTATAGGTTGTTTATTTAAAAGCACAAAATTCTAAAAGTCCCATTCTTGCTATTATTTCATAGCCCCTTTTCTTATAATTAACATTAAGGTAGCATCTGAATAGTATGCTGCTGTCTGTACCTAAAATTTTAAATTAGCAACTCTTTAAATAAGGGGCTAATTTGAACAACCTTGAGTTCTATGTTTATGGCTATTTCTGTCTCTATACTTCATGGGATTAGAGTTTTTTGTTTAGGAACCTCCAAATTTTTAAGCATCCATGCTAAACAATCATTCATACACCAGCATTTATTGTGTTATAGGCATCCTTCTTCCCATTAGATTGTTGTTTCTTGCTGGATTATAAACTTCATGAGGGCAGGAACCATGTTTGTTTTATTCAACATTATACCCTCGCACCTAACAGTGTCAATCTGTTTGTTCAGTGAATAACTGAGAATATTAAAATGAACAAAACTTTTGCCCTCAAAGAGCTTGCCATCTAGTAGAAGAGATAAAGAAAGAGTTAGAAACCAATGTGATGACTGCTATGATTAGAGTAACCATATAATTTATTGACCTAACTGGGATACATTTGATAGTAAAAAGTGGCACTATTAATAATTACACCAGGATGGTAAGTGTAAACAGGGACTGTCCTGGGCCAAGTGGGTAGAAATGGTCACCCTAGCTGTAACAGGTCATCTCATTCTTCCATTTAATAAGCATTTATTGAGAATTCTCTTATGCAGTGTCTTGGAACTACAAGCCACTTGATTTTCCTAGGAATTGAAGTATGAGGCACTGCGTAGCAAGAAATAGGCAGAAATAAGAAATAAGCAGGCCGAATCACAAAAGGCTTTGTATACTAGGCTAAGGAAAGTGAACTTTATCCTATAGATGATGAGAAACCCCTGGAGTGTTTTTTAGGGGTGTAACATGGTACGATCTCTGTTTTAAAAACAGTACTAGTTGCCGAGTGGAAACCCTGGTGGCGTAGTGGTTAAGTGCTGCTAACCAAAAGGTCAGCAGGTCAAGTCCACCAGGCGCTCCTTGGAAACTCTATGGGGCAGTTCTACTCTGTCTTATATGATCGCTATGAGTCGGAATTGACTCGACAGCAACAGGTTTCGTTTGTATTTTTGGTTTAGTTGCCAGGTGGGGCAGGGTGGAGGTTAGACCAGAGGTAAGGAGTCTAATGAAGAGCACTGGTGGTATAGGGGCTAATAGCTACAGCTGCTAACCAAAAGGATGGTAGCTTGAATCTACCAGCTGCTCCTTGGACACTCTATGGGGCAGTTCTACTCTGTCCTCTAGGGTCATTACAAGTTGGAATTGATTCAATGGCAGTGGGTTTGGTTTGGGATTTTTTATTACAGATTTTGTTCTGACGTACATAGGGTTGCTGTGAGTCGGAACCGACTCAACGGCACCTAGTAACAACAACAATTACAGGCAATTCAGTTGAGATATTGTAGGGAATGAATTAAATTACTGGGGCAGTAGGAATGGAGAGGAAAGGCCAGATTACAGTGAAATCTAAAAGGTAGAATCAACAGGATTTAATCATTAACTGTGGTAGATGAAGGCAGAAGGAAGACCCCAAGTTAATCCTAATAAGGATTTTATTATTTATAGGACAAGATGCTGTCAGTACCTTAATGTTCATTAGTAGTAAAAAGCTTCCTCAGATCAGCTTATAGAGTTTCCATAAATCCAGTACACATTCTCACAGGTACGTAATATAGATAAGAAGCTCTATGTCAATCGTCAAACCAAACATTTTTTAAAATAATTTTTATTGTGCTTTAAGTGAAAGTTTACAAATCAAGTCAGTCTGTCACATGTAAGCTTATATACACCTTACTACATACTCCCATTTACTCTCCCCCTAATGAGTCAGCCCGCTCCCTTTTTCTAGTCTCTCCTTTCGTGACCCTTTTGCCAGTTTCTAACCCTCTCTACCCTCCTATCTCCCCTCCAGACAGGAGATGCCAATACAGTCTCAAGTGTCCACCTGATACAAGTAGCTCACTCTTCATCAGCATCTCTCTCCAACCCATTGTCCAGTCCCTTCCATGTCTGATGAGTAGTCTTCGGGAATGGTTCCTGTCCTGGGCCAACAGAAGGTTTGAGGACCATGACCGCCGGGATTCTTCTAGTCTCAGTCAGACCATTAAGTCTGGTCTTTTTATGAGAATTTGGGGTCTGCATCCCACTGATCTCCTGCTCCCTCAGGGGTTCTCTGTTGTGTTCCCTGTCAGGGCAGTCATCAGTTGTGGCCAGGCACCATCTAGTTCTTCTGGTCTCAGGATGATATAAGTCTCTAGTTCATGTGGCCCTTTCTGTCTCGGGCTCATAGTTATTGTGTGACCTTGGTGTTCTTCATTCTCCTTTGATCCAGATAGAAAACCAAACATTTTTAACTGCTACTATTTGCAATATATACCATTTGCACTATGGTTACTTAGAAACTGGGAGTCATAAAAACTGTGTAGAAAGACAACTGAAATCAAAAGGTGAATGCAAAAAACCCCACAAAAAGTTAGCAAAATTACATAATGCAAAATTGATTATATACCTTACTAAATCACAGGTCATGTGTTAAGCAATCTCAGCTATCCAAAATACAATGAACCAGGAGACAAGCAAAAAGGTCCCAGAATAGCCAAAATAAACACTAAAAAGTTCATGCACTAAAGTTAACACATTTTACTCCTCGGAGAATTCTCAAGCCTTCACTCAGAGCCCATTTACTCTTTTTTAGGTACAACTCTGATAAGCTTATTTGGTTTTCCCATTCACAGCTGATTACAACTGTCAAATTAAAAGGGGGCAGTCATTAAAAAGAATGAGAGAGACTTGCATGTACTGACATGAAAGGATGCCTATAACATATTGCCAAGTGGGAAGAAAAGCACATCATATAACAGTACGCATACTCTGATTTGATTTTGTATATACCCGTGTACACACACACATTAACAGAAAAAGGCTGTAGGGATCTCCATTAAGCAGACAATAATGGTTGTGCCTAGGGAGTGGGTGTGTGGATGTGGGTAGGTGTTGTAGGGGGCAGAAGTGAAGGGAGGACTTGGACCTTTTACTTCATATACATCTGTTTGTTTTTCAATGAACATGTACTAATTTTATAACTTCAGTATCTATTAAAAAAACTATACACATAAGCACAAAATGAGGTGGTTCTTTTTTTTTTTTTCACTTCAGCTTGTAACTAAACTGTCAATGAGGGAAAAAAAAATTACATGAAAGGAGCAAAGGAAAATGTTAGAGCAAGCATATCCACATCAGCAAGAAGCGGAGGTCATTACAAGAGGCAAGCACAAAAACTCAAAAACCCCAGCAGGATGGGGTTATTATTTGTTGAGGAGGCAAAAAGTCCTGTCTCATCAGTGGCCGCAGAGGATGTCACAAATTCCAACCCAGTATAACCTTGATGATTTCAGGGATAAGTCATCAAGGAAAGCTACATTATGTTTAGTGTATTTTACTTGTGAGAGCAAGCAAATGTGAAAAAAATTTAGGAAAAAAAAAAAGGAAATCTCACCAGAATGATTTACACTTAAAAAGCAGATTTTGATACTTTAGGATATAAATTTCAGTTGTCTGGAAACATATTTTTGTGGAACACAGTATACCCTGAAGTTGAGAAGGAGACACTACTTCGTATAGGAGACAGATGATGAAGAGTAAAGAATAATTCAACACTCAAGAAAACAAACATTTATTGAGTATCTACCAAGTATCAATCACTAAGAATACAAGGATAAATAAAAAAACAGTCCTTGCCTGAGAGGAGCTTACAATCTTATCAGCAGGGGCAGAAAGAAAACAAATAAGCAGTCAGTTTTGTTTCTATACACCAGCAATGAACACTTCAAATAGGAAATTGAGAAAACAAATGCATTTATAATCACATCAAAAGAATAAAATACCAAGGAATAAATTTAAACCAGGAGGTAAAAGACTTGTAAACTGAAAACTACAAAACATTGCTGAAAAAAAACTGAAGTTGACCTAAATAAATGGAAAGACATTCTGTGTTCATGGATTGGAAGACTTAATATCAAGATGGCAACACTATCCAAAGGGATCTACCAGTTCAATGCATCCCTTTCAAAATTCCATAGGCCTTTTTTTTTTTTCTTTGCAGAAATGGAAACGCTGGTCCTCAAATTCATATGGAATTTTAAGGGGCCTCTAATAGTCAAAACAATATTGAAAAAGAACAAAGTTGGAGGACTCACACTTATTGATTTTAAAACTTACTACCAAGCTACAGTAATCAAAACAGTGTGATAATGGCATAAGGTTAGACATATAGACCAATGGTACAGAAGTGAGAGTCCAAAAATAAAACCATCCATCTATGGCCAATTGATTTTCAACAAGGATGCCAAGAGCAATCAATGGGGGAAACAACAATCTCTTCAACAAGTAGAGCTGGGACAACTGGATGTCCACATGGAAAAGAATGAAGTTTGATTCCTACCTCACAACATACGCAGCCATATGTAGCTTAATGTCCTTTATCTGTTCTGTGAAATAGGATGCTATGTGATTTGGACGTTGTGCAAACAACATGTTAAAGGCAGTACCTGGGTTTGGAACATCCGACTTATAGATAACTAGTACTTAAGAATGGATTGCCATAAAGCCTACTATATTAAAATTCTGAGCTGAATACAGTGGTTTATAAAAACTAACCCACGCACTACCTCGTATCACTCATAAAAACACTGTGTGGTTTGGAAATGTTTCTTAAGTGTTTTATATGCATAGAAAGGTAAAATATATACTATACATTAAGACAAACATTTAAATAACTGATGCTAAATAAAAACCATATGTACCTGTTCCGACTAACCTACAAATTCAACTTAAAGGCAGACTTAGGAATAGATTTCATTCCTAACCTGGGTACTGCATGTACACAAGAGATATGAGATACACGTGTTGTACGCGGGAAGCTGTTGCATTCGCTACTTGCGGTTATGACCGCTACATCTCATTCTCCGACTGGGATTTCTGAACTCTATTATAACCTTATGGGATGTATATGCAGTCAGATGTTGCCCAATCAGATGTTACATGGCACATGACTGTATAAAAATGAATTCAAAATAGGTCAAAATAGATCAAAGATCTAAATAAAAGAGCTGAACTGATAAAACTCTTAGAAAAAAACATAGGGGTAAATCTTCTTAAAACACCATAAACATGCGCAATGAAAGAAAAAATAGATAAACTAGGCATCATTAAAATCAAAAGCTTTGTGCATCAAAAGACATTAAGAAAGTAAAAAGACAACCTAGAGAATGGGAGAAATAATGGCAAATTATATATCTGAGATAAGGGTCTAGTATTCAGAATATATAAAAAGCTCTTAGAACTCAACAACAAAAAGATGATTCAATTTAAAAATGAGAAAGGACTTGAATAGACACTTCTCATTAGAAGATATATGTATGGCCAACAAGCACATGAAAAGATGCTCATCATTAGTCATTAAGGAAATTCAAATCGAAACCACAATGAGGTACCACTTCACACCTACTAGGATGATTATAATAATAATTTTTTTTAATGGGAAATAATAAGTGTTGGTGAGGATGTAGAGAAAGTGGAACCTTTGTACATTGCTGGTGGAAATGTAAAATGGTACAGCCACCCTGGAAACTAGTTTGATTGCTCTTCAAAAAGGTAAAAATAGAATTACCATATGGGCTAGAAATTCCACTCCTACGTATACATGTCAAAGAATTGAAAATAGCTACTCTAACAACTAAATGTACACACGTGTTCAAAGCAGCACTATTCACAATAATCAAAAGGTGAAAACAGCCCAAATGTTCGCCAACAGATGAACGGATAAACAAATTGTGGAATATACATACAACGGAACATTATTCAGCCATAAAAAAGAATGAAATAATGATACATCCTACCTTACAGATCAACCTCAAAAACATTATGCTAAGTGAAAGAAGCCAGACATAAAAGACCATATATCGTATGACTGAATTTATATAAAACATCCAGAATAGGAAAATCCACAGAGAGAATACAGTTTGGTAGGAGCCAGAGGATGAAGGGATGGGAGAGGGGGGAACAACTATGTAATTGGTATGGAGTACGGGGTTTCCTTTTAGGGTGATGAAAATGTTTTAGATCTAGATAGAGGTGGTGGTTATACAACATTTTGAACACACTAAATGCCACTGAAGTGTTTACTTTAAAATAGTTAATTTTATGTTTTGTGAATTTCACCTCAATAAAAATAAAAATCCAAAAACGATGACATAATTATAGTACAATATCAGCAGTGCTATAATAGAAATTCGGAGCAAAGTATTGTGGGAACACAAAAGAGGGAGTATCTAACTTTGCCTGGAACTATTAGGAAAAGAGAGGAGCCCTGGTGGTACAGTGGTTAAAGTGCTCGGCTGCTAACTGAAAGGGTAGCGGTTTGAACCCACCAGCTGCTCCACGGGAGAAAGATGTGGCAGTCTGCTTCTGTAAAGATTTACAGCCTTGGAAACCCTATGGGACAGGTCTACTCTGTCTTACAGGGTCACCGTGAGTTGGAATAAACTCAAGAGCAGCTGGGTATCAGGAAAGGAGCCAGGGATATAAGTGAGTGTTCAAAAAAATAACTGTTATATGGGATGACATTTAAGCTGCATTAAAAGAGACTATTGTATGATACTTAAACCAGATTTTGAAGGATCAGTAGAGTTACGAAGGGAGAAAAGCGGGAAGGGCACTCCAGGATGAGGGAACAGCATATGTAAAGGCAGAGAGACATGAAAGCTCTCAGCACAGTCAGACAGTGCTTCTCAAATTTTTCCACAAGAAAGGGGTAGTGGTGGATGGTTATATCTAACGAAGGGCAAGCTTGAAATGGCCTGCCACTAGCTTTAAATTTAAGTAATCTGTTTTACCTTGAAAAATCAATGGAAATTTTGCCTTGAACTTCACAAATATGATTTAACATAAAACGATGTTTTAAATTACTTACATGGTAAGAAGCCCTGGTAGCACAGTGGTTAAGAGCTTGGCTGCTAACCAAAATGTCAGTAGTTTGAATCCACCAGCCGTTCCTTGGAAACCCTATGGGACAGTTCTACTCTGCCCTACAGGGTCGTTATGAGTTGGAATTGACTCAACATCAATGGGTATTATCTGGTGAAATTTATGCTCCAGAAGGACATACCATCTTATCCAGCACTTACTCATAGCCTGAAAACCCTGGTGGTGTAGTTGTTAAGAGCTGTGGCTGCTAACCAAGAGATCAGCAGTTTGAACTCACCAGGCGCTCCTCGGAAACTGGTTGGGGCAGTTCTACTCTGTGCTACAGGGTCACTATGTGTTGGAATCAAATCAAAGGCAATGGGTTTTTATGTTTTTTTAGACTTATGGCCCATTTATAACACTGAATAGCCCAGGGCACTTGTTCCTAATTTGAAAAACAAATGTATGGGAGATACAAGAGTGAACTGATAGATCAACCGATTGTGAAGGGTCTTACTTATCATGTTAAGGGATTGGGCACTATTGATGCCTAACTCCCATTTATACTTCAAGACTGCTTAACCATGTTCTCTTCTAGGAAGCAGCCCTGCCCATGGACCCTCTCTTCTCTTCAAGTCCTATTATCATAGAATGCTATGCATTCATCTATCCACTTAACATATTTCATGGAAATTACCTGTTTTCAGGCTCCCCCACTAGACTTTGATATGTTTAAAAGATGAATTCTGTCAGTCTTTTTGTGTAATACTTAAAGCAACAAATACTGGTATCTGTTGAACTGAATTGATTTAAATCTGAAGACAAGATTCAGGAAGCAATACCTGACTCCCAGAACAAAGTACTCCTCTATATACTCCCATAGAATCCTGTGCTTATCCCTGTCAAAGCTAGTATTAAACTATACTGAAACTATCTGCTTGTCTTTGTCTCCTGGTCTGGACTACAAGCTTTTTTTTTTTTTTTAATTGTACTTTAGATGAAAGTTTACAAAACAAACTAGTTTCTTATCAAACAGTTAGTACACACAATGTTCTATGACATTGGTTAACAACCCCACAACATGTCAACACTCTCCCTTCTCAATACTAGGTTCCCTATTACTAGGTTTCCTATTCCCTCCTGCCTTCCAGTCCGTGCTCCAGGGCCAGTGTGCCCCTTTAGTCTTGTTTTGTTCCATGGGCCTGTTCAATCTTTGGCTGAAAGGTGAACCTCAGGAGTGACCTCATTACAGAGATGAAAGGGTTTCTGGGGGCCATACTCTCTGGGTTTCTCCAGTCTCTGTCAGGCCAGCAAGTCTGGTCTTTCTTTTTGAGTTAGAATTTTGTTCTACATTTTTCTCCAGCTCTGTCCGGGACCCCCTATTGTGCGGTCAGTGGTGGTAGCCAGGTACCACCTAGTTTTACTGGACTCAGTCTGGTGGAGGCCGTGGTAGATGTGGTCCATTAGTCCTTTGCACTAATCTTTCTCTTGTGTCTTTGGTTTTCTTCATTCTCTGTTGCTCCAGATGGGGTGAAACAAGTAGAGTTATCTTAGATGGCTGCTCACAGGCTTTTAAGACCCCAGACGCTACTCACCAAAGTGGAATGTAGAACATAGCCTTTATAAACTATGTTATGCCAATTGAGCTAGATGTTCCCCAAGACCATGGTCCCCACAGCCCTCAGGACTACAAGCCTCTTGAAGAGAATATCCTTGCTCACCATTGCATCCCAAACACTTCAGACACATAAGAAACATCACAGTAGGTGCTTGATAAATATGTAGAATGAGTGAAAAATTCTCAAGGCAGGCGTGACATGATCAAATCAGGCTTTAGAAAAATTGGAGGCAATTTTAAATGTAGACTGGAAAAGGATAAGACTGGAGACAAAGAAATACAAAAATATTACAAAAGAAACAGGACATACTGGTAAAAGACTTGGTCTTTTCTCAATAAATGCTTTTCTAACTGGCTAATTTGGTCAGATATTTTTATTTATTTTACAAGGCTAATCTCTTTACTGTCTTAGTATTCCCTAGTAGAGGATATTCAGTTACCTTATTCAGGAAGCCTTCCTTGACCTCAACCCCCACCAGGCTGGTGCCTTAGTGTACGTCTGGAGGTCATTGAGGGCAGTGACGACGTCTTATTCATCTTAGTATCTCCAATGCCTAGGACACGTCTGCTCAATAAATGTTTGCTGAATGAATGAACACATAAATTGATCTATTAGTATACTGTGCTCAAGCTCCGACCAAGACACAGAGGACCTAATGATCCCTAGTGTGCAGGTTTCTAGATGTGGGAAACAGAACAAATATAGCAAGACTGGAGAGACGGAGGTACACCTATTCCACAGGTAACACAGGGTAAATTTCTCTCTCTGACCCCTCCATCCTCTTTCTGAAGAATAACTCTCATTGAGTGGAAATCAATAAAAGTCATTTTAAGGAAAGCAGGTTTAGAGAAAGGCTCTGAAGGAGGAGGAAAGAAGAGGTGAACTCTTAAGTTCTTTCAATTTGGACTGTTTTATGAGAACTTGTAAGCTTCAAAAAACCTTTACAAAATAAAAAGCCTACTTTTCCACACTCTCTTTCAGATGGAACTCCCCCCACCACCACACACATATATAAACCAAGTCTTTTTTATAACCCAAAAAGAAAAAATAAATCCACAACAGAAATAATAAACCCTGCACTATTCAGATTGACATCAACAGGAAATTTTCTGAAGTAGTTGCAGACATTCAACCAATACAAATGCTGTGACTGACTATCCAGAATCTAACAACAAATATTTACTGACTGCATAATGGTAAAGCTTAAGGAAGAAGCTGCGGAAGACGGAAACAAAACAAAACAAAACCTTAAACCCATTGCTGTGAGTCAATTCTGACCCGTAATGACCCTAAAGGAAAGGGCAGAACTGCCCCATAGGGTTTCCAAGACTGTAATCTTTACAAAAGCAGACTGCCACATCTTTCTCCCAAGGGGTGGCTGGTGGGCTCAGGCCACCGACCTGTCAGTTAGCAGCCAAGCGCTTAACCACTGCACCACCAGGGCTCTTATCCTCTAAGAAGCTCGTGAATTTGTGGTGTTAGGACATAATCAAAAGAAAAGTTAAATAATACCCAATTATAATGCAGATAAAATTTATCAAATGAGTAACACAGGCAAATTGTTGCAGGATTTCAAAGGCAGAAGAAACCAGAATGGTTTAAGGTGCCCCAAGGTGTTTCAGGTGAAGATTTAAGTAGGGCATTAAAGGAGATAAGATTTGAATATTGAAAAACAGAAGGTATCACAAGAGTAATGCCCATGGCATGTCAGGGGACAATCTTCTCAAAGACTGTACCCCAAAGAGTATTTGCAATGGTAACAAACCAAACCCAATGCCGTCGAGTTGATTCCGACTCATAGCGACCCTATAGGACAGGGTAGAACTGCCCCATAGAGTTTCCAAGCAGCACCTGGAAGATTTGAACTGCCGACCCTTTGGTTAGCAGCCATAGCACTTAACCACTATGTCGCCAGGGTTTCCTTGCAATGGTAAGAGTTATTAAATTTGAGATGGAAATACAGCACCAAAGTTAAAAGAGACTCTGAAAACATATCTGGGTTTTATCCTCTCCGAAGCTTAGCTTCCAGAACCTTAAAATGGAGACAGTGTTATTCACACCTACCTCATGATGTCCCCCACGTGTCTGTCAGTTTGTCGTACTGTGGCGGCTTGCATGCTGCTGTGATGCTGGAAGCTATGCCACCAGTATTCAGATACCAGCAGGGTCACCCGTTCAGGACAGGTTTCAGCTGAGCTTCCAGACTAAGACAGACTAGGAAGAAGGACCCGGCAGTCTACTTCTGAAAAGCATTAGTCAGTGAAAACCTTATGAATAGCAGCAGAACATTGTCTGATATAGTGCTGGAAGATGAGCCCCTCAGGTTGGAAAGCACTCAAAAGGTGACTGGGAAAGAGCTGCCTCCTCAAAGTAGAGCTGACCTTAATGATGTGGATGGAGTAAAGCTTTCAGGACCTTCATTTGCTGATGTGGCACGACTCAAAACGAGAAGAAACAGCTGCAAACATTATTAATAATCGGAACCTGGAATGTATGAAGTATGAATCTAGGAAAATTGGAAATCATCAAAAATGAAATGGAATGCATAAACATCAATATCCTAGGCATCAGTAAGCTGAAATGGACTGGTATTGGCCATTTTGAATTGGACAATCCTATGGTCTACTATGCTGGGAATGACAACTTGAAGAGGAATGGTGCTGCATTCATTGTCAAAAAGAACGTTTCAAGATCTATCTTGAAGTACAATGCTGTCAGTGATAGGATAATATCCACACGCCTACAAGGAAGACCAGTTAATACGGCTAGTATTCAAATTTATGTACCAACCACTAGGGCCAAAGATGAAGAAATAGAAGATTTTTATCAGCTGCTGCAGTCCAAAATTGATCCAACATGTAATCAAGATGCATCAATAATTACTGGCGATTGGAATGCGAAAGTTGGAAACAAAGAAGAAGGATCAGTAGTTGGAAAATATGGCCTTGGTGATAAAAACAATGCCGGAGATCGAATGATAGAATTTTGCAAGACCAGTGACTTCTTCATTGCAAATACCTTCTTTCACCAACATAAACGGCGACTACACACATGGACCTCGCCAGATGGAACACACAGAAATCAAATTGGCTACATCTGTGGAAAGAGATGATGGAAAAGCTCAATATCATCAGTCAGAACGAGGCCAGGTGCCAACTGTGGAAGAGACCACCAATTGTTCAAATGCAACTTCAAGCTGAAACTGAAGAAAATCAGAGCAAGTCCGCGAGAGCCAAAATAAGATCCTGAGTATATCCCACCTGAATTTAGAGACCATCTGAAGAATAGATTTGAGGCATTGAACACTAGCGACCGAAGACCAGCTAAGCTGTGGAATGACATCAAGGACATCATACATGAAGAAAGCAAGAGGTCATTGAAAAGACAGGAAAGAAAGAAAAGACCAAGTTGGATGTCAGAGGAGACTCTGAAACTTGCTCTCAAATGTCGAGCAGCTAAAGCAAAAGGAAGAATTGATGAAGTAAAAGAACTGAACAGAAGATTTCAAAGGGCATCTCGAGAAGACAAGGTAAAGTACTATAATGACATGTGCAAAGAGCTGGAGATGGAAAACCAAAATCAAAGAACATGGCTAGCGTTTCTCAAGCTGAAAGAACTGAAGAAAAAATTCAAGCCTCAAGTTGCAATAGTGAAGGATTCTATGGGGAAAATATTAAACGATGCACGAAGCATCAAAAGAAGATGGAAGGAACACACAGAGTCATTATACCAAAAAGAATTAGTCGATGTTCAAACATTTCAAGAGGTGGCATATGACCAGGAACCGATGTCCAAGCTGCTCTGAAGGCATTGGCGAAAAACAAGGCTCCAGGAATTGATGGAGTATCAACTGAGATGCTTCAGCAAACAGATACAGAGCTGGAGGTGCTAACTGGTCTATGCCAAGAAATATGGAAGACAGATTCCTGGCCAACTGACTGGAAGAGATCCATATTTATGCCTATGCCCAAGAAAGATGATCCAACCAAACGTGGAAATTATAGAACAATATCACTAATATCACACGCAAGCAAAATTTTGCTGAAGATCATTCAAAAACTGCTGCAGCAGTATAAAAACAGGGAACTGCCAGAAATTCAGGCCGGATTCAGAAGAGGACGTGGAACCAGGTATATCATTGCTGATGTCAGATGGATCCTGGCTGAAAGCAGAGAATACCAGAAGGATGTTTACCTGTGTTTTATTGACTATGCAAAGGCATTCAACTGTGTGGATCATAACAAATTATGGATAACATTGTGAAGAATGGGAATTCCTGAACACTTAATTGTGCTCATGAGGAACCTTTACATAGATCAAGAGGCAGTTGTTCAGACAGAACAAGAGGCTATTGATTGGTGTAAAGTCAGGAAAGGTGTGCATCAGGGTTGTATTCTTTCAACATACCTATTCGATCTGTATGCTGAGCAAATAATCCGAGAAGCTGGACTACATGAAGAAGAACAGGGCATCAGGATTGGAGGAAAACTCATTAACAACCTGCGTTATGCAGATGACACAACCTTGCTTGCTGAAAGTGAAGAGGACTTGAAGCACTTACTAATGAAGATCAAAGACCACAGCCTTCAGTATGGATTTCACTTCAACATAAAGAAAACAAAAATCCTCACAACTGTACCAATGAACAACATCATGATAAATGGAGGAAAGATTGAAGTTGTCAAGGATTTCATTTTACTTGGATCCATAATCAACAGCCACGGAAGCAGCAGTCAAGAAATCAAAAGACGCATTGCATTGGGTAAATCCTCTGCAAAGGACCTCTTTAAAGTGTTGAAGAGCAAAGATATTACCTTGAACACTAAGGTGCACCTGACCCAAGCCATGGTATCTTCAATTGCATCATATGCATGTGAAAGCTGGACAATGAATAAGGAAGTCCGAAGAAGAATCGACACCTTTGAATTGTGGTGTTGGCGAAGAATATTGAACATACCATGGACTACCAAAAGAACGAACAAATCTGTCTTAGAAGAAGTACAACCAGAATGCTCCTTAGAAGCAAGGAAGGCAAGGCTGCATCTTACATACTTTGGACATGTTGTCAGGAGGGATCAGTCCCTGGAGAAGGACATCATGCTTAGCAGAGTACAGGGTCAGCAGAAAAGAGGGAGACCCTCGACGAGGTGGATTGACACAGTGGCTGCAACGATGAGCTCAAGCATAACAACAATTATAAGGATGGCTCAGGACCGGGCAGTGCTTCGTTCTGTTGTGCATAGGGTCGCTATGAGTCAGAACCGACTCGACGGCACCTAATAACAACAACACCACCTTATGATGTCACCAGTTAATATGACTATTTTTCAAATTTACCCACCAACCACTAAGGCCAAAGATGAAGAAACTGAAGATTTTTACCTATTTCTGCAGTCTGAAACTGATCAAACATGTAATCAAGATGCATTGATAATTACTGGTGACTGGAACACAAAAGTTGGAAACGAAGAAGGAACAATAGTGGGAAAATATAGCCTTGGTGATAGAAACAATGCCAGAAACAGCATGAGAGAATTTTGCAAGACAAACAACTTCATTGCAAATATCTTTTTCAACAATGTAAACATTGACTATACACGTGAACCTCATCAGATGGAATACCCAGGAATCAAATCGACAACATCTGTGGAAAGAGACGATGGAAAAGTTCAATATAATTAGTCTGAACAAGGCCAGCAGCTGACTTTGGAACACTAGCAATTGCCCATATGCAAGTTGAAGTTGAAGCTGAAGAAATTTAGAACAAGACCATGAGAGCCATAGTACGACCTGGAGTATATTCCACTTGAATTTAGAGACCATCTCAAGAACAGATTTGATGCACTGAACACCAATGACTGAAGACCAGGCGAGTTGTGGAATGACATCAAAGACAACAAGAAAACAAAATGTTGTTAAAAAGACAGAAAAGAAAGAAAAGGCCAAAAAGGATGTCAGAAAGGGACTGAAACTTGCTCTTGAATGTAGAGCAGCTAAAGTGAAAGGAAGAAATGATGAAGTAAAAGAGCTGAACAGAAAATATCAAAGGGCAGCTGGAGAAGACAATTTAAAGTATTATAATGAAATGTGCGAAGACCTGGAGTTAGAAAACCAAAAGGAAAGAACACACTCAGCCTTTCTCAAGCTGAAAGAACTGAAGAAAAAATTCAAGCCTCAAGCTGCAATACTGAAGGATTCTACAGGGAAAATATTAATCGACCCAGGAAGCATCAAAAGAAAATGGACGGAATACACAGAGTCACTGTACCAAAAGGAATTGGTCAACGTTCAACCATTTCAAGAGGTAGCATATGATCAAGAACCAATGGTACTGAAGGAAGAAGTCCAAGCTGCACTGAAGGCTTTGGCCAAAAACAAGGCTCTAGGAATTGATGGACTACCGACTGAGATGTTTCAACAAACGGACACAGTGTTGGAAGTACTCACTCGCCTATGCCAAGAAATTTGGAAGACAGCTACCTGGCCAATCGACTGGAAGAGATCCATATTTGTGCCCATTCCAAAGAAACGTGATCCAACAGAATGCAGAAATTATCAAACAATATCAGTAATATCACATGGAAGTAAAACTTCGCTGAAGATCATTCAAAAGTAGCTGTAGCAGTAGTACATCAACATGAACTACCAGAAATTCAAGCCAGATTCAGAAGAGGAGGTGCAATGAGGGATATCATTGCTGATGTCAGATGGATCCTGGCTGAAATCAGGGAATACCAGAAAGATGTTTACCTGTGTTTTATTGACTATGCAAAGGCATTCAACTGTGTGGATCATAACAAATTATAGATAACATCACGAAGTCTAGGAATTCCAGAATACTTAGGTGTGCTCACAAGGAACCTGTACACAGACCAAGAGACAATTGTTCAAACAGAACAAGGGGATACTATGTGCTTTAAAGTCAGGAAAGGTGTACATTAGGATTGGATCCTTTCACCATACTTATTCAATCTGCATGCTGAGCAAATAAGCCAAGAAGCTGGAGTATATGAAGAAAAACAGGGCATCGGGACTGGAGCAAGACTCATTAACAACCTGCGATATGCAGATGACACAACCTTGCTTGCTGAAAGCAAAAAGGACTTGAAGTACTTACTGATGAAGACCAAAGGCTACAACCTTCAGTATGGATTACATCTCAACATAAAGGACACAAAAATCCTCATAACTGGACCAATAAGCAACGTCATGATAAGTGGAGAAAAGATTGAAGTTGTCAAGGATTTCATTTTACTTGGATCCACAATTAACACCCATGGAAGCAGCAGTCAAGAAGTCAAACAGCACATTGCATTGGGCAAATCTGTGGCAAAAGACCTCTATAAAGTGTGAAAAAGCAAAGATATCACTTTGAGGACTAAGGTGTGCCTAACCCAAGCCACGGTGATTTCAATTGCCTCATGTGCATGTGAAAGGTGGACAATGAATAAGGAAGACTGAAGAAAAATTGATGCCTCTGAATTATGGCGTTGGTGAAGAATATTGAATATACCATAGGCTGCCAGAAAAATGAATAAATTTTTGGAAGAAGTACAGCTAGAATGCTCCATAGAAGCAAGGATGGTGATACTTCGTCTCACACACTTCGGACATTTTATCAGGAGGGAGAAGTCCTTGGAGAAGGACTTCATGCTTGGTAAAGTAGAGGGTCAGCAAAGAAGAGGAAGGCCCTCAAGGAGATAGATTGACACCTGACTGCAACAATGGGCTGTAGCATAACAACAATTGTGAGGGTGGTGCAGGACCAGGCAGTGTTTCGTTCTGTTGTACATGGGGTCTCTATGAATTGGAATTGACTCAATGGCACCTAACAACAACAACCTCATAAAATTGCTATGAGGATTAAATGAAAGGTACTCAGCACAGATCTTGGCAAAAAATAAGTGCTCAATAGGTGATAGTTCCATTCTCTCCCCCAAAGTGTAAGCTCTCGACTGAAAAGTATTCTAGGGATTGAAAAGAATTTTTTAAATAAAAAAACCAAAGCAACTTATACAACAGAATAGACCTGTATAAAACAGGTATCCAGCCCCTTTGCTTTCACTCCATCCAATACAGCAGTGATTTCCCTGCTGATCTCATTTGCTGCAGGATTTTCGTATCCTTGTCGTTTGATTTTGAAACATCCCTCTTCCTCTTCCTAAAGGTACTGAGTCTGGCTCACCTCCACTAACATCCCCACACTCTTCTAGACAATAGAATGCTTCTGGACGAAAGTAAGAAGTACAGATTTCAGACTCACGTTACTTGCATTTATTCATTCATCCTTCAATAAACATTTATTGAACAACTATTTTTGAAAGATTAAAAGCCATCAAATGGAAACTACTTCAGCTTCCTATCACCTACTTGCATCTGTATTCCTCTTTCCTCATTCTCTTCTGTTACAGAGAAGGAAGTAGAGCATCTCCCATTTAGAGGTCTCTCCACCTGTGCTTTGGAGTCCAAGCCTTCTTAAGGGCCTTTGCACTAGTATCTTTACTTTCCTGCTTCTAACCTCTTCCTTTTTAATGGTTCTTTCCTACTCAGCATTTAAACACATGCAAGTCTCTCTCATTAAAAAAAGAAAACACCCTCCTTAATATCTGTCTTAGTCATCTAGTGCTGCTATAACCGAAATACCACAAGTGGATGGCTTTAACAAAGAGAAATTTCTTCTCTCACAGTCTAGTAGGCTACAAGTCCAAATTCATGGCATAAGCTCCAGAGGCAAGCTTTCTCTGCAGGCTCTGGAGGAAGGTCCTTGTCAAGCATCAGCCATCCCTTGGTCTGGCAGCATCTCAGCAAAGGGACCTTAGGTCCAAAGGATGCACCCTGCTCCCGATGCTGCTTTCTTGGTGGTATGAGGTTCCCCCACTATCTGCTCACTTCGCTTTCCTTTCCTTTTATCTTTTGTAAGATAAACGGTGGTGCAGGCCACACCCCAGGGAAATTCCCTTTACAGTGGATCAGGGATGTGACCTGAGCAAGGGTGTTATACCCCACCCTAATCCTCTTCAGCATAATCCAATCTTGGCTCATTAACCACAGGCAGAGATTATGATTTACAACACCTATGACAATTATATCAGTCACATAATGGAGGACAACCACACAATACTGGGAATCATGGCCTAACCAAGTTGACCCATATTTTGGGGGGATACAATTCAATCCATGACAGTATCTTCTCCATATCCTTCTCCAGCAGCTATCATGCTCTCCTTCACATCCTCTCTCTCCTTCACAGTCAAACTTATGGTAAGGGTTATGTACATACCCTTACTCTGTTTTCTCACCTCCCACTTACTTCTCAATCCCATCATTCTGGATTTTGTCCCCACCTATCATTCCTCAAAAACTGTTCTTGGTAAAGTCATCAATTTTTATTTCTCGTTTTACTTGACCATCCCCTCTTTGAAATGCTTCCTTCCCTTGACTTCTATGACATTACATTTTCCTGATTTTCTTCTTCTCTAGCTGCTCCTTCTTGGCTATCTTTGACAGATCTTCCTTTATGCAACTGTTAAATGTTTTTGAGGATTCTGTTCTAATGCATACTTCTCTTCCACTTTAACCTTCTTCCTATCCTAAAATTCTCCAGACTCATGTACCCATATAGGTACTTAGCTCTCTACCTGAGTATGTCACTGGTACCTCACACTCAGCATATTCAAATCCAGACTCATCATCTTCATTCCCAAACCTGTTCCACCTCTGGTGTTCCTTAACTCAGTAAATAGCAGCCCCAGCTAACCAGTAGCTCAAAATGGAAATTTGAAAGTCATTCTTGACCATTCTTTCTCCACCATCCATAACAAATCAATCACTAATTTTGTCATTATATCTCCTAAATATTTCTAAAAACCATCCTCTCTTCCCCATTTCTACTACCTTCTCTTGTCTAAACTACTAAAATAGCCACCTTTTAAAAAGAGAAATTTTGCTTATGTGACTTTCATGCTTACATTTTAATGGCTGCCTCTTGACCTTACAATAAAGTCCAAAATCCTTAATACAGCCTACAAGATCTTGCATGTTCTGGCCCCTGCATACATTCCAGCTTCATTCTATGTCCCTTTCCCTTGCAGTTCTCTCCTCAGTTTTTGTTCTCTTTCCCTCTCCTATCAACCTCTGCCCTTCACCTAGTTATTCCTATTCATCTTTTCAGATATTAGCTTAACTGTTATGAAATTGGAAGTTGGGTAGTTTTCCTTTTATACAGTCACATGATGTCCCATTCTTCTCCTTAATAACACTCCTCACTTCCATACTGTCTGCCTTCCCTGATAGTCTAGAAGCTCCAGGAGAGCAGGGGCCATGCTTGTTTTGCTTATCAATGTTTTCCTGGTGTATAGCATGTTGTTGTTGTTGTTGTTAGGTGTCGTCGAGTCGGTTCTGACTCATAGCGATCCTACGCATAACAGAACGAAACATTGCCCGGTCCTGCGCCATCCTTACAATCGTTGTTATGCTTGAGTTCATTGTTGCAGCCACTGTGTCAATCCACCTTGTTGAGGGCCTTCCTCTTTTCCACTGACCCTGTACTCTGCCAAGCATGATGTCCTTTTCCAGGGACTGATCCCTCCTGACAACATGTCCAAAGTACGTTAAGACACAGCCTCGCCATCCTTGCCTCTAAGGAGCATTCTGGCCGCACTTCTTCCAAGAGTGTGGCCAGAATGCTCCTTAGAGGCAAGGATGACGAGGCTGCGTCTAACATACTTTGGACATGTGTCTAGAAAATAGTAGATAACTAAATATTTATTAACTAATTCATTCAGTGAGATACAGGTCAACTTCATCTTGACTTCTGCAAAGACCTCAACCTACCCAAGCAGAACCAATTACTTCCTTGCTAACATTACCACTACTCCAAAGACTCTACCTTTATTTTTGCCCTTAACATGCTGTATTGCAATTATTTGTTTATATGTTTAACTCTCTTTCTAAAATGCAAGATTCTTGTGTAACAGGATAGCATTTTATTTATCTTTTTATCCCTGGCACTTCACTTAGTGGCTGACACAAAGTAAATGCTCAACAAATGTTTATAGACTTGAATTGACAAACTCTGGCAATCAGCTGCATATGAGACCTGAAGGAATATGGAAAGTCAAAGTTAAGCTCTGAATAGTGGTCTAGCCTTTGACAAAAATGGAGGCATTGATAAAGAAGGGTGGTTAAAAAAATAAATATATGCAATTCCCAGGATAGGTATTGAGAGGGTGGTGACCTATGGCAGAATTTATACTCAGTGAAAAGGTCAGTGAAACAATGGGGTCCCAGAAAGGGCAATGTGAAAGTAACTACCAGGATAGGAAGCAGCCTGCTGTAGCCAGGAGAGGGCTAATGGATAGGACACATTCTAATTTGCCTAGGATAGTCCCGGTGTACACCTGTTGTCCTAGCATAATAATAGATACTGCCTACACCCTTTCACTCTAAAAAATATCCATGTAAATTATATGGCCAGCCTACTAGAAGACCACATAGATTGGGAAAAGTTGAGTGATTTAAGGGAAAGGCCAGGAACATTTAGGGTAAGAGCATGGCAAGGATTTAGAACGACTTCAAGTTGCAAATAGTGAAGCTAAGTACTGAACTAAATGATATTTTATGAAGGGGTAACTATGAAAATGGAACAGGTATTATACTTTTTAAGAAAGAAATTAAAAAAAAAAGCCAAACCAGTTGCCATCGAGTTGATTCCAACTCATAGCAACCCCATGAGACAGAGTTAAAGTGCCCCATAGGGATTCCAAGGAGCACCTGGTGGATTCAAGCTGTTGACCTTTTGGTTAGCAGCTCTAGCTCTTAAACACTATGCCACCAGGGTTTCCACTAAGAGATTACTTTTCACAAAAAACCCTGATAGGTAGGCATTTTCATCCACACTTTATTTGAAGCTAAGACTAAGGAACCTGCTGAAAAAGTTAACATAGCTAAAAAGTAAAAAATTAATTAATCAAAAAATCGGTCAAAGGGGGGAAGTATTTGGAAGTCACTGAGAGGTTTCTTCTCTGATACTTGCAAGCATTTTGAGTAGGAATGGGGAAACGGCCATAAGGCATTGCTATATCTTCCCTCAGTATAGCACAATCACCACTATCAATATCCTTCACTGTAACTTGTAAAGTCAGCGCCCACTATTTTCTGGAGCAATGAGCTTCATTGTAAGCCACTCTCCTTTTCCCAAAAGAGAAGTAATTCCAGGGGAGTAACTTCAGGGAAATGGAAAATAGATAAATAGATACTTCCACACTGGAGCACGCCTGACTTCAGAATAAACACACAAGAGGAGAAAAACCAAACGTTCAGGGGGCAAAAGGAAGTTAATCTTGTATAAAATGAATGTCAGATATCTTTGGAGTAAGAGCAAAAGCAAGAAAAGGATAACCTAAAGAAAGTCCAGAAATGTATGTGCAGAAGTGAAAATTACTCCAAAGGTTGAACAGAAACAAAGTTGAAGAACGACACAACGAAGGAATGTACAGAGAGAAGTCCTGTAACAGGAAGGACTATAAACATTCCACGGGAATGACTTAAAGGTTACAAGTTGGAAAAGGGGTTCACTCTGGTGATGATTTCATCAAAGTGAGTAAAAATTGCATTTTAGCAGTAAATATCCTTCAATTTTTCCTGAGAGCTAAATAAGGTGCTCTTTACTATGCATTAATAGTAGTTTCACTTTTTACTGCCTCCCTCATTGAACGATGCCTAACAAGCAATTACACTTCAGCTCTGCTGTATCTTTTCCCTCCCTTTCTTTTGAAGACTAGAAAGAAATGAATGCAACGGCACATACGCAGTTAAAATTTCACTTCATGGCAATCAGTTTTAAGAAGCACTTTGCAAAAATGGGCTGCATTTAAGAATGCATTTGGTACATCTGCCTTTCCATGGACAGCCCAGCCCAGTGAAAAGCACAGGTACCGTAAGCCAGGAAGCTAAGACGTTGACTAGTTGTGAATTCTTGGGTAAATCATATACTTCCTCTACTGTTCTAATAGTTATTACCTATATTTTTTCTACCTATATATTGCAGGGTTTTTCAGTTACAAATTCTATACCAAAAAAAAAAGAATAACTTTTAAATATTAAATCCATTTCTAAATCATTATAAAAGCAGGTAAATACATTTTCCTTATTCTTTTCTTCTTTTTTGGTAATAATCTAACATTTTATTGAATAAAGACTTACAAACCTTAAGCATTTAAAGGAATGCTAGAAGTCAAGTTAAGTTTGTTTATAAGTAATAATTCATATTATATAGCTTCTTCTTAATTTGCCTATTAGTCAATCAATAAACAAACATTTGCTCAGTGCTTACTGTGTGTCAGGAACTGTCTTAGGCTGTGTAGGGTGATAGAAAGTACTATATTTCATCAAATGGAAACAGTTTGGATTATTAAGAAGCACCCCAATTTTAGAGCCATTAAAGCATGAGAAAATACACATCTTAGAATTGATTATATGTGGATAAAAAATAAAGAGCTTCCACAGTGAGGAAATAATAGTATATATCCATAAAAAGTTAAGTATCAGGTGAATGTTAAAGACAAAAAGGATCTCAGAAGTTCACTGGAGCAAGACGTTCAAAGAGCTAAGTGTGATGAGGGAAGTGCAATGTATATAATGCTGGCCTAGTTCTGATAATGTATTTTCTACTGATTCTATCAGGCATCGGCAAGAAAAGAACAAATTAAAAATGAAGCTTTATACTTTACCCCCTTAAATGTGGCAACTTTACAATTTGTTAAGACTCATTCTGAATTCTATCATTTTACCACTGGAAACAATGATTTCTCGTGTTGATATTTAACTTCGGAAAAATAATTACTTAAATTAAAATAAAGCGAATGCATAATATGCTAAAATAAGAATAAAATTTTGGAAAAATAGCTCAAATCATTTAAGTTTCGAGTCTGCAAAAAACAAATGAAAATATTTTGAAATAATTGTTTAGGCATTATTTCTATACTTGGAGAATGAAAATAAAAATTATGCTACGAAAGGACATTTTAAACTCTATCTGCACCTATAGATCCAGGCTCAGGATTCTTGGGCCTACCTAGGTCCCTCTCTTCACAAACACCCCATCCGAAGCTACAAGCACCAAGACCTTCAACCTCTGATTAAAGAGTACACCAGTGGATTCCGATTCTGAGCCTAACCTAATTTGCTTAGGACCACCGTTCTTCCTTCCCCTCAAAGATCCTCAAGCTTTTTTTTGCTCCTTAGTGCCGTCCTCTGCTGCATCTGCAATGACTAACCATGCCTCTGCATGACAGGACCTTCCAGACCACAGCTGACCTTTATTAAGCCCTTGAGTCCACTCTTCTCCAAGGGTCATTTGGGACTAAATACACCAAGCTTCATTCCTATTTTTATAGGTCAAAGCCCAAAATGTAAGAACCTTCTCCCTTCCCGTATTTGTTCTTTATAGAACTGTCATTCCTAAAATGCCTATTCTAATTTCTCTCCTCTCTTCCTGCCAAAACCTTTCACTCCTCCTATGGAATTTCAACATCCCTAGGTCCTCAATGGAAATCCTGGCGGTGTAGTGGTTAAGTGCTAACCAAAAGGTCGGCAGTTCAAATCTACCAGGAGCTCCTTGGAAACTCTACAGGGCAGTTCTACTCTGTTCTATAGGGTCGCTATGAGTCAGAACTGACTCCAGGCAACAGGTTTGGTTTTTTTTTTTTTTTTGGTAGGCCCTCAATCACTTCCCTGAATGTTCCTTCCACCTCTTACCTTATCTAAACCGGGATCTTTACACCACTTTCCCTGCAGCAGTCTCAAGTGAAGTCCTCTCATAGTCTCACACCCACGTAGTGTCAGGAAGGAGCCCTGGTGGCACAGTGTTTAAGTGATCTGCTGCTAACCAAAGGTCAGCAATTCAAACCTACCAGCCACTCCGCAGGAGAAAGATATGACAGTCTGCTTCTGTAACCCTATGGGGCAGTCTGACTCTGTCCTATCGGGTCACTGTGAATCAGAATCAACTTGATGGCAACAGGTATGGAGTGTCAGGAAATGAGGACACTCCCCAGGTGCTCTTAGAGTTCACTGCTGTTCCACCCTATGGAAAACCCCCTGCAACTCTCTCCCTGATTGGTCACTGTAACCTACCTACCTTCTGCTTGATCCCTCTGTGGGTGTCATGTCACTTGCAGAACACACTCGTGTTTGGCTTACTGTCTTCTCTTGTACCACAAGTTCTGCCATCATCCTAAGTGACTTCTGAATTCTCATGAAAGACCCAGCTTATTTTCAATGTCCTCCTCCAATGTTCCTTGATCATCTACATCCTCAGTCACTCCCTGGACCTTGTCATCATCATTTGAACTCTTCCACTTCTAAAATCATTAATTCAAATAGTCCACTTTCTGACCACAATCACCTTTCCTTCCAGTACATTTATTAAACTAGCCCAATTGTGACTGCCCTTCCCTTTCATTTGAATATCAGTTTATTGATCGTTTCACTTGCTTTCTATTACCCTCTTCTTGTCTTCGCTTTCCTATTTATTCAGCTTACAGTCCACTAACCACCATTTTATTCTTTGTCTTACAACTACCCTAAACTTTCTCCCTGAAAACACTCTTTTATCTCTTAAATTCCATACTCCCAGTGGTTCCTCTTACTTCTCTGGCTACCCTTTGGAAGACATTTTACTGGCCCCTCCTCTTCTACTAAACTTTTAAATATTGAAGTTTCTCAGGGCTCTGTCCTAGGGGCTCTTCTCTTTTTATTTTAGACCCTTTCTTTAAGTTATCTCAACTATTCCCATGACTTTAGTCATTGTCAGTAGGCAAATGGTCCTCAAATTTATACCCTGAGTTCAGACTTGTTGTCTGAGCTCCAGACTGATAATATCTAACTGCCTACCTGACATCGCCACCACTTGTCTGTCAGTTAGTTGTACTATGGTGGCTTGCATGTTGCTGTGATGCTGGAAGCTATGCCACCAGTATTTCAAATACTATCTGGGTCACCTATGGTAGACAAGTTTCAGTGAAGCTTATAGACTAACACAGACTAGGAAGAAGAATCTGGTGATCCACTTCTAAAAAAATTGACCAGTGGAAATCTTATGAATAGCAGTACAACATTGTCTGGTATAGTGTCAGAAGATGAACCCCTTAGGTTAGAAGGCACTCAAAATATGACTGGCGAAGAGGTGCCTCCTCAAAGCTGAGTGAACATTAATGATGTGGATGGATTAAAGCTTTTGAGACCTTCATTTGCTGATGTGGCATGACTCAAAATAAGAAGAAACAGCTGGAAGCATCCATAAATAATTGGAACATGGAATTATGAAGTATAAATCCAGGAAAACTGGAAGTTGTCAAAAATGAAATGGAATACATAAATATCCATATCCTAGGCATTAGTGAGCTGAAATGGACTGGTATTGCCCATTCTGAATGGGACAATCATATGGTCTACCATGCCATGAATGATAAATTGAAGAGAAATGGTGTCACATTCATCGTCAAAAAGATCATTTTAAGATCTATCCTGAAATACAACACTGTAGTGATAAGTTAATATCCATACACCTACAAGGAAGACCAGTTAATATGGCTTATTATTCAAATCTACACACTAACCATCGATGCCAAAGATAAAGAAATTGAAGATTTTTACCAACTTCTGAAGTCTGAAATTCATCAAACTTGCAAGCAAGATGCATTGATAATTACTATTGATTGGAATGTGGAAGCTGGAAACAAAGAAGGATTGGTAGTTGGAGATCACGGCCTTGGTGATAGAAACAATGCTGGAGATTGCATGAAAGAATTTTGCAAGACCAAAGACTTACTCATTGCAAATACTTTTTTTCAACAACATGAACAATGACTATACATGTGGACGTCACCAAATGGTGTACACAGGAATCAAACTGACTACATCTGTGGAAAGAGACGATGGAGAAGCTCAATAATACCGGTCAGAATAAGGTCAAGGCCCGACTGTGGAACAGACGATCAATTGCTCATATGCAAGTTCAAGCTGAAGTCGAAGAAAATTAAAACAAGTCCATGAGAGCCAAAGTATGACCTTGAGTATATCCTACCTGAATTTAGAGACCATCTCAAGAATAGATTTGACACAATGAACACTAATAACTGAAGGCCAGACAAGTTGTGGAATGACATCAAGGACATCATACATGAAGAAAAAAAAAAGGTCATTAAAAAGACAGGAAAGAAAGAAAAGACCAAAATGAATGTCCAAAAAGGCTCTGAAATTCTTGAGACTCTTGAATGGAGAGTAGTTAAAGCAAATGAAGAAATGATGAAGTCAAAGAGCTGAATGGAAGATCTCAAAGGGCAGCTAGAGAAGACAAAGTAAAGTATTATAACGAAATGTGCAAAGACCAGGAGTGAGAAAACCAAAAGGGAAGAATACCCTTGGCATTTCTCAAGCTGAAAGAATTAAAGAAAAAATTCAAGCCTCATATTGCAATATTGAAGGATTCTATGGGCAAATATTGAATGACATAGAAAGCATAAAAAACAGATGGAAGGTGTCATGGATTGAATTATGTCCCTCAAAAATATGTGTATCAATTTCACTGGGCTATGATTCCCAGTACTGTGTGATTGTCCACCATTTTGTCATCTGGTGTAATTTCCTTATGTGTTGTAAATCCTATCACTATGTTGTTAATGAGATGGATTAGCTGCAGTTATATTGATGAGATCTACAAGATTAGATAGCGTCTTAAGCCAATCTCTTTTGAGATATAAAAGAGAGAAACGAGCAGAGAGACATGGGAACCTCATACCACCAAGAAGGCAGGAGCAGAGCACATCCTTTGGACCCGGGGTCCCTGCGTCTGAGAATATCCTCAACCAGGGGAACACTGATGACAAGGACCCTCCTCTAGAGCCAATAAAGAGAGAAAGCTTTTCCCTGGAGATGACGCCCTAAATTTGGACTTGGAGCCTACTAGACTGTGAGAGAATAAATTTCTCATGTTAAAGCCATCCACTAGTGTATTTTCTGTTACAGCAGCACTAGGTAACTAAGACAGAAGGAATACCAGAGTCACCATATCAAAAAGAATTGGTTGACATTCAACCATTTTAGGAGGTAACATGTAATCAAGAACTGATGGTATTGAAGGAAGAAGTCCAAGCTGCACCGAGGGCATTGGTGAATACACATTGCAATGTTTCAACAAGTGGATGCAACACCGGAAGCACTCACTCGCCTGGCCGACTGACTGGAAGAGATCCATATCTGTGCCCATTCCAAAGAAAGATGATCCAACAAAATGCAGAAATTATCATTAATATCACACACAAGTAAAATTTTGCTGAAGATCACTGAAAAAATGGTTGCAGCAGTACATCAATAGGGAACTGCCAGAAATTCAGGCTGAATTCAGAAGAGAAGGTAAAACAAAGGATATCATTGTTGATGTCAGATGGATCCTGGTTGAAAAGCAGAGAATAACAAAAAGATGTTTACCTGTGTTTTATTGACTACACAAAGGCATTTGACTGTGTGGATCAGAACAAATTATTGATAACATTGCAAAGAATGGGAATTCCAGAACATTTAATTGTGCTCATGCGGAACCTGTACATAGACCAAAACGCAGTTGTTTGTACAGAACAAGGGGATACTGAGTGGTTTAAAATGAGAAAAGGTGTGTGTCAGGGTTGTATCCTTTCACCATACTTATTTGATTTGCATGCTGAGCAAATAATCTGAGAAGCTGGAATATATGAAGAACAGGCATCAGGATCAGAGGAAGACTCATTAACAACCTGTGATATGCATATGACACAATTTTGTTACACGTGAGGAGGACTTGAAGCACATATTGATGAAGATCAAAGACTACAGGCTTCAGTATGGATTACACTTCAACATAAAGAAAACAAAAATCCTCACAACTGGACCAATAAGCAACATCATGATAGCCAAAAACCAAACCCACTGTTGTGGAGTGGATTCTTCCTACAGGACAGAGCAGAACTGCCCCAAAGGGCTTCCAAGGAAATGGAGAAAATATTGAAGTTGTCAAAGATTTCATTTTACTTGGATCCACAATCAACGCCCATGGAAGCAGCAGTCAAGAAATCAAATGATGTATTGCATGGGGCAAATGTTCTGTAAAAGACCTCTTTAAAGTGTTAAAAAGCAAAGATGTCACCTTGAGGACTAAGGCGGGCTTGACCCAAGCCATGGTGTTTTCAATTGCCTCATATGCATGTAAAAGCTGGACAATGAATGTCCTAGGCCAGATTCTCTATAGAAGCAAAACCAGTAAAGTGTAAAAATATATACAGAGAGAGATTTATACCAAGGAAATGGCTCACACAATTGTAGAGGCTGGAACGTTCCAAGTCCATGGATCAGGATAGAGGCTTCTCTCAATTCACACAGCCGCAGGGGCTGGTGAACCCAAGATCTGCAGGTCAGACAGCAGGGCTCCCGTTCTCAAGCTGTGAAGATAGATGAATCCCAAGGTCTGCAGATAAGCTAGCAGCTCAAGTCCCAAGAGCAAGAGGTCAAACATGAGGCAGCCACAGGATCCAGAGTGAGCAAAAAAGCTAGAATGTCTAGCTTATATTTGGATGAGGGCCACACCTCCAAGGAGACTCCCTTTCAAGTGATTGGCTACTCACAGCATATTCAATCATGGGAGTGGTCACATATGAACACTGAGAATCATGGCCCAGCGGAGTTGACACAGTCTTAACCATCACAATGAATAAGGAAGAGCAAAGAAGAATGCCTTTGAATTATGGTGTTGGTGAAGAATTTTGAATATACCATGGACTGCTAAAACAACAAACAAATCTGTCTTAGAAGAAGTACAGCCAGAATGCTGCTTAGAAACGAGGATGACAAGACTTCATCTCACGTACTTTGGACAGGTTATCAGGAAGGAACAGTCCCTGGAGAAGGATATCATGCTTGGTAAAGTAGAGGGTCATCGAAAAAGAGGAAGATCCTCAACGAGATAGATTGACATAGTGGCTGCAACAATGGGCCCAAACATGGTAATGATTTTGAGGATAGTGCAGGACTGAGCAGTGTTTTGTTCTATTGTACATGGGGTCACTGTGAGTTAGAACTCACTCAATGGCACCTAACAACAACAACCTGACATCTTCAAATGTGTATCTTTCAGGTACCTCCAATCAACATGTTCAAAAGGAAACTCATCATTTTTCCAGAAAATCTATTCTTCCAGAAATCTGAGAGTCATTTTTAACATCTTTCTCACTTATACCCCCCCATATTTAAATAATCGCTAAGACTTGTTAATTCTATCTCCAAGCTATTTCTCAGAATTTGTCTGCTTTTCTTCATCTCTACTGCCATCTCCCTGGTCGAAATCATTGTCATTTTTCATTCAACAAGTATTTGCCATATACTGTAAGGTGTAGGAGTATAGGACAGCAAAGCTGCTTGCTTGAACCACTTAAATCACTGGTCTCTCTGCAATCCTTCTTTTCCTCCCTCCAGTGTATTTAGCACACTGAAAACAGAAGGTTTTTTTAAATGCAAATCTGAGTTTGTCACCCTTTGATATAAGAATTAAATGAGATTATGTATGTAAAAGACTTCATAAATAGTCAATAAATGCTAATCAGTGAAGATAAATTGAATAATTCAGTAAATGATCTTGGAATAACTGGCCAGCCATTTAGAAAGAATACAGCTCTATCCCTACCTCATTCCTTAGACCCAAAAGAAAAAAATGAAACCATAAACTTACTTGAGGAAAACACAGGTAAATTGCTTGTATAATCTCGGAGGTGAGAAGGCTTTTCTAAGCATGTTCCAAAAGCCAGAAGCCGTAGAGGAAAAATATTAACCACATACAAATATAAAAGTTCTACACAACAAAAAATGCCAAAAACAAGACTTAAAGACAAATAACAAATAAGGAAAATATTCATACTTAATTAAAAAGAGCTAATAACAAATACATAACAAAAACAAAACAAACAAACCTGTTGCTGTCAAGTCAATTCCAACTTATAGCGACCCTACAGGACAGAGAACTGCTCCATAGGGTTTCCAAGGAGTGGCTGGTGGATTTGAACTGCCAACCTTTTGGTCTGCAGCCATAGCACACTGTGGCTCTGCACTAGGGCCCAAAAATATACAACTAGAGTTTATAAATTAACACGAAAAAAATTAACATCCCAGTAGATAAAGGTCAAACTACATGAACTGACAATTTAGAAAGTAAGAACTACACATGGCTAATAATCTTAAGAAAAAAATAAAACAATGAGCTATTATATTTTACCTATAGGTTGGCAAAGATTAGGAAGATTGACTCACTGTATGTAAGGAAAATGGGCACTCACTTGCATTTTTGGTGGCATTGTAAATTGGAACCACCTTTCTAGAAACAGTTTGGAAATGGGTAACCAGTAACCGTCAAGTCGATTTCAACTCATGGCGACCCCATGTGTGTCAGAGCAGAACAGTGCTCCATAGGGTTGTCAGTGGCTGATTTTTCAGAAGTAGATTCCCAGGCCTTTCTTCTGAGGCACCTCTGGGTGGCCTCGAAACTCTGACCTTTCAGTTAGCAGCCAACCGTGTTAACAGTTTACACCATGTAAAATGTGTGCCCCTCTTGATGTAGTAATCCTACTTCCAGAAATTTACTCTAAAAAACTGAAAAAAAGAGGTATGTAAATGGTACAAAATGATGTTTGCTAAGAATGTTCACTGTAAAATTTATAATAAAATTGGAAATAAATATTTATCAAAACAGCAATGATCTTTTTTGGCTCTGTTACATTCTGATGGTCAGAGAGGCATTAAACTAGTAAGCTAAAAAATAAGATACCCTTAGATAGTGGTAAGTCCTTTGAAGGCATAAAAACAGGGGAGTAACTGGGGTTTGGGGCACTGCTTGAGAAAGGGTAGTCAGAACAAGCGTCTCTGAAGAGGTGATATCTGAGTTGAGGTTTGTTTTTCCCTCAGCTGCAGTTTAAGGGTAGATTAGGGTAGTCTACCTACATTTACGTTGGAGTCCCTGGATGGTGCAGTTAACCCACTTATCTACTAACTGAAAGGTTGGAGGTTCAAGTCCACCCAGAGGTGCCTCAGAAGAAAGGCCTGGTGATCTTCCAAAATATCAGTCAATGAAAATCCTACAGAGCACAGCTCTACTCTGATACACATGGCGTTGCCATGAGTTGGAATTGATTCACTGGCAGCTGGTTCGGGTTTATCTATATTTCTGTATTCTGAGGACCGAGGGCAAGAGAGAGGAACTGCTTAGCTGCTATGACTGCTATCCTCAATATTTTATAAAACACTCTAAACCAATGCAATAAAATGTAAAAAAAAAAAAAAAGAGGTATCCGTTTGTCAATTGTCTTAGAACTCTGATTGGGCTTGTTGAGGTATGTGTCCACTCCTTGCAGTAAATAAGGTTGGAGAGGCATAAAGCAAGAATTTCTCCACAACGTCAGCATGATAAATATGCAAATATAGCACTGGGAAATGAGAAAGAAAAAGAAAAAAGAGAGGAAGGAACATGGCATTAAAAAAAAAGATGAAGGACACAGTGTTGAGTAAAATACAGCCAGATGAAATGAAAATTATCCACCAGTGTTTCCTTCTACAGAATTTTTAAAAAACATCAATTAAGTAAAAGAACACAAAGATAATGCTATAAAACAACAAAATGAGATGAAAAGAGATATTGTAGAGCAGAGAACAAATTAGGTACTCAAACAATACTGTTGCAGAACTTGTAAATAAATTCAAACACCAAGGAATAGCATACACATGGCTAAAGATTGATAGCACGGAAGAAAATATTGGATTAAGCATAGTGAACCAGACAGGAAAAATCAGTTTTTGAAAGAAGATAAAAATATATATAAAGGTACATAAAGATGATAGCAAACAAAAAAAACCAAACCCGTTGCCACTGAGTTGATTGCGACTCAGAGTGACCCTACAGCTGAAGAAAAAACAGTGCCCTTGAAGAACCCAACAAATTAAGAGCAAAAAGTATTTTAATCTAGAGCAGAGGAAAATTTTCTTCATATGAAGAATCATGGAGAACTGAATCTACACATTAAAAAGACACGCTGTGTTTCAAGAAAAACTGATACCGAACAATTGAAGCCAAGAGATATCCTTCTTAAGTTACTCAACTTCAAGGATGAAGAAGGAATTCCCCAGGCATCCAGACAGAAAATGCAGGTCACTTAAAATAAGGAAGAATCAAGCTGGCCTCAGACTTCTCCATAGCAGCATTCAATGGCTAGAAAGTTTCTAGGGGAATAAAGTGGGCCCAAGGATATTATATCTGCTTAAGTTGTCACTTAAGTATATAAGTAAAAGACATTCTTAAACAAGTAAAAACTTAGGGAATAAAGAACACATAATCCCTTCTTGGGAAAACAAACAAACAGAACTATTTAAGGTGAAATCAAACCAAACCAAAGATGAAAGGAGATACTGGGGTAAAAGAACTAAACAACACTCTACATCAGAAAATGAACAATGACTTCGAGGTTCTGAGGGGAAAAAAAAAGCAACTCATGAATTTTACTCTTAGCCAAATTGCCCTTCAAAAGCCACATTTTGACAGATACTTCCAAATGGTCCTCCAAAAGCAGCTCTACAAACGTATATTCCATAAACGGTATTTGAGAACACCTGTTTCCCTGGGTGGTGCCAACAGTTAACACACTCAGCTGCTAACCAAAAGGTTGACAGTCAAAGTCTATTCAGAGATGCCGTGGAAGAAAGGTCAGGCAATCTACTTCCAAAAAATAAGTCTTTGAAAACCCTGTGGAGCACAGTTCTACTCTGACACACATGGGGTTGGTTGCCATGACTCAGAATTGACTTGAAGGCAACTGGTACTATTTCCCCATATTCTCATCAACTGTATTAAAGACACTATCAATTTTTCAATTACATAGCAGTGACATACTTCTCTCAAATATGTTTTAAAAATTGTATCAGTCTTATGAAAGAAGTGTATCGCTGCTATTTTAATTTCATTTTCTTAGTTAAAAGTAAACTTAAAACATTTTCAAATGCTTATTAGACATACTTATATTAGACATTTTCTGTGGATTTCCTAATTCGTATCCTTTGGTCTTTTTCCTATTGGGCTATCTTTTCCTTATTCATTATCAGATTTTTACATATATTGTAGATATAAATCCTTTATTTATTACATATTGCAAATATGTGATCCCAGTCTAGCATGTCTTCAAATTTGTTTTACAGTGTTTTTCATTGTACACAAGTTTCAATTTTTAAAAAATTTTTATTGTGCTTTAAGTGAAAGTTTACAAATCAAGTCAGTTTCTCACACAAAAACTTATATACACCTTGCTACATACTCCCAATTGCTCTCCCCCAATGAGACAGCCTACTCCCTCCCTCCACTCTCTCTTTTCGTGTCCAGTCCACCAGCTTCTAACGCCCTCTACCCTCTTATCTCCCCTCCAAGGAGGAGATCCCAACATAGTCCCAAGTGTCCACCTGATCCAAGAAGCTCACTCCTCACCAGCATCCCTCTCCAACGCATTGTCTAGTCCAATCCCTGTCTGAAGAGTTTGCTTTAGGAATGGTTCCTGTCCTGGGCCAAGAGAAGGTCCGGGGGCCACGACCACCGGGGTCCTTCTAGTCTCATTCAGACCATTAAGTCTGGTCTTTTTACGAGAATTTAGGGTTTGCATCCCACTGCTCTCCTGCTTCCTCAGGGGTTCTGTGTTGCGTTCCCTGTCAGGGCAGTCATTGGTTGTAGCCAGCACCATCTAGCTCTTCTGGTCTCAGGCTGCTGTAGTCTCTGGTTTATATGGCACTCTCTGTCTCTTGGGATCATAATTACCTTGTGTCCTTGGTGTTCTTCATTCTCCTTTGATCCAGGTGGGTTGAGACCAATTGATGCATATTTAGATGGCTGCTTCCTAGCGTTTAAGACCCCAGACACCACTCTCCAAGATGGGATGCAGAATGTTTTCTTAATAGATTTTATTATGCCAATTGACTTAGATGTCCCCAGAACCCATTGTCCCCAAACCCCCGCCCCGGCTACGCTGGCCTTCGAAGCATTCAGTTTATTCAGGAATCTTCTTTGCTTTTGGTTTAGTCCAGTTGTGCTGACCTCCCCTGTATTGTGTGTTGTCTTTCCCATCACCTAAAGTAGTTCTTATCTACTATCTAATTAGTGAAGTTTCAAATTTTTTACTTAAATATTTTCCTTTAATGGTTCTAGATTTTGTCTTACTTAGAAGGAGCATTTCAGCCACAAGATTTAAAAAATATTCTCCTATACATTCTCACTGGTCCTTAAGTTTCATCTTTTTCACTTAGATCTTTACTTATTTATCAGACTCACATAAACTAAGATGGTCCAAGTTAGATTATCAAACTCACATAAAATATGTTCAAAAGTATAAATTAGAATACCAGCTGATTATGTCACAACGGAGATAAGTTTCCATTGGCCAGAATGCTTGAGACCCTTTAAAAGGCACCTCCTTCTCAGTCTGTAAGTATCTAGGAAGTGGAACTAGTAAATCAGTATCCTGATGGTGATCACATAATGAGTATAAAAGGAAGTGGATAAACTAGGGGAATATTTCATCCAGGAGATCAAAGATGAGAAGAATGCTGAGTATCTTCACTAGAGAAGAGCTACCTGCATGGAGCAGGACCTCTCCTTGACCTGGAGGAAATAAATGCCCTTAAAGACCAATGATCAAAATGCTTAAGTTCCCTGTTTCCAGAATCTCTCTCCCCCAGAAAGGCTGCACACATTCAGCTAAACTTTAGCTCTCTGGCTTTCCTCTTTTTCAAGGTCCACTGCATGCCATACTGAAGCTTTCTTTCTTTAGATGTGTTAATATCACTGATTACTAGTCAAGTAGCTGTTCTCAAGGGCCTACAAAGGCATTGAGTTCCTTTCATCACCTGCTGATACAGTTAAATTCTATCAAGGGCAACCTTATTTTCTTTATTTGTAAGTTCTAAGTATGAAGGCACTGGGTTTTTTTAAGTACTAACTATGACAGTTTTCGCTGGGGTGAGAAGACTAACATGAAGAAAAATTATTGAACAACACAAGGCAGTGTATAACAGATGAGAAGTTGTCCAGTATGAGAGTGTTACTGAAGGTTTTGAGGCATGGAAATGAATGATGAAAGTGATGAGGAAGAATGGATTACCAGTCATCTGAAGGTAGAAGCTGGAGCCAGGAACAGTGGGGGACCAGGAAGGCAAGGAGCCTAGCTAGGAAGGTGTTGCAGTAATCTAGACAAGGCCAGTTCAAAATTCTAGGCCGCGGTGTCTATAACAAATTCATCTCTGTATCCCCAGCACTAAGCCCATAGCCTGGCATGGAGGTATTCAACAAATGTTTATTAAGTGGTCACTTTCAATCAACGTGTCAATTTAATTCAATTGGTACTTTTGGGTTCTTAAAAAAAAAAAAATTCATGCTAAAATCTTTTTATTTTATTAATTTGGCTTAGCAATATCTTTATAACAATATCAATCACTTATTGAGGGCCCACAATGTGGCAAGCACTTAAACAATTTTATATAATCCTTGATGTTGTTGTTAGCTGCCTTTGAGTTGGCCCTGGACTCACCGCAACACCATGGACAATTAAACAAAACAGTGCCTGGTCCTGCGCCATCCCCATGGTCAGTTGTGCATTGAATCATTGTGATGCATAGGGTTTTCACTGGCTGATTTTTTGGGAAGTAGGTAGCCAGGGCTTTCTTCCTACTCTAAGTCTGGAAGTTCCACTCAAACCTGTTCAGCACCATAGCAACAGGAAAACTTCCATTGACCGACAGGCAGTGGGTACGCATGAGGTACACTGGCCAGGAATCAAACCCTGGTCTCCTGCATGAAGGCAAGAATTCTATTACTGAATGACCAATGCCCCCATGATCCTTACAACAAATCCTACAAGCAAAGCAAGGTTCAGAGAGTCTTAGGAAACTTATACAAGGTTTCATAGCTGGAAAGTGACAGCCTGACAACTAACTTCATAAATTAAGAGAAATGAAGTTTTTTACCTTACCACTTTTCTGAAAAGCAATAACCACTTACATTTTATGATTTAAAAACTGAGCCACAGATAAAATTGTGTTCTTTAAATTTTTTTGAACATGCACATCTATCAGTAAAAAAATTATAATCATATACTCTCTCCCTCTGTACATACACACACACACACACACACCAGTTGCCGTGGAGTCAATTCAACTCAGCAATCCTATGTTTGCCAGAGTAAAATTGTGCTCCACAGGGTCTTCAATGGCTGATTTTTAGAAGTGGATCACTAGGCCTTTCTTCTGAAGTGCCTCTGGTGGACTCAAACCATCAACCTTTTGTTAACAGCCAAGTGTGTTAACCATTTGCACCATCCAAGGATTCACACACATACACATACACACATTTTTATACTCGTGTGTGTGCGTGCGCATGTGTGTGTATGTGTGTGAGAATCCCTGGGGGGTACAAATGGTACAAACATGATAGATAAATTACACCATTGGTTAATATCTCAAGATACTTTATATACTAGGGCAGATCACTATAATTTATATAAATCCATATTTGAAATATTCTTAATACCTCAAAAAAAATTTTTTGCTAACTTTTGGTCAGATTCTATTTGCTTATAATTGTTCTTATCTGATCATCTGTGTGACAAAGAACTCCTACTAGAAGTGGTTACTTGTGTTTACATTTTTTACATTATTTTCAAGTCATGGTTTCTTTGCAGGGATCTGCACTCCAATTCCAAGAAGATGGTTAGCTAAAACTAGTTAATGTAATCAGTAAATGACTTAACTGGGTACATGTTAACTGCAATATGTCACAAGCACCACTGTCAACCCGCCTATGTTGACAGGGCCATCTCCCCTGAGGATATATTTTGTCTCCTTTGACAGGTAACCAAGTGACTCACCAAGTGACTGCCAGTCCCAAAGTGTATGTGAAATATCAGTAAAACTTAATTTCTGTTTGTATTAAAATATACATGTGTATATATGTTATGTGTGCATAAAAAAAAAATTACATATATATTAGCTCTAGTATTTTTTTCCTACCCTAAGGAATCATCTTTGAAGACTTCCAGATCAGCGGATTGCCTCAAGTAACAAGGGTAGAAATTTTTCTAGTTTGCTTTCAACTTTTTGGAAACCCTGGTGGCGTAGTGGTTAAGAGGTACAGCTGCTAACCAAAAAATCAGCAGTTTGAATCCCAGCCGCTACTTGGGTACTCCATGGGACAGTACTACTCGGTCCTATAGGGTCCCTATAAGCCGGAATCCACTCCACAGCAATGGGTTTGGTTTGGTTTTGGCTGGGCATCCCTGGGTGGTGCAAACAGTTAGAGCACTCGGCTACTAACAAAGATTCAGCCATTAAAAACCCTATGGAGCACAGCTCTATCTACTCTGACACACATGGGGTCCCCACGAGTGGTAGTTGCCTCCACCACAACTGGTTTACTGGTTTGGCTGGGCATGCCCTCTGGGTCTTTTTGTTTGATAGCGTGGTGGGTGTGCCTACTCTGAGTCTGGAGGAGGAGCTGGGGGCTTGGTGTGGTTGTCACAGTCATAAAGTTTCAGGACCTAGAAGAGTCTAACAGCAAAGCCCTAGAACTCACCTCTGCTCTCACTTCAGAAAACCCCATTTTCCTGGTGATTACCACAAGAAGAGACAGAATTTCAAATGGGCTTGTAGATGGTAGAGGTTTTCAGGGGAACCTTGTCAGGCCCCCAAGTTTCACTGAAGAGGGAGATATGAGTTAAAGTCCCCAAGACCCCTGAGCCTGGGGCTTCCCAGGACCCAGTCACGAGCCGCGTTTCCTGCTGTGCCCGACTCATCCGCATTCTCTTGCCCTCTTGGGTCAGGGCCCAGGGGCCTGGCTTGTTCCCAGTCCTCCCGCTCACTGTCCTGTCCTGGCCGCTGCTCCCTTACCTTGGCTCGAGTCTCTCTGAGGCCTGAGGGCAAGAGAGAGCGCGGGAGGGGGGTGGCTCAGATGCCGGAGGGACGGCGCGGGCAGGCGGACAGCGCCGAAGCATCAGCCCGGGCGGGGGCAGAGCGGGGCGCCGGGCCGCCTGCTCTGATTTCCTGCCCAGACAGCGCCTGCCGGCCGCCCCTACCCGCCGCCGGCTCGCCAGCACCTTCTTCTCTCCCTCTGCACCGCTTTCCTCAAATTTTTCCACACTGTGCTCGGAAGGGGGAAAGCAAGAGAAAACGCCATTCTCCCCTCTACTCTTAGGTGTAACATCTAGTTTAGTCAAAGGCGGTGATGACCAGCTCCTACCACTTACTGAGCACTGGAAGGCTGAGGGTCTTTGATTTATCCTGGACCACCACTTGCTCTTCCATGGCCATATGAAAGAGAATTCTCTGGACTTTACCTGAAGTCTCCTCAGGACCCCATCATATACACCACACCTAAATCTTGATTCCCTTTCCTGTCCTCCTTTTACTCCCAAATGTCCAGTATGGGCACCATGGGCACTCTTCACCAAGTTTCCCCCAATAAGTAACAGTAGCTGGCCCTTAAGAAGCACTTAACAAACAACAAAACAACACATTACGTGAATTAACTCATCTAACCTCACAGCAAGTCTGAAGTAAGGTAAATAGATACTATATTTATCCCCATTTTGTATATGAGGAAACTGAAGCACAGAGAGGCTAAAGCCCTTGCCTGAGATCACCCAGCTGGTTAATGATGAAGCCAGAATTTGAACCCAGGCATTCCAGCTCCACGTTTCTGCTCTTAACCATTACAGTATGTACTATAATACACTTTAGATTAAAATATGGTATTTTTGTAAAATACATTTAAGAGCAATAGGAAACTTTGTTGATCTGTATCATACAAGTTGTACAAATGGAGCTTCAAGGTAAGTCCCCCAATTTGCCCCAAAGATTATTCCGCATGAAAATTCTGGAGCAGCCGCTGCAAATGCCCTTCATTTGCTCCTCCCTACGACCCTTGGTATCCCTGTGGATGCCTTCATTGGTGGTCTTGTCTGCTGTCATTGATAATCCTTTCCACTCCTCAAGGGAACACCTGCAGCGCTCACTAGCTGAATGTTTACTCCTCTTTCTGGAAGGAAGATGAAAGCAAGCAAGGAGAGCTGGGTACACAGACATTCATCAACTGGGCTTTTGATCTGTCTGCCTGGAAAGCAGATTTCACACCCAAGCCAACTCCAACAAGTTTTACTAGTGAGCTTCCTATGATATCCTGTCCAGTCTGGAATTGAAACTGCACATTGGTGAGTCTCCTTGGCGACATGCCCCCAATAGCCTGGAGCTTGCTCTAGTATGGGCACAGTGAACACTCAGCAATGATTTGGCAGAATATGCAGTCAATTCCTATGGATCTGAGCAACATCCGGCTCCAAACTTGGAGCTTTTACTATGTGCAGAGCTCATCGTGTGTCCATACTTACAGCCACAGCTAGCAGGACAGGAGAGAGACTTGCTGGGCACCAATGCCAGACCTGTCTAGGGCTGCCACTTTGAACCCTTTAATTCTGATGCAGGATCAGGTAGGGAACCTGGCCACAAGCAAAAAAACTGTCTCATGGCTCTCTGAAGCAAAAGGGATTTGGTGAACAGATGAGGGGGCTGCCGGGAGGAGATACCAGGTGGCAGCTGGGGAGGAAGAAAAGCAGTCAGTGAAGGCAAGAAGGGCAAAGGACCAGCTGTGGCAGAGGCCAGACAGCTGGCTGGTCAGAAGAAACCATTTAGGATGTCATTCTGGCCCCGAAATGCACCCTCAGCAGGGTAAGTTATTGCAACGCCCTGGCAAATATAAAGTGCTGTACAAACACTAAATCTAGAATGGCTAATAATTTTGTTATGTTAAAGCATTCGTGTCAGGTAATTAATGTACTCATTGTGATCATTTAATTTTATGGCAGGTAGTGTTGGACAGAAATAGGGCTCTTTGGCCCAGTCCTCTCGTTTCTTGTCAGATAAGCCAGCAACACAGCCTTCATGGTGTGCTGCACCAAGGTCCTCCTGAATGGGGCTGGTGCAAGGGGCTTAGCACCTGGACCTGGGGTCTTAGTGTCTGGGGGATTTCATTTTCCTTGGCCCCTAGTGCCTAGAGGCCTTGGTGCCCCCTGGTGGTGCCTGAGGAACCACCATTTCCTCAAAGGAATGCATATCTGAATTAGTGTGGAGAAGAGAAGATTGGTGTCCTGGGTAGAAACTTCTCACTTGAGAAGTGTGCCTCAAAACCACCAGCTGCTGTGTACAATAAAGGGGAGTTGATGTTGTATGGTGCTCCTTGTGCCCTCTGCAGGAAGAGAAGGTCTTATAGGCAGTTAGACACCAGGAGGGGCTAAGTCTGGCAGTATTACCCCAGAAAGCCCTGAAGGAAGGCTGTTCAGGCTCTTGCCCACAGCCCAAGCCACCATGGTGTTCTAGCGGAGAGGGGATCTCCCCTTATTCTTGCTCAGATTTCTAACTGCCCAGCTAATAGCACTGACTTTATCTTTCCTCTCTTCCCTCTGTTTCTCCCTACCTATCACCCCTCTACAACCTCAACATACCCCGAGCCAAGGCAGACATTCTCATTCCTTTTCCAAAACTTTCTTGTTATCGCTTCCATGAGAAACCTTTCCTGGTTAAGTAGGCCGCAAAGAAGAACCTTACCTCTATCAGCTCTCAATCCTGGTCTGTATGCTGACCTTGAGCAGGGCTCACAGGATATGAGGCTAGGCCCTGAATGAGACCCCAAACTCATGTGTGTCTACAATCACATAAATGCACAGACATCCACCTCCATCTCAACCTTCTTATTGATCTCTTTGTGCCTAGAGGTGGTATCAGATGGCTTCTCCATGCTGGGTATATTAAAATTGGCTTGGATAGATACTGAGTTATAATGAACAGAAACCTTGACCGTGGTCAGTGCTGCATTTCTCTCTCTCTTTGACTCTCGCTCTCTTTCTCTGTCTCTCTCTTCCATTCTCTGCCTGGATACCCCAACTTCAGGAGGTTGAGAGTATAGTAGCTGCTTACCCAGTAACGAAACATATTACTGACCCAGAAAAGTGTTGGGGTATAACCTTCATGACGGCTTTCTTTGCTAAAGTTAGCAACAGCTGCCTAGATGACCCATAAACTCCATGTTCAGTTGCTTATCATCTGGTGGTGGGAGCACAGGAAAGACAATTGGTCCAGGCAGTTGACCACGGCTCTGTCAGTCAAAGAGTAGGTGTTTGTTTAAGAAGCTCTCTGAATGGCAAGTTGAGGGTGGGGCATGGACTGCCTTCCAGACCAATATTTGGCCTGGAGCTTTATGCTCATTAGCAGGAGTCTCAAAAAGGAAAATAACACTAATACCTACCGAGCAACCACCATGTGCCAAACCCAAAAGAACCAAGCCTGTTGCCGTCGAGTCAAATCTGACTCATAGTGACCCTGTAGGACAGAGTAGAACTGCCCCATAGGGTTTCCAAGGAGCGACTGGTGGTTTCCACCACGTGCCAGGGACTGTAGAAAAATACTTTATGTATAAGGTCTCATTTAATGTTTCCCAGAATCCTATGATATAAGGGATATATGTGTTCTCATCTTAAGGAGCCCTGGTGGTGCAGTGGTTAAGTGCTTGGCTGTTAACTGAAAGGTCAGTGGTTTGAACCCACCAGCCACTCCATAGGAGAAAGATGTGGCAGTCTGCTTCTATGAAGATTTATAGCCTTAGAAACCCTATGGGGCAGTTCTACCCTGTCCTACAGGACTGCTAGGAGTTGGAATCGATTTGATAGCAGTGGGTTTAGGTTTGGGTATTCTCATTTTATGTGCGAGAGGTTAACTAGCTTGCTTAAGGTCACGTGGTTGGTGGATGACAAAGCTGGGATTTTGATCCACGTTTATAACCACTACATACTTTATACTGCTTCTTTCTCTGCTATGCTGCCTGGATACACTGGTCTTTCATTCCAAAATAATTGTGCCAGGCACTGTACTCAGCCGTTGGGAGAGGTGGATTTTATACATGATTGATTGATTGATTGATGTTTCCTGTTATCCAGTCACTGTGCTAAGCTGTACTGGAATGGAATCTATTATCCTCTGAATGACTACCATACCTATAGCTCTCTGCCAAGAGAAGCAGCCCTAAGTACTTCCTTATGCATAGGTGACCATGTTTTGTACCAAGCGATCTCCCACCCTGGTCATGACTAACTGAGTTAGGGATGGGCACCTGACCCAATGGCAGCCAATCTATTGGCTTGCCAGGAGTGCATGAGGTGGCCCAGCAAGAAAGCTCTGCTCAACAGAGTTATTGACTGGAGTGTGTCTAAACCAATTAGATCCTTTTTCTTGGAAAGTATAAACTCATATTAGTTGGAAGTGTTAGGTGCTGCAGAAGCAAAGTCATGGTTTCAGCATTGCAATAACTTACCCTGCTAAGGGTACATTTTGGTCCCAGAATGACATCCTAAAAGGTTTCTTCTGGCCAGCCAACTGTCTAGCCTCTACTGCGGCTGGTCCCTTGCCCTTCTTGCCTTCACTAACTGCTTCACTTCTTCTCCAGCTGCCAGCTGGTGTCTCCTCCTGGACAGAGTATCTAAATGGCTGTAATGGTGAAACACAAGAGTGGAGATCAATGAATGCCCGATTCAGAGGCAGCAATGAGATCACTTAATTTCTAGAAATGTGCTGTTTCCTGAACAACCTTCCAGTTCTCAAACTTTGTTATGATCTCTGTGAAATCTTACTGTGTGGCTATATCTGGACTTCATTATTTCCATTTGTATACTCACAATGATCCCCCATAACCAATGACAATCCCAGTATGTCCTCATGGAGCTCACAATTAAGTGGGGGAACACAGAGAGATAAAGAGATGATTACAGTACAGTGTAGTAATTGCTACCATGGGGGAAGCCCAAGAGGCTATGAGAGCAAAGAGCATGTGCCTAATCTAGCCAGAGAGTCATGGAGGTTTTTCTGGAGGAAGATGAATAAGATACAGTTCCCATTTTACTCTAAGTTAAAGCCATGATTCTTAAAATGGCCCACAGTGTTCTCATTACCTCTCCAATTTCCGTTCCTATCACTGTATTCTCTCTCTTGCTCACTTTGCTATAGCGTCACTGGCCTCCTGGGTGTTCCTCAAACGTATTGGCTCTTGCCTTAGGGTCTTTGCTCTTTTTGTTTCCTTTACCTGGAAAGTCCCCGGATATCCACTTGTTCAACTCTCTCATCTCCTTTAAGTTTTGCTTAAATCTGACCTTCTCAACAAGGCCTACCTTGACAGCTGATTTAAGACTGCATCCTGTCTGCCACTCTCTACATCCAGGCACTACTGATCTCCTTACTTTGCTCTACTTTTTCTTTTTTCCTTAGAGCTTGTCGTATTTACCTTCTAACACATTTTATTCTAAATACTTATTTATTATGTTCATTGTTTTTTGTCTGTCTCTTCGTCTAGAATGTAAACTTGATGCAGATAGAGATTTTATTTTGTTTATTGACTGTCATGGGTTAGGTTCTCCAGGAAACAGATTCTGAGACAGAGATTAGCATGCAGGTTATTTATTAAAGTACTCTTGAGATCAACACCTACAGAAGGGAGAGAAGGTGGGATTGGGCGGAGAGAGAAGTTGAGCTGTGATACAGTCCTAACAAAGGCCTCAGCCAGTCCTGTAGGGAGCTTTGGTGCTAGGATGGTCCTTCAAAAATGACCAGAGTTGGGGGAAGGGGCCTGGGTCTTTTTATCCCAGCGTTGATCAGTCATTGGATGGAAACTGCCCCCAGAAGGAGGCCGAACCTTGGGCAAAGAAATTTTCTTCAGCTAAGGTGCTCCCCCAGTAAAGCTGACAGCTGAGGGCTGTCTACCAGCGGCACTTCCAGCAACTGGAGGAATAAATCCATTCCCATAAGGGGGATCTAGGCAGCATGTCACAACATCCACTACTATCTACCCCTGGTACCACTTGGATTCACTTCTTCATCTAGGTTCTGAGAGCATCTCCTCTCTTAGGGAAGAGTTTCCTGCAAGGAGGCGCACTGGTTGCACAGTGGTTAAAGCACTCAGCTGCTAACCAAAAAGTTGGCATTCAAATCCACTCCGCTCGGAGGGAGAAAGATGTGGCAATCTGCTTCTGTAAAGATTTACAGCCTTGGAAACCTTACAGGTCAGTTCTGTTCTCTCCTATAGGGTCGCTATGAGGTGGAATAGACTCAAGGGCAGTGAGTTTGGGGGGTTTGGTTCCTGCAAGGAGAGGGGAGATGCTTGGCCAAGAGTAGAAACAGGAGGGCCTCTCTAGAAAAGGATGTGTTCATCAGGATAGCTCGAGGCTGGAGGAAGAACAAGATGGCTTGGCCATTTGACCCTAAGATGCCAACTATTCTCTTTCCCTGTTTCTAAGAGCTGCCCCTGCGGTAAGGGCCTGGACAGAGGTGTTAGCAGTCTGGTCCTCACAGTTCCTTATGACAGAAGCCCACGAGCCAGTCTTCTTCCTCTCAGGGGTCTCTGTTTCCTGATGTTTCAGCAGCACCCTGCCCCACCTCACCATTAGAACTATGGATGACTTTCTGCCTCATGGGCTCAAGTTTCTATTTATTAGGTAGCCACCTGTCCACTTAATAGAAACCCTTGTTGCATAGTGGTTAAGAGCTATGGCTGCTAACCAGAAGATTGGCAGTTCAAATCTACCAGGAGCTCCTTGGAAGCTCTATGGGGCAGTTCCACTCAGACCTGCAGGAAAGGCGACGGGTTTGGGTTTTTTTTTTTTGTCTACTCACTCCTCCTTTGGTATTCTCTGGGTGCATTTGGAGCTGCAGTCAGACCCCTATCCCTGACTTTTTAGCTTAGCCTGAGAATATTAACAAAACAGTAATAACAACTTCCATTTAGTAAGCACTTGTTATATGCCTGACATTGTGCCCCGTAAAGGAGGTCCTGTCCTACTGTTGGTCGTAGAGAGTGCAGTCCACATGTAGAGGAAGCTCCCTTGGTCAGAATTCACCCCCACCCCCAACCATGTATGTCCTGCACATTCAGATGGCTATAGGAACTGCACCCACCTGTGCTCTGGCCTCACAAAAACACTCACAGCTGCCAGCTGAACCTAGTGGGTAGCACTCGGGGCTTTGAGCCAGTTCCCCTTGCACATTCCCTTCCCTGAACAGTCAGGCATCTCCAGGTCAACTCCCTTTCCCTCAACTTCCCTTGTGCTTTTCCTGGCCTTGGCTCATGCTGTTCCTTTGGCCCAGAATCCCCCTTTTCCCTTTTCTGCCTGGTTAAATCCTTATTTTTCAAGCCTTGCTTTAATGTCATCCTGACCTCCCTGCCCTCCCCTGTCAGAATTAATTGCTCCCTCCTTTGTGTTGCTCAACAGCACTTATCACAGGGAACTGTAGTTACTTGTTCCGCTTCTCAGTCTGTGAGAAGAGAGGGCAGAGGCCTAGCCTGATTCACCTCCTTGTCCCTGGGGCTCAGGGACTGCCCAGTAAGTGTTTGCTGAAGCCCATTGGGATTGGGGCATGGGGCTGAGAAGCTTGACAGGGGACATCCCTGAGATGGGCCCTGGGCTCTCCCTGCAGCTCTGCTGACTGTCTAACCTTCCTTCCTGGCTTGTCAAATCTGGATTTCTGAGACAATGGCAAGATTCCCCCCTCAGCTGAAATGTATCGATCTTATCTCCCCTCCAGATGAATCTCCTTCTTCAGTGGCCAACCTGCCTGCCTCCTGCCTGCTCTCCCCTCCAGCCCTAGTGCACCCAGCTCTCCCCCATTTAGCAGCATCTGCGGATTTCATTAACTCGCTACTTAACCCCTCTCTCTCAGATCAGCTCTGAAGATGATAAATCAGGCCCAGGGCTCATCCCTGCAGCGACCATCCCCTCCACTCTCCCCTCTAACGAGGCTCTGGCTGCCCCTATTCATCACTAGCTGCCCTCTCTTTCTCCTGCAGTTTCATTGCTCACACCCCCAGCCCTTGCCCCATCCTAATGGTAGATGTCAGTTTTATTATAGTCCAGCCACTTTGGATTGAATCCTGGAACCAGATTCCTGGACTGATTCTGGAGGAGGTGAGTTTCCTGGGCTAGACCATCATCTGTCCTTTGTGGGGCTCTGGGCCTTGGCTGCCCTGGGTAGTGGGACTAGCCCAAAGGCAGAACTCAGGGGCTAACCTGGGTGGATCCTGACCTGGGAAAGTAAGGGGAGGGCTAAGGGAGCACAGGGCTCCCTTCTTGTCTCCTGATAATGTTCACTTGTGTATATGGGGAGGGTAGGAACAGGGTATGGAAACCCTGGTGGCATAATGGTTAAGAGCTATGGCTGCTAACCAAGAGGTCGGCAGTTCGAATCCACCAGGCGCTCCTTGGAAACTCGATGAGGCAGTTCTACTCTGTCCTATAGGGTCGCTATGAGTCGGTAATCGACTCGATGGCAGTGAGTTTGGTTTGAGTTTTTTGAGGGACACGGTTAAATTTGGTCTCCATTCTCCCTTACTTACTTCCCCAACACCTTCCCCTCCCTTCCTGCCTAGAGCTTCCCAGGGATCCTGCTTTGAACCTCCTCCTCTATGGCCCTGCTTGTCTCACAAGCATCTACTCTGTCCCCAACTCCTCCAAGAGAGTGGATGAGATGAGGATTGTTGTACCAGTGAGATGTGCAGAGAAGCGTCCAGACTTGTCATCCTTCTAGCACTCCCTACAGTGGCAAAGGTGCCCCTGTTCTGGGATTTCCTTCTTACCTTCATCCTTCTAATGCATCCTTCTGTTATTTCCCTTATCTTTCTAACTCATCCTTCTGTTATTTCTTGCAGCTCCTTTGCTTAAACTCAACCTGTGACCCCTCTACCCTACTGCCACTTGACACTGAGGCTGCACTTATGCTCACCAGGTGGGTTACCTGGGCCTCAGTGGAGTGCTAGAGCTCGGTCAGTGTGGCAAGCAGAGTGGTTTTCTTGGGACTTAGGAGAATGGCCCCTTTCCCTCCCACCTTCCACCCTGGTTCCTTTCTGAAGCCCTACTTGAACATCATCTCTAATTTCCCTTCTTCCTTATATTACCTTGCCTACTGTTCCTCTGAGCCCCAGGTCTCTCCTCTGGACTTGTTTCTCCTTGCTTCTCATACTCTCCTCTCCTGCTCACCTGTCTTACTCTTTTCCAGGCATAAACTCCCTAAAAGGGGCCACCCAAAATATGTCAGGAGCCTACCTTTTTGTAGTTCTGAGTAAGGCCCTTCTACTCTTTCTCTACCATTAGAGATCACCTCTGGGCCCCTGTCTATCGCCTCTATGTTCTCATTCTGTCTCCTCTTTTAGCTCCTCACCCTCATTCTCAGTCTTTAGAGCAGACAATGCCAGAGAAGGTAGAGCATCTTGCCTGGCTCATAATAGGTGTGCCCCAGTCTCTTTTATTTTTATTCTTACAATTTTCATTGTGCTTTAAGTGAAAGTTTACAAATTGAGTCAGTCTCTCATACAAAAATTTATATACACCTTGCTATATACTCTTAATTGCTCTCCCCCTAATGAAACAGCACACTGCTTCCCTCCACTCTATTTTCGTGTCCATTTGACCAGCTTCTGACCCCCTCTGCCCTCTCATCTCCCCTCCAGACAGGAGCTGCCCACATAGTCTCATGTGTCTACTTGATCCAAGAAGCTCATTCTTCACCAGGATCATTTTCTATCCCATAGTCCGGTCCAACCCCTGTCTGAAGAGTTGGCTTTGGGAATGGTTTCTGTCTTGTGCTGAGGACCTCTGGGGTTCTTCTAGACTCAGTCAGACCATTAAGTCTGGTCTTTTTACGAGAATTTGGGGTCTGTACCCCACTGCTCTCCTGCTCCCTCAGGGGTTCTCTGTTGTGTTCCCTGTCAGGGCAGTCATTGGTTGTAGCCAGCCACCATCTAGTTCTTCTGGTCTCAGGCTGATGTAGTCTCTGGTTTATGTGGTCCTTTCTGTCTCTTTCCAGTCTCTTTGAAAACGCTGATTAAACCCAAATTGGAGCTTCCACCTCCTTTTCATTTCCTACCCTTTCCCAGGCCCTGGGATGATTCCCTGCTCTCCCTGATTGTAAGCAGGGACCCCTCTGCTGGCACTTTTCTTCTGTCTCTAGGGAGGTCAAGGCCATTGGGTGTTCACTCACTCCCCTGCCACCCCACAATGTGTGCTCTTTGTCAGGTGCTATTTCTACAATGTCTTCATTACCTCCTAATTGGCCAAATCTCTTTTCTTTATTTTTCTTGTTAAAGACAGATTTAAAGAACGAGTTCAGTAGCTCAGCCGTTTTCAGACCATCATTAATTTCCCGCCTTCTTATTTATTAATGGGGCAACTTCCTTGCTGGTATTTCTTGTTCCCTGGATATCTCTGTAAAAGCCTGCCTTGCTCATGCAGCCCCTGGGACCAGCGTTAACTCACTCTGACTTTGTGCTGCCCTCAGCTGCTCTGGCATTCGCTCCACAACCGCCCACCCACTCTCACAGTCCCTCTTGGTCAAGGCCCCTCCACCCACAGCCTGCAGAGAAGAGAGCAGGGAACACACCCTGCATTCTAGGCATAGAGGTTTTCTTCCTATGCATGAAGTAGACTGAAATTTCAGTTCCTTATCCGCTCCATCCCTTCTTTCTTTCCATTGTTTTCCAGGCCCTACACTAAGCTGAACATCTGCTGTCTCACTATTTACTCCTCAAAACCTTAAGGAGCAAAACAGGAAACCAAAGCTTAAGAAGCAGCAATGACTTGCCCAGGACCACTTTGCTTAGAAGGGGTAGAGCCTGGATGTGAACTCATGTCTGCCTGGCCCCAAAGTTTGAACTCTTCCTCTATCCAGCCTGTCTCAGGGAAGCCAATGTAGAGAAGGTTATGTTTGGGGTAAGCCTTTATACAGAGGGAGAAACCAGGACCAATGAGAGGGCAGCAGCGTGGCTTGACTGTGGGAAACAGAAGTCAAGGACCAGAACATGAGCAAGGCTGTGGCCAGGCATAGGAGGTCAGCAAACTGTGTTGGGTGGCCTGTCTCTCCCCATTCTTATTCCCCCGCCCCAGTAGGCTAACAGGCTTATGTTCTCATAGTGACATTACTGACATTTGGGAACAGTTATCTGGGGATCCTTTCCATGCCTTCGAAGTCTGTGCCTCATACATGTCAGGCTGGGAGGCCTTCTGAGTGAATGTGTTCTGGGTCTTTGCCTTTTGATTTTGGTTCTGCAGAAGCCTTGGTTCTTCTTTCCAGGGGAAGGGGCTGGTTCTGTTGCTGCCCAGAAACTGCTATCCATACACATGTGGGAGTAGGTAAGAATGAGTAAGCACTGGGTTCCTTGGGTGCACAGCTATCACCCTAGAGTCCAGGTCTGGGTCTGAGCATATGCTGACACCGCCAATGGCTCCTAAACATTCTCTAGTATGAATGATGGAGACTTGTGGTATGTGACCTTATTAGGATTTCTCCTTGGCTCTTTTCATAATCAGAAATACTCCTGTTATCCCCTAGGCTCTGAGCCCAGATTCCTGGTGAGGCCCGGTTGTGCCCAGAGTCCAATGGCTAAGGTTGTAGCTGCCTCCACATCCCCAGTAGGGGGTGACATGGTGATGAAGATAGTGATCCCAGGTCAGGGTGTGGGCCTAACACAGAGTCTTAAGACCTCTGTGACTGCCACCAAATGGCAAGTCATTGCTCTTCTTGTTGGAAATGAAAGCTCTGGGCAGGCCCTTAGAAGGATCAAGGGAAGAGAGAAAAAAATCAGGGCAGAATCAACCTGCCGGGTCTGGAGCCTCAGCGGCCTTCCAGCCCCAGTAGCAGCAGCAGCAGCAGCAGTGCTGGGGAGGAGTCCCCTGGGGCCAAGCCCTGGGAGCCGTGTTTTTACACTAAAAGACCTTGTTTCTTGTCTCGTCCTGGTCATAACCCTGCTTAATAGAGACATTAAGATGAATGATTGAAGCTGCCTCTCTCCCTGCAGTCAGAAGGAGGGGCAGCCTGGGTGACCCTGGTCAGAGGGGACGCAGTGGGGATGGAGTTGAGGTAGGAGAGGACCCATAAAGCCTCCCCCTCTAACAGTGAACCTCAGCTCTGGTAGGCTGAAACTCCTGCCTCGATAAAGAGCTCCCCGAAGGCTGCCTTTTCCAGCAGGACTTCTCTGTAGTGTCCCTGTCTGCTCTCTGCATCCCCAGCACAAGGGAGGAGCTGATGCAAGTAGCCGGATAAGAGATAACAGTGACTTTTGCTTATGAAAACCAAACCAGTTGTCATCAAGGTGATTCCAACTCATGGCGACCCCATGGGTTGCAGAGTAGAACTGCACTCCGTAGGGTTTTCAAGGCTGTGACCTTTCAGAAGCAGAATGCCAGGCCTGTCTTCCAAGGTGCCTGTGGGTGGGTTCAAATCTGCCAGCCTTTCAGTTAGTAGATTGAGTGCTGAACCATTTGAGCTACCTGGGAACTCCACTTTTACTTATACAGGCTTTCAAAAGGGCTTTGAAAATCTTCTATATACGCAGCTATTATTTACAAAAATAACAGCTAGCAGTTAATGGATCCTTCCTGAGTGTTTTAGAGGCTGTACTTCATATGCATTGTCTCATCTGATCCTCATGACAGCCTCGTGATACAGGCAGGATTATCCCCCATGTACAGATGAGAAAACTGAAGCTTAGAGATGGTAAGCCATGTGCCCAAGGTCACCCAGCTAGTGAACAGTGGAGCTGGGCTACCAATCCAGGCAGTCTGACTTAAGAGCCTGTGCCTGTAACCACCATCATCGGATCCTGCCTCCAGTTTTACAAATTGATGTCGCAGGAATTGGGAAGAGAGTAGCGAAGGACAGAGGTTTTGTCTCAGATAGGGAATTGATTTAGAGGTCAGAAACAATAGTTAGGGATAAACAGGCTCATCTCTGGTTGGGCTGCATAAACGGTGGGGCTCCAGGGAGCATGGCTGAGACAGGCCTCATTTAGCATGTTTATGACAGGTCTGGCAGAGGGCAGCTTTCCCTGAGATGATGCTAAGCACTTTTGGGTAGGAAAATGTTTTGCTTTTCATATTCCCTTTAGACCTCTTCTTACCTGTACCTGGCACTTTGTTGGACATGGAGCAAATGCTCACATTAACAGCTTTTAAAATATAGATGCTAAATAAAAGTGAAGAGCCATAGCGACCTTGAACTAGACTCAGATTCTGAGGGAAGGAGAATGCTCTGTGCTTGCAGATGTGTTTCCATTTGGGGAAAGTGAGACGGAGGGCTAGCACGATCTAAAACCTTGCTACTCAAGGTGTGGTGTCCTGGTGGCCCAATGGTTAAGAGCTATGGCTGCTAACCAAAAGACTACCAGGTTCTCCTTGGAAACCCTACAGGGCAGTTCTGCTCTGTCCTATAGGGTCGCTGTGAGTCAGAATTGACTCGATGGCAACGGGTACTTGAGGTGTGGTCTGAAGACCAGCAGCATTATCATCACCAGAGAGTTTGTTAGAAATACAGAATCTGAGGCTTTTCCCAGATCTGTATTTTAACAAGATCCGAGTGATTTGGATGTACATTAAAGTTTGAGAAGCACCATTCTAACACAGAACTGACCTAGTCACTGCTCTGCTTTAAGCCTTTTGGTGGCTCTCTACTGTTCTCAAGATCAAGTCCAAACATCTTATGGAAACTTAGAAGACTATGTATGATGTAACTCCTGCCTACTCTTCTAACTCCTCTTTCACCGCTAAGTTTCTTTCCACCCCCAGATGGGCCGTTTTGTTGTCTAGTGTCGTTGCTCGTGTTATTCCCTTTGCCTGGAATGTACTCCCTTCTTCACTTCTTTCTTCCCAACTTGGCCTGGGAAATTCTACCCAACCTTTAAGACTCCACTTAAATGTCACCTGTCACAGGAAACCTTTCCAGGTTGTATTAGATGCCTTGTCTCCAAACCCCCCATTGCAAGTTATCTTTATAATCGTAGTTATCACTCTGAGTGACAATTATTTACCAGTGTGTCTCCCTCATTAGGGTGTAAGAGCAGGGACTGTGTTTATTTTGTTCATGCTCATGTCCAGGGCTTTCAAGGAGCTGAGCACAAAGTAGCATTCAAAGAATGTTTGAATAAGTACACACTTGCAAAAGTATACGCTTGGAGAAGGATAGTCTCAAGCTCTTAGTCACAGTCCGGAACAAGTGAGTTGCTAGGGTAGATCCCTGAAGATACTGACCCAGAGGTACCTGAAAAACTAGCCTAATATTGACATCACGGGGAAGGAAGGCTTTGGATGCCCTCCTAAAAGTCCCACTACAATTTTAGGTCCTGGGGGGCTATGGTCAAGCACTGCCTAGAAACTGACATTGCTGAGCAAGCCTCTGCCCTGTGATCAGTGAGTGCCATGCAGGGCAGAACATGCAGATAAAGGCATGGGGGCTCAGAGGAAGGAAGGGGACAGGGCATATATCTCTAGGAGTTTGCAAGTGGAGATGGCAATAGGGAAGATGCCACCAGTTGAGAGAACAACACCAGCAAAAACTTGAAGGCAAAAAAGTACAAAGCACCTTGAGGAGGAGTAATTGGTCCCATTGGTCTGATAGAGAGAGGAACTTGAGCTACTGGAAATAAGGCTGGAAAGGTAGGTTGGAGCTAGAAAGTAGAGGACTTGAATACCGAGTCAGGACCACGAAGGAGTCCACAAAGGGTCCAGTGTAAGGATGAGGCCCTAGTAGTCTAGGAAGGAAGGGGAAGGTTGAAGGCTGTAAAAAAAAAAAAAAAAAACTTATTCACTAGATTCTGGAGTAAAATATAGAATAATGGGGGTCCTAGTGGGTTTTTTTTTTTTTTAGTGGGTTTAGGGAGCCCTAGTGGCGCAGTGGTTGAAAGTTCAGCTGCTAACCAAAAGGTCAGCAGTTTGAATCCACCAGCTGCTCCTTGGAAACCCTGTGGTGCAGTTCTGCTCTGTCCTTTAGAGTTGCTATGAGTTGGAATTGACTTGATGGTGGTGGGTTTGATTTTGGTTTAGTGAGTTTAGAGCTGGCATTAATTTACGTTTTCTGACTCAAATATCTATTTGAATCCACAAATTTGTATGGATGCCGCAAAGCCTCTCAGGGAAAAACAAATTTTACCAAAGTCCATTATTGTGGATCAAGTATATGCTGACATGATTAGAGTAGGCGTGTTTGTACAGCCCAATGGACACCATATTGCTGCAAGGGTCAGCAGAGCTCCAGAGACCGAATAATAGAGGAAGGAGTAATCTGGCAGAGTGAACCAGTTTGAAAAATAGGGCTAGGGGTTCAAGAGGGATTGTGGCTCTGGTTCAGCATGATGGCTCTTATATAAACTCACTGTATTGTGCCTACTGTGGTAGTATATGTGTGCATGCTGAATAAGTGTAAAGAGCTGTTTCTCTGAAATACTCAATAGCTCAAACAACCTTGCTGTGGGGCTCCATATCCCTCTAACTGAATGTAATATGAAGGGAGAGAGTCTTCTTCTTACTTTGTTAGTGCGTGCCATGTTCTCGTGTTGTCATGGTATCATAAGAATTGAGCACACCAGGCAGAGCCCTTCAAGGACCGCATCCACAATGTTCTCAGTGATAAAAGCCAGTAGAGGGTGGTAGACTGGATTAATCTATGGACACACTTGAAGCTTTCTTTGAGAACATTGTTAGAGACTGGTATTTCTGCAGGAGCAGGTAGGGGCTTATAGTTAGTAAGCTTGGGATATTAATGTGAACTCATTTGCACCACCCGCTGATACAGATGTTAGGCGTGGTAACATCTACATTAAAAAACAAAAAACCATTGCCGTTGGGTTGATTCCGACTTGTAACTACCCTATAGGACAGAGTAGGACTGCTCCATAGGGTTTCCAAGGAATTGCTGGGGATGCGAACTGCAGACCTTTTGGTTAACAGCTGAGCTCTTAACCACTGAGCCACCAGGGTACAGGTAAATTACAAGGAAGCCCAGGAAACAGAGCTTGGCCCAGAAACAGAGCCATCAGGAGACAGCAGTTTGTGTGTGGGTTTGGAAAGGTTGAAGGAACCTGGTCTGGAGAAGAGAAGTCAGCACCACTCCCAAGGGGCAAGGCTGAATGCTGGCATCTCATCAGTGATGAGAAGCCCCCAGCAGGCAAGAGGAGAGAGCTAGACTTAAAACTGAGATAAAACAACAACAACAAAAACAAACCGGTTGCCATCGAGTCAACTCTCAAATGCCCCATAGGGTTTCCAAGGAGTGGCTGGTGGATTTGAACTGTCAGTCTTTTGGTTAGCAGCCTGAGCTCTTAACCATTATACCACCAGGGCTGAGATAGGAACAGGGAAAAGGTAGGAGTGCTGGTGGCTGATGACCAACCTCAGGGAGAAATGATGAAGAAACTTTACTCACTGAGCACCTACACTATGCTCCGTGCGCATTGGGCTAGGTGATTTCTTCACTATTTATGGTTATGCAGGTGTTATCTCCATTTTATAGTTGAGTAAACATGCCTCGAGAGGTGACTTCATTAATTCATCAAATATATGCACTTGGGATATAAAGACCATTACGACAGTCTTTTCCCACTGAAGATTCAGAATATTGTAGCAGAGAGACACAGAGGTGAATAATTTTATTACAGACTAGTTCTTAGACAAAGGTAGACATAAAGCACAAGGTGCTATGAAACCACAAAGAGGTTAACTTCACCAAATCAGAGTCAATGTCAGAGCCAAGATATAAATCCTCGAATGTCTAGATCCAAAGCCCAGCATCTTCCAGCACTTTAGGTGTACAGCTATAGTTGTCAGGATCCTTAGTCACAGACTGAGGAAGGGCAGTAGGTCTTGTTGCTGGCAGGGAATTTTTAAGATCAAGGAGAGGACATCATCGACAGAATTGGCAAATACAGGTGACCCAGCAACATCACAGGCCCAGGAGAGAAGATAATGGCGCCCCCAGGGTTAACCAGGCCACGGAGACCCTCCCCTGGGCCAGGACTGATTCCAGAGCCTAGAGGTGGAAGTGAGTGGCTCTAACTCTGGGAACCACTGGAGCACCAGAGGCAGGAAAGCTGGCTGGTCGTTAGGCAGATTTAGAGAATATCAAAACCCAAGCTGGGATTGAGAGGAGGGGCCATGGAGATACAAGAATGAAATTAGACAATTCTTGGGCTGGAAGGAGAACTTGCCCTACTCTCTCAGGTCATCATTTTCTTTTTGCGTCTGTTGAGTTCAATAGATTCTAACAGAATTGTCTGCCCTCGTGAAAGCAACTCTTTTGCTTTCAAAACTTTGCTCTTTCCTCCCTTCTGATCCCCAGATCTGGAAGAGACCTGGTGCTCCAATCTTTTCTAGGGATGCTTTGCCTCTGACTAGTGGCTGGGCAGCCCGAGCAGACCTTCCACAATTGGGACAAGGGTGTAGAATTCATGACATTTGTGAGCTGCACCTTTGCTGGGACAGGGGAATCACAGCTCTTTCAAGCCAGGGTGAAGTTAGAGGATTAGAGGTGGGTAGGCCAAGACTAGAGAGCAAAGAGAGCAGGGAGAGAGTGGAGGGGCTTGGGGAAGAGAGCCTCCCTGGGCAGGTGGCTCCATTTGATTCCCAATTTAAAGGGGAGGCTTAGATAGCCAAGAAGAAAAAGGCTAATAAGAAAAATATTAAACTGCAGTGTGTGTGTCCCCAGGGACTTCCTGCTGCCATGACTGACCTCCTGGAGAGTGCCATTCGTTCCAGAGCCTGGCAGCTTTATAGGCACTTGTAGGCCTGCAAAGAACACCAATTTGCTGCTGCAGTTTGTTTTGATAACTGAAACTTTCAATAAATCTATATTAAAATCAAAGGGAAAATTAACTAGGCCCCAGTGAGGGGCACAGAGATAAGAGTGCACATTACCACCCTGGCCTCAGCCACCTCACATCCGTCTCTTAGTTCAGTCTCAGGTCACCAGGGAGATGAATGGCTCAGGCTCCTGGGGAATAGCCCTGGGGAGAGCAGGATGAAGAAGGCATGGCTAGGTCCAGCCCCTGCTTCTCCTCTGAGTGACAGGAGACTGCCAGGGGGAGGAGGTGGAGGGCTCGAGGAGTAGGGTGGTGGTGGTCATGATGGGAAAAAGAATTGGAGCGAGGGGGGGAGGAAGGGTGAAAAAATAACAGCCAATATTTACTGAACTCTTAACTTTGTGCCAGGCACTGTGCTAAGCACTTTTGCGTTTAATTCTAATAACAGGTAGGTACTAGTATTATCTCTGTTCTGGAGATGAAGAAACTAAGCTTCAGAGAGGTACGTGACTTGCTTAAGGTCATAGATAGAGCCAGGACTCAAACCTGAACAGCTTTCTACAGAGTCCATCCTCCTCATAATAATCTATGCTGTCTTATGTAGCTTACAGGAACTGCGAATGGCAGCAACAATTCTTCCAGTTCCCAGATAAAGTGGTTTCAAAACCAAGCTGGATTCTCCCAGCTGTGCCAAGTTTGGGGCTTGCCATGTGCACTGTCATTGGGTCCTGGGTTCTCTGCCCTTCAATTCTTAGTTAAGGTCCCAGCTTTGATGATCACCTTGTTTTTCCTGTGGGGGGTTGGGGGGGGTGGGGCTTGACAAGGTAGCCAAAGAACCAACTTGGTCTTCTTTTTGGTTTCTGGTCTCTGTATTCACTTTGGCTCAGTCATTTAATCCAACAGCCAAGAGGCTGCTCAGAATGTATCTGTGTCTGTGTACTGGACTCAGTTCATCTGCACCCCTGCCCCTGAGCTTTGCCCACTTGTTGATTGGACAGCCCAGCTGCCACTACTGTCACCTCATTTACTAAACATGCCTGGCTTTTTCATCTCCCCTGGGAGGAGGGCTCTATTTCATCATAGGCTTCAGTGTACCCACTGTGAACAAACCAGAGGCTACAGCTCCTCTCACCATTTCTAGTCTCAGATGAACCATTGTGCTTTAGGGTGTAGGATATGGCTTCTCCAGTGGTTACCTGGAGAAATGGGGTAACACAACCCTTCCTCTCTTCCTTTCTGAGGTGTGATGGTGCTACATGGCCTGTGTGGAATACATTCTATATAACAGAGCAACTCGTTTGTTTTCTTTGAAGCTCTGGTCAACTTGATAACACACAATCTTGTATTTGCTATCCCTCTTTCCCTGCTTCACTTCCCTTTTCCCTTCACTCTTGCTGCCCTGGGATTATATTCCCCAATTAAGTCTTAACACATAAGTTTTGCCTCAGGCTCCATTTTCCAGGGAACCAGATGGCATACAACAGAATCGAAGGTTTGAGGGAGCCAAGATTCTAGTTAGATGGCAGTACAAGGCACCAAGTATATACTGAGCTCTTAACAGTTCTGTTACTTGAATGCATTTTTCCTGGTCTTTGTCCTCAAAGGGCTTATAGTCTGGTGAGGTATTGGAAGCTGTACAATTGAGTCCCAGAGCACCAAGGAGGAAGGAGCACATTCCGGGGAGTCAAGGGGACCATGGAAGACTTCATGGAGGATATTAGGGCTAGGCCTTAAAGAAGGACTCCAATTCTAGATAGTGTTGATATACTTCATTCCTAGGGCCAAGAAGGTTGGCTGTGCCCTATACTAAGGCCAGAACTTAGGACAAAGTCAGAGACAGGAGAGGCTACCTTGTTGTTGTTAGTTACTGCTGAAATAAACAATTATAAAACAATGTGATAAATGCTGCAGGTGCATAGTAGAATCACCTAACCCACTGTGTAGGTTTAAGGAAGACATTCACCAATATGGGGGTTGCCAGTCATTCCCAACTCAGATGGGACCATTATGCTAAGGTCAGATCTCACAGAGGTGGTAGGGCCCAGAAAGGACATCATTGTGTTAAGTGAAAATATGCAGGTATGCAGGTGGCAGACAGAGGACTTAGAACTGAAGCTGGGCCCAGAAGATGGGTCCTGGCTTACTGGGAGGCTGTCAAAGCCATGATTGGTTTGGCCAAGGCTGGAGTTTCCCAGCTCATAACTTGGTACCCATAACTGCCAGGGAGCCATAACCAAGATGAAGAGCTACATCTCTGGCTTTGACCAGGGTTCTTCTCTCTCTCAGACTGAAAAGACTATGGAAGCTCCCCACAGCTGAGGCCCTGAAATTTCCTCTGGACCACTCCTGAACAAATCAATTCCCTTTTCCTTAGGAAGGCCCTTCAGAAATCTTGACCATTTTCTTATTAGGTTAAAGTCCTCCTCCTCTCAGATCTCCCCCAAATGTGACACGACACCTCTAAGTCCTATGTCAGATAGTTGCCTGCCGTTGAGTCGATTCCGACTCATAGTGACTCTGTAGGGCAGAGTAGAACTGCCCCCAAAGATTTCTTAGCCTGTAAATCTTTACGGGAGCAGATTGCCAGGTCTTTTCTCCTGCAGGGCGGCTGGTGAGTTCGAACTGCTGACCTTTTGGTTAGCAGCCAAGCTCTTAATCATTGTGTCATAGTAGATGATAATAATTACTTGTTGAATGAACAAATCATGAAAAGATGTCATCTGAAAATTGCATGTCACTTTATGAGTATATTGGAAGGCGGAGAAAAGGGAGGTGGAGGAGCTGGATCGCTATAGGCATTTACAAAGTTTTCGTTTTTTTAAAATTCCTTTCCCAGCTCAGAAGTGAACCCCACCTACCCTCCATTCACTGTCTTTTGCGAACATGCAACCTCAAAACTACAAGTTCCATAAGGCCAGCCGCTGGGAGCCACCATGTTGACACACCTTAGCGCGCATGTCGGCGGGAGAGCGAGCATTTGGGGAGAGGAAGCCCCGCCCCCCCGCAGCCCATTGGGCGAAGGAGCCGGCACCGGGCTCCGCGGTTGGCCACAGCGCCTGCCCGTCTGCTGCGTTGGTCGGGGTCAGAGTGCGCGGAGGTGAGTCGGTGTGTTGTGGACTCGTGGTGCTGGCTGCCGCTGTTGAGGCGGCCGGGAACGGGCGGTGGGGAGCGGGCGGCGCTGGTCCTGCGTCGGCCTGGCCAGCGCCACAGTCGGCGCAGGCCGCACCCGTCGCCGTAAACTGTCCTGAGCGCTTGCTGAGGCCGGGGCAGACGTCGGGGCCTGCACCTGAAGGGAGCCTGCCGCGCTGGCCCCAAGGAGGGGGCGTTGCCATGGCGACAGCCTCTCCCGCAGCTGACGGGGGGCGGGGGCGGCCTTGGGAAGGAGGGCTGGTCTCCTGGCCCCCTGCCCCTCCCCTTACGCTCCCCTGGACTTGGATGGGCCCGACTTGGGGGCAACACCCCGGGGTGGGTGATGTGGAGAGGCCCCCCAGATTGGGCCCTGGCTAATGCATGCGGGGTGAGGGTCGCGGCGGAGATGGTTTGTGTAGCCTGGGGTGCTGCCTCATGTGCCCACCTAGAATGCATGATCTACTGAGTAACGTTCTAATGGAGAGGGAACAGGGCATGGCTTTTTAAGACAAAGTGAGGTGATTAAGGAGGCTGACTTCTTACCTGAGATTACTAAGGAAGAGAAAGAGATTTGACCAGCGCTAGAAACTGAGCAAGGAGATAGTTTATAGAACATCCCCTCCCCTCTTCACCATACAGACACACAAGGTTAGCGGTTTCCCTTTTTGTAAAGGCGTAGTGATGGTAGTGGTGATGGTAGGAGGAGTGATAAGAGGCCTGATTTGACTAGCCTTCTGTTTGTCTTTTTTGCAGATAGTCTAGCAACAGGTGTTTTCTTGAAACAAAAAAGCATGAACTTGGATTGGGGTTTGACTGTGGGTTATTGCAAAATATAACTGTTCTTGTTTATTTGGAAGATGCTGGATGTAGGGCCCCTCATCTGGGGTTTGGATTCTGTCCTTAGGGTGGACTTTGGAAACTGATAGTGTCTATCATTGCCTCTGCTAGAGGTCTCTGGCCACTTCTGTGGCATTTACTGTTGTCAGACATTTCATCAGTCTCTCAGCTGAAGGGCAACTAAACATGAATCCTATTGACTAAAGACTAGACTTTATTTGAACTATATAGTAGGTTGTGATTGGCTGAATGATTTTTGATTGTAGAGTTTCTACCAGAAATTGGCTTCATCAAATTCTGGTTTATTCTGACTTTATCATACACAGCATTCCTTGTTTTAGTGGGTTTGTGAGTGCAGCGTAAGTATATTATACCTGAGTCCCCTACCATTTAAAAGCCAATTTATAAACAGGGACTTGGAGTGTGACTCCACTAATGTGTGTATCTGTGATCTTGGTTAGAAACCACTTGGCTGCCTTTCCTCAGAGAGGTGGGGTTGGGGGAAGGGAGCTGCCGGGAAGTGATTGATAAGGTTTCCTTTATGGATTCTGTGGTGCTTCACTGGAGCTCAGAGCACTTTGGCAACTTAAGCACTCCAAATTAAAAGCTCATTAACAATTCCTGCCCAAAGATCCTGTAAATAATCAGCTAGCTAGATCATAGAGCTTGACTGAGAGTTCTTCCAACTTGAAATTTCCAAATAAAAGTCCTTTCATTCCCTCTCATTTTGAAAAGTGTTTTCTTTGTGTTGGGTTAAGTTGGTGAATGGCATTTTCCTAGAGGATCTCAGTAGAATAAAGCCTTGAATGTGTAGAGTGGTAGATAGGTATAGACTGGTTCCAATCCTAGATATTTGTGCAAAGGGCATTGCTAGCCTAAAAGATCACAACTCTGTTACCTCTAGTCCCTTGGAAGATCTGCATTAGGTGACAAATAGAGTAGATGTCCATTGATGATTTGACTTGGAGTTTAGTTACCTTGATTGTCTTAGAACTTGGGGCAGACCTGGAAGTATCCTGGAATTGTTCCATGGTCTATGTGGCCATTTGCAGTATGACCTGTGACTTTGGGAATCAACCCTTCCCCATCAACTCTAGTCCAGGCTTACTTCCCTGAGTTCTGAATACTGTCAGCCTTACCGGTGCCCCCTACTTAACTAGGGTTTGGGATTGTCCTTCATGGCCATCTTTCTCAGTCCAAGCTCAGATATTATAAATGTTTAGCTTCTAGGAGGTGAGCTTCTTTAGGAAGGAAAGTATACTACTGGAGAACACAAAATTCATCATTCCAAAAACAAATACAGTGCTAGCTTCAGAAAGTTCTGTAGGGGCACTGTCCTGCACTGTCCTTCTACATAGGTGTAATCCCAAGGTAGTTATGGTTTGAGTTTGAGGCACAGTGTAGTCCTTAAATTGTTCCAAACAGTAGCCCTGTGGGGATTTGATCCTTTATGTTGAAATAGACTTGTTGCAGAAATCTGTATTTATCCACAGCATTGGGGCTTTCCAGCTCTCACAGAACATTCAGCATCCCCTGCTGCCAGTCTTGGCATCTTCGAAGTAAGGAGAGGTGAGAATCCTGTTGCATGGTCAAATTTGGCTTGACTTCTTTCTTCTGAGTATTTGGGCTCTGTGGGTGGGGGCTAGGGAGCAGGTGCAGATTGTACTTTTTCTGTTGCTTCTGATAAAGCAGCATGTACTAAAAAAAAAAAAAAAAAGCCTATTGAAACTCATCTAAAGTCTATAAAGTGGTGGGAATTGGAGGTGGGGCATACAAACCCTCAAGTTCTGTCTTGATATCTTTATGGGGATTTCATGAGCACCTACTTTAGGTTTAGGATGGTTGAGTAGAGCCAGCACAGTCCTTTCTCCTCAGAAATACACATCTTGAGATTATAGGAAGAAACACATTCATTTGCCTTTTGATAATGCATTTGACAAAGGCCTTTGGGATCTTGATTTATTTTGGGTTATGAGTCACCTTTAGGTGGATTGTTAATCCCAGCTTATCTCTATTTTGCAAGGATCAGGGGCTGTCTAAAAAGGTGAACTGTGATGATTGATACCGGGGACTCGGAGGCCATTTGTTCAATAAATACTTACTAAAACCCTACTTTGGAGCCTTGATGGTGCAGTGGTTAAGAACTACGGTGTGCTGCGGCTGCTGACCAAAAGGGTTGGCAGTTCAAATCCACCAGCTGCTCCTTGCAATCCCTATGGGGTGGTTCTACTCTATTCTATATGGTTGCTGTGAGTTGGAATCGACTCGATGGCAATGGGTTTGGTTTAGTTTTGGAAGAGCCTACTAAGGGCCAGAACTTTGCTGGATGCTGGAATTGTAGTGGTATAACAAGACAGATGCTGTCCCTGGCAACAGAGAGCTTCTAGACTCACAAGAGAAGACAGAGTGAAGAGGCAGTTAACAATACACTCTGAGAGTCCTGTAATAAGGGAAGTGTAGGTGCTTTAGTAATACTTAGAAGGGACTCCAACCCAGACTTGTGGGCTCAGGGAAGCCTTTTCAGAGGAAGTAACCTCCTCACTTAGAATTAAATCAAGAGATGAGGGACAAAGTGTGATCAGAGCCTTGTTGAGTTTGAGAAACTGAAGTTCAGGGTGGTTGAAACAGAGTTTTTAATGGGCAGGGGACAGGAGAATATGGTGAGATAAGCTGGAAAGGTAAGCAGAGGCCAGAGCCTTTATAAAGTTTTAAGATTAGACTGTCGGATGGGGTTGGAGTGGTGGGTTATACCAGAAGTTGGCAAACTTTTTTCTGTAAAGGGCCGGACAGTAAAAATTTAGACTTCGCAGATCACTGTTGAAACTACTCTGCTCCACTCAGCTCTACTGTTGTATTCTGAAAGTAGCCATAGACAGTACATAAACAAATCAGCATGGCTGTGTTCCAGTAAGATTTTATAAAAACATGTGGTGGGCAGGATTGTCCTGGGGACCACCATAGTTTTCTGACCCCTGGTTTAGACTACTTTGAGAGCAATAATATTAAAGGTTTTAAGCAGTGGACTGACATCATATTTGTGCTTCAGAAGGTTTGCTCTGATTTCAATGTGAAAAATGGCTTGAAGGGGATGGCAATGGAGGCAGAGAGACCAGTAAGGAGGCTGTGGCAGTTATACGGACAACATCTTATATTTCCCCCTTTGTGGCAGTATTTTGGCCCGGAAAAATTAAGTATAACAATCTTTGTGTAAATGTGTATACTAATTTCTTGGCCATCTGCTGGAGCTTAAAAGGATGCTTATCAAAGAATTTATTGGAGATAGCAGTTCCTATTTCACAGACTGGCAAAGAAGTAGGAAGAGGAAGTTGGTGTAGAATCAAATAAATAGATTTGGGAACTATTTTCTGTTAAAGGAATTGTGGAACACGTGGAGCCCTGAAAGAGATCTTGGTCGTAGGGCTCATAGGCTAGCTTACTTGCTTTGAATTTCTTGAGTATACACATAGGGGAGGACCCATTTTCTAAGCTTCCCAGTGAATTGTCCCCATCCTGTGTATGTCCTACTCAGTCTCTCCTTCCCTTGCTTGTGGCAAACTGATGGCCTTTTCCAGGTTTTGAGAATGTGTCCCAGTTTAGGTATGATGGTACATATCAGACACAGGGACCAAGTAAAGTATTTGTTGAGTGTCCAGTGAATAGGTTAGAGCTGAAAGTCCTGTGCCTCCTCTTTCCCTTTATCTCTCCCCTCCTATAAGCCCCAGAGAACTTGCATTGCTGGATCCTGTAGGTTTCTGATAACAGTATTTATGTGGCCTTAGGCAAGTTTTGCTTCTCTCATCTGTAAAACAGAAATAATGGAACTTACTTCTTAGTGTTGGCTAAAAGATTTAATGAGATAATATATATATAGCTCTGAGGGCAGTGTCTTGGTACTTTTATTACTAACAGTATTTTACACAATAATTTTTTAAAAGTGGCCAACAGCTGGGTAACTTGGCCTTTGGCTTAGTCTGTTTTGGGTCTTCTCAGTTGTCATTGTGACCACGTGATAGAACATAGCCCCTGGTGGTTACAGCCAGCAGACAGGAGGAAGTTATAACAAAAGCAAGGCACTGCTCTTAGTAACGGGAGATTTTCAGACAGCAGGAGTGCCATCCAGAATCCTGGAACTTTCTTCAGGGTGGACCTTAGCCCTAGCACCATCAGTGATGTAAATTGAGTTAGCAGCTTCCTGATAGAAATTCACCAAAGTGTGATATCCATTTCTCCCTGTCTCTTTGGGGTGATTTTTTAGTGTCGCCACCATTGTGGCCCTACATCTTTATAAATTGCCTCTCGAATGTTTTGTGTTACTTTTAACCACCGCTCTGGGAAGTAAGTCAGAGTGTCAGCATTATTGTCCCTGCTACCCATGTGAAGAAACTGAGGCCCAGGAAGGTTAAGTGAGTTGCCTGAGGTCATGCTGTGAGATGCTGTCAGAACTAGAACTGATTTGCCTCCAAATGAAATTGTGTTAGCTTATTGCTGTGATTTCTCTTCCCTTGAGTGAGAGATGAATAGTCATTGCAGAACTGTAGTCTGATGCAGCCTTGTCCAGATGTGTTAGGCTTAATTTGGGTCCCACTTTATCCACTTGGTCCTGTTGGGTTTTAATTGATGACTGCTAGGACCAGGGCTGTTTGTGAAGCAGATTTCCCTTTGGGTCTTTGTTTTTAGCCTGTCCTTCTTTGGGGACATTCCTGGGGGAGCCTTGGGTTACGAGGGATTGCTTTGATATGTTCAAAATTGTGCCTTGTGCCCCACAGCTACAGGTAAAATCAAAAGGCAGATAATTTATGGGAGTGTCAGAGCTGGCCGCTGGCACCTCAGGAGGCCATTAGTATGCCTGTTCAGATCCTCTGTGTCCTTGCAATTGATTCCTCTTTGCATGAGCCTGATTTGGGAAGCTGTAGATCTGTGGGTAGTGATTGGATGTGACAGTCCAAACACCGGTCCCTAAATTAATCCTTTTAATAGTATTCTGGCACCAAGGTAATTCTCTCTCTCTCTAAACTGGGGAGGACAGAATGGGGTAGGCTGGGAGGAAGGAGAGAGAAGGAAAAGAAAAGAAGCTTTGCTTGGTGCTTAGGGCCCTGCTCTGTTCTGGAATGTTCTGATTCCAGAGCACTGAGTGTCATGACTTTGGGCATACTAATTCATTCAGCAAACATTTACTCACATTTACTTTGTGCCTTGCCCTGTGCTGGATGCTGGGGATACAGAAATGAATAAAACATGGTCCTTGTCCTTAAGGATCTATGTTCAGCTCAGTGTTTCTCAGACTTTTAAAACTCATGCACCATTTATATAAAAAGACAAATCTCATGCTCTTCTTTAATGTTATTTGAAATTTTAAAGCGTCTGTCAAAAAAACAAGTCGAAGAAATTATCATGTCAAATACCTACATATATCTGCTACCTTCCATATTCCCCTAAACCAAAACAAAACAAAAACCAAACCCATTGCTGTTGAGTTGATTCCGACTCATAGCAACTGTATAGGACAGAGTAAAACTGCCTCATAGGGTTTCCAAGGAGCAGCTGGTGGATTTGAACTGCCGACCTTTTGGTTAGCAGCTGAGCTCTTAACCACTGTACCACCCTAGCTCCCTGAAAATTACTGGTAGTGGGAGAAACAGATACCTAAAAATCTTACAATAAAGTGAGATAAAAGTTATGAAATAGGAATAAATTGTGCTACTGGAGCACTCTTAAGCAATTAACTTTGTGAGGGGGTGCCAGAGAAAGCAACTAAAAAGAGATTTGAGCTGAGCTGGATTTTGAAGAAGGAGCAATAATTTGACTAGTAAAAAATAGAGGAAGTAGATTCCAAAATAGAGGGAGTAGCGTTTGCCAAGGCCCGGATTTGTAAAGGGAAATGTCACATTTGGAGACCTAAGGAAGAGCTGGTTGTAATTCTGCCTTCTTCCAGTTTCTCTGCTCTGTGAGATGGGAAGATTTATTCCTCCAGACTTGTATTGAAAAGAGGTTTTGAGTTCCTTGTGCTGCAGTTGTGTTACTCCAGGGCACCCCTCCTTGCTGCTCCTTTTTGTGCCCGGGGGTGCGATTTATTTTTCTTTTTAAAATGTAAAAAGAAAATGGTGTAATAATAGAAAAAAAAGATAATTATGAAAACAAATTTGGATGATTTGGACAAACCTAATTATTGCTTATGGTTATGTTATTGTTAGTTGAAGTCACACTTTACCTCCAAAGAAGGTGATATGTGTCATTAGCCCTGTGGCTGATGGGAACATGAGTCAAATGGGAAAATGTGGACCATCAGGCTTGGGAGAGGAGAGCAGGGCCCTGAAGCTGAGCACCTCTGAGCCTTAGTTTCTTCATTTGCAAAATAGGAATACTGTTACCCATTTTGCTTGATAGTTGGGAGGATTAAATGGGATAAAATATGATGTTACCAATATATACAGTGCCTGGCTTATAGTAGATTTTCAGAAAATGAGTTTCAGTTTCCTCTTTCTCATTTATTAACAAGAGCTTTCATTTATTGAGCGCTTACTCTGTGCCGGGTATTGTGCAAAGCACTGTATATATATCATATGATTGAATCCTATAATGTTCAAAGAGATTAAGTATTATTTTTGTAGCTATCATTGTAAAGAATATATGGTGGAGTCAGGATTTGGACCCATGTTTGTCTAATATCAGTGTTTTAACAGTTAGGTTGTATGACTCCATGCTTCTGTGCCTGTTCTCCATCTTGGAAGGAGGGGTATAGGAGGTGCTTGAGTAGTTCTAGGTACCTCTCCTCTAGGGTCAGGTGTTGTCCACAAGTGTGGAAGGAGGTGCTTAAAGTGACAAGGCATCTATCCCCTTCCCTCCCTCCATATCTAGCCTATTATGGTGTCTTAGGATACAAGCCTTTGCCCACTCTCGTGTGTGATGGAGTTGGAACTCACTTGTAGAACTTAGCAAAGAGACATCTCCCAGCTTTGACCCAGGAAGAAGTTTGCTAAAGCTGCTGAATCTGACTAATGGGTTCACAAACAGCAGGCAAATCTCAGTTGCTTTTTTGTATGTGCCCCCCTTGAGCTTCTGAGACTGGACAATGGAAGCCTGCTATGGCCTGTGATGTTGTATTTAGAATCTGGTGTCCTGAAGGCCTTTAGTAACTTTAGCCCTGCTGATAGTTTGGGATTAGCAGCTGCTTCTGATGTTGAGGTAGCTCTCCCTAGTCCTGTCCTAGAAGTAGTGGCTGTTGCTGCAGGCCAAGGCAGTAACATGTTTAGAGAGGAGGGCAGTGCTTTGTTGGGGTTTAGAACCTGGCTGTAGAGTTCCTGCTTCCATCCCACTTTTGGGCCATCAGGAGGTCATGCTTTGTTTTGTCTTCAGCAGAGGACTGCAGTCTTCAGCAGAGGCCCAAGCCTCTTTTGAGACTGTGGAAAGCTTAGGGGATGAGTGGTAAGGCCTGCTCCTTGTGTTGGAGCAGCCGGCAGAGGCTCTGGATTGGGAGTTGGGAGCCTGGGGTTCTAGTTTTACTCTGACTTGCTATGTGAACCTTGGGCAGGTCCTTTTCTCTTTCTGGAGCTCCTTTCCCCTGGCTGGCTAGATTGTAACCTCTGAGTTTTTCACCTTCGACAGTCTGATTTTCACAGAAAGTGCTCAGGCAGTAAGAACGCATTCATTAGATTGAAGATTATGACTTTTGAAGGCATGCAGCGTTTATTTATATTTTTCCTCAGCATGATCTTTAGCTGCCTAAGACGAAGCCTGTGACTAAGCAAGTTCCAGACAGGTGTTACTGTGCTCTTTGTTGTTGCCTTTGTGGCTCAGGTGCTGAGGACTTATGATACTGTAGGTCAAGTTGGAACAGGGACTTGCCCCAGGACTTGGAGCTGAGGAAGGCACAGCTGTAGGGATCCCAGGTGCTTCTAGTCAGCTAGACTCAGAACCTGCTTGTGGTGTACTGGAGTTTCCCTGGAATATACCCCTCCTTGTCCAGGCTGGCTTTTAATGAAATGGATTGAACCCAGGGATGGTACAAACCCACACCCTCCCTCAGAGATTCCAAGTATGTGTGGTTGGGGACATGGGGTGGGAGTAGACCACATATTTCATGATGGGCTTCCCTTGTTTTCCCATCCCCCAGGCTCCTCTGGCCTGTGTATGTAGATATTAAAGAATGGTCCCCTCCCTTTGCCCTCCCTTCCCCCATCCAGTAATGGAAGGCTATAAAATGTCTATTTACCCAAGACACCAGAATGACTCCTCTGTGGTTCCACTAATCTGGTGATTTGGTGCTTCTTTGGTCTCTCAGGTAAATACAGATTGAGTCTTTTTATAAAGGCATATTATTTCCCTCATTAAATGTGTGTTTTGGCACATGCGTTATTTACCTGATAGACAGTAATGGCTGCAGAGGAGCCATTGCTGTCTGTTGTGTAAATACTCTGCACAGAGACCATCCTCCAGGGGCTGTGGCTCAGGCCTGTTTCTCTAAATCGGGCTGGCACCGTAGCAGTCCCTCTTTACCCCTCACTTGTCATTCTTGGGGGGCTGGTCTCTTCATTTTGAGGAGGGAATCATTCATTTTCCTCCTTGCTGTAGGCAACTTACTACTTTATTTTGCTAGGAGAAGGGAAAGGATGTCTGAGAAGCAATGTGTATAAATCTTGGTCTTTGATGAAAGATGTTGTTAGCTGCTGTGGAGTCAGCCCCTGACTTGTGACCCTATGCAAACAGGATTAGACACTTGTGATCCATAGGGTTTTTGTTGGCTGATGCTTTGGAAGTAGATTGCCAGGCCTTTAGTCTGGAAGTGTCTTTGAAACCTGTTTAGCATCGTAGCAACAGGGACAGATGGGTGGTGGCTGCAGTGCGGTGGATTGTCTGGGAATTGGACCCGGGTGTCTGCATGGAAGGTGAGCATTCTGTTACTGAACCACCACTGCAGAGATACATAGACTCATACACTGTTTCTTTTGAGCTCTGCCCCTCAACTAGCTGCTCAAAGCTCCAGTTGATGTTATGGACTTATATTCTGCAAACTTGTGACCAAAGTAAAAAGGCATCAGTACCCAAAAAACCAAACACACTGGCATCCAGGCAATTCCAACTCGTAGTGACTATAGGGTAGGGTAGAACTGCCCATTGAGTTTCCAGGGTGCACCTGGTGGGTTCGAACTGCCGACCTTTTGGTTAGCAGCTGTGGCACTTAACCACTACACCACCAGGGTTTCCAATAGGAAAGGGAAATCCTAGGGGGTGACAAGGTCGGGTGGAGAGCTTCTGCAGGGAGTACAGAGGTGTTTCCTGAAAAGGCTCTAAAAGTGGCAGGAGTGCCCATCCAGGGGGCCATTGAGTAGAGGTCTTTTATTGGAGACTTAGCTGGATAGAGGAGACTGTTTGGGCAGAGAGATGCTTTGATTGTTGGCTTTTACCAGCCTCCCTGCCAGAAGAGAGCGTGCGGCCTACCTTCCTTGAGCCGTGTGGGGAGATTGCTTTATCACATACTGGTTGTTCTGTTTCTTTCTTTCTTTTTTTTTTTAAATCACATTGCACATGGATTTTAAAAAATAATTTTTTAAAAGTTTTAAACAGTTGAGTTAACATAAAAGCCAGTAAGTACAGTACAATTTTTTTCCAGAACCATTTGAGAGTTAAGTTGCCACCTAATGTACCATCACCCCTGAATACTTCGCGTGTATTTCCTACAGACAAGAGCATTTGCCTACTTAATCACAATACAGCCTTAAAAATCGGAAATTAACAGTGATATGTTATTTCCATCTAATCCTTCAAGTTTTGCTGATTGTCTCAGTGATGCCCTTTGTAGCAAAAGGAGCCAGTTCAAAATCATGCCGTTAAATTTAGTTATTAAGTCTCATTAGACTCCTTTTAAGGAGCAATCAACTCGATGGCAGTTGGTTTTTGGTTTTTGGCGGTGCCGTGGTTAAGAGTTCAGCTGCTAACCAAAAGGTCAGCAGTTCGAATCTACTAGGAGCTCCTTGGAAACCCTATGGGGTGTCGTTCTCCTCTGTCCTATAGGGTTGCTATGAGTCAGAATTGACTTGATGGCAGTGAATTTGGTTTGGATTTGGGTGGTGCAACTTATAAGCACTTGGCTGCTAACCAAAAGGTTGGTGGTTTGAACCCACCCAGTGGTTCCACGGGAGAGAGACTTGGCGATCTATTCCTGTAAAGATTACAGCCTAGAAAACCCTATGGGGCAGTTCTGCTTTGTCACATGGTGTCACTATGAATTGAAATCGACTTGACGGCACCTAACAACAAGCCTCCTTTTAGACTTACCTCAGTAAATGTTCCTAGATATTCATGACTTGATACTTTTGAATATGACAAGTTTGTTATTGTGTAGACTGTCCCTGAAGTGGTTTGTCTGATATTTTCTCATGATTAGATTCAGATGATGCATCTTCGATAGAAATATCACAGAAGTGATGTTTTTCTCATTGCATCCTATCAGGTGGTGCATGATTTTGATTTATCCCATTATTGATGTTGATCATTTTGATCACGTGATTAAGGTGGTGTCCACTAGCCTTCTCCATTATAAATATTCGTGGCACCCCCACCCCTCGTCATATTTAATAAGCTTTTGAGGGGTGATACATTGAAACTATGTAGATATTCCTCATCAAACTTTACTTTTATTATTTATTTATTTAATCTTCATGGACTCCTGGTTTCCTTTTATTCAGTGCATTGTAATCCATTACAATCATTATTTATCTTGATGTTAAAATTGTTCTCTGTTTGGCCAGTGGGAGTCCCTTCAAGCTGGCTTCTGTATCCTTTTGACATGTTCCCATCATTCTGTGAGCATTTCCTTGCTTTCTGGCACAAAACGTTCCAGGCTCACTTAGTACTTTCCTTGCCAAAGCTTTGAAATAAGCCATTTCTCCAAGGAGCCCTGGTGGTTTAGAAGGCCAGATCTGGGTCCTAGGTATGCTCATTGCTGTTGAAGTGTTGTGCTCTCAGACCTTTTAGTAGATAAAGCTAGAAGATATATAAGCATGTGTGTATATATTTGCATATAAATATATGTACATGATATCTGTACTCACATTTGCATCTGTATTTCTATATCTTATCTATATCAGAAACCGTGAGTTTACACTGTTACTGCCAATTCCAATCCAACAGCATAGTGTTCATTCTAATTTTCTCCCTTTTCATATCTTAACTCCTTTCCCTGACGGTGAGAAACCTGGTTCCTATTATCCTTAATATTTCTACTTTTTTGATCAGTCCTCTTGCATGCAAACTAATCTCCCACTTTTGCCATTGCCCTTTTCTCCCATGGGTGCCATTTTACCCTGCTTATGACTCCCCATGTCAAACTGCCTGTATATGGATGCCCTCGTCACTCCCACTTGAGTTCTGACATGCCTACCTGTTTCTGCATGGATGCCTACCTCTCCCTGCTTGGACTTTGACGCTCTGCCTTCTGTTCCCTCCATCCAGCTGGTGTAGACAACTATCTTGCTATTCTACACCTAATGGCTTTAGGCTTGAATTGTTCAGGAAGGGAAGAGGAAGATTGCCCTCTGTTTCTTGACTTGAGCTGAACGGTTGTTAGAAGTTTAAGAGAAGTATAGAACCCAGTTGCTGACATGCGGAAGGCTTGTCTCCTAATGTCTACTCTCTCTACTCTCAAGACTTCCTACAGGAGAGACTTTTTGATGTGGATGAAATCGAATGAGACAGTGAGGGCTGCAAGCAAGAGGAGCTCTGGTCAAGAATGTGCTGTCCATGGGAGGAGATAGGGTATAAACAGTATGCTATATGGGAGGTCCAGAGCATTTTAGGGATGCTCTGAGGCTGCTTTATGAATTAACTGCATTTGTAGGCCAAGAGTATGGGAATCCAGGCTTGGCCAGATGGGCCTAGCCAATAATATTAAGCTAATACTTTTGAGCAGTGCCAGACACTGCTGTAAGTGCTTTACATGTGTCATGTCATTTCATACTCAAGGAGTAGGTGCTATCATTATTGTCATTTTACGGTGAGGAATTGAGGAACAGAGCTTGCCCACAATGCCATGGCTAGTAATTGACAGTATTTCAGGATTCAAACCTGGACTACCCGTTGCCGTCGAGTCAATTCCGACTCATAGCAACCCTATAGGACAGAGTAGAACCGCCCCATACGGTTTCCAAGGAGTGGCTGGTGAATTTGAACTGCCGACGTTTCGGTTAGCAGCCATAGCTTTTAACCACTACGCCACCAGGGTTTCCAAAAACCAAACCCATTGCCGTTGAGTTGATTTAGACTAAAAAAACCAACCAAACCCATTGCCGTCAAGTCAATTCCATCTCATAGCGACCCTATAAGACAAAGTAGAACTGTCCCATAGAGTTTCCAAGGAGCACCTGGTAGTTTTGAACTGCCAACCTTTTGGTTAGCAGCTGTAGCACTTAACCACTACGCCACCAGGGTTTCCAGATTTAGACTAAGCTCCCCCTTAATCATGATACTTAATTGCCTGTAGTATTTGGTAGATGGGGTCTGGTTGACGGTACATACAGTATATACTATATACATGCATTGGAGAATGTTAAAACCTTTAAAAAGCCCTTCTGTGTTAACTGGAATGGAAAATCTGCTCAGACTGGTGTATCCACTCAGCAAGGCTTCCACTACTGTTCAGGAGTGGGTGATACGAAGTTATTTTAGATACAGGCTTTCAAAGGGATATCGGCACTTTGCCTTTCCAAGGGATTAGACAGGGAAACTCAAGCCAGCCTTTGCCTACCCTGGGCTGAGGAATTTTAGCTGCATTTTTGGAGCGGTCATAAAGTGGTGGTGAAAATAATTGCTGCACTTGGGTAGGATCCATGAAGAATTTAAAATACTTTTTGGCCTTAATGCCACTGAATCTCCATAGAATCTCACTATAAAAAAGACAAGCCAAAAACCAAACCTGTTGATGTTGTCAATTCTGAGTCATAGCGACCCTACAGGGCAGCGTAGAACTGCCCTGTAGCGTTTCCGAGGAGTGGCTGGTAGATTGAAACTGTTGACCTTTCGGTTAGCAGGCAAACTCTTAATCTATAAACCAAACCAAAACCAAACCCAGTGCCGTCGAGTCGATTCCGACTCATAGTGACCCTATAGGACAGAGTAGAACTGCCCCATAGAGTTTCCAAGGAGAACCTGGCAGATAAAAAAAAAAAAAAATAGGGACAGGGAAATCGAGGCCCCACACCAGCATATACCCTAAGTTTTTGCTGTTTACTCCGTGAGTTAGGAAGAGCTGGGAAGAGAAGTGATATTTGATCTTGCCCGTGTCTGCTCAGGTAATAGTGACCTCATTGCCTTGGAATATACTGTGGGCTTCACAGGGTGCTGTTCCCTCTACCTATGCAGAGGGAGTTCGGTGCCCACTTGCAGCCATTCAGGGGCAAACTTTTGGCTCTATTTTAATGGTGCTTAACCCACCACCCACTGCCGTCGTGTCGATTCCGACTCATAGCGACCCTATAGGACAGAGTAGAATTGCCCTGTAGAGTTTCCAAGGAGTGCCTGGTAGATTCGAACTGCCGACCTTTTGGTTAACAGCCATAGCACTTAACCACTACGCCACCAGGGTTTCCTTAATGATGCTTAGGAAGGCATAAACTATGGCCATTTCTGTTTTGAGCACTGAGATTTCTTGTTTGACTTGGAGGATAAAACAAACCAAACTCACTGCTGTCGAGTCGATTTCTGACTCAGAGCGACCCCATAGGATTGTAAATCTCTACGGAAGCAGACTGCCATATCTTTCTCCCGCAGAGCCATTAGTGATTTTGAACTGCTGACCTTTTGGTTAACAGTCAGGCGCCTTAACCACTTCGCCACTAGGGCTTCTTTTGAGGGTTGAGTTTAGGGAGGTTTGAGTGTTGTGTATAAAAGGAGAAACATGCAAAATTTCTGCTTTATTCCTATGTATTTTTTAGGAAACTTCACTTATTTCTGAGTAAAACTTTAGGCTTTGATTTTATTATTTTGTTAGCCCTCTGGGGAGCAGACATTCTACAAATTTAAAAGGAAAACTGTTAAAGGAAAAGTGATTCAAGCTTTTTTTTTTTTTTTTTGCACATGTTCACTCAGAAAACTTTACTAGACTTTTAGCAATGTTCGCATTACTGCCACATCTGGGTTTTCTCTTTTTCTTCCCTACTTAAAAAAGTCCCACAGTCATCCAGGGCCTCTAGTAGAGAGTGAGTCTAAATGCAGCAATGGGACAGCCTAAGGCTGTTACCAGCTGTGCTCTCCAGGCATTGTTCATTCCCCCAGGGTGCCACTCACTAGTGTGGGGGTTGGTGAACCACCAGAATATCTTGAGCAAAGTCCCCTGTGATTGGCTTTGTTCAGTTTCATGTTGGGGGAGGAGGATATATGGAGATGTCAAGGTACAGACAGGAAAGCCAGGGGCAAATGGCTCATAATGGAGGGGCTGAGGAGAGAGTGTGGGCATTTTCCAGTGTTAAGTCTGAGTCTACTTAGCTTCCAGGATTGATTGTCTAACTGGGTCACCTCATGCTACTTTGGGACCCTTAACTGTTGCCACCTGAGAAGTGACCACAGAATTTCTCTCTTCTCTCTTTTGAACTTGAAAGTTCCACTTAAAGATGAAGGCCAGTTGCATGTTGTTTTGAGAATGATCTGGGAAACTCAGAGCTTTGATAATACTGCAGGTGCTAGTATTAGGGTCTTGAACTTCAGTAATGAATACTGTGATTTAGAAAAGGGGCCCAGAAACTGGGCAGTGGTTCATGTTTTGTGATTATTCCTGAAGACTGGGTGGAACAGGGCCACAGTGGGAGGGGAGTAACACAGGCTCTCTGTTTTGTTTTTTTTTTTTTAACTTTCCTTCCCCTAAGTTTTAGATGCTTCTGGATGTTCAATGCTAGCACCTTTACAGACTGGAGCAGCTCGATTTTCTTCATATTTACTTTCAAGAGCAAGAAAAGTGCTGGGCTCCCACTTATTTTCTCCTTGTGGTGTTCCGGAGTTCTGCTCCATATCCACCAGAAAGCTGGCGGCGCACGGCTTTGGTGCATCCATGGCGGCAATGGTGTCCTTCCCTCCCCAGAGGTATCACTACTTTTTAGTGCTGGACTTTGAGGCCACGTGCGACAAGCCGCAGATCCATCCTCAGGTAACTGCTGTATCATTGACTGAGAAAGGTGGGGTGGGCAAGGAGGGAGGGAGAATAATCTTGCCTCCTGGGACCCAGAGGAGGTTTCTCGTGTCGTCCTGGCTTTTTGCTGCTCACCCGGAGGTCCTGCCTTGGAAGCAGGATGTGGTTCAGGCGTGGTAGAGTAAGGTAGAACTGAGAACTGATCTCTTAGGAGAATTGGGCATATTTTTTCTCTCTGGTCTCAGCTTTTGCTGTCAAAATATTTTCTTCTCTTCCATCCTTCCTCTCTTTTTTTCCCTCTTCCCCTTTTTTGTTTGCTGCTGCTTTTTTTTTTTTACTGAGTTCTGTGGTAGCCCGCTCTAAGATGGCCCCCAATCATCTCTGCCTCCTGGTATTTATGCCCATGGTAGTCCCCTCCCACACTGAATCAAAGCTAGCCATGTATAACCAGTAGAATATAGTGGAAGAAACAGTGTGTGACTTCTGAGGCTAAGTCATAAAAGGCATTGCAATTCCTTCCTCTTTTGAATTACTTGCTGTGGGGGAAACCAGCCATCATGCTATGTTTGAGAACACCCAAGCAGCCCTGTAGAGAGGCACATGGAACTGAGCCTTCTGGCCTGAAGCCAGTACCATCTTGCCGGCCATGTGAGCTATCTTGGAAGTGAATCCCCCAACCCCAGTCAAGCCTTCAGATGACGGCATCCTCAGTGGACATCAGACTTCACCTCGGAAGAGACCCTGAGCCAGGGCTAGCTAGCCTAGCCGCTCCTGAATTCCTGACTCACAGAAACTGTGAGAGATAATAAATGATTATGTTTTAAGCCACTCAGTTTTGGGATGATTTGTTATATAGCATTAGATGGCCTGAACAAGCACCGTTGTTGGTCCATTGGAAAGGAAAATTTCTTTGCCTGTTTTTTTTTTAGTCACGAGCTGTGTTCAGAGACCTTTTACCTTTTAAGATAGTGCCGTCAGGAAGCCTGGACTAGCAGCAATGAGGCATATAGACAGATAGGTGATTAAATTAGAGTGCTTGGGGTTCGTTTTCGTTTTCGGGGAATGTTTGGGATCTGATGTGGCGGCTCATTGTTGTGCAAAAACCAAACCCAACCCAGTGCCACTGCGTTGATTCCAACTCATAGGGACCCTGTAGGAGAGAGTAGAACTGCCCCTTAGAGTTTCCAAGGAGCACCCGGCAGATTCAAACTGCTGACCCTTTGGTTAGCCCCTTTGGTTAGCCCCTTTGGTTAGCAGCCCTAGCACTTAACCACTATGCCACCAGGGTTTCCCATTGTTATGCAGGGGCCTTGAATATGCCTAGCTCTAGGTCTGTAACTCTTTCCTGTGGGGCGGGGTTAGCAGGGTGTGTAACTATGGGATACACAGACATGCTGTTCTGGGACCAGTTTTCAACTGGCAGTAAGCAGAAGGGGATGAAGAGGGTCTCTGTGTCAGGCACTGAGACGCAGGGAGGAGTGGGGCTCATTCTTAGATAAACTAGGCTCATTTCTCCTGGTTGGTTTTTTCCAGGAAGGGGTCTGTCTTTAGAATGGTGGTTTATCTTACGTAAAGCAGACACTCCAACCCCTTTATATTTCCCTTTCTCCCCTCTTCTTTCCTGTTCTCCCTTAAAGGAGTGGTCTGCCTTTAGGGCATTGGGATCAGGTCTGCTGAAGCTTAGGAAGACTAGGAGCCAGATAAGGAGAATGTTCTAAGGGAACGAGCTTTGGATGAAGAGGAATGCTGCTTGTGAGCTACTCTCTGTCTCTTGCTCCTGCCCCTCTGTAGAGTCTTCTCTGTCTCCCAAAACTAATGGATTTTCTCCTTGCATGGTGGATGTTTCTGGCTGGTGGGTTGAGAATGTGGTTATGCAAATTCTCCCAGAGTGGAAACTGGGGATTCATATCCGAAAATGCCACATTATTTCCCTACTGATGTGGATATCATTTACTGAGTAGGTCCCAGTGGGACTGAGTCTAAAACTCAACACATCCCTGTTGCATATGATTCATCCCTCTTCTGAACACTCATGATCACTTGGCATCTCCCTTAAGGCATTTACTACTTTCTGCCTCCTGGCACATGCTTATGTATGTTTTCTTATCTTTTCAGTTAGATTATAAGCTCAGATAATTATATAGGTCTGTTCTCTTGTCCTGCAGAAGGTCCTGCTATTGTTCCTTAGGCTTTAGCCTGATTCATGTCTCAGTTTGGTCTGTCTGTTAATGTTACCTTTCATCTCTCCTTCAAGGAGATTTTTTTTTTTTCCAAGTGCTTAAGATATACTACAGTACAGATTTAAACTACTTGTGTCACCAGCTTCCTTCCCAGACCTCGGCACCAAGGCTCTCTAGACCCAGGCTGTGGAAGGGCTTCATTCTGTTTACCAGGCTCTGGGCCTGATTAAAGATTATCACCAGAATCACTGAACCCTGATGATGTGATTCCAAGGGCGCTTAAGGAATTGGCTGCCCTGGTTCATTATTAGCAAAGCATTAGCTGTTGCTTTAGAGAACTCAGGAAGAAGCATTTGCTGTCTTGCTTATCTTTAAAAGGGGAATACGAATGATCTTGGAAATTATAGACCTGTTAGTTTACTGTGATTCTAGAGAAGATACTTGACCTGATCGTCAGATAATCAATCAGCAAACAGCTGGAAGAGCGTAGGGTACTGAGTAATAACTTATATGGGTTTGTGAAGAAGAGCAAATCCCGTCAGATCAATCTAACTTCTTGCTGTGACATAGTGATGGATTTGAGTGGATCTAGGCCAAGTGATAAATGTAATGCATCTCAACTTCATTAAGCCTCTACAATGCTGTGATCAACAGGTGGGAAGGTGAGTTTGGGGCTAGATATCTACGCTGGATTGCCCATTGGACCCCCTTAGGAAAGGGATGGGCAGATCAGTAGTGACTTGAGACTTGTTAGTTGCAACTTAAAGCTTCTTCCTTCTCCCCCTTTTTTTTCTTTAAAGTTTGCAGATAGCAAGATCCTAGTAGAATTCAGAGAAAGCTTAGAAGATAGATTGGAGAAGTCATCAGTTGCAGATAGGACAGTATCTTTCCATTGAAGGCCTCATAGGTCAGATCTTCATTAGAGCCTCTGTGTGTTTTGGTATTTTGGTCAAGAAGGGAGGAAAGAAACAAGGAAGAAAATTGGAAAAGCTCAGGATAGGAGCAATAAAAATGATTAGAAGCACAAAAATAGGATTTGGAGATAAAGAAGAGAGCTAAATAAATTCACGTGGAAAGTGGTTGTAACAAACAAACAAAAAAACCCATTGCAGTTGAGTCAATTCCGACTCTTGGTGACCCTTTAGGACAGATAGAACTGCCCCATAGGGTTTCCAAGGAGTGGCTGGTGGATCCAGCTGCCGACCTTTTGGTTAGCTGCTGTAGCTCTTAGCCACTGTACCACCAGAGCTCCTCGTTGTTCCAAGGAGTATGACAATAACTTGTTTCTCATTTTACTAAGGACAATAACAAAGTGAATTAAAATTGAAGCAGGGAAGATTCAGATTTAGGGTGAGAATGAACTTCCAGAAGAGACAGTAAAGGGCTAGAATATGGTAAGCAAGTTATATTAGCCTTCCCTACTGTTCTCCGAATGGCTTGATGGCTGTCCACTTGGCAGGGATTATGGATAAGGTCTGCATGCTTCCTGGGGTTGGATTTGGGATTGTGAATTGGAACCATATCAGCTCCCCTCATCCTGGCTTCCAGGAGCTTTCAGTACTCAGAGTCCTCCGCATAGTACACTTCTGATTCTTATGGGAGTGTGTCATACTCCTCGGATATGTAGGCGCAGGAACAGGTTTGGGGCCAGGGCCTATCTGGAGGCTTGGCATGGGGCTCATTTCTTTCATCTGTCTCTGATTTTCAGAAGTCCCTGGGTCAGCTTATTGGGACTATCCTAAAGGAATGCCATCATGAAAAACTAACAGGTGTAGTTCTGTTTGTACTTGGGTGAGTAACACTATTGGTTATAAACACGGTAAAACGTCTGGTATTTTCCATTTGTCATCACTTTTGCTGTTTGTTTTTGTGCTTTGTTCAGCTAGGTGAAACTGGCGTGATCGGTTTGCCAGTTATAGGCTTTTTCGTTCTGATTTTTTGCACTCATTTGATTTGTTTTACATGTTTTGATTCAGATTAACATGGTAGGTATTGATTGAACATGAGACTCTTTTTCATTTGAAAACATTTTTCATTAAATGTTAATTTAGGTATTTAATGTTTTAGGGGCTCTAGACTTGAGGAATATGATTTCTTTCTTGTTTTAGGAATTAATTGTGCCCTATTATAGAAGTGGATCTTATCTGGTCCAGGAGAATGTGGCTTCGCTGTCCTCGCTAGCAGGAGTTCATGCTGCTCATTTTGGTGTGGCTGTGCATCGAATGATGGCGTTGTGACCCTGAGGCCCAGGGAGCAGCCTGAAAGCTTTGGTGGGGTCTTTAATTGTGCATCTCTAACCTTGGGGCAAGTTCTCTCTCCACCTCAGTGTTCAGAAGTGACAAAAGCAAATGTAAGTGAGGAGAATGAGGTATAGGCCACAGCACGTGGGGAGGGGGACATAACCTCAGCTGTCTGGGATGGCCAGGGAGGGGGCAGCCCAGCTCTCCCCATCTGGGGAGCCGATGGCCCTGCTGCCACCTCCCTCCCTCCCTGGGTTCTCTCGGGCATCCATCAGGCTCCTGGGTGTAGTCTTTTTCTCACTGCTGTGCAGCAGCCCTGCCGACTGTTTTCCTTTTCATCTGCATTCAAGTGCCCATAACTTCGGAGGAAAATGACCTTTGGGGTTGAGATTTTCTAGTGTTTGGTCTTTGTCCACGGGGACTTTTTTTTCCTTTAGGAAACCTTGAGGAGACTCCATCTGCAATTTGAGTTAGAACTATGAGTAAAGGAGTTTCTCTTTTATAGAAATTGTCCAGATGCGGAGTTATTTTTGGAGGGTGGGGTGGAGAGAGGATTGCTGGTCACAGAGGAGAAGGAAGAATATAGAAGAGAGACATTTGGGAGATTTTAGTATGACCTAGAGCTGGTACATCATTATTAGTCTTTTTGTGAGAGAGAGATTTTAGAAGAATTCACAGGAACTTGGTCAAGATCCCTACAAATCAAAGTATATTGATACCTTTGTTCTCTATTCAAGGCTGAAAGGCAGGATCCCCCCCTTGCCCCAATACATACATATTGCTCTCTGCTCCGTATTGAGTTCTTTTCCTTCTCTCTGTTCTTGGTTCCTACAATCTCCAGATGGGTGGTTCTTGCAATCTCTAAGTGGATGGGAAGGTATTTCCCTGGGGAAAGAATTGACCCTTCTCTCTGCATTTCTCTGGGCATTTAACAGAAGTACCTGGTTGTTGGGTGGCGGTCCCTCTGCCTTTGGCCCCAGTCAGCCTGCAATTTTTTCTGTACACAAGGCGAAGGCACTGACGCTATTCTTCTAAACTTGGAAATGAAATGCAAAACCGACGTTAATGTAACATTATGGTTGAGATTAAATGCACCAAAATCAGGAAATTCAAAGTTATGCTTCCCGCAGCAACTATAACTCAGCCTCATCTGGCGTGTGTAGTATTTTGTGTTAGTGTGGATGGTGTTATATGTTAAGACATTAAAGTTAACACCATAAGCAGAGCGCAAAATGCTTGAGGGGGCTGAGTTATGATGACTGTGTGAGCTGTAAGTGTTCTTGCACAGGCTTCTGACTCCTGGCATAATTTTTCCCCTAACCATCAGACCAATTATTGCCTTTTCTTTTTAGTTATATCTCTGCTTTAACACATCTCTTCTTCCAGGGTCACTATAAATGAATTTCTCTATTGGTGGCCAGTGATGGTGGTGGGAATGGGCAACCCACTAGGCCGTTTTGTCCCTTCTGTCTCTGCCTCCGTAAATGTGGTGCTTCCTTTTCCCCCCTCCCCTCCCCTTCCAGGCAGCTGTTCCCTGGTGGTCCCTCACAGGGACAGGCTTACCCCGACTCTCACAGTGGTTCCTTACTAGTGCTCTCTGAATGAGAACAGGCCTTTGCTGTGTCCAGGCCTTGGCCCTGTTGTAACTTCACATGAAAGCCGAAGGGCCCTTCTTTATTTGGAACAGACATAGCAATGTAGAAGTAAAATATACATCTTGGGGAGTGGAGCACTGATGCATGGTGATGCTGCCTTGTGTGTTTGGCCTAGCAGAGGGTGGATCGAAGTGGGTTTATTTGCTCTATTCGTACTGCTTCCCTACCTTCCCTAGGGTTTCTACCCTCAAGCTGCCATGGTATGTAGTTAGGCTATGGAGTGGCCTGGGTGTGGGGCCAGGAACCTTCCTTGGGGAGCACTGGGTCGCTGGTAACAAAATCACCACATAGTGCAGTGCAAATCAGGAAGCGTCTCCCCCAGCCTGTTATTATTGCTGGTGGCTGCCCCAGGGCTAGACAGCTGTTGGAATGTAGATTTCGTTAGACACAGGGCTAAGGTTGGTGGTGGGGAAGAGCGCTAAAGAATAGGGCCATTGATAAATGGTGAATGAAATCAGGGACTGTAAAATAACAGTGACACTGAGCTGCCTTTTAAAGTTCTTGTTGGACATGACAAAACCAACTAAGTCAGCAAAGGAATGAAGAGGACTTCATTGTAACCACCTTAGAGTCAGTGAAAAGGCCTCTTTTTACTCATTCAATAGCAACTTCAAGCTCTCTGTTAGGTGCTGGGGATACAAAGACAAGGAAGAAATGGTCCCTACCCTCAAGGAACTCATAGTCAAGAAGGGTAGACACACGTAACAGCCATTGAACAATACGATAATTACCATTTGATGGGTAAGTACCCAGTGCACTATGAACACAACAGGATGATCATTCCTGCTCCCAGTGTGTGGAGAGGGGAGTCACAGAGCCTTCGTGTTACGAGAAACTTAAGAGAGTGGTGAGGGCCAAGTCTGCCTGAGCCCTCTCAGAAGTGCTGTATCAGGAATGAAAGAAGGTGCTTGCAGAGAGCTGGAATGAGCGGTGTAAGTCCGGAAAAACTTACCTGGATCGCAGGCTTGTTTGTTGGAATGTTGAAAAAGAGGTAGAGGGAGAATGAAGATTTTGACCCTGGCAGATATTTCACCAGTGAATAGGATTATCTGTATCAGTTATATGGTATTTTTCACATTCAACCTGGAAGATGTTACTGGGATGCTGTGAGCGCAGGAAGGCTAGAAGAGGCTTAAGAGAATTTTAGTAAATAAAGTCTGGGCAAACAGGGTGGGAGGGGTCATTGTACAAATATGTAAGCTGAGGTTCTAAGGCATTGATAGAGAGGGCTAATCTGATAGCTACCATTGATGGTAGCTTCTGGGTTGGGCTGCTAAGTCTCTAGTGAGAAGCAGGGGCTGGAAAATGACGTGACAGACCTCCCTCGCCATAGTACTGTGAATTTGGATCTGGATCTGCTAGGCATCCTATGTGAAGATCCATGTTCAATAGACCAGGGAGGTTTAAACCTTCAAACAGATAAATAGCTGGCTGTGACATTGAGAAAAGTGTGGAAGGAAAGATTAATGAAGAGACAGGAGCGGGTAACAAGAGCAGAGGTAACTGGACAGTCAGCTGGGGTGAGGGTTGAGTTTTCCCTCTGAGCAGCAGCAAATGCATTGCTGTCGAGTGGATTCCAACTCATAGTGACCTATAGGACAGAGTAGAACTTCCCCATAGAATCCCCAGGCTGTAACCTTTATGGGAGCGGATTGTCACATCTTTCTCCCGTGGAGTAGCAGGTAGGTTCGAACTGCCAACCTTTCAGTTTGCAGCTGAGTGCTATACCACTGCGCCACCAGGGCTTCTCTGTAACAGGTATAGCCCTAGAAACCAGCAGGTCAGGAAGGGCTGATAGGAAGCCAAAGGAATATTTAGGATAAGTCCATAGGCTTCATCTTCCCCTTCCCTCCATCCTGTTTCTGCTTGTTTTTCCTGTCCCCTCAAAATTTCTTTTGTAGACCAGGCTCGCTTGTTTGACATTAGGAAAGTGATACTAGGAGAAGCTTTCTCCGTCTCATTGTCTTGTCAGGGAAAGGGATCCTGTATCATTTTGATTAAGATGCTGCTGGTATGATTATTTTTTATCCTCTTATCCTGGGTGTTCACAATACTTAAAAAGCCCCCACAGTCTTACATCTTACATGTATGTGATGAGTTTTGAGCTCTAGCTGTGAAAATTGAGCCCATAGCCCAACCTAAAAGCCTGAGAGAAGAGTATTCCCAGATTGACACTAGCCTCCCAAGCTGACAGGTCTGCAGCAGAAGGGTAACCAGGCTGGGACAGGCCGAGAGGGGTTTGCATGTATTGAGGGCTACCATGGGCAAGGCCGTCTTAGGTGCTGAGAGAATCAGAAAGGAGGTAATGTAGCTTAGACTCTGAAGGGAGAGACAAACATCAGGGAAACATCCTGAAGTAGAGCTATCTTTGAATAGGCTGCTTTTTTGGTCTTAACCCTATATGTAGTTGGCTAGTGGGGATCTTAAAGGTCTTTGAGCAATAATACAGGTCTGTTACATGAGTGGCTCTAATTTTGGTCTAGTGCTGTGTGGTCAGTGTCTAGTCCCTTAAAGGCCATCCCAGCCAAGGGCTGTTCTGAAGGCTAAATCCTGGGAGAGGCTCTTATTTCAAGATACAGATGTTGCTGTGAGTAAAGGAGTGTGCAGAGTCTACAGTGAGGCTGGGGGCAAAGTTGGTCAGCCAGAAAAGAAAGTCTGAATGTTTTGTTGAGTAGAAGAGATGAAATAGAAATAGATGTTGCAAGTTAGAATATTTGAGTAAAGGTTGGAGACAGAGGGGAAGGTGTTCCAAGTGGTTAAAAATGGATGTAGGGTAATTGGTTAGGAGGCCACTGCATTACCTGAAAGAGGTAGATGTTAGTGGGCTGGACTAAGGTGGTGATGGAGAGAAGTTATGTGTTGTGATCCTTAAGTATGGTGAGAAAGAAACAAGCTTGAGAACCATGCTCTTAAGTAGTTTATAGCTGCTTTGGATACTAGTGGGGAGTCAGTGGTGCTAAGAGCTTTGACAAGCTCCTAACTTGTGTTTGTAGTAAGAAATCCTCGTAGGAGAGATGTCCAACCATGCTTTTTGGTTCCTTTGGACAGACGGAAGGTGTTTTTCTGGAGGCCTGAGAGAATAGTGTGATGAGAACCCTGGGGGTAGCTGATGCCCTGGTCTCGACAGAACTCTGAAAGGGTGCAGACATTGCCAGGACAAGAAAACATTTTTTTTGTTGTTTTATTTTTATTTTTTGACAAGAAAACCTCTTGCCGGCTCCCTGACAGGTATGCCAGCTTGATCTAAAAAGTTCTGGGATGTGATGTGTAAGTTTTTCTCTCCTAGCTCTTGGCAACAAGATGGATGAAATATCTGATGGCAAGAGCCAGGGATGGTTGATGGATCTAAAGGGCTTGCCCCAGGTGCCTAGAAGTGGGGTGAGTAAGGCTTTGTCCTGAGAGAGGAGCTGAGAACCTTGGGCTCTGATCTGCACTTAATCAGTAACTCTGAGGTAAGGAATTGGCCACACAGTTGCTGTAGACCACACTTTTGCTGTTCATAGTGTGGTCTGAGAAAAGTAGTAGCATCTGCATCACCTCGGAGCTTGTTAGAAATGTACTATCGGTCCCCATCCCTGACCTAAGTAGAATCTGCAATTTAACAAGATCCTCAGGTAATTTAAAGTTTGGCAAACACTGCTCTAGTCTAGACCAGGGCTTCGAACCTTCAGTCAGGTTGGAACCCCTGCTGAGAATCTGCATTTCCAACAAGTTCCCGGGCAATGCTAATGCTGCTGGCTGGGAACCAATTTGAAAACTACTAGTACAGCAGTGGTTTTCAAAATTTATTTTACATAAGAATCACCTGGGGATCTTGTTAAAACGTAGATTCTGATTCAGTGTATCTGGTGAAAATATGAATTCTCAGTAGAGGTTCGAACCAGAATGAACCGGTCTGGAGCCCTGGTCTAGACCAATGGTTCTCAAACTTTGGCGAGCATCAGAAGCACCTGAAGGGCTTGTTAAAACACAGATTGCAGGGCCCTCATCCTGGAGTTTCTGATTCAGAAAGTCTGGGGTGGAGCCCAGTAATTTGCATTTCTAAGAAGTTCCCAGGTGATGTGGATGCTATTTGTCCACATTTGAGAACCATGGGCTGCCTTAGCTTTCTCATCTGTAAAATGGGGAGTGATGCCCACCTGCCTTGCAGAGATATGGGGTCATATGAGCCAATGTGTATGAAGTGTTCACTGCATTATGGGCAGGGTGGTAGTCTCTGTGATGTTACTGGTCAGTGATTTTTTTTTATAATTCTTTTTTAAATTTTTATAAATTTTATTGTGAAAAGTGAAAGTTTACAAATCAAGTCAGTCTCTCACACAAAAACTCATATACACCTTGCTACACACTCCCAATTACTCTCGCCCTAATGAGACAGCCTGCTCTCTCCCTCCACTCTCTCTTTTTGTGTCCATTTTGCTAGCCAGTGATTTTTTTTAATCTACTCTCAGGCCAGAACAATGTTTCCCTGTCCTGGCTTCTGGCTGTCGGGTGTAGACAAGACAGGGAATCTGTGAGCCACACTGTAGGCGTGCAGTTCTGTGAGAAAGAACAGCAATCCCTGGAGCTGTGGGCAGGAGTTACTGAGCACGGCCTTCTGAAGCCCACCCAGCTTCTCTGGGCTGCTATCAAAGTTGCCTGACCCGAAACTTTTATGTCTGCCTAAGTCTGCCTAGTCCTGTCTTGATCACCTATTACTCACCGTCAGCTATTATAATCTTCAGTGCATTATCTGGATTGATTAGGAAAATGGTCTTTGTCTAACCAAGCCTCTGATTCATCTTGTGATCCTGAGCAAGTTACATGACTGTTTGCCACCTTGTTGGGTGATTAACTAAACAAGAGGCTTAGGCTGCGTGTGCCCATGTCCCAGAGTGTGGACTCTGGCCCTCCAAAGTGGGGAGAGCTGACATGGGGGCTGCTCTCATGAGCACGATATAGCATAATGGTTAAGAGCATGGACTCCAAAACGGGGCTTTTTGGATTTGAGTCTTTTCTCCAGCGCCTCCTAGCTGTGTGACCTTGGAAAAGTTATCTATATTCTTTATGCCTCAGTTGCCTTATTGGTAAAATGGGGTTAATAATAGTATCGATCTCAGAGGGCTGTTAGGAGGATAAAATGAATTAATATATATAAGTTTTTGGTATGTAATAGCTGTATGTGCCAGCTTTTATAGGTGGAATCAGCATTAGTGTTATTCTTACCAATGGCCTCGTAGTAAGCTATTGGGTTACAGCAGGTGGCTGGGAGGCAGGCCCTGCTTCTCCAGGGAGTGTAGAGAGAGTCTCAGGCTCTCTATCAATATGGTGGAGACAGCCAGGGCACTACCCAGAGAGATTTTCTTTCCTCCACTGGAATGGTATGTTGGGTTTGGCACCCTTCCACTTCCACGCTCTCCCTTAGTGTTGCTGCTGGGAGACCTCTCCTGCACCCAACCTGAGATTTGTTTAAATTAATTTCATGACAAATATATGTATACAGGTAGCTACAAAGAAATCATTTGGTTGTTTCCTGCCCTGAAGGATCTGCTTCACAGAGGCCACTAATACCTGAAGTTATTTGTAATTGAGTAACTGAGGCTGTGTCAGAGTCTTGTGTGTTAGAGGTAGTCTCTGGCATATACACTCCTGGGTGAGGGTGGAATTGCTAACACTCTAGGTCTCTTTCATTTATTGGTATTGAGTGTTTTTTTTTTCAAATTCTGATTTCAGTAAAATCATAATTTACTCTGCAACACCCCCTCCCCCGCCGCCGCCAATACCCTGAATAAAGGATGGCAGTGTCTATTTTCAGCCCCATTTCTACATTTTAATTGCTTTGGGGTCTATGGGGATGGGTGGAGAGGGACATGCAGGTGAAAAATCGGCCTTTTAAAGCCCTTGATTTTTACCCTTCCTTGTCCTGAAAGTTTGAGCATCAGCTCTCATCTGTCAAAGTGTAAATCAGCAATTAAAACCCAAACAGCCAAATGCCAAAGATGACCCGAAGCACAAAGCAACTGACAAACAAGTCCGGACAAATCGACGGGTAATTTATAAGCTTTGCCCTAAAATCTAATTATTTGGCAATTCGAATTTGCAGCCAGCCAGGGCTTGGCAATAAATTTAACCCGCCATAAATTATTTAGGAGCAGGCTGTGGTGTAAATCAAAACCACGAGTGTTTGTTTAAGAAATAAGCTCCTTGTGCATTAAATGTCTTTTTTTTTCCCCAAGGAAGAAACTGTTAGGCAAACCATGCCCTATTGCCCACTGTATTCCTTGCTTCTCCCATCCAACTTTCCCTTTCATCTGTGGCCAGGAAACACCCTGATCATTTGGAGAAAGGGCCCATTTTTGCCTGAGATTTTTATCCAAAACCAAGTATTTGGATAAAACCCATGTGTTTGCCAACTACTACTTTTTCTATTTTGTGGTGGAATGTTACACACACTTTTTGCAATTTTCTTCAGAGGATGGAGGGGAGGGATAGATTAGGTGGTATTGTTTGCTGTTGAGTGAATTTTGACTCATAGTGACCCCAGGTGACAGTAGAACTGCTCCATTTGGTTTGCTTGGCTGTAATCTTTATGGAAACAGATTTCTAGGTCTTTCTTTCATGGAGCTTCTAAAAAAAACCCCAGTGCCGTCGAGTCGATTCCGACTCACCGAGCCTCTAGGTAGGTTCAAACCAGGGCTTTGAACTGGTTCTTTCTGATTTGAAACCCTGCTGAGAATTGGCACATCTAACAAGTTCCTAGGAAGTTATACATAAGAATCACCTGGGGATCTTGCTAAAATGTAGATTCTGATACAGTATATCTGGGGGTAGAGATGCATATTCTCAGCAGGGGTTCGAACCAGAACGAACTGGTTCCACCACCAACCTTTCAATTAGCAGCCAGCAGCTGAGTGCTTGCATAGCTGTTTGCATCTTTAGATTAGTTGTTAACTGTCTCTAAAATGAGGAGATGCCAGTTCCTTCCTAGGTCGAGAGGGGAAAACGATGGCAAATCATCTGTTCATTCCCTTATTTCAGACAGGACCAGAGAAACAAACATCAGCTCAGGCAGAGGAGAATCTGTGCTTTCGGAAGAAGGTCTGTAGAATGCTGCAGTGCTGTACTCTCTGTCCCATTGTTAAGAAATGCTAACAGCCTAACCCAAGTCCCTTCTGCTTAAAATCCTTTTGTTGTCGTTCTTCTAATCTTTAAATATAATCTTACCACTGCAGACAACTTAAGTTGAAGGGATTTTGAATACCTTGAAAACCTACACGTTTATTTCTTGTAATCTCCTGATTGTGGGTGTGGAATTTACTTTGAAATGCTATTGCAGTTCTGTCATCAGTTTCTCAAGGGAATCATTGGTGTTCCTAGTTGAGCAGTTAGAAAGCAGCTGGTTCAAAACCCCTGCTCCCAACTCACTTAAAAAGGTAAAAGATCAGTTGCTTGGTGCTTTCCTTTTATCTTTCTGTCTTCCCTCCTCTGAAAGAGAGAGAGATTTGCAGTTGGCATCTTATTGAGGGAAGCTGCAGGTAAAATAGATTTGGAACCATAGGTACCTTGTTCTGAAGCTTTTGTTCTTAGTTGTCAAGATGTAGCTAATTCCCATGAACCCATCAGCAGACCAACCTTTTAGGTTCATGGTGCCCTGCCCATGGATGACCTAGAAGTGCAGGTGATTTATGGATGATGTCAAGTGACCACCTGTTCCAGTTGTAGCACTGAAAGTCTTGTGTCCTGGGATACCCTCAGTCACGGGCCAACTGGGATGGCTGGTTACCCTAGGAAAAACTGGGACGTTGGTGGTTTGTAGCAGCTGCGGGAGTCCTGGTAGTGCAACGGTTAAGGACTTGGCTGCTAACTGAAAGGCTGGCGGCTTGAACCTACCTAGTAGCTCCATGGGAGAAAGACCTAGCAATCTGCTTCTGTAAAGATTATAGCCAAGGAAACACTATGGGGTGGTTCTACTCTTGTCACATGGCATTGCTGTGAGTCAGAATTAATTCAATGGCACACAACAATAATAACAGCAGTTGAGGGAGGATAAGAAACCACGTAGAGATGAGAGGCAGTGCGTCTAGTAGAAAGTGCTCTGGAGTGTTATATGTGTAGGTTTGAATCCTGGCTCTACCGCTTAGCATCTTCGTCACCTTAAGTAGACCACTTAAGTAGATAGATCCTGAGGAGAGCTCTGTGAAAGCACTTGGCCTCTGTATTGCCATTTATAACCCATCATATATTGAATCACAAAAGTCGAGAGAGTGAGGACTGTGTGCCAGGCAGGAGCTAGGCTCTGGAGATGCAAACTGAAGGGCCATGATGCTTGCCCTCCCCAAGCTCATAGCCTAGTGTCATCTATATTACTGTAGCCACAGTGGAGGCTTTCCAGTAGCAATCTTCTAGGGCTTTCTGCGTGGATATTCCACATTCATTGCTGTTACAGTTTGAGAGCAGCCTCTCTTTATAGGAAGTAATAGACAGTTCCCTAAAGGTTAGCTTTCAGACTAAGAGATTTAGATCTTTCTTGACCCTTCAGATTTTGAAAGCTGCTAGTACTACTCTCTGTCTCATTTCCCCGTTTGGAGTCCTAACTCTGGCCTTTACTAGCAGTATGACCCTGAGCAAATAACTTAAGTTCTTTACTGGTTGCCGTGGAATTGACCCCAACTCATGTTGACGCCATATGTTTCAGAGTAGAACTGTCCCCTATAGGGTTTCCAGAGGCTGATTTTTCAGAAGTAGATCACCAGGTGTTTCTTCCAAGCCGCCTCTGGGTGGACTTGAACTTACAATCTTTCAGTTACTGCTGAGCACATTAACTGTTTGTACCACCCAGGGGCTCCTTAAACCTTAGTTTACTTGTAAAATAGAGATAATAATGATTCCTACCTCATGAATTGTTAGGAGGATTAAATGAGATCATTTCCATTAAGCACTTAACACAGTGTCTGCCACATATAAACAATAAATGGAAGGGCTAAAATTATGATGATGATGATATGACCTATCTCCCAGGATTAATAAGCGTGAACTAAGAAAATATATATGAAAGCATCTTGTAAATTGAAAACTTAACACTTTGTATGTCCCTCTTCCAAGATATTTATCATAGGACATTGTTCATTATTAGCTCGTGTACCTTTTCCACTCACTAGTCTGTGTACTTCTCCAAAGCAGAGGTATATTTTATCTCTAGGTCCCACTCCAACACCTGTACAATGTCCCACACAAAGTAGATGCTTATATAGCTTAAGCGAATGCGAATGGCATATGAAGGTAAAGAATTATGAAACAACTCTTCAGGGAGGGAAAGAAGGGCTGGTAAAAACAGGTTCTTCCTTCTTTCCCAGTGCTGCTTTTATACAAGCAGACACTCAACTGTTTCTAAAAAAAAAAACTTCTTCCTAGGGTGATGATGAAGTTGTTAGGGGAAGGAAAAGGAGAGGGGCAGGAATAGTAGTTTTATTATCTGTACAACTGGTCCTACAGGCTGGCACTTGGGCACATCTTCACAAGCCTTAAGTTAGAATTGATGCTGTCAGTCCTCAGTGTTACGTCTCTGATCATTGTCAGCTGAAAGCTGTTGAGGCAGTGTTTGGCATGCCCCAGGTGCATTGGCTGCAAACTCATGCCAGTTTGGTACAGATTGGGACTCCTCTCCCATGAGCAGGCTATTAGGGCCAGTATTCTCCTTGACTGGACAACGTAAGTAGGTAAGAAGTACCGAAATGAGGTCCTTTGTGCTTTGACTCCCCAGCTAAAAGGCTTCGCTTAGGAGCTCCTTTTTTACAACCTCAGTGGCTCAGATGAGGTGGTGAGTATGTCAGTGTGCAAAGTCATTGTTACTACAGCTCCTGAGGCTGCTCTGGAAGGGCCCCTGCAAAGTCATGTTTGAGGATTGGCCCCTTGAAAGCCCCTCTTCTTGTCTTGGGGAAAAGTCCTGCCTAATGGGCTGACAACGTCAGAGAGGTAGGTTTGTGGTAAGTCCAATCTGATGTGTTCTGGGCCCTGAGTCCCTGGTCCCCAGGCATTTAGGTATCTGCCCCCTTTTTTCGCATGGAGTTGAGGCTGGCGTGTTCTTAGACAGGCTCCGTTTCCCTATGGGTGAGGGAGCCAGCAGCGGGAAAGCTTGAGTAGCAAGCTACGGGGGGCAAACCCAGAGACTAAGTTTTCAGAGAATCTGCTGGCAATGCTGACTCTGTGCTGGTCAGAGCAGGAGCTGAAGCGCTTACTATTTTATAATAAATACTAATGAAATTTTAGATCTGTAATAACATTTCAGATATCTAAAACAAACCATCTGCTTGTAAAAAAGTGGAAAGAGATCAACTTTAAGCCATAAATTCTTGGTAATAGAAGGTTTTTTTCTATTTATGTTTGATAGATATTTTTGTTTCCAGAGGAATGTCAACTCCTAATTTCATAATGTATCATGGGCTTAAGAAAATTGAATTTAATAAAAGCCAAAGATGAATGGCATCCTTAAAGGTCCCAACACTTGTCTTTATTAGCAGGACAAACTGCAGGTCTCCAAACACTGCCTCTCTCCAAATGAAAGTTTAAATGAAAAGTACAGTTGTGTCACAGGTTAAATTTCATTGTGGGCCCAGCTAACATTGTTAGTGAGGAGCTGGCTGTATTTGTTTCCTTAGACACCAGGGCAGCCAAACTCACCCAACTATGGAGGTCTGTCTATTGGGGAAATGTTTCTGTACTTTGAGTGGAAGAGGAAGGATATATCAGAAATTCAGGAGTCAGGTGAACCTGGGCCAAGCAAGTTAGCTCTTGGAAACCCTGGATGTCTGATTTTTAAGGGGACCAGCGTGTATTTTGTGTGTGTGTGTGCACTTCACTTTTCTCTGTTGTCGAGTGCAGAACTCTCCTCTAGTTGGCCTGCTTTGTGGGCAATGAGAGGCCCAGGAAATTGGGAAATGAGTGTCCACTTCTCTCTCCATTGAGAGGAGAGGTGTATCTCCTAGTATAACCAGCAGCCTTGGCCCCCTTTCCATCTCCGTTTGCCTCAGCAGTGAAGCCTTTCTGCCCTTCCTATTCCTGGGGACTTCTGTCAGCTTCCCTATCTTTGGGGATCAGCCCAGGGCTACCAGGCAACCGGAACCTTTGAATTTCTCTGGCATGAAATCTGAATGCCTTGATTTGGTCTTCAGTCCTGCTGTGATGTGTTGGATTGAAGTAGATTTAAAACCAATCCTAGTAGTAGTATGTTTATGAGGGGAGGAGACCTGGCTGACCTAGGGTTATCAAGGATATTGGCTATTTCTCCTGTCTTTCTACCCATTCATTTCCTAAAGTACAGTCAGGTATCATCAGCTTCTGTGTTGTTTCTCCAGGCTATCCCTGGGGAGAACCAAATTGCCTTGATTTCAGTGATACTGAAAAGGTCCTCTCTAGAATGGGGACCTGGGTGAGGGATGCCACTGGAGCTGAAAATCAGGACCCTAAGTGGGCAAAGCCCTCCCGCCCCCCCCGCAGTGGAGGCCTTTGCACATGCTAGTTTTACTTGGAGGATTTTACTCTTATTTATTTATTTTTATGATTTCCTATTTGTCTCTTCCAGATGTTTTCAGGGCAGTTTTTTTGTGTTGTAAACTAATTCCATTCATGTTTTAAAAATTTATGAAAGCGCTAATAAAAATGTCAAAGTGGTAAAAATGTTAGCTTTTCCTCTGCTTTGATTAAATTTTGCAAACTGTTTTTGAATATTAAAAAGCCGTAATTTTTTTTATTCTCTCTCCTTGCTTTCCCTCTTCTCTCTGGTGCGCGTATGCTCTCTCCTGCCCTCTCCCCCCTCTGGTGCGTTCCTCCCTTCCCAGGAGCGATGTATGAGGCGTGCTGCACAGCCAGCGTTCTGCAAGCCTGTTTGCACACCAGGACCTTGGTGCTGTGCATCTCTATTAAATAACGGAGACAAATTAATCTTAGAGACACCAAACAAATTGTCACTTCTCTTCTTTCTCTTCCATTACGTTCCAGCAGACTGGGAAGGGCTGGCTAAGTGACTGGGGGAAGGGTGTACTGCCTGAAAGGTGGGAGAACCTAGCTTCTATTACTCTTATTCGGTTTTCTCTTTCTCTTTAGTATTCCCTTTAGGTTTATTTATTATTTATCTTTTTATGAAATCTAATGAAGAAACTCACCAGCTCTGTTTAAACTTGATACGAAGGAATCTATGCTTTGATCTGATGGCTGGGCGTCCACATGGCTGGAGATGCAGGTCTGTTCCAGGATATGGGCCTGGGCAAGCAGAAGGCCTGCTTTTAGGGACTGACGTGAGCAGGCCTCTTCTAGAAAACCAGCTGGGGAAGCGGTGGCAGATTGTGCCACTGTCTTCCTTTCTCTTTCCAGAGAAATGGGGATGGGAATGTGTCCAGTCTCTGGAACGTAGACATTAGCAGTGAGACGGTTAGGATCATAACTGAGCTGGCACCATCTCGCTTGGTCTTGGCTTTGGCCTGGCAGGAGCTCATGAGCACAAAAATTTCCTCTGATTCTTGACTTTGAGTTATTAATTGAAATGGTTGATTAAAATAACTTATTCTTCCTTTTCTGTGTCTTTGCCCCTCCAGGAAATCATTGAGTTCCCCATCTTGAAGCTAAATGGTCGGACCATGGAGATTGAGTCTACCTTTCACATGTATGTGCAGCCCGTAGTCCATCCACAGCTTACCCCCTTCTGTACAGAGGTAAGGGCCCTGGAGGTGGGAAGCAAGGGCTGCTGGGAGGGGAGCTTTTGGATCATTGGTGCTCTATACAGATTGCTTAGGGAAAGCTTAGGTCTTACCAGTGGCTAAGGTGAGTGTACACTGAACCCAGCAATTGGCTTTATGCATACTACTCGGGCTCCTGTGGTCACTGTGGATTCAGGCATTGCAGTGGCACAGTCTGTTCCAGCTTCACCAACATTTTCCCTTCTTTTGCCATGCATAGCCTTCATGGTGGCTGGGAACTTATAGTCTAGGAGCAAGATGATGCTACTGGGGCTCAGGCTCTTTCTGGTTCCATTTCCCGTGGGGTCCCTTGGCAGCCATTTTCTAAGAGGTGAAAATTTCAGCAACTTGGAGTGGTTATGTTCAGGCTTTCTTAGCTTTCTGGTGATGTCACCTGTCCTTCTACAAAATGGCCCTGTGTTAAGCATAGGTTGAGTTTGTGTAAAGCATACTCTGTCACCACAGAGAGAAAAGGGCAGTCCCAGTGGGCTGAAATGTCCTTATCCTGGGCTGGTACTGTCCTCTGCCACCTTGTCAGCTGCTTAGTATGGGACCCATTTTACATAATTACATTTTACGTAGAAATTTTGATGCTCGTTAGAGGCTCAAAAGAGCCCCTGAGAGTTTTGACATCCCGGGCCATGTGGAGAAGTCTTCTGTGACAGCTTTCCACTTGGATGCACCATGTTTTATGTACTGTGATGGCCAACAGGTTGTGGTGGGATCATGAGTCAAGAATGTGTGGTAGCAGAGGTGATGGGAAGACATTAGTGTTTCTGGAATGTTTTATGAGTTCGGGGCTGGGGTACATTAGAGACTTTGTGCCTTCGATTTACATACCTACCTTCTGTTTATGAATGAAATGGGGGGAAAGAAGTTCTTGAGCAATCCCGAAACAATCTCCTTAGTGTGGAGGGAGTTGCAGAAGGGCCTGTCTGACTCTCTTGGGAAGGCTTAGTGGGCTCTGAGGTTGACTTAGCTTAGGTATGCGGTCTTGAGGGTTGTGCCTGGACTTGATGCCCGTGTTTGTCACCTGACCCAGGTAGGCCTTTGTTGCAGGCACCCATTTGGCAAGGACATTGCATATAAACCAGGTGTCTAGTCTCTTCAGCCTATTCCTGTTCTAGCTAATAATGTTGGGGTTCTTGCTCAAACTTTGGTTTGCTGAGTTTTTTCCCCCCTTTTGCAAATTACCTATGCCACTAAACAAAAAAAAAAGGAACCAAACCCGTTGCCATCAAGTGGATTCCAATTCAGAGCCACCTGATAGGACAGAGTAGAACTGCCCCATACAGTTTCCAAGGAACACCTGGTAGATTCGAACTGCTCACCTTTTGATTAGCAGCCCTAGCTCTTAACCACTACGCCACCAGGGTGGGGTGCTAATCTGTCCTTTTTTGCCCCTTTTGAAAGATGACGATTTTAATGATGTTGAAAATCCCTTCCTTATTGGAAGAGAAGGAAAGCCTGCTTAAACCAGCCAGTCACCCGACCCCTCCACTGGCCTGGAAGTATAGTGTCTTCTTGTCCTCTTCTTCCTCCCCTCTCTGTATGGTCTGCCTCTTGGAGCTAGCAAGCTTCAGCTCAGACAGGTAGGCTCAAATTTTGGAAAGATTACTACTTGTTCAGGAATAGAAAAGACTGCTGCTGGAGTCCTGCCCTGGGTAGGATTGGTTGCTTAAGAGTATCTGGAAAGAGGAATTTTTTTCAGAGTAGGACTGCTGTTGCTGCGTGTGTGTGTGTGTGTGTGTGTCTTGGGGCTGAGGGGGCATGTGAGAATATGCTGAAAACTATGATTCTTCTTTTCAGAAAGTTCCACCCAGGTACATACCTACATATTTTAGAGACTAGTAGGAGCTGTGGTGGTGGAATTCTCATTATGAAGCCCTGTTCTGCAAGTGAAGGTGTGGTTGTACTGCAGACACTCAGTCTGCCACTTTGTCTTAGGCTTTCAGAGCTCAAAGCTGTCTATGATCTCATCCCTGCTTTTTTCTCCAGCGGCATATCTCCTTGCTTCACCTCCTACCCCACTCCCCTCAGCCAAAGGTTGCCCTCTCACAGTCAGCCCTCGCACATTATGGTTCCTCTGCCTGCATACTGCTGCTACTCCCTGCACCCTAACTCCTACTTCTCCTCCAGGACTCTGCTCAGGAAGCCCTCCCTGATCCTCAGGCTGAGTTCTACTTACCCCAACACAGCACTCCTCAGATATATGGTAATTTATTTATCTGTCTCCCCATTAGACTGTGAGTTCCTTGAGGGTAGGAACTAGATCTGATCTGTCTCTGCCCTATCATTAGGGTCTGGTACCAAATAAACACTTAACTCCATGTTCCTTAAATGAATCAGTACTGTCAAGGAGTTATTTAGCCATATCTTGCCTCCCCAAAAAGCAACTGTACTGCTGACTTGCTCTCTTGAGTAAGTGAAGTCTTTTTGGAAAACCTTGGATCATCTAAATAATTGTCCTGTCTCCATACCAAATGGTGGAATTGTATCACAGAGAAAGGCGTGGACACAGAATGGTGGCGATCACTCTGAGAGCTCATCCAATCTGGCAGTAGCTGCTTTTGGGTATAGGACTGGAGGTCATTCCAGCCAGAGGGTTCTTGTGTTATTAAGTGCCTAAGCAGCTTCTCCCTTGCACTAGAAGCTCTTAGAGAGCCCTAGCCTTTGTATGTGTGCTTGTGCACGTGCCACGTGTATATACATGCTTGCGTGGGGAGAGAGAGCCTCAGTGCTGGGAGCAGGAAGAGGGATTCTGCCTCAAGCAAGTCTTTAGCTCACATACAGATGCCCTTTTATACTATTCTGTGTAATGAACATGTTAGCCTTCTAGAGGGCCATCCTTAGTTCCAATTGACAGTCTGCCTGGAGACATGGTTGTAGCAGAGATTGGATAAGGTGTATTTCATTCCTTCCTAAACCCTTTCCCTACCACCTCTAGAATCTGCTCCAACTCATCATATCTCTGTCCCCAGCAGCTGGGCTGCTGCACAGTCCCTGATCACGTGCAGTCTTGTTGTTGTTGTTGTTACTGTTGTTAAAAAAAAAAAAAAAAAAAAACTAGAAAAAAATACCCATTTTGCTAAACGCCAGTAAAGGGCTTTGTCTTGCACCTGAACTTATAAAGGGTGAGATTTATTGGTCTCTTTGTCTGAGTAGAAAGAGTGGGTCTGATTATCAGATTGCACACCAGAGACAAGTGCTTATGTAATCAACAAACTGTCTCGGTGTCAGAATACGATTGTGTTGGAGATAAACTGTGAAAGGAGAAAGCACTGGATGCTGACATGATATTGGCACTGAGCTTTCTGGGCTGCTTCCTGTAGTTGCTAGTGTTTACGATGAGGCCAGCTCGTTCCTGGACAAAGCCCTAATGTGGGTAGGGAATCTCAGTAACCAGCCATGTTATCAGTCAGGGTCAAAAGCCCCTCGCCTTGTGGTTTCTGAGTCTGGAGAAGCGGGAGTTAATCTGTAATCCCTCAGTGAGAGGAGCCACAGAGCACACATTAATTCTTCCTCTCACCTCTCCTGCTTTAAGTAGTAAGGTCTCTGAGCTCTGTTTAGCCTGTGAGCCCTGGTTCTCAGCTTAATAATACTTGGCTTTGCTCTAGTACCTTTCGTCCTGGGGACGTGAAAGCATTTTACAAACCCGTGTTAACCCAAGTGGGAATGGGCTTAAGCTACAGCATGAAGGCTTTAAGTTGGGCCTAGGTAGAACTTCCCAGTGTTAATTTTAGATAATTCTCTCTTTCTCCCTCACACAGCTTCTTATATAAGTATTATAGAGAGTCTTGCAGGTTATCAGTATGAGGTATAGAGGCTAACTTTCTCCTGTATTAATCCCTCCAAGGGTGGAGGGATTAAGATGTGATTCACCCTTGGAGGGTTTAATACAGTAGAGTGAGGCTTCCCCCTAGGAGGCTGCCTCTGGTTGACCCAGTAGCACAAGCCCCTGTGTCTCTGGGGTTTGAGTTTAAAGTCCTTCAGGAACTCAGCTGTGAGCCATGTCTTTCTGCGCCATGAGTAAAAATACCTGTTTTCTAGGAAACATGTAGAGAAAGGGCACTGACCTCACTAGGCTCCTCCAGGCTGAAGATTCTAGGATTGTTGACCACAGGGGTGGAGTTTGTGAAAGCCCTAGGATCCTGGGGCTCTCAGAATAGGAAGAGGCAGGCCTAGTCTGCACTGAGAGACCCTGCAGCAAGACATCAGAGTAGTGCTTTAGTTTAGTATGTTCTCTTCCCACATCAGTGATTTTCATGGGGCCAAGAGCAGGTGATTGTGGGGTACACAGGTGCTAACCTAAGCCCTGTCTCCAAGGAGGGAGGATTCTTGGCAAGGGTGCTATTAGTTTTCTGTATGAGTGAGACTTTCTTGAATCCCTTTGGCGTTCAGCTCATCTGAGTGACCCTGGGGCTGGTGGGAACCAACAGAAGGAGTAGACCTCATCTTGACCCAGGAAACTCAGACCAGACAAGACACTTGGATCTTGGGGCTTTCCAAGAAGTGGAGGTGGCTGTGGGCCCTCTTTTCCGGGATAGTCCTGACCCTAAGCCCCAGCTCGAAGCTGGGAGATGTGACTCACCTGTGGAATAACTTAGCAGGAGAGTCAACTGCAGGTTGGACCTGGAGTTGGGAATAAGCATACCCTTTCTTTGGCCCCTACATGCCTGAGACAAAATACCTCAGTATGTAGCTCTGGAAGGTGTACAGGCTCTGGGTGCCAGCTGAAGTGGGCATTGAAGGAGGCTGCAGGAAGAAGACATGTTCCGCTAGGGCAGGGCTTTTATGGCTTCTTCACTACTGGCCCCCTACTTCCTAGAAAGGGCTCAGCATGTTGCAGGTTCTCCATGAATAGTTGTTGACTAAATGAAAGGAGTCCCTTGCACTCGAAGGCTAAAAGACTAAAGCTGCTGACCCAGGGCACTTCCCCATCCCCACCTCCCCCAGCTCTCAGTGGACCATCTTTTCTTCTCTTTGACTCAGGCCCTCCCTCTGCTGGGCAGTTCTTTGGTCTCTCAAGCAAGGAAAGGGTGTGGAGGTACCAGCCGGGTGGGCATGCTGTGGGTTAAAGCCTTGCAAAACAACAGTGTAGTTAATCTTTCTAATTTATTTTCCTTTTAGACCATGGGAAGTCTGTAGGCAACAGCTGTTACCCAATTAAAATACAGATTAATATAAAAACAGTTTCTGGAATATAAAATAGAGTGGCTGTGTCCTTACACTTCCTTAAAATACCACCTAATAATGACTTGATGAACTACAGAAACCCACCTAGAGGAACTCAGCGTTCTTAAAATGAAAATTTCTTCCCTAAAAGGTGTGTATTACTATTCCATGTAAGTCACTATGAGAAAATAACGTGCCCTCTTAGAGCCTGTGGTTTCTGTGAGTTGGGTATTTGGTATTCATTAAATGTAATTATAGTTTAATTGGAGTTTAATCCCCCCCCAACCTCAAAAAAAAAAAAAAAAAAGAAAGACGTTTCCCAGCCAGCCTGAGATGCTACTGTTTCTGGAAGTAGCCAGGGGCATGTTGGGCATGGGGATTCTAGCTGCCGTCCAAGACTGTGGATGGGGACCTCATGGCTCAGATCCTTGTAGGCTGTGCTTGAGGGAGATTTTGACAACAAGACAAAACAACAAGCTTGTTTGAACCTAGGCCTGACCTGGGTAGAGTAGCATTGTTCTGAGCATAGACCTGCGTGTCAGGAATTCTCTAGACCAGGTTCTTGTACATTAGGCTTTCTTGTCTTATTTTCCTCACCCGTTAAAGGTAACTCTATTCCCTACTTTACTAGCTGGATGAAATACCCAGGTATGCAGGGTGAAGGGTGAATCCTGTGGGCTCCCCCAGGCCCTCCCTTGGTATTTGACAAAGTATGGCATGGGGGAGATGCTGGACATCAAGGCTCAGAGAAGGGGTGGGCTTGAAACTAAGCATCCTGCCCTGTGCAAACACTCTCCAACTTTTACAGGAACTTTGGTGAAGCTTAGAGTTTAATTTACTTTATGCTGAAATTTGTGGGAAGCTTTTGAGTCTATTTAATACAAAATACATATAAAATCAATTTTGTTTTCTTTTTGCAAAATAAAGCTGAGACAGATGTGAGATACACTCCGTAGTTAGCACATATATATGTATCCCTGTCTCAGGGTGGGATTTGTGTGGGAACATTCACATCGTGCCCTGGGACCATTCCCGAGGCTTCTAGTAAAGTTCTGAACCTAAAGCAATGTCAGGTCAGAGCCCTTCACAGAAGGAGAAAAACAGGAAGGAAAGGATCCAGTGCAGCTTTGAGTCCCTGCGCCCATCAGCTATTTCTCTTTCCTTTCAGCTCACTGGGATTATTCAAGCCATGGTGGATGGTCAGCCAAGCCTGCAGCAAGTGCTGGAGGTAAGTTGAGTGACCTTTAATTCCTGACCTTTGACCCCTTCCTGCTGCCTTTCTCTCCCTCCCCTCCTGAGAATCTAGCCGTGTAATTTGACTATGATTATGGCTTGATTAGAATAACATTTGCTGTCACATCAGTGACATGCTGTTGAGAGTATTGAACCATTGATCTGTCATCTCCAGCTGTTCCCGTCAGGGTTACTGACAAGATGTCCGAGTGCTGCCAGGAGTCTGGCGGAGGGGCCCCCACCCTCTCCTGGCCTATGGCCCTGTGCTGGGGCCAGCTCTGGGGCAGCTCTACACTGGGTGAGTGGGTGGGGGAGTAGGGCAGCTGAGCTGTGGCACTGTGGGGCTAGCCCCAGGGACTGGAGGTGTTTTGTTTAGCTTTAGTGTTGGCTCCTTGTGGCATGTGAGCACTTCATTAACTCACCCAGGATTCCCCATTGATGGCTTTTGTTTGCTGTCAGCTCCTCCAGGAGGTGCGGCTGGGCCTGCCTGCCCACTGCAGCTTGCTACTGGATGCATTGTGCCTGTCAGGGGTGCGGAGGCTGCACTGGGTAATGATTCCTAATCAGAATAATTACAACGATTGCCTATGTGAGGGAAATCAAATTAAAGCCTTTAGAACCCTTGGCAGAGACCACACTTCTAGGATGTTCTCCTTAGGGAACTGGAAAAGGTTAAGATGCTGCTGCTGCTTCTCCAGCCCGGGGGAATAAGGAAGCGTGGTGCTTGGCCTTAGCTTGTCTCCCACCCCCTCTGGCTTAAGGCTTCCAAAGGGAGAGAAGGTTCCCATCCCTTTCTTCTCTATACAGGGAGGGGAGAAGAGAACAAGCTTGTGGATCTCATTAAAAACCAAACCTGTTGCTGTCGAGTTGATTCCGACTCATAGCGACGCTGTAGGACAGAGTAGAACTGTCCCATAGGTTTTCCAAGGAGCGCCTGGTGGATTTGAACTGGCAACCTTTTGGTTAGCAGCCATAGCTCTTAACCACTACACCACCAGGGTCATTAGATGCTTTATTTATTTTTAAAACCTGTAAACCCATAGTTCAGGCCCCAGCAAAGCACAGGAGAAAGCAGACTATCTGAGGAGATGGCAGGACATATCTGCATTGGAGGTGGTCACCCTAGAGGAAGTGGGGTAGTGCCAGGGAAAGGAGAAAGATACAGGAAGATTTCTTTAGCCAAGAGGGCCTGTCCCATGGGGGAGGGAGACACGGGTTGAACTTCCTGGAGCTCTGCAGGATGGAGCCAGAGCCAGAGCTCAGGTTTAGGCTCACCCTAGTAGCAGAGCATACTCCTTGTCCCTGGGAGTGTGTAAACCCAGGTTCAGTGGCTGATGAGGCTCTGGGTGGGGTCAGGATTAAGGTACCTGCAGTACTTTGGGAAATGATGAGCTCTGAGGTGCTTTCCAGCCCCATTGTCCCTCTTTTTGGGGAAGAAATTTACTACTGTTGCTGAGGGGACTCCTTAGCACGGACTGCTCCTTATAACACCAGACCCAAGGAGAGAGAGGGGACCCGTTCTTCCGCGTGTCCCAGCCAGCATCCCTAGCTAGGACTTGGCCCCTGAGGGAAGCCAGAGGACAGGCAGCTTTTCCCTGGGATGTCTCTGGCTTGGGAGAAGGACGCTTGCTCTGAGCCGGCATCAGACCAGGCCTGTTGAGGTGATGGGGATTTTTCTCAGGGGCCCCAGTTGAGGGGAAGATGTTATCTTCAGGAGGCTTCCTCTGGCAGAACCCAGACCAGCTCTGGGGCAGGGTGCTCAGAGGAATTGGAGTCTCACCCAGGAAGCTACTTCCGCTATTTCAGCGTACTCTGCGGGTGAGGAAGGAAGATTCCTGTCATTAGCCTAGTAGGGGCGTCTCAAGGGTCTCTTAAACCTCTGGTAGGACGAGGAGACCAGACTGAGCTCTGCTTTGTCTGGTTAGCTCTGAGATAGTTAGAGAGCTAACTTCTTGTTCCAACAATGTATTGAGCAGGTGGCCAGTTAGGTGTTTCCTTGACTCATTTGTTTTAAGTTGGACTTGTGCTGCGCCCCTCTAGGCCTGTAGTGGCTGGGCGGGCTCGCCTAGCCGACCGGAGATGGTCTTGGAGGTTCCTCCAACCCTTTATTCATTCAAGCAGAGAAGGGAAGGAAAAGGACAGCTTGATTCCAAATATAGTGGCACTTCCCTGGACAGGCTCATAGTAAAAGGTGCTCACTAACTGCTGCGTGAGTGGGTGGCTCAGGTGCTAAGTTTCCAAAGACCCCAGTGAATAGAAGCGTTTCTCATGGTAAAGGCCTGGTCTTGCTGAGTGCTTCATGATAGCCCTGGCTTGTCCTGCTTTTTTCCCCAGGACCACTGTGCAGGAGCTGGGGTATTAGGGAGCCACTCTAGTTGGGGGGGACACACCTTGGCAATTTAAGGCCAGTGAGCTGGAGTAAGGTTATGCTGACTTGGAGAGATCCAGGTTTGCCCACCTCTTTTCTTATGTAAAGTCTGCCTTATTTTCTTTAGATGACCCTGGGAAAAGGATGGGGGAGGGGTGTGTCTGCACGCAGGTACAGGCACATATAAGGGCTTGGGCCAAAGTGGCTGGGAGACAGACCATTCAGCAATGGAAGGTGCAGAATTTACCTGCTGGGAGAGATTGGCTGGCTGAGGAGGATTCTCTGCTGTACATACATACTATGATGAGTTTAGAGACCACATTCTCTGCATAGTCTGGCAATAGGGAACCAGCTCTGACATTCTAGGAGGTAGGAGCACTGTAGCCATGGGGCAAGGTAGGATCTTTGGCTCCACTAAAGAGTGGCTTTAGCGTGTGCCATACCTCTAGAATCTCAAAGCTGTTCAGGGAGCCAGCCTGTACCTGCTAGAGTCAGTCTTACTTAATTTCCATGGGCTCTCCATTACCTGCTAGGTAAGCAGTCTGACCTCACCTAGTGCCTTAGCCTCATTTCTTGCTCCTCCTTTCTATACACTGTGGACTTCAGTCACACTAAACTTTTCCCTATTCATGTTTTCAATCATTAAGCAAATATTTATTGAGTAAACAGTGCTGGGTTAGGGATTAAGCCAGTGAATAAGACAGATAGAGTTCCTGCCTTCATGGTACTTATAGTCTGGTGCGAACAGCAGGCATTAAACAGATGATTAATTGCTTCTTGAATATAAAAGGATTGTTCTTAAACCTTTGCTTCTACCTGCAGAATCTTTCATATGTTCCATGCTTTCAAGCAAACCCTACCACCAAGTTCCTAGTTCAGTTATCTTCTTTGTGAAGCCTTTCCTGACTCCTTCCCCTGTGAAAAGCAGAGTTAGCCACTTCTCCTGTAGCACGCTGATCACGTCTCCGTTGCTGCTCTGTCATATTGGAGTGTGATGATCTGCCCATGCCTTTCTCACCTTTTTAGCCTACTGTCTATTCTGTAGTGGGTACTTAATACATTACCACATTTAATTCACACAACAACCCTGGGAGGTTAGTCATCCTACCCCTTTTTATAGATGGAAGAAACGGAGGTGCAGAAGGGTTAAATGACTTTGAAATGATTTCCCATCAGTGGCACAGCCAGGATATGGAAGAGCCAAGGTTAGAACCCAGATCTGTCTGACTTTCAATCCTGTGTTTTGACTACTGTGTAGTATATAGTATAGCCTTTAAAAATAACCCTCCTGTGTGCGTGTGAGCAGTGGTGTGATCTGCTGCACTTCCTCCCCATGCCTGGGATCTTCCGAAAAATAAGTGATGCTTCATGAATTCTTTATGGTAATTTTCTTGTTATGTACTGATTTTAGTATTTGTACTTCCACTGTGAGTGCAAATACTAAGAGTGGTCAAAGGGATGAAGGAAAATACACTCTAAGTGTACTTAGGAGCAGTTTCTTTCCCTGTATAGGAATTGAGCCCAGCCTTCAGAACATTCTGCTGAATTTGAATCCTCAACCAGGAAGAAGAGACATACAAAGTCTGGGGTCAGTTTATGGGCTTTTAGCAACCAGAGCAGACAGTGTTAGCCCATATGTCAGGATTTCTTACCCTGCCTTTAGGCTCCAGCCCAGCAAAGGGGCCTCTCTTGCGAGACTCATGGTGAAAATTAACTTCACCTTTAAGAAAGGAGATTTTGCTCTGAGGCTTTCTCTCTCCTCTGTTGCCTGTCCTTTCACATACATACCAAAAAATGTTTTTTGATGTGGAGTTGATTCTGACTTACATGGTTAAGATCTTTGAGGGCAAGAACTGGTTCTTAAATTAAATCTTTCTGACACAGCAATTGGAACAATGGATGTCAGTAAACATTTGGTGGGTAGGTGAAATGAATAAATGAATGAATGAAGATGTGGATTGGAGTCCCTGCTTGGGACCTCCTTCTAGCCTGTTTTCCTGGCCCAGAACAGTCTGTGCCTGTGCTAGGCTGTGCCTTTGTTTGAAGACCAGTGAGAGAAAAGACAGGTCAGAGCAAGGTATTTGGACAGACTTGTTAGGTTCTGTCTTTATCCTGTCCAAGGCAGGCTGCCAGGAAATGGGGGAGTGGGGAGCTCTCCCCTCCTCTCCACCAACTTAGGCTTCTGGGATCTTTCTGTAGAGATCTTCCTCCAAATACCTCCATAGTCTTGAGGCAAGGCCGAGAGCCCAGAGAGGAGGCATGGCTGGATAAGATTACAATTTTCTCCTGCTCTGATTACAAGCAGCTTACCTGTGTTTCACTGTTGTGGCTCTTCACAAGCTCAGGGAAAGAAAAAGGAAAATCTCATCTCTTCTTGTTGTGTACTTTTCAGAGGGTCGATGAGTGGATGGCGAAGGAAGGCCTCTTAGACCCAAACGTCAAGTCAATTTTTGTCACCTGTGGAGACTGGGACTTAAAAGTCATGTGAGTATGAGAAGGGCTACATTGCTAATAGGGTTTGGAACCTTCCAGAAGCCCAAAGTACAAGCCTGTAGGGCAGCTGGGTCAGGGATTCCCTGCATCTATGGGGCTACCAGGGCTAGCAGAGGGTCGGGAGCCCTGCCTTTTGCCTGCTCTTGAGCAGGAATAGACCAGTCAAGGCCCCTACTAGGACTACTGTTGTTGGGACCTTCCTTCCTTTTGCAAGTCTCAGTAATCAGGATAGGCCTTACAATCACTGGGCTACATGTTATTGCCCTGGAAGGAAGGTCTTTACAGGTTTTTTTTTTAACACCAAGCACATAGTTCTCACTCTGTAAAGGCACTGTTCTAAGCGCTTTACAGATAACTCATTTAACAGCCCTATGGTTTACTGGGTATGGAGTAGGTACTATCTTATAGATGAGGAAATTAAGGCACAGAGAGGTTAAGTAATTTGCACAAGGACGCATAGTGCGTAAGTAGCAGAGCCAGGATTCAAACTCAGGCAACCTATCTCCAGAGTCCTTTCTCTTAACTGTTATACTATGCTACCCTCTTATCTGGAGCTCTGGTGGCGCAGTGGTTAAGAATTCAGCTACTAACTGAATTAGGTTGGCAGTATGATCCACCAGTCACTCCTTGGAAACCCTATGGGGCAGTTCTACTCTGTCTTATAAAGTTGCTATGAGTTGGAATCGACTTGACGGCAGTGGGTTTTGGTTTTATCCTCTTACCTGGATCCAACTAAGAGCCCAGTGGTGGGATGAGAGGGCTGCTTCTAGGAAGCTGCTCAAGTCACTAGTCTAGGGCATCTTCTCTTTCCTCCTTTGTCCTCATTGCTTTTTCGCCTTTGTCTCCGGATCCTGGTTATGGAAGACGAAACTATTTTCTTTGCTGGGCTGACGCTTCTGCATCTTGTCTGCCCTCATGGATACCTGGCTTCAGACAGCCCCCAGGGAACTAAAGGGGGATGGAGGTGGTGGGGGTACTGTTTGCTGAGGATTGATAGAATTGATACCTCTGTGTTCTTTTGTGACCGAGAGCAGCAGCAAGCATTCTGTCTGTGTGCGTGTCTGTGTGCGTGTCTATGTGTGTATTCGAGCTTTTGAACACAGAGTGGGGTGTTGATTTGGGATGGGGAGTAGTGGCTCTGGAGTGACATTTGCTACCAAATCAGCCATTATCTTACCTTTTTATGCCTTTTTACCCTTCGGGTGCTGGGCATTGAGATAACGGCTATATACCCAGGGTAGGTGTCAGGCCTGCTATTGAACAGAGATCTCTGAGTGAGCCAGGAGGAGGAGTGATTTCTAGATCACATAAACACACACATACCTCATCTCCCACATCCCTTAGATTGTGTACACACACAGATCGCACGCCTCTGGGTATGTACACACAGCTCCCAGAGCTCCAGAGTATCTCCATACTCCCAGATGACACTCATTTTGTCAGGTAAATTATACAGGCTGGGACTCGAAGCAAATATGAATTAGAGGTGAGGAGGAGGAAGACTGTTGGTCTTGTTCATGGTGCTCTGGGCAGCTTTGAGCATTTGAAGCAGGGAAGGGACTTGTGTGGAGCTCTGTAGCACAGGGGGGCTCTTCAGGGTAGGGTGGGAGTCAGGCTGCATGCCCAGAGTTCTTGGGCTCGTGTGGCCCAGGAGGAAAGCCCTTTGGCCAAGGCCAACTGTCTTCTTCCTCCAGATTAAAAAAAAAAAAAAAAATTTTTTTTCTTCTGTTATTCCAGTGGTTTCTCTCTTTAGCATGTTTGTTCCCAAACACCTGCCTTTTAGAATGTTTTTCTCTGTGAATGGTGTGTATATGAAAAATTTAACTGTATGTGAGTGTAGGGATTACCTGATTGGGCCTCCTAAACTTGGGGTTGGTCTCCCCATGAGATAGAGAGGGAATTTCAGAGGGTGTTTTCTTATTTGGGTCTGGCCTACAGTAGCAGTTTGGCCCTTGGTGTGGTGGGCCCTGTACATGTATTGGTAGCTCAGAAGACTGCTTCGCATCTTCATGAGAAGTGATGTAGTTCCTCAAGAAGAGGAATTGGCTTGTGAAATCCAAGCATTTCTGAAAGGAATCTAAGTTGAATGAGCGTATACCTGATCTCATTCAGTCCTGTTAACTGCTTTCTCTGGTAGGAGGTGGTACCTCCCTTTTATAGAGAGGGAAAAAAAAAAACAAAAACTAAAACCCTGAGATTCAAAAAGGTAAGGACACCTAGCTAGACAGAATTGAATTTTAAGGCCGTGTAGTTTTCAGTTTTCAGAAGACATGGGTAAAAGCAGCAGTGGCAGACTTTGGTGGCTGACTTAGGTTTGGATTGGGAAGGCCAGGGAAGCACTAAAAAATGGTGTGTAGGAAGAAAACAAATGTCAGGTGGCAGGGGCTACAGAGAGGAGACAGAGCTCTGTGGCTGCCTTTTAGAAGCGGGACTTCGTGTAACTGCTGGGAAGGCTCTTAATTAAATGTGTAACAAAATAAAAACAGCCAGAGAGGAAACCTAAGTAGAGCTTCGTGACAGTGCACAGCTTATCGGCGTTCCTGTAACTTCTTGTCAGAGGCTCATCAGATAGCTCTCGTCAAAGCATCAACTTTTTATGTGCCTGGTAAAGGCGGCTGATGAGCCTGACAAGGGTGGTGTTGAATTGACATCCACAACTTGTTAGTATATGGCTTCTTCTTATTTTGACATCCATTTTTAGATTTAACTAAGTCTAAAGAATTCAGCAAATATTCTCATTTCACAGAGTAGTTTCCTGGAGCCAGGGCTCCTTCTCATTGCTGTCCTTCTCCTCTCTCCCACTTCCTACTGCTATTCCCCACCCCCCTCAGCTTCACATCACTTTTGTTGGGAAGGACCTGATTAAGGAGGCACTGAGAAATGGGAAGTGAAGTGGCATCAGAAATTCTAGTGAAGAAAAGAAATAAATCTGCTCCCATCCTGACAAAATCATTTTGTGTCTATCTTTTATCAAAGTTGGATGAGAGTTGATATTCCAGGTTTGATGCTATAGTTGCAGAACCTGCTGAGGTAGGTTTTAATTTAGTGGGTATGGATTTAATTTTCCTTCTAAACTTGTTCAGGAAACAACCCTTGTTATGGGTTTGGCCCCTGGTCAGCTTGCTTTCCCTACCTGGCCTACCTTTCCTTTTCCTTACCTGGTGTTTCCTGAGCCCGCTCACAGGATTTAGCATCCTTTGACCAATTTTCCCTGTTCTCTGCTATCCAGGCAGGTAATTTCTCTTTAAAGGGGTTCCCTCTTTGGAATGGTGGAAGGGTAGGGCTAGTACAGAGTGAGGGAGTGACTCCTTTAGGTGCCATCCTTGAGGAACTTAGAGTTTAACTCATAGCTCGAAGATCTAGGTTCACCAGCTGAACAGCACAGAGTGGCTGAGAAGCTGGGCCGGAAGACTTTCGCAGAAAGCTGTGGGTATGAGAAGAGGGGCAGGTCAGAAAGATGGGAGAGAAAGAGCTGGTATGAAGGGAGACCTGATCCTCAGTGCAGTCTGGGAAGAAGCCCCTTTGGAGATGGTCAGGATGATCAGACACTGTACCCTGGCGGAGGAGAGTCCAGGGGCCTGCTCAGAGTGTGTTGAGAGGACATGCATCTAGGCTCAACCTCAGTTTTGGAATGGGAGGTTTCCCTCCTACTAGAGATTGAACATGTAAACGCGGGGCAGCCATATGGCTTCACTTATTTCCCTGCCTTCCGTGTAGAGTGTGCATAGTGCATACACCGTCTGTTGGTGCTGTACAGATGTGGACCTGGACTAGAGCACTTCAGGTTTTGGAAAGTTTGGATTAAAAGATACTTGCTCGGGTTGTAATACTTACTGTTTGAGTTGGGGAGAGTACACTCATCAGGGACTACTGGCACCCGTCAGGGCTAAAGTCAAGTGTCAAGACCCCTGAAGAGCAGAGATTACTGTTTCCTGGAGTGAAGTACCACAGTGATAGAACCACGCACCTGGGAGAGCACTGTGTAGTAATAGTGTCCTTCCTGTACCACCCTGAGTGTGAGAGCAAAGAGAACAATGCAAAGCACCTGGATTTTCTCATTGTCACCACCGTGTGTTGGGTCCTCCATGGTGGGGACTGGGGGAGATAGCCCATGGACCTGAGCCATGGAGGGTAAGACTGGTCCTAGGAGCAATGTGAAGGGCCTTCTCTGAGATTTGTGCCTCTAAGATTGAGGACTGGGACTATTCTGGAAAAGTTTATGTAAGAATACAGAGAGCCAAAATTTATGGAGCACTTATTATATACCAGGAGCACTGCTGTGCTGTTTGCACATGTCTTATTTAATCTTCACCATAATCATATGAAATAAATTCTGTTCATAACCCTTTTCTACAAGTGAGGAAACTGGGGCCCAGAGAGGTAAATAATTTGTCAAACACATACATCCGGTTTGTTGTAGAGCAAGTATTTGAACCTAGGCAGTCTGACTCTAGAGCTGACATATTTAACCACTATACCATCTGACTGCCTGCTTTTATCCTTCGTGGCCCATGGATTTGTGATTTGGTGGGAGTGCCCTTCTCCTATACAGTCATACGCCACACAGCATCCGTTTGGGCAGTGTTCACCACATATATGTCCGTGGTCCCATAAGGTTATAATAGAGTTCAGGAGTCCCCACTGGAGAATGGAACACAGTGAACGTTAACCAGACATAGCAACCAGATGTAGCCAGTGCAACACACGTGTCTCATGTCTCTTGTATACAAAGCAATTGCACTGCCAGATGTATAATGGTATAGTATACTACAGTATCCCATATAGCTTTGCTAAGTACTGGCAGTCCCTGGATTATGAACGAATTCCATTCCTAAGTCTGTCTTTAAGTTGAATTTGTATGTAAGTCATAGCAGTTAGGTACATTTCATATCTAATGTCAGTTAGTCAAGTGTTTGTCTTAGTATACAGTATATAATATACCTTTCTATGCATAAAAAACATTAGAGAAACACTTCCAAATGCATTAAAACATCTTTAACATAGTAGTACAGTAATAATTTTGTTTTGTTTTGTTTTTACAGTAATAATAAGGCTTTGATGCAGGTCGCAAAGTAGTGCCTGTTTGTTACTACAAACCATTGTATGTACCTCAGGTTTTTAATATAATAGGCTTTACAGGGTTGGTCATAACAACAGGCTGTACATAAGTTGGATGTTTGTAATCCAGGAACTGCCTGTATATAATATGGTGTTCACACGATGTCCAAATTATAGAATGTCCTGTTTGACAGAATGTATTATGGACATTAAGCAACGCATGACTATACTGTCTTTGCACTGAGTGGCAGAGGCTGCAGATGTTCTCTGACATCTGGGCTGCTGGTTCCTGGTCTGGTGTGCGTGGAGGTCTGGATTGTGATATTCTTTTTTTTTTTTTAATTTTTATTGTTCTTTAAGTGAAAGTTTATAAGTCAAGTCAATCTCTCATACAAAAATTTATATACACCTTGCTATATACTCCTAGTTGCTCTCCCCGTAATGAGGCAGCACACTTCTCTCCACCCTCTATTTCCGTGTCCATTCAACCAGCTTCTGTCCCCCTCTGCCTTCTCATCTCCCTTCCAGACAGGAGCTGCCCACATAGTCTCATGTGTCTACTTGATCCAAGAAGCCCACTCCTCCCCAGTATCATTTTCTATCTTATAGTCCAGTTCAATCCCTGTCTGAAGAGTTGGCTTTGCTGTGATGTTCATTTTGATATGGAAGCATAGTTGGCCAGGACATGTGGTGGGTGGTGATTTGGGGCTGCCCAATAGCCTCATTACTGGGCTACAAATTAATGAATCCTCAGATGTGTTTTAAGGAAACCATGGCCAGCATCACTTTGGACACCTCTATTGTGTGGTATGTTCACAAACTGGTGAGGCATTTCATTGTGTTAGTAAGCTCATGAGACCCTTGCTCCTTGCCCATGGGTGTGCCAGTTAGTCCCAGCACTGAGCTGCATCATCTTTGATTAGCAGTCTGCTCGGGGAAGGGCTTGAGTAAGAACTCCCTGCCAGTACTGACTTGTCTCGTTTCCTGTTACTTTTATCTGTCACTGCAAGCACTTGGGTTCCCCTCCTGAACTAATTAAGTTTGCATGTGTTTAGACACATTGCCAAATAGGGCTTAGCAAAGCGGAACTGAGCTACATCTCTTTCTGAGTAGGGAAGGAAGTGTATATGCGTGCTCCTCCACAAGCCAGGGAGAATCATGGATGACATGGAGTGGGTGTGTGTGCAGATGATAGGCACCCTGCCCTGGCCTTCCTAGTACACAGCTGGCCTGCACAGCAGCCTTCTGGTTGGTTGGCAGAAGCAAGTGAGGGCTGGCCCTCCAGCTCTCTTAGTGAATTGAGTTTTCTAAGGGGGCTGATAATGGAAAGAGAGCAGGCCCTGAAATATGTTTCCCCTGCCACCAAAATTGAAATTCAGGTTTAGTGGGATTTGCTGGGGGTTTGTAGGGCTGTGCACTAGTTGCTGCTAGCCTAAACTTGCTTAGCCTCTAGCCCTAAAACCACATATAGGGTTAGCAGAGTGTAAGGTGGCCCTCTTTCTAAGCCTGTGAGAGGTATATTAGCAACTTGGACAACTGAAGGCTCAAGTTTTTCTTCTTGCCCAGAAGACTCCATTTCCCCCTCCTCAGTCTACTATGATCCCTGTGAGGCAGCTGCAGGGAGAGGTGGAGGGAAGGAGAATAGCGTTGCCCAGTCTCCCCACCCTGTGGAGTTCAGCTTAATGGATCACCGTAGTGTGGTGATGGCTGACAGCATGTTTTTTGTGTCAGGCTGGTGCCTGCCTTTTCCCTAGTGCTGAAATGCCCTGTGGCTGACCATACGTGGGGCCCATCCAGATAGCAGTTATGGGGGCATCTGTTCTGTGTAGTAATCACCGTGTTGTGGGCTCCTGTCCTTGCATAAGGAGTGGGATTATTGCTACAGAAAGCAGAAGAGCCAGCTGGGGACCTTGGTCAGGGCCTCCGTCTTATAGATATGAGGCTAGTGGGTCAGCTTCCTGGCCATAGAGAGCCTCTAGGTGGGCAAGATCGGCTCAGAGTCAGCCCTGGCCCCTAGTGCACAAGAAGTGTGTGTTGGGGGGCTGTGGGGACTGGAGGTTGTGTAGGAATTCTGAGCCTTAGTGCTATAGCCTAAGCCCAGAGAGAACAGGAACCAGACCTGCCCTCGCTTCAGCTTCCCTAGAGCCTTCTCGTCAGTGGAGGTGCATTGGGTTAGCCCCAAGAAGGCAGCTTGAGTTGATGGGGTCATGTTTCAGCTGCAGCTAATCCAAGTGACTCGATATAAATCTCTTGCTGCTGCCTCTCCCCTCCCTCCCATCCCCAACCCACAGACAGGGAAATGAATCCTGGCCCTCGCCCTGAATACATCGTGGCAGGCCTGCCTCTAATGAGAGAGGGCCATTCATTGTGGGGTGAAGCTCCCTGCAGAGCCTGGGATGCCATTAATTAAAGAAGAGCCACCTGAAGCCAATCGTGCGGCACAGCCTGCCACGCTCAGATGGAGTGGTTGGGGGGTAGCCTCTTAGCCTAACAGCTCCTTGGGCCCAGAGTTCTTGGGCTTGGGGGAGTGCCTCCCTCTCTTCCACCTCCGGATCCGGCCTGCCTAGGAACATATGAGAGCCCCCTCATACACATGTCCTGAGGTCTAGAACTGGCCGTAAAGGGCTTCCTGATCACGGGCTTGGCAGGGGATTATCCATTTCCTATGTGTAGATCCTAGGGCAGGAGCAGGTTTGTTTGGAGTAAGGACAGGCCTCTGGTTCCCAGACTGTGCTCCCTTCACACTCTTCCCGATGTGGTCCTGGGCCTGTGGGTCAATAGGCATCTCACCCTGTATTCTCCTTTCAGAGCCTTTTTTGGGACAATTCGTCTGCTCTGGAAGGACTTTGGACCTGGAGGAGATGGCCCCAGGAGCGCTGGGAGAAGTTCTGTGTCTGGCCAACAAGCATGGCCTCTCCCTTTCACAGCAAGAACCTCTGGTGTTCCAGTTTCTGGGCACTTTTAGGCTGAAGGGTGGGGCGACAGTGGCAGCCTCATCTCACCCCCTGGGAGGGTATCTGAGGATCTAAATCACTTCAATGATTTACAGGAAACCCTGGAATAGAATTTTTGCTCAGTTAAAACCCTGATAAAATATAAAGATGCTTTACTTAGTCGATCAGGCTTGGAGATGTTTATGGTGGTGGGAGCCTCATGCCTTGGCCTGTAACAGAGCTTCTGACTGGATGGCTCTTTATTGCTTAATTGGTCCCAAGGCAAGTGTTGCTGCCTAGATTCTGGCCCCGGATTTGATATGTGGAGCCCTTTTTGCTGGTAGGAGGGGCTGTAGGAATTGAGTCCTTTGCCTTAGTCCAGAGTTAGGGTAGCTCAGCCTTTTTCTACCTGGCTTGTCAGAAACACACATTGGGTCCTGTTTCTGTGGCCCTTCAGGGCACTCTCTGGAAGTTTGGTTTTGTGCTCAATGACAGGCATTCTGATAGGCTACTTCAGAGAGACTTAGAACCCGCTGGGGGCATGACTGGACTGTGTGATTCATTTCTGCTCCCCTAGAGCTCTCCTGGCACGCAATAGACGCTACATGAAGCCTCCTGACGGGCCATGACCTCCTAGGCCTAGGACTTGGACTGCCCTTCCTTTGTATTTTGAATATTTTTTTTACCTTCCCAGGTTCTGGCCCTTTGCTTAGTCCCCTCTGTCCTCAGGCAGCTAGATAGTGAAGTCTGGAGGGCCTTGTCTCCTACCCTCCACAGAGAAGGGGCCACTGATGCTCCTGGAAAGTATTTTCTTTTGAGTGAGATATATTTTAGATCAATGTTTTTAAAAGCTTTTTGTGCAACTTGTGAACAATAACTCTTTTTGGTCTTTTAAAAATTTGAAGTATAAAATAGGTGTAATAGGGTACATTAAGTGTACAAATATAAAGTATACAGCTCAATGTATTATACAAGTATATACCTGTGTGATCACCATGCAGATCAAGGTAAAGAACCCTTTCCATTATCCCAGAAAGTTCCCTTGTGCCCCTTCTTGATCAGTAATACCCTTCTCCAGCCAGGTAACCACTTTTCTGATTTCTGTTACTTTTGGTTTGCTTTGTTTGTTCTTGACCTTCTTTTACTTCATATAAAGAGTACATTCAAAGATGTATTCCTTTGTGCCTGACTTCTTTTGCTCAACATAATGTACGAGAGATTCATCCATGTTGTTGTATATAGCAGTTCAGCCTTTTTATTGTAGCGCGGTATTCCATTGTGTGACCACTCTCCAATTTATTTATTAATTTTTCTTTTGATGGACTACCTACCTTTTTAAGGTGCTCAGTACATGTTTTTGGAATGAGTATGTAAATGCTCAATCTGATAAGAGAATCTCTCTAGGTCCATCAGTTTGTCCCAGTCCATCTCATCTTTTAAAACCTAGTTCCGGTTTCCTTGGCCATGTAGTCTTCCTTGTCTATTCTGGATCCTTCCTTGTCTATTCTGGATCCTGCAGTGGTCTTCCTCCTCTCTGAACTCCTTTTTTAGGAAGAGGCTGGCCCTAGGCCTGTAGTAGTAACCCTTGAACTCTATTGATCCATTTATGTATTCTTTTCATATAGGTTTATTAAATGCCCACTATGTGCCTCGCACTGTTCTAGGTATTGAGGATACAGCAGTGAACAGAGAGCTAACTTCCAAAACTTCCTGCCTTTACGGAGTTTACATTTTGGTGTGTGCGGACTCCTTTGTATTTTTTGACCTTGATGCCAGAAGAATCTTAGTCTTCTCCAGGATCCTCTATGCTGGGGGCTTCTGCAAGAGCTAGGTAGCAGTGGCCCCTTCCACCTTGGCAGGGCCTCTCTAGGTCTTGGTGGAGTTTCATCTTCCTTTCAGCTGCTGCTGCTGTTGCTGCTTGGCAGTGAAAGGGTTTCTCAGTATTGGTACTTCCCTTCTACTATCTAGGAGTCTGATTCCCTCTGTAAGAGGAGAGAATTAATTTCCAACTTTCCATACCTGTAAGGTGAATGACCTCTGTTTTGTCAGCGCTTGCCAATCTGTCCTTTAATTCCCAGCCAGGGTAATGGAGACATTACTTGTGCTAAAGCAAACCACTAGTTCTCCTAGTGCGATGCTGTGTAGATCCAGGCAGTGGGGAAGATAGGACAGCCCTGCGGGTATCTCCTCACAGATGCACAGGCTCCTGGAGGTTAGATGGGAATTGGCACCTGGGTGGCTTCAGTCCTGTACTGTGGTTGGCAGATTCAAGAAGGGAAGATGCCCTGCCATCATATTCTTCCTAATCACCACCCATGCCAAGAGGGCAGCTGCTTCAGTTTGGTCAGGATTAGGTTTCTTTTGTCAGGTTCCTAAGAACACAGGAGAGGCTGCAAATGCCCCAGTGAGGAAGAAGAGTCGAGGAGCAGGGGTCTTGGTCTTGGGAGATGAGGAGCAGTGAGCTCAAGGCTTCAGGTGGCACAGTGGTCCATGCCTGAATGATTTGTGAACTCCGAGCTTAGCTCTGTTGGGCTTTGGGAAGGGTATCTCTGAGTGGGTGGGATAAATTCATAGTGTCCCTGGCTAAAAGATGACACAACTCAGACTTGATAGTTCTGTAAAACTGTTTCTTCCAAAGCCTGTGAGGATGTTGGTTTGGGGAAGAAAGCAAGCCAGCCCAGAGAATCCCAGGAGCCTGACAGGTCTTTTTCTCTGTGATTCTTTCTTGCAGGCAGCCTGAGGCAGCCTGTCTCTTTGTTAACAGAGTGACAGCAATGTGACACCATGGAAATAATTACTAACAAATCACGGTGCTGACTGCAAGCAGCTCTCTGTCTTCAGAGGCATGTCAGGGTGCATTAGAGCAGGACTGGAGGAGCGGCAGATGTCGGGGCTGAGGCGCAGCCTGCACTCAGACGCTCTCGTCTTCTCCCTTCACCCTGACCCCTTTCTGCTAGGTCTGACTTGTTTGCTCTTGGCCTTTACCCACCAGGACATCTAAAGGACCAACTGGAACCATGGCACGTGGCTGGTCTGGCTTCTTCTGGGCAGGTAGCTAGGACCCCTGTCTTTGCTAAGGAACACCTGAGTAGTGATGAGATTCAGGAGTTTTTCTATTATGTGGACCCAAAAGGTGAATGGGATGCTCCATTTCTGATTTACTGTCTGCCAGCTGGGACCAGCTTCACCTGCTAGTGCTTTGGGTTTTGGGGTGACAGTATTTGTTCCAGCTGGACCCAGAATGTGGGGGAAGCCTCACATCTCAGTGTTGGCTCAGATCCCTTGCCCCATCAGCTCTGGTTTCTTCTTAAATTGCCATTGTCAATTTTTGGTAAGTCTACTTTGTCCATTCCCTCTTGGTTAGCAGAGTGATTGCTCTGACTGTCAAGGCTGTAAATAATGTTCCTGGCGTGTATGGCTGGAGGCAGCTGTGTGGGGTGGGGAAAGGAGTGGAAGGAGGAGCAGCACTCCGATGGCTGGTTCGCTCGCACCCCTCCCCACTCATACAATATTTATCCAGGGATGGGAGTCAGATGCAGCGACCTCACGGGTCACCCAGTTAAATAGCTTCTGAACCTCCCTGCATTCTAATTGCTGCAGTTGTCCTTTGCTCTGGAGACTTCTCCTCCCCATTGTCTGCTGAGGCACACACTAATGGCTGTCCTCCCTGGCCCTGCTGGGAGGCATGTGTGTGTGTGGAGGGGAGAGAGGGCTCATTGCTACCTTCCTTTCCCCAGGGATGAGGGAATCTAGGGCCTATTAACAAGTGGCTTTAGCTAGGAGGAGCACCAGTCCCTTGCCTCCCCCCTTCTCCAAAGCCAGATGAAGAAGGAGGCCCAGGCATTTGGCTTGGTTGATGGGGCTAAGGGGCTTTGCCCATTTCCAGCCCTGTAACGAGAATTGTGGAAGTAATGACTTGTCTACAGGCTACATAGAGCCAGGGGACAGAACCTTGAGTATTTAGCTGATGAACATCAGTCTGTGTTCCCATGGTCCCACATTCAGGGTTTGGAAACTAATGAGTGCTACTTCTTATTGGGATACTTGGTAAAGATTGACCAAAGCAAAAGTCCTTTTGGTCCCCTTGAGGTTGAGTTAGATGATTGATAATGGTAGCAGGTGGACCCAATTCATTGATTTAAGATGTGCCGCACATCTTTACTAGGACTGTCTTGGAAATGTCAGTTACCCTCTGCTGTGACTCTTCTCTCCCAAGGAGTACCATTGACAACTGCCATTGAAGGTGCCAACCATAGTGTATCCTGGGAAGTGCTGGCCTTCCAGCAGCCACTTAAAGTTCGTGCTTGTTGAGGGCTGCTTCAGGCCCAGTAAGTGCTGTGCAGGGGCTTGTAGGGACCACCAAGTGATCAGGACAGAAAGAGTGGCATGTATATAACTAATCACAGGGTAAGTAAGGTAGACAATAAGAACACTATAAAGAAGACGCAAAACAAATACTGAGAACCCAGAGGAGAAATGTAGAGAGACAGAATGGGTGGTATTTTTTAGCAGTAAACTTTTTTTTTTTTGAACAAAACATTAAAGGAAGCCCAATATTAACAAAATTTCTAAAAGTTGAAATGTTCTGTTTAAAGCTGGGGAAAGGCGCTGCCCATTCTTTCTTCTTCTCCCCCAGTCCACAAAGTGGCCTGATGTTCCTCCTTAGTACCCTAAAGCTCCATGGAGCACAGTTTCAAAACCATTAGCCCATCTTTATAGGACAGAAGCACAACTCTGTATAGGCCAAGTGCTGATACATCTTGACTGAGTCAGGAGAGCTGGAATCAGGGCAGAGGGGACCAGCCAAAGGTTAAGGGAAACAGCTGTGTCCTTGAGTGCCTGTGTGGGAGCAGAGATCAGACTGCATCCCAGATCCTGAACACTAGGAGGATTACCTCTCTGTAGAGCCTCCAGAGGGCATTGTAGGCCACACAAAGGCAGCCCAGACCCAGGGTCAAGGTGGACACAGGCCAGGTCCAGACTTAGTAGCAGGTAATGGGTGAGGTGTCTTAGAGACAGCTCAAACTGCTAAGGAACTCCTGATTTCCCTGGCCAAGAAGAGAACAGCTCATCAGCTGAGACACTGACTCAGGTACCCTGGAAACCTCCCCTCCCCTGCTCATCCTCCTTTTCCCCACCCGACTCCCTACTATCTGCCGGGGCTTCTGCCATATCATCTGAGGAAGAGAGCTCTGGCAGGTCTTGGTGGCAGCTCCAGCACCCCCATGGTCACAACAGGTAGGGCACTGTGCCCATTTCCCTGGAGGCGTTGCCAAGGGAGGGGCACTGGAGAGGGGCTCGTCCTGTTGTTTCACTAGAGAGGGGCTGGGGAAACACAAGCTGTATGATTCCATGGAATATTTGTGACACCGAGGGAGGTGCATGTTATACTGTTCCACAGGGTGTTTGTGGCACTTGTGTGCTTCTTGTGGTCATTTATGTGGGCACCATGTGGGAGAAATGGGTGTGGAGATAGTTGGCAAGTGGGCTAAAAAGCAGTGGCTCAGGGAGCCACTATGTACATAAACAGTGCCCTTTGGAGGTTTTGAGCAACTGCTTGACAGTAGGGATTTAAGACTGATTTTCCTTGGGAGGACCAGCAGCTCGGCCTATGGGACGTCCCTCTGTACCCGCCTGTATTCTGGTTTGTTTGGGAACTCTCCAGAGCAGCATGTCTGGGAACACTTCCAGCTGTGCCACCAGACCCAGACGCAGGTGACGGCCTTTCGTCTGTACCATGGGGAAACCAAGAGGAAATTAAATGTCATTTGCCCCCTGCACAGCAGGCTGCTGCCGGATCAGACACTGCTGATCAGAGCTGTGCAGAGGGCACCTGAGGGAAGACTTATGCCTGCAGCCATGCCTTCTGAGCTGTGGAGACTCCCGGCTGACGGCTTGGCTCGCTTCCAGAGCTTTCTCTGCCCGGCTGGGTTCACCCTGGCCTGGGGCCCAGCCCTGTGCTATGTGGCAGCTGTGGCCCATGCCAGGCCAGGGGGATGTGTGTCCCAGTGGGAGAAAATGGAGAGGAAGGATAGGGCCTGGCAGTAGAGGACACTCAGGAGATAGTGAGGTGATCAGCCCTTAGAGAAGCTGTGTGGTATTGTGGAAAGAACAGAGCCTTTAGAATTAAGGGAGATCCAGATTTGGGTTCTAGCTTCCCTACTTCCAGTAAAACCAAACCAGTTGGCATCAAGTAGTCCTGTGCTCCATAGAGATTTTCAGTGGCTGTGATCTTTTGGAGGAGCCCTGGTTGTGTAGTGGTTAAGCATTCGGCTGCTAATCAAAAGGTTGACAGTTCAAGTCCACCATCTTCTCCTAGGAAACCCTATGGGGCAGTTATGCTATGTTCCGTAGGGTCGCTATGAGTTGGAATCGACTCGACGGCAACGGGTGATATCTTGGAAGTAGATTGCCAGGATTTTCTTCTGAGGCACCTCTGGGTGGATTTGTACCATCAACTGTTCAGTTAGTAGCCAAACACTTAAGCATTTGCACCGCCAAATCTTGGGGAAGTCACAGAACCATTCCATATCCTCATCTGTAAAATGGGAATTATAATAAGCTCTGGCATCTGATGTCTGTGGGGGAAGTAGCTTCCTGTTGAGACTAGTGCCAGAGTCTTCCTCACCTCCCCAGGTCTGGAAGAATGGTTTGTAACCCCTTGACCATGGGGCCTCTAGAGGGAACTGTGAAGTGAGTTGGCTGAAGTTGATGTAAAGTGGCTGGGTAGTCAGTCTGGCCAGGAAGGCAGAGTGGTAGTCTCTCCCTGCCTGAGGCTTCTCCTCCTTATCCTAGTCCTCAACCAAGCATTGCAAGGCCTTTATGAGGTCAGTGTGGGTGAAGGTGGTAGGGTGAGGTGGGAGACTTTCCAGAGGTCATCCATCTACTTGTGGGGCTCAGCTGGCTGCCTCCAGCCTCACATTTGCCTTCCCCTTCCTGTTCTAGAGGACCACAAGGGTTGCCCCAACCCGTCCCTTTCCTTGAAGTCCTGGTGGTGGGCTGTAGTTCTCAGCTTTGCAATGACATTTATTAACAGGGCGTTGGGAAAAGATGTTTTAATACTGCGAGAGTCCTCCCTAGAAAACTCCCCACCCCCGCTTTGCCCCCCATCTGAAGCATGGCTGCTGATAGTGAAATTCATTAGTGTTCCCTGACAGGCAGTGGCAACAGAGGTGCTGGCTGTCTGCTTCCCGCTCCCTCACTCTCATGCTCCTGCTTCACGCACACTGATATTTAAAGCTGATGGGCTGCTTATAGACTTCTTGTACCATGACAAGTTTGGGGAGGGGGTTGGGAGAGAAGAGACAGACAAGGAGCCAGCTGTCACGCTGGTATTTCAAACACTACTCTCTCCTGACCCTTTGCAGGCTCCAGCAAGTGTATCGTCTTTCTGAAGCCTGTGGTTGGAATTGTAACCTGCAGCCGTCCCAGAGGATGGCGGCAAGCGTGGGGGCAAAGTGGGGCGAGAAGTCAGCAGAGCATTGTCCCAGGGCTGTGGGCTGGCAGAGAAGAATGGAGGGACAGGGTTTGTGTGTGTGTGTGCGCGTGCGCGTGCGCGTGTGTACGCGCGCACGCATGCTTAAACACGGGATTGAAGCTAGTTTTTGTAAGTAATCCCCAGCTTTGTCCTCCCGTCACCAGAGATTAGATGTCCCTTTCTCAGTAGTCTGTCCTAGAGTAATATCTGTTTCATGTTGTGGTTATCCTCTGGGTGGGCCTGGAAGCTCCCTGAGTATAGGGATCAGGTTCGATTGTCCTCTACTCCTTAAGGGACCAGGGTCTCTGTGATGCCCATAAATATGTGGTTACCAACTAGGGTAGAACGCTCTCCCATTTGGGGTCTAAACTGGAGTCTTGGCTTTTGTTCCCTGGTATTTGTGTGCTGATTCTTTGGATTTGGAGAATCAGTCCCAATCCTCTACGCACATCAACTCTCACCAAGCCAGGCTTCCCGTAATTCATTTCTGCAGTTGTTAAGTGGTTTTAGAACTTTCTCTTAGCCTGTCATCCCTAGCAAGGCTTCTCCAGGATCCTTTTCCTGACTCAGGCACTGTCTCCTCAATGCAGGTGGCTTCAAAGTGTCTCCAAAGACTCTTGCAGGTTTGGTCTCGGCTGATCTCCTTATTGCCAGAATGCCTCCTGTGGGCCCTTTATTATTTATAAAGCATGTTTCCATTGGCTGGCTCATTTAATCCTCACAGAGCAGGGCATGGAGGTGATGTAACTTGGCCAAGAATGCATGATCACTTGACCAAGTTGCCTTTTAGTGTGATGGAGCTGTGGTGTGCTGGGCAGTGGGACTGCACCCCTTCACGCCCCAGCTGAGTTCTTTTCTACCCGCAGGGTCCACAGTCACCGGGGAACAGGCCAGGCTCCTCTACTCCCTGCTTTTTAGCCTTGTCAGTGCTATCAGTGCTGCCATTACCTCCTCAATTTCAGACACAGCGGTGTGTCTGTGTGTGTCTGGCTGTCGGCCTAGGGAATGAAGGAGGGGGTTACTGAAGGAAACATGCTGGACATCTCCTGTTGGAGGGTGGAGCCAGAATACCTTTTCTGCCTGCAGACTCAGATGTATTCTTGATCTGTCCAAGCCCATCTTTGATGTGACCACCTCCTATAACTCCACTTGCCCCTATCGTTGCCTCCACTTAGGCTTTCCAACTCTTTATCCTCCAGGTTTCAAGCAGAGGCTTCTGGTTTGGGGCTGATGCGTCCGGGCAGCACCTTTCCCTCCCTTCCTGTTGTTACTGATTCCTCAAGTTGGCTAAAGCACTGAGTGCTAGGCCTGCCTGGGGTGGGCCCATGCTGTGCCTTCTGACATGATATGTCTCGCAGGTGAGATGGATACTAACCAGCTTTGATAAGTAGGAGGCTCAAGCATTAATTTTTTATACATCAGCAGCAGCCAAGTGAGTGAATTCAATTATGAGTCTGCTTTCTCTCTACCCTCCTCCCCCCAGTGTGGTGGTTCAGAGCAGAGACTAAGGAACCTGTTGAAATGAGAAACCCCTATTTCCTAGCTTGACCCCCTCACTAATTCGGGTTAAATTGCTATGCTATTGCAGTGGTGACACATTGTGTTTGCCTCTGTTTGTATAAGAGGATGCAGTGGGGGAGGAAGGACCAATTTGTGCAGAGATAAAAGGTGTCACAGGCAGATAACTAACGTCCCAGCCTCGTGCCTGCTCTCATTGTTGCTCAATTTGCTCCATGTGTAAGCCCAGCCTTCTCTTTCTTCCTTCCCTCCCCTTGGTCATATTTTACCTCGATGCCACAGTGTAATGATGCCCTGCGTAGTGGGGGAGGAGATAGGCACCTCTGGCCGACAGCCCTTCCTGATAACCAAATTCCAGCCCATCCATCACCAGCTACTCTCCTCAACTTGAGGAAGAGTGATCGTGAAAGGTGGGCCGTTTATCATCCAGGTCTGTTTATCTCCTCTGGGTGGGGGAATGGAAATAGGAGAGACAAAGAGCTGTGTCCTCAGCTAAGTGTTGCTTAGGCTGGGGTGCCTGCCCATGATGGATACAGACTCATATCATGCTGACTGTGGAGGCTTTGATTAGACTTTGAGGAGTCCTAGACTGGGACCCCATGGGAATGGGGCCTTTCTTGAGGCCCAGTCTTGGGACTTGGAAAGAGGCATAGGAAATTGTGGCAGCTCTGACATGCGGGACAGCCAGTGACAACATTCTTCCTTAACGTTTGTGTTGGGAATCCTGCATGGAAACAAGCCCCACCCACCCCTACTCGGTGTCTTCTTGAGAGGATCTTCCTTCTGGCTGGTTGGTTGGCTTCCACTGGCCTGCTCCTTACCAAGGCTGGGTCTTCTTGCCTCTGTGGTTCAACCATGATTTTGAAGAAGTCAGAACTTTTCTTCCTGCTCTCCACCTTTGCTCCTTGACACTCCCCTTTTTCTGTATATCAGATAGAATAGCTTGCCTCCTGCAGGAAGGGAGTACCTATTGGGCACCAGGACTGACAGCCCATACTCATTCCAAGGCCCAGGTCAAGTATGGCTCGAGATTCTGCTTGCCCTCTCCTCTTTAAGAGCTTGAGTCTGCTAAAAGTGAGAGTGACATGCAGCTGCCTGAATTGGGGTTGTCCCTAAGACCTGAACAGGAAAAAGCACATAAGGAACAGTGTCCGTGACCTTTTCCAGCACTCTGGAGTATCTGCCTGGTGCCTGCCTTCCTGCTGGTCCTGGCTCTTGATGTCTGTCTGCCAGTCTGTGTGTCAGACCTCCATGGATGCTGCTGGTCTCCTCGTCTCATGCCTGGCAGTTCTCCCCCTAGCCTTGCTTCACCTAATCTTCAAAGCTGAGCTCCTGCTCACAATGGCTTCACCCTGGCCATACCCATTAGAGAGGGTGGTATTACCTTAATGAGCTACTCCCCTGCCTTGGCTGGCGCTGAGCTAGCCACACCTGTTTGCCATCAGGGCTGTCTGGGCCCAGCCAGAGTGGCTCGGTTTGCAGGTGGTAGAGCTGAATGAGGGGTGGGTGGGGTGAAGTGGGGAAGACTTGGCTCCTTTTGCTTTGTGCTCTGTGCTTGTAGGAGGGCAATTCCTCACATACCCTTCCCCCCCCCATACTGTTGTGTTCTTTTTAAGCAGGGACAGGGCTCTCTGCTGCTTTGTTTTTTGTTATCTAAAAGGAGTACTAAGGGAGCTCAAAGAGTACCCCATCTTTCTAACTTTCCCCTAGATAAAGTAGTGAGGAGGCAGTCAGGCCTCCCAGTGTAGGGTTTGATATTCTGTTCTGATGACCCTAAGGAGCCAGTGTAATAAGAGCAGGGCCACATGGTAAATGCCACGGGTGGAGCTTCTTTATAGCCCTAGGCCCTACAGAATTTGGAAAGCGATCATGTCCCCACAAGCAGGATTAGGAAGGGGCTTCCTTAAAGGGGGCCCCTTGCATTCACGAAGCTGAAGGAAGTTTTGATTTGAAAAAATTGCATTTCTTTTTATGATCTGGACATAATTGGCTCTTTTCTATTGGCCATCAGTGATGTCATTCCGACTCTCATAAAGAAGGGGAAATCACACCTGTGGACTCGGTGCATAAAATTTCATTGGGAAACAGTAATAAGCATGGCCAGATGATGTTCGGGCAGTTGGGGAGCTTTGTGCCCAGTGATTCCAGCTGCATGGAGACCTGGGCACCATAAACCTGCCTGCACATTTATGCCCGCAGGCTAGTTCAGGGCCCACTGCCAGTGGCTCTTGGGATCAGTATCTGGTAGGAACTCAAAACATTCAGACCGTTTGTGCTGGGGAGACTTTTGCCATTTTTCTTTCCAAATTGTTAGAGCTGTGGACCCACTAGTACTCATTGACCTTAGCCTTGGGCTCCTAAGAGCCTTGGACCCAGGTGTGGCCTTGCCTTTCCAGAAACACTGCAGTGCTTTGAATGCATGTATACAGCTGATGCCTTGTATGGTCAGAAGACTTACGTTCCATTTCTAGTTCTGCCCTTGGCTTGCTGTGTGTTTGAGAAAACCCCTTTCCTTCTCTGAGCCTCAGTTTCCTCTTTTGTATAGGGGATGATGACCACTCTAACCCACCTTCCTCACAGGATAACTCTTGGTGTTCTCCAAGGGTAGAGTTCTGTTACAGAGATTTACATGTAGATGTCTTCCCACGAGGCACCTCGGGGTTCAAGTTCTGGCATTTGCCTCTGTACCTCTTGTGAAGATGGGATTGGGTTCTGCCCCATCTGTTCTGCTTGCATCCTGGAGTCACAGGGCTAGGACCATCCACAGACCTAGAGGGCCACAACCTGAATTCCTGTGTACAGTGTCTGCAAGCTGTATGGGTACCTGTAAGTGCTTGGAGCTCCTGGGTGAGAGTTATGGTCCTCAGTTCCCATCTGCTTTAGTCACACATGGGGTACAAAATGGCACTCAGTATTGCTGCTGAGCCATAGCTGAAGCTGAGTAGCTAGCTTGATAACTGTCTATCTGGTTTGTCCTCAGTGTGGCTCCTTTGGTACAGGTGCCCCTTTGAGAGCAACAGACAGGATTCTATTGAGCTGGACCCTTCCTGCCTGAGTAGAAATGTCTACAGCAGTGGTCTACCCTTGAAATCCTGCCGAAGAGGGAATTCCTCCCTTTCCCAGGGCAAACCAAAGCCAATAATAGGGCCCCTGGCCTGTATCGTGTGAAAGAAGTAAGGGGTGCTGGGCTGGCTAAGGGTGAATAAGATAGATGTTCCAAGATGCCTGCCTTTTGCTGGTCAATCCTCCTTATCTGTTCCTTTGTAGATTCTGCTGCTTCTGGTGGCTTCCTCATTCACAGGCCTTAATATAGTTCTTCTAAAATAGCTGAGCTCCTCAAGGATTTTTACAAATACCAAGGATAAGGAACATGAAATAAAGGTTGAAGGAAATAAGAAACTTAACCCAAATAGTCAGATTACAGTACTGCTTCATAGGCAACCACACTTTAGCACCTAAGGGCCTTTCATCCTTAAAAAGTTTGGCTAGTCTGGGGTCTTAAACGCTAGCAAGCGGCCATCTAGGATGCATCAATTGGTCTCAACCCACCTGGAGCAAAGGAGAATGAAGAATAGCAAAGACACAAGGTAAATATTAGCCCAAGAGACAGAAAGGGCCACATAAACCAGAGACTACATCAGCCTGAGACCAGAAGAACTAGATGGTGCCCGGCTACCACTGATGACTGTCCTGACAGGGAACACAATAGAGACTCCCTGATGGAGCAGGAGAACAGTGGGATGCAGACCTTAAATTCTCATACAAAGACCAGACTTAATGGCCTGAGTGAGACTAGAAGGACCCTGGAGGTCATGGTCCCTGGACCCTTTGTTAGCCCAAGACTGGAATCATTCCTGAAGCCATCTATTTAGACAGGGATTGGACTGGACTATAAGACAGAAATTGAGGATGATGAAGAGTGAGCTTCTTGGCTCAAGTAAACACATGAGACTATGTGGGCAGCTCCTGTCTAGAAGCGAGATGAGAAGGCAGAGGGGGACAGGAGCTGGTTGAATGGACACGGGGAATATAGGGTGGAGAGGAGGAGTGTGGTGTTACATTAGGGGAGAGCAGTTAGGTTACATAGCAAGGTGTGTATAAGTTTTTGTATGAGAGACTGACTTGAATTGTAAACTTTTACTTAAAGCACAATAAAAAAAAAAAACTTGCCTAATTTCCTCATGTTCATGGTCCTTGATCCCCACCCATGTGAGCACATCCTGCCTGGATATTCTTTCATCATCTTGGCTGTAGCCAGAGTTTCCCTGGCAAGAAATTGACTGGTTACAGTTAACGTCACTGTGCTACCTGTATATTTGAGAGAAACCCACCCCCCATGTGTTAGGAAATCCTTACTATACTGACTGACACATAAACAATCAGCTTTCTATTAGTATCTGTCAAATAATTGAAGGGTAATGGAGGAAGGCTGGACTGCTGTGAACTTGTTGGATAGAATAGGTCATCTCAACTGGATTCTCATAGCCAAACTTCCTAAAAAAGGAGTTCACACTTATGGTCTCACTTTTTCACCTCTCACCCTTTGACACATTCCAGGCTGGCTTCTGCCCCACCAGCCCTCTCACCAAGGTCACTTGTAACTCCTAATTACCAAATCCATTGGGTTTTTGTCAGCTCTCATCTTGCTTGACCACTCTATGGAGCTTGACCCTAATGACCTGCATTTTAAGCTCAAAAATCAGTTATCTATATTCCAGAAAGGGGAAGCTTGCTTTTATCACAGTTTAGGTGGACCTCGGATGATGTGATGTGGGTTTAAAAGAGCATTGTGACCTTAAGTGCCTGACATTTTGATAAAAGTCCAGGGCCCTGTCCTCTGGGAATGGGAGTAGATAGGGTGAGTCCTAACTCATTACGTATTGCTTCTGAGGCATTCTTTTGTTTAAATTGTGCTTTAGGTGAAAGTTTAGAGCTCAAATTAGTTTCTCATACAAAAATTTATACACACATTGTTACGTGACCCTAGTTGCTATCCCTATAATGTGACCGCACATTCCTCCTTTTCACCCGGCATTTCTCGTGTCCATTTAACCAGCTCCTATCCCTTTCTGCCTTCTCATTTTGCCTCCAGACAGGAGCTGTCTGTTTAGCCTCCTGTATCTTCTTGAACTAAGTAGCACACTCTTGACGAGTATCATTTTATGTTTTATAGTCCAGTCTAACCTTTGTCTGAAGAATTGGCTTTGGAAATGGTTTTAGTTCTGGGTTAACAGAGTCCGGGGGCCATGTCATCTGGGGTTCCTCCAGTTTCAGACCATTAAGTCTTTTTACTAGAATTTGAGTTCTGCACCCCACTTTTCTCCTGCTCCGTCAGGGACTCTATGTTGTGTTCCCTGTCAGGGCGGTCATTGGTGGTAGCCAGGCACCATCTAGTTCTTCTGGTTTCAGGCTGATAGAGTTTGGTTTATATGACCGCTTTTGTCTCTTGGGCTGATATTTTCCTTGTGTCTTTGGTGTTCTTCTTTCTCCTTTGCTCCAGGTGGGCTAGGACAAATTAATGCGTCTTAGATGGCCGCTGGCTAGCTTTTAAGACCTCAGATGCCACTGACCAAAGTGAGATGCAGAACATTTTCTTAATAAACTTTGTTATGCCAGTTGACCTAGGTGCCCTTGAAACCCTGGTCCCCAGACACCTGCTTCTGCTTCACTGTCCCTCGAAGTGTTTGGTCGTGTTCAGGAAACGTCTTAGCTTTTGGCTTAGTCCAGTGGTGCTGGCTTCTCCTGTATTATGTGTTGTCCTTCCCTTCACCTAAGATGATTCTTGTCCACTGTGCATTTAGTGAATTCCCCTCCCTACCTCCCCTCCCAACCCTCGTAATCATCAAAGAATGTTTTTTTTTCTGTGTTTAAACGTTTTCTTGAATTCTTATAATAGTGGTCTCATGCAATATTTGTCCTTTGGCAACTGACTAATTTCAGTCAGCATAAAGCCTTCCAGATTCACCCATGTTATGAGATCTTTCATGGCTTCATCGTTGTTCTTTATCGTTGCATGGTATTCCATTATGCGAATATACCATAGTTTGTTTATCCATTCGTCCATTGATGGACATCTAGGTTGTTTCCATCTTTTTGTGTCCAAAGTGGTTGTACCATTTTACATTCCCACCAGCAGCATATAAGCAGTCTCTGTACAACCTCTCCAGAATTTATTATTTTGTGTTTTTTTGGATTAATGCTAGCCTTTTTGGGGTGAAACGGTCTCTCATTGTAATTTTGATGTGCATTTTTCTAGTGGCTAATGATCCTGAGCATTTCCTCAAGTATCTATTAGCTGCCTGAATGTCTTCTTTGGTGAGGTACCTGTTCACATCGTTTGCCTATTTTTTAATCGGGTTATTTGTCTTTTGGTTGTTGAAGTTTTACAGTGTCTTGTAGCTTTTAGAGATTAGACCCTGTTCTAAATTTCAGTTTATAAATTTAAAATTAAAGGAAAAAAAAGAGCAGACTCTGTGGTTTAAATTCTGATCTCTTCCTATCATTCTATGTGGTCTGTCTCTGTCTGCCCAACATCTGTTGCTAAAGAGACTAAATGTGACCTGAAGCCCTTGCCCAATTATCTCTAAATCGTGTACTCTTTTTTTTCTCTCCTCCTCTTTTCTTTCTGCCTCTCTGATGTAAGAAGACAACAACAACAATAATAATATAAAACCAGTGCATTGGAAAAAACATAGGCTCTGGAGTCAGACAGGCCTGGGTTCATTCCTGGAACTATAATTTTTTAGCAGTGGCACCTTAGATAATCACCTGAATCTCATTTTCTCATCTGTAAAATGTAAACAGTACCTTCCTCCCAGAGTCAAGGATTAACTGTGAAAATGTAAGTAAGGGTACTGTCTTAGTCATCTAGTGCTGCCATAATAGATATACCACAAGTGGATGGCTTTACCAAAGAGAATTTTTTTTCTCAAGGACTAGTAGGTTACAAGTCCAAATTCAGGGTTTCGGCTCCAGGGAAAGGCTTTCTTTCTCTCGTCAGCTCTGGAGGAAGGTCCTTGTCCTCAACCTTCCCCTGGTTGAGGAGCTTCTCAGGTGCAGGGACCCCGTGTCCAAAGGACGCTCTGCTCTTGGTGCTGCATTCTTGGTGGTATGAGGTCCCCAACTCTATGCTTGCTTCCCTTTCCTTTTATTTCTTGAGAGATAAAAGGTGGTGCAAGCCACACCCCAGGGAAACTCCCTTTACCTTATGTCAGGGAGGTGACCTGGGTAAGGGTGGTGTTACAATCCCACCCTAATCCTCTTTAACATAAAATTATAATCACAAAATGGAAGACAACCTCAGAATACTGGGAATCATGGCCTAACCAAGTTAATACACGCATTTTTGGGGGGACATAATTCAATCCATGACAGGTACTTAGCATATTGTAGGCTCTCATAAAATACTAACTATTAATATCATTTTGAATAGAGTCTCCAGGTTGTCATATTTGCATCTGAAGGCTGAATCTAGAGCGCAGTGTCTACCGTGCTGGAGTTGGGTGCCTTTTCTGGGTAGATGGGACCCATTGTGAATGGGTTGGCCTTTTGAGGTCTATTTATCCTATACACTGTTGGATTTTCTAGCCTGAGATTCCATACCTGGGACATAGGTGTGCCCAACTTGTTCTCTCTTCCTTTCTTGTAGGCTCCCAGGCCAGTGCCAGTATTTGGGCTTGCCAGTGGCGGATTACTTCAAGCAGTGGATTAATCTGAAAAAGGTACTGTGTCTGAGCCCCACCTAGGTACTTCCTCTGGTTCTCCTGTGTCTCATATCTCTCCTTCCTTACTTTCTTTTCTCATCTCTGTGCCCTTTTCTTTTCTTTCTGTACTTCTCAATATCCCTTCTTCTTCCCTAGCTAATATGCATGGAAGGTGGTGGTTATTTTTGGGAGTGAGAAGCTGCTTGGGGAGCAAGCTGCTGGGTAGAATATGCCCTACTTGGTGCCACCCAGATGTTCAGAGAAGTTCCAGCCAAGGGGTTTTTTTTTTTTTGAATTCTCACTCAGAGCTGAATCTCTAGGCAGAACTGCATTACCCCAAGGAAAGATGTGGCAGTAACCGAGCCTCTGGGCAAGTATCCTCCTTTGATGTGATCATGAATATGGCCTCTGACCCTCCTGGCTGGCTCTAGTGTCCCCCTCTGGTTGTGAGGTAGAGTTCATTCAAGCTGGCTCTGGCCCTACCTAGCCCTAGCAGGGCCTTTTTTCATGTGAGGAAGGGCCATGGAAACTAAAGCCCAGTCCCCTTTAGGCTATGAAAGAGGAGACTGGCACGGTTGTAGCACCAGGCACCTGGGGAGTTGTGGGCTGAGGCTGTGGGCCAGTAGGGACCCCATGTAAGGTCTTGGCAAAAAATGAATCACCCAGAAAACTCTACTTTCCTAGCATATACTATACTTCCTAGGTAAGCAGAAGAAAGGAGGTATAGAAATAGACTCCCCAGATTCCTATTTTAGAAGGATCCCTGCTCTAGAGGCCCAGTGCACTAAGGAGACTTACTCCCATAAATCATTCTGATATAAGTGCAGCAGCCCTGGAGCAGCCTCAGGAGCTTCATGCCACTAGTCAGCTTGGTGACTCCCAGGAGGCTCAGAGAAGGGAGAATATTCTGGGCGTCAGGGTAGTGGCTCCCAGGGGGCTCAGAGAAGAGAGAGGTCATTGGCAGGGGGAGAGTGGTCACGCTAGGTATCCTGAAGATATGGGACTGAACTGAGCATTCAAGGAAGGCTGGACATGGTTATGAAGAGGAGAGAAGGCTTTCTAGGCAGAGAGAGCAACATGGCTTTGGTGTGTGGGGACTGGAGCTAAGTGAGCACATGAAGGAAGAGTGGAAGAAAATACTTCGTATGTATTTGTGCCACGCTGAGGATGACCTTCTGCTTTGTTCTGGGAAGCCATTCTTTGTGGCAGCACTTGTAAACTCCCTTGCCTTCACCTGGTGTACCGGTCCTTTGAGCTCTGGCTTGTTTGTACTTTGACCCTTACCCACTGATCTCACATGCAGCTGAGGAACAGCTACTTACTACCTCTCATCTTTGGTTGAGAGGCTAGCCTCTCTCCTACTTTTGGGTCTCAGCTCTGTGTCCTTGCCTCTGTCTGAAATGTCCCCAGGTCATCTACATCAGGCATACTCCCTCACTTGAAGATTCAGCCTGGAAGATATCACTTATGCTGAGAATCTCAACAGTCCCTCTCTGGCCTTGAGGCTCCTTAGCACTTTGGATATTAGTACTATTAGTGTTGAAACTGAGTCCACGTGTGTTTTCTTCCAGTCGTGTCCATCTAGAGCCCAAAGACTGAGGCTGTTTCCTCTCAGTGACCCCAGTGACCAGACCAGGGCTAGGTACAGAGTTATGTGCTCAGTGAATAATTGCTGGCTGTCTGACTGACCTTTGAGAACTAGCTCCATGGAGACCCTCTCTGGCAGGGCTGGGACTGTGGCTGTGGCTAGTTCTGTGCTCCCGGAAGATGGCGTGCCAGCTGTCAGACTACATCTGAGACTGCTTACTGGCCTCTGCAAATGCAGTGTGAAGGCCCGGCCAGGCGAGGCAGGCGCTGACCATGAACAATTGCTCTGTGAAGTTCACTAGACTTGTTGTTGTATGGATAGCTCCTTGCCTCTAGGTTTCTTTGCAGAAAGGCAGGAAAGCAGCCGGCCCATGTGATAACATTGCTACTCAGGGCCACCTTGGTGCTGCTGGGCCCAAAGGGCAGGGTTCGGGGTAGGGGTGGGCTGTCCTTAGCCTGTTCAGTTTGGCTCTCCACTAGTCCGTGCTGAGCTGTAGAGGGAGGGAATAGGTGCAAGTGGAAACTGAGGATCCTTTCCAGTTGGTCTTGTGATTGCCTCTTGTAAAGTAAATTAAGAAGGTCCAGGAAGAATAAGGGTCTAACCTCTCCTCCTTGCCTTCCAGGCACATCATGTTTGAGGTATACTTGAGGCCTCAGACCATTCCATTCTGGGCCAAGCAGTAGAGATGGCTTAATTCTGGATGTTAGCCTATCCTTGGCAGCAGCCATTCAAAACCATGTGGCTACAGGGCCCTGGAGGCCCCAGGACCATGGTGATCTTTCTGACCTTTATGCTGAGTGACTTCGTGCAGGTTGCATAACTTCTCTAGATTCCTGCTTCCTTAAAAAAAGTAATGATAAAAGCAAAGCCAGAAAGGTCATTGCCAAGGTTGTGAGACTATTAAGCCTTACTACATGCCCTGTTTTCCCCTGTGTGACCCAGGCCCTGGCTGTCTATAGGATCCTCTCCTGTCTATTCTCACTGCTTCTTCCCACCTCCTCAACTTCCCTAGCAGAGCTTTGCTCCATGAAAAAAAATGTGGAGGGTCCTGGTCTGCTTGGCCATCTTGACCTGCCTAGTAAGTGAGCAACTGGGACAATTCACCATCCGCATTTCCTTGTACATTTCTGGCCTCTGATCTGAGGAGAGATAAAATGTTGTCTTTCAGCTGCCCTCTCCTATCCAGAAATGGTGTGGGTTACATCAGTGTAGAGCAATTTTACAATGGCCAGGTTTTCGCATCTCTCGCCTCCATTTACTTTCCTGGTAGCAGAGTGGAGCAAGCTAGTGTTTGCTGACATTTGGAATGTCATTGAATGATCTTATATTTTATTGAGCTGTCAGCTTAGAGAGAGCTTGGGGCCATGTCCCAGCTCCTTCTAGGAGGTCAGAGCTATCACTGAGGGTTTCAGAAGAATGCGTATACACGTGTACTGCTGTGAATGAATACACCCAAGTGAGCATACTCAGAACTGTATATATACATCCATATATGTATATGTGTGTGTATACACATTCACATTAACAGTCAGGCATGGAAATATACACAAACATGAATGTGTTTATGCATACACATAAAGTGTAAAGACACATGCACATATATAAACATAAATATATTCATCAGTCATCAAGTATTCTTGGGTGCCTTCTGTGTACCAGGTTCTGTGGGTAGTCCCAGAGATATAACAGAAAAGGAGGATATTGAATAAATTTCAGTTGTGATGAGTGACACTAAGAAGTGCTGAAAGTCATGTGATCATGTAATAAAAGGACCTGACTTTGTAGGGTGGTAAGGTCGGAACATGGTTCCCTGAGGAAGGATGTCTAAGCTGAGACTTGAAGGATGAGTAGGAATTGACTAGGTAGAGGAAATAACATGTGGGGAAGCCCTGAGGAGAGGAGACAACTGTCATGGAACTAGACTGTAGGTTCCGTGAGGACAGGAAATGTCTGTCTCTTTTGTCCACTGTTCCTTCCCTACTCTTAGTATAGTTCCTGGGACACAGCAGACGTGTAATCATTATTTGTTGAGTGAATGACTGCCTGAAGCATAGTGAATATGAGAAGAGGAGAATGGCTAAGATTGGAGGGGGTGGACCAGAGCTTGTAGACCACACTTTGAATCTTGAACTTTATTTACCTTTAGGGTAAGGAGAAGCTATTGAAGGGTATTATACATAGGAGAATCTTGATCTGATTTCTGTTTTGTAAAAGCTGTCTTGGGCTGCAATGTAGAGAGTGCTAAGAGTACAAATGGGGGACCAGTTACTGATTTTTCCTAGTAGGGCAACATTTGGCGTTTTGGAACAGATCATTGTGTGGGCAACATTGTTGAACTTTTAGCATCCCTGGCCCCTGTTCATTGAATGCCAATAGTCCTCTCTCCATGTCATTGTACAACCAAAAATACCCCCAACACACATTTTCAATAGGCTGAACATGGGTAGCAGTGGAGGAGATACCATCCCTAGTTGAGAAACGCAGAATTAGACATTGCTGTAGTCCATGTGAAAGATGATGGCTACTCAGACTAAAAACAGTAGGAATGTAGAGAAATGGATTGATTCTAGAGTTATTCAATGGCACAGTCATTTCTGCTATGTGCATCATGTATGTTTCTAAAAATCACCACACTGTGGAATACCATGCAGTAAGAAGGAGGTTAGGAGAAAAACACTCAAAAACTTTGTCAGTGATATATACAAAGAGATAGGAATTTAATAAAAATGTTAGCACAGTTTTACACATGTTAAATGATTAAGAAATACGTAAGTACACAGTAAATATGAGACTTTACCTTGAAAAAAGCTGAGGTTTGCATGTGGAAGTGACCAACAGAAGGATTACAGCTTATGTGTTATTATGAATTGTGGAAGGAGAGTTATCTGAAATCAGAGGGAAAGTCATAACATGTGGATGAGTGTGACTCTTTGAACTCAGAAAGTTGTAACCAGATGTGGGTGGATGTGGCTCATAATATACTTGGTGATCCAGATAGCAAGCTGATAGATATTTGAGGTGTGTGCATGTGTATGTTTTGTATATTCCTGCATAACTCTGTTAAGCTGAGTGCGATTTTCCATGTTTCTCTAGTATTTCTTGTGGATGAACTTGCACATAAACATATGCAAAATTTGCATTATGCTGAGTTGTTTCCTAATACGTCAATTGCATTAGAATAAACTCTGGCTTTCAAAACAAGAGTTATACTAGTCTGACTGTATAAGAAAAACAAACGAAAACCAAACCCATTGCCATCGAGTCGATTCAACTCATAGCGACCCTAAAGGACAGAGTAAAACTGCCCCATAGGGTTTCCAAGGAGCACCTGGTGAATTCGAACTGCTGACCTTTTGGTTAGCAGCCATAGCTGTTAACCACTGTGCCACCAGGGTTTCTAGTCTGCCTGTGTAATAGACAGGAAATGGTTGTGGGGGTCAAGGATGAAGGAGGAGACCATGATGACTGTAGGGTTTATGATTTGAGCAATTGGATAAATTGGAATGGATTTACTGAGATAATGGAAGAAGGAGAAGTTTTGGGGATGGAGGAGAAGAAGATGAATTCAGTGTGGGACGTGTGTTTAAATGCTTTTGAGACACTCTTGTAAAACTGTTGAAGAGGCGGTTGAATATATAAGTCTGGTGAGGTCTGGATAAGAGATATAGATTTGGGCAGTTATTGGTGTATGAATGATAATTGAAGCTGTAGAAGGTACCAAGGAAGAGGGTATAGGGTAAGAAGAAAAATGGGCTTGGACAGAACACTGAGCAATACCAACATATGGTAGAGGAGAAAGAGTCAGAGATAGAGAAGGAGGAGGAGTGGTCATTATAGTAATAATAGTTCTTATTTATTGATTGCATTTTGTGTGTTAGACTTACGCTGTCCGATTACTTGACACTGGCCTCATGTGGTGATTGAGCACTTGAAATGTAACTAGTATGATTTGAGGAACTAAATTTTTTATTTAATTTGAATTAAATTTGAAGACTGATTCTTGATTCTGTTATTGGAAAATTTTTAAGTATGTTTGGAGCAACCTTGGCTGGGGAAGCTGCCTTTTCAACTGTATATTATATGAAATTTAAATATAAGTCAAACATTTCTGGTAAAAATTTAGCATCAAAATTGAGATGTGCTGTAAGTGTAAATTACACATCAGATTTTGAAGACTTAAGTGTGAAAAAATGCAAAATATCTCAATAATCTTTATATTGATTATATTTTAAAATGGTAATATTTGGTTATATTAGGTTGAATAATATATTACAATTAATTTGATCTGTTTCTTTTTACATTATAATGTGGCTTCTAGAAAATTTAAATGGCTAACATAATGTTTGTGTTGGCATTGCTGTGCTATTCACTATGCTTGTATAAAAAAACCCAGTGCCCTCGAGTCTTATATACCTTGTATATATTATCTAATCCTCACAACCACCATGTGCAGTAGCTACTATTATTATTCTCATTTTAAGGTGGGGAAAACTGAGGCACAGAACAATGATGAAACTTGTTCAGTGTTTCACATTAGTAAGTGGCAGAGTTAGAACTTAAATTTAGGTTTGCCTGAGTCTTTAGAGAGAGGAGGGTAAAAGAGCAGTAGAAGAAGAGGTATACCAGCAGAGCGTGGTGTTGCAGAAACCAAGGAAATAAAGTGTTTTCATAAGAAGAGGAGTGCTCAGCTTCAGAGAGAGCCAAATAATATAAAGTCTAAAATATGAGCACTAGATTTAGTGACAAGGACATGGGTGAAAACTTTTGAGTGGTACGATAGGAACAGGAGCCAAATTGGAGCAAACTGGGGAATAAATGCGAAATGAGGAGATGGAAAAATTTTAACTCTTTCAGAAGGGAAGGAGAAGAGAGAAAGGACAAGAGCTGCATTTGGGCAAATGTGGGATTGAGTCAAGTTTTGTCTTTTGAGATGGAAGGCACACGTGTTTGTAGGAGCTATTAGAGAAGAAAATCTTGAAGCTATAAGGAATTGGAGCAATCATTGGTAGAGAAATGTCTTTGAGAATATGAGAGATTGGATGGAGATAGACGCTTGATTGACTCTAAGAGAAAAGTCCCTCTTCCATTGTGACAGGAGGGCAGGAGAAGCGGTTGGATGTGAACAGATGCAGGCAGATCTGTACACTTAGTAATGGTAAGTTGAAGTAGCTCCCATCTGATGCTTGTATTTTTCTCCACGAAATAGGAAATGAGTCATTTTGCTGAGAACTATTGTGGGAGGGTTGGGAAGGTTTGTGGAAGTTGAAAAAGGATTGCTATAGTTTTAGTAAAGAATGGATATGTGAGCTGACTTGAGCAGTGGGATTTCTAGACAGTGTTGAGGGTCCAATTGAGGTTGATGACCTTAATTCATAGTGGAATCACTCTGTTCAGCTGCATGAGTTTTCTTTAATAGAGCTCAGCTCCCTGGCTGTGGGCATGGAGAAGGCAGACATTTAGATTCATCCAAGGTAGAGATTTTCCCAAGGAGATGTACTGAAAGGAGCAAGAGACTTGAAGATATTGTCAAGATAGTTGACAAGACAGGCTATGGGATCTAAGCTTGATATTCAAGGAAGAGAAGACAGCAGGAGGCCTGATGAGTATGGAAAAAGCATATAGGTCCCAGTGAGGAACAGGTATAGTTGAGTATGCTAGATGTAAGGATAAGAGATTATGGTTAGAAAGGAGGCTGTCTGACTTAGTGATTTTAGAGTTGGATAGTTCTAGGTGTTGGCAGGTTCCAAGGTATGGCCATGGGAATAGGTAGCTAAGATTGAATGGAAGAGAATGTTATTGTAAATAAAGGGTCAAGAAACAGAAAGGTTGGATAAGACTGCCATAACACTGTGAGTATGTGGATATACATATGCACATATGATGTATGTATACCCCTTGCATACACATGGACACATGTGTAAAAGTACATACAAATGCATACCTATACATATACAATTCATGTACATTCAGACCATGTCTTGCAAGTGTGTATGTACTCAGACTCACAGTCTGGAATCCCCTCTGATGCCTGGGCCTATTTGAGTGGATTTTTGGGGAAACAGGCAGGCAGCCTTATGATGATTCTGAGTCAGTCTTGGCAGGCAGGGCTCACCCAGTCATGTCTAGAAGTTGTAGGGATGGGGGTTGCCTAGTCCCAGATGTACCAAGGTATAAAGATTACTCCTCCACTCTCCCTGTGTCATCTGTGCTATGTGCCTGCTATTCAGCGCTCTGGTTGCACTGAAGGAGGTGGAGTGGGAGGACCAGACCAGCTCTTAAAGAGGGAATAAGGAAGAGGAGACCTTCTTGGGTCCCTCCAAGAAGCATTTATGCCTCCCCCCTACCCCAGGAGGGGTCAGCAGGAGAAATTGCTGAGAGGAGGGTTGGTGTCTACGATTGAGTATGACTTTTGCTGACCTTGGAACATTCAGAGTCCCAATCAGCGCAGTAATAAATTAAGGGCTTATGGAGGAATAAATTCTCGGCCTTAATGAAGTTCTTTGCTGGGGGCCATAGGCAGGTCAGCAGGTCAGGATGATACAGATTGGAGGCTCCAGCGAGTGGGCTGAGCTAGCTGGGAAGCCATCAGGGGTGAGAGGATTGGAAGCTCTGCTGGTCAGGTCACTTTTTTGGAGCTGTTAGAAGAAAGCTGTTCAAGCGATGGGCAGCGGAGAGACAGGGGCTTTTTATATGGTGGCCGCCTGGTACCAGCTGCAGAGCCCTTCTAACGGAAAACAAAAACCAAGAGAGGTGTGAAGATCAAGGGGTCCAGGAAGGTGCTTTGTTTTTTGTGGAGGTGGGCAAGGGCCGTGCTTGTACAGAGAACAGATGCTTCTGGGCCATTCAGTGGTCGGAACCAGACTGGGCCTGTGGTCCAGGTTTTTGGCATCACCCTGCATGTGCAAAGCATTGTCCATGGAGCTGTGGATAGTTGTAGGCAGGTATCCTGGTGGGCTTCAGCTCTGAGGGCCAGATAGATCAGGGCTTTAGCTGTCTTAGAGAAGAAACACGTGTACAGAGAACAGAACGCAGAGCACCAGTTGTAAATGAGGGAAAGTCGGGGGGAATAGGCACAGGACACGAAGAGGGTGAGTGGGAAAGCAGTGCAGAGTGCTTGCTGCCAGATTTGATGCTGGAACCCTGGGGGATGGGGATATCTTGGAGGCTGGACACTACTGAATTGTAGAGTTGAAACTAGCACCCAGGCCTTGAGACTCCAGATCCTGAGCTCTTTCACCACCCCCTTGCAGTGTCTCCCATTGGGGCATGAGTTCTTGGCATGTAGTGCAGAGGTGGGGGAGGGAATGATGCTATATTTGGAGTCAGGAGTAGCTGGAGCTAGAGGGCATGTCTCCTTTCCTTTTGCCTCCCTGCCCCTATGTTGTAATGCCCAGCCTGGGCTTTTCCTTTAAATATGTCTTACAGCTGTCTGAACTCTGAAATTTCTTTCACTCCTTCCCTCGCCTTGTTAACATGTGTTGCCTTTGGGGTAATCAGGGAAAAAATATTATGTCCTTTTACAATTACCGGGTTTTGGAATATTAAAATGTCTCGCTGCATCGGCACTGTTATTTTGATTGGTATTCTAACCTTTGACTAGCCCATAAAGCGTGCCGCTCCTGAAGCCAATATTGCAGGACTGAAATTTAATTCCGAAATGATTCCAGATAATAGGGAGACAGATAATATATGCATGAAGGATATTATGTTTGGACTAACTGCAGCAGGGCCAGGGCTGGGGAGCTGAATAATAGCCCAGAGTGAGTTATAATCTGTGGGACAGAAATGCCTTACTGTCAGGGCCAGGAGAGGAACTCTTAAATCAAAGGCACGATTTAAGGGTACGATTGCAGGGTATGATTGCAGGGTGCTTGTTTTGACAGGAAGAACACCGGAGCCAAGAGGGTAGGTGTTGAAGGGTGTGCCCCATCCTTACTCCTAAGCAAGGTGCTTGTTATGGGTTGAATTATGTCCCCCAAAAATGTGTGTTGTGAATTCTAACGGTCTGTGCCTGTGGTTATAACCCCATCTGGGAATGGGTTGTCTTTGTCATGTTAATGAGGCAGGATTAGTGTAGGGTGTATTTTGAGTCAATCTCTTTTGAGATGTAAGAGATTAAACAAGCAAGCAAAGAAGCAGAGATGGGGGAAGAAACATGCCAAGACACATGGAAATCTCCAAGGAACCAGAAGCTGAAGAGACAAGGACCTTCCTCCAGAGCCGACAGAGCGGAAGCCTTCCCCTAGAGCCAGCACTCTGAATTTGGACTTCTGGCCTCCTAAACTGTGAGAAAATAAATTTCTGTTTGTTAGGGCCATCCACTTGTGGTATTTCTGTTATAGCAGCACTAGATAACTGAAACAGAATTTGGTACTGAGAAGTGGGGTTGCTGCTTTAACAGGTACTTAAAACGCTGAGGCAGTTTTGAAATTGGGTAAAGGATAGAGACCAGAAGGGTTTTAAGGTGCCTATTTTTTTTTAATAGTAGAAGCCTAGATTGCCTTGAAAAGACTGCTGGTAGAATTATGGACATCAAAAGCAATTCTGGTGAGGGCTTATAAGGAAGTGAGGAGAACTGTGGAGAAAGTCTCTGTTGTCTTAGAGGATACATGTGGTGTCAGCTACAGAATGTCACTAGACATGTGGGTGTTAAATGTGCTTCTGGGGAGGCTTTAAAAGAAAATGATGAGCATGTGATTAGACAAGGAAGGAAGGGCAATACTTTTCATGCAGTGGCAAAGAACTTTGCTGAACTATGTTCAGCTGTTTGGTGGAAGGTAGAACTTGTAAGTGATGAACTTGGGTATCTGGCTGAAGAAATTCCTAAGCAAGATCTTAAAGGGGTCACATGGTTTCTCCTTGCTGCTTATAGTGAAATGCGAGAGGAAAGAGATGGACTTAAACATGAACTGTGCAAAATGAAAACAGAACTTAAAAATTTGGAAAATTCTGTTGTACAAACAAAGGACACGTGTCCTAGAGTTTTCACCAAGGACATGGCTATACAATCTTTTGTTCAAGAGATTAAGCCTGTGACTGATGGATCTCACCAGCTACCACAGCAGAAGACCCATCAACTAAATAAATAAATTTCTGTTTGTAAAAGCCATCCACTTTTGGTATTTCTGTTAATAGCAGCACTGATAACTATGAGGATGCCCAAGGCCTTGGATGATCTGGCTCATTGCAGCTCTTTACCTTCGTATCTCTTGACCCTCCTTCATCACAATCCAGCCAGATCAAACTTCTCACTGTTCCTTAGATGCACATCACTGTTTACCTCTCTTTGCTAATGTTGTTCCCTTTGCTTGCTTGCCTTTCCTCTTTTAGTGTGTTGAGAAAACTCCTGTTCATCTTTCAAAACCTTCTTCTGTGAAACCTTCTCTGATGCTCCCCTACCTCTAGTAGAAATAATCAATCACTTCCTCCTCTGTATGGCTTCAGAACTTTGTATTGGATGTATCATATGCTATGGCAAGCATCTGTTTACATGTTTGTATTTCCTACTAGTCTGTGAGCTCCTTGACATCAGAGACTATGTACCCTCCATCTCTGTATTCCCAGTGCTCAGCACTGGGCCTGGCACACACTAGGCATCAACAAGCATTAACTGAACCCAGACTGGGCCAATGCACCCCAGAATCCAAATGCCTCTTCCCCTGCTGGGTTTCGATTTACTGTTACTTGACTGCACAAAAAGATAGAGACGTTAAGTAACTCACCTAAGGATACATAGCCAGGAAGAGGTAAAGCTGGGATTTGAACCCAGGTCAGTATGCTGTTTTCCCCATACCAGCTATCTTAGACAGGTAGTCAGGCTTTGTGTCACGGAAGGAGCTAGAGGCCAGGATAGGAAAGACAGAAACTTACTTTCCTGACTCCTTCCTGTCCATAGCTGAGGGCTTCAGCCCTCTTTTCTGGAGACTGCATTGGTTCTTAGCATTCATGGGATGTATGTCTTGGAAGACTGGTGCTGCTGCTGACCTTTGAATAGTCATTCCAGGCAAAAGACATGTCTCTGTGGTAAGTCTGTAACTAAGGATCAGGAAAGTACCTTGGTGAAGGTACCTAAGTGGGGTAAATGAGCACTCTTAGAGAGGTAGGCAGGCAGAGTCCAAGGAGTTCTTAGTAATGGCAGAAAACTTCATAGACCCCCTCCCTCCCCAGCACGTGGTAAAACTTAAATTTTGGGTGTATAGTAAGGAAGTACATAATGAAAAAAAAGCTACAGTGAATCTGGTTGACTTTCAAATGTATTTGTATTAGTCACAATACTATCTGCATATACCTGGAAAATAGTATGGATGTATGAGAGACTTATCCTTTATTTAGTCTTCGGGTAATACTGGGTGTGGACACTGGACCCTTAAATCCTCTGGAGATGACCACTGGTGCACGAGAAAGAGCTTTGGAGGCACATGAGTTTGTCTTAAAATTCTAATAACGCAAGCTGTGTGATCTGGAGTAAGCCCCATAATCGCTCTGAACCTATCAGAACTTAGGCTCTGGAGTCTAGCATGCCTAACTTTGAATCTTGTCTCTACCATGTACTAGCTGTAGGACCTTAGGAGAAAGTCACTTAACCTCTTTGAGACTCCCTGTCCTCCAGTGTAAAACAGCAAAAATAATACCCACCTCCTAGAATTGTCGTGAGGATTAAATGATAGCACTACAGCGCTGGCCCTCCCTTACCCCGGTGTTACCACTAGAGATGCAATGACTGGACTGTAGAGAAGAGAGGTAAAGGAGACAGGAGCTCAAGGTAGACATGTGAGGCTTTGTGGGAAGGAGCTAGGAAAAAGTGGTTTTTCAGCAGAGTTCTTATGAGCATCGGGGAGGGGATGAGCCTAATGCTGACCTTGGACTAGCTTACCCTTTAGCTCACTCTGAGAATCAGAGTAGATTATTTCATGCCCTTGGTTCCAGCCACGTTTAGCGTGCCTGGCTACCCAATGGAGTACAGAGTCACATTCACCCTGGGTTAATTCCTCATTCTGTCACCTACCTCTTTTATGACCTTGGACAAGTTATTTACCTTCTCTGAACCTTGGTTTCCTCATTCATAAAGTGGAGATAATTAATAATAATAATAAACAGGTGCTGTTCTGTTTTATGGCAGCCTGGGTGGCACAAAGTATAGATTAACTCATTTAATCCTCAAGCAAGCACTATGAGGTAAGTCCTATTATTATTCATTTTACAGATGAGGAAACTGAGGTACAGAGAGGTTAAGTGCCTTCCACAAAATCTGACAGCTAGTGAATGTTGGAATAGGGGTTTGGATCTAGGCAGTAGACTCCAGAGTCCATGTTCTTAATTGTTTGGTTGCATGCCTCTTTCCTAGGTTCTGCAAAGGAGGGAGGGGTCATTTACCTGGAGTGTGGGAGAGAAAGTCAAGAAAGCTTTCCTTGAGGAAACACTTGAGTTGAATCCTGGAAGATGATGAGTGGAACGGGCATGCCAGGCAGAGGGAACAGTGAACAAAGACCTGAAGTGGTGAAACAGGTTGCTGAATTAGGGGACTACAGTCAGGTTTTTTCGGCTACTGATGTGGGCCAGCTATGTGTATAGCTTTTACCACAGGAAAAGCTGAGAGAGCAAAAGAGAATAAGAAACCATTGCTCAATGTCTGGGTTGGAGCCAGTCTAAGCTGCTTTCTAAGAATGGGGCAGTAGCTCCAGAAAACTTGTCTGTGTAAGGGAAGAGGCCACCCTGCCTTATGGCATTATTGGCTATGAGCAGTCTGAGACCAACTAGGCCAGAAGACTTCAGTGTCTTTATGTTAAGATGTAGAAAATTACAGTGTGAAGAATCAAGTAGGTCATGTTTGTAAAGCTCTTAGAATTGTGCTGGTACACCATGTGGGGACGGGCAGCTTGGCACATCCTCTGCAAAGGAGGTAGCCTGCTTTGTTCTGCATCCCTGATGGGCGTGGTCACACAGGAGGAAAGGAGCAGGTGAAGGGATGGCTCTGATCAGTTTGGTTCAAGACGGCTGGGAGCCTCTCTTCCTCTGTAAAGTTTCCTCCAGAGCCATTTGTATGCAGTACCCTGTGTAGTAGGTCTTCGGAAGCCCGCCCTGGGGTCTGGCTGCCTCTCGCCAGGTGCTGGTGAGAGCCTCTGTTGTGTCAAGTGATGTACCCTCTTAGTCCTGATCCCATCGTGAACCTCCCCGTCTTTCTCTTGTGTCCTTGAGGAAGTGAATTCTGGGCTCATTCTGGAGCACAGGGGAGTGGGGAGCTCTCCTGCATCTTTCTGGGGTCTGGATTTAAACCTTGGCATTCTGACTACAGAGCCTGCACTCTAAACCTCTGGGCCAGGTGCTAGGGTACAGAGTAGTCCACAGTCCATGCCTCTTGTTATCATGTGTGGCCTGGTCTTTCCCTGCGAGGAGCCACAAGCTATTTGAGGAAAGGGTCTAGATCTGCCCCTTCTCTGAATCCACAGAGCTAGGCAGAGGGGACATCATAAAGTAATAGAGGTATAAATACTGTGGAAGAGCCGGGGACAGTTTGGGAGAGAGGTGAGACATGACATGGTGGGAGAATAGACTCATCAATGCTCAGTGTTAAGTCTGAGCGGTCTAAGGGAACACTGAGTTACTCTGCCTTCTTCCTGGATTTCTTTTTTTTGTTTGTTTTATTTTTGTGTTGCTACTCTAGATCGTGGAAACTGGGAGGAATTGCAGAAAAGGAGAGGAAAGGACAGGGAGACTTCTTGAAGGCAGCAGGCACAGCTCTGTCTCCCATCTCCCTGCAGACCACTCGGAATGGCAGGTTTAATCGTGTGTTGCTATCAACAATAATAGATCTCCAATGCATTGAGCTCCAGTTGTGTGCCAGCCTCTGTACTAGGTGCTTTACACATATCTCATTTAATCCTCACAGCTGCTTAGCAAGGAAGGGATGTTTTTCCCTATTTTATGGGTGATGAAATAGAGACTCAAAAGATTAAGAAGCTTCCACAAGGCCACATGACCAGGATGTAAATCTAGGCTCTCTCCTTTCATTATCTTCCTCTTGCCATTTGTCCCCTACCAAATACCACCTGAAGGCTGCGCCTCTGGTCTGGCCTAGTTTGAGCTAGGGGCCTGAGGAGCCTGGCTGGGGCAAACACACACCAGCCCTTACTAGTTAGTTGTATGGTCAGTGAATGAGTCAGTGACTGAATATGAGTGGCCTCATATCCCAGGTGTCTAGGGAGTTTAATGGGTACCTGTCTGTGTATGAAAGAAGCACCTATGTATGCTTGTGTGTCTTGTGTGTATGAGGAAGTATGTCTCCCTATGTGTGGAGGCTTGTGAAGGCCTGAATATATCTGTGTGTACTTCGGTGTGTGCATGTTGTGCCCATGTGTCGGAACATGGGTGAGAGTATATGTATGGGACTTGAGGTCTGACTCCAGGCCTCGATTAATTTTCCCTGATTGACTCCTCAGAACTATCTGGGTGACTCCTAGAGATGGGACCTCCTTTGACTATCTCAATGTTTAAGTGAGATTGTAGCAGGGTTTTGTCTTTCTGTCCCATTAATTAGCCTTCGGTTCCTTGGAATTTTTTAATTTGATCGCTGCATCACTGGCGAAAGAATGGACCATGTGTGGACTCACAGTTCATTGTCCTCAGCGCTGGTAAGGACTTCTCTCTGTTGACTGGGTTTAGATGAGCCTGGACTTAGGCCTCAGGTAGCGAGTGACCTGCACTCTGCCCGGGCCAGGAAATTTTTATTCATACCAAGCCACCAGTCACTCACCAAGCCCCTGTGTGTTGGGACTCCAAGATGAATCAGATCTTATTCTAGCTTTACTGAGCTCCCAGTCTAGCAGGGAAGATGGTTGGGTCAATAGCAAGCAGCTAGGTAAAAATACCATAGAGATAGTCAAGTGCAGTGGTGGCATATGTGTACAGTGGGTGTGAGTGTGAATCATTTGTGTTTTTAGAAGTTTGTTTCCAGTTCAACTCTGTAATGAGTCAGAATTTACAAGAGACAGAGTCTATGTAAGCACGTTTGTATGCTCATGTGCGCCCTGCCTATGTAACTTGATAAGCTCAAAGACACCCTGATAAGCTAATCCTTGCTATATAGCAAGGCCTTTGACTTCATCAGAGGCCTTAAAACAGGGCCCTCGGGAGACCCGATCTTGCCCTACTTGGAAAAGAGTAGCCCTCCTGGGGAGATGAGGTCCAGGCTAGATGCTGAGGAACTGTTTGTGTGTGGATGTGGGCCGGTGTGCTTATGAGTGTGCATAGGCATGAGCCCAGGTGTGCATATGGCAGCAGCCAGTGGTCTTTCCCCAGCACCACTGACCAGGGCTTATAGGGCTAGACCTGGGCTTGGCACCTTCTTGGCTGTAAGCAGGCGGGCAGGCTGCAGGCAGATCCCAGGGCAGGCCAGAGGCCTCCCCAATGGTGTGTTTGCTGTGCCTAATTACCCGGCAGTTGTTTAACTATGCAAGCTGCATGCCTGTCTTTATTGCGCTGTGATTGCCGAGCTGCCTATGGGGAGTGTCATGAAAAGATATAAAACGCCCATTATCTGTCTGACGCCCTCCTCCTGGACTGTGGGTGTTTGCGTTTTATTTTATTTTTATGGCTCAAGGGAAGCTCTGCAGGAGCAAAAGGGAGAGAAGAAGAGGGAGGGGAGGAGAATAAGCCCTACAGGAATTGGGGACTGGGAAAATAAGGAGTCCCTTCATACTGTGGCCAGCCATGTGTACAGCTGAAGGACTGTCCTGACCAGAGGGGAGAAGTGAAATTGGCAGATCTCTGGGGTCAGGATAAGGTACTCGGGAAATAAGGTCCAGGTCTTCCCCTCCCCATCTACCTGCAAGTTCTGCAGCTTATGTTTCTGCCCTACCTATGCTAGTCTCTTCCCTACATGCAGGCCTTCTGCCTTGGGTGCAGGGCAGTCTGCAGAGGGTTCTGAGAATGGTCTGTGGGACTGGTCTCTTGTTCCCACTCAGTTCTTTACCAGCTGTGAAGACTCGGTTTGCCTGCTGGCCTGCTAGAGCACCATGGTTTGTTTTGAGGCAAATACCGGGGGCACCTCCACCTGCCTCTGTCGCTCTACTGAAGCCTTCTACTCCCACAGCTTTGGCTTCCCTTTTCTTGCCTACCACAGAAATGTGTTCAGACAGCCTATCTAAAAAACCTAGGGAAACCAGGAGAGGAAAGGGAATTAATACAGATTGAGCCCTGCTTCATGCCACATGGAATCTTGGTAAGACATTGAGGCCAGAGATCAGACATGGATCCTACCCTTGAAGAGCTCACAGTATGTACCCCAACTAGTAGAGTGCCAGGTTTATGGTAGGTGTTTAACAAATGTTTGTCAAATGGATTGAATTCAACATAGTCATTCATTCATTTAGTCATTTTCATTCAGCAAATGGATGTTTAGTACCTGCTGAGTCAGGCACTCTGCCAAGTACTAGGGATAAAATAGTGAGCAAAATAGACAAAATCTCAACCCTCACAGATCATTAAAGTTTATTGGGAGAAGAATTTCAAAATTTAAACCTTGGCTGTCTGACTTCGGAAACCCTGGTAGCATAGCGGTTAAGTGCTATGGCAGCTAACCAAAGGGTAGGCAATTCTAATCCGCCAGGTGCTCCTTGGAAGCTCTGTAGGGCAGTTCTACTCTGTCATGTACGTTCGCTATGAGTTGGAATCGACTCAACGGCAGCAGGTTTGGTTTTTTGGTTGTCTGACTTCAGAAACCATGCCCTTTCAACTATGACGTCTTACTTCCCATGACTGAACCATCAAAGCCCAAACTATCTTGTACTGGTCATGTAACTTCTGTTCTCGAAAAATCTTGATGTCTCCTGCATGAAGTGCAAGCTCTTTAGCCTCTCCTTTGAGACCCCCCCAAAGCACCTTTCCAACAGGTATGCCCTATCCTTCCATTTGCCTGGAATGCCTGTTGCGACATTCCTGCCTAGTGAACTCATACTTATCCTTCACGACCTAACACCTCATATCTTCTCTGAAGCCTTTTCCACTTTCCCAGTGGGAATGCCTTTCCTCTTCAGACACCTGTATTGATTGCCTGTGGGGTGCTGGGCACTGTGCTAGAGTCTTCCCTAATTTTGTTCACCATTGGTGAGCCTGCTGTGGACTCATTGCATTTCTATCATGGTATGCTTTATTTTCTTTAAACAGTTTCATTTAGATATAATTCACATACCATTCAATTTACCCATTTAAATTATACAATTCAGTTTTCTTTAATATATGCACAGGGTTGTGCATCCATCACTACAACCTTTTTATTTTTTTGCCTCCCTTAGAAGAAACCCTATTAGCAGTCACCTCCTATTTTCCCACAGCCCCCATCTCCAGTCATAAACAACTACTCTAACCTACCCTCTGTCTCTATAAATTTGCCTTTTCTGGACATTTATATGTGGTCTTTTGTGCCTGCCTTCTTCTCTCACTGAACAATAATGTGTCCAAGGTTCATCCATGTTGTACCATGAATCAGTACTTTCTTTTAATGGTTGAATGTTGTTGTTGTTGTTAGGTGCTGTCAAATCAGTTCCAACTTATAGTGACCGTATGTACAATGGAACGAAACACTGCCTGATCCTGCGCCATCCTCCCAATCGTTGTTATGCTTGAGTCCGTTGTTGCAGTCACTGTGTCGGTCTATCTTGTTGAGGGTCTTCCTCTTTTTCGCTGACCCTCTACTTCACCAAGCATGATGCCCTTCTCTAGGGACTGATCCCTCCTGATGGTGAGACATAGCCTCGCCATCCTTCCTTCTAAGGAGCATTCTGGTTTTACTTCTTCCAAGCCAGATTTGTTTGTTCTTCTGGCAGTCCGTGGTATATTCAGTATTCTTCACCAACACCACAATTCAAAGGTGTCAATTCTTCTTCAGTCTTCCTTATTCACTGCCTAGCTTTTGCATGCATATGCAGCAATTGAAAACACCATGGCTTGGGTCAGGCACAGCTTAGTCTTCAAGGTGACAGTCTTAGATTTTCGACACTTTAAAGAGGCCTTTTGCAGCAGATTTGCCTAATGCAACACATCTTTTGATTTCCTGACTGCTGCTTCCATGGGTGTCGATTGTGGATCCAAATAAAATGAAATCCTTGACAACTTCCATCTTTTCTCCACTTATCATGATGTTGCTTATTGGTCCAGTTGTGAGGATTTTTGTTTTCTTTATGTTGAGGTGTAATCCATACTGAAGCCTGTGGTCTTTGATGTTCATCGGTAAGTGCTTCAAGTCCTCTTCACTTTCAGCAAGCAAGGCTGTGTCATCCACATACTGCAGGTTGTTAATGAGTCTTCCTGCTATCCTGATGCCCCATTCTTCATATAGTCCAGCTTCTTGGATTATTTGCTCAGCATACAGACTGAATAAGTATGGTGAAAGGATGCAACCTTGATGCGTACCTTTCCTGACTTGAAACCACGCAGTATCCCCTTGTTCTATTCGAACGCGTGCCTCTTGATCTATGTAAAGGTTCCTCATGAGCACAATTAAGTCTTCTGAAGTTCCCGTTCTTTGAAATGTTATCCACAATTTGTTATAATCCACACAGTCAGATGCCTTTGCGTAGCCAATAAAACAGGTAAACATCTTTCTAGTATTCTCTGCTTTCAGCCAGGATCCATCTAACATTAGCAATGGTATCCTGGTTCCACATCCTCTTCTCGAATCTGGCTTGAATTTCTGACAGTTTCCTGTTGATACACTGCGGCAGCGCTTTTGAATGATCTTCAGGAAAATTTTATTTGCACGTGATATTAATGATATTGTTTGATAATTTCTGCATTCTGTTGGATCACCTTTCATTGGAATAGGCATAAAATACAGATTTCTTCCACTCGGTTGGCCAGGTAGCTGCCTTCTAAATTTCTTGGCATAGACGAGTGAGCACTTCTAATGCTGCATCCGTTTGCTGAATAATCCATTATATGAATATACCACACTTTATTTATCCACTCATCAGTTATGGACATTTGTTTCCTCTTTTTGGCTGTAATGAATAATGCCAGAATGAACATTCATGTACAAGTTCACTTTATGGTCTTTGCTTTTTTTTTTTTTTTAAACACTGTCTTTCCTAGTAGATTGTGAGCTCCGTGGAGTAGACAAAAAACCAAACCCGTTACTGTTGAGTCAATTCTAACTCTTAGCGACCCTATAGGACAGAGTAGAACTGCCCCATAGGATTTCCAAGGAGCGGCTGGTAGATTTGAACTGCCAACCTTTTGGTTAACAGCCAACCTCTTAACCACTGTGCCACCAGGGCCCCCCATGGAGTCCAGTCACTTCTGTATTGTTCACTACTCTGTCCTCACCATTTAGGCACTCGGTAAATGTCAGTGAATAAATAAATACACACCTACTTTTTAATTCTTTTGACCCCGCCCCTCAAATGTAGTCGCAAATCATAGGAACCTGTTTTAATCCTGTAGGCTACTCTGCCATGAGTATAACTGTATACAAGTATCTGTCACCTCTGTTGAAGTGTAAGGTCGTCAGTGTCCTGGACCGTGCCCTTTTCATTCCACTTGTTGACCTCTTTGGTATAAATCCTTGCCCAATAACAGGTGACCTGGGAAAACTTCTGTGTGGGCCCCAGGGTGGCAGATATGGCCTCTAGCTAACTCTGGATACTGTGGCAGAGACTGACTCCATTCTTTCCTTCCTTCTCTCTTCTCCTGAGGGGCTCTGGATCATCTGATGTATTGAGGGCTGAATCTGTGGGAGGGTCCCAGAGGGAGTATGGGTTGGGTGGCCAGCTGGCTCAAGGACTGGCTGGCTTTGTGATAGCTCCAGATGCCTGGGCATCTAGTATCTCTGAGAAGAGGCTGCCCCTGCTATCCCATTCTGGAAGAAAAGGAATTTCTAGAACCAATAGCCTTCTGAGAGATTAGTAAAACCAGTATTTCTCTTTTCTTTATACTTATTCACCCTAATAGTTTGAGCCCATAATTAGAACTGGGCTTTATTAGCCTAATTAGGAGTTAGGAATGATGGCAGGAAGGCATGTGTAGATGCATCAGTGTGGTAGGCAGTAAATCTAGGGTTTTAATAGATTTGTTCCATGATCAGATGGTCTGGAAGGCTGACTGGGTGACTGGGCCCCCTCCCCTCCCCTCCCCTTCCTTCTACTCCCATCACTCCTTGAAGTGGCCTTCACACTTTGCCGTCCTTGTCCTCGATGCTGGCAGCGGCACTGGGATATAGGGGACTCGGGAAGGAGGGAGGAAGGAGACCCCACCCGGAGCTTCATTGCCTATGCACGTGCCGTCCAGCCTGGCGGCATGATTACCTTGCTGAGAAATCCGTCCAGGCGAGGGGCTGCTGATAGCAATCATTGATTAAGAGGGTAATTGTCCTGAAAATTCAGATTGATCAGAAGGCAGAAATGATAACTTGTGTAACTGTGTTTAAAGCCACGTCCTGTCAATAGAAGAGACTGAGATGTATCGCGCCAAGAGGGGGGCAGAACGGATGGGTGTGTGCAGGCAGGCGGGTGCTGCCATCCTTCTCTCAGGGCTGAGCAGGATGTTTCTTGTCAGTAACCTGGACTATTGGAGATTCAATCACTTTTATCTCCCCCTCTCTCTCAATCCAAATGCCTTTTCATATTAGGAAATTAGAATCGGCCCTGCTCATGCAAGATTTATTAGCTCTGCTGAGCAGTCGCACCAAAGAGTAAATGATTTTGCTTTGCTGGAGCTTTTTACACATTAGGACCCAACTTCTCCTTCCACTGCTCTGTGTTACAGGCTTCTTGGAGGAGTAGGCTGTAGAACCAGGTACTCAGGGAGTGAGGTTTCAAAGTCGGGCTTTGCAGAAGAGCATCACTCAGGCCTGGCTTCTTGATCTACCAGAGACCGTTTTTTTGTCCAGCTGACTTCCTTCTACCTGGTCCCCAAACAGATACCTTGCTGGGGTCTGAGGTTGCATCTCTCAACTGAAGGGCCCAGTCCCCTGAGTTAATGGGGTTTGTCCCTCAGACTTGGGTGATATGATAGAGGTTTACCTTGGGAGGAAGGGCTCAGAGAGAGCTAGGAGAGCTGGAAGAAGCAAGAAGGCTAAGGTAAGGATTGGCAATAGAGGCAAAGGACAGAGGGGCCACCATGACTTCTCTTCTTAGAGACTGGGACTGTCTTCCTGTCAGGGGTGGGGCTGTAAGGGCTGGAGCGCCTTTCTGAACCCCTGAGGAGGCCGCTCAGGAAGTTGCCTGGGAATTTATAGCATGGGTACTGTTTAGAGCAAGACTGAGGGTACCTAGGTCTATTAGCTGCCTGTATCTAGACACCTGCAGGGTTGACTCTGGCTGAGGCTGCTGACTATCTGATCTGCTAGCAATGCAGGCTCTTGGGGGAAAGAAGGGCCTGGAATCTATGCTCCTGGAACCCTACTGTGACCTTGGGTCAAAGGCAGCATGGACCTGTGTGTCCAGCTGGACCTAGCCTGCCCTGAAGCCCAGGGCACCAGTGGGCCAGGTTGGTTGTGGAGATGACCATTTCCCTTCCTGATACTGTATAGTCCTCTCTCCTTCTGGCCCATCTTCAGCCCCCCATCCACTTGGGTCATTTGGACCATGGACAAATCAATCACTCTTTCTTCCACTGTTTCCGTTCCAAGTGTCTGAGCCTGGAGGCCTGGTAGAACAGATTAAAGTATGGAAAGGCCTTCTGATATGGGGGCTGAGGGAAGGTTAGTACAACTTGTGGATTTTTTGTGGGTGGGATATGATCCTAAGGACTATCCCCTGCTCATTTCAACATTCCGTCCTCTTTGTGGTTTGCTCTTTTACATGACCCTGTAAAGCCCCCTCTTCTCTGAACTTTTAAGCTATTTCCCCAGGTAAAGACAGAACTAGACGAATCTGAGAGGTTGGGGCTGGGAGTGACGGGGTCCCCTGGAGTGAACAGTGAGGGTAGGCAGCAGCCACTTTGGTCCAAAAGAAAGGGTGTGTGTTGGGGTAGGGAGTAGAGGGAGGGAGGAGGCTTTTTGGAGAAAAACATCTGGGTAACGTATCCAAAATATTTCCTAGATGAGACCTGCCTCTAAGCAGCTTTCTATTGCAGGTCTATTTCAGGCCTTTTCCATCCACTACGAGGCTCTGTCCTTGGAGTAGCCTGGATTTTTATGTAGGGCTCATCTCACTAGGCTGGGCTGGGCAGGGTAGGACTTTATTCTATACCTATCTCTTGTGAGTGTGCTGAGGATAGAGTGGTCTGGGGAACTCGGTGCAGCCCCACTTCGCCCTGCTCGGATGGATTGTGCAGGGAGTGGGCAGAGAGGACCAACTGAGCTTGCTGGAGTAGAGTACTTCTACTCCTGCCTCTGAGCTAGCCTGCCAACAGCCTAATGATGCTTTGCAGTCCAGAGGGAGGGTAGAGCCGTGTTTAGCTTAGTCTTGTGCTAGGACTGGTTTGGGCAAAGTTGAGGAAGAATGGCAATGTCATGGGCAACTTGGACCTGGGAATAGAGAATGCAGAAGACAGATTCCCAGTGAGTGAGGGAGACAGGTAGTCACTACAGAGTAAGTAAATGGTGTTATCTACCAGAGCCCGGAGCCCTGGTGGCGCGGTGATTAAGAGTTACGGTTGCTACCCAGAAGGTCGACAGCTTGAATCCACTAGCCACTTCTGGGAAGCTCTGGGGCAGTTCTACTCTGTCTTATAGGGTTGCTGTGAGTCAGAATCGACTCAATGGTAACAGATTTGGTTTGGTTACGGGTACCAGAGCCCAGAAGAGTGAATGACTAGCTGCTCCTGGAAGAGCCCAGACAGGCATCCGGAAGGGGGCCCTTGAGCTGTCTGTGAGGAGGATAGTGAGTGTGCTATGGAGATGAGCCTGGGAGAGCATCTGGGGAGAGGAAACAAGTTGAGTCAGAGATCAGTGGTACTAGGGCTAGGGCTAGGGCTGTAGCCCAGTGGGGTTTATCTTTCCTTGTCACACTTTTCCACCATAATTTGAAGGTATGGGCGACACCACTGCTTTAAGAAGCTTAAAGTATGCCTACTTTCGACATTTAGCCAGGCTGCTGAGGGCTAGGGCCCTTGGCTTTGGGCAACCTGGAGCCTTAGGTGGAAAAGATGTGCAGGACAGAGCCTTAGGGGATGAACCCCAAGCCCTCCTTCTGCTCTCTGTTCTCTTTTCCTGTTCTGCCTAAAGAGCAGGAAAGCAGACAGTAATTTGGCTTAAGGGAACAGCTCTGGTGAAGCTTTGAGCAAGCTTGCTCCACCCTTGCTAAACCCATTCCTAGCCCCTTTTGTGCCCACACCCGGTCCTACTGCCAAGGTTCCCTGGGCCTGGTAGGGAGGCTAGGAGGAAACCGGGAAGCCAGGGGACTTATTTTCATTGGGATTTGACCTAAACCAGGATTGGAAGGGAAGAAAAGAATTTGAACAAAAGTACAGGCAGGAAGGAGCTGTTAACAAGCCTTTCTTTCTCTTTGGGGACAGAGCGGAGCGCATAGCGGGGCGCAGCCGCCAGCTCTCCTCAGAGCGGCTCACTAAGGTAGCTGCAGTCTGTGGCTGCTGCCTGCTCTTGCTCTCTCTCCTTTTTTCCCTCTCTTTCTGGGCTCTCTCTATTATGGGGACTTGCTCCAGCTCTTTCCCTCTCTTCTGTCTCTCCTTTTGTTCTCTCTTTGTCTATTTATCACACTGTGAAGGTTGAAAGAGATGTTATTAATCTGGGAGAATGAAGGCAGGATTAGTGGTATGAATCGGATTTTGAGAGGTGTAATGATAGAAAGACTCGCTCGGCTGGCGGCCTGCGTGAGCTTGATAAATGGGGAGCACTCCAGACTGACTCGCGCCTTCCTCCGCGCTGTGCGCCCTGCCCGCTGGGGCGTGCCGCGCTCTCAGATCTGCCAGCCGGCCCACCCCGCTCCTACCTGAACCGGAGCAAAAAGCCAAGGGTAAAGCAGACACAAATATCTCCCATCGCCACTTGGAGACATCATTGCTTTTAGCACCCTTTTCAAGTGGAGGCCTGTCGAGTTCTCAAAGGACTGTGGACAGAGGGAGTGGGGACCCAGACTTCAGGCTGGAACAGCATCTGCTGCTTTTAGGGCCTATGAGAGTGGAGCTCCTTCCGTCCCCTGAAGTGGATATCAGGGTCAGGGAAAGAGAGATAAGATGGCCCCTAGACCAATCAAGTTAGAGTACTAAAAAATAGACCATATGTAATATATAATTAAGCAAAATTACTATTGAGAGAACTGGGTGTGATGGTCAGAGTGGGACATGGAGAAGGGAGGAAGAGAAACCAAGAAGGGCTTCCTAAAGATGTTGTCCTGGCAGACAGGATTTAGAGTAGATAGAAGAAGGTGAGTGTTCTTGGTGGGGAAATAGCATAAGAAGAGATGTGAGGGCACCTCTTGGGGGGAGGTTGATAAGCCTCAGATCTGGTGAGTTTCAGACCAGGGAGGTACTTAAGGAGTAAAGTAATTAAGCCCCTCATATTCCAAGTGAGGTAACTGAGGCCTGGGGATGAATGTTATCATCTCCCGAATTTTTTTTGTTGCTTATTCTAAAAGTGCCCCCTTCCTGTCATCCTGGGACTATACAGTGAGCCTTCCCTCTTCTTTCTTCTGTGGCTTTGTTCACATCCTTTTAACCTTTTTATCTTTTTAAGCAGAAGATCCTGGCTTCGGTCCCCTGCTGCTTGGCCTCCTGCCCCTTCCAAGGAACCCTGGCCCGGGGCCCTACTCATACTTCTGTCCCTGTTCCCTACCCCCAAGTCTGTGTGAGGAATGATGTTCCAGCTAGCCACCTGCTGCTTGTGTGAAGGGGAGGACCAGGCAGCAGCAGACCCCATTCTGGGTTCCAGATGCCTCTAGGCACTTTCTTCCTTTGTATCACTACCATAGTTTGCTCTAATCACTCTCTGTAGTAGTTACTGGTTTCTGTGTCTGTTTTCCCTCAAAGGACCTTGAGTTCTGTGAAGACACGGTTTATATGTGCTTCTCTTTGAGTTGCCAGGGTCTGGAAGGCCTTCAGTGAATATTCACCAAATGACTGAGTGATAATTCAGCTGCTTATGCCGTTTCCTCCTTTTCTTCTAGACAGAAAATAGCCTTGGTTCTCTATTAGTTTTCCTCAGTCCTGGCTACCTTTAGGAATAGGGAGAGGTGGTATGCAAAGGAACTGGCTTTTAAGATTGGTAGAGCACCCCAAGATCATATGGTGAGACTGTGGTGGACCCTTGGATGGCTTCCCGTTGCCTTAGGAAAGTGCACAAAACCCCGACCATGTCTTTGGAGGCCTTGTGTGGGGCTAGCATCTCCTGCCTTCCTCACTAGCCACCTTAGGCTTGTTTTTTTCTGTGCGCCAGGACCCTAATTGATTCATTTCCTTACAAGGGCTGTGTTAGAGCTTGCCTAGGGGGGCCTTAGGATGTATCATTTGCTTCCTCCCAAATACCTCCCCTTTTCAGTCAGTCTGTTTCCACTTACCTGTGGACAGGGAAGCTTTCCTCAGCTAGGTTGGAGCCTCTCTTCTATCCTGTCCTAACAGCTTATGTTCCTTCTTTGAGCTCTTATTGTAGCTATAACTTAATGATTATTTATGTTGCTATTTGCTTAATACCTGCTTTCTCCAATAGGCTGTAAGCTCTGTGAGGACAAGGCTGTGTCTGTATTGCTGACTGCATATAGCCTGGCATGTAATAGGCTCTCAGTAAATGTTGTGATGAGTCACCATGATTCCAAAGCCCACTATATCACACTTCTTCCTGGATAGGGTGAAGATTGAGTTGACAAAAGGACACACAGGAACTGGGTATTGGGCATGCCAGAGAGGAGGTTTTCTGGGCCTTATATCTGGGAGCTCTAGTGTTCAGCCTTCCATCTTTCAGCCTTCATTTTTTCCTTCTATAAACATCAGAGAATAGAAGGGCCTCACCTGGCTCTAAAGGCTTGTATTCTGTTATTCACTCTGCAGACTCATGTACCACCCGTATGCTTTCTTAGGACTTTCTTGTCTCAGACCACTGAACTGAGCTCCTGGCTCACGTTGTCCACCTGGATGTCCCTCTAAATGTCATCTTGGTCCTTCTCATAACTTCCTTCCAGGACTGGGTAGGATTCCCTGCTCTGGCTCTTGCAGCATTTGGGCCTCGCACTGCCTCATTTTACATGTGTATTTACGTGTCTCTCCTTCTGGCCTGGAAGCTTCTTGAGGGTAGTAGCCTGGTCTGCTTTATCTGTGTATCTTCAGCACCCAGCTCAGGGCTTAGCACATGGTAGTTGCTCAATACATATGTGTTATATGACCGAGCCAATGAAAAGGGAGGGGAATCTGGGACGAATGTTTTGAACAGCCGTCTCATTTTTCCCAGAAAGAGAATGAATGTGGAGGTGCTGTGTGTAATGATACACATGCCTGTGTTTGTGAGGGGTGGGAAGGGTGTGGTGGTGGTGGTGTCACATGCTGAATAAGGGATTATGTTTTAATTTGAAAAGCAGGTCAGAAACTTAAAGTGTTTTGCCTAAGTGCTAACTGTTGTTGTTGTTGTTGTTAGGTGCTGTCTGGTCTGTGTACAACAGAACAAAACACTGCCTGGTTCTGTACCATCCTCACAATCATTGCTATATTTGAGCCCATTATTGTAGCCGCTGTGTCAATCTTTATCTCCTTGAGGGTCCTCCTCGTTTTCATTGACCCTCTACTTTACCAAGCATGATGTCCTTCTCCAGGGACTGGTCCCTCCTAATAACATGTCCAAAGTTCATGAGATATAGTATTGCCACCCTTGCTTCTAAGGAGCGTTCTGGCTGTAATTCCTTCAAGACAGATTTGTTCATTCTTCTGGCAGTCCATGGTATATTCAGTATTCTTTGCCAGCACCATAATTCAAATGCATCACTTCTTCGATCTTTCTTGTTCATTGTCTAGCTTTCACATGCGTATGAGGAGATTGAGAATACCATGACTTGGGTCAGGCACACTTTAGTCCTCAGAGTGACATCTTTGCTTTTGAACACTTAAAAGAGGTCTTTTGCAGCAGAGTTGCCTGATGCAATACATCATTTGATTTCTGGACCGCTGCTTCCACGGGTGTTGATTGTGGATCCCAGCAAAATGAAGTCTTAGACAACTTCAGTATTTTCTCCATTTATCTTGATGCTGATTATTGGTCCATTTGTGAAGATTTTCGTTTTCTTTATGTTGAGGTATAATTCATACTGAAGGCTGTAGTGTTTGACCTTCATCAGTAAGTGCTTCAAATCCTCTTCACTTTCAGCTAGCAAGGTTGTGTTATTTGCATATCACAGGTTGTTGAAGAGTCTTCCTCCAATCCTGATGCTGCATTGTTCATATAGCTGGCCTCTCGGATTGTTTGCTCAGCATACAGATTGATTAAGTATGGTGAAAGGATACAACCCTGACGCACACCTTTCCTGATTTTAAACCATACAGTATCTCCTTATTCTGTTTGAACGACTGCCTCTTGGTCTATGTATGAAGTGTTCTGGAATTCCATTTTTCACAACCTTATCCATAATTTGTTATGATCCACACAGGCAAATGCCTTTGTGTAGTCAGTAAAACACAGGTAAACATCTTACTGGTCTTCTCTGCCTTCATCCAAGATCTGTCTGACATCAGCAGTGATTCCCTCGTTCCACCTCCTCCTCTGAATCCTTGACTTTCTGGTAGTTCCTTGGTGATAATACTGCTACAGCCATTTTTTAATTATCTTCAGCAAAATTTTACTTGCATGTGATTAATGATATTGTTTGATAATTTCTGCATTCTGTTGAATCACCTTTCTTTGGAATGGGCACAAATACAGATCTCTTCCAGTCAGTTGGCCAGGTAGTTTTCTTCCAGATTTCTTGGCACAGATGAGCGAGTGCTTCCAGTGTTGCATCAGTTTGTTGAAACATCTCAACTGGTATTCTGTCAATTCCTGGAGCCTTGTTTTTTGCTAATGCCTTCAGAGCATCTTGGGCTTCTTCCTTCAATACCATTGGCTCTTGATCATACGCAACCTTTTGAAGTGGTTGAATGCCGACCAATTCTTTTTGGTACAATGACTCTGTGTATTCCTTCCATCTTCTTTTGATGCTTCCTGTGCTGTTCTGTATTTTGCCTGTAGAATCCTTCATTATTGCTACTCGAGGCTTAGAGTGTCTTGGAGTATCTCCTTTTTATTAGGAAAAAGGATATGATTTTTTTCTTTTATCGTCAGGCCTGTCCAACTTCTGAGAGTCAAACTTAGCAAAATGCTTACCCTTAACTGAGGACTAGTTTACATGCCAAGTTCAAAACTTTGGGCTTGACACATAGAATTCTGCTTTGCAATCTGATTCTGACACCCCTGAGAGGATTAACCCAAATGCTCAGTATCAGGAAATGGGGTAGGAGAGACAGGGTCATTTGGCATAGTTTAAGCTGCAGTCCCGAGCCCCTCCTCTCTCCGTATAGGCCTGGGTAAGAGGACCTAAGAACTTGGACTCTAGGGTTTTGGGAGGACTGGGAGATGACTGCAGTTGTTATCAAAAATCTACTTGTCATACAATATGAAAGGTCAGATTTCACAGAGAGAATTGATGAGGAATGGCCCCTGAAAAAGTTGGGTTTGTTCAGCTCAGGGATACGATCAAGGGGCAGAGACATCTCCAGAAAGGTCTAGGCCAGAGGAAGAGAGTATGTGTAGAGTAGCAAGAGAAACTCTGGTCTAGGTGGCCATGAGGCAGGAACTGCCTTGTGCTTTACAAGCACCTTTGAGGGCCTTGCTGGTTTGAAGGAAAGGCAACACCTCTTCCCATGGAGATGACTTGGTGCTGCAATGGCAGGAGATCTGGAAGGCCTTGCTGAGCCTTCTGGTTGAGCATCTTTGTGTGGCCTCTGCCCCAGGCTCTTTCCTGAGCAGCCACTAGACAGACAAGCACCTTGATCAGTCACCTCAGTCCAGACTGTCTGCTAGCCCTGGATGCTGAAGGCTCTGCCCATGGGTGAGGTACTGGGGAGGTGGGGGCTTTGGTCCATCTCACTAGTACCCTACATTCCCCATGTCATAATCAGGTCCTAAGCTGGGAGACTGGGATGGGGTGAAGGGGAGTGGGGGGAGTACATTGAGCCTTCTACCTTAACTGAATTTCCATACCTCCTGTTGTTAATTATAGAGATGTAATAATGCGATTAGTGCACGATTAAAAAAAATCCCTGATATGATTACCATGGATTTAATATCACATGATATATCATTATATCGTTATGCAGTGACAGATGTAATTGAAATACACTTATTGGAGCCGGGGGTGGCGTTTCATTCAATCGCCAGCACCCCAGGGAGGAAAGGCCTGCCTAAAAAGAAGCAGTGTGAGGGAGGAAATTATAATGACAACAAAGAAAACTCACAGTGTAGCTCTTACCCTGGGCAACTGGTTCAAACAGACCTGCTACCTTAGACACCAGTGTCAGAGCACGTGGCACCCCAGACAGGCCAACCTCTTCTGCTGGAGCTGAGACAGCATAGCTTAGGAGCTTCTTATTGTGTCCTCATCCCAGAAACCACAGTGTCCCCAAGTACCCTCTGACTCAGCAATGAAGCAAGGGCTCTGGGAACATTAGGTAGATTACTGTACCTGAAAATATACTCAAGAACCTCAGACTGAGCTGGCAGCTGTCCTCTACTTCTGGGGCCCCCAGTGCCAAATGTTGTAGAATCTGGTCCTGTAGCACAACCCCTGCCTTTGCTGTAGTGGTAGCCCAGTGCACTAGAGGCAGCTGTCCTGTTGTAGGCTGTGAGTAGTAGGGTTAAGTACGTAGAGAGAATAATTATCCTACTCAAGTTCTGTTGATGGACAGAAGCAGCGGCAGCTCAGGGGCCCCTGGAGTATGTTGGTAGCCAGAGAATGCTGCACACTACAGAATCACCAGCTGGCGGTTTGGAGGATGGACTTGTGTCACCTAATGTGAGTGCCCGTCGTTTTGCTGCCATAGCTGTGCTGGCCAAGAATCTGGTGGGTCTGAGGCATGGGATGGGGCTACCCATAAAAAAATAAGGCTGAAGAATTCAGGAAAGGAGAAGGGGTCAGGAACAGTCTTCCTTTTTCCCCCTAACATAGGCGATTGACCCGAGTTTTAAGGATGGCTATGGAGGGATTGCCCTTCTGCTGAGTAGGAACAACAGTGGTTTCAGAAAGCGACTGGGTAGGATTGGCAGGAGTGGCAGCTCTGAAACCAGGCCTTCCTGCTTGGCAGAATTATACCCCCCTAAAAAATGTCTTTTCCTCCCTTCCTTTCCTCTTTCTTCAACAGAGATCATTCAGAAAAACATCAGATACAGGCTCTGCCCTTAAGAATCAGCATTATGGGGTGACAGGTTTATAAACAAATCTAATGTTACAGGTGCTATGATAGAAGTCTCTTCAGAGTATGGGTGTACCTAAAGGAGGGGGTGCACCAGGAAAGACTTTGTAAAGGAAGGTACTTTGGAGGTGAATGTTGACAGAGAAGTATGTGTACGTTAGGACAAAAAGAAGGAGAAGGCAGAGGGCATTCTAGATTGGCTGAAGGAATTGCTTGAGTAAAGGCATAGAGGCATGAAACAGCAATCTCGAACTTGCTGAGCAGTAAGGAAGAAGAAAGAATCAATGTTGATCCCCACATTTCTTGTTTGGTAGGTTAGGTAGATGATACTGTCTTTCTCGGGGATTTGAGAACCCAGGAGAAGGAGCAGTTTGGAGATGATTATGTTGAAGTGAGTTTTAAATGTATTGATAATGAAATGCCCGTGTGACATCAGGTGGAAATGCCAGGTAGGCAATAGAATATATATGCTTGAACAATGAGATTCCATCTTACTCCAACAAGGCTGGCATTAATCCAAAAAATACAAAATAATAAATGTTGGAGAGGCTGTGGAGAGATTGGAACTCTTATACACTGCTGGTGGGAATGTAAAATGGTACAACCACTTTGGAAATCTATCTGGTGTTTTCTTAAAAAGTTAGAAATAGAACTACCATACAACCCAGAAATCCCACTCCTCGGAATATACCCTAGAGAAATAAGAGCCTTCACGTGAACAGATATATGCACACCCAGGTTTATTGCAGCTCAGTTTACAATAGCAAAAAGCTGGAAGCAACCAAGGTGTCCATCAACAGATGAATGGTTAAATAAATTGTGGTATATTCACACAATGGAATACTACGCATCGATAAAGAACAGTGACGAATCTGTGAAACATTTCATAACATAGAGGAACCTGGAAGGCATTATGCTGAGTGAAATTAGTCAGAGGCAAAAGGACAAATATTGTATAAGACCACTATTATAAGATCTTGAGAAATAGTATAAACTGAGAAGAACACATACTTTTGTGGTTACGAAGGGGGGAGGGAGAGAGGGTGGGAGAGGGTTATTTACTGATTAGTTAGTAGATAAGAACTACTTTAGGTGAAGGGAAGGACAATACTCAATACACGGAAGGTCAGTTCAACTGGACTGGACCAAAAGCAAAAAAGTTTCCGGCATAATCTGAATGCTTCAAAGGTCAGCGGAGTAAGTGCTGGGGTTTGGGGACTATGGCTTAAGGGGACTTCTAAGTCAATTGGCAAAATAATTCTATTATGAAAACATTCTGCATCCCACTTTGAAATGTGGCTTCTGGGGTCTTAAAGGCTAACAAGCGGCCATCTAAGATGCATCAATTGGTCTCAACCCCCCTGGATCAAAGGAGAATGAAGAACACGAAGATCACACGATAACTATGAGCCCAAGAGACAGAAAGGGCCACATGAACCAGAGACCTACATCATCCTGAGACCAGAAGAACTAGATGGTGCCCGACCACAACCGATGACTGCCCTGACAGGGAGCACAACAGAGAACCCCTGAGGGAGCAGGAGATCAGTGGGATGCAGACCCCAAATTCTCATAAAAAGACTAGACTTAATGGTCTGACTGAGACTAGAGGAATCCCGGCGGTCATGGTCCCCAAACCTTCTGTTGGCACAGGACAGGAACCATTCCCAAAGACAACTCATTAGACATGGAAGGGACTGGACAATGGGTTGGAGAGACATGCTGATGAAGAGTGAGCTACTTGTATCAGGTGGACACTTGAGACTGTGTTGGCATCTCCTGTCTGGAGAGGAGATAGTAGGGTAGAGAGGGTTGGAACCTGGCAAAATTGTCATGAAAGGAGAGACTGGAAGGGCTGACTCATTAGGGGGAGAGTAAGTGGGAGCATGGAGTAAGGTGTATATAAGCTTATATGTGACAGACTGACTTGATTTGTAAACATTCACTTAAAGCTCAATAAAAATTATTAAAAAAAAAAGATGTATGCTTGACACTCAAGTGGTGGCAAGAAATACAGATTTAGAAGACAAGGGAATTGAAGAAGTCACCAGGGAAAGTGGTAGAGTATAGAAAAAAGAGAGAGTGTGTGGACGCACGTGTAGGATGGCCAGATGCAGAGGAAACTATATAGGAAATTGTGAAGAGGATGTCAGAGAGAGAGGAAAACTGAAAGGGTAGAATGTCGAGAAAACCAAAGAGAATAATTTCAAAGATGGAGTATGCTGCAGAGCAGCCAAGGCAGGTGTGTTCACAGCAGGATGTGGGCAATGTGGAGAAGATTGTAGACCTTATAGCAGGAGCTATTTCAGTCGGAATGGAAACCACACTACAGTGAGTTAAGAAGTGATGGTGTTTTGAGCAAATGGAGGTGAGTAGAGATGACCTTGAGAAGCTTGGTTGTTAACAGGAGAACAGGCAGTAACTGGATGGGGATATGGAATAGGTGGAGGGCTTTTAAAATAATCAAATACTTAGATAGCTTTCTATGAGGCAGTTATTGTTTTAAGCACTTTTCATACAATGTTTTATTTAATCCTCACATCAGCTGTACAAATAGGACATAATATTACCTCCATTTTACAAAAAGGAAACTGAGACACAGGGAAATTATGTAAAGATGATAGAGATTCAAGTGTATTTAAATGCTAAGGGGAAGGAACCAGCAGTGAAGGGGAGGTTAAGGATTTAGAAAGAAAGGAGCTACAAGATGGAACGAGACACTGAGGCGATGGAAAAGGGATGAGATGCAAAGCTTAAGGGATTGGCTTTCTACAGGAAGTGAGATATCTACTCTGTGATAACAGGAGAGGCAAAGAAACAGGTGGGTGAGGATACAGATGCATTTGTAGATGAGGGACAGGCAGTTAAGAGTTCTACCTAGTGTCTTATTACTTTGTGAAAGTAGGAGGGGAGGTAGGATTGTTGGGTACCATTGAGAGCTGCTACGGTTGTGATCTTGGATCGGTAGTAGGTGCTTTCAATACACAAGAGTGATTTTTCTCTTAATAATAAGAGTGATTAGCTCAAGTGCAAGTGTAGAGAAAGTGAGTCGTAGCTGAGGTTTTGATGAAAAGGTGTACTAGGATAAGTAGGCAAGGGAGTTGAAGATTGGTGAATGAGTGATTGAAGTGACAGACTTAAGGGTTCAGGCTTGGTCAGAGAGGTACTGAGGTCAGAAGGAGATGAACAGACTAGGCAAAAAGCAAGAGTAGAAGGGAGAGAGGGTGCAATAACTGGAAGGATAGGAGGCTGGGGTCAGAGTAGAATCTGTCATTGTAAGATGTCAGAGGAAGAGCAGTTCTGGGTGATAATAAAGACCAGGGTGTGGCCGTGGGAATAAATGGCTGACGTAGGTAGAAGAGGAAAGTGATTAGAGACAGGGAGTTGAAAAACTGAGAGGCAAGGTTCATGGGTGCGTCATCCTGTAGATACTGAAATTACCCAGAGTGATGATGACTTGGCATGAAGTCCCAGAGGGAAAGGAAGAATAGTTCTAGAGGCAGTAGGAATGAAGAAGTTGAAGGTGCCTGCAGAGTATATTCAGAAGTGAGTAGCTATCTTGGATCAGGTGGACACTTGAGACTATGTTGGCATCTCCTGCCTGGAGGGGAGATGAGAAGGTGGAGGGGGTTAGAAGCTGACGAAATGGACACAAAAAGAGAGAGTGGAGGGAGAGAGCGGGCTGTCTCATTAGGGGGAGAGTAATTGGGAGAGTGTAGCAAGGTGTATATAAGTTTTTGTGTGAGAGACTGACTTGTATTATAAACTTTCACTTAAAGCACAATAAAAATTATATATAAAAAAAAGTGTGTAGCTAGTGGTTTTCCATTAGAATTATTGCTGCATAACAAATCACCCCAAAACTTAGTAACTTAAAACAACAACAGATATTTTATACCATTACATCTAATGGTTTCTGTGGGTCAAGAATTCAGGAAGGGGCTCAGCTAGGTGGTTTTGTCTCAGGATTTCTCATGTGGTTGTAGTCAGTGACTGGAGCTGGATTAATGTGTAGTTGGAGAAGCAGGAGGCTGACTGGGCATGTCTCTTCCTTCACCGAGTCTCATGACTTCTCTGTATAGAATCTCTGCATAGGCTAGTTTGGGTTTCCTCACAGCATGGCCACCTCAGGGCAGTCTGACTGCTTACAGAGCAACTTAGGGCACCTGGAGAAGCATTCTGGAATGAGGTAGAAACCGCCTCCGCTTTTCTAAAATAGGCTTGAAGTCCTATAGCATTACTTCTGTGTTATTCTGTTGGTTGAAAAAGTCACATAAGCCCACCCTGTTTCAAGGGAGAGGGGACATAGAGTCTACTTTTTGATGGCAGATGCGTCAAAGTCATATCACATTGTAAGAAGAGCGTGCAGGATGGGAGATAGCTCTGCAGCCATCATTGGGAAGTACAGCCTGCCACGCTTGGTGTTAGGCTGAACCTGGGAAAGGGAGAGGGAGCAGTATTCTGAAAGGGAATGTGCATTTTGAGTTTCCCTAGCATGGCACCAAGAATATCTGGAGGTGGCAATGGAGTCGATGTCCTTGGCTTACCTCAGGTTACCTGGGGAAGGTACTGTTATCCCATTTGGTAGTACAGGAAACTGATCTCAGAGAGGTTTAATAACTTGTCCAAAGTACTACTAACCAGCAGAACTAGGAATCAAATCCAGGTTTGCTGGATTCCTGAACCCTACACATACTGTCTCACTATAAGGCATGGGCTGGTGGGTTATTCATAAGCATACATGTCGCCTTTACACTTTATCTCTGTTGGGTGTTTATAGGGATGGCAAGTGACTTGACTGAGTTCCTAGTTTTGGGAAATGACCCATCACCTTAGGCCCACAGGGTGACAGGTTACCCAGAGGTATGGTTAGAGGCCTATTCCTTCCCACCTTATGGGAATGCTGGATATGCTGGTCCCAGCTTGGAAGCTCTGAGTTTCCTGGAAGTCACAGAGCAGTCTGTGCTTCTGTCTGCAGCCTGAGCTGCCCTGCCCACTCTGTGTCCACCCCACTCTCAGCACCCTGGTAGGTAGTATATGGGTGGGCAGAGACACCATAGCAGCTGTTGATGCTTCTTCTTTCCTCTTTGAAGGATCTGATGCTGCTGCCGATGAGGGCTACTTCATCTATTAAACCCAATACACTTGTCGCAGCTGCTAAGCCCCCATAAGCCGCCGGGTGCCGTGTTTGTGATGGGACTGACAGTGCATGGAGGAGGCTGATTATACACGATTCCATTTCGCGGGCCCAGCAATGTAATTTCACAGGGCGATCAGCGTTTGCATGTAATAGCAGGCTGTGCTGAGGTGTCAGAATATTAAAGGCGCTAATGGCAAAGCTCCCTGTTACACAGGGGGCCACCCGCCGCGCCTACAGCAGGGCTGCGCTGCAGGCCCGTCGCAGATGGCTGGCCACTAAGCTAATGGGGCAGCAGCCAAGGCAGGCAGAGCCACGAGAGGGGTGAGCCAGCCGGGAGCAGCTCGGCACCTGCTTCCCTGTGCGTGGAAATCACAGCAACCCAAGGGAATGGAAGTGTGCATGCCTGCCTGGCACAGGGTGGGCTGGGGTGTGTGGTAGACCCAGCGTCTTTCACCCCTGACTTCACCTGCCTCCATGGCCCAGCATCAGTACCTGTCCTAGATAGGATTCAGGGGCTTCTCAGTCATTCTTCTGACTCCCTCCCCACCCGCCCCGCCACCACCACCACAGCCAGGAACCTCAGGGGCTAGGTTCCAACTCTGCATAGCTGGGCAGATGGGCCCTGATGGCTGGGGAGGTGCAGCTGGAGAAGTGGCACCCAGAGAATTCAGAACCAGTCTTGGGAAAGGGGCTCAGGCACAAGCTTTTGGCAAGAGCTCTTAAAACAGATTCCTTCCCCATGGTGATGAGGGTCAGAAAGCTTCTGAGCCCTTACTCCCGTCCCCCACAGGCTGGAAAGAAAGGGAGGGAAGAAGCAGGGAGAGGAAACAGGTGAGAATGAAAAGAGGTAGGCACTGGGGCCCCTTGATGCCAGTGGTGCTGTTGGTACACAGAGTTGAGAAGCAGTGCCTCAAGATGTGTTCCTTCTGCCTACGTTGGCTGCCGCAGCCACACCCAAATCCTCGTCTGTGCTGTAACCAAGCTTGCTCCTGCCATTCTCTTTTGTCCTTGCTGTATCTTCTGCCTGGAGTGTTGTCCTTCCCATTCATCTGTCAAACCCTCCCAACCTTCCAGTACTATTTGCTCCAGGAAGCCTTCCTAGCTTCCTCCAACCTTTCTTGGGCCTGCCTGTCTTCCTTTTCCCTGGGGGCTGACCCACTGGGCTCAGTCTCCTTGATCCTCCTGTTTTGATGATTTCCTGGGCGCCAGCCTTGACTTCTCAGTCAGAATCTCTGAGATGTAGCCCACATCACCTTGCCTGAGCTGGACTCCCAGGAAGGGCTTTGCTAAGATTTGTAGACAGATGTAATCTCTTAAGGGGGACATCTGGAGGGAGTGTGGGATGGAAGAATGGGCAGAGTAACCTAAGAGAATCTGGTGCGTGTGTGGATATGCGCGTGTATGTGGTTGGGTTCATGTATCTCTGTGTGGGGGGTGGGCTTTCGAAATGGGTGCTGGGACTGTGGGTACAGGTGCAGAGGGGCAGCAGGTGCAAGGACCCAGACTATACGTTGGTAGGAGCACGGGTTGCTGTAGGATCCTCTGTGTCCTCTGGGTGGCTATTTGATGTCTGCTGGCTGTGCCTGAGAGGCACCGAGATGCCAAGAGTTGCAGGAGCTTGAGGTGCTGTGCCTGGTACTGTGCCTAGGGTGGTTCTGTGAGGCTGGTAGCCATGTTTGAAGATTCAGCTCTGTGGCAGTACCTGGGGGAGACATGCCAGCGCTCAGCAGGAGCAACAGAGGGAGAGCCCAGGCTGAAGGAGAGCAGTTTTAATTAACCGTTTTTAATATCATTTTGGACTTTGGCTGGTATGTGAAGGCCCCGCTGGAAGCAGCGTTTGTAAAAATTAAATCCCTCTTATTAGGAGCTTGGCAGACCTGTGTGTGTGCACTGCCCCCTTCCCCCCAACTCTGTGCCCCCTTGAGGAAGTGCTGGATGAGGCCATGTCACGGCAGCAATTGGTTATCACGCCTTATCTGGGAATATGAAACTGTGCAGCATGACATCCGCGGCCGCGATGGAGACACCAATTCATCTCGCCTTCGCTCAGACAAGCTAGACTGCCCTTCCTGAAAGGCATCCGTCAGGCGGGATGGGGCTGCCTCCTTGCCTGGCACCTCTGTTTTTCTGCCATGGACTCCAGCTTGCCCTGGTCCGGTCAAGCCCAGCCTGACCCTTGTGGGCTCTGCTGCCCTCCATCCCCCTTCCACACATCCCAGTCTGTGGAAGATCTTGGGGAGTCATAATTATAATAATCTAATCATGGTGATGCGTCAGGGCAAGCATCTAATGTTATCTGAAGTGGTCTTCCCGCTTAGCCGCGATAAGACACAGGATGACGTGCAGATAACGTTGAGCTGCCCTGTCCCCTAGCCACAAGCAGAGTGGAGGGGCCTCAGCAGCCCTGCCGCCCGCCCGCCGCTTTAAGCCGGGAAGCGGCAGCACCTGCTAATGCAAGTGTTTAATATTTGATGGGCTGGGATAAAGCAGGATCACCTTCGAATTGAATTGAGTGTCAGCCGAGAATCTATTACTGAAATTCGGGTGTGATTTGACAGCAAAGTAGACGATGTTATTCTTCACTAGTTACTGCAATCTTCTCCCCGACATCACTTAAATATTTTTTTCTTTGCTTGAGTAAACACACATTATCCTTCTTTTTTCCCCCTTCCTTCCCTTTTTCCTTTTTAGAGGGGAAAAAAACCTATCTAGCTTGCCTTCCCTGGGCTGATAGAGTAGATTGTTATTTCTTTATTTGTCCTATTAAATGGAATTTCTGATCATTTAATCCGGCCTTTGTAAGTGATTTTAAAGTACTTGAAAGCTGGCCCGCCACTGCTCTCTGGCCTGCTGAGCTCCAGCCTCGGTCCTGACCATGCTCAGCTGCTCATCCGGCTGTTCACCGCCCACTGGCTGCTTTTCCTTGCTGCCTGCCTCCTCTGCCTTCCCGTCCTCTCCCCTCCTTGAGTCTCGCACTCCGGCCCAATTTGTGGGTACACCTGTGGCCTGGGACAGGGTGGGAAAGGCTTGGCTAGGAAGTTAGACTGTGGCTGGTATACCTCTAGGATCAAGGATTAGAGGGTGCTAAGGCTTAAGTATACTGGCTCCTGGCCTCCAAGGGTCTATGGGACTAGAGGGTTGGTTCCTGCAGCTGTGAAGGAAGCTCATTGGCCTAGGCATAAACCTTTTGGCCAGCCTCCCATCTTTAGTTTCTGACCCTGTGGTGGGCCCTATCACCTGTGAGGAACTCTGTACTGGGACGAGGCCCTCCTGGGTCCAGTGATGGGTGGGGACACTGCAGTGCCTGTCTGACCACGGCTTTAGCTCCATCAGTGGACCTGCCATCCAACTTCTGAGAACTCACCCGAGCTTGATTCCCACTAACCACTGTCCCGCAAGCTGTCGCCTTCCTGCCACAGGGAGGAAGGGCAGCTTGGTATCTGGGAACTTGTAAGGTGAGGGGATGGGTAATATTTGAAGGGTTGGCCAGCTACACAAATCTGCAGGTAAAGCGCAGGACTTTGTTAGGCTGAGCAGGAATTCAGTCCCCATAGGGCCACTTAATTGTGTTCTAACCCATGTAAGTCTCTTCTTTCTGTGCCTCAGTTTCCTAATGTGTGACATCAGGTCAGTCACGCGGGGCCCATGACACTGCAAGGAAAGGTGCCATTGGTTTCCTGCCATGTGTCCCCTGCTCCCCCATGGAAGTTGCTGGCAGCCAGGTGGTGTGGGCAGGGTATAGAGGGGGGCAATGGAGTGCTGGGGGCCTGAACAGATCGATGCCCCCAGCACTTCCTTCCCCAACCCCAGGAAAACAATTAAGCTCAGATCGATGGGTGGCTGCTTTGAATATGCATAAGTGAGCACTTGACCTTCAGCAGGAGCATATGCTCCCTCACCACACACACGTACATACACACACGTACACTTCATGTGCTCCCCTCACAGTTGCTTGAGTCAACCAGATGACCTTACTCCCCTTCTCAGGTGAACCTCCACATGGCACTCAGAGCCTTTTGCAGCCAGGCCTGCGTCGGGGTCAAAAGCAGCGTGACCGTGGGCAGGTTGTTGGCTCTGGGCTTCAGTTTTCCCATCTGTGGAGTGAAGTCCGGATATGTTGGTCTCCAAGGTCCTTCCTGAGACTAGTCTCTGTGACCAGTAATACTGTAGGAAGGGGGCCAGCAGTATTAAGGGGCTCTGAAGGGGTGCAGGTTTAAGGAGAGGTACATGGCAAAGAGGGGATTCTGGTGGGAGAAGGGGTCCTGGTCAGGAGAATATTAGTAAATGGGTGCACTCTGGGGAAGAGCCCTGCTAGTGGTACCCATTGAGGCCTGGGGGACTGTGATGGGTAGAAGCCCACGTGAAAGGGGGCTCTGGAGAAGGAAGGGGCTTTCTGGTGGGGCCTGGTGAAAACGGAACCCAGTGAGGTGGCATGATGTGAGTAAGCCCTTGGTGAGAAGGTTTAGGGTGGGGACCCTGGTGAATGGGGATGGTTCTGGAGTCAGGGCCTCTTTTAATCACTCTTGTCTCCTGTCTTCCAGGCTTACAGCTTCGCCATGGGCTGCTGGCCCAAGAACGGACTTCTAGACATGAACAAGGGCCTCAGCCTGCAACACATAGGCCGGCCCCACAGCGGTATTGGTCAGTCCCTCCGCATATCCCCCTGGCAGCTCGGTCAGTCCCCTGCCTGCGTGCCCCAGCCCCCTGGCACACACAGGGGTTTAGTGGCTCATTCAGGGTCCCAGCTGGGCTCTCTCTATAGCTGGGGGGTAGGGATAGGGGAGAAATGAGGGGAGGGTGAGAAGGGAACACTGGAAAGGACCTCTCAAAACAACATTTAGGAGGAGGGTGATGCCCGGATTTTGGGTGGGTCATAGGTGGCCTTGGATTCAGGCCAGTATACCCCCATTCCTGGCTGTATCTCTAATGGGCAATGTCCTCAGAAGGTGGGCACATGTCAACTTACCCACCCCCCCATGGAGCTGGAGGAGGCTGTTTAATATTGTTTCAAATCTGTGGCCACTAAACTGGGCGATCAATGGGAGTTAAGGAGATGAATTATTTAAACCTCACCAGCTTTTAATTAGTCAGGGTCCTTCTGACCGATGGCTCCGTCCACAGGGTATTGACTCCCCCGCAGGAGCAGCAGCCTCCATTGAGCGGTGCCTGGTTTGGGAGGGGCTTCTGGGGGTACAAGGTGGGGGGTGCACCCTCAGGGAGATTTTCTACTTGGAAAAGGGCTGGAGTGGCTGTGATCCCAGACAATTGGTTGGGGAAGCATGGCTAGCTTTTGATATATCAGTATGGGTATGTGTCTGCCTGTGAGTATCCGTTTGTCTATGTGTGTGACACCTTTAGCTGTATGTCTCTGTGTGTCTAAGAGTATATACGTGTCCATGTATTTGTATATCTGTTTGAGGGCATGTCTGGGTGGGCCTAACAACTTTTGGGTATATATCTTTCTGAGAGTATGTGTTTGTATATATAAGCAACCATCAGCCTGTGTGTATCTGTCAGAAAGTGTATTTGTTTGTTTCTGTGCGCTTATTTTGTGTGCATGCACACATGTGTGCATATGAATGCTTTCAAGCCAGGTACATGACAGGCATAGAGAGGCTTAGTTCCAAGTGGGGAGGAGCTGGGATATTCCTGAGGGGTGTTATGACATTATCATAACCTGTGTACCTTTGGGGAGGTATGGATTTGGTGGGAGGCTGGAGAGATAACATTGGAAGGACCAGAGTTTCAAACCTGTCACCTGCTGCAGACTAACCTGTTCCACAGACATTTACTGGTATCTATAGGGTCACTATGAGTCGGAATTGACTCGACGGCAGTGGGGATTTTTTTTGGTTTTTTTTTTTAGTGGGTGCTTGACATGCTGAGTGGAAGTCTCTGTCCTCAGGGAGCTCACATCCTGGAGGAAGACAGGGACTGAAATAGGTGGTTGCCCCAGGGTACTAAGGGCTGAGATAGAAACCAGGGCTGCCCCAAGGGTAGTTTCCCCTGTCCTCAGTTGCCCATGTAGCTGCTGCTTCATTTACATCTCATTGACTTCTGAGGTGCCCCATATCATTCTTGCTGGGACATCCCCAGGCTCTCCTGGGGCTGAGGGTGGTGGGGGCAGGGAGGAGAAGCCACATTCAACAGGGCTGTGAGTTGGGGGTTCCCAGAGCAACTGCTATTCCATCCCATAGGAGCTATTACATACAATCTAAAAGAGACACCAAACTCAGCAAGGCGATCTGCTTGGGAGGTCAGGAGCGAGTATCCTGGAGATAGATAGTACTCGAATCAAAATCAGTGAAGGAAAGTTCAATGAGGTGCACTGTGTTAAAAGGGCTGGCATCGTGTCCAGCACACAGTGGGTGCTCAGGGAGCGCCCTCCTCTTTTGCTTTGTCTCATCAACTTGTCCCTGCCAACACCAGGGGCTCCTTAGGGCACTGGGGGTTCCTGGCACTTGGTGTTTATAGTCCTTGAATGAAGGGGGCTGCCCTGCCAGCTCCTAGCTGGCTCTGAGGTGTGGGTGAGGATGCTTGGAAAAGAGGGCATTAATTGGGCTCGGAGAGGTGGGGAGGGGAGGTGTGAGTTTTGAGCAGTGAGGTTAATGGCCCTCGCACCAAAGAGACAGCTTTAATGAGCTTCAGCTGGCGGTGCCCCGAGTTACTATGCGTGCTAAAAGGGTCGTGCTGTAAGAGTTTGATGTGGACTGTTTCCCAGCCCTGGGGTCAGAGGTCAGCTCCTGTCACTGGCCACTCAGGCTGGTCCGCAGTGACATGGTGCTAATTAACTGTGAGGAGCTGCCAGCCTGGAGTGGGGAGTGGTATGTGTATTGATGGGGGATAAGGGGGGCATGGAGTGATGATGGGCAAGGATTCTGCAGATGCCACAGCTTAGCCATCTCCAGGGTCTGTTTGGTTCTCTCACGATGCCATGGGCAGGTGGCACTGGTGCAGTGTGCAAGTCACTGATGAGTCTAGGCCCCAGCAATTGGACCATCCTCCTGAGCCTTTTTCTAAGGTATGTGTGGCAGGGGGAGCCTGTTGGGCCTACGTGGCAGGAACTCCTGATGAGTAGAGGTGTGACGGGGTGCTGAGAGAGCAAGGAGGCAGGCTTACTGGGAGGGCTGGGTTGACAGGGGTAGATACGTATTGGTAAAGAAGATAGACACCGTTCTCTGCCCCCACAGAGCTCATGGGTAGAATTGTCTGGGCAGGGTGATGGTTTGGCCCTGGAGACTGAGGGAGAGGTAGGATTCAAGAATGTGGCAAAGGAGAGTCCGGAGACAGTGGAGCTCTGGGCAGAAATGGGGGTGTCAGGGTGTCAAAGACAGTCAGCAGAGTCATCTTAGGGGAGAGGAACCTACATCCTGTGGTAGCGGATTTGGCCTTGGGAACCTGGTGACCAAGGTGCGCCAAAGACTCTGAGTTAGGGCAGCCTCAAAAGGGGACTGCTGAGTGCTGTATGGTCATTCCTTCATTTCAGCAAAGGCTCTACGACACCCACATTATTTCAGGGAACTTTAAATAAAAAAAAAAAATTTTTTTTTCATAATGATCTTTTTTATTTCAGTCTTTTGAAGACAGGTGTCATCATTCCCATTTTATAGATGAGGAAACTGAGGCTCAGTTAAGTGACTTGCTTTAGGTCATACAGCCAGTTGAGTTGAGTTTTGGAGTCTGGATTCAAACCCAGGTCCATCTGAGTGCAAAGCCTGGGTTCTTATCACTGTGCTGAACTGTGAAGCACCTTTAAGGTGCCGGGCTTTGTGCTTCTAACAGGCAACATGGAAGAAAACAGGCTCACTTCCCTCAGTGCTGTAGGAAGCATGCAGGCCTTGGCAAAGCTTCAATAACAACAGCTGAGAAAGGGAAGGGAGGCATTGCCACCCCTTCACCCTGCTGTAGTTACCCTCAGAGCCAGGATTCTACAACTGCTGGCTTCTGACGTCCTTCTGGCCTCAAAGTTCTTACTCTGTGATTTCAGTTTGCTCCCCACCTCTTGGCCTGGGAAAATCCTGCCTATCTTCAGGGGCCATCTGCTCTGAGAATAGTGCCTGACCCTCCCCGTGTGAGTGTATAGAATACACCTTTGGGCCCTGATTATAATTTTGCCTAGGGAAATGATCAGGCCCTACATACTTGGGCTGTCTAAGGGCAGAACCCAGGCCCTCCTTCCCTTCCTCCTCTTTGGAAATCTGCACAGGAAATGTCAGTAAAATCTCACCTATTGTTGAGACATGGAGGCCCCACAGACTGCTGGCTTCAGTTGGTTGGGAGAAAACTGGAACTTTCCCTGATGCCTGGCTGGGTGGTCCTGCACTGGGAGCTTAGCCCCTCTACTGAGGGACTGAGGAGAGACCTGCTGAGGGTCATAGTACAGGTGGGATGGCCAGAGACCAAGTGGACTCTCAGGAGCTTGTTGCCCAGCATGGTTTGGCAAGAGAGCTGGGCTGGCAGCTGGCAGGAGGTAGTAGGGTAGGGGCCAGACCTCCACAGAGGGTAGTAGTGGCCTGTGGTCCACCTGAAGGAGTAGGGTGTCTATCAAGAGTCCAGTCAGAGCGCATTAGTTTTGTGACATGGATCTCATTAGCGCCCGTGAGAGGTGTCACTGCAGGAGAATCGTCAGCTCAGGGAGATGCTTGTACCAAAAGGAAGAAAGGACAGTGACAGCCTTTTCTCTGCCGCCTCTGCCGCCACGCTCACTGGGCTGCCCGCGCTCCTCCTCGTGGAAGGGTGGGGGTGCTGGCTAATGAGCTCATCTACAGTACAGCTTTGCCTTTTCCTCCTTGAAGTTTCCCAGAGCCCTCTGAAGACCTCAGGCCCGGGATTAGCACACACCAAACGCCAGCCCCCCTCGTGCCCAGCAGGGAGTTCCTTCTGATCACCCTGATCCAGCTACCATAGACAAGGGAAGGGAGGTGATGCCAAGACAGGGCCACTGTGGCCTTGGGGGGGTGGTGAGGAGGGGGCTTGTATTCCTGGGAAGGCTCAAGCCCCTCTGCCTACCTTGGCAGTGACCATGTCCACTTCTCTGCAGTGGGCTCTTTCTTCCAAGAATTGCAATTTCTCCTCTCCTCCCCTTTCCCTAGGACATCTCCTGTCCCGGCAGTGGTAAACCTTCCTCCCAAGGCAGGGAAGAATGTGGGAACTCTGGCTTAGGGTTCAGCAGGTAACATTTAGATGTGATCTGATATGTGGCTTCCAGGCTTAGCTAGATGGCTTCAGAATCAGCAAGGGCCTAGTGTCTGGGCTTTGGGTAGCCCGAGGGCGGTAAAGTGTTGATATGAGGCCCCTGCAGACCTCGATATCCCTCTCCTCATCTGTCTCAGAGAGGCATCTTGCTTCCCCGCCCTGCCCTCAGCTTTGTCCATCCTCAGGGCTGGGAGGAAAGGAGTCGGCTTAGCTGCCTTATAATGAGCCCTGGTGGCACAGTGGTTAAAGAGCTCAACTGCCAACCAAAAGGTCGGTGGTGTTTGAACCCACCTGCCACTCCACAGAAGAAAGATGTGGCAGCCTGCTTCCATAAAGATGTACAGCTTTGGAAACCAATGAGGCAGTTCTACTCTGTCCTACGGGGTCACTAACACAGCTAAGAGTGTGTGGCTTTCCCAACACTACCTACTCCATCCAGTTCTTTCTGGTGTGGCCCAGAGAAAGTGAGGAACCAGGGGGATGGATGGCCACAAGAAAGGATTGCTCTTTGGGCATGGACAGGGACTTCACTGGCCTACCAGGATAATGCTAGTTAGTGCCCCCTGAGCTGGCCCCCTTGGAGTCCCAGGGGATAGCTGAGGAATTGGTTCATCTTCATAACATCCATAGATGGAAAAATGAGCAGATGAATGGATGAAGATTCTGGTGTATGTATGTGTTCTCTGTGTGTGATGCAGCAGGAAGTACAATCTTTGTTTCCCTATCTTCCTGGCCCCCAACCCTGGCCTGGCCTCCCCTTGTCTCTTTCTGTATCTCCTGTCAAACCATCGCAGACATAAATGACAAAGAAATCAGAAAGACAGATCAATGCTGGCCAAATTAGCACTTGCAGATAGACTGTGCAGGGATGTCAGCGCCCTGACCCCTGGTGATCTCGCAGCCTCTGCTGCTGATATTATGCAAATTGCATCCATCTGGCAGGACCTGCGTGCTGGCTGCTCCTACTCAGAGGAGTAATGGGCTGGGGGGTGGGCGGAAGTGTTGGAGCAAGAGTCGGTGGAGTGAGTTTGTGTGTGTGAGCATGTGTTTGAGGATATGCAAGGGCGTGCGGGTGCCCACCAAGCACTGGGCAGTGATTGAGTGATTGACAGGGCAGATAAGGGGCTGCATTGGATTCCTTTGGGCTGGGGGATTAGGAGCAGCCACAGATGGGAGATAACCAGACTTCATTTCAGTTTATTTTCTTCCTTATCCCCTCTCCCCACCTTCCCTCCCCGAAAAACACAATCTTTGTAGTTTGTGTTTTCATCAATATTTGCAAGTCATTACCACTGGTTTAAGGTGAGAGACAATGTCAGGGCTAGACCAGGCCAGCCCCTCCCCGCAAACCTCCTACCAGTCTGGTACCTTGAGAATTAATACCTAGAGCCGCCCTGACAGCCTTCACTCCAGTGGTGATCACAGCATCCCCTCTTCCCAGGCCCACAGTACTTATTATGGGAAGGTCCATACCTCATGGGCCAGCCCTACTGACCTGTCTCATCTGACCTAATGCCATCTGACATTACTTAAGCTGGCCCCTGCCCTTCCCGCCTGACGTCCTGCCCCCAGGTTTAGGCTCTAGCATAGGTGCTTTTGGCCTGGGATTAGCTGTGCCCTGGGAGCTGCTCTTCTTCTTTTACAGGGCTCTGGGCCCTTCTTCACAGCTCCACCCTTCCAAGACGTCATTAACCAGAGCCCATGCCCCAGTTAGGCAAAGTGAGGCCTGTGGTCTATGGAAAGAAGGAATTTGTTTGGCTCGGTCTGAATCCCCCATTAACACCAGTATCATTCTATCCACATTTACTGATGCCAGGTATAGTACAGAGGGCTTTAAGTATATTATTTCATTGAGCTTTCAAACCCTGTGAGGTAGGGGCTGTTAGCACTACTGTATGTGAAGAAACTGAAGCTCAAAAAGGATGTCATTCATACAAGCCTGCATAGCAAGAAAGTGGGAGAGCCAGAATTTAAACATAGATCTCCCCATGTCTAGGGTCTGAGCTCTTAACCACTGAGCTCTGCTGCTTCACCAGCCCCAGACACTCAACACCATCACCACGCCTAGATCCATTTAAGGGAACATCCTTGTACAGTAGGCAAATAAGTTCCTTCAGCTTCTGTCCTGTGAACACAGACTGTGACCCAGACCCATACCCCCTACCAGCCTAAGCTGGCCCTCAGGAGCTGTGTATCTGAGGCGATTGGCCTGTAATGAGAAGGACACACAGAGGACAGAACGCACCCAGCAACTGAGCCAGCCCAGGGATATGTCACAGCACGTGACATCCAGGCCCTGCAGCTCAAGGAGAGGGGCTGATGTAGCTCAGGCCAGCCAGCTGTGGAGACTGAGGGCATAGCTGTCCCAGGGGCCCCTCCAAAACTGGGTCCCTGCTGTACCCTCCCACCAGGCAGGGTTGGGAGCTGGGAATGCTGGGGACATGTCCGGGGACACGTGTGCAAGGGGAGCTTGTCCTAATGAGGAGAACATGGCTGCTAGTTAGGCGAGGGGCGGGCGAGGAGCCGCAGAGCTGATTGAAGGCAGGGCCAGGGGTCAGACAATTAGGCCCAGATCCGGCTTTTTGATGTGAGTTCTGAGGCCTCAAAGCCTCCCTTCAGCCCGCTCCCTCTGCTCCCTCCGCTCCCTCCTCTTTTCTTTCTTCTTCTGCCCAAAGGCAGGAAGGATGGAAACGCTTATACTCACTGTTACTATTATTAAACCCTGCAGCAGGCCAGGCAGACCCCAGGACTCCTGCCCACAGAGGGCACTGCAGGCCCCCAGGAAGCTCCTTGGACCCCAAAGAGGGCCTCTGGCTGGAGACCAAGGCCAGTCCTTAGGGCAGGGGTGAACTAAGCCCCAGGGCTAGACAACCTGTCTCTCTTGCTTCTGAGGTAGGGGAGTAAAGGAGCTGCCCCGCAGGGGTTTGGGCCCAGGGCTGCCAGGGCCCCATCCCGAGCCTGCTTTGACTATCAACTCCTGCAGCCGCTTAGTTCTTTTCTGTCCTGCTCTGGGCATGAATGCCCTCATTCACGCTCATACCTGGTCACACAAATAGTCACCTGCAGCAGTAACAGCAAAACCTTGCCCTGCAAAGTAAAGATACGTAGAGCCACACACAGCCCCATAGTACTGTCTTACAAATAGAGCTTCGCACAGCAAAGCACAGCTCCCTACTCACCCCCAGATATCACAGCCATATACCAACAGAGAGTTCCATGCTTTAGTCATACCCACAAGGGCCTGTCCGAATGCCCTGAGTCCCTCCTGTGGCAGGGCCCTGGGAGCTAAGCCCCCTGCCACAGTAGCTGGGTACTGCGGTTTGATCTTGTGTCGGGGTGAGTGGGTACCAGGGTCCTTCCAGTCCCGCATCCTAGGAAATAAGCCTAGAGAGCTGGTACTGAGAGTGAAAGAAAGCCAGATTGAGGGGGCAGTGGGGAGAGGGGAGGGTGGGAGCAGAGATAAATGTTAGCTCATTTCTTCCGTAATTAGTTACTCCCTCATCCCCGCGTTGTAATTGTGAACAAGCTGTAATGTTTAATTAGTCTGTAAATGAAACCCCAATTTCATAATGGCCTGGCTGACAGGGCTAAGTGAGCAGAGGAGGAGGTGGAGGGGAGGTAATAGGGAGGGCCTGTGGGTCGGGGAGGGAAGGCTTGTGGGATCACAGTTTTTTCTCCTCAGCTCCAGCCTGGCCCCTGGAGGGGGAGACTATGTGACTGGTCTAGCACTTGCACCCTTGCTTTTAATATCATCTCCACTGGTCCTTCTTGCCAAAGAAAGAGGGAAGGAACGGTCGCAAGGCATTCTTCTCCCTCCCTCTTTGCCCACCCTCAATTCTCTGGTTGGGATACCACTATCACAGCCTAACCAGATGGCTCCTGATTGGAGTAGTTGACTTGGGGGACCAGACCTTGTGACACTCAGCAAGGATAATGCTTCCTCCCTAGGTACCTTCCCTCCCTCCCCCGCAGCAAGCCATCCTACCAACAGGCCTTTGATTGGCACCTAGACTTCAAGATCTGGTCCTACACATCTAAAGGAGCCAGTGATTGGCCTAGGCCCCTCTCCCTCTGGTGCTACTGCTAAGCAGAATCCAGCATCTGTACTATGCTGACGGCCCAGCCCCAGACCTTATTCTTGGTGGGTATCATCACTGCATTAGGAGCCCTGGTGGTGCAGTGGTTAAACCACTTGGCTGATAACCAAAAGGTCAGCGGTTCAAGCCCACCAGCCACTCCGAGGGAGAAAGATGCGGCAGTCGGCTTCCGTAAAGATTTACAGCCTTGGAAACCCTATGGGGCAGTTGTACTTTGTCCCACAGGGTCGCTATGAGTCAGAATCGACTCAACAGCAGTGGGTTTTTTGTTTTTTGTTTTTTTATAAATCATCACTGCAGATTGTGATAAACTGGAGCTGCCGCAGGGGGGAGCCCCTGGCCCCACTGCGGCCTCATTGGTCTCTTCCTGTCTCCTCCACAACATCCTCACCGCCTGCACAAGCCCCTGCCCCGCCTGCCGCAGCCATAAATCTCAATTTACGAGGGTGGCTCTGGTGGGGGAAGGAGGCTGCACCGCTAATGACGGTTCCTCCGCTGGATTTTTCATGTTGCACAGTCATAAATTTTTAAGAACAGCATGGGCAGCACGTTAGCAAGTTATCGAGGCCGCCTCCGTGCTGGCTGCCTAGCTCCAAGGGAGCAGAGACTAGATAGGACAGAAGAGGTATTTGGGGCAGGGATGGGGCAGGGTAGCCAGACTAGTCTGAGATTGGACCCAGGCACATGGGCTAGAATGAGGCTTTGCAAGAGCTGAGTAGTGCTGCCAGAGCAGCTGGCAGCCAAGGACTGACACACGGGTGGGATCAGACATGTGGGCATATAGACCGTGGCGTTTGGGAGCAACTGATGGATGTCTGTTCTCTAAGTTTTGACACCATGATGTACGGGGAGCCTGGAGACATATGGATTTTCAAAGTGTCCACTTTGAATAGAGTTGCAAACCCTGACCATGTGCACAATGAGGCCTCTGCCCTGGCAGAGCTGCACTTGGGATATTTCATAAACCTGTTGCCTTTTAGGATAATTCTCAGAAGCTAGTTCCTAGACTCACCAAGAGATATCGCTGGGGATATGTCCACAAAGGAAGCCTGGAGCCAGCTGACCTCATTCTACTTCAGGCTCGTTACTTCCAGGTTATGTTGTCCTGGGAAGTCATTTCATTTTCACCATCCCGAACCTTTGTTTCTTCCTCTTTAAAATGGGGCGATGATGGCTCCTATGTCTCACGGTTACTATGAAGATGAAAGGAGGTAATATATTTGAAAGTACCGTGAAGCCTTGAGTACATGTTAGCTCATTTGTTTATTTAAATCTCTGGAAAGGTTTCTGATGGGAGTGTCTGGGAAGAATATCTTTGTGGGAGATGGTGGGGCATTCCAACAGTGTTTGCTGGGGTCTTCTGAGTGCCCAGTCAAGTGCTGGGGATTCAGATGTATCCTTGGAGACCTCCCAGTGAGGGAGGCTGGCATGTAAGTAGATGACTGCATTGCAGTGTTCTAAGTGCTAGCCATAGTGGTAGTGCAGGCTTCCCAAGGGTGAGGGCCAAGAGGAGGAGAAGATAGGTAGGAAAGGCTTCATAAAAGAATGTGACCCTACAGCTGGGTCTTGAAACATGGGTACAGCAGTCAGGCAGGGAAGTGTTATAGGCAGAGAGAACAGACAACATGAACAGAGGACAAAGGAAGTAGAAATGGCTCAGTAAGACAGAAGCACGGGGAGGAGGGTGAGGTTAGAGAGTGGCAGGGCCAGACTCTGTATGGTACTGTATGGTGCCCTGTGGGTGGAGCACAGGAATATGGGCTTTGTGGACCAACAGGTGGGGCCTCTCTGGCTTATAACTAACTGGATGCATATGGTATGTTTCCTCATGGCAGAAAATATTCAGGAGCAGCAGGTTTGGAATGTTGAGTTTGATGTGCCTTTGAGACATCTTAGTGGGAAGTATTGAGTTAGAAGTTGGATATATAGGTCTGGAGGTCAGAGAGGCCTGAGCAACAAGTTGGAATTTGAGTGCCTTCAGTGCATAGATGAATAGCTGTGTGAAGCCTTGGTATAGGTGCGAATACCCAGAAAGGAAGTCAGTGTGGAAAGACCGCTTAGGACAGAACCCTGAGGCACAGTATCACTAAAGAAACAGCAGAAGAGAAGTCAGTGAGAGTCAGAGACCAGGGAGAGTCAGAAAGAAGAGAGACTGACACTAGAGCCGAGATGGTAGAGGGTTTCAAGAAGGAGACGGAGTGGTCCATAAAGCTAAGAAGAGGTCTCTGGCAGGTCGCTACAGGGGAATTTCTCACAGAGCCATTCCTGTAGAGGGCTGGGTCTAAAGAGTCTGTGCAGAATGCAGGCAGCCTGCCAAAAATGGGGAACTGACAATGTGAGGAAAGTTCCTTCTTGGGAGTGCCATGAGCACTTGTAGCTGGTGCCCTCCAGTGTTCTCGGCCCTGTGCCTACACTGCTGACAGGCCAGATCCAACCCCCTTCTTCCGCTGTGAGAATACCTAAGCCTTCAGTGTGCTGACAGACCCCTCAGGCCACCCTCCCAGCCCTTAGGCCAAATGCTCTTGTATGATTCCTTATCTGTAAAGTCAAGGGTTAATGATCTTGACCACCTCTAGAGTGGTGAGAGGGACAAGTAGAAACCCAGGGCTCCATGGAGGTGGTGGGCCTAACACGAGGGACAGCCCAGGAAGCCACAGTACAAGGTCAGGAAAGCAGAAGCCGCTCGGGTCAGCAGAGATGGTGTGAGTAGCGTGTGTTTACATCAAGGTATAGTGAGTGAAAACCCTGTATTCAGGATGAGTCCATGGTAATGCATCAGGACAGATGCTGGCCACTATTTAGGGAGAAGAGAGCTCCCAGGCAGGGCCTTGTTGGCTTAAGGGCAGTCTTTGTCCACCTGACTCACACTCGTAGCCTCCCATCCTGCTGACCTCTCCTGCCTCTTCTCAAGCCACTCTCCTGCTTCTCTGTGCTCCAGCCACATGGCTGCCTCTTTCTGAACCTGCCTTGCCATCTCTCACCTCGGGGCCTTCCCACATGGGTTTCTTTACCGTGGGAGCCCTCTTATTCCCACCTTTGGCCTAATTAATGCCTACTCATCCTTCAGTTCAACCCTGGTGGTATAGTGGTTAAGTGCTACGGTTGCTAACCAAGAAGTCGGTAGTTCGAATCCACCAGGCGCTCCTTGGAAACTCTTTTGGGCAGTTCTACTCTGTCCTATAGGGTCTATATGAATCAGAATCGACTCGATGGCAATGGGTTTGGTTTGGTGTTTTGGTCATCCTTCAGAGCTCAGCTCAAAGTTTGCTTCCTCAGGGAAGCCTTCCCTGATCCCTAGACATGGTCAGGTCCTCCTGTGTGTGTTTTATAGACCCCTGTACTCCTCATTTATTACATTTAATAACTGTTGTAATTAAGAAATTACTTGTGTGAAAGTTATTTAATGTCTCACTTCCCCACTAGATTGTAAGTTCCCTGAGGGCAGAAGCTTATGTCTGGTTTGTTCCGCTTTTATCTGCAAAGTATAACATAGTGTCTGGTGTGTGTAGTCAGATAATAAATAAAATGTGTTATTTTGAATTGAGTTAAATTGAGTTGAGATGGCCCTGGCCCACCCCTGGGTGCCAGGGCAGGGGGAGGAGGCTAGGGAAGTGCCTGGAGCTGAGGTGGTTCCCATTAGTCCTCATGATTAATTCACAGCCACACTGTGATGGAGTGGGCTTGTCCCCAGTCAGCTCCTCCGCTGGGGCCCACCTGTTAGCGACAAACAAACAAAGGGGATAAATAATGCATTGGGAGCTGAGCCAGGCAAGGCGGTGGTATTGAAATTAATAGGGATTAGCTGAGCAGCTTGAGGATGAAATATTCACCAGGTGGGACTGGGCTTAGGGAGGGCAGCCCCCCTTCTCAGGGTCCCTAGGCATAGCCAGGCCCTCCTCTAGGGCATCGGTGGCTAGGACTGCTCCCCGCCCCCCGCCACCACCACCACTGGCTGTCTTGGTTTGGCAGGACAGGCTGGCGAGACTATGCAAGCTCAGATCCCGATCATCTGGACTGTCTCCTGGCTTAGCATGTCTTGGGAAAACCAAGATGCTAGGAAGGAGTGGAGGTAGGGAAGGAGCTGGTGCCTCCAGTGCTTTGGAGCCTGGGAACAAGAACCATGGCGACTTTTCAGGGCCCGGGCATGTCTAGGCTTCAGGTGGCAAATTGTCAGGGCTAGAGTAGGTTCATCTGCAGCCTTGTCTCCCAACTTCCCCGCTTTCTTTTCCTTTAATCCTTCTTTTCTTCCACTTAAAAATATTTACTGGGGGCCTCTCTGTAGATAACGTTTAGCTGATGAAGCAGTCCCTGCCTTCAAGGAATTTGTGGAGTAGCAGGAGGTGGCAGAGAGAGACACAGGTACAATGGGGAAAACAGTGGGTGCTATGGAAACACATGGAAGAGCAATGAGTCCTGAGGGATGAGAAGGAATTCACCAGGGGAAAAGTGGCAAGAAGGAATAGCATGTGAAAAAGCCTAGAGGCAGAAGAGCCTGACTCCTTGGGGAAGATGAAAGCGCTCTGTATCACTGGACTGTAGCTGTGTGATGGGAGAGGGGGAAAAAAATGAGACCAAAGACGGAAACACGGGCCACATCCCACCACATTTTGTAAAGGAGTCTGGATGCTCTTCTGAGAGCAGTGACGAGCCATTGGAGGGTTTTGGGTTTTTTTCCCCCCCTCATAAATGTTTTATTTTGAACTGATTTTAGATTTAAAGGAAAGTTTCCATACTTCTGTTACCCACCTTCCCCTAATGTTGACGTCTTACATAATCATAGTATAGTTTTCAGCGCCAGGAAATTAACATTGGCACTATACTATTAACTAAGCTAATAGCCTTATTTGAATTTCACCAGTATTTTTCACTAATGTCTCCCATTCCAGGATTATTGGAGGGTTTTAAGACATGGAATGAAATGATCGGATTTGTGGTTTAAGACACCATGGAGAAAAGATTGGAGGGAGCACTGCTGTCATCTAGATGAGAGATGGTGCGGGCCTGGGCCAGGATGGTGGTAGTGGAAATACAGGCTTAGGAACTATTGGAAAATATGTGGGAATTAAAGCTTCAGGGGTGGACAAGGTTGTCCAGGGAGAGAGTATAGAGTGGGAAGGGAATAGGGGCAGTGACAGCTCTGAGCAACACCCACTTCTAAGAGGTGGTCAAGAGAAAAGGGAGGGCACAAAGGAGCCTGAGAGGATTGGGTGGAAAGAGAACACGGTGTCACTAAAGCCAAGGGAAGACAGCTTCAAGGAGTGAGTGGTCTGTACGCCAGTCAAAACCTGAAAAGCTTCCATTGGGCTGAACCCCTGTGAGGTCTTGGGGATCATTAGAGAAAGCAGATTAGCTGAAGTGATGGTGGCGAAATCTGATGGTGGAGTGGGAGGTGAGGAAATGAGACCCTGAGTGTAAACAGCTGAAATTCGGCTGTGAAAGGAGCAGAGGTTGGCTGCTAGCCAAATGGAAAAAGGAGTTAAAAGGAGGTTGTTTTTAAAGATGGGAGGAATTTAATATATTTACGTGTTTGTGTGAAGGAAGCAGTGCAGAAGAAAAGCTGAAGCTCTATCAGAGAGAAGGGGTGCTATTCAGTAACGTAAAAGGTGGGCAGGGTAAGATGCCAGAGCACAGGTGGAGTGGAGGGGTGCAGACAGGAGGAGACAGGATTGGTGCAGACGCAGGGGAGGCGTCTATGTTCCCTGTGAAGTAGGAGACAAGGTTATCTGTTTGCATGGGCAAAGGGGTAGAGGATGATATGGGGGTAGGGGATTTGAGATTTCTGGAAGAAAGAGAAGATTTGAAATTGTCCTTGGGGAGGAAGATTCTTTGATTAAGAACATAGCAGATTGGCTGAGCAGTTTTATACTACCCGGTTGAGGTTGATATCTATGATTTTATCTTAGATTTATCTTAGGCTTAAATCTACATGGTTGTAAATTTCTCTAGTCAGATATAGGCATAGAAAAGGCAGAGTTTGTGTTTTTCTAGGCAACAGTGACAGAAGGAAAGTTGAGAATGTTGGCAACAGAGAATTGAAATGATGGACCATGGAATCAAAGCTCCAAAAGGAGGTGTATCAGTGATGTTGCTAGGACAGAAACTACTTGGTACGTACCCAGCATCCATTTTTCCCTTCTTGACTAAATAGGACCCTTGTATAATTTGAGCCAGCACTGTGCTAGGTATGACCATGCCTCTGAGTTCTGGTCAGTAAGATAAATGGAAAAGTGTTGTGTGGGACCTCTAGTAACAGTGCTTACAGGGAAGTGACTCAGCTGAAAAGTGCACTATTTTTGCCTCCCCCTTTTTCCTCCTCCCTTTTGCTTGGAATGTGGATGTGGTGGTTAGAGAGACCGCAGCAACTTTGGACCATGAGATAACCTGGGAGTTGGAAGCCACATGCTGAGAATGGCAGGGCATAAAGAAGGAAGAAGCCTGTGTTTCTGATGACTTCGTGGAGTCGTGGGACTGTTAGTCAACTTAAATTGCAAGCCATTGGCATAAAAAGCCTTTCTCAGTAAAGTTGTATTTTTTTCCCTCTTCTGTTTTCATATGGGCTTCAGGCTCTTTCAGCCTTTTTAGTAACCTGGCCTATGTCCTGAGATAAAATAAGAAAAAAATTGATCAAATGTTTCCAGCGAGCATAACAAGGGTACCAGTGTCCCAGTAGTAACCTCATTGCCTTTTGCCCTGCCTTCTCCATTCAGCCAATTCTACACTATAGGGTCCATTCCTTCTATTATTCTCCTTCCTGCTTTTAAATTCTTTATCAGTTTGTATAATTTCAACTGCAAAAAAGAGAGACCAAACCCATTGCCATCTAGTCGATTGTGACTCATAGTGACCCTACAGGACAGAGCAGAACTGCCTCATAGAGTTTCCAAGGCTGTAAATCTTTATGGACGTAGACTGCCACATCTTTCTCCCGTGGAGCAGCTGGTGAGTTCAAACTGCCAACCTTTCAGTTAGCAGCTGAGTGCTTAACCACTGCACTACCAGGGCTCCTCAAGAAAAAGAGAACCCGATTTAAAATATCTTAAATAATAAGAGGTTTTGTTATCTTGCAGAAGAAGTTTGGAGGTGAGGTGATTCTAGGGTTGGTTAATTCAGTATCTCAGCAATGTCATCAAGGACCCAGATTTTTTCTGTTTTTCTGCTTTTTCATCTTCAGCATGTTCTTTGCAGGCTAACTCCCTTGAAGTTGGGAAGATGGCTTCGGCAACCTCAGAAATTATGTGCAGACATGAAAACACCCACCAGAATATAAAGAACCATTTTTCCCTCATGTTTTTGTTTTTAAAAGTGAAGACATTATCCTTGGAGGTCTTTCAGCACACTTACCCTCACGTCTTAGTAGCCAGAACATATGCCCACCCTGAAACCAGGGATCACCACAGTTGGCTCAGACCACAGAGGATCTACCCTGGCTACATCTGGCAGGTGCGGGCTCTGTGAGCGGGAGACGAGAGGGGCTGGCTGTCGGGTAAGCAGCCAAAGGTGGGCAAGGAAAAGGGCTAAGACGGGGGGTGATGTATGTGGAGAAAGTAGAGACATAAATGGTTTCAGGTTTCCAGTGAGATAAAAGAAAAAGTATATTGTCGTCAGAGACTAGGGATATTTGAATTTAATATTTCAGAGGAAGAACAGTAGAGGATGTTAAAAAGGTTGAGGGCGTCGTGACTGTAGAAATGAGACACAATGGAGAAAGTCATTAGTGTTGAGGTCAAAGAACGAAGAGGCTGGCCCCAAGGTTTCTCAAAGGACAGGTTGTAGTATTCCCTGAGGCTGTGGGCAGGCCAGTCTCTGCAAGGAGGCAGCTGTGGTCTGGATTAGTAGCACACGCTCACAAGAAAGGCTTCAGATAGGTTGCTGGTACATGGATGGGTCTTGGCAGGGTCACAGGCCTTAGTCCTGTCCCAGTGCCAGGGGCAGCACAGGCAAGTAGCCTAACCTCTGTATGTCGGTCTCCCCATTTTGGAAAGTATCTGCCCTGGTTAGTCAGGTTGCTCTGGAAGGGACTGAAGCCCTGTCACCTTCCTGTTGGAGCCATTGAAGAGCTGCTAGAAGACAGTCCCACAGGAGAACCCTAGAGACAAGGGTAAGATGGAAGCTTGGCTGGGACAGATGAGGCTGCCAGGTCTGGCGGATCTGCTCAGCTGCTCTCAGTAGCCACCTCTTCCCCTCGCCTCTCTCTAGCCAGGTCCTCTTCATTTAGCCTTAGGTTATCTGACTGTACCCTGGCACTTCTAGCTCTGGAGTCCCAGTTCCAGGAGAAAGGTAAGAGTTCCTGGCCCTTCTACCTGGAAGAGGCCTTGGCTAGGAACGGGTAGGGGGGAGATGGGCATCCATTGTAATGGCCAGAGCAGCCGCCCTGTTACTACGGCGTATTTCACTTTTAATTCTGACATATAATGTAATGATCTTTTTTAAGGCCCGATGATATTATCTGCCTGACTAGATTATTGAGTCTTCATCATCCCCAGATAAATTTATGGCCAGGACGAGGCTCAGGATTTATCATCAGTCAATAGAGCTCGATACTCTAACAAGGCGTGTAATAAGATATACATATTTAATGATCCAAGGGGAGGAGCACTAATGGGAGCCTAGAGTGAGTGGTCCATGGAGCCGGGGCTCTGCCCTAGGGCTGCTGTGGCTTTAGGAGCATGAACACAGTCCTTACCCTGTGGGCCCCAACCCTGGCCTTTCTCAAGACTGCCTCAGTCTCCTTCCCCAGACCCTGAGGGAGAGACAGGCAGGCAAAAGGAGAGACCACACCAGGAACGGTGTCAGACCTGGGCCTAAGCATCTCCAGCCCAAAGGGTGTTACACACCCCACCTGGGGACTCCTCTCCCCTACTCTAGGCCTTGAAGGGGTTGGGGGTATCCTTAGACCTGTATACCCAGGCCCCTGAGCATTAGGGCAGGCCCACAAGGGGAGGGAGTGCCGTGGCTACGTGCCCACGCTGCACTGATGGTGACGGATGGTTTTTCATTACAGCCTCTCAGGTCTTGCCCGCGCCCTGTGTGGAAATTCTATTTATTCCCTAATTTGTAAAAATTCCCTCTTTATCTGATCCCAATCAGGGCGGGGTAATTGGCTCTCTGGGGCAGCGGCTGGGGTCCTTGATGAAGAGCTATGTGGATGTACCCAGCCCGGCCCCCGCCCAGCCCTCCACTAGGGCCCACAATTAATAATGATTTGCAAATGGCAGACAAGCAATAACACAGAAAGATGTGGCGTCCGTGCTGCCTCTTCATTTCCTCCCCTCACAGATATAAATGGCCACAGAACAAAAACCCTGCACTATAAATTCTGGAATTAGTTATTCACCGGGATAAATGGGGCCTGGAGCCAACAGCCCCTCACCCCGCCACCCTTTTGCCTGCTTTCCCTGTTCCGGGTCTGTCTCAGGTCTGTCCTGAGTCTGGCCCCTGGCTCTTCTGCTTCCTTGGCTCTCAGCTCAATTCCCTAGCTTCTTCCCATACTGGTCCCCAAAACTCTAGCTACCCTTCCTGAGTGGCCCAGAGTTGGGAGTGGTCACCTGACCTGGGTCTTCTCAGCAGTGACCTGAGCCAGCAGGTGGGATTCACCCTCAGCCTCTTCCACTGACCCTCTGGCTACCAGACCTGGGCTTCTCTCTCCACTTTTCACTGGGGTTTGAATGAAATTGACATGTCCTGCCAGGCATGGGAGTCTGGATCAGGCTTGGTCTTGGGTGTCTTCTTTGGCATTTGGGACTGATCTAGTCATTTGCTGGCCAAGTCTGGGTTGGACTCCTGGTGGCCAAAATATGATGTGACACAAGGGGCTTCATGCTGTGCTGACTGGTCAGGTTGTTCTGGGCTGCTGGCACAGGCATTTCTGGGCACCATGCCCTCTCGGCCAGGCACATCCTCCCTCCCCTCAAGTGGCTGTGAGCTGGTGGGTAATGGGCGTGTAATGGCCTCATTTCCATGCCCGGCCTCCAGGAGCAGCGGTAAGTGTTTGATTGCCTTAATTTCCAAACACATCATTATCCCAGCTTTACCAGCTCTTAATAAACACTTTATGAGGATTTTTTTAAAAACATCTTCGGTCCGCATACTTCTCTGAAGTGATAAACTCTAATTAAGTCTAATATTTAAAAATATGGTAATGGTGAGTTGTTTGAATAAGTGGACTGCATTTCCGTAATTTCATTATTACGTAAAACACGCTAATTATTTGGAGCACGCTTATTATGGAGAGAGAAATCGCCTGCTAATCAAGATGAAATTGCCTTTTCCCCTTATTGTGGAACCGCCATCATCCTTCACCATCAGCCCTGTGGCACCTCCAGGCACCTCAGTGGGGTGGAGGGGGACGAGGGGAGGGGCTGAAAGAAGGGGTCACTTTGGAGGCTATAAGGACCCTGTCGGGGGAGGGGGCGGTAGGAAGCTAAGGGAACAGTGTCTGTGGGGAGAGGGAGCCTGTGTCTGGGGTGTGTCGTGTGGGCCAAAGGGGCTGTGTCTGGCAGTCCAGGGGACTGTGTGGGCCATGTCTGGGACAAGGAACAGAGGTTGGGGAATATCAGGATATTGTTTTTATCAGGTATGATAATACTAACCCAGACACTGTTTGAAGCACTTCACCAATAAAAACTCATTTCATCTTTTAAACAACCCTTTGAGGGCAGTAGTTGTTATAATTATTATTATTCCCATTTTAGAGAAGAAGAAACTGAAGCACAGAGAGATTAAATAAAGTTCAGTAACTGGCTCAAGTTCATAGTTATTAAGTGGTAGATTTGGATTGGAACCCAGAATCTGAGGATATACAGGGGCCCTCTGCTGGTTCAGTCCTAAATTCACCGCTTTGGCCGCTTGTCTTCCTTCTGTGCTACCACTTGCTGTTCTACTCTGAACTACACCCAGTGTAGCTTAGGATGCTGACCCCCAGCACAGGGTTGTCAGATTTAGCAAATAAAAATATAGGGTACCAAGGCATATTTGAATTTCAGGTAAACAGCAAACAATATTTTAGTGTAAGAATGTCCCACTTAATCTGGCAATCCTGTGTCAGGCAAGCCCAGGATGACCCACTGGCCAGGATGTCCAGACAGGAAGACAGAAAGATGGGGCGACAAAGTGAGGCTCTAGAATGTCGACATACCTAGGGTTCTTGTTGTCTCATTCTTACCATGGTACCTGTTCCTTGTGTTGCTCCTATCCCCCCCCGCCCCTCCCCCCCCCGCCAGCATCTTTGCTGGTCCTTGTTCTGGTCCTGGTCCCTAATAAGGTATGTTACCAAGCTAAGCTTTTGAGGCAGAAGGCCTGCAGAGACTTCAGCAGGCCACAAGATGTGTCTGAATCTTCCTTAGGCCACAGTGCCCCATAGGCCCATAACATCAGTGGTTGGCCACCCTGCTGCCCCTCCTGTTTCTCCAGTCTGATTTGTCTCTTTGATCATTTCATGTTCATTCTCTTTCCTGGCTCCATCAGACCCATGTATGGAAATTTTATATATTATAGAATTTTTTTAATATATTTTGTATATTATAGAATCTTACATATTAAGATGTGGACACTTCAGTCACTGGTGATAGGACAGTTGGCTATCCATTAGGGAAAAAATAGAGCTAGATGTTCTATTTCACGAAAAACAAACAAAAAAAATAAATTCCAAACAGATGAAAAAGTTAAATACAAAAACTATAAAAAATATTAGAATAGTTTTTTATTTATAACGTTGGAATGGGGAAGACCTTCTTAAGCCAGACATAAAACCTAGAAGCCTGATAAATTTAGATGTCCCATAGGAATCTCAAACTTAGTATGTCAGAGCTAAGTTCATCACTTCCCCAAACCTGCATCTTCTCTGCTGTGCCTTATCTCAGTGAGTGGCACTAAGATCCTAGACTCAGCCCTCCCCTCCCATACCCTCTCATTAAGGCTTGTTCATTCTATTTCCTAAAAACTCTCTTGCCTCCATCCACTTCTCCACATGGACCGTTTATCTCTTACTGCCATCTCCACTGCCGCTGACCTAGTTCTGAGCCACCATCATTTCTGGCCTGGACCATAGTGTAGTCTGCTAAGTGGTCCTCTGTCTTCAGGTGTAACCCCCTCCAATCCTATCTTCACATCCCAGGAGATAATTCTAAAATGCAGATCTGGTCCTGTCATTTGCCTCCTTAAGCATTTTACTGTCTCCATCATCTTTCTCAGGATAATAAAATCTGAAACTCCTCAGCTTAGGATTCTGGGCTCTTGAGAGCTTCTGCTAGCCAGTCACTGCTGACTTTGTCAGCTTCATCTCTTGCCATCCCCCAACCCATCTGCTAAGCTTAATTATTTTTACTTTTTTGGACACTCTACATCTCATGCCCAGAATCTACAAATACTGTTCATTACACTGAGAACACATTCTCTTTCACCTCAACTGGGTGACTTTTCTGTGACTGCTCTGCTTCCAGCACTGCTCACACTGTGCCACTTAGAGGTGGGCTCCTGGAGGGTATGGAAGCATAGTCTTGTACACCCCTGTGACCTGGCATTGCCTGTGTGCACCTGGCACACAGAAGTGGCAGTATGTTTTCTGAATGAATGAGTACATGAATGCATGGCCCTCCAAGAGTCTTTTTGCCCCAGGCCCTGCTTCCTACCTTCTACCCCTTAAATCCTAGCCAAATGCTGCTCTCTGGGCATGTCAGTCTCAGGTTGTTTGAGCTTTTACTGGGTGTCCTAAGAGATCTGAGCCACCCTTCCAGTAGCAGCTCTTTCACCAAGCAGATATTTGACTACCCTTGGGCCCAACTAATGAGCTTAGCCTTCCTTGTTAGGTGCTAGCCCATTCACCTCCTCTCTGAGGCATTTATGCAGCTGCTTCCTTCCTACTATGTCTTTAAGAACACTAAAGCCGAAAGAAGAGAGAAGAGGGTCATCTTACAAGTTCATGACCCTGCAGGAACATAAAAACAGGTTAGCCTTCTAGAATTCGGAAAAGGTGAGAAAGCCCTCATGTAGGCCTCCATTGTGGGCACAAGGCTGTGCCCCCGCCCCCCCCCCCCCATTCTCTACCCATGGCAGCTGCAGGCTGGCCTCACTTGAGTTCAGTGAGAGGTGCCAGAAGATGGAGCTGCTAACCCGAAGTTTGCATCCCCTTGCCCCAACCCTGCTGGCCTCCTTGACGGGGGTGGGGGTGACTCACTGGCCGGCCTCTTATGTGCCCCTTTGGACTTGGGTCCAGGGGCAAATGCCCCCCCCCCACCCCCCCGCACACCACTGACCTGCTAGATGAACTGGAGCAAGTTCCCACCTCTGGGTCTCTTCTTCATAGTAAACTAGCTGCAACGAGTCAGACTCCAGAATCCTCAGTAAACAGTGAGGACCAATAGTCAGTTTGTGAAGTGAATGACAGGTGGCTTCATCAGGTGTACTGGCCCCTATCTGTCACATGCTCCACAGATTCTGTGGTATAAACACTTTCTCACCATCGGGTCATCCAGAAAACTAACATTCTTGCCTTCTCTTCGGGCACAGGAGCAAAGGGATTCCGGCACAAAGAACAGCAAGTGAGAGACATGTGGGAGCATTGTCACTTTATTTAATCTTCCAGTAGTACTGAGGTAGCATCCATTTTCATCCCTAGTTGGGGAACCTAAGTTTAGAGAAGCGAAGCACTTGCCACAGTCCACACAGCTAGTAGGTGAAAATAAAGACAGGATAAAGATAAAGCTCATGCTCCTAACCACTTAGTCATCTTCAGAAAACAGTACAATAAGTGGTTCCATAAGGTTGGAGTATAGGGGTTGGGGATAGAGGGTGCCGAAGGTAGACCAGAGAGAGCAGGGATTAGTTTTTTGCAGGGCCTTTAAGTCATATGAGTATAGACTTTAAAACTGAGGGCAAAGGGAGCCACTGAAGGGGTTTAAAGAGGGAAGGACATGATCAGATTTGTCTAAGAAAAGATAACTTTGGCTACAGGAGAATGGATTAGAGGGAGAAAGACAGAAGACACGCTGCTGCTGTAGTAATCCAGGCTAGAGATTGGAGTCTGGACTGGGGTGGGGGTGGGGGGGCAGCTGCTGGAATGAACAGAAGTAGATAGAGAATAAGGAGATGAAATCAACAGGACTGCATAATTTATTAGATTTTTGGAGTGTGGGAGAGGCACTGTGCCAAGCAAGGCTTTCAGGTTTCTTGTCTGGGCATTTTGAGTGCCATTCACTGGGATGAAGAACACAGGGGTGAGAAGTCTGGGGGAGAAAATTAGTTCAGTATTGGACATACTGAGTTTGTATGTAACTCTGGAGATGTTCTGGAGGCATTTCGATATGTAGTATGGACCTCAGGAAAGACAGCAGTCTTCAGTGGTAGCTGAAGCTGAGGATTTGTTTGAAGTCATCCAGTGTGTGCAGTTGGGAGAAGTCAAGGACAACTGGGACATATGGGCCCTCTCAGCACAGGGCCAGCACAGGTGGGAGGTCAGTGCTTGCCCACTGGATGGATGGTGGCCTGAGGAGAGGGGCTGGGCACATTCACTTGGGCAGTGGGAGGTAGATTGAGTGATTTGTCCAGCAGTGAGGGAGGAGCCAGATGAAGTCAATAGAAAACTAATTTTCTTTTCTGCTGGAAGAAATGAGGTGTGTGGCCGCTGGGTAATTGCAGATAACGAGGGGACTTATTCTTAATATGCACAGCAGCCAGGGTCCCCAGAGTGCAAGAGACAGGAAGGATTGGAGGTGCCCTGAGAGGGCCAGACTTCTTAGGGAAAACAATCACCCTCTTATAGCCCCTCCGCTGGTCACAGCTCCCAGGCCCCATCATAGCCCCTTTTCCCTCCCAGGGCCCTTCCTATCACATCCCACCCCTGCCCCCCTCCTGCACAGCTCTTCCTGTCCCATTCCCCTTCCTGTCAGCTGTGTAGCTCCTCCTGTTGCAGCCCCCCTCCACCCTCTGCCCCCACAGCACAGGCATACTAAGGGAGACAAATGACGAGGTCTCAGCTGAGCGGGGCGCGTGTCCGGCCCATAAACCACTGGGATGGGTCACGTCTGGAGTTGCCATGGCCGCCACTACCCACCCATCTGTCTTCCCACTGTTCTGCCTTAGACCAGCTCTCACGGCTTCTGAGTCCTTAGGGGAGCAAGGTGTCCCTGACCGGGTCCTGGGTCACCTCTCCATGCCCACATCCACCATAGGTGCATTCATGCTGAGCTCTGCAAAACAGGAGCCTGCCTGACCTATCCCTGGCCTCACCTGGAAACCTTGCCTGCCCTATGCAGGGCTGGCAGAGCTGGTGTTTGGCTAGTGACATGGGCCCCTGGGCTGACCAGACTCTTCCCACTTCCTCAGCCCTTTTCTATCTATGGTGGGTCGTGGAGGTGGGGGCTCAGTGGAAGGGGTTGGTCCTTAACAGATGTAGAGGCCTTCTGACCCCACCTTGACCCTACTGTCCCCCCCCACACCTGATTATGACATCAGTGTACAATATTTCTGCAATCACCGTATCGATCCCATGAGGGTTGGTGGCGGCAGAGGCCCTGGAGCATCTATGGGAGGTGGGAGGAGAGGCCGGTGAGGGGATGGGGCATCCGTGGCCACTCTGGGCACAGGAACAGAAAAACCCAGGTGCTGGGCAGTTTTTGTCCCAGGCTTGCTTATGGGAAAAGCTCTGGGGCAGCTGCACCTCCTACTGGTGGTGATGGAACCAACTGGCCCATGTCTGTGTTACTGAGGCTCGACTGCCTGTTTTTGCAGCCACCAGGGTCCTGAGATAGTTTTGAGCATAGAGTTTTTCATAGGCACCAATACTGGAGAAACTACTTGTGAAAGGGTGTGGCATGCCCAGACGTTTAACCTGAGGTACTGAGGAAACAGGGCCAAAGGTGATCAAGACCAGCACTGCACCTATCTGGGTGGGACAGGGCAGGGCTGGGGCAGATGTACACAGGTGTGTCTGGTAGAGGGCTGATGGCCAGGGTCGTGAGGGGGAGCAGGTACCCAGGCAGGCTGCCATTTGCATACTCGTGCCCAGGGCCCTGGCCCAGAAGTGCCAAGCTTTGTGCCTTGTCACCAGTGATTATGGGCAGGGCCACATCTCCCACACACACGCAAGTGCCGGCAAAGTCACCCTGGCCGTGGGCGTGATGAATGGCCGCACAGTAATGAAATGGAGACATCAAGGCGGGTGGCGGGAAGACGGAGTGTGGCGGACGAGCCGTCCCCACGCGGCGGCAACAAGAAGGATCGCCCAGCGGCCGGGGGCCGTCAAGGGAGAAATTACACATTTACTCTGCCTTTTTCTTACTGCGACGGCGCCCATACATCACCACTGGGGCCGGGGCGGGACACGCTGGCCAATTTCCAGCATGAATTATGGGACTGAGAAGCATCGAGACCAGGCTTCCTGCCAGCCCAGCATCACCCAGCCCAACCTGAAGCTGGAGGTGCTGCCACCAGGGGTCAGGATCCCCTGTCTCCAGCCTGTGGCTCCAGAATCTGATCCTGCCTCCCACCCCCTACCCTTGTATAGCACCTGTGGGCATGGAGGGGAAGGATGCAGGGCCCATCTAAATGGTTTTTCTTCCTTTTTTTAGACGACTGCAAGAACATTGCCAACATCATGAAGACACTCGCCTACCGAGGTTTCATCTTCAAGCAGACGTCAAAGCCATTCTGATTGGCTGAGGATGGGATGGGGCAGGACAGGGTAGCTGCTTGGCCCAGCCCAGAACCCTCCTCTCCCTCACAGAGGGGAAAAGGGAGAGTGGCACAGCTCTACGTCCAGGGTGTCCCCCAGATGCCCTGTGGGCTTGAGCCCCAGGCAAGGGCTTGGCCACTTGGCCCCTCTGGAGCAGATACTTTGTGCCCCTCCCACCCCCGCCCCTCCACCTCAGCCCAGTATTAGCCCCTCCCATTGTGGGCCTGGGCTAGGGGGACCCAGGCACTCACTGCCTCCTCCCCGGTACACAGGCTTCTGCTGGGGCCACCAAGTCCCCCTGTGCCCCCTCCCATCCGTAGTGCATGGTGTGTGGTGCCCCCAGGGCTCCAGGACAGATCAGGCCCCACCTCGTGTCTACCCCTATCCCCGCTGTGAATGTGCCACTGAATAAAGTCGGGGAAATGAGGTCCTGAGTGTGTGTACAAAGCCATTGATGTATACAAGGCTGTTGCTGTGCCCAACACTGTAAGAATGTGAGTGCAGTTACGGCAGGCCCCAGGTCGCTCCTATGCACAAGGCCATCAGCGTGTGACTGGCAGTCACTGGAGCACCTGTGAGACCCTCACTAAATATGTACCAGGCAGTGGGGGTATGGAGACTGAGCACGAGGCAATGTGTAAAGCTGCTGGTGTCTGAGGCCACTGCTGTGTGCACAAAGCCATCAGTGTCTGGGCAAAATTGGCATTGGCAGAATTCGAGCCTGCCACCTGGGAGACCTGAGTTCAGTTCCCAGGCAGTGTACCTCATGTACAGCCACCTCCTGTCTGCAGTGGAGGTATGGGTGTTGCTGTGATGCTGAACAGGTTTCAGTGGCACTTCCAGACTAAGAAGAAAGGCTTAGCAATCTACTTCTGAAAATCAGCCAGTGAAAACCCTGTGGATCACAACAGTTCGATCCTGTTGTGCCTGGGGCCGCCGTGAGTTGGAGGCCGACTTGACGGCAGCTAACAATAAAGAGAGCTGCCAAGGGTCTCAGTGCCGGCAAACCTCGAGTGCCAGCCTCATAAAGAGGGTGTGGTGATCCCCCTCCTGGCCCACCCCTCCCAGCCAGGGGCACCTGAAGTGGTGAAAAGGAAAAGGAAACAGCCCAGTACAACTCAGCAGCTCTATTTACACAACAGCGGCACCCACACCCTGTGTGGCCTCTTACGGCTTCTTGGCTTTCTTCACAGAAGATGAACTGGAGGCCGATTCCCGTCGCTTCCTCTGAGGAGACACAGAAGGTGCTGAGGTCAGTGGCCCCAAGGCCTGATAAAGGCCTGGTGCGTGTGTTTAACATTCTCAAGGAGGGTGATGCCCACTGGTGAGCTCACTCCGACCCTCAGTCTCAGAACACCAAGGAGGGGACGACTCCCGTTGCAGGCACTAGAGGGAGCAGAGCTGGTATATGCGTGTGCGCCTGCTCAAAGGCAGGCCGGTGCATGCTCTCCAGGCCTGTCCAGATGCTTACCGAATTGGGTGTGAGGGGCGCGCCCACCACATCAATGATTGTGTCCTTGGTAGGGTCAGGGCCGGGTCCAGGTTCAGGCACGGCTGGTTCAGCAGAGGCCGGGGCTGGGCCCGATGCTGGCGTGGTGGGACCCCCCATCACGCCAGCCCGGGCCAGTGCCTCGTGACGATGCCGCAGCATCTGTAGCTCGTACTCGCAGTTGGCACAGGCCTGCTTGAGCTCGTAGAGCAGCACCAGGTCACTTCGAAGCTCATTGAACATGTGCACCAGCTCCTCTGTGGGTGTCGGGCTTAGCTCTGCAGGTGGGTGGGTGGGCAGCACATGAGCAGAGCTGAGGTGTGGCAGAAGGCCAGCAACATGAACTGCCCCTCCCCTTGCCCAGAGTTTACCCACGGCCTTGTGTGGGTACATCCTGTGGAGCCCAGCCCCCACACTTACCCACACCAAGCTCCAGCAGCATCTGCTCCAGGGCCTTGATCTTCTTCTGTCCCACGGAGCTTGGCAGCTTCATCTGCAGTGATCCAGGCAGCTAAGCCCTCTCTCCCACCCCAACCCCAAGAACCTTAAGATGTAGGGGACTAAAGGCAGTGGGGTTGTGGGAAGAGAGAAGGTAACCCCTGGAGGCAGCTATGGGCCAGACAAGGAAATGCCAAGGAGTAGAATATAATGAAAGCTGTGACGTCAGTCTGGCCACATCTCCCTGAGATCCTGGCGAGGCCAACTCTACCAGCACTACATGGTACAACCTCTCCTACTGCTCCAGCCCCACAAGCCTGCAGCATCCCAAGCATCCAGAACGCAGGGCCTAAACACGTAAAAAGGGGGTGTCTCACGTACCCGCTGGCTCCGCAGTGTGACACCTGCGGACTTGAAGTCTGGAAACTTGATGCCTGCAGTCTCGGGAACAGCCTAGAGGTCACAGGGAGTGGGCCCGCTGTCAGTCCCACCACACCCAGAACCCCCAGCTCTCGTTGCTCTCAGAGTCCTCCCCACTAGGGGCTTGAGTATCAGGGTGAGGCCCTGTGCCAGGTGACCTCTCTACCCTTTGCCTGGGCTGCCTTAGCCTCATACCGGCTTCTCAGCCTCCTTTTTCTGGGGTAGCTTCTTTTTGGGGGCCTTGCGCTCAGTGCGTCGCTGCTCTGCAGTGGTGTCTGCTGCTGTTATCAGCTTCTGCAGGTCCTGACTCCGCTTCTCCCGCTCCTTCTTCCGGGCCTCAATCTTACGCAGTTCCTGTAGCAGGTACTCCTCCTCCGCCACCTGGGAAAGTGAGAGGTGCTGAGCAGTGTGTGAGGGCACACAGAGAGGTGAAGGGCTGTGGAGAGCAGGGGGATGGCCAGTGGGATGCAGGAATGGGCTGGGGGTGAGGGCATGGAGGGTGGAGGCAATGGGTAAGAGCTTTCAGGCATGGAGGAGAGGTATGTGGGGCTCAGGCTAACCTGCTCAGGGGTCCGGTTATAGAGCCGCTCCAGCTGCTCCTTCCGCCGTCGCTCATGCCCAGCATCAAATACTGGTATTTTAAGGTCTGTGCCTGGCACAGCCCGTACATTGGCAAGCTTGGCACAGATGTGGTAGTACCGTTCCTTCAGGTCCTCCACAGAACGTTTCTAAAGATAAAGACATAAGCCATGGGTGGCAATGGGATGAACACGCAGAGGCACATGGAAGGAATGATAAGGTAGTGGGCCTTCCAGGCCTGGGGGTTGGGCACACATGCAGATACATGACATCAGCTTACCTTGAACTGCTGGTGATCATAGCGGTCATGGATAACTACAAAACGCAGGTCAAAGCGGCGGCTGAGGTCAAAGAGGTGGTCAGTCTCTGCCTTAGTCCAGGCGTCATCATGGAGATAGAGCTGGTACTCCTGCTCTGAATACACGGGTACCTGCACAGTCTACAGGCACAGAAGGGACACAGTGGGGGCGTGCTCACATCGGGTCATATCCAGTGGGCTCTAGCCCCCTTCGACCACAGCCCTTCTGTTTAAAGCCAATCCCTGCACTGGACAGAAGCAAACCACCTGCCTGTGGCCCTGCAGGGAGCAGCGTGGAGATAATCTACGAGGAAAGAACCTATTTGACTGGAGGCCCTGGCAGCTCTGGGACCGTGGCTTGCCTCTGGATCACTCCAAGAGCAACTTCAAGACCCCTGTGGCTCTAGAGCCTTGGTAACAGACACATGCTCCTGTCCCCGTGGTTAAGGTGAAAGACTCAAATGTAGGTGCTTCTGTGGACCCCAAAGGTCAACTTTGGAGTAGAGCAGATGGCTACCTGGAGATAACCTGGGAAAAAGCCAGGAGCCCTGAGCCCATGCAACTCTTGTCTGAAGCACTACTGCCACCCAGTGGTGACAGTGAGACTTGCAGCTCTTCCTGAGCTGGCCAGGGTCAGACCTCTTCAGGGACAAACACACTGCCGCCAGCTGGGGCCTTCAGTCAGGGACCCAAGGAAGGAATCAAAACTAGACTGGGCGAGGGAAGGTCTTCTACAAGACAACTGACTGAACTGGTCTTAAGACCTGTTTTCCAGCAGTCCCTTGGACATCTCCTACTGGAGGTCCACATATGCCTCAAACCTACCATGTTCAATACCCAACTCATCACCCTCCCTCCACCCACGTCTCCTCCAGTCCAGATCTCAGGCAGCATCACCATCACCCACCCAGTTGCCCAAGCCAAAAACCTGGGAGGCATCTTTAAGTCCTATATTGACACTTGACCTCTACCCTTCACTAAATTTCTAGCTTTACCTCTGCAGCCAAGATTTGATCTCTCTGAACAATGCTACTTAAAGTGCAGTTTGCAGACCAGTGCTGTCTGGCTTGCAAACTGTTTTCACTAATCTGCGGTAAGAACAAATTAATAATAGGCATTTAGAAACTTTTATAACAATTTTACAGTAATCGTGTGTTGCTGAATCTAATAAGAAACTTATTTTCTCTTTTTGTGATTTTACTATCTTTATCAGTTTGTGATAGACTGGAAATTAAAACATCCTTCACCACAAATAATTTGAGAACTGTTCTAGAACATATATCTGATCATGTACCCAACCATCCCTTATTAAACCTCTCAAAGACTCCCCACTACTCCAAGATCAAGTATCTTCTAGATAATCTGCCAACTCCTCAAGGGCAAGAGCCATATGGTACATTTCCTACTTTCAGGGCTCAGCTCTGGGCCAGGCACCCTAGAGGTCTTAGTGTTTACTGAACCAATCAAGGAAGACATAAATGAGTGACCCGGCCTCTCTCTGCAGCCACTGCCCCTCATGGACCCTAAGTTCCAGCCATATGACTAACAGTTTCTGGAACAATTCTATAAAAAACAAGCTCTCCCCCTCAGCCTTTGTTCTTGCCTGAAATACCTTCCCATCTCCACATTCCTTCCACCTAGATAATGCTTTCTCATGCTTTTGGTCTCATTCAGGCATCATTTCCTCTGAGAAGACTCCCTGATTTCCCCGGCTTGGTTAAGTATCCCTTTTAGTGTAGCCAATCCTGCTCTCAAGTAGCTCAGAGCCAAGCAAGGAAGACATTCCTTCGTTCGTTCATTCAACAAATACCACAGGCCTGATAGATCTATGCTGGGGCTACCACACTGCATAAGACAGATGGGGTCTTTACCCTTTCAGTGTTCACAGTCTGGCCAAAAGAAATAACTAATTTCACCACAGTGTCGCGAGTTTGATGGGGTGTAATGAATGATACCTAATCCAGCCTGGGGATAAGGTTGTTCAGAAGTAAATGAAGCCTGGTTCAGGCTGAAGATTGAGTAGAAGTGAACTGGTGAGGAGAATCCTAGGCAGAGGGACCACTGTGAACACACTGTGTGGGCTTGACAATTAGGGACACGTTGGGGAAACCAGTAAAGGATGAGATGGGGAAAGGCATGAAAAGAGCCTAGCAAGACAGCAGAAGCCAGGTCCGACAGGGCCTCGTGGTGTGTGCTGCCTCGGAGTCTGGAATTCATCCTGAGGGTGATGGGAGCCAATACAGTCCAGAGGCCCTAGCAGCTTTGGGACTGTGCCGTGCATCTGGATTCACTCCAGGAGCAACTTCAAGACCCTTGCAGCTCTACAGCCTCGTCAACAGTCACATGCTCCTGCCCCTGGGTTAAGACGAGGAGCTCAAATGTAAGCACTTCTGTGGGACCCCAAAGGTGAACTTCGGAGCAGAGCAGATGGCTAAATACCTGGAGATAACCTGGGAGAGATTTTAAGGAGAAGACTGAAGTGGTTGTGTTCCTCTCTTATAAAGACCACCCTGGCAGCAGTGAGAAAAGGTTAAAACGAAACCAAGAGACTAGCTGGTGGGTTTTAGAAATAATCCAAGTGAGAAGTGAAGAGGCCTGAACCAGAGCAGCACCAGTGGAAGATGGAGAAGAGGCACAGACTTGACTTGAGGAGATAAAAACCAAAGGACTTGACAACTGGACGTGAAGGGTGAGGGAAGGTGCTGTCACAGATGACGCCTATGTTTCTGGCGGGAGCCAAGTGGCTGGGGAGCCACTGAGAGCAGGACCCCTGAGGGGGCAGAACTGGAGGGGAAGAGCACTAGTTCATTTTACTCCAACTTCTTTCTCCACCCCACGGTCACCGTGATCTTTCTAAAACCCAAATGTGATGACGTTACTCTGCTTCAAATCTGTCAGAGGCTACCCAGAAATGTTAGGGCAAAGCCTGTTTCCAAGGCCCTGCCTGACCTGGCCCCTGCAACCTCTCAGGGCTCATCTCCCACACTGAGATGCCGGTAGCATCCCACACACATGACTTTTTTATTAATGCCTTTGCCCATGCCACCCCTCTGCCTGGAAAGGCCATTGCACTCCTTTCCTAAGATCATCAGTTCAAGACTCAACCCAGGCATCAACTACTACAAAGCTTCTGGGACCCTCAGGTCCTCCCAGTATACGTGTGTCACACCAGACTGTAATTACCTGTGCCTCCCCAAACCCCTCCCCAGCAATATGGAGAGTTTCTTGAGGGCAGACGTGTGGTTCATTTTTGTGTCCCCAATGCCCAGGACATGACTTGGCCTGGATTAGTATTAACTGAATACAAAATGAATATTATTTTGTCTCCACCTCAAAATGCATTGCCTAACCTTCCCTCTCACTGCCTCAGACACTTCACCTCTTCTCAGTCTTCCATCTCCAGCCTCTCCCTCTTTTTCCTGGCCCCTCCCCCATGGCCTACAAACATGCTCAGGCATCCCCACAAAGGCTACCAGCTTTCAGCCGTCACCATCACTGCTGGTATGTCCTTTAGAAACTTGCAGTGCAGAAGTGTGGGCCAGGCCCAAGAACTTGGGCAGGGACTACACACACAGCACACTAGCTTTCCAGAAGGCAAAGGAAGGCTAAGGCTTGCCTGCAGCCTGTATCCCAGAGGGCCCCTGATGAGAGCAGGAGGAGGACATTTTGCACCAAGAGTCAGAGGGAAACTCTGGCGATTCCAGGAGGTGTCATCAGGCCTTCTGAGTGTCAATTGGAAGAGCAGCAGGGATGCCAATCACAGAGGAAGACTGAGAATCAGGCTCTGACTGTGCTGTGTGGCTTCTGCCCAAGCCAGGCAAGGCCCAGGAAGAAAAGCTCCCTGTAATCGGAGCCCAGTAGCTTCTGCAGCCACATCCATGCTCTTATACTTTAAGGGAGAAAAAATGTCTCAGGGAAAAAGTAGGAGATGCTAAAACCCCTTCTAGAAAATTCCAACATGGTCTTAGCTTAAACACCACAGATTGCTGGAATTCAAGGCAGGACCATTCAGGTCCATTTATGAAGATGGTCAGAAGAGAGAGTGGGAAGGATGGAAGGATGTGGCGTCCTGGTACGGGGGCCTGTGCAGGAGCTCAGCTGTTCTCCTTGGCCAGCCTAGACACTGCCTCCTCACCCACTCGAGTGGTTGTCAAGCCCTTAATTAGTGACGGCACCTTTAATGGGCACCAATAGCACTGGACCTGAGGGTACTAAGGATGGTGGTGAGATGGAGGAAAACCAGGTTTGGGGCAAGGGAGAGAATGAGTGTAAACACTGATGTGCTGAGTCTGAGAAGCGTATGACCCCTCTAGGAGATGTCTACGCACAGTTGACTACATGGGGCTGACGGGAAGGAAGGTGGGACTTTCAGGCTCTAAGGTAGGCTGCTCCAGAATGCAGGGGCTATGAGGCCACATCGTATAGTAGTTTAAGCAATGACCTAGCAAATCATAACCCAACTAAGCTCTGCCCCTTGCTGGCCAGGTGAGCCTGGGTAAGGCCCTGCTCCCTCTGAGCCTCGGTTATCTAGGCCAGAGATAATGCACCTTGGATTAGGGTGCTGGCATTGGTGAAGAACAAGGCAGATGTGTAATTTATCATGGAAACAGGATCATCAGGGCTCAATAATTACATACATCTCTGAGGTCTAGTTCAAATGCCACCTCCTCAAAGAGGCCCTCCCCAACCACTCTATCTAAAGTAAGCCTCCCCTACTTAAAAGTTCACTATTTTATCCCATTTCATATCCCATTCATATCCTGGTTTCATTTTATTGATGACTCTTAACCTGAAAAAATCCAATTTATTTTATTTCCTTACATGTTTATTATCTGTCTTCCTCTACCTTCTTTGTCCTGCTGATGATTGAAATAATGTGAAAGCTTAGGGAGAAAGCTAAGTCAAAGGATTATTCCCAAGTTTCTGGTGTGGACAACTGGGTGGACAGTGGTGCCATTCACTGAGAGGGGGAACAAGTTTGGGGGTGGGGAGTGGACGGAAGATGATGAGTTCTTTGTGTATGCTGATCTGAGGTACCTGTGGAATATTCAGTGAGAGACATTAAGAAAATGAATGGATATGTGGGAACTGTTGCTCCAGGTTACAGATACTAAGTTGGAGTCACTGGTATATAGAGGGTAACAAGCCACAGGGTAAATAAGACACACTAGGGAGAAAGTATAGAGTGAGAAGAGTGGTGCACCTAGGACAACAACACTTGAAAGGCCAAGAGAAGACGCCACCAACAACCAGAGCAGGCCCAGGGAAGGACGGGATCCCACTGGCCTAAGGAGACCCACCAAGTCCCACCTTGCATGTATTTGCCATGAGGATTGAGTAGGGAACCATGATTGAGACACAAGCCTCTGGAGTCAACCCTCAAGAGACTGGAGAGCTCTCACAGTGGCTCAGAGAGGGGAGGCAATCTTGCCTGTGTCTGGATGGTGGTGGCTTACCTTATTGAACCTGGCAAAGGGGTAGTCCTTGCCCTCCTCAGCTGCCCGTCGCCAGTGGAAGAACATGGCTCCATCCTTACGGGCTGGGTTGGTGAATGGCATCCACTTCCAGGGCCTCACTTTCTTGGAGCCCAACTTGGCCTTTACGGTACGGTAGCCCTGGCCAGTGTCACTGGGCAACAGCGGGGGTGCATCCCTGGCAGCAGAGTTTGAGAGAATGAGGGGTTGTAGTCGGAAAGGGATATAGGGAGCCTTTGGACCCAGGGAGTTGATCTACCCTAGAGCAAGTAAGTCATGTCCTGGAGTAAGGGATCTGAGCTCCTCTTGCATCCTTCTCAGCAAGCAGGAGTCCTGGCTGGGGAGGGCAGGCAGGGAGGGAACGGGCAGAGAAAACAAAGAGTTAGGGACATGGCAGGTGGGTCAGGGGCCA